>NC_141139.1:59645232-61060433 GCF_053477565.2 Lygodium microphyllum | reverse complement strand
CGCACATGCACACGCACACGCACACGCACACACACGTATATATCTATGTGTGTTCCAAAAACACTAAGGATGTTCGTAGTCTTGTCTCTCTTTCACCCACAGTTTTGGTTGTGATCATGCAAGGTAGTTATCTCTTGGCCATTCTTAGATAAGTGGACACTCATTCTAGAATTGCCTCATTGTAGGGAAAGTGTAAGAATCTGAAAGGAGCTTTTGGATGTTGTATATGGAGTGAATATTGTGTCTGAAGAAGAATTTGCTCTTTGAGGGGTTTTGTATAAGATCATCTTGATGTAAAGAGGTTGTCCCCTTGAGCTCCCATGTATCTATCTATGATATTATAAGGAGTTTGTAAAGTGGAATCTAGTCCCTTGTATTAAAAAATAGAATTTATAGTATATTACAAGCTTGGATTTTTAAGTATTTTTGCACCCTTGTATGGGTGTGTGGCTATAGGGGTTTGAGGTGTCTGTCTCTATTGAGTCCCAACACTGTGAAGGTAATACACCTTCCTTCAGCTTTTTGGCTTTGTTTAACCTAATTAGGTGAATCAATTGCCCTTTCCTCAGGCCCTTTTAAAGTCAATTGGCTTTGACTAGTTGGACCATTGTCCTTTCAACTTTTTCTTGTGTCCTTACGATCTTGCCTTCCAAGTGCTAGAAGATAACTTTCTCTTTGATACATGAGATCTCAGCCATGTTTTGATTGAGCCAAACTATTCCTCTTTGGCAAATGAGATCTTAGTCATGTTTTCCTTCAGCCAATCCACGCCCATTATATAATCCACATCCTAGTGATAGAACTCAAAATTTGGCTTCTCTTTTCTTTATATTTAATTCAAGATGCACTTTTCCTACAATTTTAGTAAATGTGATTTTCCTTCCTACTAGCCAATTTTGCAATCATTTCTTTGCATCCTTGGTGTCTAGATATAGATCCTTTACTATATTTGGAGTTAGAAAAGCATGATACTTCCATAGTCAATCAAGATTTTGAAGGACTTACCCACATTAATTGCTAGTATTTGGATGATAGAGCATTGGTGGTTGACTCCCTTGTTCTGGGCATATGAATGGTTCCTCATTTGGCATCTTCTTTTGGCTGTCCTATCATAAAATTTATTACATCTCCAACCGATATTTTTCTTCCTTAGTCTTTGGTTTTGTTTCCATTTCCTCTATCTCTCTTGGCTAGTTGATTTGGGTTAGGATTTTGAAGATGATTTTGGGCTATCTACCCTTAGGTGTTTAGTCTTTCCACACTGGTATCATTCCTTATTACCTATCCCTCTTAGTTCTTAGATGATTACAAAGATTCACCCATTGATCTTGGTATTGTTTGTTTTGATAGCCTCAATTTGCAAAGTGTTTTCCATAGTTATTGTTCATGGTATGGTTCCTCTAACCATTCCTCACAAATTCCTTGGCTAGGTTTTTGGATCGAATTAGGGTATCCTCAGAGTTGTGATCTCATTGCTTCAAGAGGGGGATTAAAACCTTGGAAAAGTCTTGAAATCTATTAGGATGTCATCATTAGTGTGGCATACTTTTGGAGACACAAACTTTGAGCAATAGCCTCCCAAGGTCAATTTTATCTTTGGTAGAGATTGTGAAACTCGTTCATCTTGACAAATTTAGAGGATAGGGGCAAGTATCATGCTTTGATTGATTCCTTGATTTTCTCCCATTTTTGCAAGACTTTTGTTACCCCATTATCTTGGCATTATTGCTTTAGACAAAGGTATGTAGCCATGGATTGATTTTGCGATAGTGGTTTCCAGAACATCAAAGTAATAATCCATGGCTTCAATCCAAGATTTTGCATCTTGTTCAACCTTGATTCCTTCTCTATTAATATTTGGTGGCAAGGCTTTCTTTAAAAAAAACTTCTCTTGAAAATCTTTGTTCTCAAGACTTCATCATTATGGTTAACATATACATCAATACTTTATGTACAAACAAATGTCATTTTTATGGTGGTTAGACTAAGGTGAAGGAGAGGGGATGTAGAAGGTGGCCACAAATGTGTGTGTGTGTGTCTTATTAAAATGTTTTTACATATTTCAATTTGTTTTGAGAACCCATATTTTTCTTTATTTTATATTTCTCTTCTAATTAGCATGTTCTTAAATTTACACATACAACCTTACAAAAAGTCTTTTCACAATAAGTCAATCTCTAACCAAGCTTTGAAGCTTATTGATGACAACCATCCATCGTATATCCCTACTAGCCTTAACTTTCAAGGGACCTAAAATCCAAAATGAGAACTTCTCAAAATGGTTAGAAGAATCAAACACAAACTAGGGCTTACTTTAAAAGATTGAGTGATTCCTACCCTCCCAAATCTCGACTATTATGATTTCATGAAGTTGAGCCCTTAAGAGCTAGTCATGCATTTTTTTGCAAATCTTATTGGAAAACCCATAAGCCCAAAATATTTGAAAGACACTTTCATCAAACCTTAGATATAACAAACAATGGCCATCCACTTGCTTCCACTTGGTAACCTTGTCTCTGGTTGAAAATTTGACCATAATCAGCTTCCATAGCATAATGTTATGCCTAGCAAAGGGCATCCCAATCCATGTTTTCCAATCCAAGATTCTTAGCTTCCTCAAAGAGAGGTTTATATGGTATTTACAACAAAAAGAAAGAGCCTTGATGACCTAATCACCCTCTTATTCAAATAATGACCTCATCTTGGAGACTTGAACCTCATTCAATTTATACTGGCTCTACCTAAAACCCTTTTTCAAACCTGATGAGGATGGGCACAACTCCTTCACCTTGGAGAAAATAGAAATGATACATATATATATTTATGACTAATCTCCCCGAGGCTAGTTCTCAAGAGTCTAATGATGAACTTTTTAGTTGATGTGGTTGCTATAGGTTGGTTGACTAGACAAGTGATTTTAAGTAGGGCAACCACTACTTTAAGTATAAGTGCCTAGACTGACCAAAAGTTCTTATTCTGATGATTGTTAAGCATCATATATTGTATTCTCATTTGAAAAATAGGCTTGCTTATGATAACATGTTGGACCACAAAGGTACACTAGTCTAATCCATTACAATGATAGCCATGTGTATGGTTTCTCTCTCCTAGAGATATTTTTTCTTGAGGAAATTGGAATTGGGAGAGCCCTACATTTGTGTTTGAAAGGTATGTCTTACCTAACATCTCATGATAGGCAATGACTCAAAAGACGAACTTTTCCTTTGGCTTCACTTTATCTATAATACAAAGGGTGTAAATTGTGCCTTGAGGTATGGAATTTTCTATCTCAATATATTAATCCTCAACTAGTGGGATAAGGCACACCTTAGTAGTGATTTTGTTAGATATGCTTAGTGTCCCACCCTCATAAGGTGCCACCAATGATCCATGGTTCTCAAAGTTGTAAGGACCCCATTATGAGGAGAATCCATATGTGAGCCCGTCTTGACTTGTATGTCAGATGAGGTCTATGTGACCGGATGGCAAAAAGGTGACCATTGTGCATCTAATCTTTGGGTTAGATGGAGTAGTTAAGCTAGTAGCAACTTGAGGTTCATTGCATCGAGTTGCAGGGTAAGGGAGTTATTAGGGGCCCCTGGTTGGGGGGTCCCATGGGGGCTAGCAGCCCACTAGCGAGGATTCGAGGGCAGTGCCCTCGGCCCATCGATGGTAAAGGAAATATCCCCTAGCCAACTAGTGGAGGCTCATATGGTAGGTCGGTCAAGCTGACATAACTGCCTTCACGGGCTATAAAAGATAAACCCCTTCACAGCCATCCATCATCCATCTTTCACCCAGTAAAAGTTGCTCCAGGTAGCCTTAAGCTCTTCACCTATCTTCTATCTAGATTGCTATCTAAGCTTCACAGTGGAAGCGCATGGGTGGACAGAGCCATCTTTGCATTATATTATGGAATTGTTTGATTTTATTGCTTAAAATCATTATGTTTCCTTGGGATTATGGTTAGTCTACTAATCATGTTGTGTTTGTGTCAAAGGCTTGAAATTTGGAAGTTTCTTAAAAATTTTAGAGGTGGATGTCAAAAACATGAATCTAGAGCATGGTAGCTATGGAGGTTAGAAGATGAAGACTAATTCATAGTGACATGGACAATGAATAGACCAAATGTTACACAAGTGAATTAGGTTCCATGATGGAAGCTTGGACTCATAAACACAATCTTGTGTAAGAGATTGACAATGATACTGACACTAATTGAAAGTACAAAGCATCATGATATTGCATTACTCATCATTAAAGTGGTAGTTAAGCACAATGATTTATAGTAGTTGGGTAGTGACATTCTGCCTCACATGCCTATGGGATTCAGGGCATCTATCCTTGGAGCATACATCATTTGCCATATCTTTCAACACCCCCCCTCAAATGATGAGTTCCTACACTTCCTGGCTTCACCCCCCCCCACATGATGGCATGGCCTGGGGTCAATTTAAAGCTTGAAACTGTACATATTTGGCAAGGATTTTCACGACATCCACTAAGGAAAAAAAAATCCACTATGGGAAAGATAATTTATTCAAAACAAACTATCAGAGTTGTTGTTGATAGCGGAAGCATCTTCTTCATTCATGAATTGATTTTGATGGTTACTATTCTACACATGTTGTGCTATTTTCTTATGGAAACATTCACTGGCCATGTGCCCAATCTTACCACAATAATGACATGTGACCTGATCCTTGTTGGTGTTGAATCCTTGTCCATGTCCTTTTGCTCCATAAGTTCTCTTGGTGTACAAGAGATTCTTCTTGGAGATGGTTTCTTTTGCATCCTTGTTTTTAAGTTTACTTTCTCCATCAAGTAGAGAATGCTCAATAGCTTTGATTGAGAAATTAGGAACATAACTTAGGTAGATGCAAGGTTCTCATATGGTTATTGATTTACTCTTACTAGTAGCACTGCTATGGCTTCATCCTCATCTATGTTCTTCTTTAAAGTTTCAAGTTGAGTTTTTAGGCTCTTAAACTTGTTAATGTGCATGGTCATACAAGAATTATCCTTTACATCTAGCTTATAGAACTACATGAGTACTTTTAGTTTTGAGCTTTTAGCTTGAGTTCCAAAGATCCTGTCAAGCTTATCCCATGCTTTTTTTGGATCTTTGATGCCAGAGATATGGTGTAATACATCATGAGATAGTCCCTAGGCAATGATGCCTTGAGCATTGTTGTTCACCTTTTTCCACTCTTTTGTCTTAAACTCGACTTTTTCAACAAACTTGTGTTCATCATCTTCCTTCTTGCCATCTGCATCTCCTATATCATCCTCAAATAGATCCTAAAGGTCTTTCCTCATGAGATGGTACATTGTCTTTTCTTTCCAAGAGTGAAAGCCTTCACCATTGAATTTGGCCATTTACTCAAGTTTAGACATTTTGAAGGAGGTCTTACTGTGAGTATACTCAGGCAATATCTATCCTTTTATAATGAGATTGAGGCTTACAAGGGATTCAATCAATTGGGCATTCCATAGTAAAAATCTTCATGTTTTGTCATTGCAAGAACTAAGGTTAAACCAAAAAATGAGTTGTTCTTGAATGTGATATAAGAACACAAGTGCCAAGAAGCACTAGGTTAGTATCAAGAGATACTAGCTTGATGTCAAATGATGCTTGATTTCAGGTGGTCTTCTTGATCTTTTGGTGGACTGCTTGAGTTCAAATGGGTTGCTCCAAATCTTCTACACTTGCTGGAAACTGACCATATCTAAATAACAGAGGGTTACTTGAGCTAGGAACAGTGAGAAATTGGAGTGGAAAAGAGCTTGAGCTTGGTGGCTATGGAGTCTTTGTTAGGGTTTGTAGGACATATTGGTTTTTTGTTTTGTGCAGTAACTATAGTGGATCATTTAGCACAATATTTATGTGGGAAGTAGCTTATGTGTAGGCCTTCAAAAGCCCTATATGCACAAGGTGAATTGCAGGCAAGTTGAGTGGTGCAAATCGTACGATAAGCTATCAATGCAAATAAGGCAGCGAGCTGAATTTTTCAAAATGTTAAACAGTAGAGCATGTAATGTCAACTTGTAAAGTAATACCGAAAAGTGCCTTGGACTATAGAGAAACTCTCTAGAAGAAATCGAGTTGACATATGGCCTATAGAGAGAGTTATGAAAGATCAAAGTGTTGCATTTCCTATTGGCTATGGCTGCCAAACAACAGTGAGATAAGATTCAAATGAAGAAATGATATCCTGAGCTAGGACTAAGCTAACTAGAGATGGAGAGAGACTAGAGGAGAGGAGAGGAGAGCTAAGCCATGCTCAGCTGGGCTCTAATACCATGCCAAAAACATGGATTTAGAACATGGCATCTATGGAGGTTGGAAGATGAAGACTAGATTCATAGTGACATGGACAATGAATAGACCAATTTGTTACACAAGTGAATTAGGTTCCAAGATGGAAGCTTGGACTCATAAACAAAAACTTGTATAAGAGATTGACAATGCTAATGACACTAACTGAAAGTACAAAGCACCATGATATTGCATTACTCATCTGTAAAGTGGTAGTCAAGCACAATGCTTTATGGTAGCCGGCAGGTAGTGACATTCTGCCTCACTGTGCCTATGCGATTCAGGGCATCTCTTCCTGGAGCATACATCATTTGTCATATCTTTCAATAGTGAATATATAAATGCATGCCATAAATGAGGTGATCGAACATTGTTCTTAACTTCATTTCAAGTGCTTTATGCACCACCTAGTGGGACTAAAATACCAGTTT
The DNA here is from genome assembly GCF_053477565.2 of Lygodium microphyllum. Lineage (NCBI taxonomy): Eukaryota > Viridiplantae > Streptophyta > Polypodiopsida > Schizaeales > Lygodiaceae > Lygodium > Lygodium microphyllum. Next base: position 61,053,683 of record NC_141139.1, on the reverse strand, counting down.
GTTGGAAAAATCACATCTTAGTTTTAATTAGTCTTTCTTAGAGCTTGCCTAAATGGTACATTATCTCAATTGTTTCTTAGAGCTTCACATGACTAAATAGTATGTTGTCTCAATCATTTCTTAGCTTGGATAAGCTCTTGTTTACACACAAGGTTTAGCTCGGTTTACTGGAGTGTTTGAGAGTCATCAAATTAGTACAAGATTTAGAATTCCTTTGATCAACAACAAAAGTTAAAATATCCACAATTGTCATTGGTTAGTTTGCAAGAGTCTCACTGGCTAGTTCCTCTGGGAGTTCACTATATGTATATCCTCTATATCACATGCATTCAAGGCCTATTTATAAATATATTTATCTTTGAAAATTTTCTTAATAAAACATAATCCTTTTCTATTCAATTTGTAAGAAATCCCTTTATATGGAACCCTTCGGTATATTATAAATTTCTAAAAATAGTATTTTAAAAATCCCTTATATTGGACCCACGTGATACATATATATATTTATGACTAATCTCCACGAGGCTAGTTCTCAAGAGTCTAATGATGAACTTTTTAGTTGATGTGGTTGCTATAGGTGGTTGACTAGATAAGTGATTTTAAAGTAGGGCAACCACTACTTTAAGGATAAGTGTCTAGACCGACCAAAAGCTCTTATTCTGATGATTGTTAAGCATCATAGATTGTATTCTCATTCGCAAAATAGGCTTGCTTATGATAACATGTTACTTTTTGAGGACCACAAAGGTACACTAGTCTAATCCATTACAATGATAGCCATGTGTATGGTTTCTCTCCCCTAGAGATATTTTTCTTGAGGGAATTGGAATTGGGAGAGCCCTACATTTGTCTTTGAAAGGTATGTCTTAATTGACATCTCATGATAGGAAATGTCTCAAAAGACGATCTTTTCCTTTGGCTTCACTTTATCTATAATACAAAGGGTGTAAACTGTGCCCTTGAGGTATGTTATTTTCTATCTCAATATATTAATCCTCAACTAGTGGGATAAGGCACACCTTAGTAGTGATTCTGTTAGATATGCTCAATGCCCCACCCTCATAAGGTGCCACCAATGATCCATGATGCTCAAAGTTGTAAGGCCCCCATTATGAGGAGAAGCCATATGTGAGCTCAGATATTGGTCGAGTCCTGACTTGTATACCAGATGAGGACTATGTGACTGGATGGCAAAAAGGTGACTGTTGTGGGTCTAATATTTGGGTTAGATGGAGTAGTTAAGCTGGTAGCAACTTGAGGCACATTGCATCAAGTTGCGGGGTAAGGGAGTTATTAGGGAACCCAATTTTTGGGTCCAAGGGCCGTGGAAGTGGCCCTTGGTCTGGGGGGTTCCAAGAGAGCCAGCGGCCCCCTGGCAGGTGGGCAGCACCCCCGGCTCACCGAGGGTAAAGGGAATATTCTCTAGTCGACTAGTGGAGGCTCATATGGTAGGTTAGTTAGGTTGACTTAACCGCCTTCATGGGCTATAAAAGCTAAACCCCTTCACAGCCATCCATCACCCAGTCATAGTTGTTCCACCTAGCCTTAAGCTCTTCACCTATCTTCTGTCTAGATTTCCATCTAAGCTTCACAGTGGAAGCGCATGGGTGGATAGAGCCATCTTTGTATTAGTTGTTTTGAGCTAAAGATTTTTTTTAAAATTCTCCTCTTATCTGTTGTACACTCTCTATATCTCAGATTCTGTTTCCTGCACTGTCGGAAGGGTTTTAGCCAAAAGGTCCTATCCACCGAGGATCAGAGATAGAGGGAGGTAGAGGATAGGAGATGGAAGAAAAGAAAAAGAATAGACAAGAGGTAAACATGATAAAGACAAATCACAATGAATCAAATCACTATGTATTGATAGAACCTGAAATCCCTTGTCTGGCACTACTCGGAAGCAAACTCCAAGCATTAGATCTACTAGAGCTCCCTCGTAGACCAAGAACGTGTATCAAACAACAGCCTCCTCTTTGCTACTTGGAACCCAAATTTGATGGCTCCATTGGCTTCAAAAGAGGGGTAAAATCCCAAGACACCTGTTCAGGAATCTCCCAGATCACTCCTTCTTTCTCTAGTTCAAAGTACTATTTACTGCTCGTCAACTGCGATCGCGACACACACGATTTCGCCCATCTTTCTCTTTCATGAAAAATCTAAAACTGGCTGAAAAAGTCACTTGCTTTTTGCATGCCACCCTATTCTAAAAGTTTTCTAGTTTTTAGGATATCTACAATAAATAATATCCAACATATCATAAATAGGCTATCCATGCCACTCACACGAGCACTAGATGACATTGACTCTCTTGATCAATAAGAAAGTCAGATGATGATGCACTCCAGAGGTTTTCACACTATGCCCGCATAGTGGTACGATATCCACCCCCTCTAAACTTGCACATCCTCCATTATGTGCAATCAATACACCACCCGGGTCAAACACCCATAGCGTCAACTTGTTGCTTATCATGCATATAAGAAGGCATCCCCCTGGATCATAGATCAAAATACTCAGCATCTGCATAACTCTTAAGCCATACCTAGTACCCCCTCTAGGGTCATAAGGCCTTGGGTGCGCATCATACACTAGAGGCTATTGAATCTCCATATATGTGCTATCAATGCACCCATCAACAAATGCATAGCAACATGCTTGCTCTTTCAAAGTCGAGCATATAGAAATCTTCTTATCCTGACAATTGTGAACCACGTCAAACACAAACTAAGCCTCACTTGCATCCAACCATCACCGAAAATAGTGAAGTAGTCCATATCTTGAACCATCTTAGAATTTCCTATCAAGGCCTCTGATAAAGCATCCCAAACATTATCCATTTTTGGAACATCATAGCTAATATCCTCTAAAGGCATGTCCTCGAGCTCTTGAACTATCTCAGAAATTGTAATGTCCCCATTACTTTATTCTAATGTGAGTATACATTCAAAAGAAAAATTGATTCTAGCTCTAATTATGAAACTGACTCTCATTATGAAGATAATTAATGAGGTATTATATGCGAGTTCCTGGAAGAAAGATTTGGGAGACCCTCCCAAGACTAGTTTATTAAAACTATGTTTGTAGTATATAACAACAAAAAAAGAACTGGCCTAGTGAAGAGTCACTTGGCAATTAAGCGCACTTGGGTGATGACACTGCCGGGATGGGTGACTTCCCGAGAAGATTTTCCTACATGCTAGTGGCAGCTTCTCGCGTGCAACCAGCGGCACCAATGAAGACTTTGTAGCCCATTGCCAAGTATGCCAAGGCTAATATGCCAAGATGCCAAGATGCCTTTTATCTTCGCACTGCAAAAATGGAACCCCTCTATGGCATCATCAATGATGTCATTAGAAGCGCTAAAAGAAAGGGTTCTCTCTTTATTATAGATGATGTCATCGAAAAACACAGAAAAAACATGTGTCCTCTCTTCTTGCCCCCCTTGCAAAACTATAAATTGAGGGCTTGGGGGATGACCAGAGGGAGGGACAGGAGTAATCCTTATAGGACAAGACGTTGATCGAGAAGGAGGAGACTCTATTCCATGAGATGAGGAGTGACAAGTGCAATCTTGAGAGGGCCATACGCTAATCAAGAAGGAGGAGAGACTATTCCACAAGACAAAGAGACATCATCCTATTCAACCCAATGAAAGGGATACACTGAGAAGGTCTCTCATCCTCTTCTACTCTGATCCGAGAAGAAACACACTGAAGAACTCTATCCTATTCTATCATACCTCTACTCTCGTCTCTATTCCGTCATGGCCCCAAAGAAAAAGAATTCAAAATCACATATCATGAATGACCCTACTAATGTGGAAGAAACATTTGGAGTTGCAAGCACGGGAGTCACTAATAGAGTCATGGGCGCGGATAATAACCCTTTACCAACCGTGATACCACAGGTTTCTCTAAAAAAGTTCTATCCAAATAAGATAAGTCTCTCGGGAAATATTGACTTAAGGCCAAGAAACTTGGTTACAAGAACTAGGAAGTTAGAGACCCCAAAATCTAGATACCCCTAGTTAAATTCCAAGGGGAAGATTTCATTATGTGAAACTCAAGTATCGATTGCTACCAGATTAAGCATCACTTGAAAGTTGCATGATTGATTGAAGTCATAACTGCTTGAAGACATCAATCTTGTTTGTGATTTTTTAGATTAGATCCTCATTGAATTAAGTATTGGAACATATAAAGTTTGAGGAGTCCTATGCCTCCCCCAAGGATAGGTGTTGAATCCCCATACCAAGAGAGGATGTTTTTACCGCCGTGGAAGCATGGACCGGCTCCAATGGCGAGAGGTCTCCCAATAGGGATCGTATTAAGTAGGAGGTGGATAGGGTGCCAAGGGGGCTCTGGCTAGTAAATTCCTTTTTCGCACCTAAGAACTACTTGGTCCCCTATCCACCTAGGAGGTGGATAGGGTGCCAGGGGGGCTCTGGCTAGTAAATTCCTTTTTCGCACCTAGGAACTACTTGGTCCCCTGTATGGCCCGAGTACTACTCGAGACACCTATAAATGCTAGCTATAGGTGGATTTGATCTTGGTGATGTGCAGATGCGCCAGATGAGGCAACATGTGAAATTGTAAATTTTCTCCTGTATGGGCGGGAGAACACACATTATGGAATATAATTAATGAATTTTTTAAATTCAGATTGTATGTCCGTGAGTAAATTATGTAAACGAACAACTGTGCATAAAAGGATTTTAATTAATGAAGAAGGCAATGTAGTACTTATTTTCGTTCCCCATTCCATATTGAAACCTTACAACACATTACTTATATAATTCTTTTGGGACAGATAGTATTAACTCTTTGTTTTCTACCTGATTATATGCATACCAAGAATGTGACTAGCAATCATTTATCTCAAAGGTTTCCATTAATCTTTTCTTTAGGGCATCATGCTAGTTTTTTCCATAAAATAGCATATTATCCACATATATGATTAACTCTATCAAGCTACCATCCTTAGCTTTTCTAGTGTATAAGTAGTGATCTATCTCACTTTTTTTCTATCCATGAAACTACATGAACGCATCAAACTTATTATACCATTCCTATGGGGTTTACTTTAATCCAAGATTTTCTTTGCCACTTTTCATAAAGACCTGTAGTTGTTGCATATAGATCTCATCATAAAGACCACCGTGCAAGAATACGATCATTGCATCAAACTACATAAGATACATATCTTCTTTGGCTAATAAGGCAAGCACAATGCAAAGAGTAGTCATTTTCAACGTAGATGAAAAGATCTCATCAAAGTCCACACCTTTCTCTTGGTTAAAGCCTTCAAATGTGTCTTATACTTTGGCTTGTTATTATCAAGTACAACCTCAATTTGTGAACCCACTCACATGGTAAATAATTCTTGCTCTTTCGCAAAGAGACTAACTCCCAAGTTTTATTTTTCATTGATAGAATCTATTTCTAACTATATAACTAGTTCCCACTTAAACCTATCACCATCACAAGTCATGGCCTCTTTATAGCAAGATGGCTCCCCAACACAATCTATCAATATCACATAGTCAATCCCAAGCTAAAATATATTAGGGGGAGACCACAGATACAAGGAGAACTATGTAGTACAACGGGCTAACTTGAAGTGATCATTTTAGCCTCCATTCCTTCTTTCTAAGGCAGCATAGGGCTCTCAATTTTTTGCTCAATATATCTCCCTACTTCAAGTTCACTAGGAGGAGCATCACTTGTGCCCATAGTTGGTGCACTGAAACTTGCTCTACATGACAAAATAATAGGTGGTGCTACATCCTGGAAAGTAACCTTTCTTGTTTCCACTTCCTTAAGAGGCTACTTATGCATCTTATTCTCATTAACGATCACGTCATGACTATGAATAATCTTTCTACCTTCTAGGTCTCAAAGGCAATAACCTATCTGCCCACTTTGTACATAGACCAAAAAATATCCATTAAGTGGATTTTGGCTTTAACTTGCTATACCTTTCCTTTAGTAGATGTACATAATCTTTACATCGAAATATTCTTAAGTGATCAAAAGAGGGCATGCCTCTTCAAGAATGCCACAATCTAGAGTAGTATTAGGTGACTTGTTTATTAAATGTACAATAACAATTTCCATAGCCTCAATTCAAAATCCTTGAGGAGGAGTCGCATGAAAAGATGCTCCAAAATCAAATATCCAATCTTGAGCTAGTTATCAAATACTACAACTAGAATATGTACAAGAAGAGTAGAAGTAAAAAGTATTTCACTATCATCATTATACATAGTCACTATATTTATTTCTTCAATCTTCACATTTTCTTTACCATATTTCTTGTTAGCATCCTTATCCTCTTCCTTATTATTATTTTTCTCACTTCTATTTATAACAGTCCTTCTAATATGACATGTTTACTACAATGGAAGCATTCAATGTCTTTCTTGGGCCTACATTTGTTGCATGACTACCCACAATCTTGGTTCTTATCTTTAAACTATTTTCTACCTCTTTCTTCCTGAGTTTCCAATGCCTAACTATTTCTACCTTAATCCATGGCTATGTATCTCTTCACCCAATAAATTGTCCACAATATCATTAAAATTCAGCTCACCATCTAGAGTTGAATTACTTATGGATGCCCTAAATGTATCCCATAATTGAAGCAAAGAGCATAAAGATTGTCTTAACCTCATCTTCAAACTTCAACTTTTGGGTTTGCATCTAAGTTATCTATAGCTCCAAACAATAATCTTCAGACATGTCTATTGGTTTTGTATATACGCCTCTTATGGGCCTCAATTACTTCTTCTAAATAAGGATATCTTCTTCTTCTAAATACTCTAAATAAGGACATCTTGGATCCAATCCTTCCACAACTTGAAGTTAGTACCATCAAACATCCTAATGTTATACAATTCCCTACCCATTGCAGACAATGAAGCCATTTGTGCAAAATGACAACTAACTATCAAGTAATAGCAACTTGAAAATCAACATAACTATACCATGAAACTGGCAAAATTTCTACAGTACCTACTTAGTATAACTAGAACTGAGAGAATATACAAAATGAGCCATTTCTTAGAAACAATGCATATATCACTATCCAAATGCTATGAAAATCATTTTATATGATCAAAACATTGTATTATTACCTCGGTACTTCCTCATAGATATAACAACATAATAGCATCCAACTGTCCAAAAGTACATTGATAGACTAATCTCCCTAAAACCACTATAGTACATCAAACAATAGTGTTCTTGCTAACTCACGAGCAAATATGCATGGATAATATTTTGTAGCTATGACAATATACAGAGCTCAAGAATTGCTATAGCATATATATCAATGTCTCTATTCCATTAATAACTACTATATATAATAACAACTAGCAGTAGCAAACTCCAAAACTATAAAATCTATAAACTTGAGTGTGTATATGTATAGTTAGGGTTAGTAAGTAAGATGGGCAACTGGCTACATTGGCATTTACCCCAATAATTATAACAATAATTAGGATTTGCATGGCTGTGTTAGAAGGCATTTGAGAAAATCTTAACCATGCATAAAGGATTCTAAAAGGTGAGTGGAAGATGGAAGCATGAGTGAAATCAAGAAGAAAGCAAGATCTATGGAGATTCAAGCAAGAAGAGAGAGACCAGCATGTGGGAACTTCAACAATCACAATGTGTGATATGCCTTCCCTTGTTCTATTTATCACTAAAATCATAAAGAATAAAGTGATAATGATGGGCACTCGCCACCTGCAATGTATGAGTGTGTGGGTCTGTATACAAGTAAATATAGGTAGCTAGGCATAGGCAGCCTTTAATCCCCAACACTCTCCCACTTAAATGAAAATGTACCTTAGCGAGGAGCAAAAGAAAAAAGGGAAAGGTACAACATGTACATAGAATACAACAGGATGAGGAAAGACATCATCTCATCCTATGCCCATCAACCTTTTTGAGGAAGGCATATCGTTCCATTGGGAGACTTTTAATGAGCAGATCTACAGGCTTTGTATCTAAATGTATATTAACAAGTTCAATGGACTTGTCCTCTACCAGCTATTTGATGAAGTGATAGTGTACCTCAATGTACTTTTTCTTTACATGGAAGACTAGACTACATGCCAACTAAATGGCACTCATGGATTCCAAATGCAATGTAAGAGTCATAGTCATACCACGATCTACAACTAGATGGCATAACCATAGGACCTCCTTGCAAGCCTCAATGGCTACAATGTACTCAACCTTGGTAGTAGACAAGACTGTGCATTTGTATACCTTGGACATCCAAGAGATAGTACCTCCAGCATAGGTAAAGACATACCCAAAGGTGAATTTCCTATTGTTTGCATGTCTTGCATAATCTAAGTTAGTGTAGCCCCCCACGACTCCTGTATCCTAGCTACTATAGCAAATGCACATATCTGCTATGCCTTTAAGGTATCTCATGATACCCTTTATGGTGTCCCAATGTTGCATGCTAGGTGTAGCCATATAATGTGCCACAACTCCCACTGCAAATGGACAAGTGCCTATCATGGCATACATCAAACTGTCCACTACGGATACATATGAAAATTTGGCCATCTTGTCCCTCTTATCATCTGACTTTAGACAATCGGCCTAACTAATCTTCATTAGAGAAGGTAAAGGACTACCAATAGACTTATAATCCTACATATGAAATTACTCAAGTACTTTGTGTATGTACTCCTTGTGGGACAAGTAGAAAAGTCCCGTAGATCGATTGTGTGTCTTGTGTTCTTTATCTCAAAGATTTTCTTGAGCTCAGTCTTCAAAGCATCTAGCTTAGCATGAGCACTCCCAACTATCAGCATATCATCAACATAAAGCACCAAGATAATAAGGGTGTCATCACGGGTCTTCTTTATGTATAAACACAGATCCATATCACTATGGGAATACCTATGTGAATGCATGAAAACATTAAATTTATGATACCACTCCCTAGGTGCCTCCTTAAGCCCATAAAGACTCTTCTTCAATTTGCACACTAGGTGTTCCCTACTTCTTCCCATAAATCCCTTAAGCTGCTACATATAAATATCCTCATGCAAGTCCCAATATAAGAAAGCCGTCTTAGCATCCATCTGATAAAGATCCAAATACAACCAAGCAACAAAGGCCAACTGAACAAGGTGGAAAATTTGGAAAATCTAAAGAAAAGACAAGGCCAAGGTAAAAATGAAATGGAAGACGAAGATGCACCAAGAAAAATATGGAAACACAAGAAGTGCAAAAAAGTCCTAAATTAAGGAGAAAGATGCACAAGAAAAAGTGTAAGTCAATAATTTTGTAAAAGAGCGCAAGACGCACCTTGATTTATTTTAAGAGTGCCGCATGCAAATTGTAAAGGTAAATGGGTGATAGAAAGGAAGCTAGGAAGATAGGAGGATAGGAGGACAATGTGTGTAACCTGCCCGCTCCTCAAATTGTGGGACACATCTTAGCAGTCCATCGAGAGATATATCTAGAAGACGCCACCCAGTAGTCCCAAGGAATGACACAGGGTGTGCCAACTAGGGTCTCTCGAGTCTGCCTCACAACGGAAGTATCCGGCCGTTCCCACTAGGATCGACCTGAAGTCCGGGTTCCTCATAGTCGGGTCTTCCTAACAGCCTTCTAGCGTTGGTCTACAACTGCTCCACTTTGCGCATATACAATTGGACCAAAGCAGACTCATACCCCACTTGGTTCAAAGAGAATGGGAAATGAGAGGGATGCATCGCTCGACCTCTTTGCCTGTAGGGCATAGTTCCATTTCGGTCCCCTAAAACGGTATGAATTAGGGTTCTAACCAATATTGTCTAAGGTCTTTGTCCGACTTTTCCTAACATTTATCATTTGCATTTCCTTTGAGGAAAGCTCTCAGCTAATCGAGACCACCCTTCCGTAGGATAAACCCATCAGGGTCACATCCACCACGCTTTCCTCGGGGATTGTTTTAGTTATCTAATTACCTACAGCACATTATGTTTGACATATAAAAATAGCTTCATTAATTAACCCATTAATCACAAGTTCCTTTACGTAATTTAGGGCACGGACACAAAGACAAGATAAAACAAGGATCAAACAGTTCCTTAACTTATCTTCATGTTAATGTTTGTCTCTCGCCCATATAGGAGAATTAAGTGTCCCTTTCTGCCTCTGCAGAAATAATCCTTCCGTATCCTGAAAATAAAAACCCGAAGGATTATTCTACCAAGATTTTGCCTTGTAACTAGTATCAAGGCCTCGAGATCCCATCTCGAGTCACATAGAACACTTGTGAAGGGTCCAGAGGCATTGGGATTTACAGCCAGAGCCCCCCGACACCCAAGTGTCCTCCTACGCCAAGTAATTTCCATGAAGAGACATCTCGCAAAGGGTTCGGTCCACATTCCTGGTGCAGATTCATAACCCCCTTGGTTAGGGTTTGGCGGTTCGTGAGGGGTAGCTAGCACCATCCATCCTTAATTATCCCTTTAGAAAATCATCCACAGCTAAAGCAACCAACCCAATAACATTTTCTAGGGAAACATCCCTTTTGTTCCCATGGCAATTTATCCTTATAGTTCCTGCCATGAAAATATAATCACTTGGATATTCATCCAAAACCACAGCCAATCCTTAAGTATCCTTTCGGAAACAATCAAGCTTAAACAACCAGCCTAACATCCTTTAACTAGGAAAACATCCTTTCCTAATCCAGCAAGTAACCACTCTACTTACTAGCCTCTTTTCCATCTCAAACAAGGTCAACCCTCATTAGAAACATCAATGGTAAACCATCTCAACAAGTCCCTTAAGCCACCATTGTATTGGAACTTAGCTTATCCCTACTTAAATCGTTTTCAGCCTTGATATACTGCCTCCCTAGGGTTTACTCTCCTCCTTGGATCTAGGGTTGCTCAAGGAACAACTTTAATGGTTATCTTCTAGATCTTTTTAATGATCTATGTGATTTCACCTTAACCTTTACTAATCAAGGCTACCTATTTGTTGAGTGTTGAAATGACTTGTTTTTTGGCTGATTTTTGTTGTTTTTGAGAGCTGAATGGTTGATTTTATGAGATGATTGATTGATTTGGAAGTGGTTTGAGAGTGTTTTGGATGATAATGATGGTGTTTTGGAAGTTCATGATGTTTGTTGGTGGTTCTGTGATGTTCTGATAGGTTCTGATAGGTTCTGTATACCTTCTGTTTTGTTCTGTTTTGGTCTGTTTTGTTCTGATTGTCTTCTGTAAGGAGGGATAGAGTATTGATTGATGAAGATTGAGATATTGTGAAAGTTTATTGAATGGTTTGTGAGAGTTTGGAATGGTTTGAGAATGAGTTATGTGGTTTTGATGACCTTTTTGTAACCTTCTGTAGGTCTTCTGTAGAGCCTCTGTCTCTGTTCTGTTCTGTTCTGTTCTATACTGTAGCTGTTCTGGTACTGTTCTGTGACTGTTCTATATGCTTCTGTATGTGTTCTGATGGATGAGAGTGTAGCTTGGGAAAAGTTTTCTAGCCTTGGAAGGAGGTGAATACAAGTGCAAAAGAGCTGAAAGAAGTGGAAGAAGTAGCTGCCAAAGACTCAAGTGAAGACTAGAGTGAAGTGACAGTAGTGAGCTATGAAAGGACACTGTAGTGGCTTTGGTGACCCTTCATATCAGACATACCTCTTGGGAGGGGTATCCACGACCTAAGAAGGATTATTGAGAGTGATTTTGAGAGATTTTAGTGAGGATATGATGTATTATTGATGGAGAGAGAGAGAGAGAGAGAGTCAGAGATAGCCAATTCTACTGAAACAGAGTGATTGTATATGAGAGATTGAGAGAGAAGACTATGAAGATATTGAAGATGAATACTATGTGATGTATTTCCATTCAAAGATGGTGTATTCCTTTGCTTTCTTTGTTCTATAGATGGATTTTGTGAAGATATTGAAGAATATGGTTGATTCTATTAAAATCCGTGGGAGATCTACATGGTGCTGCATGAAGATTTGTTGTGCCTGGTGTTCTTTTCTTCATTGTGATCATATGAAACATGATAAACAAGCTTGTTGATGTTACAAGATAGATTTTCTTGCAAGAGAATTCCCTTTTCCTTGGTGTTCCTCTTGGGGCTCCACTATTTAAGGTAGAAGATCAACCCATCTTAAGCCCTTTAATGGTGAATACATGCATTTATGTTTTTCATGATACGTTGGATTAGGGTCTAACTTGCCCATCTTCTCTCTAAGACAACTTTTAACTTTATCCTACAATTTGAAGGCTATCATACAAAACTTGAATTCAAGCACTTCAATGTACGTTAAAATTGATGCAATCTTCCTGTGCAACCTTGACACACTTCTTGTTATATTTTATGCAAATTTCCTTGAATGCATCATCTATTGTTACTTGGTTTTCAGTCTCCTTTCCTATTCTCATCTAATGTAACACTAATGACTTTTACCTATTTTAGGCATGCAATTTTACCTCTATTTAAGAATTCAAGATGCGTGAGAAGAATCTAAATCTTGGTATAACCTAGATATGAGCTATAGTTGCTAGAGGGTTGGTGGTATTCATGTCTCCACTTGCATTGGATATGTTCCTAGCTCTGTTTGCAACTTTAGCACTTGTGCTCCTTGGAACTCGTCTCTTGGGTACCATCCTTGTGTGTTCTTGGTCTTGCAACCCTTGAGGTAAATCGACCTCTCTTGCCTTGGCAGAAGGAAGTGGTACGAGGGTTCACAAGGAATCTAAGGCCAATCAATGTCACTTCAAACATGCATAACTCTTCTCCTTCTTTCTCCTCTCTCTCCCTCTTCTTCTCCTTCTTTCTCTTCCTTTCTCTTCTTCTTCTTCTTCTTCTCCTTCTCTCTCTCTCCTCCTCCTCTTCTTCTTCTTCTCCTTCTCTCTCTCCCTCTACTACTACTACTACTACTACTACTACTACTACTACTACTACTACTACTACTACTACTACTACTACTACTACTACTACTACTACTACTACTACTACTACTACTACTACTACTACTACTACTACTACTACTACTACTACTACTACTACTACTACTACTACTACTACTACTACTACTACTACTACTACTACTACTACTACTACTACTACTACTACTACTACTACTACTACTACTACTACTACTACTACTACTACTACTACTACTACTACTACTACTACTACTACTACTACTACTACTACTACTACTACTACTACTACTACTACTACTACTACTACTACTACTACTACTACTACTACTACTACTACTACTCCTTCTCTCTCTCTCTCTTCTTCTTCTTTTCTTTTCTTCTCCTCTTCTCCTTTCTCTCTCTCCCTCTTCTTCTTCTTCTTCTTCTTCTTCTTCTTCTCTCTCCCTTCTTCTTCTTATTTTCTTCTCTTCTCCTCTTCTCCTTTCTCTCTCCCCCTCTTCTTCTTCTTGTTCTTGTTCTTCTTCTTCTTCTCCTCTCTCTCTCCCTTCTTCTTCTTCTCTTCTTCTCCTCTCTCTCTCTCTCTCCCTTCTTCTTCTTCTTCTTCTTCTTCTTCTTCTCTCTCTCTCTCTCTCTCTCCTCCTCTTCTTCTTCTTCTCCTTCTCTCCCTCCTCCTCCTCCTCCTCTTCTTCTTCTTCTTCTTCTTCTTCTTCTTCTTCTTCTTCTTCTTCTATCTCTCCCTACTCCTTCTTCACGACCAGGGGGGCATTGAAATTACGAGGGGGGTGCTGACGTCACGGTGAGGGGGGGCGGTGCCTGCTCATGACGGAGGGGGGGAGCTTGCTGCCATCTGCGGACCACCAGGGGGGCGCTGTCCCAATAGAGGGAGGGGGAGGCTCTTATAAGGTGGGGGAGGGGAGGACGGCTATTCGCCACCACCCACCTGGGGGCTGCATGCCCCCTTCTCCCCTTTACTCACCCTCTCTCTCTCTCTCCCCGCCATGCAGACGGCTGAGAGAGAGGGAGAGTAAATTTTTTTTATAAAAAATAAAAGGGGGGGTGGTTCGCATGGGGAAAGGCACAGGGGCACGCGGGGGGGGGGGGGGGGGGGGGGGGGGGGACATTACAATGGGAAAAAGGGCCTATACCCAAACATGTAAAAAAGGGGATAAGGGGATGACTGCCCAAAAGGGATTTAGGGTTTTGTATATAACGCTGAAAAGTGAATGAGAAGCTCATATTTTTGTGTGGCCAATAGTAGCTCTTCTCCTCCTCCTCCTCCTCTTCTTCTTCTTCTTCTTGCTTGCTTGAGCTTGTGCTTGAGAGAGGGAGTGTGAGAGTGTGACGGAGTGAGTGTGTGAGGGTGAGCGACCATGGTGGAGAAGCTCTCCATCTTCTCCTCTCTTCTTCTTTTCTCTTGTCTTGTCTTGCTTGTGGCAATGGAGCTTGGAGTGTGGAGCTTGAGGATCCAGCTGGCTTGAAGCTTGCACTTGGATCATGGAGCTACCGGAGTGCTCAAGAGACGAGGCAACTCAATCGGGCATGGAGGTAAGCTCACTACACTCGTAGAGAGAGATAGTGTGTTAGCTATGTGAGAGGTAGCCATTAGTGATCAGCTTGAAATGCTTGAACAATAAGCAGTCCGTGGGTCTTGGCGATTGACATTTTGGTTTTGTTGTTGGGACCAACAAATTCAAGCATTGAGTGCTTGCGCGCTTCGCATTGAGCATTGAAGTAGGGTTTTCCCCGAACTGGTGCGTGAGGTAGATAGGTAGGAATCGAGGGAGTTTGAAGAGGTATTCTATCTCCTTGTTAGCAAGTAAGTTTTTGGTTTTTTGGATTTGGAAAAGCATATTGGATTAGTGTAGATATTTACTTTGTGATTTGGATGCATTAGGGTAGCAGAAAACAAAGAGAAAAAAGGAAAACAAGCATTGGAGTTTATGCTGTGATAATAGGGCAAGAGGGTTTGATTTGTTTGTCAATTTGCATTTTTGAGTTTGTTTGCTATTCCACGTAGATGCAACTCTTCCCCTCTACCCAAAGCTTTGATTTGGAGGTGCGTGTGATGGGCCCTGATCTAAATTGTGTGATTCGAGCCATTTATTGTAAGGTTGGCCAAAATCATGCCGCATTTGGGTTGCCATCCGAGTGATGGTGGCGATTCTGGGCCGAGTCATAGAATTGGCACTCGGTCCTCTTGTGTTCGGCCATTCGGCCCACCACCATTCGGATGCTTAGGACTCGACCTAACTGAATCAACCATTCGGCCCGTCTTACTCAGACACTTGAAAATTTGGCCCTCGACACTGCCGACTCGGCCCAATCCCACTTGGACAAGCTGACATTCGTCCCATTGGCCAAATTTACCATTCGGCCCACCGTACTCGGCCCTCGACCGTTTGGCCCGAGCCCCGTTTGGACTAACTACTCGGCCCTTGGCCTGATCGATTTGGCCCACTATTGTTGGCCATTCAGCCCTCGAACAACCACATTCGGATTGGCGGATTGGCCGATTTTGACATTTGGACCAGTTGCATTTGGCCCTTTCTCATTCGGCCCTCGACCATTCGGACGGGCCGAATTGGACATTTGGCCCTTGCAATTCAGATCTCCTAGGACAAATTTGGATTTTTTCAAATTTTTAAGCTGTAGACCTTGAAACCAACCCAGAGACCATATAGAGCCAAAAGCATATCTATCATTGGGCTGAAATCTAGAGCAAGCATTTCAAAACTTGGCTACGAATAGTCTTTCAAATCACGCATGGTATTTAGTCTAACGGCCCTACAGGCCGGGGGGGATTGCCCCCCCCCCCCCCCCCCCCTCGTGACCCCTGCAGAGGGGGCTTTGCCTCCTCCCCACCTCCCTCGAGTAGCTTGGAGAGTAAACAGGTGCCGTGATAGGTCCTCCAAATTAGATCCTAGTGTAGTAATGGCTCTACACAAGCATAAATTCTCACTTGCAAAATAGCAACCAAAATCCCATACCCAAAACAGAGACCCTAGAACCTCAATGGGCCAATCTAGCCAACAAGGGAAAAAAGGCCACACCACAAAAACATGTATATATTGCATTCGGACTGCATCTAGTCAAAGTGGAATGCAACAACATCAAGCTACAACTACGAGGATGACTAGACATGGCAGTCTTGACGATAAAGGCACCTTGAATGGCATTGCACAGACAACTCAAGACATCAATAGAGAATCCACATCTAGTTATGAAGTTGGGGACTCAAAGGCATATATCAGAAGGCTTGAATTTATAAGCCAAGACCTGGAATATGAAGAGATAGTAGTGCTTGCTTATCTTAGGGTCAAACTCACTGCAAAAAGAGAGTATAGTGTCGATGCTCTCATCGATGAAGGAGTTCATTTTAATATCTTGACCTATGAAGCATGGGCCCCACTAGGCCAACCAAATCTCATACCAACTAATGCAACTCTTAGTCCTTACAGGGGACACCCACAAGCACTTATAGGAAAAGAAAATGGCAAAATCGTCTAACACGAGAAAATTTTCCAGCCAGTGCCAAGTCCACATAGGAGTCCCAAATCTCCTACACCCTCTTTCCCTAAACCGACACAGGAAGCACAACAACAGTCCTCAAGTGCAACTACTCAATCCCAATCTCTATCTCTATCCAGGTTTCCAAATGTCCAAGATGTAGGACATGACACCACCCTTAGCTCTCAGCCTAAGGATATGCTTGTGCAATTTACCTTGATTGGCTCTGATATGCACAAGTGAATTCACAAAGGCAACAAATGACATGACCACTTTTGATCTGCTAAGGACTTGACACCGTAGTCTAACAACGGTAGCTAGTCCACTGAACTAGCCGCTACTACTTCCAATCAAGAATCACAGTAGTCACACCCTTTGGCTGTGACCACGCCTCTTACGGAATATGTCCTTAGCAATTCACTTATAAAAGAGTTGTCGCAATCAACATCCTAGACACCTCTGACACTTTCGACGCACCTAAAGCCTAGGATTGAGGATAAATCTCTCAAAGATTTGGCCAAAGAGATAGTACATCTAACCAATGAAGTGCTTGATGAAGCATGATCACAAGTTAATAGCCATCACACGTGCATATGTCCATGTGGACATTGGAAGGCCAACACCATAGCACACAAAGCTCATAGCCGAACCTCTGGGGACACGCAACAACATGTTTTCTCCCGCTATGTAGCTCTCATTGAAGGAGTCATAAAGGATATTCCAAAAGCCATAGCTAGGGAATTGCTCTTGATACCCTCACTCTATACTGCTCAATGTGAGACAAACAAGGAAAAGCTCGAAGCAATCAAACAAAAAGGGAAAGAACAAGGTAACTTTGTGCAGAAATGGTATTCTAACCAAAGTAACCAAAGTTTGGCAACCAAAATTGGCCACCGACTAATGACACTCGCTGAGCAAAGGAAAGCCCTTTGGACATCAATACATGATCCCACATATGTTGCCCCAACCTCATTAAGAGTGTTGGCAATGGTCCATGAGGTCCAGCTTTCTGCTACTATCCAAAAACATCTCTTGTACGATAAACTGCTTCTAGAAGAAGATCTACACATGGCTAGTAGGCTAGGAGTAGGGAGCATGGTACTTGATGTTAGTGCATATGTCTTCTGCCTCACTCAAGACCCTGCAATCCTAGATGTCTATGCTTCCCATCAATAAAATCATGATTTATTCAACTAGTTTTGGCTACCAAAAGCTAAGGCGTCAATGAGCTCAAATATGCTACATCATGTTGATAAAATCACAAATGACGTCTCAAAAAGCCTTCAACTGTACTTCTCCTCAACATTGACAATTTTTTCCACCCCATTGAACCCTTGCTTCATCCACACATTGCTACAAGGAACCAGACCACTACGCAATATCTAAGTATGCACTGCAATCACATAATATCAACACCACAATCTATAGACAGTCTGGGTCCTCAAGTGTAAGACATTACACTTGGCTCACGACCTCAAGTGTAGGACATTACTCTCGGCTCGACCTATCTCCCAAACTAATCAAACTATGTCTTGTGCATGATAAGAAGACTAGTACTACCTATAGGAAGAGACCACATATGAGAGGTTTTCAATCGCATGTATTGAAGACTCCAGTGAAAGTCCACCCGTCAACTCTTCATCAATAGTCAACTCTGAACTCTTGTCCTTTATCATCATGCAAGCCCACAAAATACTCATCACGTGCAAAATCCCCAAAAACCAACACATGTGCCAGTCATGAGTACAACTCCCAAGAACATCCCTATCACCAACTATAACAACCCTATCACCTGCCAATCATGCCAACAAAGTACCCCCTAATGACCTTCATCGGCATCACCACCAAAACTCCTCCACGGAAAACCACAATAGTCCCTTTCAACCACATCTTCAGTGCATGCCAAAGCCTGCTACCTATGGCGATGAGTGCCATGGGATTGGCACTTGTCTAAGAGGGGGGTAATGTTAACCCTTAGATGAACAATGTGGAAAATCTAAAGCAGAAGACAAGGCCAAGGCAAAAGTAAAACAGAAGACGAAGGTGCACCAAGAAAAAATGGAAACACAAGAAGTGCATAAAAGTCCTAAATCAAGGAGAAAGATGCACAAGAAAAAGCGCAAGTAAATACTTTTGTAAAAGAGCACAAGGTGCACCATGATTTATTTTAAGAGTGCCGGGCCGTGCAAATTGTAAAGGTAGACAAGTGCGATAGGAATAAAGCTAGGAAGATAGGAGGACGATGGGAAAAAGGGCCTATAGCCGACCATGTAAAAAAGGGGATAAGGGGATTACTACTCAAAAGGGATTTAGGGTTTTGTATATAAAGTTGAAAAGTGAATGAGAAGCTCATTCTTCTGTGTGACCAAAAGTAGATGTCCTCCTCCTCTTCTTCTTCTTCTTCTTCTTCTTCTTGCTTGCTTGAGCTTGTGCTTGAGAGAGGGAGTGTGAGAGTGTGAGGGAGTGAGTGTTTAAGGGTGAGGGACCATGGTGGAGAAGCTCTCCATCTTCTCCTCTCTTCTTCGCTTCTCTTCTCTTTCTCACGGCAATGGATCTTGGAGTGTGGAGCTTGAGAATCGAGCTCGCTTGAAGCTTGCAATTGGATCGTGGAGCTACCGGAGTGCTTGGGAGAGGAGGAAACTCGATTGGGCATGGAGGTAAGCTCACTACACTCATAGAGAGAGATAGTGCATCGACTATGTGAGAGATAGCCATTAGTGCTCGGCTTGAAACACTTGAACAATAAGCGGTCCATGGGTCTTGGTGGTTGAACTCTCGCCTCTACACCAAGGTTAAGCATAGGGTAGTTATCTTAACCACCACTGGAGAGAAGATCTCATCATAACCAACTCCCTTTTCTTGCTTAAATCCCTTAGTAACCAATCTGGCCTTATATGCTGGATTAGGGTGACCAAGGGTACTCTTCAACTTGTACATCCACTTGCATAGCAATGTATACTTTCCATCAAGCAAGGAAAGCAAGTTCCATGTACGATTCTTTTGTAGCAAATCAAGCTTGAATAATATCCCTCTTCCAAGAATGAGAATCACCTCTGTGCATAATCTCCTCATAGGTAAGTGGTTGAGCAAAGTATATCACTATGACATAATCCATAGAGGACTCATAGCAATCAGGAGGATGTGAAGCTCTAGCAAAGAGTCTCAAAACTAGGTGTGTTTCAAATAAACTTCTAAGCCTACAGATCCCAACGACGATAGCCCTCCTCACTTGCCAAGTTTGCATGCCATAAATTCAATGATCACATTAATCAAAACGAGAACAATTCGAGGGCAAGAGATACTATAAATGGGTCAATACTTGCATTCCTTGACATGTAACCAAGGTGATGATGCCATAAACATATATGCAAAATGTTCCTTGAAGAATCACCAAATCATACATGGTACCTATCATCATCCAATAGTTGAGCTGAAATAAAGCTTTTTGTCAAAGCCATGACATGCATGACATACATCATGAAGCACAAAAGGAGCACTAGTAGTGCCAAACTACAATCTAACATTGGCTAGCCAATGATTTCCAATGCACTGTCATCTCACAGTCTAACTAAACTCGTGACCGTACAATAGCTATGAAACCAATGGCAATACAGGGTAACATGAAAGGAATCCCCCGAATTGAGAAGCCAACATTGAGTGTAAGAAAACAGTGCATTAGCTAACTAAGTAGCACTAAGAGATGAAGCTTCAAGAATCTAGTCATCATTAGAATTGTACTCCAATGCATTGATCTCCTCTATCTTCACACTCGACTTAGTACAATCTCAGTGGACTTTGCATTTTTCTATGCTTTTTCCTTGCCTTTCTCATTGTACTTATCATTGTGTAATCTATGGCATTGTGACCTTATGTAACCCTACTGCCCACAATAATGGCATGTCAAAGAGGACTTTTGACCGCATGACGTACTATGAGATTGCCCACAAGACTGAGGCTTTCCCATGTTAGATTGTAAGTTTCTACCATGGTTCTTATTACCATTTCCACCATTTTTGCATTGAACATTCAATGCATGAGAAGTATAGGTTGCATCAATATTCTTCGTGTGTACTTCTTTTGTCAGTATAGCAATGTCTACATCACTATATTTAAAACCACCCTTAGGGAGATTAGCATTCATAGCAGTATGAAAAGTGTCCCATGACTTAGGTGGTGTGACAAGTAAGAACAAATACTTTATCTTATCTTCAAATCTGATGTCCTACTAAAGCTGGTTGAAAATAGAGTGGAACTCATTCAAATGAGTAGATAGAGGTATGCCCTCCTTCATGCAAAGGTCCATGAGCTTCTTCAACTTATACAACTGAGATGCATGACTCTGTTTGTCATAAAGATCACAAATCTTTTTCCATAGTACATAAGCACCATCCTCAGTGTCAATCATATTAAAATACTCCTGCTTTGATAATGACAGTGGACTTGCATAGCTCATCGAGCTCTTCCTAATCCTCTATATCATAATGCTCAGGCTTTATGCCCTCTAACTTCAATGGCTTAACTTGCCTCTTCTACACCCAAGACTTGCCATATTTTCATCTTTCAAAATTGAAAGTTGTTACCGTCAAGCTTCTCAAAGTTGAAAATAGCATTATCAGTTGATGCATGAGAAGTACTTGACATAGTGATTGCAAATTATAAGAGTATGGGTTGTTGTAATTACAACAAAATAGTCCCAAAACTGATCCAAAAGGGAAGGAATAAAAGAGGGTATAGCTATCCATAAACAATAAGGTGTAAAGTGGTCAAACAATAAATTAGTACTCAAAGAAATTGCTATAGATAGTATTCAACATTGCTGTCCGTAAAATTGTAATAAATGACCATAAAATTGTAGGCAAATGACCAATAGAGTAAGCTCCCACTGGAGGGAGTATCCAGGTTGCAATCTGGGATATATAGAATGCAATGTAGCAAACAAGTACCAATAACTATCAAAGCATATGAGGTGTTAGATACATAGATGCTTATAACCAATGCATATCAAGCATCCACCACTGACAATGATAGGTACCAGGTATCCAAATGCTCAAAAGCTCCACAAGAGTCAATATATGCAAAAATAGTATATGTTTATATGAATTGAGCATATTCATGAGCAAGAGAATCCCATTGTCTCTAAAGAACCAAGCTGTACCAAATAAACACAACAGACACACTGCCTGCAATATGTGATGCAAAATTAGTCTTTTTGTGCAAGATAAGTTTTGCTTGATGTGCCGCATAGGATATAAAATCATGGCTACAGAGAACCTTTTGAGCCTACTGATCCCAAAGGCGATATCTCACATGCATCACCACATCCAAGAAACATACATTTAACAAACTTTGGATCCAACTTGTTGCATTTTTCTTTTGGAATATGACAGAAAGCCTCACATCCAAGGGCTCG
This sequence comes from Lygodium microphyllum, assembly GCF_053477565.2. NCBI lineage: Eukaryota > Viridiplantae > Streptophyta > Polypodiopsida > Schizaeales > Lygodiaceae > Lygodium > Lygodium microphyllum. The sequence goes on along the minus strand of NC_141139.1, from coordinate 61,031,835 downwards.
CAAGTGTACATATGAGGGAGGTTTACTAGACCATACCTCCTCTCTAAATCTACCACCAAGAGAAATGCATGGGGATGTATTAATCAAATGAACAATAGTAGTAATTGTCTCAATCCAAAAATATTGTGGTAAGCCTACCTGACTAAGCACACTGTGGACTCTTTCTTGAATAGTCCTATTCATGCACTCTACAATACCATTACCATTTTGAAGGGTAAGTGGTAATCAAATGACACTTAATGCCCTTCTCATCACAAAATTTATCAAATGCCTTAGAGACATATTTACCCCCATTATCGAATCATAGGCATTTCAATCTATGCCTCTCGGATTGGTTCTCAACCATAGCAAGAAAGTGTTGAACGTCGGCAAAACTTTGACTTGTACTTTATGATATAGGCCCAAACCTTATATGGATAATCATCAATGAATGTAATGAAATACTTTGCACCACCTAATGACTGATAGGACATGGACATATAAATATCTGAATATACAAGAGCCAACAACTCACCCACATGTATAGAACCGACTTTTTACTTGAGTTACGAGTCTGCCAGCCATATAAGCAATGACCACATGAATCAAAACATGAATAGTCAAGAGGTGGTAATATTGCAAATGAGTTAAGACTTACTTTCCTTTAAGAGACATATACCCAAGATGGCGATGCCAGAGAGATACATGTGGAAGATCTATCATGGCCAAAACATGATCAACATATCCAAATACAAGTAAGGGATACAATCTGCCAACCTTGGCACCTCTAGGAAAAATAAGATTTCCATGTATAATCTTCTATGCAGAATCACCAAAAGATATATAATATTTATCATTATTCAATTGTCCAATCGAAATAAGTCTTTTAGTCAAAGCTGAGACATGATGCACATCATGCAAGACAAATTAAGTACTAGTACCAAACTACACTCTCACATCATCTATGCCAATAACATCACATACATGATCATCACCTAGTCTAACTGAACCTATGACATTGCAGTAGGTATAAAACTAATGATGATGTACTGTCACATGAAAAAAAGTCCCCCAAATCAAGAAGCCAACATTAAGAGTAAGTGAACTAAACATCAATCAAGTGAGTAGCATCAAGTGAAGAAGCAACAAGTATGTAATAATTTGAACTATACTCCAATACATTTATCTCCTCAATCTTAACAATGGAGTTAGGAACAATGCAATCATTAGAAGACTTGGCATTGTCATGCACTTTTCCTTTGCCTTTTTCATGTCTATCATTGTGCATTTTATGGCACTGTGGCCTTATGTGTCCCCTACTACCCACAATAATGACAAGTAAGAGAGAACTTAGGACCATGGGATTTATTGCATGACTACCTACAAGACTTAGAATTGCCCCTATTGGAATGTGACTCTTTACCATGATGGTCATTATTCCCTTTACCATCTTGTCTGCCTCTAACTATAAGTGCATGATAAGTACATGTTGCATCAATGTTCTTCATGTTCACTTCTTCTATAAGCAAGGCTCCCTCTAGATCAAAGCATTTAAAGGCATCTTCAGGAGGATTGGTACTCATAGTAGTATGGAATGTATCCCAAGACTCAAGTAGTAGAACAAGCAAGAACAAAGACTATGTTGTTGTCAAATTTAATGCCATGTGGAGTAAATTGATTGAAAATGGAATGAAACTTATTCAAATGAGAGGACATAGTGGTCCCTTTGTTCATGTAAAGGTCCACAAGCTTGTCTAACCAATATAACTATGATACCAGAATTTTCTTGTCATAAAGAGAATGCATTTTATCCTATGACTGCCAAGCACCACCCTCAGTCTCAATGACATTGAAATAGACCTGCTTAGACAAAGATAGGAAATTGGTAGACTTTCATAGCTTATCAAGATCATCCTAATTATCTCTATGCCAATCTTATAGATTTACTCCCTTGGTTTTCAATGGTCTAACTTGCTTCTTTTTCACCAATACTTGCTAAATCATGGTCTTCTAATATTGGAATTATTGCCATCCAACTTCTCTACCTTAAAGATAGCATTATCATTGGAAGCTTTTGAAACACTTACCATTATATATGCCAATCAAAGAGAGTACATGTTGTTATAATAATAGTAAATCAGCCCCAAAACTAATCCAAATTGTGTATAATAGGAAGAAGGGTGAGTCAATACACTACTGTCCACAAGCAAAAAGCACTAAAGTGCGCAATACAAGCTTTACTCTCAAAGAAACTACTTAGAACTGAATTTTAGCATGGCTATTGTTAACCCTCAGATAAACAAGGTGGAAATTTTGGAAAAACTAAAGCAAAAAACAAAGCCAAGGCAAAAGTGAAACGGAAGACGAAGGCATGCCAAGGAAAATATGGAAACACGAGAAGTGCAGAAAAGTCATAAATCGGTGCACAAGAAAAAGTGCAAGTTAATACTTTTGTAAAAGAGCACAAGGCACACCATGATTTATTTTAAAAGCACCGGGCTCTCACCTATGCAAATTGTAAAGGTAGATAGGCGGTAGGAAGGAAGCTAGGAAGATAGGAGGATAATGGGAAAAAGGACCTAGGCCACAGTTGGCCATGTAAAAAAGGGGATAAGGGGATGACCACCCAAAATGGATTTAGGGTTTTGTTTATAAAGTTGAAAAGTGAATGAGAAGCTCATTCTTGTGTGTGGCCAAAAGTAGCTCTCCTCTTATTCTTCTTCTTCTTCCTTGCTTGAGCTTGTGTTTGAGAGAGGGAGTGTGAGAGTGTGAGTGTGTGAGGGTGAGGGACCGTGGTGGAGAAGCTCTCCATCTTCTCCTCTCTTCTTCTCTTCTCTTCTCTTCTCTTCTCTTCTCTTCTCTTCTCTTCTCTTCTCTTCTCTTCTCTTCTCTTGCTAGCAACAATGGAGCTTGGAGCGTGGAGCTTGAGGATCGAGCTTGCTTGAAGCTTGCACTTGGATCGTGGAGATACCAGAGTACTCAGGAGAGGAGGCAACTCCATTAGGCATGGAGGTAAGCTTACTACACTCATAGTCTAGAGAGATATCACGTTGGCTATGTGAGAGGTAGCCATTAGTGCTCGGCTTGAAATGCTTGAAAGAATAAGCGGTCTGTGGGACTTGGCGATTGAGCTTGAGCTCACCTCTATAGCTATCCATATAACTGTAGTATATGAGTATATAGTTGTAGGCAAAATATCAAAATACAAAGCTCACATTGCCAAGGATATCTGGCTAGCAAATGGGATATACAAAGTAGTTAGCAATGCAGCAAGAAAGAGCATAAAACCACCAAGGTACCAAACACTATCAGAGACCCAAAGATATTAGGTACATAGATTCAATCATGAGCAAAATATTAGCATGTACATGAGCCAACTATGCATGAGAAATCTCCAAAAGAAATAGAGATCCATCAATCTACACACTGCATATGAATAATGAAGCTCAAGTACATAACCAAGAATGCATCCGAAGCTGACAAACCTGTCTGATAAGATGAAGTACTAGGTGTAAAAACCAAAGCTAAGTCAGCCCACAATCATTAATGTCTACAAGGGGAGTATAGACTGAAACTAAGTGAGCATAGATACATAGGCAAGAGATTCCCACTATCTGAAATTAACCAAGCTTTGTAATAAAAATATCAAAGTGCTCCCACAGAAGCAAATCCGAAATTCCCAAGAGCAAAATCAAATTTCGATACATGTTTCTCATAACATTCGGGTGGCCAAAGACATGAAGCAATACATGGAGGAGCATATATCCATAATAACTCTTCAAGCCCCTAAATGGGTAACCACACTGAAGCAAATAGCCACTGCAAGTATATATCCAATGGAGCTCAAACCCAGAGCTTGGAGCTCAAAATAAGCATATCTAGGCATAATAATCAATGCCAAGCATCAAGACATCCATGTAGCATCCCCAAAGTGCCTATAGGCATTCAATACATAAGCCTTCACATTGTATACTTGTTGTCCATAGGGTACAACAACAAAAAATCTTCCAATTGTTGAGATAAACAAGCTCTAATTGATCCAAACGGCTTACCTAAGTATCAATGCATAATCTAGGCATCAAAACTTGCCCCATAAGCATCAGTTGAGCATTAAACAATCAAACACTTTGCTGTGAAAGAGTATACAATAGATCTATCTTGAATAGTATATCAATGGCTGACCTCAACCTCTTCAAAACAATTCTTTAATGGAAGCCTTCAATGATAGAAGGATATCAAGGTTTACCAATGATCCTAAAGCAATAGGTAGGAGCCGCAAGAGATGAACTAGTTAGAAAAAGGCAACAGCCAAATAGACACAAATCACACTAGTTGTCTTGGGGAGGTATTACTATTGCTACTATTCTTGTTGAGCACTTCACAATGCTCATGGAAATCCCTGGAAGGTTCTAATAAATGTTGGAATGTGTGAAGCTTATCTGAGGAGAGATGGAACTGATGCATATCTCAATGAGTGGCTATTATGGAAGCTAAGAATGAAGCTCTCTTCCTGAGAAAAACTAAATATCGGTGAAGCTCCTCAAACGCCAACTCTAATACTAGTTGAAAGGTGGAACAAGGGTGAGAGCATAAGTGGAACCAAGAGCTATGGAGGTTCAAGCAAGATAGAGCAAGGTGGAATGTGGGAACTCCAAATGGTCACAATGTGTGACTTGCCTTCCCTTATTCTATTATTATAGAAAGAAAAAATAATAAAGTGACAGTGATAGGCAGCTACCACCTATAGTGTATAGGTATGTAGGCATTGTGTACAAAGTAAATGTAAGTGGCTAGGCACAAGCATACTTTAACCCCCAACAACACACATATAGTCCAAGGACTTGAAAGCACACATACACTCTATGCCATGTAGAGTCTGAGGTTTGGAAACCTTTGTGTGTGTGTGTGTGTGTTTCTTTCCTTCCTTCTTTCTATCTATCCTTGTGTTCATAGGCTATTATAGATATTGAAGCACTCTTCTCTCTTTGAGCTTTCTCTTTGAAAGCATTTTCTTTGAAATATTTTTGAGCTCCCTCCCTTTCTCTCTTTCCCCCCTTTGTGTGTGCGTGTGCATGTGCGTGCGTGTGTGTGCACGTGCATGCGTGCATGTGCCCTATGAAAGCCTAACATGTGAGGAGCTTGTGGAAGTACCACAAATGACACAAACACACATACACACACATTATTTGATGAAATCCTAGGACATGCTATCTTGGCTCCTCTTCTATGTCCTTCTTGGGGTATAACTATTTCTTATATGCATAGCCAATATTATTGCAAATTAGTGCAAGAAAATTTCATGTTTCAATAAAAAGTGAGTGTCTACTAATAGTCTATTTTGAAGGTGTTGTATGGAAATCCCTTGCAACAATGGAACCCTTCATGAGCTCTCTATCAGTGAATAGAGAGACTAAACTTCAATGCAAAAAAAACAAAGAGGGAATATTAGGCTTCTCACAAGTGGAAGTAATGTAAGTGATAGTGGTCAACTCTAGGATAGAATGCAATAATGGGGTGATGATGAACAAAAAAAATACATGGTGTGTCAATCTATATGGCACAAGGATCCTCCACTAGACAAGGGATTGGGATAGTAACAAAATCCCACAAGTAGGAGGTGTCAAGGATACACCCCAATTTGCATGACCAAAGGGATTAGTATGCACCATCAAGTCAATCTTCTTTGGGGGGAGAAGGAAGCACTAGCATCGAATCAAAAGGACCCATCATGGTTAGGTGAGGAGCTTAGTATATGGGCCTTGTGAGAAACATGTAGAGAAGCAGGAGGAAGAAGGGAGCTCTTATCTTCTCAATCTATCAAATTGTGAGCACGGCTTTGAATGCCTATCTTCGCATCCCTCTTTGCAACTATTTGACTAGTGGGACCACCTATTAGCAGTGAAAGATTGAATAGTCGCTGTGTCAGAGACATCAAAAGCATCAAACTAGTGGTACTCCATAACTCTTCAAAAGAAATTGCAAACACACAAGACACTCCTATGTTTTGGGGTTGGGTTGATCAAATTGAGGAAAGATCAACTACACCCTACAAAGAGTAGTTCTAGATTCCTCGCATATTTTGTAGAAGGTCTAAACAAGGTAGAAAATTTGCATTCTTCACAACAAATTTGCTCCAAATAGCAAGTTATGTGTAGTCTTCTCTTCATAGAGCCTTTGAGTCCTCACTTTGGTTCCAAACAACAAGCTGAGTGTGGTTTTCTCTTCATAGAATAGGAGGATGAAGGACTATCCTGAAAGTCATAATCTATTGAAAACCTACAAAGTTGAATGACCGACACATTAAGGGCTAGACTATAAATAGATAGAAATGCTAAAAATTGGTCCACTTGATCTAAGAGGAAGCATAAATGCTAGCCAATTGCACATCATTAATAAAATAATCAAGAAAATATTGATTTGAAAAAGAAATGCATGCTCTAACAAAGCGGCCTCCTCCATCAAACACATGATCAATTGAGTGTTAGAGCTCCCAGTGTCCTCATCTAATTTAGATTGAGGCTCATAGGTAAAAGGTGAATGCGTGTCAAAGGTCCTAATATCCCAACTTGATTCAAACTAAGGCTCATAGGTAGAAGATGATTGTGCAAGACATAAATGAATGCTAACAAAAACTTCCAATCCACCTTTTGAAGAAGCCTCAAGTAGTGATTTTTTTTGTATATACCATTGTTTATTGATCCTACAACCTGGTTTGGGTGTTTTGTACCTCTTGGTAGTCGTCATGCTAAAGTGTTAATAAAGTTTGAAATATTTACTACACTAGTCTTTAGCAATTCCAAATGTAATTTTTGCTTTAGTATATATCTATTTTTGAAGTAATGATATCAATGAATGGTGAAAGTAGGGAGTGAAGCTCTGACATGAGAAAAGCATAAGCTACCAAGCTTGTGGGAAATTAGGAAAGAAACTTATATACAACCAACCATCACTTAGCTAGTGGGTGAAGCTCATGGTTTGTTATTTACATATTTGACAATTTAGTTTATTGGTCTATAACAATATACAGTGTTGTTTTTCTTTAATATTTTATTTGTAAAGCACAATATCCTTATGGTTGTGCACTATTCTTTTTTTACTTTGAGCCAATATTTCATTTTATTAAAGCTAACTAAAAGTGGTGTGCTACAACTCTTTTTTATCTCTGAACCAATAATTTATTTTATGCACCACTCTTTTTCTATCTCTAAAGTAGTTTTTCATTTTATTCGAGCCATGTACAAGTGGTATTCTATAACTCTTAAGTGAGTGCTACCACTAACAAGAGGTGCACTATCGTGTGTCTATAAGTTGAAAGGATGAAAATAATAGAAAGGTCCATTTATACTAGTGTTTCATTAGTGTGCATATGGAACAATAATTGCCTATCTTCATGAGATGTTCAATCACTTTGGCAACATGTCAGTGAGTTTTTACAAGGTTCTCTAGGAACATAACTAGACTCTAAAATAGTGTGAATATCCAAGTTTAAGTTCTAATGGCTTAATAAGAAATTTGGATGAATCTAAATACATGCAATGACTTATCTTGAGTGGTATAAGTCATCCAAGCCTAAAAATATCAATAAGTAATGGGTTTATAGAAAAGCAATGTTTATGACTATTCTAGGAGATTTTTCATAATTTTGCTTGGATTACTTTGTTGATTAGGCTTGGTTCTTCAATCTGAGTACTTGGATGACTCTATTTGGAGTTTGTATGACAAAATCATGGCAAAAACAAGTTGCAGTCACCCTACACAAAAAATGAACTCATGGAAAGCACTAAATGAAGATAAGAGAAGATTGATTGATGTGTGTGGATATATGCATGAAGAGGGATTGAACTGAGTATTATAAGACTACTATGGACTATTCTATGCACAGATTACAAGCTTCCTACTATTGTTCATTACTTTGATAATCTCGATCTATGTGCATTATATTGCTCTTGGGTGTCTCAATTAGAGACATAATCTGGAGGTATTTGAGGTTTACTCATTGCTCTATTGTAGGTGAATCAAAACATAAACTCTAGGTTGAAAGTATAGTATTTTTGAAGCTTCACGGCAAGGTATTTTGTTGTATGCAGGCTGTTTTGGATCAAGATTGTTCTATGCATATTCGGGGTCTAATTTTGGGACATATATACATTGTTTCATGCTTGGATTCTTGTATAGCAACCACTTAATATTTTGGGATAAAGTAACATGGATTTCTCTAAGAAAATTGCCTTAGATATATTGGGTTTCCTCTAAGCCATAACCTTAGAATTATTGATTGTAAGTGGATGTATATGCTATACAGGATTTGAGCCAAAGATTTGTCATGATAAATACAATATGTTCTTCTATTTATTGTGTTCTAGTTGATTCTTGCCTTCATCTTCTATAGAATTTCTTTTCTCTCTTATGTAATTTCTTATTGCAAGAAACCCAATGGTTTTAGGCCAGACATAACTAATCCCCGAATAGTGTAACCAATTATAAGTGATACTCTATTCCTAACAATTGCTTTGCTACCAATAATAGGTTTTATGTGTCACTTATAATCACTTACACGTGATTTGCTAAAATGTGCTACCACTTACAATCTATGCACTTTCCATTACAAAAGGTATACTAAGTATTTATGTGGTCATTACCACTTATAGATGGTGCATTACCCCTTGTAAGTTGTTCTCTCCATGACTTGTAACTGAAATGTTACCCCTTAAAAGTAGGGTACTACCATTCATAAGTGGTATGTCACCTCGTACAAGTGGTGCACTAGCACTTTCCACCCGATCATCTAATAGTCTACTATTTCTCCTTCAGTAGTCTTTCCTTGACTTGCTTTTCAATTTCATGTAGATGATGCCTCACTTCAAGCACTATCTTCTCAACCTCCTGGTCGGGCTCCTTGAATGTGTCCTTTCCACTTCCCACTAAATGTGTTGATCTTCTTGCCCATTTATTTTCCATATGGTGGGGCTTCTCACCACCCTTTGTGGGTTTGAGGACTTGTTTCTAGGATGCACTTTTATCTCCTCCCCTACCACGTGCACTATCAATATTGATCTTTCATGAATACCCAGCACTGGAGTACATTGCACAAACAATAAAGTGATAAGAATTAGGATTAAGTTCTTTGAACACTTTCAAATAAAAATGGAGACACTATCAAATGGTGATTCGAGGTTAATTTAACATGGGAAAAATAAAAAATATTCAAAGAATTAAACAACAATGAGCAGCTTATTATAAGGTATACAAACAGGTGTATTATCTACACAGTGGTCATATGCATGTGCATCACCAAGTGCTAGCAGAGTGCAAATGCATCATTCAAAGATGCTTCATACCCATGAAACAAACATTGAGAGGAAGAAATACATGCATTTATAAAGTAGAGTGGGTGATATGGGTGTTGACAAAGCAAAAACTTGTAACAACACTTTGTATGATCAACATCTTATAAGCAACATAGTCACGAAATGGTGCACTACTATGGCCTTGTTCAATTGAGCTAGTGGTCTAATAGGAAGGATAGGTATTTTTTTCTTTTTAAAAAATATTATTTTCTCCACAAATTGAAGATATTTTGTTGCCACGTCTACTTTGCACACTATATTGTCATGTTGACCCTATAATAAAAATGGTACAACATGGTTTACAACACACTAACTTTGTGACTATTAAAGGAGAAATATCAAGCCTTACTTGTTGAAAAGAAAACTTGCAAATCTATAGCTCAGCCACTTCTTCACCAAACTAATCAATGTCAAGTATGTTTGTATCCTCAACACCCACGTCTCTTAGGGACTCCTTTCTAATGGCAATCATCCCTTCAAGCTCTGCCACTTCGACCTCGTTTGACATTGGCCCAAATTTGTGTATTTGAAGGTCATGCATATCTTTTTTTAGTCTCTCAGTTATCCTTGTAGCACTATACATTAGTCCAACTTGCTTGTCTCTCCTAATTTTCAATGCTTCAAGGGTAGTTTTTATTGCATCAAGGCACTGGTGCTTTGTGTTGAGCTTCGCAGTACTAGTAGCTCCAGCATTACAAATTGTTGCTATATTAGCAATTGATGTGGAACATGTGGTTGAGGAGGTATTCAACATAGACCAAAAGCTCCCTTCTTTAAAATCTCCTTAACATGCCTAAAAACATATGTCCTAATGTTTATTTGCATCTGCTCAATTGGTGCATCTGATGCATTTAGTGGGATGATGGTACCACATTCACCTTTAGAGATTCATGATAACTTGAAACATTGGAAGGTGCTTTACACTTTTATCTTACTTCCCTTCCTAGCCTCCAAACCCTCTATACCTTACAGATTTTTAGCATTAATATGCAGTAAAGTTCCAAGTTCATGAATAAACCAACATTTATAACATGATGCCCATGCTAAGAGCCCATTCCAAAAGTATGGATTGCATTGTTTCCATTGTGTTCTATTGAGGCATCACCATAATGTGTATCTTTACTACTTTAAGAAGACATACTTCCTGAATCTTACTAGAGGTGAGAATAATTTCATGTAGTTTCTTGCAATTTTGACTTGCAATCAAGTGCCTTGGGCCCACCTACTTGAGAGAGTTGATGTATCCCAATAGTGGAACCATAAAGCTAGCCTTCATTTTTATAGAACAGTGGTGGTGCCCAAAATAAACTTGTTTTCTAGCAATCTATAGTAAGCAAGAAATTGACCAAATTAATAATAATTGAAATATTTAACACTTTACCACGTAGGGCTAGAATGCCCTAAAGAAAGTGCAATGTGACAACACTCGATTGGCCTCAAACCATTGGTGCCCCATTGTACTATTTCTTTTCATATTTATTCCAAAACATTGCTATGCAACTAACATTTGAATCAAATCCTTGGAAAGATGTTAGGCCTTGCCTCAAGCCCAATGGATATACTCTCAAGTTTCCAAATTCCCCTATTAACCAAACCAATTCTTACAAAATTCCAAACATTTTACTATTTCTTGTACATTTAAGTCCAATTTGTCCCTTGGATCCTCAATCAAGGAAGTTCCAAATTGAATCCTCTTCTAATTGCATACAAAGCAGTCCTCTTGCAAATCTCCAAAATCTCACCCGTTTTGCTATCCATTGACCAAATTTATATTAGTAGTCTTCCTTAATCACTAAGGCATATTCAGCCAACACACATGTCCAAATTTAAGGCTTAAAACTTTAATTTCCAATGTCAAATTCCACATGCATCTTACCAAGAGGAGATTATGAACACGAGTGAAATATTTGCATTTCATCCTTAAAACAATGACCAACATCAATTTCCAGCCTAAACTAGTGAGTAATATCATTAATATTCAAAATTTCCCTTGCTTCTAAACACTTAAGGAGCCAAATTGAGACTTCAACATCTATATGTAGGTGACTATTACTGTAGAAGGTTAAATCTATTCAAATCTACTATTAATCTTCAATTTTGCAATAAGAATCATTTATGCATGGCTGAGATTTGCTAGCATCCATTCCGAGGCAACCATGAAAAGGTTAATTATTTTCTTAATTAGGTCTACAAATAATAAATAAAAGCTTTAAAATTAAAATTCATAAAGGAGAAAGAGATGAATAGCATAATATTAGAAAGAATTCTCAAAATTTATTGCTAGAGAGAAGCTTGCCCAACCAAGGGGATATTTAATGTCCCTGTAACCTAGGTACCCCAATGGCACTTGTCCATCATAACTTCTTCCAATGTTCACCATTTTCAAAGCTAGCATTTTCTTATCACCATGACACACATTCAACCAAATCTTCCTCGTGCACCACACATGCACACAACTTATGCGTCCCAACTTAAGTGGCATAAGAGCATTAAGTAAATTTTTATGTCATTGTGACAAACCTCCCCCCCTTAAATCCTTACAATCATCCTTGATTAAAGTGCAGTGGGCATGCCGAATTTCCAATCAACAAGACCAATTTATAATTCACACACATGAAACTTAATTGGTCTCAAAACTATAAGGTAATATATTAATATACTAAGACACATTTTGAAAAAAGTAAGGCAATGTAATGCCAACATCAAGCATAAATAATGTACTAATCCGAGATGTATCCATGCATCATCTACATCATATATAACCCATGGAAATGTACGTCACTTGTATGTCATATTTAATTCATGCAAATATACTTCTCTTACATCAACTACAAAATTACATTGCATACAATTCATGCAAATATACATGGTGTGTATTCCATACATGCCATTCAAAATGTATAGTTTCAGAGCCATGGGTGCAAACTATTTACATTTGTGTACCAACCCATAGTGAAATAATTTGAGGATTTAATATCCTTGATGCAAGCAAAGTTCATTTGACATCCACTATGCATACGTTGTCCATCAATAAGGGGTGAAACCTCCCTATTGAGTATTAGGAAATACTCATGATCCTCTTAGTTTGCTGGGCCTAGTTCTAACTAATATCAAGGTAAAGTACAACACTAAGGATGATCTACCAATTTGCCCTTCTCCATCCATTTGCATCTATAGGTGAAATAATTATTTGATGTTCATAGTTCATGGAGACTTACCTCTAACTTCACTTTCCCTAGAACTCATACTAAATCTTAGGTCTTTGAACCTCAAAACCTTTAGATTGTTGCAAAAATCACACAATCAATATAATCCTAGCTTGAAATATTGAATCTAGTTGACCATCTTCAATCCCTTGTGTACCAAACCTACTAGGAGCACTAAATACATTGCCAAACATTCTCATTTCCACAATAGGGACCATACCAATATGATACACATGGAATTTTGTATTCCACTAGCCATTCCAATATATATTTATCCATGCATTGCAAGCATTATCTAGCTGTGTACTAAGAATATCTATGCAATGCATAACAAAAGAATCAATACCATAACTGGCCATAGCATGAAATACACATACACCTTCAAAGTATTATGTATGTCCCATATAAATGGATGCATGCCTTACTACATCTAACATAGTGTTTGCATTTCCAAGATTCCCATGCATTTGTTGTCCTTATTCCAAACCAAACATTTGTATTTTCTCATTTGATACTTTGGGCCACTTAGAGACAATGGTGCATCCACTTTGCTAATACATGCTATGGCAACGTAAGGTGCCCTATAATTTCTATCCTTGTTACCCTTGGTTAGTGATATTGCATAAATTTAGTTAAAAGTGGGTATTTGGGTTTTGACAAATTATCCACTACCTCAACCAATTTTGCCTTGAACTCAACATTTGAATATTTTTCTACTTGGTAGATTTTCAATGTCTCATGTATTGAAGCTTCAATATCATTAACAAAACCAAGATTTATAACATGTTGCCCATTATATAAGCCCAGTAGCCATTCTAGTATTTCCATTGTCTTTTGATGAGATGTCATGATTTTAAATGCAATTCTTCACTAGTTGAAGAAGACATGGTTGGTGAATTTTACCATGACTAAGAATAATTTTAGCAAACTGCTTATGATTTTGGCTTACAATAAGGTGCATCCGCTACACCTATCCAAGAGAGCTAATGTGTTTTAGTGATGAATATGATACAAGTCTTTCGTTTTACAAAAGGATATTTTGTAAAATACATTTAAAGAAAAAAATCAATTCACGATAAATAATAAACTGAAAAATTCTACACTTTACTACTTTGGGCTAAATTTCCCTCAAGAAAGGGAGACGAGTTCACACTCCATTGGCCCCAAAATTTTGGCATCCCTTGTGATATTTCTTTACATTAATTCCAAAAACTTGTGATATGACTCAAATCCTTGGAAAATTGCAAGGGTTGAACTCAATAGATATTCTCTCAAGCCCCTATTCCTCTATTATCTAAGACAATTCTCCTATAACATTTGGAATATCTTGATGTTCCATGTAACTAACAACTATAAAATCGAAATTTCCCCTCGATTTCACAGTCAAAGAAGCTCAAATTAGCTTGTCTTCTAGTCGCATGCAAATCAAACCTCCTATGGACCACCAAATTTTCACCCTTTTGCTGTCCACCAACTCTCCACCAATCAAATTTATATCTAGAACATTTCTCAATCATTGAGGCCTGCATGCTTGCATCCCAACATAGTCATGCAAACCCTAAATTATGTTGCTTTCAGACTAAGATCAACAAATCCCCAATCAACAACACATTAGGTTCAAATGCAAGGCTCTAATCTCCAATTCTCACTTCCAGATTACACATGTATCCAATCAAGATAAGAGAGAATGAACGTGAGATAAAAATATCTACATTTTAGCCCTAAATTGACGAGACTAGCATTAGTTTCTAGCATGACTACATCGTTAATATGCAAATTTCCCTTGGCGTCTAAATGTAGCGGAGCCATGTTAAGTCTTCATCCATTTCCTACAAGTCACCCCCTCTCTAGATGACTGAATTTTTCCGAATTTCCTATTTATCTTCAAATTTGTAGTAATAATATTTCACACATGGAAAAGATTTGTTGGCACACATTCCAAAATAGCCATGAAAAAACCATTATTGCAATTAGGTCTAAAAATGACAAATCAAGGCTAAGCTAATTTAGATTTGCAAAGGAGGAAAGATGAACAACAATTTAGAGAGACTTCACCAAATTCTCAGTGCCTTATAGAAATTAGGTTTTTCCTACTTTTTTGATCCTCCAAAATCTAGTTCAACAATGTCAATTCCCCTAAAATATGCATCAACTTGATGTGTATTATCCTAAAACTTACCTAAACTTGACACTTGGCAAATTTGCATTTTTGCTTGAGGTCTCCATATGCAAATTCAAGCTAAATAGACCTTAGGCCATGACCTAATTCAAAATAACTTTCAATGTTGCCCAATCTCAATTTTAAATTCCTAACCTCTTTGAAACAATGTGTTAAAACTTTCCACAAACCTTAGAGTAGGACATTAAATCATTTCATTCTCGAATTCCCATGACACTAAAAGCTATTTTTAAGGGGTTATTTGCTATCCCTATTTGCTACCCTAAGTGCCCCACTAGCACCTATCCATAAGTGTGCCAATGTCCCCCACTTCCCAATCTAGGAATCTATATCACGGTGATACACTTCCAACTTAATCACATGTGTACAACTTAAGTGTCCCAACTTAAGTTTCCAAAGATCATTAAACAAATATTTTACATAGTTGGGACATTGCCCCAAACTCTAACATCCCCAATTCTAAGAACAAATTTTGTAAGCTTAAGAAGACATTATATGGGCTAAAATAAGCCCTTGAAGCATGGTATCAATGGATATATAAAATCTTCCTAAGTTTAAATTTCAATATATGCTTTAAATAATTAACTTGCATTGTTTACATGGATTGTGAAAAGTTAGTATCGATTGTCTTATATGTGGATGACCTTCTTATTAGACTATAAAGATATGATTTATTAGATGTGAAGGACTTTGATTAAGTTTGAAATGACGAACTCAGGCTTGATGCAACATTTTTTGGGGATTTTAAGTCTAATAGGATCTAGAAAATATCTTCATCTCCTAGCAAAAGTATATGTTGCAAATCTTGAAAGCATTTGCAATGTTCAACTACAAGGAGATAGCTACATCTATGGATGTCAATGTGAAGTTATGTTAAGGATATTCCACCACTATTGGACATCAAGAGGTACAGATAGTTGGTTGTGAATCTCATCTATTTGTATAATATTAGATTAGAATCAATTTTGTTGTTGGTATTTTGAGTAGATTCTCAAACAAGCCTCATAAGAAATCATTTGGAGAGCTAGGATGTGGGTGCTTGAGGAACTTTTGACTATGACATCACTTATGATTATAGAATTTCTTTTGTCAAAAAATAGACTTTGATTGGGCAGGAGATATTGTTTCCAAGAAATTAGTTTATTGTTATTCTCTCACTTTGGATTTAGGAATTTTCTCTTACGTAAGTAAGAAGTTGTCTCAAAACAATGGCACTATCTTGAACCGATTGCTTTGTTGTAATGGCATAGTGTGGTTGAGGAGGATCATATGGCACATCGGAGTGCAAGATGAAGAGCCAATCATACTTAGATGTGATATGTAGAGCTGCATCACCACTGCAAAAAACTAGTGTTCCACACATGTACCAAACATATAGAGATTATTATCACTATGTGCTCAATGAGATCAAGGATGGGATAGTGAAGTTAATCTACTATCCACTAGAGAGCTTTAAAAGGGTACACAAAGGATCTATTTTAATTTTGTTTTCAAAGACTTGGCATTTGGCCAAGGAAACAACCCACTTATGGGTGGACATTAAGAGGGGGGGCACTTTAGATATGCTCAATACCCCATCCTCATAAGGTGCCATCAATGATTCATGATGCTCACATTTGTAACCTCCATTATGAGAAGAAGCCATGTGTGAGCCTAAACATTAGTTGGGAAAGTGACTTCTATCTTAGATGAGGTTTATATGGACTAACGGTAAAAAAGGTGATCTATGTAGGTCTAGCCTATAGGTTAGATGGAGAAGTTAGGTTTTTTAAGACTCAAGGCATGTTGTATTGAGTTGTAGCTTGTAGGGGTTATTAGGAACTTATATTTTGAGTCATAGGGGTAGTGGAGGTGGCCCATATTTGGGGGGTCCTAGGGGGACTAATGGCCCCATTGGCAAATGTTCAAGGGTAGCACCATTGATCCCATAGTAAAGGGATATTTCTTGAAATAATGAGCTCCTATCTAACTAGCAAATGTTAATAATGTGGTATATCAATCATGCCAACCTACCACCTTCATGGGCTATAAAAAGAAAACCCTCCTAGAATTATGATCCATTCCTTTTCCTAGTTAGAGTTCATCTAGCAAGATTTAACATCTTCTCCTAGAATTTGTCTAGGTCCACCAAAGTTTTATTGTGGAACCACATGTGTGGATATAACTATCATTGTAACATTTTTTTGGCAAATAATTATGTCTTAGTCCTTGTCTGATTTGCTATGTAGTCTCTATTCTTTACATAAATTATGTTTGCAACATAGTGTAATCTTTTATGTATGTGTGTGAGTGAGCAACAAAATAAGAGAAAGTTTTGTTGCTATGTTCATGTAAATGATAGCTTCATTTCCAATTTTGATAGTGCCACCAACTTTGAAGGGGAGCAAAATTGCAAGCTACCTAGTGAGCCCTCCCTTTAAATAATCACCTCCTTGTTGAGGGAAATGAGAACTTGCTATCTCAATTGTACCTCTACACTCTTGCAAGTTCTCCCTCTCGACCTTAAATGATAGTCAATGTCTACTATGATAGTTTGCATCTATTATGCCAACTTTATAGCCTTCATTTCTTGATATTTGTGATTTCTAGTCCTATTTTGTGGATTTCAACCTATATATGATGTTCTATACAATAATCATAAATTTTCCTTCTTCTTAGTTCTTTTCTTGGATAGGTCATGTGTATAGTTGGTTTAGTGTACAATAGTAATATCAATTTTAGAAAATACTATGGCTTATGGAAGACAAGATAGATTGGGGGAGTCAAAGCAAAGGTATATTGAAGATTTCAATGTTATCAAGATGGAAATTCCTAATGCTTGCCTTGTTTTAATAGGTTTAATGAGGAATTTCAACAACCTTGAAGAATATGGAACAAACATGCTTCACTTATTCAATATAAAATAAAATGACCCTCTTTGGTCTATCCAATTAGAAAATTTTCATAGATAGGAGTGATAATACTATTTCTTTGGGGTTGAGAGTACTCTCGTCAATCCATATGGCATCCTCCTCTGCATAGTCCTTACACTGGATGAGATACTCTTTGAGGGTTCTACTCCTCAATCTTTTTTCCCGAGTGTCTAGGATTCTATCTGGCGAGATCTCAAGGACTCCTAGGCTTGGCATTACAACTTGTTGATCATTGAGCACATGGCTAGGATTGGATACATATTTCTTTAGTAGGCTAACATGGAATACATTGTGAACTTTTACATTCTCAGGGAGTTGGAGTTTGTAGGCATTGGATCCTAGGCACTTGAGGATCTTATAGGGCCCGCAATATCTTAGACTCAATTTCTTAAATTCTCCCAACTATAAGGAGCTCTTTGGTGCGCAGATCGGTCGCAGTATGCTCACGTAGTGAATCCCGAAAGGTCCCCAAGAACAATGAACTCTACCTTTTTGCACAAAAAACAATGTAAAAAGCATGAACGACAAGAGCAAGAGACCAATTGGGTTCAATCTCCCCCCATGCCTTGTGTGAGCGCTTCACAAAGCATGTATTTTATGTATATTTCCATCTTCATGCTCAATAATAGCCCAATTTACAAAAATATGACAAGCTTTTAGCTTTTGAGTTTTCCTTTTACAAAAATAGGAAATAAAGCTAATGGACGGTGCCCATAGAGTCTGGCACGCCCAATCTCAGTGTCCAAATAGAAATAACATATCCGTGCGCATAGGCGCATACAAAATAATAATAAATAATCGATGCCTCAATAGACATGACAAAGTATAGGCGTGGCGCCTATCAAAATATAATCCATAGGTCGAATACTCTCTAGACTCCAATGCTTTCCTCCGCCAATGCTCCTATCTCTACACATCAACTGAAGCATTCACAATCGTTAGTAAAATAATACAATTAAACTGACAAAAGTGAATATCTAGCAGTCTTCAGCTACATAAATAAATCAACTGGTTAGAAATAAATCCTAACCTTAATTTATTACGAGTGCGCACTCTAAACTCATAAACGTTTATTAATTTAATATGTATTTTGCGGAATCACCCGCTATGGAATCACCCATGTACACACTAAATTAATGAAACACCCGAAAAGGACAGGCGTCCCCATCAACTTCTCGCACAAAGAATCCACTTTGTGTATGAGCCCCGGTCATCTAAGTTTACGGAATCCAGCGTAAAACCTCATGGAATCCACCGTGGCACGGAATCCACTGTGGAATATGCCTCCTGGCATCACTCTTCTAGGGTCGTACCCGAATAAAAACCATATCTCCTTCTTTGAAGAGTTGCTCTTGTCTATTTAGATCTGCATAGGCTTTCTGCCTATCCTTGGCAGCTCTAATGTCTTGTTTAATGGCCTTGACCTGCTCATCCATCTTCTCAAACATTTCCTTGGAAGCTTCTACCCTCAAGGTAGGATATGAAAAGTTCAATGGAGTACGGAAATCATGCCCATACAATGCTTGAAAAGGTGCCATTTGAATGCTTTGTTGGTAGGAAGCATTATAAGCAAACTCTACCAATGGTAGATATTGGATCCATTTCCTAGGTTTGTGATAGCAATATGCCCTAAGGATATCTTCAATGGCTTTGTTGACTCTTTATGTTTGGCCATTAATTTGAGGGTGATAGGCTGTATTGAAATAGAGTTGAGTCCCAATGGCCTCAAATATCCCTCTCCGGAAATGAGATGTGAAGAGGGAATCACGGTCATTAACGATCCTTCTAGGCAACCCATGGAATCTGAATATCTCCTCGATGAACAATCTAGAAATGTTTGAAGCTTTTTTCCTTGACTTCCATGAGGTGTGAAACCTTGGTGAGCATGTCTACTATAACCATAATTGAAGTGTACCCTCCTTGAATTGAAGGTAACCCAACAACAAAGTCCATGCTGATAAATTTCCACTTTGGGGGATGTCAAGAGGTTGCAGCTTCCCACGCATCTTGACATGTTTTGCCTTAATGTGCTAGCAAATTGAGGTCAGTCTGGGTGAAGATCCATTTAAGGCTCTTATGGTCTGTGACCAAAGAGAACTTGTTACAAGCAAATAGTGTCGCCAAATTTTGAGAGCATGAATAACTCCTAGTAGCTTTAGGTCATGGGTAGCATAATTCCTTTCATGGGTTTTTAGCTTCCTCGAAGAATATGCTATAGGATGACCTTCTTGCATTAGTACATAGCCTAGTGCAAGTGAACTAGCATCTATGACAACTTCAAATTCCTTATTCAAGTTAGGGAGCTTCAAAATTGGTGTTGTCATCAAGCTATGCTTGAGTTAATCAAAACTTGATTGTTCAGTGGGTGTCCACACTATGGCAACTTGCTTTTTTAGCAAATTTGTGAGGGGTGTTGCGATTGAGGCATAGTCCTTAATGAAGATCTTGTACCATCCTTTTAATCCAAGAAAGCTATGCACTTCTTTAACAGTAGTTAGTGGAGGCCACTCTTGGACATCCTTGACCTTTGTAGGGTCTCTAGAGATTCCTTCATTTGACACAATAAATCTAAGATATTTGATCTGCCTCTTGAGGAAGACATACTTTCTCTTCTTAGCATAGAGCTTATTAGTCCTCATGGTCTCAAGGACGATGTGGACTTGTAATTCATGATCCTCCTCATCCTTGGAATAAACCAAGGTATCATCAAAGAAGACAAGCACAAAACCATCAAGATATAGTCTAAACATGTCCTGCATTAGCCTGTTAAAGGTGGCATGGAGTCCAAAAGACATTAGCATGAATTCGAAATGCCCATATCTTGTGTTGAATGCCGTCTTAGGAATATCCTCTTCTATGACACTGATCTGACCTCAAATCAATCTTGGAGAAGATTTTTGCTCCCTATAATCAATCAAGTAACTTGCCTATCCTTGGAACAAGATATTTATATTTGATGGTTACTTGGTTTAGCCCTCTATAGTCAATGCAAAGGCAAAGTATACCATCCTTCTTCTTTTGGAACAAGACTGGAGCTCCCCAAGGAGACCTGCTGGGGCATACGTACCCTTGGTCCAATAGCTGTTTGAGTTGTTCATTTAACTCAATAACTTCAAGAATGAACATCTTGTAGGGCCTTTTTGCGACTTGTGTAGCTCCTGGTGCTAGCTTAATCTCATGATCCACTTGCCTAGGTAGTGGTAATTCAATCAACTCTTCTGGGAACACATCCGCATACTCTTTTAGCCATGATAGTTCTTCATTGGTTTCCTCTACCTGTTCCGATTTGTTTAGCTTGATCAGGCAGACGGGTAATCCTTTCCTTATTCCTTGAACTATTCGCGTTGCCTTAGCTAGCTGGATCTTTGGTTTACTTGCTTCTCCTTGTGTTGTTACCTGCTCACCTTTAGGATTACGAAAGGAGACTTGTCCTTTCCCACAATGAATGTGAGCATCATTGGGGATTAGCCAATCCATCTTGAGTAGGCACTCATAGACTCCTAAATTAATTACCCTAAACTTACCAGATGTGGACTCGACTCCGAGTAGGAATTCCACCTTAGTAGTTTGTCTAGTGTAAGTGATTTCTCACCCATTTGCTAGTTTGACAAGCAAGGTAGGTGCAACTATAATTGCTATCCCTAACCTTCTTGCAAAGCTGGTGAAATGAAAGAATGAGTGCTACCACAGTCAATCAAGGTTTTGAATTTCTGACCTTTGTAATCTGATGGTGTTTGGATTACCAAAAATTGGCGATTTGAGCCCTTTTTGTGGAGAGTGGCATGAAAGAATGCCCTCTCAATCTCTTCTTCCATGGACGGGTCCTCTTCTTCGTTGATTCCCTTAGTGGAGATATTGGAATTTTTTTCCCTTTCCATTGCTGCACGACCATAGCCATGGGTAGCTCTGGCTTGTTGGCCATTGAATTTTCCTTGGTGACGATCTCCGTCAAGTTTGGGAAATTCCCTTTTGAAGTGTCTACGTTCATTACACTGAAAATATCGGAGGCTTTGATCACTTCTTTGAGTGGGTACAAAGTCACCGATTGCATTTGCCCTCGGCTTCTTCTGTTGGCCTTGACTCTGTCCATGTGCCCTTTTGAATTGAGCTTTCAACATTCCTAGATTCTGGTCTTTGTGAGACCAAGGTCTATTATTCCTAGTGGACTTCTTCGGCAATAGGTCCCACTTTTATCAATGCATCTTGCAAATCCAAAGGACGCATTGATTCCAACCAAGTGTTCATTGGTGGGTTCTAGAACAACTTCAAGACTTGTTGGAGAATACTCATTGTCTGAGCATATTTCAACAAGGAGACAAATCTCAAGTAGTACACCTCCAAAGACAGGCTCAATTGTTTCAACTTGAAGAACTCATTCATCTTCTAAGTTCTGTATGCAGGTGGCATGTACCTTCCCTACACTGCTTCCTTTAGTTTATCCCAAGTTATTGTGCTTTCAATGAATGCTTAGTCTTTATACCATTGCTTCCACTAGAGCCTAGCTTCGCCGCCAGTAAGCTTGAGCTTGGCAATCATAGCCTGGTTTACAAGTGTTGTTCCTGCTACACTAAAGTAATCTTCCATGGATTCAATCCATACTTCAGTATCAACTTCAACAGTCCTCCATTTTCCATCAAATTCTAGTGGTTTAATCTATTTGAGAAGAAATTTCTTCTCTTGGACCCCCGTTGGGCTTAGTGTGGAAACAAGACTCTGGTCCTGCACTTGGGGCTGTATCTGGTTTTCAATAAAAACCTTCGCGTTAAGATTACATTGACACAACTCTTCACAACTTATTTCAATGCGCAGATTATTTTTCCATCAATACTATGAAACAAATCAAAAGAACATAAAATACTTATTTATTCATAAAGAAGTGTAAGCCTCAAGTACAATTATTCAAGAATAGATAAAGTTTGGCTGGGATGATTTTCTTTCAAATAGATACATCAATGCCAAGTTAATAATTCCCTATTGGATTCAGCTACAGGGACAGAATAGTAGTATGGATTGGGGGAATGGATTCTTAGGAAGTAGTAAGTCATGGGAAGTTCAAGAAATCCCTATTTTTGATAACCATGACATTCATTCCGCTCCATTACTTTAATTATGTTTGCTGGCAAGACGTTGACCACCTCGTCATAGATATAACGATTTTGTTCTACTCGCCGGTGCCCGATGTGTAGGATGGAATTTACACAAGCCTCATGGAAGATGAATAACTTGATAATCTTCAAGTTTCCCAACAATTTTAGCCTCTTCAAGTTGTTTTCAAGATAGGCTAGTCGGTTGGCATCTATATAGCAGTATCCCGCACTCCAAGTCCAACGATTTTCCACATACAATAGTAAAGGGCTGTAGAGTCATTCCAGTATCCCCATCATGTTGGATCATCGGCAATAACTTGAAGAGTTCATAGCCGTCTTGAACATGATGTGAAATACGAGGAACCTGCTCCATGCCTCATAAGTACGGAAGCAACAACAATCCACAAATGAGTAACAAAAAAATTATTTTTTAGTGAATATCACTTCACTCTTCCCGATTTATTCCTATCTTGATTGTTTTCTTCGTTGGTTGGCTCTGATACAACTGTAACGTGCCCGCCTAACCGTTGTCCAAGCACATTTTTAGTGTCCATCGAGAAACAAATCTAAGCATCACTACCTGACTCTCTTGGAATATTCCGGGTTTTGTCGCCTGGGGTTTCCCGAGTCCGCCTTGCAATGGAACGTTCACGGCCAAACCCACTAGGATCGACCTGAAATTTGGGTTCTTAGTGGCCAAGGACTCCTAACGGCAATCTAGTGTCAAATTCTGGACATCTTACTTTATGCAGAGATACCCAAGCCAAATCAAACCCATCCCGCACTTGGTTCAAATAGAATGGAAAGCAAGAGGGATGTGCTGCTCAACCTCTCTGCCCGTAAGGCATAGTCCCATCCCGATCTCCTAAAACGGCATGAATCGGGTTCTACCTGACACTACCTAAAGTTCATATGACTGTAGAACCTTGCGGGAAAAGCCTCTAGGTTTTTTGGGACCACCCTTTTGTAGGATGGACCCGTCGAGCTGCCCGCTTCCTCAATAAGCATTCCTTACTTATCTAATTAGGTCCTATCACATTTATATATGACATTTAAAAATCAACTTCCTTAATTAAGCCTTTTAGGGAACAAGATTCGTTCACGTAATCTTATAGCACTGACACGAAAACAATTCAAATAGGTTCCTTGGAAGTAATCTTAATATTAGCATTTTAACTGAGATATGAGTCTTGTCCAAAAAGGACGATTCCCACAATCCATGAGGATGTGTCTTACCAAGTTTCCATCCTTGCACTAGTAACAAGGCCTTGAGAATCTATCTTGAATCACATAGATCATTTGAGTAGGACCCGGAGGCAAGGAATTTATAACCAAAGCCCCTGTGGCATCCAAGCATCCCCTATGTTCAAACTAACCCAGTGAGAGACCTCTCGTGGCAGGTTCGGTCCATATTCCCATCACAGTTATTTAGAACCCCCTTGGCTAGGGTTGGTGGCTAGTTGGGGGTGGCTTAATGCACCCTCCATGAATTCAACCTGATTCATTAATCAAATTTCTTTTGTGAGCTTGGGTCATACATTCCTTTCATAGACAGTGATTCTAGATTCACAAGCACAAACATCAATGAAGGCGAGTACTCAAGACATCTGCTAAGATGGAGTTCCCATCTTTAAATGCTTAGCAATGCCCCTCTTGGGTCTTTTTTGCCTTGTTGGCATCAATTTCCATCACCTTTTTCCAGATAGAGAATACCCTCTTTTTAACCTCACTCTTATGTAATAGGAGCAAGAAATTACGCTATTGGATTTTTATCCCCGATAGTTTTTAGATGGTAGCTTCCCTAAGATGCTAACCTTTGGTTCTTATCTTAAGGTCCAGATCTACATGATTAAAATTAGGATTTCAATTGGTCAGTTGGTAACCATTTTTCCCACCTTAGAATTTCACCGGGGTTTTAAGTTTACTCTATGGTTTCCTTCCCTCAAGATAGCAAGAACTTGTGTTCACTCCTCTCGCAAGTCAAGTGTAAACGTCTATTTACCATTCTGAAATAGTTGCGAGCATCGAATGTAACTTGGTGAATAGTCATTCTTCTTGTGGGTACGACATTCGAGCTTTCTTGTGTTAACTTCAAGATGTATCATATTTTGAAAAGGATATACCCAAGAGTTTTTTGGACCCATCGAGGCTGGTTATTGGGATAGAGACCAAAGACCATGTTGACTCTAAGTCAAAATATGGTCATAAGGACAAAATTTTTGACCTATTTTCCACTAAAGTCCTAGTTGAGTCGAAATCTTGGCTTAACTTATCATGTAGGATTTACTCCTAGCATTCGAGCAAAGTATGGTCCCAAAAGTACCATGTTTTCTTTCATTATGGAAGGGGGAGTAAGCATGTATTTTAGGGCTGCTTCTAGGCATGGGTTTGCCTCTAAAAACACCTCGATATGGAGCCGACCTCAATGGGATGTGGGGTTGTCCATAACCTTGTTGAAAATTCTCATTTTTCCGATACTTTCTTGCATATATTTCAACCAACTCAATTGCATCGAATAAAGTGGAAGGTTTTTGATCCCTTACACCACTTTAACCCATAGATATACTTATGCAATTTAATCGTCTCAACATACATTGTCAACTTCATGAATTGATTAGTATACTCTCATACTATGAGATTACATTGGTCAAGCTCACACCATCGTCTTACCAACCTTTATTTTTCCATTGGGGATACAAAGACCTAAATCATATGCGTCTTAAACTTTTTCCAATCAATGAATTGATGATTCTCACGGTTCATATAGCGCCACTATGTGTGGGGAAAATCCATCTAGATGGAGAGACGTAAATAGATTTTTTTGATAATCAATGCATGGGTAAATATTGAAGTAGGACTCTAATTTGGAGGTCCATTCTTCCAAATCCAATAGGGATGGTGATTGCCCATTGTACTTGGTAAGAATGATCTTGTCAAAGAGCTCATTGGGGCCTTGTTGCCTATGATAGCCTTGCTATCCATGCATACCATGTTGCCCATACATACCATGTTGTCCATACATGCCATGCTATGCATTGAACCCATGGTTCCCATTGTTGCCATACTAGCCATTCATACCATGTTGTCCATGATGGGGTTTAAGAGAGGCTCATCTTGACTATGAGAAGGTCACCAATCTTGAATGTGGAAGGAGGGGTACCCTTAGTTCCAAGAATACCCTATGGGTCATGAAGTGGGTCCAATGGTGGAGATTGTTTTGATTCATGCTTGGACTCATTTTCCTTCTTTTGTGTCGAGGTGGTGGCCAATGGGGCTACAAGGGTGGTGAGGTGTTCCAATGACTGTTGAGTCTGAGAGTTGGAAAGGGCCATAGTTCAATTTCAAGTTCTATTTTTGAGAGCATCTCCTGATGATTGTCAACCATATCATTTGTCATTTCTGTATGGCGGATCTTATGTTGACAAAGGGTGCAATTGAGCATGATATAAGGGTCCATATGGGGTACTTCCTCTTGCATCTCACCAATAAAATCTTGTTTTGAGTTGGGTTATTCATTAATTGAGCCTTTGGAGTCCCTAATCTCCCTCTGAACCTCCTCATGGGCCTTGCATTTTCCTTTTTGTATCCTGCCATCTGAGTGTAGAGTCCACAAGGCCCACTGTAAGTAAAATGGGCATAACTTCTAGTATGAAACTTTGATTGAGGATATTTTTAATTAAAATTGAAGGGGACAATGCCGTCTCTGAAATGAGCTACTAAACTTTGTGACAAAAAATGATTATTGAATTCTACAATTGGATTTTTGTGCCTAGTCTTGGAGTGGTCTATGCCCGATCCATAGTGACCTTAGAGCACAAAAATGGCCATATCTTTTAGACCATAGCTCCAATTTATTGGGGAGATTTTTTATTCAAGTTAAAGGGGGGAAATCCCTCTTTGAGATGAGCTATAGGGTTTACTCCCAGATATAATAGAAAATTTATTGCGATAAGCTTTTTATGACTATTTCTGAGTGCCTATGACTAAAACACTATTTGTTCCAATTCCAACATGCACTATAAGAGTGGCTCATGGACTGAGGAGCCTAAGCATCATAGTAAGCAATATCTTTATCATACTGATCATGATTCCAAGTGTTAAAATACACAAGATCTAGAGCATGGCTATGGCGGCTTATAAGCATAGACTAAACTCATGATGACATTGAATGAAGACCACAACTGCAACACAAGTGAATTAGGTTCCAAGATGGAAGCTTGGACTCATAAACACAATCTTGTGTAGGATTGACAAGTACAAGACTAACACTAACTGATAAAGAAAAGCATCATCATGTATTCATTCATCTCAAAAGTGGTAGTCAAGTACAATGCTTTATAGTTGTTGGATGTGTACAATTTTCCCTTTCTGTGCATGTGGGATTCCTGCAGCCTGCATGTCTTCATCCCAACACTGCCTCATACAAAGAGGCTACATTAGGTGTGATTGCTAATATCTCAACACCCCTCCTCAATCACAACCAGAAACTACAAAGTGTGTAGAGGCTTTAGAAAGTAACACCTGCAAAGTGTGGGCACACCATAAACATGGCAAAACACTAGAGGCTATCGTAGAAAATGCTAAGTGTGGGTACCACAAACATGATGAACATCTAGAGGCTGTAGCAGGGGCCTTATAGAGGCTATAGTACAAGGCTACATGAGGAGTTTTACAAGCTTATGATAAAGACATTTGGGCTAGACATTACAAGGCTAAAAAATTCAGTAAAAAATAGGATCAAGGACCGTGAGGCCCTTGTGGTTTTTAGCATTTCTTTTGACATAGATCTTCGATTCATTTCAGTTCTTCTTGTCTAGCTTCCTGTACTTGTACTTCACTTTGTTTGCCACTTCAAAGTCTTCATGATTTTTCTACTTCTTCTTCTTATTCTTCTTCTTTTAGTCCTCTTGATCTGCTTCTTCATTGACTTTGCTTGCAATAGTTGCATCAGTCTTTATCTCCATGTCCCGCTCAAGCAAAGGTATCATTGTCTTTGAGGCAGCATAAATGTCTTCAAAATTTTCAAATAAATTCATCGATTGCTCTTCAAAACAAGTAAATCCATCCATCCCTACAAGTAGAATAAAGAAGTCTTCCATGTAGTTGAATTGAGCAACAAGAGTAATGCTATTCTTCATGAGAAGCATCTTCATAAAAGACTTGATTTTGGTCATTCCCATGATGGAAATCAACTTCAAATGACTGAGAATAACCAGCAATGATTTGATCTTTGTATGTGTCAAAAGATACAAGCAATGGCAATGAAGTATCAAAAGATACAAGTTTGAAATTTGATGTTTGTTGCTTGAGTTTAACTTGATGATCTTCAAAAACTCTTCATAGCTTCCCCTCCTTGCTGATTTGATGGTTGAATACTTGCTGAAAACTTTAGATTAGAGTGGCCTTGGCTTGGTTTAAGTGGAAGGAGAGAGAAAATAAAGGGAAAATGAGCTTGAAGGTAAGTGGCTATGGTTGTTTTATCAAAACAGGGACCAACGACTCGTAAATGAGCTCCCACGAGATCCACAAGTCGAATCTACTCAAACCCTTTAAGATGGAGGACCCTCACTAATGGTTCTAACTCCCCCTAAGAGGGTTTGTACTCATTTTTCCTAAGTTGAGAGATCTAGACCTTCAAAGTGGTCATTATCAAAATTGTGCCCAGATTTTGGGAAAATGCAAATGCTAGGCATGGTGTGCATCAATCTCCTTAATTTTTGTGCCAACAAGTTGTGCCTTGACCTAAAGAAAAAATCTTAAGAAGAAAACTTGAAGAGATATGGCGTGGTTGATGAGATATGGCTGCTCCAACAGAGGTAGGTAGGTGCTTTCCACAGACACAGTTATGGCAGTGACTCTAAAAAGAGGCAATGCTCAAGCTATAGTTGCCCAATCTCAATGATTGAGGTGCCATGGAGGAGCTCTGAAAGTAGAGAAACATTCTCCATAAGGAAGTTCAAAGAGATTTTTCCTGTGGAGAGAGATATGAAAGCTTCAAGCTGACAGGGTGCTACTGGCTATGGCTGCCATGGAAGTTTCATTGAAGGTAGGAATGCAAATGAAGTTGGAGATAGGGTCCAGTATTCAAATTGAGCTAAGCAGAGATGGAAAGGAGCTGAGAGGAGTGAAAGGAGAGTTGGGCCGTGCTCAACTGAGCTCTGATACCATGTTAAAATACGCGAGATCTAGAGCATGGCTATGGCGGCTTGTAAGCATAGACTAAACTCATGATGGCATTGATTGAAGACCACAACTATTACACAAGTGAATTAGGTTCCAAGACGGAAGCTTGGACTCATGAACACAATCTTGTGTAGGACTGACAGTAACTGATAAAGAAAATCATCATCATGTATTCATTCATCTATCAAAAGTGGTAGTCAAGTACAATGCTTTATAGTTGTTGGATGGGTATAGTTTTCCCTTTCTATGCATATGGAATTCCTACAGCCTGCATGTCTTCATCCCAAACTGCCTCATACAAAGAGGCTACATTAGGTGTGATTGCTAATATCTCAACACCAAGTACATTTAAGTATCCATTTTCTCTACCATCACTGTATAAGGAAGTCTTAGTGCCATACATCTTGCATTGAGTGCATACATGTCAAGTGCCATATGTCATCGGGGAAGTTAGTATATGCATATCCTCTATATCATGTGCGTTCAAGGTTTATTTATAAATATCCTTATCTATGAATTTTTCCTGAATAAAACATAACCCTTTCTATTCAATCTGTAAATAAACGCTTTATATTGCACCTTTTTGTACGTAAAAAATGTATAAAAATGGTATTGTAAAAATACCTTATTTTGAACCCACGTGATGCACACATATATTCATGAGTAACTTACCTTAGCATATCTCATGGGTGACTTAAGTACTAAGAGTGTGTTGAATTTGGGGGTATGTCATCAAGAATGGGGTGATCATGTAGTCTATCTATACCTGCATACAAGTATCAAGCTTCACATAACTGGGAGGTGGGCAAAGTTCCCCCTGGGGGCCAGGTTGTGCACCCCTTCATGGTTTCCGTGGTAAGGGAGGGCCACCTCTCTTTTGGATTACCACCTTGCTTGGCATCAACATTTTTTCTCAGTCGAAGTATACATCATAGACATTTTTAATTATGCAATCAACATGATATGCATTGGAAAATAGACATTGGGTCTCTTCATGAGATGAAAAGATTGAATAAGAGCTTAGGTGGGGCTTACCTTGGTAGTCCAGTGACTCATTGGCTGCCACTTACCCTTTTACAATGGCTTATTATCTACTTGGGATCAATTTAACTCACACATGATTAGGTAAGTGTTAGAGTTAGCAATAATCAATGAATAAGACTTAACATGATGCATTGGAAAGCAAATGGGAAGCGATTGGGCCTTTGATTCCATGTGGGTAGCATGCATTCAATGAAGGACTCTTCAATGTGAGCAGTATGAATCCTTAATCTCTCTAACAAAAGGACTAAGCTCAGCAAGTGGATCAAAATGAGAGATTAAGATTGAATTAACATTCCTCTTTAGTGCTAGAGGTAACTGGATGAAGCATGATCCCACAATGTTTTGAGTTCTCCATTAAGTCAGCCCGAGTAAGCCAAGCACTGCAATGGTGGGTACAATCTTCAAGAGCTTGATGCTTCCTCTGATGGTGGGGGCTCCCATGATGGATCTTGAGCTTGGTCTTCAAGAATTGAAAGCTTAAAGTGGAGCTTTCATGGCCACCCACAAGAAATCCTTGCATGCTAAGCTCCATGCCTTCAATCTAGATAGGTGAGGTCAAGAATGGTTGAAGGGACACTTGAGGACTGAGATTTTAGAGGTTGGGGAGCTTGAATTGAGCTTTAATGGTTGATCAAAATAGGATACATCAGGGTTTGCATGCCTCAGAGAAGGGGATTAGCAAAAGAGGTAAGAGAGGTGTGATCTCAATGGAATAAACTCCAAATAGGAGCTTGGGGACTAGAGAAGCAATGGTCCAGAGGGGTTTGACTAAGGGGGAACAAGAAGGGAATAATCCTAATAGGCAGCATGAAATGTACCACAAATTGTGGGCTATTCCCTTGGGCACTTCTAGGATCAATCTCCACCTTTGCTCTACAAGTTGCCTAATATGAAAGGGGTCAAGTTTTGACGGTTATTGCTATCTTGGAGAGGGATGGAACAAGATCTTGGGGTTTCTTGGGCTTGGTAGCTATGGGAGCTTGTAAGGGAAGAAAGAGAAAACGGTTGAAGCAAAAAGTAATTGAGGTTTTGTCCTCCTCTAACTCTTAAGTCTCCAACTCTATCCCGAAACCCCTAAAAGTTGCATAGAAAAGAGTGACAACCTAGTAAGTTAAACATTATACCTTCATATATATCAGAGGCTCCATCCATAGCTCCTAATAGCTTAAAGAAAGCTGTCACTAACTATAGTCCTCTTGCTATACCTATACCTATTGCCTGAGTAACTAGGGTTTTTAGATTTGAAAAGGAAACTAGATTGAGAGAAAGGTAAGGGGGAAAATAACCAAAGCCTTAATCTCTAATACCACTTGTAATGAATGAGATTGAGAGGAGAGAGGAGAATGAGCAAAAGAGAGAGAAAGAGAGGAAAAAGAAGAAAGAAAAAGATTAGAAGAGGAGAGAGAAAGATAGAAAAAGGGAGAAAAGGAGGAAGGAAGTGATGGAAGTTGAAGGAGAAGGTGAAGAGTTAGTTCTTGATTATGTTTGGATGCCCTAAACTTAGTCTCTTACACCTTATATACCCAATCAATGTGACTAGGTATCTAACCCCTAATTCCCGTGTATCATGCTTGTTACATGGTGTTTACATGTGTGGTGAGGTGGCTATGGTGAGAGACAAGTAGGTGTGATATGTGTTAATTGGGAAAGGATGGATATATAAGGATTTAATTATCTGCATTGTCTTAGTTGAGCCCAAGATGTAATCCACTATACTTGGAGCTAGTGGTCCCCATACGAAGAATCTCTCTCAATCCAGAGTTATATAGAATGTTATATGATAATTCTAGGAAGGGTGACTCCCTATCTACGTTTCCATCACCATCTTCATGTTGTTGTTATGTCTCCATGTTAGCATACCCCAATCCTTTTGGTGGAAAGTAGCATAGGGTGATGTATAGCATCCAACCTTGTGAGACCTCCACCCTCACCCACATATATCAAGCTTCACAATCACATGGTATGATGCATATTGGATCTTGTAGCTCCTATTGGATGAGTATTACTACTCCTATCCTCATCCATGTGTGCTAAAAGGCATATGAGCACTAAGATTAATCTAGCAAACCATATGAACACTAAGATTAATGTTTAGAGCCATGACACACTTAGAAAATTCTATTTCCACAAGTTTGTGTAGTCAAATTTAATAATGTATGGATGGTTTACTTAATCACACTTAACTTTTGTGTGAAAAGTCTATTTGTGAGCATCGTATATATGGAAAGCATGTATGTTCAGCCCATTTAAAAAACTTAAACAAAGAAAGATGTGAGCCGCTTGACTTAGTGCACAACAATATATGTGGTTCTATGCCTACAAAGTTGTAGGGGGCATCCTATTTTATCACACTTCTAGAAAATCAGTCCAACAATAGGTTTGTCTCAAAATTGATAGTGGTAGAGAATATATCTCTTCTAAGTTCAAAATATTTTGTTAAGCATGTGGGATAAAAATGGAACTCACTATACCTAGTAATCCTACCCAAAATGGTGTTGTAGAGCATATGAAAAGGATGATAAATAGCAGGATGTTGAGTATGCTATCTAATGCAGGTCTTTCATGGAGTATCTCCAAAAATGAAGGTACTCCATGAACATTAGAGAGAAAGTGTTTAGACCAATCAAGAGACATATGCTATAACGGACTACATCATTTGTTTGATTTTTTAAATATGTATTTAAAAAAAAGAAATTATAATTCATTATTGCACATAAGAAATTTAAGGGAAACTGTTTTTTCCCTATATATTGATATTTTCCTTCTAAAGATGTTTGAATATAGCATTGTCATCTCATTTAGTGGATATATTTGCTTATCAAAATGTAGATCTCTCATTTAATGAAGAAAGAACTTTTCCTCCAAAGAAGAGTGGTTTCTCTTTGATATTCCCTTGTTTTTCTGTGAGCTCTATTTGCAAGTCTTTTCCTCTACACGTTTAGGGGTTAAGCTTTTTCTACTTGCATTTGTTTTCTACTCTTGTACTACTTGCATCAATGATAGCACCATGATATACATGTTAATGCTATTTTATTAGAAGTATTACATTGTATATAATAGTTTTACCACAGAAGAATATAGGTGGATCCCTATCATAATTTATGTTGGGAGCTAGATTATGGGATAGGCCATAAAAGGAAAAAGAATTAGGACAAATGAGTCTATACACACTTATGAAGTTAGGCTAAAAGACTTTCAAGTGGCTCATAATAGTAGTAGGCATATAAAGGAAGTGTTGATAAGACATGCATACATGCATTGTGAGCTATGTCTATATGACAATGATTATGACATATTCCATTGTAGGGGATGAACTATATCTTATTACTTTAACTTTGATATATACATCATATTTTTATTCTGCTACTTATTTGAACTTTGTGCTTACATGAAATGTTGATAAAGCATGCCTACATGCACTATGAGCTACATCTATGACAATGACTATGACATATTCCAATGTAGGGGATAAGCTATATCTTATTACCTTAACTTTGATATATATGTCATATTTTTATACTACTACTTATGTGAACTTTATGTTCAATAGTTTGTGGATTGGCAGTGGGTGGAGAGTATTGTGGGTATTATTGATGCATTTCATAGAATTACTTAAGAACCTCTTTATAATACAAGGTCTAGTAGGGGTACCAAAGTGAGGGGTGTTTCTTTTATGACAAATTTATGCTTGATAGTAATATGGACTATGGTGATCTACGACATGCTCCGCTATCTACAATCAATAGCCTAGAATGGCTAGTTCCTACAGGGTAAAGAAGGTAATGCTATAGAGTGAAGCTATATTAAGAAATACACAAATTTTTGTACCCAAACATTGCAAACCATGTGGTCAAGGTATGCTTGTTCATGCCTTCACATATGTTCATCGACTTCTTTTATGATGAAGAGGTCAATAGTTATGCTATCTTTCTACTTGAGCTCACAAGTTTTACATGGTCTCATTGATTTGACAAGTTTTTTTTGTTTACAACATATTTTATTAAGGTATCGAATGTACTTTGTTGACAATTGTCCACAACAAATTAAAAACATAGAAGAAGGTCCACATATTGTTGGATATGAAGATTTTCATTAGTATACTGAGAGTTTGTACAATATATAAGATTTTAATCACATTTATTTATGGAGAATTCAATAAAAAATCATCCATGTTATAGTATGATGATTTTTTATAGTGTGTGTATTATGTGAAATGAGGTCCATTTGCACTATTGGGACAGTTCTATGTGGTATTGAGTTAGTGTCTAAGTGGTGCAAGGCAATACCATTGTGCACGAGAAACATTCTGGTTGCAATATTTGGATTTATGCACATTCAAAACATCTCTGATGCAATAGTGCAAAGGGAGCCTATTCTCTATCCAAAATGAGGTTCCTTCACACTATTAGGGTATCATATGTGGTGTTGCGTGTGTCCCAATAGTACAAGGGAAGGCCATTGTGCATGAGAAATAATCTCCCCTCTCACTATTCAGGCTTATACACACTAGAAACTTTTGCAATGTTTGGACTTACATACACTAAAGATAATAGTGCAAAGGGACCCCAATCTAGATGCAAAATCAATTCCCTTCATAATATTAGGGCATCCTATGTGGTATTGAGTGTGTGTCCAAATAGTGCAAGGAAAGGCCATTGTCCATGAGAAACAATCTCTTCTTATACTACTTGAGCTTATATACACTAGAAACAACTCCCTTTGCACTATTTGAGCTTATATACACAAGAAAATACATTATCTCAATAGCACAAAGGAACCCCATTCTAAATGCAAAGTGAGGTCCCCTTGGGTTATGGGTATTTCTATGTGATGGCATGATAAAATTGTTTTGACATCATGGATAGGTTTCCACAGCCAAGAACCTCAAAGATGGATTTTGAAATGCTAAAAATGGAGTCTAGACAAGGGAGAAATGACCAAACAAGGGTGTTAGGGGGAGCTTATCCTAGACACCATTAAAATACATATAAGACATCAACATTGTATTCGAAGTCATAGAATCTTCAAACACCATACGGACTACTTCTATCAGCAAATCAAAAGACCAAGCTCCACTCCAACCATCCTCTGGAAGAGGTAGATCCATTGTTGAGAGATTAATATAGAAGGCCAACTCCTGCAACTAATACTCGACAAAAAAGAAATGGTCAGGAGAAATATAATCCTAAAATTGCTCAAATGAAGACCATAATAAGTCCATCCTGGACTGCAGTCTTTCCACTTTAGCTTGGAACAACGGACATAACGTGGCCTGTCGTTGGAGAACTACCAAGTCCGTAGGGGTCAAAGAGCAAACTGGTTGCTTAGGACTCGATGTAGAAGAAGGTGTCTGGAACAGTTGCTTGTTAAGCTGCTGAATTTGGATTCTGCTCTATTCTAAGGTGGTATTTGCTATCTTAAGCTCCTCTGTCTAGGCGACTAACAGAGCTTGAAGTTCTTGAGATTCCTTCAACAATCTATCTCGTTCCTCAGTCACATTAACCACTCAGGTTTTAGTGTCAGCCAACTGAGTGTGCAAACTAGAAATGTTCATTTTTTGAGCATTGAGAGCGGAGTTTTGAGCTCGGGATGTGCCTAAAATTTGCCAAAAAATCTAGAATTTAGGGGAAAAATATTCAACATCGAAGGCGGCGGCTCCAGCTAGGACGATTTTAAGCACCAAGTGAAATACGACTCTTAAAAGGCGCCCGAACGACACTAGTTGATTTTTGATAATTTTTCAGACTGCCATGCGGGTTTTCAGGGGTTGCCAGCCAATGCAGGATGTCAAGCCGGATGCCCAGGATTTTTTAAAGCTCGATTTGGAGTCTCGACAGGGAAATGGCCAAGAAACCAGTCAAGATGCGAAGGGGTGGACAAAATTTGGGCCAAGTGGGCTAGTGACCTTTGGGAGCCCAACATTTTAATGTAGCATGAAAGTTTCATGCAAAAGTGGGAAGAAAACGTGGTGAGAGAAAGAAGAAGGGAGCGTGAGAAAATGGTGCCGAAAATTGCGCCCAACTCTTGGAGATGATGATGACAGCCTCAATACAACCCATAGAGCAGGCATTGGGCCTTGATTCCCCTCTGGTTGCTGATCATTTTGCCGCCCTTCACTCTCCCAATGATGGCCTGGATGAAGAATTCTGATTCTAGTCTTTCTCTCTCCTCCCTCTCTCTCCCCTAAGGGGTTGTTCTTATGTGGAAGAGGAAAATGAAGAATGGTGAAGGAAAGCTTGTCCGGATGAGACCGGATTGCTTTCAGATCAATGAAGACATGACGATTGCTGATTTTGAAGATGCTGGACATTGAATGAGGGCTGACACGCAGTCCCGCACCAAAACCGAGATCCCGAGACATGGAGCCTAAGTGGTAATTCAAATTTTATGAAGAAAAAATGAGTTTTTATGCTATTTGATTGATAAAACATTATTCCCATGGGCTGATTATGCATCATGATGTTGTTTGCTACGAGTTTGATCAGTTTATGCTCTGAAAATCAGAAAATCATAAGTGATATAGCTGGAATTAATGTCATAAAACCCGTCAAACATGCGTTTAAGGGGTAAAACGGGGTTTTTTGCAAAATAAAGGGGAAATATGAGATATAACATCAACAAAACCTGAAATTGTGCTGTCAAGAAACCTAAGGGCCACAGCCCACAATCAATCTTAATTTTTAGTCATTTTTTATTGAAGAAAATAGAGGAAAAATACCAAAAAATAGTGAAAAATGGATTTTAAATGGGAGAAAATTAGGAAACGATAAAAGAAAAATTCCAAAAAATTACATAAGTAATTGTGCAATGTATAACAAAGGTAAATCACGAGGTTGGCCTCGGTTTACCCTTGTTTCTATGTTTTTGTCTGTGTTTATCGCTTTCTCTATAAAGAAATACACATAAAATGACTCTTACACCTATCAATGATTGCAAAACATTAAACAGTAGGGTGAGAGGGGAGTTTGAGCGTCAAAGTGTAACTTTAAACCTGATTTACGTGTTGCATCATGCCTTTAGAGCATGGTTTTAAAATAAAGGAAAAGGCAGCATGAGCGTAAGGCTCGGTGTCTCTCCTCGTTTCAATACATAAACGTTAGCATGGAAATCATGGAAAGATTGGTTTCGCACAACGCACAATGCTGATTTTCTTTTTGTTTGTGCACTAAACCATTCACATTATGCACTATGCATGGTTCATGGTATCAGAGGAAAATCTCCTGGACTGCATAGCAATTGTTTTCTTAGGACTTTGACCCACGATTGAGAGTGTGAGGTTATCCCTTGCCGTAGGGTAGAGGGCTGGTTTCCTAAGGGACTGTGAAGTGAGGAAACATGGTATATCTCCTGGAAATACGAGAAATATAAAAGAGAGGAGTTTGTGCTCGGTTGTGTTATATGTTTAGCAGCGCATCAAAGGGCCAATCCTTGCGATGTAGGAGAGCTGCAGTGGGGCCGCGGTGTTTCTACTGTGAGGTTGCCTCCATATGTGTGTGATCATGGCATTGCCAATAAGTAAGGGTTTTCCCTCTAAGGAGGCTAAGGGAAACGTTGGACTATAAACTATGAATGCATGAATTGAGCTTTAGGGCTGTTTGTCCTTTAGCATTAGTTTGATGCTTCTAGTCCGCGAGGCCGTGAGGATGTTTGTGTGTTATGAGCATGAGGTGCGGCTAGTGCCATAGCCAGTGCTGGCCCATTTCAGGTCCCATCAGTGGTGCATCTGCCAGGAGCTACCTATAAGTGGCGGTTTTTGAATCTAGGGTTTCAAGGGACCCTAAAGTATCCATAAAATGGGGTTTGTTCAAGGATGGGAAAACTTGGCTTTCCCTATACAAAACTTACTAATGGACTTAGTTAGTTATGTAGAGCATGAGTCCTCTGCAAAAGATAATCTATGTGATGAAAAGAGTAGCCAATTAGTGGTTACCCCATCCTCTAATACAATGGCATGGGCCGAGGTTTGCCTTGGTGTGGTCTCTACCCAAGGGAAATCATGTTTAACCATCCATCAACCTAGAGGGCATGAAACAAGCATGTTGGAAACTAGGGTAGTTATGGCATCAGTAGGTCATCATGCTAAAACCATAATGCCATGGGAAAGTGCTGATATACGATGGAATATGCTTGTGGTTGAAACATCCCGTATAATGAGCCACCATGACGACATAGTAGGCATCACAAGGATGTTAAAAGCCCTAGCTGTCAAGGGAAAACTGTTGCTTAAAAGGCACGGTTCCCAAGTTTTAAGAAGTGGTAATGATAAATCTGCTTTAGATAAGGACCAAAAGCTCTTATATAAACCTATTATGGACTTTCCTTTTAAAGGGAAAGGTATGGAAGACCCTCTAAGAGGGGATCAAAATGACATGTTGAAACTTATAGGACTCCCTAGACCACTCAGTGAGTTAGCAGAAAGGGATGTCAATGAGGGTATTAACCTCCCTACACCGAAAAGGGTGGGGATGGAAGAGGTTAAAGATCCTAAGAGGTTGGACCCAAATCGTGATGAATATGAAGATTTTAATGACCCGATGTTGATCCCAAAGGAGAGGACTAAATGTTCTCTTTATAGGAATCTCCCAATGTTTCATGGGTTGCCAAATGAGGATTCGATGATTCATTTAAGAGAATATGGCCTAACTTGTATTGCAAGTGGGTTCGACAATATATATCGGATGCTCGTATTCCCAAGTACCCTAAAGGGAGAGGCAAGGAAATGGTACTGGAGCCTCCCAAGAGGGTCGATCAAATCATTTGAGGAGTCTTGTGATAGATTTCTAGATGAGTATGAAAAGCAGCTCCCTATGATTCAGGTCTTAGGGCAGCTTATGCAGTTTAGACAAGAATCTTATCCTTCTATTAAAGAGTATACTAGAGCCTTTGATAGTACTCTTAGGCTTTGGCCAAGAAGAGACAGTGCACTAACAGATGATGTGCTATGTGAGCTCTTTCTAAATGGCTTAGAGATTAATACGCAAATCCAAGTGGGACTGCAGAATCCTAAGTCGTTAAGAGAAGCAAAAATGCATGCCATTTATTATGAGGGTCATATTCAGAGATGTTGGGAAAACTTTTGAAGTTTTCCCCGCTCAGTACAAGTGCATCCTAGCTTCCAACCATTCCTGCAAGGAGATAGCTCATTTGTTGATACCAAGGCAGCCTATGAGGGGAACCTTGGTGGCCAAAATCTCAAAGCAAAAAATGGCCATCCTATGAGCAGTAATGACATGCCTCTCAGTGAAAAGGTTCCAAGCCATGTAAGTCCCATTAGGGCTTGCAACACTTCCACGAGAGGTAGTTGTGATGGCAACATGGATAGACCCAATGGGCCTATGAGTGTTGATAAGCATTCTATGTGTGGTTCTAATTTTGTTGCTATAAGGCTCTTGAGAGACCTTTGGTGTCGGAATCATGCTTCCAGGTGGATGTTGTTCCCTTCAGTGAAAGCATGTTTCTTATGGGAAAAAAATTTGCAGTATGGATGTAAACAAGTAAAGGCATCTTTTGTAAAGAGGATGAAAAATGCTAAAATTCCACCTGTGCTTCACAAAGGTCATAAGGATGTGAGGCCATTTGGCCATAGGGATAAGTTTGCATTGAGTTCGTTAGAGCAGTGCAGCAAATTGAGGGAATGCAAGAATATTAAGGGAAATGTGAGATGGGTTTGGAGACCCAAAATCTCCAAAAATATGGCAGGAGTGTCGGATGCAAGGCCAAGGATCCCACCTGGATATATTTTGTTGAACCCCCAAGAGGATGAGACTGGATATACATCTGACAATATGCACTGCCTTGGGATATACCCATGTGATGTGCCTAAGCTTGAAGCTCTACCTAGTTTGGGTCGCAGCACTGATTTATGTGAAAACCCAAATAGGGGAGGTTCGAATGAGTACAAAGCTATGATTATTTCTGCCAAAGGAGCCACTCAGCTGCTTGAATGACCAGTTTATTTGGATGACAATAAATGTGAGACATGCGAACCCACTGAGACCATTCATTCAGCTCATAGTGCCCAAGAAGGGATCGGTCTTATTGATGAGTTATTTGTGGAAATGCTTGGACTTGTAGCTCTACAAAAAAAAAAAACTAAGATAAAAAAATACAAGATCAAGTTTTTAGCTAACTTGCATTAGTATGGGGCTAGTCGACCTATGATATGCTAGCCTTGGCACCCTGGGTAGTCTGATAGGGTGTGATGTATATGCCAAGGACATCAGTACTACGTGTACTAAAATGACCTATCTAGTTTTAAGCTAGGAAGGCTAGCTGCTTTGGATATTACGTCCAGATTTCATTAGGCCAAGAGGGCCAGTTTTGCGAGGTTTTGAATGTTTTATTTCGTAAGGCCACGAGGGCCGATCAAGTTTTGTAGAGAAATGCTTTATTTCATTAGGCCAAGAGGGCCAGTTGTCTGTTTAATGTAAGTGTGGTTAATGGTTTCTTGTTTTAGTTTTGTGCTAGACAGGTTTTGGAAGGAGCCTTTGTTGCGCAAAAGCTTATCGTGGCCCTATCCAGGTGATATCTCTCCTTTATGAGTACCATGGTTTTTATGCTATATATGTCTGTGTACTTGTAGGGGATTTTCTTTTCTTGTTGGGGACCGGAGTCCAAGGCATGAAGTCCCAGGTTTAGGTTCAGTATGTTTGAGGGAGGTCTGAGTAGTCATTGCCTCTTGTGAAGACATTACCCGACACCAAAAGACCTGTTTTAGAAGGGAGACCTAGTGACCCTGTTCTGCTAGCCTGCTAGGCCTCCGTTCTAGGAGTTCTTGTTAGTTGTGAGGTAGTTAGAGAAGCATGCCAGAAGAAAAATAATGCTAATATAAGGAAGAGAAACCCTGAATATCTAAAAGAAAATAAATATATACAAAGGTGTATAAAAAGGGGTTCTAACCCCTATCAAAATAGAAAAGAACAGAAAGGAAAATTTATAAGCAATTGATCATCGCCTAGCGAAGGCATGGTAGGTTCCTAGGGACGAGTTAGCAGACCCGGGGCCGATGCCTTGTCTTCCTAGGGATGGCATCTTGCTGGAAAAGAAGAAAGTCAGGAAGGTTGGAGCGAAAATAAAAGTGAGCGTCAGAAAAGGATTAAGTGTCGCCTTGCGAGGGCTTGGTAGGTTCTTGGGTACCGAGACAAGTCCTGAGGCCAATGCCCTGTTCTCCTTAGGTCACTACGCTCAACTCCCTCTTTTTTACATGCCCGAGTATGGGGAAAATAAAAACCTAATAGAAGAAATGTGCTGAAAGAAAATACTTCTTAATCAGGCTATAGGAGTCCTCGCCTAATAGGGGCTCCTGGTTGTGTTGTCCTTAGTTAGGTAGGTAGTTCAGACCACCACTTAGGGCAACCTCTTTGATAGTTCTTTTTAGTTTGGCCGTGTTGGAGCAGTTGGTTAGTGACTAGCTTCGAACCTTCTATCAGATTATGCTAGGCCTACTCCTTGTGGATTTCATGCCTTGGTTTTGTCAGGGGGTAGGGTGAGCATTGTGTTGTGTTTAGTGTGTATTTCTTTTGTATCAGCTTGATGCTTCCTTTGGTTGTTTTGTGCAGATCTACTGTGGGATTCGATGGGCTGAGGCACCCTATCTCGTGGTCGCCAATGAGAGAGGAGTTTTGAGCTCGGGATGTGCCTAAAATTTTCCAAAAAAGTTGAAATTTAGGGGAAAAATATTCAACATCGAAGGCGACGGCTCCAGCCTAGGACAATTTTAAGCACCAAGTGAAATACGAATCTTAAAAGACGCCCGAGCAACACTTGTTGATTTTTGATAATTTTTCAGACTGCCATACAGGTTGTCAGGAATTGCCAGCCAATGCGGGATGTCAAGCCAGAGGCCTAGGATTTTTTAGAGCTCGATTTGGAGTCCGGACAGGGAAATGGCCAAGAAACCAGTCAAGATGCAAAGGGGTGGGGACAAAGTTTGGGCCAAGT
The DNA here is from genome assembly GCF_053477565.2 of Lygodium microphyllum. Lineage (NCBI taxonomy): Eukaryota > Viridiplantae > Streptophyta > Polypodiopsida > Schizaeales > Lygodiaceae > Lygodium > Lygodium microphyllum. The sequence goes on along the minus strand of NC_141139.1, from coordinate 60,989,958 downwards.
GGGCTAGTGACCTTTGGGAGCCCAACATTTTAATGTAGCATGAAAGTTTCATGCAAAAGTGGGAAGAAAACGTGGTGAGAGAAAGGAGGAGGGGGCGTGAGAAAATGGCGCCGAAAATTGTGCCCAATTCTTGGAGATGATGATGGCAGCCTCAATACAACCCATAGAGCAGGCATTGGGCCTTGATTCCCCTCTGGTTGCTGATCATTTCGCCACCCTTCACTCTCCCAATGATGGCCTGGATGAAGAATTCTGATTCTAGTCTTTCTCTCTCCTCCCTCTCTCTCCCCTTAGGGGTTGTTCTTGTGTGGAAGAGGAAAATGAAGAATGGTGAAGGAAAGCTTGTCCGGATGAGACCGGATTGCTTCTGGATCAATGAAGACATGAAGATTGCTAATTTTGAAGATGCTGGACATTGAATGAGGGCTGACACGTAGTCTCGCACCAAAACCGAGATCCCGAGACATGGAGCCTAAGCGGTAATTCAATTTTTATGAAGAAAAAAATGAGTTTTTATGCTATTTGATTGATGAAACATTGTTCCCATGGGATGATTATGCATCACGATGTTGTTTTCTATGATTTTGATCAATTTATGCTCTGAAAATCAGAAAATCATAAGTGATATGGCTGGAATTAATGTCATAAAATCCGTAAAACATGCGTTTAAGATGTAAAATGGGATTTTTTACAAAATAAAGGGGAAATATGAGATATAACATCAACAAAACCTGAAATTGTACTGCCAGGAAACCTAAGGGCCATAGTCCACAATCAATCTTAATTTTTAGTAATTTTTTATTGAAGAAAATAGAGGAAAAATACCAAAAAATAGTGAAAAATGGATTTTAAATGGGAGAAAATTAGGAAACGATAAAAGGAAAATTCCAAAAAATTAAATAAGTGTTTATGCAATTTATAACGAAGGTAAAGCACGAGTTTGGCCTCAGTTTACCCTCGTTTCTACGTTTTTGTCCGTGTTTGTCGCTTTCTCTATAAAGAAATACACATAAAATGACTCTTACACCTATCAATGATTGCAAAACATTAAACGGTAGGGTGAGAGGGGAGTTTGAGCGTCAAAGTATAACCTTAAATCGGATTTATGTGTTGCATCATGCCTTTAGAGCGTGGTTTTAAAATAAAGGAAAAGGCAGCATGAGGGTAAGGCTCGGTGTCTCTCCTCGTTTCAATACATAAACGTTAGCATGGAAATCATAGAAAGATTGGTTTCGCACGACGCACAATGCTAATTTTGTTTTTGTTTGTGCACTAAACCATTCACATTATGCACTATGCATGGTTCATGGTATCAGAGGAAAATCTCGTGGACTGCATATCAATTGTTTTCTTAGGACTTTGACCCACGATTGAGAGTGTGAGGTTATCCCTTGGCATAGGGTAGAGGGTCGGTTTCCTAAGGGACTGTGAAGTGAGGAAACATGGTATATCTCCTGGAAATACGAGAAATATAAAAGAGAGGAGTTTGTGATCGGTTGTGTTATATGTTTAGCAGCACATCAAAGGGCCAATCCCTGCGATGTAGGAGAGCTGTAGTGGGGCTGCGGTGTTTCTACCGTGAGGTTGCCTCCATATGTATGTGATCGTGGCATTGCCAATAAGTAAGGGTTCTCCCTCTGAGGAGTTTAAGGGAAACATTGGACTATAAACTATGAACGTATGAATTGAGCTTTAGGGCAGTTTGTCCTTTAGCATTAGTTTGATGCTTCTAGTCCGCGAGGCCGTGAGGGTGTTTGTGTGTTATAAGCATGAGGTTTGGCTAGTGCCATAGCTAGTGCCGGCCCATTTTAGGTCCCATCAAGCATCAATGATCTTAGTTTGTTGCTCCATTTGGGTACAAAGATCAGAAAAATGTTCATGAGCAGAAGCTAGCTCTACATTTGCTTTTGTCAGCTCTTCTTTGGTTTGCTGGACTTCATCATAGCAAGAGGAATAGAGCTGTTGGATACATACAGTCACTGAGAGCTCAATAGAGCATTGAACATCTTGACATAGGAAGGAAATTGCATCTCCAGCTCTACCAAGTGTTGTACTGAAGGGATGGAAATCTCCAGAGTACCCTCATGATATGCTCTGAAAAGATTCAACGTTGTGAGGAAAGGTGGTAGTAGGTGACTACTAGATTGATCAGGCACAAGGTAGGAACTTCCTTCAAAGGGGCGACATATGCCAAAAAGACAGAAAGGTAGGAACCAAATGTAACATTAGTTACATTACCCCTTGTGGCTCTGACAAAGTGTTGATCCATTTTTGACAGAAGGTAGGAACTCCAATCAATCGTTATGCCTTTCAACACCATTCTAGAAGCTGTAAACAATTCCTTTGAAAGGTAACTAGAGGGTGTCTTGGCAGGCATAAACCTGTCCTGATGGAACTGGCATAGTTGCTTCCACATAGGATTGGAGATCATGGAGACACTAATGCCAGAAGTGGTTAGAACCTTCTTGGGATCCAACACATCATGTGTCTGCTTCTACAACAATTTAAGAATATCCTCATTTGAAAACAGTTGTCAAGCAATAGGGAAAGAGTCTCCCCAATAGGGTAAAGATAGAGCCTTGCCCAAACTTTAAGGCGTATTGGACAACTGTTCCTATGACAGTACCAGACCTCTTACTGTAAGAGGTTAGAAACTGATCACAATTATTAGTATTCTCGGGAATGAGTGGTAATGAGAGTGCAATGAATTTGACTAAGCCTGCTTTGCCAATAAGTTCGGACTCCAGTAATAAAGAATAATCGTGAGACACCAATGGGACGTACTGAACTGGAGGAGGAGCTTGACGTTGCATTCAGATAGATTAGACACACACCAAAGACATAGACAATCACAGTGAATACCTGCAAAACAATAGAATAACCAAAAATAAGAGATCGGCCATAATAAACACACATAGACGTGACTAACCAACTGACCACCCCAAACAATCCGCATCCTAGAAAAAATTCTATATAACCTCTACATATATGTGACCAAAAGCTTCATGTCATGCAAGGCATTCAAGCACCCTGAATCCCCGTATCAGGAAAAAAAGAAAACTAGAGACTATACCCATAATCATGTCATAGAAACCAAACCATAATACAACAACAACCCACTCATAACATAACCAGAACTTTAGTAAGCAATTACAACTCGAAAGACGGCACGTGCCCATCCCACGAAGCACATTTATTCAAAAGGGAAAGAAGTGCAATGAGGGGAATGAGTTTTAATGAATGGTTTGTTTTAAGAAATTATTTAAAAATGGATAAAATTTTATTAGGTGTTAAACCTTAATAAGAAAATAGTGGTTTATTCTTAAAATATCAATTACAAATTATTAAGGTAAAGCGATGCTTTAAGCGAAACCTAGACTCTGTGTCCCAGACTGAGGTCTCTAAATGCATATTCATTGATTAAAAATTAAGTGGGTGTTTAGCACTTTTTGTGTAGTGAGTGCACTTGTGACGACGAGTTCATTTTTAAGTAGACTTAGATATGTATGTAGTGCACGAAGTGCATGCTAAGTGAACGGCTAGTTTATTTTATTTTATTAGAAAAATGTGTGTTTAGTGCAAGCGCGCGTGGAGAAGTGGTTGATGAAAGTTCATTTTAACAATTAACCGTGGTTATGGGGTAACCAAAAATAAATAAAGTAGAAAATATAAAAAATAAATACATGGCAGGGGTGTGTATGCAAGAAACTGAGGACACACCGATTAGTCCCAAGATGCAATGAATCCAATAAGAAAAAACAAAAGCCACTAATTGAAAAAAATGAAACACCGTATTTTTAAATCAAGGCAAGGTTAATGTGGTCATATTGAGTTTGGCTAGTTGTGATTAGGGTTTGTGTGTTGTTATTATTATTATTATTATTTATGTGTTTTGTTATTTTTAAAGAGTTTTTTGGTGTATTATGTTTTTAAAAAAAAATTTAACAACAAGCTTTCTACTATCAACCCTGAGTGAAAATTGAATTGTTCAGTTTCATTAATGTGTTTGAAATTTTTAGCAATTTTTAGCTTATTTTGGGAATGTACAATGAAATTTCTATGACTTTAGGTAAATACTTTAACATTTTGGCCTTAAAATAATATTTTGTCCATTGGGTACAACATTTTCAGCATATGGAATACATAAAAAATATTCAAATGAGTTTATAGGATTTTTTGAAAATATTTTGGAATTATTTTTTATTTCTATTGATTTTTATGATTTTTTTTCTGTTTTTAATGAATTTTGAATATTCTTAATTTTTTGTAATTAATAAAAGGAGATACCTGAGCTGCGTGTGACAACAGTGATTGCGCACACCCACGAACGACTCCGATGCGTGTCTTCGCCCATGAACACCCATGAAGACTACGGCCATACCGATCACGCATGAAAAATCACGCACAACTACATGTGAACAACCGTGATGACCCCCGCAAGCGCACGAACATGCACGGAAAACCAGACCGATGCCGACATGAACCACGCGTATACCCACACACGATCTCACAAACATGGAGGAAGAGGTGGAATGGAGGTGCAAGTAGAGGGGGGCAAAAGAGAGGGGACACGCGGGGGAAAGGGAGCTAATAGGGGGCGATGAGGGGGTGCTTAATGGGGAGGGTAGGGGGTTGGGGGTTTGGTTGGATGGGGGTTGGGGCTAGTTGGGTGGGGGGGTTTGGGCAAGGGGTAATGGGGGGGAGGGAGTCGTGGGAGAGGGAGGGGGGTTGGGCAGGGGGTAGGGAAGGAGGTCGAGCAGGCAAGGGGTAGGGAAGGGCGGTAGGGAAGGAGGGTGGGTGGGAAGGGGGTTGGGCAGGCAGGGGGTAGGGAAGGGAGGTGTTGCAAGTGGCGGCGCGAGGAGGCGGCACGTTGGCTAGACCACGAGCGATGCGGGGAGGCGGTGTGGGTAGCGTTCGCGATGGTGGTGATGGAGGTAGACGGCAGCAGCGAGGAGGGAGGATGGGCGGCAACAGATGCAGACGGCGGGCGACAGCGAGTAGGGAGGGGAGGAGGAGGAGGAGAGGGTGGAGAAGGAGAAGGGGAGGAAGTGGGGAAGAAGGATGGAAAAGGAGGAGGAGGAGGGAGGAGGAGGAGGAAGGGGAGAAGGAGGGAGGAGGAGGAGATAGGGGAGAAGGAGGGAGGAGGGAAAGAGATGGTGGGAGGAGATGGTGGAAAAGAAGGAGGAGGAGGAGATGGAGGTGCAGGAGCAGGGAGAGACGGGAGAGAGAGGGAGGGGTTGAGGAGAGAGAAGAAGAAAGAAAGGAAGGGAAAGAAGAGGAGAGAGAAAAGAGGGAGGAAGGAGAGGGGGGAAAACTGTGGGAAAGGGGGGAAAGTTTAAAATTTTTAATCAAAAAATTAAAAAATTTAAGATGAATAATTAGAAAAATAAGAAAAAGAAAAACTAGGGAGCCACCCCTTATCCTGCACATAAGCACGGGGCGAGGGTAAAAAAATTTGCATCAACAGGATCAGACGGGGCTAGGATGGCGGCAAGGGAGGCGCGAATGCAACGGGGACGTCGCGAGGCGCGCAGGAACACGACAAAACAAAGAAAAATTAATAACATGGTAACCGTGCATCTGAACGAAATTCTGTAAAAAGGAAAAATGGACCGAGCGACAAGAGGAAGATGATGGAAAAGTGCGACAGGGTGTCCAATGTGAAATTAGGGCGATCACAGGGGAAAAATACGAAAAATGACTCTGAAAATACGTACAGGGATTAATATCAGAAAATCCATGTGTTGAAATGCAGGGTGAAAAAAAGTTAAATGTGCAAAATAATGTGCCTAACAAACATATCATGTCAAAACACGGTTTCAATCGAGATAGGATGTGTTCACATGGAAAAAACCCAAAAAATAGACTTAAAAATTAATATGGAACAAATCGAGTATCGGAATGAAGGGCAGTAAAAAGAAAAAATGTCCAAGGGAAGGGGATTCATAGGCCAGTCACATCAAAACTTATGTCCAGGGGAATGAGGAGGGATTCACATGCGAAAACACAAAAAAGACACTCGAAAACACATTGAAGATTTAATAACTAAAAATCCAGTGGGCAGAATAGGGTGGAGAAAAAATAAAAAATGTGGAGAAAGGTTGGCTAGACACAAGTGTCAAATTGAATTGGAATTTTGGTGAAAATAGGGCATTTTCACATGGGAAAACGTAAAAAATACGCAGGAAAATGTCCCAAAAACTTGCAAAAATTAATAACCAATGAACAGTGCATCGGAATGACGGGCGGTAAAAAGGAAAAATGTCATATGGAAGGCGTAGAGCAGGACTATCATGTGACATTGTTGTTCTAAAGCAAAAAAGATGTGTTCACAGGGAAACACGACCAATTGACAGAAAATGGTTCAAAAATTAATGACCCAAGAACCATCAAGCGGAACAGGGGTTGGTAAAAAGGAAAAATGGTCAGTTCGAAGGAACAAATAGGGTGGGAAGGTTGGATTTGGGTTCTGGTGAACGTAAGATGTGTTCACGTGAAAAACTACAAAACAAGGGAGAAATGGAAAGAGAGAAGAAATGGCCCCAAGGGTGGGTTGAAAGTGGACTGGGGGGGGGGGGGGGGAGGGGAGGGGCGGCGAGGGGGTGGGGAAGGGACCCCATTAGGGTAAAAGTAGGTCATGTCATAAATGCATGAGAAAATTGAGGCATATGTAGGGGGTTATGCATCATAGACGCGCAGGGACACGTTCCCACACTTAAAACCTTAACGGATAGGGTCGGATCCAGTTGGTTGATGCATCCGACCCTATCCGTTAAGGTTTTAACTCATCAACCAACTAGACTTTGACTTCCCCACACTTAACACATAACATACACTTGCAATTAGAAGGATAGGGTTAGAAAAACTTGGCATGTTTTGTGTATGGTCGAAGAAACTGTCATTGCTACAAAAGGGTTGGACTCGGCTCTGCAGAAGGTACCACGGCTCACTCCAGTGTTCAGCTAGCATGGCAGGGACCATGCAGCAACACCTAGGGAGGTAGCTGGTTGATAAAGCATGTCGGGGTAGGTGTCGTTGACGAAGGATAGTCACTCAGCTCACGACCACTCAGCCGGGATGAGAGAACAATCACTCGCCCCATAACGTACATCACTCGAGGTAATATTGATGGGAACCCAGATCTCATACCCAGTTTAGGAATCGACAAGGAGGATGGTGCAGAAGGAGTATGCCAGGGTGCACAATTGATCGTGCATTAGTGCGTCCAACCTTGTCTGGCATAAGTGTAAGCAGGAAGGCTAGGGAGTCTTATGGTGCAGTGGACAGAATAGGGTGGCATGTCTGGTGATGATGGCAGAGACCCATCCCATGGGTGCATAGGGATTAACTCCAATTGTCGTAACATCCCTTAATCTTCGTCTCTCGATAATTGATTTAGGAAACACTAGTCACGCTCAACCCCCCTCTAACTGACACTCTGTTGATAGATATAAGAGGGCAACCCATTCCTAAAACCCATTGATGTTATCCTCACAGTCAGTTGTGCGAAGGTTGTATGTCTTGTGTGTATTTGATAGTGCAACTGTGCATCCCATCCCATGCCAGCATACAATGCGAGAAGGAAGTTCAAGGATCCTTACAGTGCAATGCACAAGAACAGATCATGCTTTATGCATTGAGAGGCCCAACCTATGCATGCAACACTCCATTCACACATTGCACCTCGCATTAAATGTAAAGGGCAAGGATTGGTCACTCATCCCACCCTCTGTCTCATGCTCACTAATAAATACAGAGGGTAGCCCATACTCACAACCCATCCTGTTAGGATGAAAGCTCACATCACTCAATTGTTTGTCGATGAAGATTGCTTTGTCTATTATTGTCATCGGGGTGTTGAAGATGAGGCGTACCCAGGGAGGTAGCCAACACATCTGGTACTTCGATTGGGTTGGAAAAGAGATCGTTTGTTGAAGGGGTCAGATGAGCTGACGAAGTTGCAGAGACTGCGCACCAAGGGAGGTAGCTTGAAATCGTATCTGAAGAAGGTATGTTGGTGAGTCAGCTATCCTGAACTATGGGGTGTTACAATCTTTTCCATAGCCAGCTTCCCACCTAAGGGTGTTTACCACCTTTTTTTGGAACGATGCCTGCTATGACAGGGAATTGCTTCATTTTCTCCCATAGCAGTTTGTTTTTGTTTTGTTTTTTTTTCTTTGCCTTTTTTTTTCTTTCCTACTCCCGAGGGTGTTTTCACCTTTTCTCAAAGAATAGGTCAGTATGACAGGGACCGAAGTCCTTTTCTCCCATGATCGATATATATATATATATATATATAAAATAAAGAGAATGGTAGAAATACCATGTGTCAGGACCATCCTCACCACCACTGTTGGATTAGACGAGAGGAGAACAGAGTAAGAATGGGAGATGTTTGGGAGGGGCTAGCAGAAGGATGCCGCCTCATAAAGAAGAGCATAATGGCTATCATTAGCACAAGGAGAAAGATAGTGCAATGCCCAAAAGGGAAAGGGTGGGTCGATTGTAATTGTCAAGATCCCCAGGGAGAGAAGTACTTCTTCAGGCGATAGCCATTGATAAGGAAAGGATCATCAAAGGCATCAACTGTTTGGACTTGGACTGAGCCATTCAGATTGATGGCAAATACCTTATAAGGATCCATCCATCATTGTTGAAGCTTGCCTGTGTGGCTTCCATGCAGTGTAAGGCCATCCTGTGGATCTCATCAAGACACTCCAAGCGTAAGAGATGGCATTGCAGGGACTCTGGCATCTCCCAAGCATTCATTGATAGCCACGCGCAAAGAGGGTAGCTTGAGTTCAACAGGAAATACAGCTTCTGTTCCATGCACCAACTAGAAAGGAGTTTGTCATGTAGCTGCCTTATGGGAGGTTTTATACACCCAGAGGGCCTCTATAAGTTGATCATCCCAATCACAGAGATGTGTAGCAATCGTCCTTGTTAGGATCGAGCAAAGGATGCGATTGGTGACTTCAACTTGGCCGTTGGCTCTAGGGTAATAGGGGGTGGACTTGCAATGGCGGATCTTATACAGTTCTGTCAACTCTTCCATAATAGGAAGTGGGGATCTCCACTGATAAGCTCTAGGGGACTACCAAAACGGGTGATGATGTTCTCATATAGGAACAAGGCCATGCTATTACCATTGTCCCACTTCAGAGCTTTAGCTTCACACCACTTTGTTAAATAGTTTATACAGACCAAGATGTATCTATTCTTCTTTCTTCTGGTTGGCGGATCAATGGGGCCCACGAAATCAATCCCCCACTTCTCGAATGGCTTTAGGGGAAGAATAGGTTGCAAGGGCATGGCATTGGATTTGGTAGGCTTTCCCACAAGCATCACACCATTTTCAGTAATCATAAGGATCCTTATGGAGGGTTGGCCACCAATATCCTATAAGTAAGGCCTTTTTGGCTTTGGCTTCTCCTGTGAAGTGTCCACCACATGGCTCATCATGGCATGCTTTCAATACTATGCAGATTTCTTCTCCTGCAACACATCTTTGCAAGACTTCATCCTTGCCTTTCTTATATAGAGCATCCCCTAACAAGTGTAGGGGGATTATTCCAACAAAAGATTATTCTTCTCACGGCTCAAGATACCAAGGGGATACTGTTGGGTTGTCAGGAGGTTAACTATTTCTGCGTATCATGGGGTAACTGTGTCAACTAGAAACAAGGAAGCATCAGGAAAGTCTGGATTATCTAACTCTTCTTCATCATCACTTTGAGGGATTCGTAAAAGATGATCATCCAAGACATGAGAGCGACCGGGTTTGCTAACCACTCTTGAAACAGAAGGAGCCATCTCATCATTCTTCCCTTTACATCAACCTTATTCATCAGGAAGGAAAGGGCTTCATGGTCCACGTAGAATTTGAAATGCATCGACATTAGATAATGTCAAAACTTCTCCAAAGCAAACACCATTGCTAGACACTCAAGCTCTATCACTGTGTAGTTTCGCTCTCGGTTCACTTTTTTCCTCTTCAGGTTCTGTTTCTACATCTGTGGGTGTTCTGTATAAGAGAAGAATAAGCTATGTGTTATGTCCTCTGCTTCTTTTTCTATCTCTGATTCTGTCTCTATCTCTGACTTTGCGACTGCCATGTAACAGGGAGAACAGTACATCCATGCTTCTATTTCGCTGTCAGAGGTGATTTCAAAAGTCAATTGGAGTTTAGACAGGAGGTATTTTCCCATGGACAAAGACTTTGCTTCCTTTGATAGTTGGCTTACATTGCCCACTGTTAGGGACTGTGCCTCTGTTTTCTTGGGAAAGATCTATTTGACAGCTTCTTCATCACCTAATGTACCATCTGTTACTTCATTGGAGGAGATTGTTATGACTTCAATGGGCTTAGATCCATTACCTTTTTGTGATCCATACAACTTCAACACCACTTTATTGGGTCCTCTGTCTAATGTTAGGGTTCCTTTGAACAAGTCCCTGCCCTTGCTCTTGCTTCAAAAAGTTAAGATCTTTCCAATAGCAGAGGGTATGAGGTCCCATAAGAATTTGGTTTGACCACCAAATATGTCAGCCAATAGTCTCTTCCCGCAAGGGTTGTTTTTACGTATGGGAGGATGCCCAACGATTTGATTCTGCTTTGGTCTGCCAATTTGATAAGCCACAGTGTAGGTTGCATTCCTTGCAAGCCTAGATCCTTCATTGTCACATCCGTCATTATGTTTATTGATGAGCCTCCATCAATCAATGCATCTACAATAAAGCACCCTTCAATCCATATGCCAATCTCTGGGGTTCCAGGATCCAGGAAGGTGTTAGCCACATCTTCTTCCTTCATGGGTTCTGCGGCTTTCTTGGACTTTGTTGTTGTTGGGAGAGCAATCCTTAGGCCGCCTCTTCTTGTCAAGATGTTTTTTATACTTTTTCGACAACTGGGAAACAGAATCAGAATCTATCAGAATTTTAGGTTTGGTTTACAGGTATCCAGGTCTTTGACCAAATCATACTCTTTGATAGGATCCAAAGGCTTTTCCAATCGAGTGGGAAACGGGGCCACACCCACTTTTATCTTCCCTTTTTCTTCTAGGAGCAGCAACATCTGCACTTCTTCTTTATGAGGAGGTACTTCTGCATCCTCTATTTCCTGGACCTCTGGTCCTATCTCTGCAATTGTCTCTGTAGCTCTTTGTGGCTCTATAGTGCTCTGTACTTCCTTATTGTGGATTACATTGTTCTGCTTTTCCCGAGAAAGGAACTTCATAGTCTTAGCAGAAGGAACATTTTCTTTTGGAACTACAGATTCTCATTTCTTTGCTTGTGTTATTACGGCCACTTCCAATTCCACTGAATTGTAAGCAAGTTCTTGGATCTTCTATTGGGTATCAGAAGTAGATTTCACAAGGGCTAGACTTGGACAATCTTTTGTAGTATGGCATTCTCCTTTGCATTGACTGCATAAGGACTTGTAATCCATAAATCTTCTAGGGTTTGGACAATTTGGTGAGATATGACCCTTTTCTCCACATCTGTAACATTCCACCTCTGATTTCAGACCACTGCCAGTAGACTATTGTTCTCTATGACTTTGAGAGGGAAACCTCCTTGGACTGAAATTAGGACCAAGCTCCCTAGGCTTTGGTCCAATGTCCTGCATTGTCATTTTGGATTCCAACAAGTTGAATCTTGCATCTTCATCTTTCTTTCTTCTTTCATGCATCTCTTTCAGAGATTATATATCCTTTGTATGGTTCTTCCTCAAACAGTATGAACAGAAGGCTCCAGGAATGGTTGGTTTTCGGGTACATTCAGTGGTTAAATGTCTCGCTTGATGGCACTTTCCGCACCATGTATTAGAATGCATCACATCTCTTGCACCTCCCGTAAGAGTGGATATATTGGTAGTACTCACCTTCAGCATCTGTAGCTACTTTGTAATCACATCCATAAGCTCTTTCTTAATACTTGCGATTGAATTGGACAAGCAGTCCTTCAAATTTACACTTCCTGAAGTACTTATTGTAGGGTTTTGGTAAGCTTCTGTAATTACTGCATACACGGGTTGGATTTATCCAGGAGGTCCTTTGTTCTGCTTCTGATTCAAAGCTCCTATTGAGACTTGGGGTTGTTGATTCCAATGGGTAGGATTCCAATGTTGTTGAATTGCCATTGGAGGAATTGTTCGAGACCACTACTCTTGTGGTTGAACCATCATTTGAGGCATTGTTGTTTGCGGCCAATGTGGATTAGGTGCACTACGGCACTGTTTGCATGTGGGGGTAGGGATAGGGAACTATACCTAGGACTGCATTTGGGGGGTATACCATTCCTGGCATGGGAGGAGGTAAGACTCCTCTTCTTGAGGTCATTGAAAACCTTACTTCAAATAGACTTGCACCTTCCACTGCAGCTTGCTGATTGAGTGGTCTTCTCAATTCCACGAACTTGCAAACTTCTGGTTGTAGGCCTTTGAGGAACACTCTTTTCTAGATGCCTTTATCCAAATGATGATTGGTCCATCTCTTCAGGATGGATTCCATTCACGAGACATAAGCTAAACTCAATCTTTTGAAGGTTATTTTTGTGCCATCATCATAATAATGCTAGCTTCTAATGGTTTCAATAGTGTATGTTGTGAAGAATACTCTATCCACCAACTTCCAGTGGGTTGATAATTGAACAAATAGGAGATTGTCAGTGCACCACGCATCCCACATGTCTTGCTATTGAGCATCCACGAACAAATTCCAACTCTTTTCTTTCTTGTTTTTGTGAACCTCCACTGACCATGAATCTTAAAGCTTCTTCACGATTTCCCACTTGATGATGTTTGGAAACTTCTCAATGAATGCCAAATCTTCCATGGATGGGCATTCTCTCTATTTCTGCACTTCAGTTGGTTCCCAAACAATTTGCCACCAAGATGCAAGTTTTTGCTGCTTCAACAGGAAGAGGAAATAGTCCACTACATAAAGCCTGCATCATGATGGTAATGTGTTTTCGCCATTGTGGGATGAAATTCTTGTGGAAAATGGCTTTTTTAATGAGAATCTCCAACTCTTTAGTGGAAGAAGGAACTTTGTAAACATCCATTGAATTCTTCCGTTCTTGGCAATGCGATTTTCTTCATTTTCAGCCTCTTTCGATGCTTGTTGATGGCAAGTTTCCTTGATTGTGCACCAAAAACATGGAGCCCCAAGAGAGACACCAAGGAAAAGGGGTTTCTAATGCAAGAAAATAAGATTTTGTTTTATCCTTTAGAGAACCACAACAAGAAAAAGAACAAATCTTCACATAGCATCATAGTAGATATCTCCCACGGATTTGATAGAATCAACCATAATCTTCAACATCTTCATAGAATCCATAAAAAATAATTAAAAAAACACAAAAGAATACACCACTTTTGAATGGAAATAATCACATATGATTCATCTTCATTGTCTTCATAGTTCTCTCTCAATCTCTCATAGATAGATACATTGTTTGACATAGAATTGGCTATCTCTGACTCTCTCTTTCTCTCTCAATTGATAGTACATCATCTCCTCACTACAATACTCAATAATCACTCATAATAATCCTTCTTAGGTCTTGGATTCCCCTTCCAAGAGGTGTGTCTGATATGAAAGGTCACCAGAGCTAGGGTCACTACAGTGACTCTTCATAACTCATCACTGTCACTTCACTCTAGTCTTCTCTTGAGTCTTCAACAGCTACTTCTTCCACTTCATTGAGTTCTTTTGAATTTGCATTCACCTCTTTCCAAGGCTAGAAAAATTTTCCAAAGTCACACATACATTCCACATAACACTTACAGAAGCATACAGAATAGAACAGAATAGGAACACAGCAAGAATAGAGGCTCTAGAAAAGCTCCTCAGAGGGTTATAGAAGGTCAACAGAAAACATTAGAACCTCATAACTCATACTAAAACCATTGTAAACTATCAAAAACCATTCAATGAGCTTTTAAAAGACCTCAACCTTCATCAATCATCAATCCATGCTTCATACAGAAGAAAATCAGAACAGAACAGAAGCTAAACAGAAGGTATTAGAACCAATCAGAACCTATCAGAACATCGCAGAACCTTATATTTCTATCGAGAATCATCATGAGCTTCAAAAACATAATCAATATCATCCAAAACACTTTAAAATACTTCCAAAAAAACTAATCATCACTCAAAATCCATCAAAAATCAACCATTCAAGCCTCAAAAACAACAAAAATCAACCAAAAAATCTAGCCATTTTAGCATTCAACACTCTCCTCTCTGCCCCACCCTTGTTTGGTTGTTTCTCCCCCATATCACTCCATTTTTAGTATTTCAAATGCCATCTTGGAGGTTTTTGGCCATGGGAAACCCATCTGTGAGGTCAAAATGGCCATATCATGCCTTAGTTGAAAGTTGCATATAGTAGAGATACTTCAATCCCAATAGCACAAAGTGATTCCATTCTAAACGCAAATGAGGTTCCTACATGTTATTAGGATATCTTATGTGGTTTTGAGTGTGTATCCAAAGAGTGCAAGCGGAGGACATTGTGCATGAGAAACAATCTCCCCTTACACTACTTGACCTTATATACACTAGAAACAAATCCCATTGCACTCTTTGGGCTTATATACACTAGAAACAACTCTACCCTAATAGTGGCCTTTTGGAGACTGTGTATATAGAGCTTTCCATTGATCCATAGATGTATATTCTTTGCTTCATGCATTCATTGTTGGATAAAGGAAAAATTTGGAATCATTAAGATAAGTATGAGATGTGATGTAAATTTAACCTCAAAAGAAGATTAGTATAGTGAGAGTATGGTTAACTTGTAGTCTAGACGTGACTCTTATACATGAAAATTCAAGTAGATACATGAGCAAAAAGGAAAAAGAAAAATATGTATATGTTAATGGAATCTATTGTGTACAATAATACTCCTCCCCTTATTATTGTCAGTGGGGCTATGAAAACCTACTCTAGGTTCCCTCGGGAAAATGCCATAAAAACCTTATATTTAGACTATTGATTTGAATTATTGAAATTTAAAAAAAAATGGTATTGTCACCACTTTCAGTTGGCAATGGGCTAGGAAAATGAGATGGCATGCAATACCACCCCTCCTCCCTTAGGGGGAATTTTTTTGGCAAGCTTGCTTGGGCAAGATTCTTTGGCATATCTTTATTCTAGGCGAGCTTTCACTCCATTGCTTACATCAATCAAATCATGGTTTATTAAGCATCATCGTATTATTACAATGAGTGGATGTCCCAAAAGACTTCCAATATAAAGACTTAAATGAATATAGACGTGAAGTATCCAACATTAGTTACATGAGATATCTTAAACAGTTAATTCCACTATAAGGTTTCAATGTGAGGGTAGAAAATTTCATTATGGGGCATGGCAAAAGTCTAACATGAGAGTTACGTGAGTGTCATCAATAGTTGTGGCCACATGGACCTTTCTTCTTGCAATCATTTCTAATTTGGATTATGCATTCATTAGGTTGCGTATATTGTCATGGGTGATGTTTGTGTCTGCTTCTATGTTATAAACTAAATGTTTTGGTACACCATAGGGTGTACCTTATAGACTAGAGGGGTCCCTAGGGCATACACCATATTTTAATCTATATAGTGTGTGTACCATCATGTGGTAAAAATTACATGATATGTGTATTTGGCCTATCCTTCCCTAGGTGTTCTCATTCAAAGAATAAGCTTAGAGAAACCACAACTTGAGAAATGTCTTGTATTATCTTGCCACATTTGATATGACATCCAAAATTAGTCCCTTACACTTTAATTTTGCACCCTACTAGAGTCACATGGCCCACAATGCTTGGTTGATGCTATGCTCCACAATTGTGAACTACTTTGTCAATAGGGTTGACACTTCTTCGTCTAGCTCTGTTGTTTGGTGTGGATCCCCTCCATCCTTATTGCCTACACATCCACCCTCACCCACCGAACATGTGCTAGTTTTTCCCACACCATCAAATGAAATCATGCAAGGGTATTCTCTTTGTTTATGATCCCTAGCTCTCATGATAGACTACTTGGCTTGTAACATCAAGTTTGTATTATATTTATAGATTCACTTGTTTTCCATTGCACAATCTCCTTGTTCCATTGCAAGTTTAATGGTTCTTCAAACCTAGAAGGCCCTACCTTATGTGCAACTTGTGGTGGGCTTGGGATTTTCCTTACTACAAGTCTTTACAAAATTACTTCCATGATTAGGCCATTACCAAGATGTTTTCCAATGAGATATGTGTATTTTATTGTACTTTGAAGCACGGTATTGGCCATGTCCAACAAGCATCTAGTGTGTACTTGTGGTGGTGGGCTTGGGATGTTCCTTACTACAAGTCTTTACAAAAGTGTTTCCATGATCAGGCCACTACCACCCACCATTATTAAGATGTTTGGCAATGACATACATGTGTTGTCTTGTACTCTAAAGCACAATATTGGCCATGTCCAACAAGAATGCATTGTGGAGTGAGATCTTGCCCTTGAAACCCTTTCCATTAATCCAAGAACCATGCACACTTAATAGGAAAATTTTCCTTGGTGTCTCGGCTATCTCTATAGTACTCCTTGCAACTTGCAAGTGTATTGAAATCCATGGAGACTCAACACACAACTTGCACACTGAAATGAAAGAAATTACATGTATTATTATCGGACATGAGGTTGGTTAATGAGAAATTTGGATTTTACACCAACTAACCTAAATGTACATGGATGGGATGTCACTTTCCTTCACACCTCCTTTCCACCACCACATTTTTATCAAGGATGCTTGTGTCATGTTATCATCTTTCTTCTGTGTCAACCTCCATTTCTCACACATGAAAAAATGTTCTTGTTGCCTCTCCTTCTTGAAATACTTCCTTGAATATTAGTGCCAAGCTTGGTTCCAATGAAACAATGAAACAAGAAAGATCTCTCTCTCCCCTCCATGATAATTCTCTTACTGTCTCTCCTTCTTGAAATGGTTCCTTGGATGTTAGTGTCGACTTGCTTCCAACAAAACAAGAAAGATCTATCCCTCCCCTCCATGATAGTTTTGGGACACTAGAATAGATTGCAACTAAGAGTGAGACCATGAGTATTGTATCATATGACATTGCATAACAAATTCTCTTACCTTGTCACACGGAAGTTGCAAGCCATTTTTACCCATCCATTGGCTCCATGGGTGTTATAAAATTGCACCCATGAGTTGCATAGATCCCCACTACTAGATATTTCTATGGGATTCACCAAGTCTACATTAGAAGAAAGGATTTTTGTAAACATCTTAAATACAAAGCATTTGTCTACGGGTAGACCCTAACCAAGGGGAAGACCCCCTCCCCTCCCTCCCTCCCTCCCTCCCTGTTAGAAATCAAGCTCACCGTCAGTGTGTCTTCATCTATGACCGACATCTATGACAGCTAGTGTGTACAGCTGTCTACATGTGACTACATTAAATAAGTCGGGTTAGTAGTCAGTCAGTGACCTGACTAGAGTTAGTCAGTCTAGTCTACATTTACATTAGGTCACTTTATCTTGTAGTGAGTGTGTGCGTTTCAGTTTAGAGTGTGTGGAAATGAAGGAATGAGCTTGAGAGCCTGAAGGCTCATGGATATGGAGTTTTTCCCTTTCTCTCTATCTACTCTTTGAACATGGTATCAGAGCTTCATCCATGAGGCTGTGGGAGAATGGGCATGACAACTTGCAGTGCAAAGGAGATGTAAGTAAGGAATGAGGAAAATCGTGGACTGCCTCTTGAAAATCAGCAACCTGTGTATGAAAATCGTGGATTGCCTTCTGAAAATCAGCAACCTGTATCTGAAAATCTGCGCCTGGTTATCTGAATGGACAGCAACCTGTATTTGAAAATCTGCGCTTGCTGATCTGAGTGGACAGCAACCTGTCAATCTTCAGTGGGGCACCTGGACAAGGTTCATAGAGCATGTATGCTCACTATTGAAGGTATTTGAAGTGTGCAAGGAGTCAATGCTTGTGTGGGAGCTCTGTTATGAGCTAGAGTGACAGACACAGACCTGTAATCATTTCTGAACTGCTGTAAACATGAATGGACAACATGCATTCAGTCATTTACTGACACACAGGAGCCTTGTACTACACTCAGAAGGCATCTTTAGAGCACAAGAATGTGTCAAAGCATGTATACATTGGATCAAATGTCTTGAAGCTGAGATCTCTTGCTCAGAATACTCAGATCTGAAAATCAATGACAAGCTGAAAACTGTCATACACAGTCAATGACAGAATACTCAGATCTAAAAATCAATGACAGGCTGAAAACTGTCATACACAGTCAATGATAGAATACTCAGATCTGAAAATCAATGACACGCTGAAAACTGTCATACACAGTCAATGATAGAATACTCAGATCTGAAAATCAATGACAGGCTGAAAACTGTCATATACAATCAATGACAAGTACTGTGCATTACTGAAGCAATACAGGTCATCTTGGGGGTTCCATCATCTATGTGAACTGGCCTATACATGCTAAATGCATGGAGAATTGAAGCAAGCAATGAGCATCATTGAAAACTGAATTTTGAAGTTGAAATAAATGCAGTTACACTGTCCTGGTTAATTACAAACAGCTCATGAGGTTTATGCCATTGGTCAATGAAGACAGGTTGTCTATGCCTACTCAGATGCTCATGTATTGAACATGCCACTATAAAGTAAATGTATGACATGGTCAAAAGACATTTTGGAGCTGCTTGGAGCTTGGTATGCTGAATTCTGGTTGACTGCAAACCTGAAACTGAATTTGTTGACACACTCAGTTTTGGACTTGAAATTGCTGCTGGTTACTCACAGTTTACAGTTTTCAGACTGCATGTATGTACCTTGGCAGTGAGGTTACATAAGCTTAAGCTGAAGCAAACACATAGCTTATGTATTGACAGTTATATCTACAGTTGAGACCACTTGTTTGAGGGTTGTTTTGGGGTGTCAGTGGGTTGAAATACCCTAGTTTTTTTCTACAATTTAGTGCAGAAAACTGTCATAAACTGTAACAGACTGAACTTAGTCAACTTAGTCAGTCATACTTATTGGACTGCAGGGAGTCAGGCATTTGATAAACAGTCTATTGCATCATGGCTAATGCACGTGGGACTGACAATATCACTCAGATAGTTGGAGAGAAGTTGGATAATAAGAACTTTACATTATGGAAATTCAGAATGAAATTTTTTTTGGTTGGCAGAGGTTATTGGGATTTATGTACAGGAGATGAAGTTGCTCCTGAGTTGCCTGCACACAATCCAACAAATGAACAGAAAAGAGCCTACAAGCTATGGAATGAAAGAGCATGCAAGGTGTTGCATTGGTTTTCCTTATGTATATCTGATGCTATGGTAATTCAAATCACTGGATGTGAGACTCCGAAGGATGCTTGGGACATACTGATGAAAAATTATGGAACCATGACACATGCAAGAAAGATCCAGTTGAAACAACAGTTCAACAACATGTCTAGGAATGGCAAGAGCATCCAGACGTATACCACGAAGATTAAGACCATAGCTGATCAACTTGCTACTATTGGCTCAAGTGTATCAGAAGATGATATGATTGCTGTTGCTTTGAATGGCTTAGGCAAAGAGTACAAATCTTTTGACACTTCCATTTCTGTCAGAGAAGAGCCCCCTACCTGGGAAGAGCTAGTTGCTTTGTTGCTGCATGAGGAAGTCAAACTTGGTTTGAATACAGGTTCTAGTGCATCTCAGAGTAGAGACACTGTGTTGTACTCTAGCCAGCGTGGCAGAGGATCTAGAGGTCGTGGTTCATTTCGAGGTCGTGGTGACACTCGTAATACTTATGGACAGCAACAACAGTAGAGTAATTGGCATGGTGCAAATACACAAGGCCAGCATGGATCTGGTGGGTTTAGAGGCAGGGGGAGATCACCTCGAGAAAGAGGAGGTGGATCTGGATCTTGGCAGTCTACTGATCAGTCCAACAAGGATAAGGACTGTCATTATTATGGTAAGTATGGGCACATAGCGAAGGAATGTTACAAAAAGCAGAATGACATGAAGACAAAAGGGAAACAGCATGGGCATTATGCATCCTCTAGTGGTGGTCAAGATGATCAGGTTGATAGACTCTTTGCCATGCAGCATGTGTCCAAGATTGCGTCAAGGCAGAACAGAGATGGCAGGTGGTACATTGACTCAGGTGCGTCAAACCACATGATCCCGCATGGAGAGTGGTTTGATGAGATGGTTGCAAGTACACATGGTCATGTATGTACTGGGGATGATACCCAACATGACATAAAGCATAAAGGGATTGTTCCATTGATGATGCCTGATGGAAAGAAGAAAGGTCTGCATGATGTCTTACATGTACCGACCATAACAAAGAATTTGTTGTATGTGGGTCAAATGGCAGAATAGAATCTGCAAGTGAGGTTTAACAAGGATGGATGTTTCATTGAGGAGTATGGAAATGGCTGCAAGCTAATTGCCAAGGGCAGAAGGGATGGCAGGATGTTTACTTTGGAAGCGACCATTCCTAAACTTAAAGCAACTATGTTTGCTCATGATGAGAGTGCCATCAGAGATATAGAGATCTGGCACAAGAGAATCGGACATGTCAATGTACAAAAGCTGAAATCTATGTAGCAGAAAGAAGTAGTACTTGGATTACCTAAATTCAAGTATAATGATTTTGGTCATGTATGCCCTGCATGTCAGTTTGGGAAGCAGGCACGGTTTCCTTTCATGAGACATGTAAAAAACAGCACTAGGCCTTTACAGTTGGTACACTCTGATGTCTGGGGTCCTTCACATAATGCTTCTTTTGGCAGTGCACGGTATTATGTTTCATTTATTGATGATTTCAGCAGGGTACACTTGGCTTTATATCTTGAAACATAAGTATGATGTGTTTGATGCATTCAAAGACTTCAAGAAACATGCTGAAAATGAATTGGGCTGTTACATATCATGTTTGAGATCAGATGGAGGAGGTGAATATGTCTCAAACTACTTTGACAGGTATCTTGCTAAGCATGGGATTAGAAGACAGCTCAGATGCAGTTATACACCATAGCAAAACGGTGTTGCAGAGAGGAAAAACAGGGTTTTGATGGAGTCAGCTAGAGCTATGCTGAATGAAAAATGTCTGCCAAATGGTTATTGGGCTGAAGTAGTGGTGACTGCTGTATATGTGCTGAATCGAACCCCTACAGCAGGGATTCATGATGTCACTCCGTATGAACGGCTGTATGATCATAAACCTGATATTTCACACTTGAAGGTATTTGGTAGCATTGCATATGTGCATATACCGGATGAGAAGAGGAAGAAATTGGATCCTAAGGCAGTGAAAAGTGTGTTTATTGGATATGCACAGGAACGGAAAGCTTATAAGTGTTATGTACCTTCTACGCATGAGACGCTCATAAGCAGAGATGTGGTATTTGATGAGTTAGCATCTTGGTATGGGAATCCTGTTGCAGTGCCTACTGATGGCTCACCCAGTATGAGTCATGCTGAAAGTACTCCTGCAGAGAGTTCTTCCATGACTGGTCAGACAGGTGATGTATCATCTACAGTGAGTCCTTGGACAGGATGATTACGGAGTCGCACTACTGCATCCAATGACACGGATATGTCAGTGAGGGGGAGAACAGATAAGGGAAAAGAAAAGGTTTTTGAAGATGTAACAGGTCCACTCACTGCAGGTTATGATTCATCTAGTAGTGACAGCTTAGATAGTGAATTGGGGATTCCGTCTATTATGACGCCATGTGCTAGACAGAGCCGTTATGTGTCGCCTCATGAGAGGCAAGCTCACAGTGAGCCACAGCTCAGGAGATCAGAGAGGGTCAGACGAACTGGAACTGTTGACAAGTATACTTACACTGGATATTCAGCGTGTCATTATGCTTATATGACAAAAGTAACAAGTTTTAGAGAACCAAGTAAGTTTGATGAGGCATTTTCAGATGAGAATTGGCGTGCTGCTATGGATGAGGAATATTCAGCTTTGGCTGAAAATTGTACATGGGATTTGGTACAGTTACCTGAGGGCAAAACACCTATTGGATGCAAGTGGGTGTATAAGGTAAAATGTAAATCAGATGGATCATTGGAAAGATATAAGGCCAGGCTGGTTGCAAAAGGGTATGTGCAGCAGTATGGCCTTGATTATGAGGAGACTTTCAGCCCTGTAGCAAAGATGGCTACAGTTAGAACTGTGATTGCTTTGGCAGCAGCTAGAGGCTGGAAACTATGGCAGATGGATGTAAAGAATGCATTTCTCAATGGAGAATTACAGGAAGAGGTTTACATGGAACAACCTGAAGGCTATGTACGTCCAGAATTTCCAGCACATGTATGTCGGCTGAAAAAGGCATTATATGGGTTGAAACAGGCACCCAGAGCATGGAATGCTCACATCAGCAGTTATTTATAGCAACATGGTTCTGATTGGGAGATGCTGACCATAGTCTATTTGCGAAGAAGACAGATAGTGGCTATGTTTTTCTAGTTGTCTATGTTGATGACTTAATCATTACAGGAGATGATGAAAATGGGATTGCAGAAATAAAGACATGTTTACAGGCTGAGTTTAAGGTCAAGGATCTTGGAGAGCTGAAATATTTTTTGGGGATTGAGGTTGTCTCTACACCTCGAGGCATATGGCTGCTACAGAAGCAGTATGCTCATGACATGTTACAGAAATATGGTATGGCTGATTGCAAACTTATGGATATGCCTTTGGAGCAGAATGTCAAGCTGCAGATTGATGTCGGGACAGAGATTGAGAATGTTACTATGTACAGACAGATGGTAGGCAGCTTGATCTATCTCACGATCACTAGACCTGACTTGAGTTATGCTGTGGGGCTGATCAGTCAGTTCATGTAGAAGCCTCGCAAACCACACTTGGATGCAATCAGAAGAATTCTGAGATATGTAAAGGGTACCACAGATCATGGGCTGTTTTATGCATATGGAAAAACCCTTGACTTGATGGGGTACACTGATGCTGACTGGGCTGGTTGCACATATGACAGGAGTTCAACCAGTGGCTACGCATTTGGATTGGGAAGTAGCATGATCAGTTGGCAGAGTAAGAAACAACCTACAGTTGCATTGTCCAGTACGGAAGCAGAGTATCGTGGTGCGGCCTTAGCGGCCTGTGAAGCTAAGTGTTTACAGAAGTTACTAAATGACTTGGGAGTACACTTGGACAGCAAAGTCAAGCTATACTGTGACAATTTGAGCAGTGTTATGTTAGCAAGAAATCCTGTTTATCATGAAGATCAAAACACATTGAGGTTCACTACCATTTCATCAGGGAAATGGTTTTAGCAGATCAGATTGACTTGGAGCATGTGAAGACTAAAGACTAGGTAGCAGACATCTTTACCAGATCACTTGGTAAAGATAAGTTCATTCACTTTAGACAGCTACTTGGAGTGATGCAGATGATTTGAGTTTTGTTTTTGAGCTTAAGGGGGAGTGTTAGAAATCAAGCTCACTGTCAGTGTGTCTTCATCTATGACCGACATCTATGACAACTAGTGTGTATAGCTGTCTACATGTGACTACATTAAATAAGTCGGGTTAGTAGTCAGTCAGTGACCTGACTAGAGTTAGTTAGTCTAGTCTACATTTACACTAGGTCACTTTATCTTGTAGTGAGTGTGTGCTTTTCAGTTTAGAGTGTGTGGAAATGAAGGAATGAGCTTGAGAGCTTGAAGGCTCATGGATATGGAGTTTTTCCCTTTCTCTCTCTCTACTCTTTGAACACTCCCTCCCCCTCTCTCTCTCTCTCTCTCTCTCTCTCTCTCTCTCTCTCTCTCTCTCTCTCTCTCTCTCTCTCTCTCTCCCTCCCCCCCTCTCTCTCTCTCTCTCTCTCTCTCTCATCCCTCTTATCTCAATTTCCAATTTCTTCTTCTTTTCAGAAAGGTGTTTGTCATGTCATATCAAATATGATCTTGATTATATGAATCAAAATAGTACATAAGACAAGTTATGATTATGATTTACTTGCTCGTCCCATAATGTTAACTAGTAGAGGGAATCGCTTGTGCCACTGGTAGTAGTCTTCCTCAATAGTGTAATGTCAATTACAAGGTTGTCCCAAGTAAATCTACAAGCCTGCAAGGTGCAGATATCCTCCATAGTCTCATCATTGAGGGAGCCATCATGGGATTTATGCTAAAGTAGGAGCTTGTGGGGTTGTTTAAATATTAGTTACAAATACATATATGTATCCTTTCATAAAATCATTTTGTGCATGCCATACCATTATATTTTTTGTGTGTTTAGCACTTGATCAATGTTGGTATGCATGTATTCTTCACAAAATCTTTTTATTATACATTACATGTAACAACAATATAAATTCATATCGTAAATTCTTCACATGATCCTTTTTATACATTACATATAGCATTGAAATGAGTTTCAGTCATGTAAAATATCTAGTCAAGAATGCATCTCCTCCTAAATAGTGGTCTTCTAAGTTCTTTCTTTAATATGTTGATTATCTATGATCCCAAATATTGTTCACTCAGATCACCATATCTAGAAAATACTTCTCTTGGAGTTTTCAAGAAATCTACCACTGTAGCAAAAAATATACACACTGCATAGTTTGATCACATCAACTAGCCAATTATGCATCCACCTCTTAGACTTCAAAAATTGGCCACCATATTCATAATATGACTACTATCAACAAGAAAAAATGTGTTGCCACTATGATTATTGGTTCCAATCATTGACAATGTTACACAACATGTGTGCATATGTAGCATGTTGACAGATTGAATAGATGATACACAACAACTATGCACATGTAGCATGTCAACACATTGAACACCACCATCACTTTCTTGCCCATGCCATCACTAGCCCAAAGCTCCAATAGCCATTGGATCCTCTATTTTGGCCATGCCATCAATGGTTTGGATGTGCTTGCAGCTGCCTCCTCCATGCGACCACATTAATGTCACTCTATTTGGTGGGGGTCTGTATAGATTTAGTTATGGGGTCCATTTGCATTCCATGACCATGGACACCATAGTTGAGTAGGCTTGCTGATGGGCTGTTGGTTTTCGTAACTCCATGGAATGCCATGGATGCCATACATGATGGCATGCAATTCACAGAATCCAGATAGTTACAACAGCAGAACCCACCCAAACTCCTTGACGGTAAGGTGGGATCCTACCGTATAGAATATGGAGAATCTACATGCAAATTTGCCATAAAAGTGGCACACCAATGAATAACTGTAAATAATATAGATTAATACAACTTATCTAATTGATTGAGTAACAATTGTTTCACCTAATGATTGACTAATGACTAAGATTTTTCTCATCTTTTCATGAATTACTTGCCCACCTTAAGATTGAACAATTGATGACAACAATTAATGAAATTAATTAATAAACCAATTTAATACAATTGTAAACACCTTAATGATTACTTAAGTATAGCTTATGAAAAGCCAATGAAAAGGGAAAAAAAAAAGCTTTATGTAGAAAAAAGGAGGGAGCATCAATGGCAATAGCTTGTGGATAGGTAGTATGACAACTAGTGAGGAATTGGTATGTTGAGGTCCTATTGTATGATTAGCAATGGATTGATTTGTGTCCTAGTTGGCTAGATATAATGTGCATGTTTCTCATACCCACATGCCTAAAACCTATCACATAGACCTTGCAAGTTTGAGCATATAAAGACCATAAATAGCAAGATAAAAGGGAGCATTACCAATCTTATGAGTTCAATGTTCATTTAAGTAATTTGAAAAGGATGTTTGACCCTTGTATTTATCCAAAAAACTTCTAGCAATTTATTATGTCATCTATGCACATGGTCTTAATAGATAAGCCTTTACACCTCATGTTCATTATGTTTTCCAAGTCATAGAATATTTAGGCCCTTCCACATATGTGCACAATACTTCATATGAAGTGAACCTTAAAGAAACTTCTTTGCAATTTTTCATAGCTTTCTCTTTCAATTGAACCCCACATCTATGTACAAAGTTTAGATCTCTATAAAGCATAGATCACAACAATCTTATATTTCATCTACCATTCATATGACTATAGGCAACTACCAATTGCAAATAATGTTTAACGAAGATATAAACACTTATAATTATCTAGGTCAAGCATAGAAGACATCATAATGGGAAAATTAGACCAAGTTGTTTGGCCAAACTATATTGCTATGCTCTTACAACCATTAATGCAATAGTAGATGCCTTGAATGTTAATTATGCCACATTTTACTAGTGCAAGTATTTTTTGGATCTATAAAGTGATAAAATAAACATCACACAATTTTCATTGCTTCAAACTCTTCTTGTACATTAGAAGTACTTGACTGCCTTGCATCAAGCATATCAAATGTTGAAAGCCTTCTATCTAAATTAACTATGTAACTAACAAAATGAAGAGTAAGAATCCCAATTTGAAGACTGTATAGGCCTTTATCTTAATGCTATCAACTTTTTAGGCTATTTCATGTTGGAAGATCAAAGTGTGAGCATAAAGCTATGTGCATAGGAGGGAGAGAGAGCTCAAGTACAAGAAGGAAATCTTGCTTAGTAAGTTGCTCAAGGCACAACTGGTACACTCTCTGTATAGTTGAGAGTGACCTCCATGCTATTTATATAACCTCATTGTGGGCTAGGGTTAGGATTTCCCTTGCCCTTCAATTCATTCGCACCTTATCTTCCCTCACATGTACCCTTCCTTACTCAGGGTTCCCATGCTATACTTCTAACACCCCCCCTCAATGCCAAGGTGGCACTGGATTACATAGCATGTAAATGGTTACCCCCTCAATGAATCAATGGGATGCCTTTATAAAATAGGCTATAAGGATGTTTATGGAAAGATGATACACCAAACACTAGAAAAGTCAGTCATTATGTACTTTGGAGACATAGGTGGTCTCCAATTCTTTGGGTACTTCAAGAGAGTTTTGACATTTCCTAGTGATATGCCCTCTTTGTTTACATTTTTTGCACTTCATCTTGTTGGGACATTTTTTCAAGCAGTTGTTTACAATATGTCCTTTTTAATTATAAAGGAACATTTAGTAGTCGCAATATGGACTAAGAGTTGGTTTGTTCAAGTAGATGCTGAGTTGATGCTACCTTCCTTTTGGTTTCTTTTCTTAGACCCTTCATGTGGGAAATGAACTTTCCTAGGTCTTCTCCTTGCTTGTATTCCAAGTTGAAGAACTCTATTTTGAGTAAGATTTTGGAATTTTTTCCTCCTGCACCATATAGTTTCTTGAGCTCATCCCACTTCTCCTTTGCAGTTGCACGCTGGTCAATATGGTGAATTAAGGATTCATCCAGATGCAACATTATTATGGCTTGAGCTCTTTCATCATCTTCAACATCCATAGGGTTGTATGGATCAATGGCTTTGGTCCCTTTGATGAAAGGCCAGTAACCCTTGTCCTCCTTTTATATTTTACTCCCATCAATCTTGTGGATTTGAGGCTTAACATCAATGTAGGCCATGATAGGAAGGTCTTATTGATTGCATAAGGCAATGGAAATTTCTAATCCTTTACAAGGTAGGAAATACAGGCGCAAGCAATTGAAATGATGTTTTAATCCAATTGAATAGTAGGTTGAAAGTGATTGATATGTATTAAGATTAGATTAAGATAAGAAAATGGTCTATGTGTTTATATTTGACACATAGCCTTACAATGATCCAAAGTGAGATGAGGAGAGTTAAGCATTTAGGGGATATGCTTAAGATGAAACACTTAATCTCTTGAACATCTTCCACAACTGATTTAAGCTAGGATTATGATTGAGAAATGGATCATTAGTGCTTACAAGCACTCATCACAAATTTATGCCTCACTTGAGATGTGAAATATCAATCTTTTGATGGACTTATACTGATTTCCATTAAGCGTGCATAGCCTGAAGAGGGAGCTTTCAGGTCTGTAATAAACTCTAGAGAAGATTAATCAGTGATTAGAATCAATGTTAGCGACTTCCAGGGCGATTAAAGTTGGAGTGGGAAAGCTTGAAGCTTCTAGCAATGGTGACCAACCAGACCCATAGTTAGGGTTTTGCTCTGTGAGCACTTAAGGAAGAATTTCAAGAAACCCTTTTAGGTTTGGATAGCCCACTTGGGGGGACTAACAAAAGCCCCATCGTGGCACACATGATTGTGCCCCCTGCAACTTGCATCATCTTTGCAAAATCCACGTTGTCCAAAATTGTGCCTATTTGGAGAAGTGGCAATATTGAGCTCCTGCGTGCCCAATGTCGACCCCTAATGTGCCACATTGCTATACTTGAGGTGGGGAGAAAGTTCCCATAAGAAAAATGATGGAGATATTGCCTCATTTCCTCTCCCCAAGTCCTCCACTAATTGGTGGTAGGTGACATGTGCACCTCATCCAACTAATAATAAAAATAGGCTTTTCATTTTATAGGATACATACATACCTCCTCCTACCATAGCTGTAGAGGCAATCGATGCTCAATTGGTTGAGATATATTTTAAGTTAAAATGGGAAGTATTTAAAAGAGCTTTTTTTTCATGTTACACATTTGGACATTTGGCCTCAAAAATATCCCATTGTCTTGCATGGACCTCTTGCTACTACCATTCCACAAAGTAATGTTCAACAATAAGCAACTTGTAATGTATGTCAATTTCAAAGACATTACATGATAAAATGAATGACAAAGTATTGGAATGGACCATTTAGTTGACATGCAATTGACCACTATTTGAAACAATGAATATGAAGGGAAAGAGAAATTAAAAGCCATGACGACACAAGGTAGGCTAGATGGCAATATTAGAAGTATAGCATGGGAACCCTAAGTAAGAAAGGGTGCATGATAGAAGATAAAGTGTGAATGAACTGAAGGGAAAGGGAAACCCTAACCCTAGCCCATAGTAAGGCTATATAAATAGCTTGGAGGTCACTCTCTCAAATGTAGAGAGAGAGTACCAGTTGTACCTTGAGCAACTTACTAAGCAATATTTTCTTCTTGTACTTGACCTCTCTCTCCCTCATGTGCACACAACTTTATGCTCTCACTTTGATCTTCCAACATGGTATCAAAGACATCTCTGATCAACCACACTTTCCCTAACTCCATCTTGACCTAAGTGCACAAGAATACCTCATTCTTCTCACTTTACCTTTTTCTCCACCATAGCCAGTTTTACAATGAAGTTGTTAATCCTAGTAGCTCATCTCCTGTGTAATTTGGAACACTAAAGATACCAACCCATACTAAGCATAAATGATGAATCACACTTTGATGGTCCTTAATAGGGAGCTAAGGGCACATGTACTATTTATTTTTCATAGATAAATGAGAATAAAATCCAATAGTTTCTATTAGATCTTTAAGATGTATATCATAAAAAGCACATGATGTGAAACACACTCTTTCAATGAAACAACCTTGTAATAGTGGTTTAATCCCAACAATACCCCCAATTCCTTTCGAGATGAGGACATCTCGATTCCTTAAGGGGGGGGAAGGATGTAATAACACGTCGCCGTTATGTTGACCCTCCCCTTTTAAGGAATCAAAAATGAAATTATTTTTTATGTTGCCCCTTGTCAACGCCGCCAGCTGGCAGAGGGAGGGGGAGATGAACTGGGAGTCGACGTGGCGGGTAGAGGAGGCCGAGATGATGATGACAATAAGGGGAGTTGAACTCAAAGTCATCGGAGGTAAGGGAAGAGACAATCTACGAGTTGATAGGGAGCCGAAGGTGATAGCAATGAAGATGAAGATGATGACAAAGAGGATGAACTAGCTGTAGACGATAATGATGATGGGGTGGGAGGGGCAAACATGTGCCACCCCCAACCCCCCCCCCCCCCCCCCCCACCGTCTCTCCTTATCCTTCTAGCAGTCATAGTTTGCATGGGGGGAGGGTCAACCTGGCCGCCGGGGTGATGGCAGAGGGAGGGGGCCCCATGTCAATACCCCCCATAATACCCTTCCTTCCTCCCCCTATAAAACCCCCCCCCCCTTAGGAGAAAATGATAATTTCACTTTCTTTTCCCTAGCTATTACCCTTCTTCCCTTGTAAATCTCCCCCTTCCTTACCACATACATGTTATTCTCCCTTCCCCCCCCCCTTGCTGCCATCTTGTGAAGAAGAGAAGGAGAGGGAGAGGTAGTAAAGGAGAGAGAGAGAGAGAGAGAGAGAGAGAGAGAGAGAGAGAGAGAGAGAGAGAGAGAGAGAGAGAGAGAGAGAGAGAGAGAGAGAGAGGGAGGGAGAGGGAAGGGGAAACATAGAGAGAAAGGGAGAGAGAGAGAGAGAAGAGCTCAATAACAAATCCTTTCTGGGGTAAAGGCTCAAGTACCATCTCTCCCCATTGTAAGTCCTGTAACCTCTCCATTGATTGCCTCTAGTTGACAAGGATATTGCAAAAGAAAAGACAAGGCGTAGGGAACTCCGGCACTAAGGAGTCCTCCGAGAGGAGCGAAGGATGCATCACAAGCTCCAAAATGACTCCAAAGTATAAACTCTCTCAAGTAACTAGGAAAGCCACAACAACGGAAGGAGGATCGGGCAAAGATACCACCATCAACACAAACAAGATATTGGGCGTAAACACTAATTTGACACTTCAAACCCAGGTACTGCTACCGTGTTTAGTATTTTGAACCGAACATTTAAGCATGGACATCATTAGGAATAAGTCACACTTCGCATTGTGCATAACTTGAAAGGTAGTTAAAAAGGTTTGACAACCAGGAATTGCGGCAAATAGATTGATTATCTATGGGTTGTTGCAGTAATTAAGCCAAGTATTAGGCTCAAACTTTCACAGATGCATCAGAGATTGTCGATATACATAAATATTCAGTATAGGTCAACTGCATCTTGTAGATCATTGAAGCAAATTAACTCACATTTACAATGAACTCATGCACACTTGCACTTAAATACTTAGGTCATGCCTTGTGAATTGCATAATTGCACTAGAAGGAATTTTTATGAATGGGGATCCGCATCATATCATCAACTTAGGAACGACTTGCATGGCATCATGGATAGCCTCAGTTGCACCATATAATGGGAATGAATCTTAAAAGGTAGATTTAAGATACGCATGTGAAATGTTAAGCTTAATTGCAAGGGCCAGTTTGGTAAATGAAATCCTGCATGATAAGTGAAGTCAAGATTAAGCTCGACTCAACTAGGACTTTAGTTGCAAATAGGTCAAGTTGTCCTTATGACCATATTTTGACTTAGAGTCAACATGCTCTTTGGTCTCTATCCCAATAACCAGCCGCGATGGGTCCAAAACACTCTTGGGTATATCCGTTTCAAAATATGATACATCTCAAAGCTAACACAAGAAAGATCGAATGTCATACCCACAAGAAGAATGACTATTTGCCAAGTTACATTCAATGCTCGCAACTCTTTCGGAATGGTAAATAGAATTAGTTTACGCTTGACTTGCGAGAGGAGTGAACACAAGTTCCTGCTATCTTGAGGGAAGGAAACCCTAGATTAAACTTAAAACCCCGGTAAAATTCTAAGATGAGAAAAATGGTTACCAACTGACCAATTGAAATCCTAATTTTAATCATGTAGATCTAGACCTTAAGATAAGAACCAAAGGTTAGCATCTTAGGGAAGCTACCATCTAAAAACTATATGATAAAAAATCAATAGGGTAATTGAATGCTCCTATTATAGTCGAAAAGAGGGTATTCTCT
Organism: Lygodium microphyllum; assembly: GCF_053477565.2. NCBI lineage: Eukaryota > Viridiplantae > Streptophyta > Polypodiopsida > Schizaeales > Lygodiaceae > Lygodium > Lygodium microphyllum. The sequence goes on along the minus strand of NC_141139.1, from coordinate 60,958,199 downwards.
ATCTCGCATAAGGTGATAGAAATTGATGCCAACAAGGCAAGAAAGACCCAAGAGTGGCATCGCTAAGAATTTAAAGATGGGAACTCCACCTTAGCAGATGTCCTGAGTACTCGCCTTCATTGCTATTTATGCTTGTAAATCTAGAATTGTTGTTTGTGAAAGGAATGTATGACCCAAGCTCACAAAAGAAATTTGATTAATGAATCAGATTGAATTCATGGAGGGTGCGCCAAGCCACCCCCAACTGGCCTCCAACCCTAGCCAAGGGGGTTCTAAATAACCGTGATGGGAATGTGGACCGAACCTACCATGAGAGGTCTCTCCATGGGGGGTAGTTTGATCGCAAGAGGATGCTTGGATGCCATGGGGCTCTGGCTGTAAATTCCCTGCCTCCGCATCCTACTCAAATGATCTACGTGACTCAGGATAGATTCTCGAGGCCCTGTTACTAGTGCAAGGGTGAAAACTTGGAAGAAATAAGACACATCCTCATGGATTGTGAAAATCGTCCTTTTTGGACAAGACTTGTATCTCAGTTAAAATGCTAATATTAAGATTACTTCTAAGGAACCTGTTTGAATTGTTTTTATGTCAGTGATATAAGTTTACGTAAATGAATCTTGTTCCCTAAAAGGCTTAATTAAGGAAGCTAATTTTCAAATGTCATATATAAATGTGATAGGACCTAATTAGATAACTAAAGAACGCTTATTGAGGGAAGCGGGTGGGTAGAATCCCCGACGGGTCCGTCCTATGGAAGGGTAGTCCCAGAATACTAGGAGACTTCTCACAAGGTTCTACAGTGATATGACCTTTAGGTAGTGTTAGGTAGAACCTGATTCATGCCATTTTAGGGGACCGGGATCGGACTATGCCTTACGGGAAGAGAGGTTAAGTGGCACATCCCTCTCGTTTCCCATTCTCTTTGAACTAAGTGTGGCATGGGTCTACTTCATCTTGGGTATCTCTGCGTAAAGTAGGATGTCCAAGATCTAACACTAGATTGCTGTTAGGAGACCTTGGCCACTAGGAACCCAGATTTCAAGTCAATCCTAGTGGGTTTGACAGCGAACGTTCCATTGTGAGGCAGACTCGGGAAACCCTAGGCAACAAACCCCATAATATTCCAAGAGAGTGCTGGGAAGCAACGCTTAGATTCATTTCTCGATGGACCGCTAAAAATGTGCTTGGACAATGGTTAGGCAGGCACATTACATAAATATGCTAAAAATAGACCTCGAGATGTAACAACCTTGAATGGTCTAAGTGGTCAAAAATTCATCTCCCTAGATGTTGTAAAGGAACTGAAAGAAAAAGGCATATGTTTTAAATGTGGTGACAAGTACATGGTCGACCATGCCTTAAAATGCCCTTACAAGATAGCCAAGGTCAAAGTTCATAGTATGTATGTAATAGAGTGTTGGAACAATGATAAGGAGGAATTACATGCTAAAAATGAGGAGAATGCTGAGGATTTGTATCATGAGCAGTTCTATGATTCGCAGGATGGATTTCCCTTTGATCTAGATGGTTTCCCATCTCATGCTCTTGATTTGGCTACCTCTACTACACCCCACCTGACCACCACTTCCCTTTGCTCCATTTCCATGGATGCATGGACTAGCTCTAGGAGCCCCACCACTCTATGCATTCAAGGCAGTATTAATGGAAAGGATGTATTTATCCTTGTAGATAGTAGTAGTACACACAGTTTTATCAATAAATTGGACATTGATTAGTCAAAATGCATTGCTATAGAATTATAGCACCCCCTAAAAGTTCATGTAGCAAATGGTGAAGAAGAAATCAGCCCACATGTCTGCTCCAAAGTTCCCCTATGCTTGGTTGAAAATTATGTGGCATCAGTTGATCTAATTGCATTAGACATGGGCCGGCCCATTGATGTTGTCTTGGGTTGTCAATGGCTAAAACATTTGGGTAAATTTGCTATGGACTTATCTTAGCTTTACATGGATTTTATGATGCATGGACAACTCATTCACTTTGAGGAGTTCATGATAATTCTTATTTTTGGCTAATTACAGCAAAGCAACTCAAAAGGGAGTTTAAGAAATGTTTATAGATCATTGTCTTGCACTTGAATATGGAAAATTCAAATCAGCCCTCCAAAGTATCTCAAAACTCAACCTTGAAGGCTTTACTTGAGGAGTATAATTATTTATTTCAAATGCCTACAGCCCTTCCCTCTAAGAGGAGGCAAGTGGACCACCCACTTAATTTAGAGCCCCATTCCAAGAGAGTGATTGACAAGCCACCTTATAGACTCTCCAAGTGTGAACATGAAGAAGTTGCAAAGCAAGTCAAAAAGTTACTTGAGATGGGCTTTATTGAGCTGAGATCCTCACCTTACACATCTCTAGTCTTGCTAGTCAAAAAGCAAGATAGCTCTTTTTGCATGTGCATTGACTATAGGGACTTGAACAAGATCATAGTTAAGAACCAGTGTCCCATCCCACATATTGATGACTTGTTGGATGAGTTGAAAGAGCCACAGTTCTTGACTAACATTGATATGCACTCTGGCTATTATCAAATACGCATGAGGTAGGGTGATGAGATCTAAACCAATTTTAGGACTGACTGATTGTGGGCTTTATCATTTTCTAGTGATGCCTTTTGGATTGACTAATAACCCCGTCACATTTCAGAGTCTCATGAATTGCCAAAGAAGCAATGCGCTCAAATTGGGTAAGCCACTATAAAAATGGTATATGTATATGTTCACTAGGTCATGTGTAAAGTAAGAGGTGGGGTGTGCTTGGTATGTGACTAGTGTGTAATGAATGAGGTTGAGAGGAGAGAGGAGAATGAGCAAAAGAGAGAGAAAGAGAGGAAGAAGAAGAAAGAGAAAGACTAGAAGAGAAGAGACAAAGACAGGAAAAGGAGGAGGAGGAAGGAAGCCATGGAATCTGAAGGAGGTGAAGAGTCAATTCTTGATTATGTCTGGATGCCCTAAACTAGGCCTCTTGCACCTTATATACCCCAATCAATGTGACTAGACATCTAACCCCTAGTTCTCGTGTATTTGGCTCATTACATTCCATTCGGACCCTGAAATATTTTGCTAAAAAATAAAATATAACTAGAGGGACTTGCTAGAGTGGCTATAGAGTGGGGGTGCAAAGTACTACTCAGATCCACATTACAATGAAAATATAGTGTAAAGACAATGGACAACATTCTGTCCACTACATGCCTATTGAGGTAAATCTGCCATAATTTTTGATGGGCTACTCCAAATGGAGCATGCCACATGCAAAAACAGAGCTTATGATGAGAACTTTTAGCCCATGTAGGAATCACATGGCTATAATTAAGGCATGTACAAAATTATTCTAAAATCATGTGTAGTATGTAGGTAGTGTGGGGCCAAAACGGGACATAACTAGGTAGCCATTGGGCTGCTTGAAGATGAGGAAACTCGTCCATAATGGTGGTTGGATTCCATGAGGATCCTTTTTTAGGGGTAGGCCTTGCCATTTGATGAGATATTCCTTGACGGATCAAGATCTCAACTGTTTATCTCACTACCCAATGATTGCCTCAGGGATATATTGAATGATGCCTTCTTCACGTATGGGAGGTAGTTCTTCCATATAGTCCACTGAGTTGCTTGACATGAAACATATTGTGAATCTTGGTGATGGGGCAAGCTCTAATTAGTACCCATCTCCCTTGGCAACACCCACCTCTCAACAACTCACTTCCATCCTACACTCTTTAGCGACACCCACCTCCCAAGTGACTTCCATCCTACATTTTGTGGCTCTCTAGAGCTTTCCACACTCCTAAGGGACATGTTCAACATGGGGTCATGCACTCAAATAGATGGTATGATGACAAGTGCAAAGATCTAGAGGGGACTAGGAAATATCATAGAGACGGAGGCCCACAGAGAGATGAGGCCCCTTACACTGTTTACATGCAAGTATACATGTAGATGTAGTACTGGGAACTATACCATGTACTCATGAGTAGGGATGTAGCCACCTCATGGTGCAGATTATGTGAGCCATCACCCTACCACATCCTCATTCTTCAAACATGATACAATGAGAAAGGCCATTGAGCATCCATACCATGGATAATAGATGGATAGATGGATCATATAGGTATATAGGGTGAGGACTTCATTTATGTAGTGGATATCTTGGCCCCCATTTTTGCATTTATGTTTAGCAAGGCACTAAAGGAAGGTTTTCTAGAGGAGTGTACTATGCACACCATCATGCCTATCCACCCTTCTTGGGACCTTCTAGATCTAGGAAACTACAGGACTACTATGGTGGGGTACACACTAGTCAAGATCTATGGACCAATGATGGGGGGTGACTATGTTGAGAGAGGGGGGTTGAGAACTATAGGATAGGTTGTATTGTTATTGAGAGAGGGCAAGTTGAGAGTTGCAAGATGGGCTAGATGATGGGGATTCTCTACACTAGACCACATCTTCATCTTGTGAGTTATGGTCGAGTAGGAAAAATATAGGAAGAAGAGACTCTACTACTGCTTTATGATTTCCACAAAGCATTTGACACAGTCCCATGAGTAAACTACTATAGAGGCTCCAAACATTCGAGATCCCATCAAACATGATCTGGGAATCTATGCATTGTACGATAGGGTGGTAGGACCTTTTAGATTCCTAAAAGGACTCTAAGATGTGGTATCTAGCACCATCAACATGAAGCAAGGATGTCCTCTTTCTCGAACACTCTTTGGACTCTACGTCAACAAGATAGAGGAGCACATCACACAAGGAGGAGTAGGAGAGGGGCTAGACATAGTAGGTATAGTCTCTATTATGCTTTCTATTGATGACAAGGAGAGGAGGTGGATATAGTAGGCATACTAGTCTCGGTTATGCTTTATGATGATGGTATTGTCTTGGTTTCTAAGTCATAAGAGGGTCTATAGTGGCATCTTCATGCCCTAGATGACTTTCTACCTAGAAATCACATTCACCACATCCACTAGGAGATTCACCATGGCACATGTGGGTAGAGATTGACTCACAATATGATATGAAAACACTACCCATCCTAGAGAGGCAATGCCATCATGTGTACTTCCATGAGGCCCACATAGGAGGTGGTTATTTAACACATTAGCAATGCCAAACATGACATACATATCACTAATCTTGACCCTTGGCCTAGCTACATATCCATGGATACAAATTGAGAGACCTCAAATTATCATTTTCTCACAAATGATCCATAGCAAACCATTGGTGCCACATGAGACCCTTTGATCCATAGCAAACCATTGGTACCACATGAGACCCTTTGAGCAAAGTTTGTAACACCCCCCACGATTATGGAGGCTCTATTCCAAACCATCAGCTTTATACAAAGAGTATGAGGCATGCACCAAGAGATATTTCCTAAGAGGGATTTTGAGGCTTCTAGATAGTTAACACAAGTAGGATGTGAGAGCTCATGGTATGCACAGGCAGAGAAGTGGCTCATAGAATATCAGATCAATATGGACAACCTATACCCTTATAGTATGATCTTGACTCTCCCTCCACACATCTTTCTCAAACTTAAAGGAACATCAACATGCAATAGGATCTTTATCATCTACATAGATGATATATATGGATCTCACCCCAACAGCCCCTCCCTATTGTAAAGATGTGATACTACAAGGAACACATCATGAGGACCATAGTGGATGGTTTCATTGAGAGAACTAGATACATAGACATAGACATACCACATAAGATGTGATTAGCCATTGGTCAGATCATGGTCTCCTATCATAAGCTTTGAGATCAAGATAGGGAGAGCAACCCACATTCCTTGAGTCGAGGAGATTTATAAAATATGTCAAGAGGAGGTGAAAAGTGAGGAGCACTACATCTGTAGATGTAGGGCCTCTAGTATAGTCCGATTGAGATACTCCATACTATTCAAAAGTGACACCTCCTTGAGACTAGTCATGGAGTCCCTAGACCACAGTGAGTTTTTACTTGAGATCTAGAGGCTCTATACAATATTGCTCCAATCGGGGACTTTGTAGAGAAGGGGCAAATTGTCACAACTAATTGATATTTACCAAACAACACCCACACACACTGCATCTATATGAGAGGGGTGATAGTCTAGAGAGCATAAGAGATCAAAGTTGCATGTCGATTGAGGGTGCAAGGGATACGAAACATAGGGATTACACCACAAAGAGATGATGCAAATTGCCATAAGACATGAGTAGCAATGATAGAGCTAAGGGTTCTAGTCTAAATGCTACCCATATGCTCTCTCCTCAAGGATGTATGGCATACTATGCCCACCAATCCTAACCAAATGGAGCTAGGTAGGATGGCATCACACAGTGTCATTGCATCATTACTCAATTACACATTAAATCATGTAGTGCTCCACCCACCCATCCCCCTTCCTTTTTTTTGTATCCCTATATGGTCATTGTAATGTTCATCACTTCACACTCTACTATACACCATATACAAGTGATTACCATTTAGCACACACACACACACACACATGTATATATCTATGTGTGTGCCAAAAACACTAAGGATGTTCGCAGTCTTGTGTCTCTTTCACCCATAGTTTTGGTCGTGAGTATGCAAGGCAGTTATCCCTTGGCCATTCTCGAATAAGTGGACACTCATTCTAGAATTGCCTCCTTGTGGGGAAAGTCTAAAATTTTGAAAGAAGCTTTTGGATGTTGTATATGGAGTGGATATTGTGTCTAAAGAAGAATTTGCTCTTTGAGAGGTTTTGTATAAGGCCATCTTGATGTAAAGAGGCTGTCCTCTTGGGCTCTCATGTGTCTATCTATGATATAATAAGGAGTTTTTACATTAGACTCTATTCCCTTGTATTAAAAAATAGAAGTTCTAGTATATTACAAGCTTGGGTTTTCAAGTATTTTTGCACCCTTGTTGTAGCGTGCCTACCTATTGGTTGTCTAGGCATGTTTTTTAATGGTCCATCGAGAGACGAATCTAAGCAATGCTACCCGGCACTCCCATGGAATGTCACGGGGTTTATCGCCTAGGGTTTATTGAGTCTACCTCGAAATGGAATGCTTGCAACCAAACCCACTGGGATCGACCTGAAATTTGGGTCCCTAGTGATCAAGGTCTCCGAATAGCATTCTAGCATCGGGTCCTGGTAGTATTTATCATATGGATTCTCAAGGCATCTTAGTTTTAATCCTTATGATTCATTCTTTGTACTAACTATGTACATCTTCAAGACCCCAATCTATTAAATATGAGCTATTAGTTCATGCTATTAGCAAGAGTTTGGGCAAAGATCTAGAGTTTCTAGGATGAATTTCCTTTAGGCTAGATTGCCTACCGTGCAATCCATCAGGCATGCAAGCTGCAAAATATACCTTCAATGTGGCAAAAACATACCTACTAATTTGCAAGAAGAGGGAGTTGACAATGCATTGGAATTTTATATACTATTTATGCTTAGTACAAATTTGTCGCATAGCATCTAGATGCAATTTACTTCTCTTGATACCTGCACTTTGCAAACTCCATCTTTCGAATATGTAAGATGAAATGTATCCTTTTCGATGACCTATTCTCATGTGGCATAGTACAGGCATGTTGTGTCTCATGTGAAAATCAAAGCAAGAAGCTAACAACTTAGAAATGTGTTATTTACATCCGGTACCGTAGTTGTATTGGTGGTGATACCCTCACCTGAAGCTTTGTTTCGAATTGTGGGATTGCCACCCGCACTTGTGGACATTCTTTGCTTGGGGGCCATTCACCCCCACAAGGACTTCAACAGCCTCTTGCTCAAGAAGTGGGGGGTAATTAGGGGAAATCCACTTGGGGGGTAGGGAAAAATCTTGGTGAAGAAGGCAAAGGAAAAATGTGTGTGTCCACCCTCTAAGGAGGGGAAAGAAGGAGGAACCTTCTAGAAGGTTCTCTCTCTCTCTCTCTCTCACTCACACACACACACACACACACACACACTCTCTCTCTCTCTCTCTCTCTCTCTCTCTCTCTCTCTCTCTCTCTCTCTCTCTCTCAACATGCCCAACGGCATCCCATTCCTCCTCTCCTTATGATTGGGGGGTGGGTTCTATAATGGTGGGAGGTGGGGAGGAAGTGGAGTGGTGGTGGCAGGAGTTCTGGGCCTCCCAATGACTGAGAGGCTAGGGGGTGGGGGTAGGCTACGTGGCCTCCCCCTCAACATCATCATCATCATCATCAGTCTTCTCCATGTCATCTTCCACTTCTTCACCCTCTTCGTCAGCATCATCTTTGTCTTCCTCGCCCCGCCACCTGTTCGGTGACCACAGGGGGGAAGGATTAAAAAATTTCAATTATTTTTATTAAAATTTGTAGGGTAGGGGTTTCTATCAAACCGTGGGGAGGGTTATTACATCCTCTCCCCCTTAGAGAACTCGAGATGTCCTCATCTCAGACAAAATTGGGGATTTCATTCTGGAACCTGTGGGGTAGGACCCATCATGCATTCGTTGCGACACTTGACCACTCATGAGCATGCACCCTTTTAAAACAACAACTTATTGTATTTGATATATCCGAGTCTAGATTACAAGAGAAAAGTTTATTGTAGTTACATCTCATGAATATCTTCTAGGTCTTTCCTAAGTATCTGCTGATAATTTCTTGGTAGGTTCTAGATCACTGAAGCTTGTACGACTTCATTCCTTGTAAGTTCAAGTTCTCCTTGAGTCCTGCTGGGATAATTGATGTGGATATTGTTGGGGGTAAAGGCGCCTCCGCCGTGCCGCCCCGTATATTACTACACTGACAGTACCCGCCACTGCACACTGCAGGTGGCGGGCGCCCGTCACGTCACTTTATTCTTTATTCTTTTAGTGACAGTTTGAATAAAGGAAGGCCCGATCACACATTGTGACTATTGGAGTTCCCATTTCTTGTCTCTCTCTTTCTTGCTCTTGCTCTCCCGCCATAGCTCGCGTGCAAGCTTCGATCCTTCTCACCTTTCAACTGGTATCAGAGCTTGGCATTCTCTTGCTCGAGCTCGACTCGGTGCTTCCTGACCTTCGCATCGACTCGCTTCACGCATTGGGTCTCCATCCCGGCAGCCATAGCCGACCTCTTGAGCTCCCGACTCTCCCCGGCTTCCCGAGCTCCATCCTGGACTTCTTGAGCTTCATCAGGGCCTTGCCCTTGAGGTATTGCTTCAGCATTTGAAGGCATTTGAGTGTATTCTCAGACTGAAACAGGGCAGGAACAAAGGGCAGCCACTCTTCTTGAGCTCCATAGCTCATATCTTCCCTCCCCTTTGCATTGGGCCTTCATGGCTTGGTATGTGCCTACCTTGGGCCATCACTGAGCCCCCCATTACCCCCTTTTCAGCCCATGTGGAGCAGCAGCAAGTTCAGCACCAACAGGGCAGATTGCATCATTTTTTCCAGGCTGTGAGCACTCATCTACTTCAGCTCCACACTTGGCCATTGCTTCTTGCTCTCTACCTTGATCAAGAGGGCTATAGACTTCATGTTTGATGTCATTCAAGCTTTGGGTATTGGTCTTGATCTTTCGGGGCTGATTTCTTCAGATTTGGGACTGTCATAAACTGTCATAACAGGCTGAAAACAGGGCAGCACCATTGGCATTAGCATTTGTTGCTTATACTCCATTCCGATTGTGCTATTTGATGCCCGTATGCGGTCTACATGATGCCTAGTGCCTTGGGAATGTATGCACATGATTATGCCATGATTTTGGCTTGAAATATTGGCTGATTTGGGACTGTTATTTACTGTTATACAGTGCTGGAAACAGGGCAGCCACACTTGGCATTGGCATTTAATGCTTATACTCTACTCCGGTTACCTTGTTTGATGCCCGTATGCGGTCTACTTCCTACCCGGATGTATTGGGGATGTATGCATTTGGTTTGACCATGATTTTGGCTTGAATTTGGGGCTGAAATCTACTGTTTAGAATAGTAAATACATGCTGGAATAACAGTGGGCTGAAGGCACTTTACATGCTTTGGCACTTACCTACCGATACCGGATGTATGCTTTGAGCTTTGGCATGATATCTCTGACATTTGGGGACGACTTGGAGCATATGTATGAGATTATGGGATGCTTTTGAGCTTCGCATTAGCTCCGTCTTCACTGGCATTTGGACCGACTTGGCATGCTCGTGGACCGTCTATGCCTCATGTCTCTGCTTGACAGTTAGGCTTTTGCATTACATGCTTTGGTTCGTGACATATGCTATTTGGTTCATGTATGCCATACCGACATTTGGAGCTTGGATTTGGATGTATTTGAGCATTCCCGGCTTACTTGATCACTGATCTTGGTTGCTATTAGGATATCATTGAGTTGACTGAGAGCTTATTTGGGCTTATGTATTGCTTCATGGTTAATACGACCGGTGCTTCATGTATGTCATGCTCTCTCGGATGCGCTTGATGCATTGACAGGGTCACTTATCACTGGTGCTTTCTCTTGGGTTGTTTGAGCTTCTGAGCTCGCTTTGTACGCCTTTTGTGCCAGTGGGAGCATTTTACATGCTTTCTTGACCTTTGACAGTTGCATGCTATTGGAGCACTTACATGTATTTGGAGCAGTTTATGTCTTGAGCAGCTACATACACATTGAGACTTTGGGATCATACTCCGATCTTTATGGATATGCATTGATGTACTCTTGGTTCACAGGATGCTTATGAGCTGAGTCTCATATTTGGATCTTTCTCTTTGAGAAGATACCTATTTGTGTCAGGTTTTGGCAGTTACAGGAACACTTTGCCTAGAGTGTCTGGGGGTGTGCCTTTCACTGGCAGATGTTATTTTGACATGCTTGGTGTTGAGCTCATGTTCTTTTCACTGTCATTGGCCTTTCTTATGTCCATTTCATGCCGGATTTGGACCTAGCATTGTTTGCTTGACATTGGATCCTATTTTGAGACAGTTTGCTCTCTAGACTGCATACCTGCAATTTATTACAGCAAGCAGTTATTGGTGGACTGAGGTGTACTTTTCATGCTGAAATATCCTGATTTGGTGTACCGCACCTAGTACTAAGTGGGCAGACACTTTTGGCACACTTTGCTCGCCCTTTGGACCCCGTTTTGGTCATTTTTGGGCAGTTTCTGCAGTAAAATAGCAAGCAGTTTTGGACTGTTTGGGCATTTCTAGCCTGCATAATGGCGTCATCTTCGCATGATAGTGCCATCTTTAACATTACAAAGTTGGATGGTACCAACTACTCTTACTGGAAGAGTCAAATATGGCAGGTTTTGGTGCAGAAATCTCAGATTAAGCCACTTCGGTTGAGTGGGGAGCAGCCTGAAACTATGGACAATGACGACTGGCTTGAACTTGATGAGCTATGCAAGTCCACGATTGTATTGTCTCTCACTGAACAGGTACATTATAATGTATTTGAGGAAGCACAGAGTGCATGGGATCTATGGAATAAGATCAAGAATCTTTATGATAAGAAAAGTCCGGCGAGTCAGATGTACTGGTTGAAGCAGCTTATGGATCTGCGCATGAAGGATAATGCGACTATGTCTGCTCACTTGAGCCAGTTCCATGCTATACTGAAGAACCTGACTTCGCAGGATATCGCCTTTGGAGAGGAAGTAACTCCTCTTTTCTTGCTTGGAACTCTGAATGAGTCATGGGATGTATTCCGCACTGCTCTTTGTGCCTCTAGTGCTACTCTAAAATTGGCAGATGTTGAGAGTGCTCTTCTTCAGGAAGAGGTGAATCGCAAAAACTTGGATGCCTCTCGTGGTAGTCATGCTTTGACAGTTAGAGGCAGGAATGACAGGTATGACCGTGGTAATGGCCGAGGCCGTGACTCGCAGAAGGGTCGGTCTAAATCTCGTGGTGGCAAGTCGCGTAGTAAGTCGCGTGGTCGCAATGCAAATGTCACTTGTCATCATTGTGGGAAAAAGGGCCATATTAGACCACAGTGTCATGAGTTGCGCAATGAGAAGCGCAAGGATAAGGGGAAAGATAAAGTGCAGGAGAAGTCCTCTGATCGCAGCATAGTACCTGCGAAGTCCAACGTCAAGATTGAGGAAATTAATGTCACGCAAACTGAAGAGTCCGATGGTGGTGATGAGTTTATACTTGCAGCTAGTTCTTCTGATGCTTCACACTTGACTGAGACACCTAGTATGTATGCACAGTGCTGGTTATTGGATTCAGGTGCGTCCTTCCATGTGACGCCTTACCGTGAGTGGTTTCACTCTTACCGTACTGTATCTGGATCAGTCAGACTTGGAGATGACAGGTCTCTTGATATTGTGGGCTGTGGAGATATTCAGTTGCAGTTTTCCACTGGCAGTTCCTTTTTGCTCAGGGATGTACGTCATGTACCTGCGCTTACGCGTAGTCTTATGTCTGCAGGACAGTTGGATGATGCAGGATTTCATGTCTGTTTTGGGGATTCTGCCTGGAAGATTACCAAAGGCAGACTTGTGCTTGCTAGAGGCGCCAAGGCTGGCAGCCTCTATCCTCTTGTTGTATCTGGGTCTTCTGTAGACCATGTTTTGGCAGTGGGCTCTATCCCACATGTATCACTTTGGCATGCCCATTTGGGGCATATGTCTTTGAAAGGAATGAAAATGTTATCTGGTTTGCAGTATCTTCCGCCTTTGGATTATGCATGTTTTGACTCGTGTGATCATTGTCTTTATGGTAAGCAGAATAGGTCTACGCATAAGAAATCGGGTAGGCCACGCATGAGTGAGCCCTTGGCATTGGTGCATTCCGATGTTTGTGGGCCTATGCCTTGCATGTCTATGGGTGGCGCGAAGTACTTCGTTACCTTCATTGATGATTTTTCTAGGAAAGTGTGGGCTTATCCCATAAAGCAGAAGTCCGATGTCTTGGCAGTTTTTCAGAGATGGCTTGCTCTTGTTGAGAACCAGACTGGGTATAGGCTGAAATGCCTTAGGACAGATAATGGGGGAGAATATGTCTCGCATGCTTTTGAGCAGTTTTGTGATGACAGGGGTATTAAGCGTCAGTTGACCGCCCCTTACACCCCACCCCAGAATGGTTTGGCTGAGCGCATGAACAGGACTATTCAGGAGCGTGTGCGCTCTATGCTTAGCCATGTAGGCCTACCCCCGAGTTTTTGGGCTGAGGCAGTTAGTACGTCAGTGCATGTCATAAACCGATCGCCTTCCAGTGGATTGGATTTCCAGGTTGCAGAGGAAGTTTGGGCTGGTAAGCCACCCTCTTATGCGCATCTCCGTGTCTTTGGATGTGAGGCATTCTGCCATGTGCCCAAGGACAAGAGGAGTAAATTGGATCCAAAGAGCATTAAATGCATATTCCTTGGCTATGGTGAGTCAGGAGAGATGGGCTATCGCCTATGGGATCCGCAGGCGCGGAAAATAGTACGCAGCCATGATGTCGTCTTCCATGAAGACAAGATGCACAGGCAGCCTGAGAAGGTGGTTGAGATCCGCAGAGTGATCTTTCAGGAGGAGCCTAAAGCTCCAGCACAGCCAGTAGTACAGCCTGCAGCAGTTCCTCCACAAGGCCAGGATGTTGGACAGGTAGTTAGACAGGCAGCAGAGCCTGCGGTGAGACGGTCTGCTAGAGATAGACGTCCACCTGACAGATTTCAGCCCTCTATGCATTATGTTTTGGTTACAGATGCAGGAGAGCCTTTCACTTATGATGAGGCTATGCGCAGGGGTGACAGTCACTCCTGGGAGAGGGCTATGCAGTCTGAGATAGACTCCCTGCATAAGAATGAGACTTGGGATTTGGTTGCCTTGCCTAAGGGCAAGAAGGCTTTGCCATGCAAGTGGGTGTACAAGCTGAAAAGTACCCCTGGACACCCCAAGCCGGCATACAAGGCTAGATTGGTAGCAAAGGGTTTTAAGCAGGAACATGGTGTGGACTTTGATGAGGTCTTCTCTCCTGTGGTTAAGATTACCACCCTGCGCTTAGTCTTGGCTTTGGTTGCACAGCTTGACTTAGATCTATATCAGATGGATGTCAAGACGGCTTTTCTACATGGGGACTTGCATGATGAGATCTATATGGATCAGCCTAAGGGCTTTGCAGAACCTGGCAGGGAGCACCTAGTGTGCAAGTTGAAGAAGAGCTTGTATGGCTTGAAGCAGGCACCTAGGGAATGGTATCATAAGTTTGATGCCTTTATGCAGTCACAGGGCTACAGCAGGAGTGCTATGGATCCGTGTCTTTACACGAAGAAAGCCCGTGATGGCAGTTTGCTTATCTTGGTACTCTATGTTGATGATATGCTAATAGTAGGGAAAGCTCATGATGAGCTAGATGCTCTTAAATCTCAGCTGAAGAAGAGCTTTGAGATGAAGGATTTGGGACAGGCCTCACATATACTTGGGATGCGCATTAAGCGCGATAGGCATCAGGGACTTTTGTATCTCTCACAGCGGGAGTACATTCATAAAGTCCTTGAGCGCTTCCGCATGCAGGACGTAAAGCCTATTGGCTATCCATTACCTTCTTATGTGAAGGTATCACAGGCCGATTGTCCGCAGACAGATGAGCAGAGGGCCGAGATGGCCAAGATCCCTTATGCATCAGCCGTGGGCAGTTTGATGTATGCCATGATAGCCACTCGTCCAGATATTGCACATGCAGTTGGTGTTGTGGCACGCTATATGCCTACACCTGGCAGCAGACATTGGGATGCCGTGAAGGGTATCACGAGGTACCTGAAGGGCACAGCAGATATGTGTGTGGGCGCCCGTCACGTCACTTTATTCTTTATTCTTTTAGTGACAGTTTGAATAAAGGAAGGCCCGGTCACACATTGTGACTGTTGGAGTTCCCATTTCTTGTCTCTCTCTTTCTTGCTCTTGCTCTCCCGCCATAGCTCGCATGCAAGCTTCGATCCTTCTCACCTTTCAGATATGTCCATTGTTGTGGCACTAGGAGTATCAGTTTTTAGGGTGCTTTGGACATTCCCTTTTGAAATGACCCATCTCCTTACAATAGAAATATTGTTGAACCTTATGACTTGGGGTCATAAGATTCCTGGTTGTCTTTGGTAGGATTTTCTTCTTTAGACCAAATTGTCCTAGGATCCTTTTAGCAGATCGAAGTGGTCCTTTATCTTGAAAACTATGTTTTCGAATTGTCCTCTTTTTAGATCTGGACTGAGATCCATGGACAATCGGCTTTGCTTGTAATATTAAAGAATACTCCCAAGCTTCGACATTCTGGCAAGACCCAATCTATATTAGTTAAGAAGAAACAACTTAAGAGAAATTCATTGTAAGTTGTATTTGTCATTCCTTGCTAATGTATCTCTGATCACTTGTAAGTTCTAGGCTCAAAATTTATGCAACTCATTTTACTCGGGTTAACTATAGTTACAAGATTAAGGTTTAGCCCAATACAAGTTGTATTATATGTTGATAAAATTTCTAGGATTTTTAATCATCCTGAAGATGTGTAGTAGGTTCTAGGTCTTTGTCTTCATCTGATTCCTCTATATATCCAAAGACTGCACTTGTGTAGCTTCATTTTCTTGGAGGCTCAAGACTTAAGAACTTAAGTTAGGGCAGTCTGCTTGGATGTGCCCTAGCTCATTGTAGTGGAAGCATCGACGGTTGGGATATCTCTTACAGATGTGCTCTATCTCTCTATGCGTGTGGCATCTTTTGTCCTAATCTCGGGAATCATCTTTGTCACGATTGCCCGATTTAAGTTCTTTGATGATTGGCTTTGCTCAAAGTAATGCATCTTACAAGTCTGTTGGATGCATTGTTCAAGACAGTGGCTCAGAGGAGTGTTCAGGCCATGGAAAAACTTGGATTCTTGCTTTGCAATATCCATAGGTGGTGCATATTTTAGTAGGGTTACAAACTTTGAGTAGTAAGCTTCCAGGGTTAATTCCAGCTACTTAAGCTTGAAGAATTCATTCATCCTCAAATTTTGGTAGGTTGATGAAAGGTATAATCCGCGTACAGTATCTTTCAGTTGAACCCAAGTGATAGCAACTTAAGAAACACCTCGATCTTTGCACCATTGCTTCCACCTGCCAACTAATTTATGGTAGAAACAATTCTTGCAGCAACAAAGAAATAATCATGCCTGATCCAAGCACGTTTTTTAGCGTTCCATTGAGAGACGAATCTAAGCAGAGCTGCCCAGCACTCCCATGGAATGTTATGGGATTTGTCGCCTAGGGTTTCTTGAGTTAGTCTCGCACCGGAACGTTTGTAGCTGAACCCACTGGGATCAACCTGAAATGTGGGTCCCTAGTGATCAAGGTCTATTGACAGCATTCTAGCATCAAGTCCTCGACATCCTACTTTAAGCAGAGATACCCAAGTCAAAGCAAATCCATGCCGCACTTGGTTCAAAGAGAATGGGAAATAAGAGGGATGCGCCGCTCAACCTCTCTACCCATAAAGTATAGTCCCATTTCGGTCCCCTAAAACGGCATGAATCGGGGTTCTAACCTAACACTTCTAAGGGTCAGAAACCTAATGAGAAGCCTCTCAATTCTCTGGGACCACCTTGTCATAGGATAGACCCGTCAGGGGTTCCCATCCATCGGCTTCCCTCAATAGGCATTCTTTACTTATTTAATTAGGTCCTATCACATTTATGTGTGGCATTTAAAATCAGCTTCCTTAATTAAACCTTTTAGGGAATAGGTTTCATTCACATAACTTATAGCACTAACACAAAAACAGAGCAAACAGTTCTTTTGATAAAAAAGTTCCTTAACTTATCTTCAAGTTAATCTTTGTCTCCTACCCATACAAGAGAAATTGCATGTCCCTTTTGCCCTGCAGAAGTAACTGGTCCAAATCACATGGCACCACAATTTCCATCCTTTATCTAGAATAGGATCTTCCAACGCTACAAACATTGGGGCCACAGAGGTCCTCAACTCCATTCCAAACTTGGCAAGGGGTGTCTAGAGATCCACCTGACCCGCAAGCTGCCTAGGAGTGAAAACATTATTCCCTTGGTTGGCCTTTTCACTCCTTGCCATCTCTCTCTCTCTCTCTCTCTCTCTCTCTCTCTCTCTCTCTCTCTCTCTCTCTCTCTCTCTCTCTCTCTCTCTCTCTCTCTCTCTCTCTCTCTCTCTTAGTGTGCCCAACAGTGTCCAGTTCCTCCTCTCCTTGATGATGGGGGGGAGGGGTTTATAGTCATAAAATTTATTATATCTCCAACTGATCTTTTTCTTCCTCAGATTTTATTGTTGTTTCCATTTCCTCTATCTCTCTTGGCTAGCTAATTTGGGTTAGGATTTTGAAGATGATTTTTGGCTATCTACCCTTAGGTGTTTGGTCTTTCCACACTGATATCATTGCTTATTACATATCCCTCTTAGTTCTTATATGATTGCAAAGATTCACCCATCGATCTTGGTATTTTTTGTTCTGGTAGCCTCAATTTGCAAAGTTTTTTCCATAGTTATTGTTCATGGTGTGGTTCTTCTAACCATTCCTCACAAAATCCTTGGCTAGGTTTTTGGCTCAAATTAGGGTATCCTCAATGTTTTGAGCTCATTGCTTCAAAGAGGGGGACTCAACCCTTGGAAAAGTCTTGCAATCTATTAGGATGTCATCATTAGTGTGGCATACTTTTGGAGCCATGAACTTTGAGCAGTAACCTCCCAAGATCAAGTTTATCTATGGTAGAGATTGTAAAACTTGTTCATCTTGACAGATAGAGGATAGGGGCAAGTATCATGCTTTGATTGATTCCTTGATTTTCTCTCATTTTTGTGAGACTTTTGTTACCCCATTATCTTGGCATCATTGCTTCTATCAAAGTTTTGCTTGACCAGAAAGACAAAGTTGTGTAGCCATGGATTGATTTGCAATAGTGGTTTCCACAAAATCAAAGTAATCATCCATGGCTTCTTTCAAGATTTTGCATCTTATGCAACCTTGATTCCTTCTCTATTAAGCTTTGGTGGCGAGGATTTCTTCAAAAAATACTTCTTCTCTTGAAAATCTTTGTAGGTTTTATCCATCCTCGAAACTTGATGATTTTGGTTAACATATACATCAATACTTTATTTACAAACACATGTCATTTTTATGGTGGTTAGCAGGCTAAGGTGAAGGAGAGGGGATGCAAAAGAAGGAGGCCACAAATGTGTGTGTGTGTGTGTGTGTGTGTGTGTGTGTGTGTGTGTGTGTGTGTGTGTGTGTGTGTGTGTGTGTGTGTGTGTGTGTGTGTGTGTGTGTGTGTGCGTGCGTGCGTGCGTGCGTGCGTGCGTGCGCGCGCGTGCGTGCATGCACTATTAAAATGTTTTTCCATATTTCAATTTGTTTTGAGAACCCATCTTTTTCTTTTATAGTTATCTTCATTAGCATGTTCTTAAATTTACATATACAACCTTACCAAAAGTCTTTTCATGATAAGTCAAGCTCTAACCAAGCTTTGAAGCTTACTGATGACAACCTTCCATCATATATCCCTACTAGCCTTAACTTTCAAGGAACCTAAAATCCAAAATGAGAACTTCTCAAAATGGTCAGAAGAATTAGTCACAAACAAAGGCTTACTTTGAAATAGTAAGTGATTCCTACCCTCCCAAATCTTGACTATAAACACACTACTAATAATTTTTCAAGCATCAAAAAGTACTCGAGGGATTCTACTCTTCTATCCAAGTAAAGCTAGTTTCCAAAATTATGATGTCATGATGCTGAGCCCATAAGAGCTAGTCATGTATTTTTTGCAAATCTTTTTGGCAAACCCATAGGCCCAAAAGAGTTGAAAGACACTTTCATCAAACCTTAGATATAACAAAAAATGGCCATCCACTTGCTTCCACTTGTCAACCTTGTCTTTGGTTGGAAACTTGACCATAATCAGCCTCCATAGCATGATGTTATGCCTAGCAAAGGGCGTCCCAATCCATGTTTACCAATACAAGATTCTTAGCTTCTTCAAAGAGAGGTTTCTATGGTATTTGGACCAAAAAGAAAGAGCCTTGATGACCCAATCACCCTCTTATTCAAATAGTATTGACCTCATCTTGGAGACTTGAACCCCATTCAATTTATAGTGACTCTACCTAAAACCCTTTTTCAAACCTAATGAGGATGGTAACCCTTCCTTCACCTTGGAGAAAATAGAAATAAGCCACTCCAACTCCTTCTATGTCAAGGAAAACATAGATTGCACCTTGTTGATGGGAATCCAATCCAATGGCCTAGCATCCTAGATATCAAACCACATTGTTATACCCTTCCTAAAAAGACAAAGTGCCTTTTTGGGGCTTATTGGGAACAAAGTTCTATTAAACTAAATCAAAATATTGAGAGAAGAATCTCCTCTTTCCAAAGGATCCCATTCAATTGAGGTAAAATTTTCACCCAACCACCAACTGATAATTGAGTAGCATTAGAAACATAAATCTTTATCTTAAAATCCACAAATATCAACCTGTGAAGTCAAAGGAGACCTGATCTGATTTTATTCTTAATAGGAACAATTGTAGTCCAATATTTTAGTAAGCTTGTCCAAGATTGAGATGAGACTGGATGCTTTTGGAGCCATCTTAAGCAAAACTTGGTAGCCCTATCAAACAAAGAGGTAGACCACCTTCTACTTTAGATAATACTTGATTGAAACAAAGTGTCAAGAGTGGTTGGAATCCTTGTTATACAGAAAACACCTAAGGTTCTTCTCCAATTGATCCACGATGATTTGGAAAAAGGGAAGACCATGGCCACAAAAACTTAATAGGATTGCAAAATGTGTTTGAGTATAACAAGCTCCATTGCAAAGGAGAGGGATAATTTTGACCAATACCCCAGCTTGGGAGCAATCTTACTTTCAAGCCACATAAATTGCTATTGCAGGGAAACTCCAAAACTAACCAAGTAGCCAAGATATCTACAAGCCTTACCAACATCAATGTCCAAGAGGCCCATTCTTTGCAAAATTCTAACATCTTTCCCATTGGAGAGCCTCAATACTTCTGTCTTGTCTAGACCAACTTTAGAGCCAAAGAGCTTTGGAAATTGGTCATACGCATGAAAAAGTTGAGTGATACTCTTTTCCTCTTCTTCAATAATGTTTGTGTTGTCATAAGCAAACATCTAACCCGCAAACAAAGAGCCACCAAGCATAGGGAGAGCCCTAATATTCTTTTAGCCACCTCCAAATCCATGTTTCTTAGAAGAGGATCAGAAATCACAATGAATTAATAAGGGGCCGAGAGGGCAATCTTGTCTCATAGCTCTATGGAGCGGAAAAGGCTTCATGAGATAGCCATTTATACAAAGCCTAGAATAGGCATTGGAAAATAACGTGCCACCATCCCATAGAAAATAAGCCCAAAACCCATATTCCACAAAGTTAACAAAATGAAATCCCACCTAATTCTATCATATGAATTATCCAGATCTAGGTTGACCATGAAAAAATCATTTTCCAATGCCAATGCATAATCAAGAGATAGAACAAGATTCAAATTAGCTTCATGAATATTTCTTTTGTGAAAAAACCCAAATTGAATTTAATGAATGACATCCCCAAAATATATTTTACTAGTTGAGCAAGTACTTTGACTAAGATTTTGTAAGAAGTATTTAAGAGATTGATCATCCTCCAATCTTTACATGTTGATCCGGGTTTTTTACAACCCGGATTACTACCACAAAATTTTGGCCAAAGCCCCTATCAAGAGCCTACCATATCACTTTGGGTTTACTCTTCAAGCACTAGGTATGCTACATTGCTTCTCGATTACGATAACTCTAGCAAATGGGGGGAACAAGTTCTTAGGAGGCATGTCAATGTAAAGGGTAAAAGGGATGGTTATCTTAGTGAAGATGAAAATGGATTACACCTAGGAGTTGAGTGAATGCATGGATTTTTCAAAGGACTAGCCTCCAACTACACATGGGCCCCGTCTGCATTACTAAGATTTGGAATCTATCACCATCATTAGAGGACACCTCACCCTTGCACACAAGTTAATATCCACATCATGGTGTCATTTGGATCTTGCACAAAAGCTTACAAGCATGGACCCCTTTTGTCACATGCTTATATGTATTTATATACATATGAGAAACTAAAGTCAAAGCAGCTTTTAGAAGCCGTTTTTTATAATCTCAATAACTCCCAAGAAAAAGCGAATTTCAAGAAAATTCTCGCGTAGGCCGATCAGTTTCGACCTGGTCTACAAAGTTGCAGAAGAAACTTTTTCCAAATTCCTCACGGATTTGAAGTTACGAAGGCACAGACTACTGGCTACATGCAATTTTCTTCTCTCTTTCACCACACCAACTTTCCACTCTATCCTTCTTGTAAATATATTATAATAATGTGCTTTGGGCACCCACCTCTTGTAATCTAGCTCCATTTCTCTATTTTGTCTACCACCACCCTTGGCTTCTTGCATGATGACCAAGGTGGGGACTTGTCCCATCCACTACTCTCCATATTTTCAAAGATGCCATACATCATCTAGGATTATGTTAATCAAGAAGATTAGATTAATCTAATCCCTCATGGAGGCTATATAAAGAGCCCATGGAGAATGAAGAAGGGGAGGGACAATGACAAGTCCATGAGAGCACTCTACAATATCCTCATCTCTTTGAGGTAAGCTATGAGTAAGTTCATTTATTATGTAGTATAATGGCAAGCTTCCTCTACCTCTTCTCCTATTATCTCCCTCTCTTCTCATCTTCTCATTCCATGTAGCATAATGGCAAGCTTCCTCTACCTCTTCTCCTATTATCTCCCTCTCCTCTCATCTCTCTCTCTTATATTCCAATGTGGTGTCTAGCACATATATTCTCTCTTGTAAATTTGTGTCTTGGCTCTCTTGATTCTCTTTGAGAATAGGGATGTCCTAGCCCATCCTCCCTTTGGCTAGGTGGTGCCCCTCTTTAGTTCTCTTAGTGAGGATTGGAGGTTGGATGGGTAAGAGGCAACCCGTTCATCATTTCAGCCCTCAATGTGTATCTTCTAGGATTCTTTGGGGTGAGCTTGATTACCTCACTGTTCATTGGCTCAAAAAGGGCCCCTCCATCTCTAATTCAATTTAGCAACTCACCAAGATCATACTTGCATGCATCCCAAAGCACTTTGATGAATTCAATTGGTAAATCCCATCAAGGCCTTGAGGCCTCTTCTTCTTCATCATCATGAAGGATACCCCTTTAATTTCATCCAAACTAAAAGGCTTGTCCAAGTTGAGAGCTTTTTCCATCATTAGGAATTTTGGCATAGGTTCCAAAAACTTATTCACTTTCTCATGGTATCTTTGGTCTATTGTGGGCCTATCACTTACAATACTTGATAGGAAATTAGAAAAAAACTTTAGAAATGCTTATATAAGGTTTATGCCTCTTGCCTTCACCATCGATCACCTCTACAATGAGGACTTGAACCCATTTCTATTTCACCATTTTGAAGGAGAATGGAGACAAGTAATCCATGTACCTAAGCCATAGATGATGAGTGTGAATACGAAGACCCTCTATCTTCTCCTCCTCATGTATGTGTAAGAACATTTCAAAAGAATGCAAAAGATGCTAAATAATTTGATTACGAGGAAACTCCCATAGAGCACCAAGAAGAGAATCATGAGTACAAACTGCTTATGGGTTAATAGCCCTATTACAAGAAACATTATTTGCTCCAAAGGTTTTAATAGCAGCAACAAAAAACCAATTTTTAATTGCAAGCATAAAATAGAGAAAAGAGACCCATCAATTTTTGAATGGTTTGTAACAACTTATGCTGTTATTTTGTTAAAGGACCTTTAAGTTAGTTAAAGGACGAGGTCTACAAGTATGAATAAAATCCATGATTTCTCAAAAAGGCCACTAAAGGGGATGGATGCCCAAGGGAGATGGGGAAACCATAACCCTAAACTTCTTATATTAAAAGGATGAGAAATAATGGAAAAAGCTATTCATGTGTGTGCAAACTTTGCATACTTGCTTTCTTGCTTCCCATTGAGAGAGAGAGAGAGAGAGAGAGAGAGAGAGAGAGAGAGAGAGAGAGAGAGAGAGAGAGAGAGAGAGAGAGAGAGAGAGAGAGAGAGAGAGAGAGAGAGAGTGTGTGTGTGTGTGTGTGTGTGACTAAGTGAGTGAAGTTCTTCCATCTTCTCTCCAAGCTCTCTCTTGCCATATCCATGCTTTATCTCATGCATGTGGATGCTATAAAGAGTTGAGAACTGAAGGACACTCACTTGGATCATGAATTTTTGCCATGTACATGTATCATGCTTGATGGAATGCCTAGCGAGCTCATTATACAAGCCAATCATCATTGCAAGTGGCTAGGTGAGAGCTAGCCTAAGTACTTCGTTAAAATTCCTAAATCAATAGGAGTGTGTCCATTAGTCCCAACATTGAGCTCGTGGAATCGCAACATTTTGGTTTTGTTACCAGGAGCAATGACAATTGACATGAGATCACTCATGCTCAATGCATCGTAGAATAGGAGGCCATATTTACATGCTAATTCAGAAATGTGTGCAACTAGGTAGGATTAGGGTTTTGGGTTGAGCAAAACAAAATAAATACTTTGGGTGTTCAATATTATATTTTCACTTTGAAGAAATATTTACTTGTGAGTGATTAGAAACCTATTGTTAGGAGATGCAGACTAAAACACTTCCAAAAAAAAGAAAAATAAAAAAATAAAACTAAAAAAAACTCATTCTAGGAACTCACGGGAAAAAACTCACAACATACTAGATACAAAGGAAATGGTTGTTCATTAATACTTTGAAATGGAACAAGGGTTGAGAAAAAGGGGAGGTTGTTATAGCCAATCTCAATAAGGAGCACGTATGCAAAGAGGAAAAGAGAGAAGAGTATTATTCATTGGATTTGAGATAGGGAGTAGGGGAGTGAGAGAGAGAGCCTCTTCGCAGGTCGAATAAAGTGCTTGAGAGGAGATGGCTTGAGAGATGACACACATTGCCTTGATGGGAAGAACTCTTTCCTTGCTTCTTCACTGACTCTAAAAAATAGGAAATAAGAGTGCATTATTATTTCTATTATTACCTCAAACAATGTAAAAATCAAAACAATCATTATCATAAAAAATAAGGTGACACAATCACAAGGGCCTACACAAGTAAAGTATTTCAATGAAGTCCTTATTACATGAATGGGCTTTTCACTTTCAAGGAAGTCCTTATTACATGAATGGGCAGCATTTGAAAATAAGAAAGTAATAGAGGCTCTAAATATTGGTGTAAGTTTTCCTTAAAATTTTAATGTACTTGTGTATATCTTATACAACATAATCACAAAGCTTTATGTTTTCTACATTCATTGCACTACTTGAGAAGTGCACTTGTTTTCATAATGAGACAAACGTTTGTATATTTTTTACAAGAATGGTTACCAAGCACTTGTGGATACTCCTAAGCATCCATAAGATCTTTGATTGATTACTCTCCAACATGCTTGTCCCAACAAATAGTCCTATGAGAAACTCTCTACATATATCTATCTAGGTCTCATCAATGTCCTCTAACAAGGGAAAATGCCATATTTCTCCTCATATATTATATATTTGACCTTGTGATCATACTTATCTTCTCCATAATAGTATTGATCTTGATCCTCTAGGTCATCATCACTCATCATTTCATATGAAGTGTTTCTTACTTTAAAAAACATTTCGCAAGTTTCAAACTCAAAGAAACATGTTTCTTTGAGTTTGATGCTATGCTCTCCTTAGTGCCTATCTGCACATCAAATCCAACTTTGATAGTTGTGTTTGCTGGTGTTTGACTCTTGGAGGATGCCTTTGCTACGTTTTGGGATATTCAGGAGTATGACACTCTCTCGCTCAATACCTCTGCCTTGGTCCTCAAGACATAAGAGTTTGGGGTATAGTTTTCATTCTTGCACAATTTGTTTGCTGCATGAGCACTGTATATTTGATATTCAATCATTCATTCAAATTCCACTATGTTCATTGTCTCTGAATTACCCTAACCCTAACTATGTTCTTTTGAGTTTATGCTTTGTCATATGCTTTCATTTATGTTTTTGCGTTAGGGTATTTCTTTACATGGTATCAGAGCAAGGTCATGTTTCACGAAACCTTGGCCTTTGATCTAAAAGCCCTTTGCAAGAGGCAAGAATAACATGAGGGCAAGATGACTTCGAACACATGTTCACCACATCATCATGATGCTCCCGAGCCTAGCATATTAAGATATGCAATGGAGTGGGCTTCATAGCTTGCTCCTCCATCTAACATGAGACTACTTCATACTACCATGAGTCCACAGATCATACAAGATCTCACAAGCTGAATATGATCTCATCCTCATGTATCAGGCTCAAAAATAGATTGAAGGTAAATTTGAGTTTTCCCCTTTAGATTCGTTGCACTGGTCTAAAGATTTTGCAGGAAGGATAGAAGCTCCACAAAGGATTGATCATCTTGACGTGGAAACTAACATGGAGTACAAACCATTTTTCTCAACCTTCCTTTCAAACTCCATTAAGTGCACCATACATGTCTTCACACATCACACTAAGGGGCCCTTCACACTTAGGCATCACCCTTAGGCATGCCTTTTAGGGCCTTGTCCTTTCCCCTTTTTCCTTTCCCTAGTTGAGTGGTGTCTCCATGATAGAGGTTCATCCTCCCATCCCTACAATTTTAGATTTTTCATAGGTTGGGAATGCCATCAAGCCACCACCGAGTGTGGATCAACTGTTGGTATCATAGTTTGCATCCGTGGCATTACCTAGTGGGTCTTCTGGTCATTTTGTTGTGTCCGAGTCAACTGGATAGATCTTACGTGTCTTGGTGCCTCCACCTCCACTAACACTTTATGGAAACATTTATGTTCCAATGTCTTTGCATCAATTGATACCCATTGGACATTATCAACATATTTTTGCCTACCCATCTCCCCCTCCAACTCATCCCCCTCCACCACCTCCTTCCTATTCCACTTATCCATGATACCTCATGGTTCTTCTTCCTTAACTGTCAAAAATTGATAATACTTGTTTTAATGGGTCAAACTGCACTACTTGGTCAAACCTGATGAGACATGTCCTTGACTGCCTGAACTTATGTGACCTTGTGCAAGGGTTGGAACCTCAACCTAATATATAAATCTAGATCATGCGCTCCAAAACTTTAAAATCACTCACCAAGATGACTTGAAAGTCAAGTTGGCATGCCTTCTCGTCAAGTTCTCTACCATGGGGTTAGCAGTCTACACGTAGAGCTCAGGTGCCTCTTAGATTGATTCTTGTTGACCTTTGAAAGTCAACATCCACTACCGCCTTGAATGGTGCATTGTCCTTTTTTATTATGGATGATCATTCTCGTTACATGTCGGTGTAGTTTCTTGAGCATAAGTTTGATGCCTTCACATATTTTTTGATTGGGTGCTACTGGTGCATAACTAGATTGGTCATCATGCAGGATGCATGAGGAGTGACAATGGGGGTGAGTTCATCACCCACGAGTTTTTTGAGTTTCTACTACAGGAGCATTTTATTTAATGCCAACTTATCTCTACCAACTCCCTTTCACAAAATGGAGTCGTAAAGCGTAGAAACCGAACCATCTCATGAACATGGCATGCTCTATGCTACTCGCACAACAAAGCTCCTTGAGTGCCTTTGGGTCAAGGTTGTCAACACTTCGATGTATATCCTCAATCGGTGCTCACCAACTGCAAATGTTCCTCATAGGACTTCGTATGAGGCATTCTTTGGCTCTTGGTTTGTAGTTTCCCACTTTCGAGTATTTAAGAGTTGTGCTTACACATGCAAGCTCACTCCCTAAGTTGATCTCTTGATTTTTGAAGGATACTCCTCCCAAATGAAAGCCTATTGTGGATCCTTGGACAAACAAGGTGATTATTAGGAGAGATGTAGTATTTGGTGAGAGGGACATTGTGCAGTCTTTTGTACAAATTTTGCACCCTTTCCTCACATTGTTTCTTCGAGATCATGCTTTCTAAAGCTATGTCTACTACTTGCTCTTGATCAATCCATAGATTCTTCACCTCTCCCAAGCCCCCTTCATGAGACTTGTTACCTCACTCATACTAGCAAACCATATGAGATTCAAGGATCCTTCCACTAGATTCCCCTTCAAAGAACCCAAGAAGATTTGCCTGACTTGCATCTCATGCTTCATTTGCGTTACTGCTTATAGTTTATTACATAGTGCATTTTAACCTGAATAGTTAACAAGATACTCCTTAGTACCCCAAATGGCGAGAGGCAATGGAAAAAGAGCTAGAGATTATTGACCAAAATGAGACTTGGATCCTGGTGGATTGTCTGAGCCACAAGAAATTCATCGGGACAAAGTGGATTTTTAGGACTAAGCTAAAAGCTAATGGGACTCTAGATAAGTACAAGGCTTTCTTTGTGGTGCAAGGGTTTCGACAAAAGTAAGGTATTGACTATGAAGAGACCTTTGCTCCTATTGTGCGGTTGACATCCTTCCATCTATTAGTTGCACTAGCCGGTCACTATGGTTGGCTGATCTATCAAATGGATGTCAGAAGTATTAGAAGTGGTGAAACAATGGAAGTATAGACAAGTGTTGAAATAAACTACTGATCATAAGACAGAAGAGAAAGAAAACAAAAGAACATTGCAAAAGAAGAGAACTAAGAGATGTGCTTAGGAAATGGAATCCATATACCAAATATGAGAATGATGTGTACAATAGTGAGTCACTAATTGTTGGGCATAGACGCTGGCTCCTCTCTCCAATAGGAAGACCACTTGAAGAATGATGATGACTAAATGAGGAGGAGAAGCCACAAACTAAATAGGACAAAAATATGGGAGCAATAAATGATGGTTAGGCAGCATTTAATGTTGGCCAACTGGCATAAACACCACAAATGCCACACCAAAATTACTAAAATAATGCATAAATAATGATAAGTGTGCCCATCCCCAACTAGCATGCACAGACTCACACATAAGTTGACAATCTTGCTAACACCCTTTCTTGGATCATGGATGATTTGATACAATACAATGATACAATGATAATGACTCATCACAGTCCATACAACATAGAACCGCGAAAGTAGAACCATGGATACCTAAGCAGTGGGTGATCAAACCATCACCTAGGTGCCTTGGAGAGAACTTGATGTCAATGTTGATCGTACCACCTCATGAAAATAGAGAAGAGTCATAATAGATTTTTGTGACCGTCAATAATGTCTCGTAGTAGCGTACAAGACCATCCTGTCAAAAATGCCTCTGAACATGACCATAGATTATTTGCCTTTTGCCAAGACCGCCAAAGTGTCCCCTCATGTAAGCTCAGAGTAGGAGCCAATCCTACTCTCTGTTAAATAACAACCCATCATGAACCTAGATGTCAATCCAAGATCTAGTATTTGAAACTACTAGATGCATCAAGGATGTCCCTCTTTGGAACATGTGTACATGTATACCTGTATAGATGAGGCTCAACTGCCCCATCTTACCACCCTCTCACACTCACACTTTGACATGGAAGAGTCGTGAGGGATGACTGCACCACTTGGACTAGAAAGTAACAAAGGAAGGGGTAGGCAAGCCCTTTCCTCAATTTGAAGAAGTGGACCCCTTTTGCACCTTGGACTTTGCCTTGGTTGGAGGATCGAAGTTGGAGTTTGAGGAAGAAGATGACTCATCGAAGGAGTCTACATCCCGCTTCTTATTCTTCTTCTTTCAAGAGGCTACTAACTCCTTGAAATCCTTCCACAAGTGTCCCTTCTTACCACCATGATAATACAAGGCCTTCGACTTCTTCTTCCTAGCACCCCTCTTTGAAGTTGTAAAGGCCTCACTAGAACCTCCATAATGAGTTGGAAGCATCCCTTGTAAGTGCAAAGATGCCTCATGCTCAAGCGGCATCGAGGACATATTGGTAAAGCTCAAAGGTGCAGAGGATATTTGTGCCCACAAATCATTGGCCACTCCATCAAACTCTAAGAGGAGCTTGCAGAGTACCATTCTAGAGGCACATCTAGTGGGAACGGTCCTATACTTGTGTTACAGTTTGACATCTAGTGGGAACGATTCGATTTAGGTATCATTAATGGAAGGAGAAACTAAAAAATCACTAAAATGATACCTAAATAATGACAAGCGTGCCTTGCTCAACTAGCATGCATAGATCCACACAAAAATTGAGATCCTGCTAATAATAAGTGCATTTTTGAATAATTATTTGGAGGAGGAAATCTATGTGGAGCAGCCTCTTGGATTTTCTTATGATGACTCGAAAGATAGGGTCTTTCGCTTGTGGAAAGCTCTTCACCAACCAAAGCAAGCACCGTTATCGGGGGGTTGTGCATTTAATTGCAATGCACAAGGAATCTTGATCAACAAGACGAGAATCAAGTGATAATGATAATAGACACCAAAGATCTTTGTATTTCTAATGAGAAAAACTGATACAATGAGCTTAAAAAAAACTCTAAAATCTTTATTATTAAAGAATTAAGAAACTCTTCTTTCAAGTGGCCTTCTGGGCTAAGGCACTCGATTAGTGTGTCCTTGATGCCAAAGACACAAGTCAATTCAATTCAAAAATTGCCGAGGCCTTCTCCTTCATCCATGCTTCTATTTTTACAATACTATTCCTTGTTTACAAACTCAAAATCTTGCTTTCCAAACACAAAAGCTTGCTTTTGCCTTTCTTGCCTTTACTTTTTGCTCTCTCTATGTTTGTTTTTCTGCAGGCCCTAAATCAAGATGCAACTTGTTTCGACCGTAACTTTGTCACACAGACCCCAAACATAGTCATCTAAGTACTCAAAATGATTGAAATGACCTTGGTCTACAAACCAACACAAATAGAACTGCGAAAATCTTCTCTAAATATCCAAAAATAAAGCTTTTCATAAAACATATTTCTTTTTTATAGTTTTGGTCTTGGAAGACTTGTATTATTCAAAATAGATCCTTGTATGTATTTGAATCTATCCAAAGTTCTCAATAAGTCATTAGAACTTAATATTGGAAATTTAGACTATTTTGGTGGACCTGTTCAGCTACCTAGAAATCTTGTAAAGATCCTATTCAAGTACACCATAAGCACATATTCAAAATACTTATTTGGATGTCTTTTCCTTACTCTTCCTTCATTGAACATGTAGTCTTATGACATTCACCCCCTTTGAACCTATGCATCCTTCGGATGGGCCAATAGTATAGTCCACTAGGATTGAAAGCCCATATATGTATTTTCAAAGGTATCATACTCTAGAGCATTCTACCTCTACATCTCCTAGCATGAATCCCTCTACATCTAGCCTTGGCTTATCAATCCTCTATAGCATCCCAAGCTTTGTAAATCCTCTTGGATCATATAGCAAATATCAATCATGTCATACTCTATAGATACTCTTAAACCATACTTTTGTATGCATGCTTTTCCTCGGTCTTCTTGCATGATCTACAAAAACACTAGCAAATCATTGATGAAGTATCTTCACCCCCTCTAATCTCGCAATCTATATTGAAATCTAGAACATCTTCTTTGTGCTCCTCTCTGTCTTCTACATACTTCATTGGCTGATGTAATAATTGAAATAATTCAGCATTAAACTCTTTTGGCTGATGTAATTCAACCCTTTGCAACTCTATTGGCTGAAATACTTCACCTTTCTTCTTTGTTCATTGAAATAAATTAGTAGATAACTCTTCTTGCTAAGAAAAATCAATATCCAATATATCCAAGGTATATGTTTGTATAAGTCTTGATCTACTTTTAAATTCTCTTTTCGATATATCTAAAATATATGTAGCAAGTTTTGTACATGACAACCCATATACTTTATCAATACTCTCTCTATTATTATGCAAATAACTCTTTCTCTTTCTTGCCAATATACTGCCGTAGCTCTATTTTTCTCTTCAACTCGTATTCCATAAGCTGAAGCATCTCCTATGGTTACATAAGATGTCTGCATGGTCATGTCCTCAAGAATCTTCTTCATGCCACCCTTGCCAAAGCTTGGAGTAATTGGCATACCTATCTCAATTAAGTAGATTTTTCCATTCTATCCCCAGAAAACAAGGTTCTTTCTCTTAGCATCTCTAAATGACTTGCAATCCTTACATTGATGCTCAAGACTATCACACTAGATGCATCTCCTAATATATTATCTTCTAGATGGAGCCTAAGAAGAGCTAGCTTAAGACTATCACACTAGATGCATCTCCTGATATATTCTCTTCTAGATGGAGCCTAAGAAGAGCTAGCTTGCTCTGAATCTTCTTTTAAAGACACGATAATTTTCAAATCTCTCATTTCTTTAATCAATTCTTCAAAAAGATATCCTTTACTTGAAGTAGGAGCAAATACTATGGATTGTGACCTTGGTGGAGGAGTTGGTCGTCACGAAGGAGGAACCATAGGCTGTGGAGGCATCAATTGCTCATATCTACATTGTCTTTTTACAAGCTTCAAAACATCTTCATGAACATCAGTCCAATTAGTCTTTAATCCATTTTTTGTTGAATTATCTTCTAGGAATTTCTCTAGTTTTGCTTGGAGCAGAGGATCTACTGCTTGTAGGAAGAATATGACTTTCTCAAGAAGTAGAAGCATCTGTTTTGTTGTGCTAAGATGATTATATTTTTGCTCAAATTCTCTTTGTAGTTCGGTAAAACAGATAGACCTTTTTCACTCTTCATAACCCATTTCGAGAATGAGTACCTTGTTACACGATTTGAATCTTCTAGAAAAAACTTGTCTTTTAAAGCCTTCTTAAAGTTTGCCCATGTACTACCATGGGTTCGTATAAGGTTTGGATTCGATAAGTAACTACTTTGCTAAGGTAGCGTGACATCTCATGGATAAGGTCTAGATTCAATTCCGCCATTCATCATCAACTACTCTGCTAAAGTAGCGTAACATCACATTTGCAAGCTCTAGCTTCTCTTGATAAACTTGAAGGAATTTTGAAATATCTCTTCCATCGAACCTCTTCATCTTAGTAATAACTACTTGAAGCACCCTTAACATAGCTTCTTCATGCTTTATGGTTTCATAGGTCCACATAAATTTACTGATTTCATGTGTTATATGAATTTCTGTAGCATTGAAGATGCTTTTCCTATTTCTAACAAGTTCTGTTCTATGCTCACTATCGCCCATCTTGCTGAAATTCTACAGTTTTTCACGAGTTCACCAACAATGTTAGGAGATAGCATGTTTAGCCGCAATCCACAAGGGATCTTGATCAACAAGATGAGAATCAAACGATAATGATAATAGACACCATAGATCTTTGTATTTCTGATAAGAAAATTTGATACAATGAGTTGAAAAAAAATCTTTAAAATCTCTATTGTTAAGAACTAAGAAACTCTTGTTTCGAGTGGCCTTTTGGGCTAAGGCACTTGATTAGTGTGTCCTTGATGCCAAAGACACAAGTCAATTCAATTTAAAAATTTCCCAAGCCTTCTCCTTCATCCATACTTCTATTTATACAATGCTATTCCTTGTTTACAAACTCAAAATCTTACTTTCCAAACATAAAAGCTTGCTTTTGCATTTCTTGCCTTTACTTTTTGCATTCTCTATTTTTGTTTTTCTGCAAGCCCTAAGTCAAGCTACAACCTGTTTCAACCATAACTTTGTCACAAATATAGTTTGATTGAAATGACCCTAATCTACAAGCCAGTGCTGACAAAATTGTGAAAATCTTCTCCGAAAATCCAAAAAAAGAGCTTTTTGCAAAATATATTTTTGATAGTTTTGGTCTTGGAAGACTTGTACTATTCAAAATAGATCCTTGTATGTATTTGAATGTATCCAAAGTTCTCAATAAGTTATTAGAACTTAATAATGGAAATTTAGACTATTTTGGTAGACTAGTTCAACTACCTGAAAATCCTGTAAAGATCATGTTCAAGTACTCCATAAGTACATATTCAAAATGCTTGTATGGATGTCTTTTCTTTGCTCTTTCTTTATTGAACATGTAGTCTTATGACACCACGGTCTTGGTTCTAGAGAATGGATGAGTTCCTTCAAACTCATGGATACCATTCTATCCCTTATGAACCAAACTTATATGCCTATACTACTTCAACGAGGGTCAACTATATCTTGTTATATGTAGTTGATTTACTTATCACTGGCTCTGATTCTACTACCATAGCAAAAATAAACACCTTATATTTTGGGGATAGAGTTAGTTCGATCTAAGGGTCGTATTTTTGTATCATAGTAGAAGTACCCTCTTCAGTTAGTGGATCAATATTGCATGGATTGAACACAGCTTGTGGCAATGCCTCTTGATCCCATTGTCCATCTTTCTAAGGATATCCTAGGTCAGCCCTTCGATGAGCACACCTATAGGTTTGTGGTAAGGAAGCTTCTTTAGTTGATTCACACTAGGCTAGATTTAGCTTACTTAGTTAGTTTGCTTAGTCAGTATTTCACTGCACCTAGGATGTCACATTCGATTGAATGTCTCTTGTTTTCAGATATTTGCAGTGTATCTATTCTTATGACCTAACTTATGGATCTGGTCTATGTTTCCAGGGGTACAATGACTTTGACTGGAAAAGAGATCTTGATATCCAACATTCCCATGGCAGCTCTCTCTTTACCTTGGGCATGACTCCCATCTCTTGGGCTAGTTGTAAGTAGGAGATGATGGCGGTTTCCATGGTTGAGGTTGAATATTGGGCTCTTTTTTATTGTACCATGGAGGCTATCTACTAGAGAGCTTACTGATGGCTTTACACTTTCCATGCAACTCTTTCATTATTGTCTACTATGACAACCAGAGTGCCATTGCCCTTGGGGGCAATCTGATCATTATACCATGGACACGGCATGTGGGGGTCCATTTCCACTTCACTAGAGAGTAGTTTGAGCTAGGCACCATTTATCTAGAGTTTTTGCCTTTCTTTGACAACTTTGCAAACATATTGACCAAGGTGGCTAATTGGCTAGTATTGCATTATATATTATCAAGGATCGGCAGCTTCCCTCTAGCTTTCCCTTCCAATTTGAGAGGGGGCAGCTTTTTTCTCTTGGTGGTGACAGGATGTTGTTTACGGTTTCTTTTCCAAACATTATATTGTACTTTGTATCTTCATCCATATCATTAAGATGACATGATTGTAAAAGGGCACTTAGGCAGGCAAACAATTCCATTGTGAGGGCACTATCCAAATGGCACTGCTGCATAGCATTTTGCATGAATATGATCACACTTACATTGCCTCTTGTACAACTCTAGTGCATTGACATTCTATTCTGTAAACATGCATCTGCATGCATTTATCCCTTTTTTGTCTTTTTGAGTGGTTGACTTTGGTGTTGGCCATCTTGTGGACTACGTGTTGATGCCCTAGGATCCCTAAACATTTAAATTGTCATTAAATATAGTTGTTGCCCCTAGTATCCTAGGCACTAAGTGACATTAGGGTTAGGGTTTATTTTAGAGTTTTCTATGATGACTAAGCCATTAAGATTTCATTGTTTATTATTTAAAGACACTTCGTGTCTCATTTGCACAAGTGTGGCATCATTTAGTGTGATTACCTTGAGCGTTGTACTCTCACTTAGTCATTGATACACTACTTCTCAATCATGATAATCAAGTATTGGTGTGCATTGATTAATTATTTCATTCTCATTCGTTTTTCATTAAATTAATCACACAATTGCTCCAAGCATGGGCCAATAATGGTATTAGAGCTGCTTATCGCACTCACCCTCGCTATTGCTCATGATTATTCACTACGAGCCATCTCCATTGAGCTCATCCTGCACTTGGCTAAGCCATTGCCCTTGCACTGGCTCTAATTTTCTCATTAGCAATTACACTCTATGCTACCATCTTTGTGTGTTCACCAACCATTGCTTGAGGCTCTGCCCTATATCTCTTGCGTAAACATTGTGCAAAAGATGACCTGCAACATTATGGCTAGCCCTTGTTTAAGCCTTGAAGTTTGTCGTGTCAAACCGCCATCTTCCAGTCGATGTATGATACCACCTTGCTGGTTGCCGATCAGCTGACTGAAGTGCTTGTTAGGAATTTTTGTGAAATTCAAATGTACCTCAAACAATGTTGGAAATGTCATATTATGAGATGGAGCAAGCACACACAAGCTACCAAGATGGTTACAAGAAGTTTGGTTTTAAGGAATTGAGCAAGTGGAGAATCCTTGCGGTTTTCTAGTTCAAGCAAGCTTGAGATTGTTTTGGAGAAAGATTGATTAAGAGGTTGTAAAACTTCTTGAACACGAGGAAGAATTTTACACTTCAATGAAGAAAGTATGCAAGGTTGTTAAAATGTGTGTTAGGGAGTAGGCTTAAAGCCTTTGAGAAATTTAAAGGTCATTGGGTCAAAGGAAAAGCTTAAGAAAGCTTAAAAGTTTTCATCTTGAAAAAACGCAAAAAAAGCTTAAGAAAGCTTAAAAGCTTTCGTCTTGAAAAAATGCAAAAAAGAGAGAAAAAAAATGGAATTAATGTCGACGATCGGATCCTGATTTATAAGGAGGTGGCCATATCGAATCGGGGGGAGCGGATTAGAAAATTTATTGGATTGTTGATGAGATTGAATGGAGCGTTAATGATGTGAATATCATATTATATTTAGCAAGGCGGACGAAAGACGATATCAGAGCCATTATTCTGTTGATGTCGATGTATCGCAGGGGCTGCTGGATGGAGAGGTGAGGGTACCATCATGTCAATCTTTGAAGACTTATACCAGAGGGAAGCGATTCAGCCTATTTGACAAGAGGATTTATCATATCTATGGTGGTTTAGTGCTCTGTCAGCGGCCAGAAAAAGGTGATGGAGCTCGTCATCGACTTTGGAAGGCTTGGGAGTCTAAAGGGTCGACGGGTAAACAATGAAGAATTAATATTTCAAATTATTTTTTGATTATAAGCGGCTAGTCGGTGAGTTTGGCAAGAAGGACTTCGAGAGAGCTTTCGACGAACGCAATAGTAAGGTTGATATTGTCAATTTTTGAGACCTTTGTTTTCGACAACTTGCGCTTTTTTGCTTGCAAATTTGTCATGGAGCTTAGCGTCATTTTTTTCTCTATCAATGCAACGTTTCAATCTTCCTAAGGTTGCTATTTCTAAAGTTCTACTTGGGAAGGCCAATATCAATGAATGTTTTATCTTCTTAAGTTGCATGTATCGATGAAAGGATGACATTGATCGTGTCAAGAAGGAGAAAAACAGAGAGTATAAGTGAGTTATGGCTTATTCTCTCAGTCATAATGAGAGCGTTTTATACGCTCGCTTATTAAGATAGTGGAGGCTCTAATTTAAACTCAAAGGCTTTCTTTGATTTGAAATATTTGCTTGTGTAAGAAAACAATATTTTCTTCCTTGGTTGTGTTGAGCTACTAGAGGTACAATTTCAAAGTTTTCTTTGTGTCTTGGGATAGAGGAAAGATATATACATTGATGTGCTCTTTTGTATCACGGAGTTTGTTTTTCATATCAGTCTGATCAGATTGCAAGTTTTAGAGGCTAGCATCGGGCCACTATCTTAGCCGGTGCTCCTTTTACTTGTGTGTCTTGGGTTGTGTGAATGATTTATTCCCGACCACCGCTCACGATACCCGGCTTCTGACTATCAACAACAGAAGCTATAGTGCACATTGCATGCACTAACGAGCGATGATATCATAAGAAGGACACTTGCAAAAGTTTTTGAGTGTTTACATGATGATGCCAATATAGACATTAAGCTGCTTGTTTTTATTGAAGTTGTACATTGTGGATACACGCAATGTTTTTGGGTGCATATGTATGAGAGCATATGTATGAGGTGGACCACAATAAGAGGGTTCAATGCTCTCATACTAATAAGATACCAAGGCATTGGTTTAAGTATGGGTCCAAGGATTTGGGTTGTTTTGTGACGCTTCATCAATGTCTGTGAGTATACCTACTCAATGGTTCACAAATGTTTAGCCATGTATTATTATTTTGGGAATGAATTGGTCTTTGCTAGTTGTTTCTTGTGCTTATATTGTGATTTTGTTCAAATGCAGATGCTAAAAAGAGATGTAAGACTATCGCATTCCCCATGCAATTACTAGTAGAAACTATGGGATCAACTACTGTCTCAACTTCACATGTCTTGCTCGAGGATGGTAATTTTGCTAATGATTCCTCAAAGAAGAGGAAGCTTTGTTTCTATTACATACCTCGGAGACATTTCCTTTTTTTATTGGCATCGACCATTTACCTATGGTCCTTGGAAACAGTCAACGGGTGTGTGTGGACAGAAAATAGGATGTCTGAAACTTGGTCTTTGTGGCTTGCTAATGGAAAGTAGGATGTCTTATTCCTTCCCTCCATGGCATGATCGCTAGAAAGACACCAAAGATAATGGCATCTCATTCTACTTCACCTAGGAATATCCTACTTGAAGAGAAAAATGATTCACGCTTAGAGAAAGTCTTTTTGTGGTGCGTAGTCTTTGTTTCAATTGTGATCCATTTCAGTATAACATTACTATTTCTAAATATCATGTGAGGCAAGCATGTGATTTCTTATCTTCGTGTAAAGGTGAACGTTTATAATTAAGTATAGTGCATAGAAGAGATTGTTTGTATATCTGAAATTCTATGTTACAAATTTTATAAACTGCTTTTAGTTTTGAGTTTGATGAGAGAGAGTGTTAGGGGCACAAATCCCTAGAACTTGAATCCCAATAGTTGTCTTAGTTTTTGACTTTATTATATGAATATAGTCATTGGAGATCAGCCTATGTAAGTGTGTCCATAAATGTCATGACATGTTATCTGTATGTTAGGTGCTGATTCTAGTATGCAGGCGTGAGAGCGGAATTTTGATGCCAAGAAATTCTTTAAAATAGCTAAAAATTACGAATATCAAGGGAAAAATATTCAACGTCGAAGGCAGCGGCTCGATCTAGGACGATTTTAAGCGCCAAAGTGCTTTAAAGGCGCCCCCCGAGCGACACTTGTTGATTTTTCATAATTTTTCAGACTGTCGTGCGGATTGTTAGGAGTTATCGGCCAATGTGGGATGCTGAGCCGGACGCCCAGGATTTTTCAAAGCTCAATTCGGAGTCCGGACGGAGAAATGGCCAAGAAACCGGTCAAGATGCGAAGAGGTGGATAAAATTTGGCCAAAATGGGCAAGTGACCCTTGGGAGCCCAACTTTTAATGTGGCATGAAACTTTCATGCAAATGAGAAGAACAAGAATCGTGGAGGGATGGCGCCTTCTGCGCCCAAAAAATGCACTTCTTAGCTTCATGATCAATCTCCAGCCTCAATGCAACCCCCCCAATGATTATTGGCAGTGAATCCCCTATGGATGCTGACTCTATCGCCGTGCTTCGCTCCTCCAATGGACGTCTCTATGAAGAATTCCGATTTCAGTCTTTCTCTCTCCTCCCTCTCTCTCTAAAGGCAGATTCATGTGGTGAAGAAGAAGAAGAAGAATGGATGACGGAAGCTTGTCCAATGAAGACCCGATTGCTCCGTGGTTCAAGAGGAATGAAGATTGCTGATTGTGGATTGTCATGAGCATTAATGGTGGCTGGAAATCAGTCCCAAGATATGGCAAATAAAAACCCGCAACCCGCAAAGAACGGTAATCTCATTTTTACAAAGGAAATTGATGGTTTATGCAATTTGCTTCATGAATACTTGTTCCCATGGGATGATTATGCATTATAATGTTGTTTGCAATATCTTCCAACTGTTTGAAGTCAGAAAATCAGAAAATCATGTGTTGTGGATGAAATTAATAGTGTAAAACCCGTAAAACACGTTAAATATGGGAAAATTGGGTGTTTTTGAGATATAAATGAAAAATATAGTAAGACACACCAACTAAATTTATGGGTTTTCTACAAATGAACCTAAGGGCCACAGCCCACAATTCATTTTGTATTTTTAGTTATTTAATATTACAAAAAATACAAAAAATAGGAAAATTGGGTAAAAATAGGGGAAAATGGATTTTGAGTGCCAAAAATTAAGGAAAAGTAAGATTCATGTTTGTGGATGTATAGGGGGTTTGAAGTATGAGGTTTAGCCTCAGTTCAGCCCTACCTTTATATTTTAGTGAGTTTTTATTGCTTTTTATACAATAAAACCATGGAAATGAACCCTAAACCTATGCACCATGCACAACCTAAACGGGTGAGGGGGTAGAGTGTATAAAAGGTGTTTAAATGCTGAATGAAATGATGAAAAGCTTGCTGGTTTTTATGCATACCATTTAGGTTGGTCGATAATTAGAAATTAAGGACTTAGTAGCACGCGGTGCTAGGTTCATGCAACGCCGCATACGAGCGATAGTCAAAATCATTGAAAGAAGTGTTTTCCACATGTGCACCAATGCTGATTTTCTTAATTGTTTGAGCACATGGACATTCACAATTTGCATGAAGCATAAAATGATAAAAGGTATCAGACAATACCTCCTGGATGCATGGCAATTGCTTTCTAGAGGAATATGACCAACGTTGAGTGAGAGACAGGATATCCTAAACTGCAAGCTAGGCGTTGGGTCTAAGGGGAAAGAAGGGGAAATATGTGCGATAATGTGTTATATATGTTTAGCGACGCATCGAGGGGCCAATCCCCAAGGTGTAGGAGAGTCGCAGTGAGGTAGCGGCAGTCAGCCGTGGGAGGACCTCCTATGTTTGTACTTCGTGCTATTTAGCAATGTGCTGGGACTCCTTTTGAGGAGTGTTAATTGGGTTAGAGTTAGACTACGAGACATGATACAAATGCAAGATGTTTAGGAAGGTGATGTATATATCATCCACGCTCCTAGCCACGAGGCCGTGGGGTTGTTGAGCGCATGATAGAGGTCCGGCTAGTGCATGAGCCAGTGCCGGCCCGTTTTAGGTCCCATCAAGGCGGTTGTATTCTGGATGATGAGTAGTATGAATTTGAAATACAGAGAATGGACAGCACCATGTCTTGATAGTCACTGCTGATTGATCTAAATCTCTGTGCCATATCCTTTGAGTGTTTAAGTCTTTATGTTTGAGTTATGAAATCATAAATGCTTCCGGTTATGGTTGTTGGATTTTGTGCATGAATTATGTTTGAGTTTATGTTCTGTATTCCAATGCAATCATGTGTTTGTATATTCTTTGCTTTGGTTCTACATACCCAGAACACTTTGGTGATCCTGCCATTGTCTTGGAAATCATTCCTTGATAAAGATGCATGCTTGGAATCAATAGTTATTGGATCAGGTGGCCGGAATGCTGGTGGCATTGAGATTGAATCTGGTGCCTTATATGGGTAGGATTTATGTTAGACAAGTACCCTTATTTATCCAATCATATCATTACTAGGAGTCGATCCCGAGAATTCAAGGAAGCCCTTGTGAGACAACAACAATTAGTTGTAGGGATGAATGATAGAAGTGGAGTAGAAGGCATGGGAAGGCTAGATGAAGAGTAGTTTATTGTTGCAAGGCAACCTTCTTTGGAGGGAGGTACCTCTGCAGCAGGTACCTCGATAGCATTTCATTCACTTGCCACTTCAGAAAATTCTCGAAATTTGACAGATGATGAGGGGATATTGCTTCCTTAATAGAAGGATACTCCTCCTAGGTAGGCAGTGGAGAGATTACAACTTTTAGTGTTGGGGAGCACGGTTTTGTTATGGAGTGCTATAATCCTATCTCAGAGGTTTTTGAACCTTAATCCTTTACCGCCTCAGAGGAAGTCAACAAAGCAACGCCTCTAATGAATCCAAATCAACTTGTTAATCTGAAGGTTCGAGCATCTAACTTTTCATGTAAGAAGAAGAAAGACCCTGATTGCCATGTGGCACAATTTGAGACAAGGTGGACAACTAGTGGATTCAACTAGATGTATGGGGATCAACTTAAGAAGTAGCATTTTTTTGCCACCTTGTAGCAGGGAAAGGCAATGGACTGGTTTTCCAGCTATGGTATGGCAGCTTTCAATACATATGATGCTTTAAAAACAACATTTTTAGGCAGGTTCCGTAAGGACAAATCTCCGGGAGATATTTTAAGGAAGATAAAAAAGATTCAGAAAAAGACTATGTTGGTAGAAGAGTATGCCTAGAAGTTTAAGAATTTGTTAAATAGGTTGGATGCTGAAGATGCACCTTCAATGGAAATGCAGATCACTTATTTTATGAAGGGCATGAGGGGTAAGATTAGGAACCCCATTACCAATGTGGAGATGGGTCAAAATGATACTTTGGATACACTGATTAAGGCTGTTATGAGAGTGAAGAGGAGACTTGGTACCTCCAGATCAAAGACCATAAGGACAAGGGTTCTTCGGATTCAGATTTTGATGTAGATTCAAGTTGAGATTTAGCTACATATAATAGTGATGATGAGGACAATGATTATAGTTCATATTCAGAGGATGATTCCAGCGACTCTGATGATGATGAGTTTAGCAGATAGAAGCGTAGGAGGAAAAAGAAGAAATCAAGATCAGCAGGAGT
This sequence comes from Lygodium microphyllum, assembly GCF_053477565.2. Taxonomy (NCBI): domain Eukaryota; kingdom Viridiplantae; phylum Streptophyta; class Polypodiopsida; order Schizaeales; family Lygodiaceae; genus Lygodium; species Lygodium microphyllum. Next base: position 60,916,749 of record NC_141139.1, on the reverse strand, counting down.
AAAAAGAGGAAGGCAAGGGATAAAGATAAGAAAAAGGGGGAGGACAACAAGTTGGATAAGAGAATTAAACAAAAGTTGAAGGATTTGGGTCTTTCTAATACTAATAAGAAGGAAAAGTATTGTGAGATATGTCAGAGAAAGGGCCATGAGACTAGGACTTGTTGGGATAATCCTAATGTTAGGATGGCATAGCTGATGCCAATGATGCAGCCTAGGTTGAGACCTATTCAACCAGCTGCAATTAATTAGGTTATTTCTGATACCATACCCTAGAGGCCCTTTAGGGGACCTAGAAGAATGCAGGCAAGACAACCTTGGGGAAAATTTCAAGCATAACAGCCAATTACCCAAATGAGAGCATGCCATTATTGTGGAGGTCAAGGGCACTTTGTTGGACCAAACTATGAACTTTGGGTGAGGCATATGACTGAGAGAGGAATGCCAGTAGCAAGGTCCCGCAATGATGGAAGACCTGCAAGAGCATCTCATCCATAGCATCCACCTGTCCCACTTGTAGCAATCCTTATAGAGTTACCCAACCAAGATGAGAAAATGCAATTTCCTGAAGGTACATGTATTGCTGGTTGGAGGAAAATTCAGCAAGAAAAGATTGAGGAAGGGAAAAAGGAGGTGTTAGGTAACACTAATGTTATAACTATGCATGTTCATTGTGATTGTTCTAATTGTGTTGAAGTAAAGGATTGTCAAGAGGAGGCAATGGTTTTAGTAGTAACTAGAAGTCAAGTTGGTATGAAGCTTAATTGACAGGAACAAGAGAAGACAATGAAAAAGGAAACAAAGAAGGTTAGGAAGTTGCAAAAACTTGTTGAAGAATTTGAATTTGAACAAATTGATGATGTAGGGAAGTCAGGTATATAGAACCATGAATTGCAGGAGCAACTTGAACATCAGGAGTATTTTCTTGTACATCAGAATCAATTTCCTAATCATCAAGAACAATTCCCTAATAGTACAATTGCTGGTAAATTACAACAAGGAGGTTCAAAAGAGCTATTTCAAGCTTTAGCAAAGTGTTCCTTGCATTTTACCTTGGAACAAATTTGGGATTTGATACCATGGTTTAAGGAGAAGTTACTTTTAAATATTAGGCAAAAGCAACAAGAAGTCCTTCAAAGTACATTAGTTCAAGATCAAGCAGTTCTTGAATGTCAGGCAGTTATACCAACCCAACAAGAAGTTGTGGATTATCAGGTGTCTACCATTCAAGTCGAGAAGGTGGCTGCTCTGAAGTTCAGAGTGAGTTTTGTTGTGTTGAGAATGTCAGAGATTGGGGATTCTTATATAATGCTTTTGGGAGGATCATGGTTTAAATTGGCTAAACTGATGTAGGATTGGAGGAATGATTATGCGTATATCCCTAGAGGACTCAAGGAAATCAGGTTATCTGCAGTTAATAAGGTTAACTTGAAGTGTTCCTCTAGACATGTTGTAGCTCAAACTATTAATCTTGTAGCTAAAGTAGAAGATGATGAGGAGGAATTATTTCTTTAGGAAAATTCTTATGTGGTTCCAGTCTTTGAAATAGATGTGGAAAGTATTATTCAAGAGTATCAAGATGCTCTTCAAAATGCAGAAATTGAAGCTTTGGAACACCAAGTGGTTTAAACTACAGTTCAAGACCAGTCAGGACAGATTTTTGAAAGCATTCCTGAAGGTTAGGAGCATCTTGAATTTTAGGATAAGTTAGGGGATGAGTAGTATAGATTAATTCAGGACCAAGGAATTAGTCATTATGAAGTTTTTCAGCAAAAAGTACTTGAAAAGTAGCGAACTGGTGTGGACAATTCTATGGATAGTTCTGGTGTATTGGATGAAGAGGGGGAAAAAGCCATTGTTCAAGCTGAACTAAGATATGAGCATAAAATGAGAAGATTTGCAAGGGTAGTTGAGGATGAGGTTCAGGAGGTTAACTTGAATATTGATGGGGAGCCTAAACCTATTAAGGTCAGTATTTTTGTTGAAGAAAATTTCAAGTAGGATCTTATTAAGCTGTGTAGAGAGTTTCATGATATTTTTTCTTGGGATTATATGGATATGAAAGGATTTGACCCAGCTATGTGTTAGCACAGGATAAACCTAAAGAAATATTCCAAGCCTATCATTCAGAAGAGGTCTAGAATGAACCCTAACTAGCTAAATAGGTTAAGGAAGAAATTGACAAGCTTTTGCGAGTTAGGTTCATTAAACCAGTTAATGAAGTTACTTGCTTATCTCCTATTGTTGTGGTCCCAAAGAAGAATGGGAAGATCAGAGTGTGTGTGGACTACATGAATTTAAATGCAACTACTATTATTGATCCTTTCCCAATTCCTTTTACTGATTCTCTTCTGGATGATGTGGCAGGCCATGAGATGTACAGTTTTCTAGATGGGTTTTCAAGGTACAATCAAATCAGGATGCATCCAAAAGATATGGATAAGGTTGCTTTTATCATAGAGTGGGGAGCATATGTTAGCACAGTTATGAATTTTGGTTTGAAAAATGGACCTCTTGAGTTTCAAGGAGCTGCTTGTAAGACATTTGAGCCATATCTATCAACCTTTACGTGGGTATTTATTGATGATTTTTGTGTGTTTGGTAACAAGAGGGAGCATTTAAAACACCTCAGATTATGTTTTTAGAGATGTAGAACATTTGGCATGTCTTTAAATCCCTTCAAGTCAGTGTTTGCAACAAAAAGGGGTGTGTTGTTAGGTCACATCTTGTCTAAAGAAGGTATGAGTATAGATCCAAGAAAGATTGCAACAGTTCAAAAAGCTAAGGCTCCAAGTAATGTGCAAGAAGTCATGAGGTTTGTGGGGAAAGTTAAGTGGCATAGCTGGTATTTAGGGTACCTTTCACATATTTTTTCTCCTCTTACAACTCTAATTAAGAAGGGGATGTAGTTTGTGTGGAGGGAAGATCATGAGAAAGCCTTTAGTTTTCTTAAAAAGATGTTAGTTGTGGCTCCAATCTTGCAACCTCCAGCATGGGATTTACCTTTCCATGTTTTTGTTGATGCATCTGACTTAGCTATGGGAGAGCTGTCCTTATGTAGGATAAAGTACTCGGTTGGTATAGACCCATTTATTATACAAGTAGAAGAATGATTACTACTAAAAAGAACTATTCAATTACTGAAAGAGAAGCACTTGGAATGGTTTTCTCTGTGCAGAAATATAGGTATTATTTGTTGGGAAATCAAGTTGTTTTCCATGTGGATCATCAAGCACTCTTATTCTTGATAAATAAACCTCAATTGACGGGTAGATTGGCAAGACAGATGTTGCTGTTACAGGAGTTTGATTTCAAGGTTGCTCATACCCTTGGGAAAGAACATGCTATAACTGATTATCTAAGTAGATTGGACAATGATGCAACTGAAGTAGGGGTTTCTCAGATCAACTTCGTGATGCTGAAGCAAGCATGTGTTTTCTTGTGGTTGTGTGTAGATGAGATTGTATGTATATCTGGCATTCTTTGTTACAAATTTTATAGGTTTTATTATGAGAGAAAGAGGTAATACATAGGTGAGAGAAAATAAAATAAAACAAAAGGCAGAGAGAGAGAGAGAGAGAGAATTGGGGGGAAGAGAGAGGAAGGGGAAAAATATCTAGACATAGGGAATCAAGGGGGGAGGGACATAGAGAGGAAGAGAGAGAAATGAAACAACTTAGAAACAAAGAGGAGAAAGAGGGGAGAGAAAGAGGAGAAATGGATTATTGAGTGAAGTTGTCATGCAGTAGCACGATAACTTTTCTCTTTGCTTCTTGGTAGCTTCACGCAATAGCATGAAGCAAAGTGTATGTGAAACACTAATTTCTACAAATTTTGATCATCCACTTGAATGGATACATGGGAGATTACTTTTGCCAGTGTAGGTGCATTGATTCACTTCGTGGAACACTATTTCAATGAGAATACAAAGGTCTATCAAACTTTCTTTTTGCTATATTGTTGTAATACATGACATCTTCTTGGATTCATACGCTATAATGCTAGCCTTTAAAAAGATATTACCATCTCTATTGATGAATCGCATTTTAGGGATGCTGACAATACACACAGAGTCTAGGGTATTTCATAAAATTGATGGATTGAGTAGCAATCGGAAAAAAGGGGCCTTCAATCATTCAATCACCATCATATATGGGCTTAGCAAGTTTTTGGCAATGTGTTAGTAAGCTATGTGTCTGATGCACAACCTCACAACCATCCCAAAATAAGTGGCGCAATTGTTCTATTTGCCACATCTAGTATTGGCAAGACACCTTTTTCCCAAATTTTCACCTCTTAAGATTGCTCCCAACATAACTCTCCATAGGAAGACATGGTCTTTATAGGGAAACCTAAGGTACTAGATAATTCACATAATATTTGCTAGCCTAACTTCATCCACATTGAATCCTCAATCTTGACTAATTCACACCACTTCTACTTTGTGAATCTTGATAAGGGCTCTTATTGCTTTGGTGTGTAGGACTTAAGATATATTCTTACCATTGAGACTAAGATACAAGAGGATAGGGGTGCTCATCATGCTATCCTACAAAATAGAGAAAATCCAGATTGTAGGCAACCATGTCGCAAAAGATTGTGCAAGTCTTGCATAGATTCCAATGCCTTCTTTCTTCCTCAAATTAGAGTAAATTCCCATTTTTGTATATCTCATAGTTTGCTCTATAGTAGTCAAGCTTGGCTAAGTAGACTCCTCTTTTCCCCACAATGTGAGCAATTGAAAGAGTGATCTACCAAGTCTAATGAGCATTCTCTTTTGGACTCAAAATCTTATTTCCTCCACTCCAAATCTTGTTGTCTAATGTGGCTAACTGAGTCCAATTGACATGTAACAAGACCCTAGTATTTGAATTTTTGATCGCTTACATAGTTAGCAAGTCAATTCTATTAAGGTTTCAAGCTTAGCCAAATTTATTATTGTGGTGGAGCACAAGTTTTGCCATCATCTTTGCCCATGGGATATCCTATTGCCAACACATGTGAAGCAATTTATCTCTTACAATTGAGCCTTCTACATGATGTCTATTGATTGAAGACTTCCAAGGCTTTGCCCTTTTTTAAAAGTGTCCCTTGAAATTTGAAATGGGGGCAAGGTATTAGTTTTTTGCCATTTTCACCAAAGGAGCTTTCCCATTAGGGTGTCCCAATACTTTTGCATTCCAAGGCTCCATACAATTTGTGGAAGATAAAACATATTGTGGGTAGATGGAGATCTCTAGAATCTTAAATTTTACATGTAGAAGTCAGTGCTCCAATTGCTGCTTTTCTTGCTAATTTTGTCCAACACCTAGTTGGTTTTCTTAGCTTCCCTTATGTCAATACCTAAGGGAAGCCAAGATATTAAAATGCTTTCCCCTCTTGATCACTTTCCCTCACGAATCAGGGTTGAGGATATTCTCTTTAGAGACAATGATCAAGGTGAACTTTTGGAAATTGAAATTAAAGCCCATGGTTTTGCCATAACATTCTAGAGCTTATGGTGCTTTTTGAAGAATATCCTTAGTAGCTTCTAACATCATGAGTAAGTCATTCGTAGAGCCTTAGCCAATTATTTCTTTTCCTTTGTATTTAATGCCAAGTAATTCCTTGCTCCTTGCAAACTTCTTGATCATATTGAAGAATGGGTGATTGCCAATGGCAAAAAGGAGAGAGATAGCTAGGCACTCCTCTTTGAATCTCAAAGGAGTCCAAAAGCACGTGATTCACTAAAGTTTAATCTTGCATGTTTGTTGCTGATAGATAAGGGAAGTTAGCAAATTTTCCATTAAATTCCATTTTAAGCATTATTTGCTTTTGATAGCTCTATTAGACTCTATTGAGTGCATTTGACAAGAGGCTTTTGCACATTCTACCACAATGATTACGTTGAGAACATTGTCAAGGAGGGATTTTCCCCTTGTAAATCCATATCGATGTTTAGTAATGTGCCTCTAAATGATCGCAGTGATAATTTATTGGAAATTTCTTTGGTGAAGTCTTTATAAAGAGTGCTCATAAGAGCGATGGGTCTCCAATGAGATAGTTCCTACCATTATTTCCACTTGGGAATCAAGTTTAGTGTGCCTTTTTTTAAATATTGGAGGAGTTTCCTAGTCTCCCAATATGTATTAATCACCTTCATCATGTGAGGAGCTAAATTTGGCAATAAGTGCAACATACATTCCATTGTGATCCCATCATGTTTTGGATCATTTTTGGAGCCTAAACTCCTTAGGGGCTTAAGTGATTCTTCTTGGGAAAATGATATGAGAAGGTCCTAGTTGTCCTATTTTGAAATGACCTTATCCATAGCATTCAACATTAGATTGTTTGCTTTTCGAGTCTATATCACCTATATCTACATGTAATTTTGTGGAATAGCTTTTGCATTCTAGCACGATTTCACTTTGGATATGCAATCCACATCCCATTCTCTTGCTCCAAAACAGTGAGGCTTCCCTTCATTCTCTCTAGCCTTATACTTCTTATACATCTTGCAAAGGTTCATTTTGGATCAAGGACAAGGTATTAATAAAAAAGGATGCATAACTTCTCCAATTCTTGCACTAAGGTAGTTACTGTAATGATTTGAGCATGTTTAGGATCAATGACTCCTCTTGATTAAAAATTTTCCTTGGTGCTTTTTGAGTCTTGAAGATGTCATTTCCCTATCTTAAATCCCACCTTTCAACATCACATGGCCATGCCCACCTTAAATCCCACCTTTCAACATCACATGGCCGTGCCCACCTTAAATCCCACCTTTCAACATCACATGGCCATGCCCCTTGCAATGAAATATAATGATACAAGTTGTGATCAAAGTTACCCCAAGGATCTTGTCTGTAGGCACCAATATTCTCCTCTAACTTGGTGATGTCACCTCTTGCCATGTATGATAAGGCCACTTATTTAAAGTTACAAGAATTGGCAATCAGCCCTTGGTGCATTTCTTCTATGATGTAGGGTTCAACTTCCTTTAGCTTGAATACCACTAGACCATGGTAAAAAAGGAGGCAATTAAAGTCCACAATTATTTTTGCTGCCCTAGGAAACCATTCTCCACAATAAGTACTATACCACTAGTCAAGATTTTCCCAATAACCTAGGTGATTAAGTGAATGAAGGTGATGGGAGCTTAATCAAGCTGTGAACATCCCTTCAAGACACTTAGATTGAGCTTATTTTGGGCAATGTTCCAATCCTCTTTCTCTTCACTAGGGATTAACAAGGATAATTAAGAGGTGTTTCACAAATATATGACCAAATTGAAGTCTCCATCAACAAACACCTTTGACGATGAAGTGTTTCCTATCTCTATCCAAATGTCTATTCTTGACCGAGTATGATTGTGGCCATAAACATTTATTAAATCAATTTTGTTATATTCCCATTTGATAGATATCCCAAGAATATTACCCCAAGTTTATTCATCATCCACTTTAAGTCTTTGCCAGTTGTAGCCACTTAAAGACATCCTAATTCCTAATCTCTCTTTCTCTCTCTCTCTCTCTCTCTCTCTCTCTCTCTCTCTCTCTCTCTCTCTCTCTCTCTCTCTCTCTCTCTCTCTCTCTCTCTCTCTCTCTCTCTCTCTCTCTCTCTCTCTCTCTCTCTCTCTCTCTCTCTCTCTCCACCCTGCAAACCCCTAAACAAAGCCTGTGTACTCCCCTATTTTGAATTTTGTATCCACTCTATTTGTGGAGCTTATGTTCTCATAATGATACTACATCAAGATCCCATTTTCTAATTCATTTCTGAACAATCCTCTTTTGATGTTTCCATTGAGACCCTTAGCATTGATAATTACTAGTTTTATTTCATCCCTCATCATTCTTGTTTGCGTTTTCCTCAATATGTGGTCTCTCAAGTAATTTCTCATTGTATTTTGGAGCTCCCTATTTCCTCCCTCCCATTGTTAATATGCAATCCTCGATGTATTTCCAAGCACTCTAAGTTAGTTCTAGCCATGAACCAGTGAGTTGATTTCTTATTTTCTTAAGGTCCCCAACTACAATAGTGTAAAGACATTTGGATCTTGGCATCCATTCCTAGGTATTCCTCATCTAAATGCTTGTGGGAATTTGTTAAGATGCATGAATGGGTTGGCCTTGCCTTTGAGGTATCTAGAAATTATGGGTTTATTCCCAAAAATTTTAACTTGGGGAGGTTTGATCCATGTCTTATCAATCAATGCCATTTTGGGTTTAGTTATAAGCTCATTTCCTTTTTCTCTTTCAACCACTTTCCATTTCTCTTGCTAGTTGTGAAGCTCTTTTATTGTGTTACTCTTCCTAATTTAATTTTGTTGGGCTATTTGACCATATCTGTTATTAGGAGGTTTTCTTTGACCTCTACTTTGACATCTCATCTTCCTTTGTTGCATTGGGGCATTCTTTGTAACAATGTCCCCACACCCCACAATTTAAGCATGATCCTACAAACTTGCTCTACACCAACTTACATTTGAGCTAGCCAACATAAGAAACATCCAATGCCATGAATTTAGGTTTGCTACCCTTTATGTTGCATAGTAAGTAGACTTTATTCCTGAAGGGACTAGCAAGTAGAGGGACATAATGAGTTTTCCCCAATTTCCCAATGATGTCCAAAAGTAGGTTCCAAAGGTATATAATGAGGCTAGGTGATCCTAGCCAAATAAGGTATCCTTCTTGAGAGTGTATTTCCCAATTTCAATGGTTTTCCCACAACATGATATAGAAAAGGTCAAGGTCCCAAAAGTAGATTCCTTGGGCCAAGACCTTCTATACTGCTTCCCACTTTGTAAAGATGACTTTGAAGAAGACTCTTACCCCATAGTATATTTGGTCAATTGCCCCTTCATTCTTGAGAACAGTGTTCCAACAACGTAGCCATTACCATTTCTTTGGGAGGCCTGCTAGTGAATGAGAGACACAAAGATTTAGTATTCAATTGGAGAAAATTGTTACAAAACTTCTTGATATCAGTGATCACTTTCTTTGTTGAGCCTTTGTGTTTCCCCTTCGTGCTATGTTTGATTTCCTCAATAGTGGATTAGCTTCCATTCTGAAGCTTGTAACCCTCCATAGTGTTGATGGAAGAGTCAACAATTTTGAGATGTCCAACCTAAAGCTCTTGCATGCCAATGCCCATTTCTTGTTTATTGCTAAACACATTATATTGTAATTTGTCATCCTCCAAATAGATAGTCATTGGTGTAAAGTGATTGTTTCTTTCCTTAGAGTCCAAAGGTATCCATGCACCTTTTTTCTTATTCCATCTTCTATATAGGAAAGTAAGATGTAGTATTTGCCAAGTTGGAATGTTGTATGATAAGGTACTAAATTCCTTTAAACATTTGCAAGGAAATCAAATCACCCTTGTATACTATTCTCCATTGACATCCAATTTTCTCCAAATATTTTAATTATTGTTGGATGCCATTTTCATGCCTAACCACATTATTTTCATTTTGTGCAAACCGATTCCTAGAAAGATTGATCCAAAAATATGAACTGGGATGAATTAAGATAAACTGACTCTCCTTCTAGATATTCTCCCAATCTTCATAGAACTTTTAATATATTCAATAATCTTGAGCTTGTTAAGGCCAAGCAAGTCCCCCCCCCCCCCCCCCCCGCGGGTGCGATTCATGATATTGAGGACACTATGTTTCTCCATAGTAAGGACAAAGAAATCAACAACGCTACTATTTTGGTCATCCTAAGATGTGGTCATATTCTTTACAATAGTCCTTTGGATTGTGTCGAGCCAATAAGAACACACATTTGTGCAAAAAAAGAAAATTTCAATTCCTTTTATTCTCACCCCTTGGCTTTCCATAGCCTAGAAGTGCATGCAAAGGACAATTTTTGCTAGTTCTTTACTTGGACCCTACAATGCATAAATAGGCCCTTTGATAATGTTGGAAGGCCTATTTCCATGTCATAAGGTCATGAGCCGTGTTTCATTTTTGTGGACACTAGTTGACGACAATTCTTGTGTCAATTGTTTTATGTTTTTCTTTTCCTGCCAGCAAACAAGATCACAAAGGCCCACATTGTGGAATCCTTGATATCTGTAAAGGCAAATGCTATAGATATACAATTATTCTTAGAGGGATTAAGCCCTAATTATATGCAATATGTCATGATTCCATATCATGAATGATAAGTATAATATTTTTGTTTTCATTTATATATAAGAAAATGGGAAACCTTTTGAAATGTTCAAACCAACCATACTTTTTGTTTACATGTAGATCACATTGGAGTAGTGACATCATGGATATTAAATTTGGGAAAATCTACTTTATGAATTCCGTCCATGATTTTCATGGTGATGCGAAAATGTAGGTGTCTAACCTATGGGTATTGTATACTAAAGTTTTTATTACCAAGTTTTCAAAAAGGGTGTTTGCTACCTTGGAGGAGATATATCCACCTTTGAAAAGGAACAAGGAGCTCAAGTCCCTCACTAGCTAGACATCTCCTCTTCTGGATGGAGGGAAGTTCTCACAACAAAAAACACATTTGAATGTTTCTAACAGTATTATGTCTTCATTCTTGTAGTTTAGTGAAGATTGCTATAATGATGAGTACATTTGATGGGTTAGGGCCCAAACTATCAAAATACTCATTGACAAGCATGTTGACTTACTAGAAACCTAGATTCTTCAAAGATTGGGGGAGTGCCTAAGCTTGCCAAGAAGGTAGCCTTGGCTAAGAAAGGAATTGCAACCAAGAAGCCAACAAGTTCGAAAAAGCCTACTACTACTAGGAATCTTGTTGCTCCAAAAAAGACCATCAGTGCCCAGAAGCCTAGTGTTGCTTAAAGGCGTGTTGCTGCTTAGAAGCATGGTGCTACTACAAATCCCATTATTGCTAAAAATCAATATGTTGTTGCTACCAGAGACCAAGCCCCAAAAAAAGGAAAGGGTAAGAGGCTTGCTACAAATGAGGGTGCTCATAAAAAATCATGCACAAGAAGCAGAAGGAAATTGGGTAGATGACAAGGATCAAGAGAGGAATGAAGAGGCTCTAGCTAGAGTTGGCCAAAGGAATATCCCAAGGAAGAGATAAGAAGGGTAGGAAACTCCCAATAGAAAAGACCAAATCAAAATCCTAAAGAAGACCCAAGCTTAAGAAACACCACCAAAGGCCATAGAAAAGACCCTAGAGAAGGCTCCAAAAAAGAATCCTCAAAAGGCCTCATAAGAAAATCCACATTAGGAGAGAGAACCCTAGGCAATCCATTAAAGGGATTCTTCCAATAAATTTATCATTTATAATAAACCAATATCTCATATTTACAATTGAATATAGACTTTAAAGGGCCTCTCTAACACCTAGTAATATCTGTTTCTTATTTTTTGATGGATTCTTTATCATTGTTATCAACAAATTGTCAAAGCAAAGTAATCATGGCTTTCCTTAGAGTCATATGGGGTGAAAGGGAAAGATAAATTTATGGATAAGGGCAAGCATCTTTGTGTTCATTTGACAATTAATGAATAGGGTTGGAATCATTTCAAGTGCAATTTTACATGGGGCCACATCATGTACTCCCTAAATTGAATGCTCTATCATTTGTCCACACACTTTTGTGGAATAGTAACCACATTAGACACAACTATTTGGGGGGCAAGGTAACTAATAGGATTTATTGAAAGTAGTATTCTCATTGCTGAATGTTTCAATTTACCTCCCATGGCCTATTAAGCTTCAATATTAGGTTGTCAATACTCATTGGAGGTTGCAAATTGGTAGCATCACTAATCAATTACTCCATCTCAAGTCTTTATGGTGAACATGCATAGTTAATTGGATAAGCTTCTTTTTAATAGATTGTCTTCAATCTAGTTTCATTTAGTTGGTGTAAGAGAGGGGGACTTAATAACGGGGAAATACTAGCTACACTGGCTGGTATATAAGGTGAGAGAGACTTACTTTTTCATTATCAGATAATTAATACAAGTCTTCTTTCTCCTTCACCTTGCTCTCCAAGTTTCCATGTCTTCTCTCTCTCTTCATGTCTTTCTCTCTCCATTTCTAGTCATTCTCTCTCCTCGTACCTGCCTTTCTCTCTCTTCTACTCTTCTTCTTCTTCTTCTCTACAATCTTCTCTCTCTTCTTTCTCTCTCCTAGTCCCTCTCCTTGACAATTGGTATCAGAGCATAGGTTCTTGGTCCCAGTTAGTCCTTCATTTTACACAGTTACAACTTTCTAGTCACATGGAATTTTGAGTCACAGGTACACAGGTATAGGGAGCAGTAGGGGAGTTACCAAAGATTTCTCAACCATAAGGACTACATGCAGAAGCATTAATGGTAGCTTGGACCAAGTTTGGAGGAAGGAAGACCGACTTTGGCAGCTCGTTGATCATTTTTGGCCCATTTTGAAGGTAAACTCTTAGTAACTATGGTCACAGGAGTTAGAAGAAAGTCTAGTTGGGGTTACTTTTCAAGGAGACTCTTCTCTCTCCCCCTTTCTCAAGATTCTTGCAAGCTCCCATGGAGGTAATCAGCCCCAAACTTTGCTCTTTCTCTTCCATGGAGTTTGCATTCCTTTCTAGGGGCTCCTTAAGCCTTTGAGCTATAGGGCAAGTGGTGGAAATGTTGTGTGATACCTCCTCTCCCCTTTAGGCAACTCCCCACATTTCATGGTGCAAAATGCCAGCTGATTCCAGGCCAAAATGACAGCACAACAAGATTCCTCTCCTTCTTGGCTCTCATTCCCAGCTTCTTGCAGGTCATTTGGGCAAGATTGAAGCCTCCTTTCTCATCTTCTTGGACTTCTCTTCCATCTCAGAAACCCTAATCATATGCAGTCCATGGCAGCCATGAAAGCTTGGCATCAAGCTCAAGAATCTTGAAGATTTTGGTCTCTTCTTGGTCCTGGGGGTTCACTCTTCAAGCCTAGCTCAAGATTTGGCCATCAAGAAGCACAAGAAGAAGATTAGAAGCAAGATTTGAAGACATGCATTTGTGGGCAGCCATGGCTATGGAAGTAGAGCTTCAATTTCATCAAGAGCTCTTCATGGGAAGGTCTTGAGCCATCCTATCTCCAAGCTATAGCCACATTGGAGCTCATTCTCAAGATTTGAAGGCTTCTTGGAAGTAAGAAGGCATTATGGAGTGCTCATTTGGAAGGAATCCTTCTCTTGATCGGTCTATCCAAGTAATGCCCTTCCCCCATTGAAGAATCCTTCTCCCCCAAGCTTGAATTCATCTCTTCTTGATGCAGCACAACCATTTTGGAGCTATGGAGCATGCGGGATCAAATTGGAGCTCTCATGAAGGACTAAAGTGGCATTAGTGGCTACAATCTTCATCAAACAACACAAGGTAACAGATTCTTGGCTCTCATTCTCTCCCATTAAGCCTCTTCATCAAACAACACAAGGTAACCGATTCTTGGCTCTCATTCTCTCCCATTAAGCCTCTTGTTGAATCCTATCCACTTGTTTGAGAGGATGCATGAGTCCAAGTAGGTAATACGAGTCCCAAACATTGTATGCATGCCGAATATTAATCTCAATCATTCTCATTTGATCCTATGGCATTGGAATAGATTTTATTCATACTGAAGCTTCATTGAGATTATACTTTTGCTTACCCATAACCCGTTTGGCTTCTTGTGAATTGGCTGAGCCAAGAATTGATTAATAAATCCATTGTATAAGGGTAAGTTGGCAGTGAGTCACTGCCGGTAAGCTCTCTATCCCTATTCCCAATTCCAATTCCATGCACTTCATGAAAAGCCAAAATTTCCATTCCTAAAATACATCTCATGCTGGGTGTTTAATAATAAATGTCCGCCATGTTCAAGAGCTAGGCGAGTTGGAAGCAAAAGAGGGTACCCTAAATCTCCCTTCCGATTATGACCCTGAAGGGGTGCACAATCTAGCCCGGGGGAAACTTTGCCCACCTTTCGGTGATCCAGAGCCCAAAACTCGTTTGCAGGTGCAGGTATTTCTTGGGAAATTGAGAAATTGACTTGGCATGATGGAAATTTTGATGACTATGGTATGACACACTCTTGTGTGCATGGGATGTATGATTTAACTTCAGCAAATGTATCTTTAGATACACATGCAACTATGTATGTAGTGATTTATGGAAATGTATTACTTGGATTGAAGATGGATATATGTATCATGGGATACACCTATGCAGTCATATATGCAGTAAGGGCAGTGGTTATGCATGTATGAGAGCCTATCTTGTTGGATATGGTCAGGGAAATGCTTACTTTTATGCTCAATAATGCTGAAGTGATGCCAAACATGCTAAGGGATGTTAAAGTGATGTAGGATGCCAAGCAAACAGTGAATCCCACATTGCAACAGAATGGGAACCCAATTTCAACCCTCTTGTGACTGTTTCAGGGTGCTGTAGAGAAATTGCTTGCATCTGCAGAGGTGTTGCCACTCCCAAGAATTGAGGTTCTGACCTTGGAGAGTACCCTTAGTCCTTCCCAAGAACCCCGCTCAGTTTTGGATACCCACTTGGAGCATACCAAATACCTATAGCCCAAAACAAGCCTTTCCTAGGTGTAGACAAGGTGCTGGACTGCACAGGACAGTCCCACATTTATGATTACAGAATTTTCTATATAAAACTAGGAACACGTGCCTATGCTCATCTTGAAGAGGGCATTGTTGCCTCTGTTTTGAATCAAAAACTAGGTCAATCAGAGTTGTCTAGCTCTAGTTACAGCCAAAATAGTGGCAGGTGGTCTCACGGGATTGCACCTAGACATGGCGGGTAACAGGGGGAAAAACAAAGCAAATGAAGATGTTCAGCAAAATAGATAAGGGATGTGCGCACCCCAAGGGATGACATCAACTTTGAGATTGAAGAGAAAGACCTCTCTCATGCCATGGGAAGTATTAGTGCACTCAATCATACCCTCAGTTCACACGAGACTAGACATGCAGAGAGGCATAGGGAAGTAATGGAAGGTCAAGCTCAAATGGTGATGGAGATGCACCAAACGACCTCTACCATGGAAGCATTTGCAGTCAAGTTCTCAATGTGGATGGATTCCCAAATGAAAGGCAAGAAAAAAGAGGATAGACCAAGCATGCAAGCTGAAAGAGTGACCATCCCATCCGTGAATGCAGCCTATGCAAGTACCCAAGGTATTTTAGGAAGAACAGGCATTCCCAACCTCAAAGCGGGCATTCCCAACATCTTTGAGGAAGGAGAGCCCTAACAAAGGCATGAGGATCCCATAAACAATGGGATGAGGAGTAACTCTCTGCCACACCCGTCCCCATGCCACCTATGCATGCTCAGTCGTCTTTTGGAAGGAATCACTCAAACAATGGGTCATTTCTATATATGGGATAGCCCCCCAACCATGAAAGGGAGTTGAGAGACAAAATCATTTTCTCAAAGTTCAATGGCCAGTTGTCCTCCCCGGCTGAGTTAGAAGAATGGCTCTCAAAGCTTGAAGACTACTTTGATATAATGCCAAGAAATGACGATCAAAAGATACACTTTGCCACGATACACTTAGAGGGCTTTGCCCACACGTGGTGGCAGTACATAAAGAGGGAAAATCAGTAGCTTGTTGACACTTGGGATGCATTCAAAGCTCTTGTGATTCAAGTCTTTGTATCTCTGGTTGAGAAGGAGAAGCTTGCAAGGCAATGGTATGGCTTAGAGCAACATGGGATGACGATACGTGACTACACAAACCAATTCCTCAATCTTACAATGTATGTTGAGTCCATTAATGACGATGCAAAGCTTCACAAGTACATTTATGGTTTTGATCCCCAACTCTCGGCGGCTGATGTTTCAGCCCAAAGTCCATTAGATTTGTTCAAAGCTATTGAGTTGGCTGAGAGGTACTCTCGTAAGTACCGCCGAGATGCTTCATTTCAGCATGGACAGCAAAGAGGGGCGTCTCAGCCACTGTTTGGGCAGCAAAGAGGACCTATGTAGTCACATTTTGGGCAGCAAAGAAGTGCTGTAAGGCCCGAGCAGTTTGGGGCAGGTTATGGTGGTGGAAATATGCCATTCAACACCCCGAAGATCCCCACATACCCCACCTTTAATGCCTCTAGGCAAAACAGTAATTTCAGGACTACAAATCAAGTTTGAGCTGAAAATAGACAAGGGGACAGCAGGGGTAAAAATGCTTTAGCTTTTGGTGGTCAACGCTCTATCCCAATGGACCTCTACAAAGAGAGGAAAGAAAAAGGACTTTGCTTTAAATGAGGAGAAAATTATACAGCCGAGCATGCATCTAAATGTGCTTATAGGAATGCAAAAACAAGGGTACATAGCATGTTAGTCTTTGATGAATCTGATGAGGATCATGAGGATGCAGATGCCTTTGCAATCATTGTCGAAAATGATGAAGTTGAAGAGGAATGTGGGCAAGAAGAATTCTTTGACCCAGCTAACACCTTTCCATTTGACCCCGACAGTCATGTAGATGTAAATATGGGTGATAAGAATGGTTCACATGCTTCTGCCACTGTTTGTACTATCTCCCTGGATGCTTGGACAGGATCTAAGAGCCCCAACACTCTTCGCCTTCAAGGCAAGATTCATAGGAAAGATGTATTTGTCTTGGTAGATAGTGGTAGCACACACAATTTCATAAATAGAAAAATGTTTTGTCTCTGATTTACAGCAACCAGTGAGGGTGCAAGTGGCCAATGGGAGTAAGGAAATTAGTACTCATGTATGCCCCCATATTTTTATGCTCAAGAAAGAGTTCAAGAAATGCTCCCAGATTTTTGTGCTGCAATTAAACAAGGAAAATGCAGATCAGTCCCGAAAAATGCATGATAATTCAGCCCTTAAGGCTCTACTTGCAGAGTATGGTGACTTGTTTCAGTTACCTACAGCATTACCTCCCAAGAGAGCGGCTGATCATCCCATTGATTTGGAGCCCCACTCCAAGCCGGTCAATAAATCCCCTTATAGGTTGTCCAAATGTGAAAGAGAAGAAGTGGCCAAGCAGGTCAAGGATTTAGTAGATATGGGACTCATTGAGCCTAGCTCATCCCCTTTTGCATCACTTGTCTTTCTGGTCAAAAAGAAAGATGGCACTTTCAGGATGTGCATAGATTATAGAGATCCGAATAAGATCACTATCAAGAATAGGTACCCTATTCCTAGGGTGGACGACCTATTAGATGAGTTGAAGGGAGCTAAGTATTTCACAAAGATTGATTTGAGATCTGGCTACCATCAGATACGCATGCATAAAGGGGATGATATAAAGATTGCATTCATGACTGATCGTGGGCTCTACCACTTCTTGGTCATGCCCTTTGGCTTGACTAATGCACCAGCCACGTTTCAGATCCTCATGAACAAAATACTTCAGCCTTACTTATTCAAATTTGTATTGGTATTTTTTGATGACATCCTCATTTATAGTCGCTCAAAGGAAGCTCACCTTATGCACATGAGGTAGATATTTGATATACATAGACAGCATAGACTCTTTGCTAAGGAGACAAAGTGTTCGTTCATGCAGACTGAGGTTGAGTACTTGGGACACATTGTCAGTGAGGCAGGCATTAGTGCTGACCCAAAGAAAGTGCAATGTGTCAGAGATTGGCCCACACCTGCAAATACTATTCTTGGGTCTCTCCTCATTTTACCGCAGATTCATTCGGCACTATGCCACTATTGTAGCCCCTCTCACTGATAGGCTGAAGAAATAAGCATTTTTCGGGGATGCATTGGCAGGTAGAAGCTTTAATTAGCTGAAAGATTTGCTTACTTCAGCCCCTATCTTGGTATGCCCTGATTTTTCTAGGGAATTCACCATTCAGTGTGATGCCAGTGGGAGAGGAATTGGTGCAGTCTTGCTACAAGAACATGGGGTCATAGCTTTTGAGAGCTGAAAGCTGGTTGAAAATGAGAGGGCTATGAATGTCTATGATTAGGAAATGCTTGTCATCCTTCATGCCATCAAGAAATGGCATCATTATTTGTATGGCAACCGATTTAGAGTGAAAAGCGACCACAGAGTACTCAAGTACTTCTTGTCTCAGTCAAATCTGACTCCAAAGCAGAGGAGATGGGTAGCCACCTTACAGAACTATGACTTTGACATCACCCACACTCATGGGAAGGACAATGTAGTGGCTGATTCCTTGTCTAGGATGTGGGCATGTAAAGTCTCTGCTATCATGGAGTTACACAGTGATTGGATACATGAGCTTCAGGATGCTTACCTATTAGATGCTAATTTCAACAATGTATTTCAAAAATTACAGCAAGAACAATGTGTGGAAAACTCTTCGTATCAGTTGAAAAATGGGCTTTTATGGTATAATGGCCGAATTGCATCCCTCATGCTTCCCCATTCAAGTAGAAAATCATGTAGGAGATGCATTTAGCCCCTATAGCTAGTCATTTGGGAGTCTTTAAGACCTATGACAAAATTGCTAAAAGCTTTTACTGGAAGGGCCTTTGGAGAGATGTGAAAGACTTTGTCTTGGGCTGCATGCCTTGTCAGTAAACCAAGGATAGCACCTTAAAACCAGCTGGTTTACTTCAGCCATTGCCTATGCCTGAAGGCAAGTGGACACACATCACTATGGACTTCATTACCGGCCTATCGTTGACCAAGAAAGGTTGGGACAACATCTATGTAGTTGTGGACAGACTCACAAAGACAGCCGATTTCATTCCCACAAAGACTCAGTATAATGCTTCTCAAGTAGCCAGCCAATTCATGGAATATGTTTTCAAATTACATGGCTTACCACAGGTCATTGTGCATGACCGAGATGCTAAGTTTATGAGTAACTTTTGGCGGGCAGTTTTCAGCTCTATGGGCACTCAGTTAGCCCCTTGCACTGCTTACCATCCACAGACAGATGGTCAGATAGAAAGGGTTAACAAATGGCTGGAAACTTACTTGAGGCATTTCTGTCATGATGTGCAGCATGCTTGGGACTCATGGTTGCATTTGGCTGAGTTTACCTATAATAACTCTACACATGCTAGCATTGGAGTTTCACCTTTTGAGGCCCTGTATGGCCACAAGGTGCCCCTTCCTATGGTTATCTTCAATGATAAAATAAATCCACAAAGCAAGGAAGAATTGGATAGAATGCAGGCCTTACTTTAGCAATGTAAAGCTAACTTGAAGAGAGCTCAAGATCAAACGAAGCTTTATGCTGATGACAAAAGACGAGATGTGGAGTTCCAGGAAGGGGATTTGGGATTCTTGAAAGTGCCTAAATCTACATATGCCTCCCTTAAAGATGGATCCAGCAATAAGTTGGCACACAGGTTCTATGGACCATACCAAATTATCAAGAGAGTGGGAGATTTGGCATATCGGTTGGCATTACCCCCATCTACAAAGATCCATAATGACTTCCATGTGAGCTAGTTGAAGCCCTTCATTGGCTCAGCAGTGGACTATGTTGAGGAACTCCCACCGATAGATGAAGAAGGCATCATTCAATACATACCCGAAAAAGTCATAGGACAAAGGGAAAGGAGGCTTTGCTCTCGCTCGATCATGAAATACTTGATTAAATGGCAAGGTTTACCACTCAAGGAAGCTTCTTGGAGGCCATCTTCAGTTTTGGAAGTATTCCCCTACCTTTTAGAAGTAGATTTGGCTGAAATCTAGCTAACTATGGCCCTGTTTTCTCCCAGACTGACTGTAGACAACACTCTATTTTAAAGTGGATTTTATTCTGTCCTACAGACAACAATGCACACCATACATGGGCTGAAAGCATTTCTCGAGAGCTCCGTTTTGATGTATAGCACATCCCGTTTGGAGCCTCCCACAGAAAGTTATGACAGATTCACTGCAGCAGGGTCCTGTAGTAAACAACTTGCTATCCACTGTCTGCAGCCCGCATTTACTCCAGATATTTGGGTCAAAACTCATGTTTGTAACTCCCCAATAAGGCCCATGTATCGTACATACCCCATGACCTATCATACACAATAATACCTCTTCATTCATCAGTATACCCTTGTAATAAGGCAGTAGAGTAGTACTCTGATCGGCCCCTCCTAGTTACCACACGTGCCCAAATTATTTTTGAGGGCAAAAACCTTCGAGTGGGGATGGAATGTAAGAGAGGGGACTTAATAACGAGGAAATACTATCTATACTAGCTGGTATATAAGGTGAGAGAGACTTAATTTTTCATTATCAGACAATTAATACAAGTCTTCTTTCTCCTTCACCTTGCTCTCCAAGCTTCCATGTCTTCTCTCTCTCTCTTCCTATCTTTCTCTCTCCATTTCTAGTATTTCTCTCTCCTCATACTTGTCTTTCTCTCTCTTGTGCTCTTCTTCTTCTTCTTCTTCTTCTCTGCAGTCTTCTCTCTCTTCTTTCTCTCTCCCAGTCCCTCTCCTTGACAGTTGGGTTCCATAAGTCCCTCCATATCCAAACCTATCACTTTGAATCTACTTCTTGAATGGGTTTCGCTATGATACTAAGCTAGAATGAATCATTTTGCTAACTAGATCATCATTTTGGGGGACAGCTTTTTAGTGTCTATGGCCTTGTACCTTCAACACTCTTACCATAGTCTTTAGACTAAGGGTAAAATTCCTCTTGTCTTACATTGAGTTTCAGAGAAGATAAAAAATTAACAAGCTCTCATCCCTCTTGCATCTTCTTCTAGCAAATAGCCTCCTCAACTAGACGTCTTTCTTATGCCGTTCTACTAAAAATGGGGCTAGCAAGTCTAGTAAAGTGGAAAATCACAAGAATTAACACAACATGGAGCTCTCTCTCTCTCTCTCTCTCTCTCTCTCTCTCTCTCTCTCTCTCTCTCTCTCTCTCTCTCTCTCTCTCTCTCTCTCTCTCTCTCTCTCTCTCTCTCTCTCTCTCTCTCTCTCTCTCTCTCTCTCTCTCTCTCTCTCTCTCTCTCTCTCTCTCTCTCTCCCCCCTAGTGCCTGCATTTAAGGTGCTTTACTCCTATTTGTAGGTGCATTAAACTAGTGCCCTATATGCTTTTAGGGTGGCATCACAAGTACAAGATTTACTCCTCTTCGTGAGTGCATTAAACTAGTAGCCTATATGCATTTAAGGGGGCATCACAAATGCAATCTCCCTTAACCTTGAGGGCTTGAATGATGCTGGAGGAAAGAATAAGATGTCTTTCTCCCATGATGTTACATTGGATTATTGATGGGCTATTAGTGACAACATGGTTTTTGTGAAAGAATTTATGTGGAAGGACTTGTTATGCTTTGACATTAACATGTGTGTCGCCACTACTGATGATGATTAGAATGTGTTGTTGACACCCACTATGTTCTCTTTAAGGAGAATCAAATAAAGATATGACCGAAATACTTAAACTAAGGGTTTGATGGCTAGGTGGTGATTGGAGGCATGGTTCCTGTAAACTTGGAGGTAGGAGGGGAAGTAATAGCACTTGTCTTGATGCTACTAACAACTCTAGAGGAAGGGGAAAACAATTGGATGTGTTGAAAGGGATGTTGGTTTCTCAAAATACCATCCTAGTGGGAGATTGGAATATTGGATGTAATGACCATTCACATGGGATGCTCTACATGTTAATTGAGGAAATAACTAATTGGGATTTGCTAGACCTCTGTAAACATGATTTTAGAGACTTGGCTTATATCTCTTATAATGTTGTTAGCTCCTTTACTTATTTGGCACAACAAGCACAATGAATGTGACATGGTGGGAGCCCAATTGGATCAGATCTATGCTAATCATAACCCATGGTTGTTTAAAATAATGTAAACGTTCAAGCTCTCATATAGATGTTGTGGGCTTAGGTCATATCCCCCTCTATTGAACTTTAAGATTCACCATACTTCCTCCCTAATTTTGTTTCAACACCCCCTTATAAAACAATATAAAGCCTTGAGGTTACTAAACCATGAGTGGAGGAAAGAAACCTCAAAAGAAGTCTCCCTTGATGTTAATTGGATAAGTTGCATAGAGGCCATCATCCATGTTGTTGAACATCATGGTGAGAATCAAGCTAAGTATAGGAGATATTTTGAGGATGGATGCATTAAATATAAAAACCATATTTTTCTTACTCCTATTCCTTAGCCTAATGATGTTGTGCTACATAGGGTACTTCAAGGAATTGAGGTTTTGTATGAGGATAAAGCATCATCAAAGCTTGCTCATTAAAGGTGATATCCTACTTTGTTAATTTTGCTTTGTTAGCTGTACATAGTGACAATGATACAAGTCAATAGAGTGTAGTGTGACAGTAATTGAAATGGATTGTATTTTTTGGATTGCAATGTGCAACAAAGAGTTTGCATTATTATTTTGTAACATTAATCCTAGAGCTAGGATTACCCTCGTGCAGATTGTATTAGTATTGATAGGCTCGTGAGGATAAAGCAAAGTTCTCTCTTTAATTTTCATCTAAAGATAGCTCATAGACCTTAGAAACATGCATACAAGTAGAGTAAGACCGATCATGGGGCCATAAAGTAGGCTCGATGCCCAAGAGGGTGGAATCCCCATAACTCATGTATATAAGAGATTAAAAAAGAATATAGCAGTCATGTATGTTTGTGCCAACTTTGGGGCTCCTTGTTCTTGCTTCTCTTTTTTCATGGTTGTGAGAGAGTGAAGGAGAGGAAGAGAGTAAGTGTGAGAGGGAGTGAGGAATTAGGGAGGTGAAGCCCCTTCTTGTCTTTTTTCTTTCTATCCATCCCTCCATGGCAAGAGGTGAAGTTGAGTGTGCATAAGTGAGGTGGAGTTTTGAGAAAGTGAGGAACATGACGTGAAACTCTTCTTGCTATTCTTCTCCCCTTCTTTTTCATCTTCTCCTCTCCATATTACATTTAAAGTTGCAAGCAAGTATGTGGATTGAACCAAGTAGATATATGTGGATCATGGAGTAAGCGATGAGCCTTGGAGCAAGACTAAAGGAAAGAGATGATTTATTGCTTGCTATAACTCAAATATTAGTTTGTGTCTATGTTTGCTTGGATAAGAATAGTCGAGGTGCTAGATTGGTTTTGTGTATAGTGCATGTAGGGGCTATGTGCAAAGCTCTTGAAGGAATAAGAGTATGTCCTTATATCTTGCGAGTTTCGGCACGAAGCACAACATTTTGATTTTGTTGTTAGGACTAGGGATGAATTGACTCTGAGGTCACTTGTGCTCTCACCATACAACAAAATAGGAGGCCACCTTTGCAATGCTAATTTTGAGACACTTGTGTGTAGATAGGAGTAGATTAGTATATTGGAAAAATAATTTTCTTGTGTGTTTGGAAGTGCAATGTAGGGAGCATAGAGTAGAATTAGATCAAGGCAAATATTTAAAGGCTCTCATTAAATCTCGGCTTGCATTGTGATATAGCAATAAAATCCATCTAGTGAAAAGAAAGGTGGCCCCTTTGGTGGTAAATATATTATGTGATGCTGCATTTAGGGACTTGAACTCCTATCCCTCATGTGGTAATTGTGCACTCTTCCAATTCTCCTACACATGCATTTTATGAATTTTTAGCATGTGAAATGTTTTTCACATATAGTAGATTAAAAGGGCCTCTACAAAGTGCCATGTCACTAGGACATGGCATGTCTATTGGCTTTCGCTCATAGTAGGCCAATATGTAATGTCAGCATCCTTTAACAGCTTCAAAAATTTCAAAATGTTAAAAAGTTTTTTTTCAAAAGAGGAAATAGATTGAAACAATGGAGTCTATCCATCTCAATGGGAGAAAGAAACCCTTCATCCATTGTGATTTTAAAGTTTTATAGGGATACAAGGATCCATAATATGGGGGGTTTTATTATTTTTGTATGCATAAGTTCTGCAAGTGTGGGGAGAGTAGAAATCTAAGGTAGGAGAGAGAGTAGGAAACACTAGCAAAGAGCAAGTGATTTTCTCTAGGAGGAGGGCATAGTTAACGTCAAGGGATTAATAAATGATTTTAAAGATGTGGTAAGATAGCATGCATTGTCCTCAATCATGTTTGCCTCTTCATCATCATGAAGGTTGCTATAGCACCAACATTTGCTTTCTCTTTACAATATCATCATCTTCATTGATGCTTTTGCTCCATATCATGAGCACCCTTCATCAATGCAAGCAACAAATGGGAGCTCATTTCCATGGACAATGACCTCATGTCTATAATAAAATATGTCCTCATCCACACCATGAATAGTACATGGTGCTTACAGGTACGTACAATAGTGTTTAGGAAAAGATAGGTTCGCTTCTCATCCCACGGCTGGTTGAGCACACAAGTATAGTACACAACATGAGCATAGATAAAGTAAACAAGAGCACTCCCATGAGTGCGCACACATTATCTTAGGATCACTAGAACCATTGTTCACGAAAAATATTTTTGGTAGCACATATAAAAACATCTAACTCAAAATTTTGGATGAATTTTTGAATCAAATTACACGTATTTGCTATTTTTATAACTAAAATTTTTAAAATTTCTTCTTTAAATTTTGAAGTTTCTTTTTTTGAAAATTTTGCAATTCATTTTATAGTAGACCTTGGTTTTTTGTGAAGATTGACTAGAACACTAGCACAAGCATAGACACATGAGGGCACACGCTATAGATCACATACTATGGCATGAGCACACATGTTATAGGGTACGAGCTTGAGTACACATGCTCTTGAGCACAACATTGCTAAATATACATATTATCATGGACCCCACCAAAGAAATGGGTTCACTTGGTCACTTAGTGAACATTAATCAAAATTTAAAATCCCCCTTAAAAGGAGAAAGGTCTGATCACCCAATTCGCTCGTGCTCGATATGGAACCTACACCCTCACACTGGCATTCTAAAGCTCCATCAAAACATCCGCATGTACAACACTTTAAATATCTCAGATTAAATATAACAGTCTTTAAAAAAGGAGTCACGCATGCCTAAAACTAGCGCTTTTGGTCATATTTGCCAAAAAGCATGGGCCTATGGTGGGGCCCAATATATCTTCATTCACACAACACGTCATAGAGTACATGCCCTAGGTTATTTAGATACATGGCACAACACTCATGAGTGCACACACTATAAAGTGTGCATATTATAACATGAGTAGAGTCATTATACAACACACACACTATAGAGCACATACATTATACAACATGAGAACACATTAGCTTGAGCATGTAGCATGCATCATAGCACATAACACATGAGCACACACACAAAAATAGACCTAGCACACATGGAAATGCACTAACCCATGAGCATGGCATTTGGCTAGCTTATAAGTACATGCATAGAGACACACACTTGGAGTTAAGCACATAACATACACCCTAGCACAGGTAGATAGGCATCCTAGCACTAGCACATTAGCACGTAGCATATAGGAGCAGATAGCACCTACTCATAGTATGATTGCACCATAGTAGGATAACACACAACTCACTAATGTGTACATACTAGCACATAGGAGAACATAAGAGCATGTGCACACATACCCGTACATGGGCACTAGCATAAGTACACATAAGAAGCATAAGAGCACAAGAGCACACCCTTTAGCATGTACACTTGGGCACGAGCACTAACATACATAGCATAGGCACACAACACTAGCATAAGCACAATGCACTAGCATGAGCATACTGGAGTAGCTCATTAGCACTAGCACACTAGAACATGTATTATAGTAGCACATATCACATAAGAGCATTAGCACCTACATAGATAAAAGCACTAGGACGTGAGCACTATCATGGCACACATGAACACATAGGTGCACATACACATGGAAGCACAAGAGTGCACAAGGGTCTAATAGCACATGATCATAAGAGAACATGAGCACACAAGGACATAGGCATAGGAGCACATGAGCACATAGGTGCATGTGCACATGCTACTACACTCTTATGTGCACATGCCACTACACATTTAAGCAATCATATCCACATCCAACCACATGTATTAAGGAAACACCACATGCACATGGTTTAAGACACCCATACTTGCATGAATATACACATCAACACCACCCTTAGGTGACATAGGTATAGGTTCACTTAGAATAATCACACTCACAACACACTTCTAGGACATGTCCACATTTATGTAGCTCATTAAAATTTTAGGATTATTTAGGATCTCCACAAGCACACACATAGCTAGATGCATGGTATATGTCTTTAGTCCCATATTCTTAGGGCACATACTCCTATAGGATAGGTCATAAAGTAACTTAGGGTGCAAGACGTGCATAAAACACTAGCATTTAGGCATCTCCTTATGCACAATCACTTCCTCATTAGCACATAGAATAGACACTCACCTCCCTAGAGACACGTACCAACCCTTAGCACCCCATTTCTGCTTAGGCATAAGAATACCCTAGGATGGACATAGCCCCACTCACACTAGCACACATAGCTAACATAGCATACTTAGGGCCACATCATGTCATTGGCTAGGTTGAAACTTTGTTCCCTTAGTCAATACCCACCTTAGGATCATTCCCTTCCCTCTTTTGTCCCTCTAGGACACTTAGGGAGGAACCCTAGTTACACTCACAATCCATTTACCTTGACCTAATTCCTTGGGCACATTTAGGTGCACATGTCCTAGCATGCTCTTATCATGCATAGATGCTCCATTGGTGCACCCTTAGATTAGGCACATCCTTTATGTGCACATTCCTTTAAATGAAACATTAGAGCTAAATTAGGCCTTCACAAGGCTCACATAATAGGAACACATCCTATCTATCTCCTAGGCTAGAATCTAACCTGATTATAACCTACCTATATTGTACTTACACATGTAGAGTTAGGCACTCAAATCATATCAAGCGTAGACTTCTTACAACCCACATAGGCAAGGCTCTTACACATTAATGTATACATGCACAATCACTTAGGGCACTTAACCCTTAGTTGACTTGCATTTCACTATGATAAGGGTACTTCACAACTTAGGAATCCATAGGCCAATTACAATTTATGCACTTAGGATCTTAGGAACACTTTTAGTTCCACATGTTCCCATAGACATGCCTACATGCCTATAATTAATACATTGCATTTAGGGTTATTGAGTGCTTAGAAGCCCCCATCAGACCAAACCCCAACTTAGGTCCATTGAAAATTTGTCACAATACATTAGGGCTAGACCACTAGCTCCTCACCTCACCTTGCACTTTAGGAATTTTAAGGTCACCTAAGATCATATCTCACTCATTTACACATGTATGCACTAGTCACTTGCATTGGGGAAGATGCAATTGATTGAGTTTGCCACAAGCATGCAAGGCCAAATCACCAAAAATTTTTGAGTACCCATCCAAGAGTACATAAGAGATGAGCTTGAAAGTTAGAAATTTTGCCAAATATTGCAAGAAAGCCTAATCATGATCCAAAATTACTCAAATATTGAACAATTTGAGTTAGCAAACCCTATCAAATCCTATTTGCCAAGACCCATCACATTTGTGAGTTGAACCCAAGGGAGTTTTTCACTCCATTTGATCTCACCTCACTAATAAACCACCCTAACAATCCACTATAGTTGACCTTGAGAGGACATCAAGTAACACACTTGGTTGCATGTTGATTATTCTAATCAAAAGAACCATTGATAGAACTAAGCACAAAAAAAAACAAAAATGGAGTTTGGTGAGATATCAGGCACAACTACATTCGAGCTAGAGGAGGATATTGCACTTGAGAGAAATATATCATCAAGAGTGGAACAAAGAATTGAGAGACCAAGGCACCAACACTTTAAGTCTCTTGGCCACACTTGGAACACAAAACAAAAATTCATGGCCATGCAAGCGGAACTTGACAAGATATGGCACATGCTAATGAGTGTAGAGATGGTAGGGTCATCTAAAGACACCTTGAAAAATCCCATTCAATGTACCCTTTATGATCATATGGATCCATTGACCATAGGGGCACACAAAACCCAAACTTTACACATTGGAATAGGTAATGTTGTAGCTCAAGAAGACCAAGCTAAGGTTCCCAAGATAGCTAAACCATTTCTACTAAACTAGGAATGATAGTCTAAGCTTAGGGAGAATTAAGCCAATATGTGAGGTTGACAATGCCACCAAGAAATCATCCTTTGTAGCTCTCAAATATATTCTCATCGAGTAGTCTTCCAAAGCTAGACAAGGGACACACATAGAACAACAAGATAAGGAAAATGGCCCATTAGACTATGAGAGTACTAAAATCTCAAAGGTTTCCCATCTAGATATGAGAGCACCCTCAACTTTGAACAAGAGCTAACTAGCTCTTCAAATGACTAGAACTCAAAATAAGGACTTAAAAACATGGAAGTCCTTGTCCAACAATCACAATGATATGGTGTAAACAAAACTTAAAGTACAAAGAGTAGGTGACTAAATAAAATGATGGTATAAGACATGGGTATCTCATTGTCATCTCAACACTTGCTACTCCAAAAGTCATTTGCCACAAGACCACATAAACTCACAACTTGTTGAAACTATTTTTGGCCAAGACCTATGTATTGTCACTATCCCAAACAACAAGAATCTACCCAACCCAACATATATGGCCCCCAACACACTCAATGTAGCTTCAATCATGTATATAAGGACTTTTTGAATGCAAGGCTCCCAATAGCTCCTATTGGAGCCTATAAGCCTAACATCTCAATCCAAAAGATCAAAGTTATGAAAATTGACTCCAAAAATGAAGAACTAAAACTAATGCCACCTATTTATCTTAGGATCAAATTCCTTGGTGAAACGACATCATGTTATCGAATCTCTCATTGATGAAGGAGAAGATTATAACACCCTAACCTATGATTCATGGACTAAAATCGAACAACCCAAGCGTGTGTCAACCAATGCAATAATCAACCCATATTGAGTATCCTCATCTTCCCTCTTAGGCAAATGAAAAACCTTTATAACCATGGAAATTGAAAGCATGCCCATCGTATTTTATGTGCTTCCAAATTGAGAAGATGTAGGAAAGGTGTTAGGAAGAACTTCCAAGCATGCAACCAAATGTGACGTGGACTATGAAGCACATTACATATGCGTGATCCCATTGGATGTCAATTTAATTACAACTTTCAATAGAGCCAACCTTGCCAATTCTCAAACAAAGGGCAAAAATCATACCATTGAGTCAAAAAGAAATCCTAGTGAGGATGGCAACAAGCAATTCTTAATGAATTTATCAAGGCACAAGTGGAGAAAAGGAAACCATTTTGTCAAAATCCTCTTGGTACAAAAAAGAAGACCTCAATTGCTAATATCCATACAATAACTACTAAAGTTTTCAATAAAAGATTGCCATAGAAAAGCAAGAGAAGAACTTGGGAATACCATCATAAACATTGATAGAGAGTTAGCACAATGCCGTGATGGGTCTCCAAAGCACCAAGGGTATCACCCGCATATGACACCTCTACTAAACATAGTCTAAATTTCACCCTGAACAAGAAAAAGAAGAAGAAGATTGAAATGCAGATGTAGATAAAAGACCAAGACAATTGAGATTACCAAACCATCTAAGTTAGAAACCAAGAAGTTGAAACTTATCGATTGAAAAAAAACACTTGAGTTTACCTTAATTGAGGTGCAACGACTTCGTGCAACTACCAATTCCAAAGAGAAATTAATAATGTCTAACAAGCCATCAACTCTTAAGGAGAAGACTTTTATATGCATGATGTTGTTCAAGCTAGGAAGGAAAATTCAAGGGAGAAGAGAATAGAGTCACTAAAGGAAGATGGTGAATATAGTGGGAGCTCACGCTCAACCACCAAGACCCACAAATTTCTTATTGCTTCAAGTGTTTCAAGCAAGCAAAAATGGCTATCTCTCACCTAGCTTACACACCTTCGATCCTACGGGGGTTTAATGAGCTTACATTGATGCCTAAATGAGTAGCCTCCTCCCTCAAGCAAGCTGGTAGCTCCATGATTCAAGATGCAAGCTCAAGCAACCTCAAGCAACCTCAAGCCTCCTCCTTCAAGCTCCATCCTCCATAGCCGTGCATGAGACAAGAGAAGAGAAGAGAAGAAGAAGAAGAATAGAGGAGATGATGGAGAGATTCTTCTCCAAGATCCCTCACCCTCACACACTCACTCCCTCTCTTAAGCACACATAAGCAAGCAAGAAGGAGAGAAGAAGGGAAGAAGAAGAGACCACTTTTTCCACACACCAAAGAATGGGGTCCTCGTTTACTTTTTGAGTTTATATACAAAACCATAAATCCCTTGGGCATCCATTCCTTTTTTACATGATAGGGCATCTTGCCAATGTCCACTTCCGCTATTCCCTTTCAATTGTCTTGTCTCTTCACCGAAGTCCGTTTAGACTTTACAACTTGCACAAGAGGGAGCCTAGCGCTCTTATTAAATGAATTACATTGCACCCCACACTTTCCTTGCAAGAGCCCTCAAAGGTTCTCCTTGATCCTTGAGAAAGCATCCTTCATCCTTGAGAGAGCCTCCTTGATCCTTGAGAGAGCATCCTTCATCCTTGAGAGAGCCTCCTTGATCCTTGAGGGGACCTCCTTCATCTTGAGAGGACCTCTTTCATCCTTGAGTGGGGCTTGCTAGAATATTCAGTGGTTTCCCACGTTTTTTCCGAGCTTGCCTTCTCCTCCACTTTTCTTGCCTAGGTAGAATGAGCTTCTTCATTCACTTTTTGACTTGTGCTTCCTTTTTCCTTCTTTTTGGCTGCATGGTCTATGTCCATGACATGTCCTATAACATTACCCCCTCCTAGATGAGTGCCAAAATCCCATGGCACTTGCAGGTTTAAGCTAATGAAGGTCTAGTGATTTGATAGACTGTCATGTGAGTTGATGATGATGGGGCCTTCGAAGTTGGTGGCTTGCATTGTTTGGAGCTATTTGTAAAGAAAAGAAGGTGCACTTTCTGGGGGTGTGTCTACCTTACTGTGTGGTGCATTGTGCTCGTGTTAGTGGACTTGGGAGTTGGGTCACGAAACCACAAGTCTAGTTGGGAGTTGGGTCGAGGCCTAGTTGTTGTACCACACTTGAGGACCCAGTTCTTCCCTAAGGGGGTGCGATGAGTGTGGCTTAGGGAGACAGGTCTACTAACCATAGGCGAGGGTGACCTCCCTAGGTATGTCCTGCCCTTGATGTGCCCTAAGCATGCCGTGGGGAATGAAAATGGGCTAGGGGGTTAGAGACAAAGCTAGCTGACCAAAGCTACCAAATGTTCCCAACTTGAGGACCCCTAGGTGCAGTGATTATGACCTACACGTAACGAGATCATTCGATTGCTTTCCCTGTGATTGCCTTCTGGTGATCTCTTATTCGTTCACTTTTTTTTTGTCTTTTCTCTACTTTTCCTTTTCTTTTCTTGGTTCTTTCTTCTCTCTCTCTCTCTCTCTCTTTTAATATATATATATATATATATATATATATATATATATATATATATATATATATATATATATACACGAATATCTAGTCCTCATCATCGTAGTCATGACAGGGGGAGGTTGGAGGCTTAATAGATTTTCCAAGAAATTATCTACTTTGGATGTATCTTTTTAGGCCTATTCGAGCATTAAGGGTAGTGGTAGATAGGAAGGGATGGTTGCAGCTAGTGAAATGACTGTCACTCATATCCTCTAAGAGGGCTACGCAAAAGGATGGCAAGAGGGCAGCGCGGATCATTAGTCTAGCCATTGCACAGCTATGTATGCCGGCATTGAGATAAAAAAAGAGTGGTGGAAGATGGTGCTCTTGTGGCATAGGCTCATGTCTAAGTAATACCCTAAGTAATTTCAGATAATTACAAGTGGTAATAAAGGTAAAATTTGGGCAAAAAGTGAACTTGTTGAGAAAGCGGGCAATTGAGTCCCATAGATTGGTTTCGGAGAAGGTTAGGGAATCCTCCAGCTTGGTGGAATTTATGTTTTATATTTTTGGAAAATCATATATGTCATGGATGGATGTCAAGATTGAAATCCACCCCTACCCTTCTTAGATATGGCATATGTGTGGGATCATTTCTCTCGAAGGGTAGTGTGTTGCAAAACGACATCCAGGCATCCATGTTGCCGTCCCAAATTCTCTTTTGCTACTTGGGTTGGGACTCGGCTTGAACTATTCGAGGCAACTCCATGATTTTTTCTTCCCAATATTTGGGTGCTTCCGTTCCCCATCATGTTGGGTTGTCGAGCCTTCCTGCCACACTTATTACCTCCTTCATCACTTTGGTCTTGATAGCACTTTGCATAAGGTGGAAGGGAATTAAAAAGTGAAGTTGAAGGGTTGGTGGCCATTTTCTTTTTGCTCCCATACTATGAGCTCCACATTCCAATCCAATAGGAAGCAATCTGCTCATGGTGGGATGGGCATTCTAGGGGCTATTGTTGGTTGGGCTTTTAATATTCTTCTTGCTTGATCCAACATCCCTTTTCTTCTTGAGTTCTACTTCCTCTCGGTAGTGGTGTCTACTTCTTGTTGCATTTTTGGTTGTGGAGAGGGAGGTTGTGGTACTAGTTCCTCTTCTTGCTATCCCATTTCAAACTCGGCTTTTGGGAGTGGCCTCTGCCTTTTAGCTTCACTCCTGGGCTCTTGCAATTCTCCTTATTTGAAGCTTAGTAGGTCCGCCTCTTTGACCATTAGCCCTACCCTTAGCAGATAATCTCTTTGATCCGGTCAGCTTAGGCTGGTCCCTTCTTCCTGTGCGGTTTAGCACACAGCCCATTTTATTGCTCTGCGGGAAATCTCCAGCTTTTTCTTTAGTGATTCAATGGCCTCCTCCTCCTTTGATTGTGTGACATCCATTAAAGTGCTAAGGAAGGCACATTGTTGGGCTTCTAGTATTGTCTATGCGGCCTCTTCCTTGCTCTTCGCAACCACTTTATTTCCTTTTACAAGGGCCAAGTGGCTTGCCAGGTCTTTCACTCTTCTCTCACTCTTCGCCACCCATTCGTCAGCCTTTTGTTGCATCTCCTTTAGGCTCTGATTCTGTCTTTATGCTAGGGCCACTATGGTTGGTTCTTGTTCTTTCCACTTTTTAGTTGTTGTTGCCTTCTCCTTATTCAAATATTCAATCTCTCTCTCTAACCTCCCTTGCTCTCCCATTTCCATCACCAGCCTATCTATCATTTCATCAAATTTTTTTTAATGCTCCTCCCCTTCTAGGGCTTTTACTGCTTCTTCTACTACGAGTTGATCCATGGCTTGTTAGATCTTGTCCATTCACCTTGTCAATTCTTGATTCTACACTATGAGGAGTTTGTGTTGCCTTTGTAGGCCAATCAGCTCCTGATGCTCTTCCTCAAGCCCCTTCTGCCACTTATCCTCTTCTCCTTCTTTAGACTTGAGCTCTGCTTTCAACTCACTTATTTCCTTTTGGTAGCTTTCCACTTGGCATGTTTTCTCTAGTTGGAAGGTCGACATGGCCTCTTTTTTGGCCTCGAGCTCAGCAATAGCAATTTTCATTTTGTACTTTGCCCTCTCCATCTATGACAGAAGTTCCTTGACATAGTCATCATAATGTGTAGTCGATGGCAGTGCTATAGGAGTAGTCATTGTGGATGCTTCCATCTTCTGCCTTTTGGGGTCCTGTCTGGACTCTATGTCCGCAGCTATCGATCTTTTTGTTCCAGTCACTGGGGTTACTCCACTTCCACCTTGAACCATCTCTTTGTTGACCAAAAATTGCACACATGCCACAAGGTTGTTGGCATCCACCGTGGTAGATGAGCCTTGGGTGGGTGTAGAGTCTAGGGTGGTGGGCACTGGGACAAGTGGGATGGGGTTAATTAGACCCTTGCCCTTGCCCTCAGCTACTGGGGGTGGCATGGATTTGGGTGCTTGGGAGCTTATGCTTGGGCATTCTTCTTTATGAGGGCTCATGGCTGCTAGCTCTTCTTTCCTTGAAGGCTGCTCCACTGAGAGGCGGATGGCCATGGCTATGTCTTCTTCTTCCTTCCTCCTTAGCTCCTTGGCCTCTCACTCTCCTTTCCTTCTCCTCTTCTCCTGACCCTTCTTGGATTCCTCTTTTAATCTTGTCGTTTCCTCCTTTTCCCTTCTCTTTCTTCTCTCTTCAGCACTTTTGGACTCACTTTGGGCTCTTAGCGGATCTGTTGTTCCTTTCTTGCTACTCTCTTCTCCGGCCTTCTTCTATGGAGTCTTTTTCTTCAACTTCTTGGCCCCCCATTGGCTAGATTGTGCTTGCCACTCTCCTTATTTGTCACTCACCGTCCTCTCACTAGATTGCTCCCGTTTCTTGGTGTGGAGGTGAATTGTCTAGCATCTCACTAACTTCTTCATCTTCTTGTGCTTCCTCGAGGCCTCTCTGATGATGGCCATCAAGACCCCTCCGAAGCCAATAGTAGAGGCCTTTGATGACAACGACTTCCTAGCTTTAGAGATCGGGGATTCTCCCCTCCCGCAGGTCTTTCACCTGTGACTAATGCTTTCATTGATGTTTCTATCATCTTCCGCATGAAACTGTTTAGGTTCACTTCGTCGAAGGACTTGGTTGTGATACTCTTGAGCATTGGCACACTGATTTTTATCATCAATGCATTGTACCTTTGGCTGGAGAATAAGGGGTGCACCATTTTTGCCTACAGTTGGACATCAGGGTTGGGGATGTCCATCGTTGGTGTGGACCATCACCTTGTACATTCCCAATATGTTGTACACATCCCTTTTTGGCCATCTTTCCACTTTGTTGGGCATGCCCAGTGCTTACATTGCTTCATGAGTTGCTTAATGACTAGCTCCTCCATGATTGTGTCTTCCAAATTCAGGATGTGCCTAAATTTGAATTGGTTGTAGGTCGTTGTCTCCCCATTGAGAGGCCGTACTTTGCCTACTCTTCCTCTAAGAATGGCAGCTTGCTGGTTTTCTCCTATCCTGCCATTGTAGGTGCTTGTCATGAAGCCATAGCCCACCATTAGTATTCTTCAGATACTTTTTGCGAGAAGACACGTAGGAGATGGAAGAAATGCTTATGAAAATTGAAATGCTTAAATATAGAAATAGAATTTTTCTTTAAACAGTCCATGCATTTCACACAAATTTCTAACACTTTTACTCGATCATGAGTTGACTTTTACGCATTCTTTTCCATTGTTGATTGAGGTTTTAGGGTTCATTTTTATGTTCCACACTTGTTACCACTTACACATTCTCCCTTAGAGATGAGAAGAATCCTTCCTAGGATTAGAGGTTCAAGGGTGGAGACCATTCAATGCATGCTCACTATGTTTCATCCTCACATGAGCCATGGGTAGAAGTTCGAGTTTTACTCCTTTTGAGCATAATGGACCATGTCGACAAGTCGAATGCTTACGTGGGTGAGATAAGTGAGGACATCTATGAGGAAATCACCAAAGTCCGTTTGACTAGCAATGTGTAGCTCCTCCTCTGTCAAATGCAATCTAAGTAGGGGTGAGTCATGATGTGCTCTTCGAGGGGCCAATTGTGGATAGTGGTCACAACACCCTATAGGAGGTCAGGGCTACATAAGTTGGGCCGTATTTTCTGAGGTCTTGATTACTTGTCTCTGCTCACTGTTGGTCATGATTTGGTAGCCCTTTTTCTCCCATTGAAGAGAAGAGAAGCGGGAGAAGAAGAAAAGAGGAGAAGAAGAGATTCTTCATAGTCCTTCACTCTCACACACTCTCACACTCCCTCTCCACCTCTCTCATGCATAAGAAGGAACCAAGTCCAAGAACAAGAAGATAGCTAGTTTGCACACACCAAGAATGATATATCCATTTACTTTTTGGCTTCTATACACGCCCTTCTCCCCTTGGGCACCCAACCCCTTTCATGACCAGCAGTCTCGGCCGTCGGCCGGCCGAGACTACTAGGCACCCAACCCACTTTCATGACTAGCAGTCCCGACCGGCCTTGGTCCTTCACTCTTTTTCCTATTATTTCCTATTCTCATGGCTCCTTGACATATGCCTTTTCATTTACAACTTGCAGAAGAGAGGAAGCCTGGCGCTTTTTTGCAAAGGGAAAAAATGTGCTTCATCTCTTGGTACACTCTATTCTTGATTTTAAAAATTTTCCTCTGCTTCTTGGTCTTCTTTTTCCATCAAGCTGTCTTCTTAAGCTCCTTCTTAAGCCTTCTTTGTGCCTTGTATCATTTTACACCTTGTGTTATTCCAAGGATTAACAAATGATTTGTAACATCAAAGCCTAGAATAGAAACAAACTAAAGCATAATACCATTACATGAGAATGGAAAGTGAATATGTAGAGATGAAATTTGAAACTTTCATTTTGCAATGTTTCTATGTGTTCTTATTCTCCAAATTAATTATATGTGTCTTATTTATTTTAGATTTAGGATTCTTTGAAAGATATCTATAGAGAATGTTCATCCTCATGTATATAGACGTGGGTAAACTTTAGAAGATCTAGTGTGATGTATTAGATAGGGAACATTAATAAGCAGATGTATAGACATGGGTAAGGTACATATTGCATTACAATATGGTGTTACATGTGTTGTTATATGTGTTGTACCAAACTACGATAGCCTTGTTATTATCACACTAAAGAATATGCCAAATATCTCATTGAAGTAAGTTGAATCATCTATCTATGAAGAAGAAAGAAGACTTGCAAATCATGACAAGTAAATGGATACAGCCATGTATGTTAAGGATGGATCTACTTCAAGATCTAAGGTTAAGACTTCTTGCATCTTGTCTAGTAAGATTGGATATTTGGAAAAGAAATGCTACTTGAAAATGAAGTTCCCTATGTGCTGAAGATTGTGTATTAAGCTCTCATTATTACTTTAAGAAGAAAGAGCAAGCAACTGTACTTGAAGAAAATAAAGACAATGAAGTGGTCAATGTTGTCACAATTGTTGGTCATGATGATAAACGTGAGTATGATTGGTATTTTTAGACTTTCCTTTTTTAGTAGCATCAAAATATCTCTACTTTTGTAATAATGTATTGGCCAAAGCATCCTTGCAATAGTAGCTTAGTAGCCAAGGTGTCAAACTCAATGCTTTCTTGGAATAGTAGCCGAGTTGTAAGACCAAGCAGGCATACTTGGAATAGTGCCCAAGTTATAAGACCAAATAAGCATACTTGGAGTAGTGTTTTGATAATGGTAGATATTTTTCTTTTATTAGTTAAGTCACCAAATTGTTGCTCAAATGGAACTAGTTGAAAGGCAAGTGTTGAAATTATCCTAGTTCTAATTAGTGGAAATCTAGCAGTATATGAACTATCTCGAGTGTGCTAAAATAGAGAGCTAAGTTTGGTAGAACTAATTAGGTATCTAGTGGTATTTTTTATAGTGATTTTATAAATATTTTAAGTATATAAATTTTTACAATCAAATTTCTATGGTGTTAGTCTTGAAATTCCTACACCTAGCACACTCCTATCCTAAGCCAAAATTGCAATGTTTGAATGACTTATGGGTTGAAAAGCTTATGCAGCTTAGTGACTAGCATACATAGCATGCTGAACATCATTCCACATCTATCCAAGGTTTGTAATCATTGATCAATTCTGTACGCAATTTGTGTAAAGGCCTCGGTAGCATGCATCCCATATTGACTACATACCCTCCAAGCTCAATATATACATGCCTTTTTCAATACATTTTCCTCATGTCTAACATATTCATTCAAGATTTTGGGGTATCCATTGAATGTATCTACACCTACACACAAGTATAGGGCTCGGAGATTTGAGGGGTGTGCAAAGTTTCTCCTCAAGTTATGTTGTGCACCCCTTCAAGGTCATTAGTGGGTAAGGGAGGGTCACCTCACTCTTGTCTTTCCACCTCGCCTAGCATCGGTCTTTTTCCTTAGTAGGAATAAACATGGAAAGACTAATTCTAATCAAATAGCATGCAATGCAAGGCTGATCAAAAGAGATCTTATGCTTTCAATGAGATGTAGTAGTAACAATGAAAATGGGCTAAGAAAGGGATTACCTCGGTGGCTAAGTGACTTGTTGGCTACACTTACCCTTGTTACAATTTATTTTCTTGGGTATTCAATCATAGGCAACACAATAATCCAAGCTCAATCAAGTCAAGATTAGTATTAACATAAAGAGTCCAATGAATGCTTATGAGATGTCAAATAAGACCTAGACTTGGTAGTATGTAAGGTTAACCCAACCTCTCTATCAAAAAATGGATATGACTAAGGAAGTGGATTTAAAGAGAGATTACAAAGGAAACAAAATTACTCAAGTGGTACCTTTTGCGACTATTGAAATCAGTGTGGCATCCATGATGTAAAATTTTCAGCCCTATAGCTCCAATGATGAATCTCAAATAGCTTGAGGGATTAACATCCAATCGTGTCTTGAATCTTGATAGAATCCTTACGAGTGTAAGCCTCTAATATGGTGAGATGCTTAGCTCACCAAGATTAAAGTGCTCTTTGTGGATCCTCTTAACAATTCTTCAACTCACTATTGTTGTTGCTAGCTTGCTCATGTGGCCTCATGGATGGTCCACCTCTTATGCATGTCAAGGGAAGAGGAGGCATTAACCTTCCTAAAAAATGCAACCTCCCCTCTTCAAAGTGTGTGCTACTATAGAATACTAAATATCTAATTTGGATGGATAACATAGATTTTGAGAGTGGAAGAAAAAAGATGTGAAGCTCAATATGTAGTGTTTGAAGGGATGGAGTTCCTACCATGTCTATGTGCTCTACCTGGACTAAGAGGAGGAGGCAACACCCATGGTTTTTGTGGTAAAGATTGTTGCTGAGCGCAACATCTTCCTAGTTGGCTGCAAGGATGTGATTGGTTTCCGAGCTTCTTGGTGGATCCTATTATCCATTGAGCATAAGGAAGAGAACAAGGGAAACAAGTAGAATGTCGAGTGCATCAAGGAATATCATCACAAGGTCAACGATGAGCTCACAAACAAATGTTATGACATCTTGAGCATTATAGATAAACACCTAATTTCTTCATCAAAATATGGAGAGTTTTTTGTATTCTATTTCAAGATGAAAGGGGATCGCTATAGATACCTAGCAGAGTTTAAAACAGGGGATGAGAGAAAGGAAGTAGTCGACTAGTCATTGGCATCCTACCAAGATGTTTGAAGCATTATTGCAATTGAATTGCCTCCTTATAAGATTCCTCACTAAGAGTGCCAAGCTTTGCAATACTTCATTAAAAATTGTATTTGCAAATTGGCATGCATGCTCTGGTGAGTTGATTATCTCATAGTAGAACACATAAAATTTCAATGCTAAGCAATCTAGAAATAGCCTCAATGAATCTAGACAAGGATCCTAAAAAATATGTTGAGACTCAAGCATGGAAATTTATCTCCTCTTCTTCTACACTTAGAACATATAGAACCCCACTTGCTCCCTTTTTCACTATGGTCTCTCACAAAAAAAGCCATTATATCTACTTGGAGCTAGCATAAATATCCCAAAAGATGTCTCCCATGTGGTTGAATTGATCCACCTCAAAAGGATGCTTGAATGATAGAGGAAAGCATAAGGAAGCTTTCCCCAAGGTTGTGGAAGAAGATCATGAATACACCACGAGTAGGAGAAGACATGCAAGGCTACCCTCCATGGAAGCTTGAGAGAAAGCTTAGCAAGAAGATGAGAGAGAAAGCCTTCTTTCAAAAAGTAACTGAGGTTTAGGCTTTCCCTAACTCCTAAGACTCCATTTTTGACCAAAGACCTCTAAAATATGCATAAGGATCCTGCCTCTACTCCTCCTTCAATAATGCCATCCTTTGCTTATCATACTCCCTGTGTACTTGAGTAAAATAGGGTTTTATTGCTTGAAAAGAAAAGTGGATTTCATGAAAGAGGGAAGAAAGGACCAAAGCATTGTGCTCAAATACCAACTATAATGAGCAAGGTTGGAGAGGGAGAAGAGAGGAGAGAAGATTGTAGAGAGAGAGAGAGAGGAAAGAAAAAGATTAGAGAAAGATAAGAAGAGAGAGAAAGGCGAGGAGGCCATGAATGCTAGAAGAGAAGGTGAAGAGACTTGATTATTCATTTAAAACTAATTCCCTAATTGAGTCGCTTAAGAGCTTTAGTTTGCCAATGGCTAAGAGGAAACTATAGTAATGATTAGAGTGTAACTAATGATAATTATGGCCAAATTTCAACATGTTAGGTTTTGAGAGAGAAGAAGATATCTTAGCTAAAAACTCCATTAAAGGTATAGAAAATCTTAAAAGGGAGAGAAGGATTGAAGCTTGGACTCGAGAGCTATGGCGGGAGAGCAAGAGCAAGAAAGAGAGAGACAAGAAATGGGAACTCCAACAGTCACAATGTGTGACCGGGCCTTCCTTTATTCAGACTGTCACTAAAAGAATAAAGAATAAAGTGACGGTGACGGGCGCCCGCCACCTACAGTGTGCAGCAGTGGCGGTGAGTGTCAGTGTAGTAATACACGGGCGGCTAGGCAGAGGTGCCTTTACCCCCAACAACCTCCCACTTAAAGGCGAATCTGCTGTAGTGAGGAGTGAAAAGAAAAAGAAAAAGACAGTACAACATGTACACATGTACAACAGGATGAGGAAAGACGTCATCTCATCCCATGCCCATCAACCTCCTGAGGAAGGAAAAGCGCTCTATAGAGAGGCTTTTCATGAGCATATCTATAGGATTCTGGTCTGTCGAGATCTTGACAAGATCAACAGACTTGTCCTCAACGACCCCACGTATGAAGTGATACCTCACCTCAATGTGTTTTGTCTTCGCATGGAAGACCGGATTCTTGGCTAACTGAATAGTACTCATAGAATCCGAATGCAGTGTAGGGATAGCATCAATACCAAGGTCCGCAACCAAACGACCCAACCAAATGGCCTCCTTGCAAGCCTCACTGGCTACAACATACTTGGCCTATGTAGTAGAAAGGGCTGTACATTTCTACACCCTGGACATCCAAGAAACAACACCTCCAGCATAGGTGAATACATAGCCAGAAGTGGACTTCCTACTATCTGCATGTCCTGCATAATCAGAGTGAGTGTACCCCACGACTCTTGTATCCTGACTGGCATAGCATATGCACATATTTAAAGTGCCCTTCAGGTACCTCATGATACTCTTCACGGCATCCCAATGCTTCTTGCCAGGTGTAGCCATATAGCATGCCACAACACCAACTGCAAAGGCAATATCTGGACGAGTGGCTATCATGGCATACATAAGACTGTCCACTGCGGATGCATAGGGAATCTTGGCCATCTCAGCCCTCTGCTCATCTGTCTGCGGACAATCAGCCTATGATACCTTCACATAAGAAGGCAATGGACAGCCAATAGGCTTTACGTCCTACATGCGGAAGCGCTCAATGACTTTATGAATGTACTCCCTTTGTGACAAGTAGAAGAGTCCCTGATGCCAGTCGCATCTAATGCGCATACCAAGTATGTGAGCGGCATGTCCCAGATCTTTCATCTCAAAGCTCTTCGTGAGCTGAGCCTTAAGAGCATCTAGCTCATCATGAGTTTTCCCTGCTATCAGCATATCATCCACATAGAGTACCAAAAGCAATAAAGAATCATCATGGGCTTTCTTCGTGTAAAGACACATATCCATAGCACTCATGCTGTAGCCCTGTGACTACATAAAGGCATCAAACTTATGATACCACTCCCTAGGTGCCTGTTTCAAGCCATAAAGACTTTTCTTCAATTTGCACACTAGGTGCTCCTAGCCAGGTTCTGCAAAGCCCTTAGGCTGCTCCATATAAATCTCATCATGCAAGTCCCCATGTAAGAAAGCCGTCTTGACATCCATCTGGTATAAATCCAAGTCAAGCTAAGCAACCAAAGCCAAGACTAAGCGCAGGGTGGTCATCTTAACCACAGGAGAAAAGACCTCATCAAAGTCCATACCATGCTCCTGCTTAAAACCATTTGCTACCAATCTAGCCTTGTATGCCAGCTTGGGGTGTCCAGGGGTACTTTTCAGCTTGTACACCCACTTGCACGGCAAAGCCTTCTTGCCCATAGGCAAGGAAACCAAATCCCAAGTCTCATTCTTATGCAAGAATTCTATCTCAGACTGCATAGCCCTCTCCCAGGAATGACTGTCACCCCTACGCATAGCCTCATCATAAGTGAAAGGCTCTTCGGCATTTATAACCAAGACATAATGCATCAAGGGCTGAAATCTATTAGGTGGACATCTGTCTCTAGTAGACCGTCTCACGACAGGCTCTACTGCCTGCCCAGCTACCTATCCAACACCCTAACCATGACCATCTGCTCTGCTATAGGCTGTCCAACTGGCTGTGTGGGAGCTCTCGGCTCCTCCTGAAATATGACCCTGCGAATCTCAACAACTCTCTCAGGCTGCTGATGCATCTTGTCTTCATGGAAGACTACATCATGACTGCGGATGACTTTCCACACCTGCGGATCCCAAATATGGTAAGCCATCTCTACTACATCCCCATAATAAAGGAAAATGCATTTGACACTCTTAGGATCCAAGTTACTTCTCTTGTCCCTGGGCACATGGCAAAATGCCTCACAGCCAAAGACACGGAGATGCGCATAAGAGGGAGGTTTTCCAGTCCATACCTCCTCTGCAACCTAGAAATCCAAACCACTAGAAGGTGATCTGTTTATGACATGCACAGTTGTACTAACTGCCTCAGCCCAAAAGCTCTGTGGTAGGCCTGCGTGGCTAAGCATACTATGTACACGCTCTTGGATGGTTCTATTCATCCGTTCAGCCAAACCATTCTGGGGGGGGTGTAGGGGGCGGTCAACTGACACTTAATACCC
Organism: Lygodium microphyllum; assembly: GCF_053477565.2. Taxonomy (NCBI): domain Eukaryota; kingdom Viridiplantae; phylum Streptophyta; class Polypodiopsida; order Schizaeales; family Lygodiaceae; genus Lygodium; species Lygodium microphyllum. The sequence continues at coordinate 60,874,054 of NC_141139.1, read as the reverse complement.
CTCTCATCACATAACTACTCAAAAGCACATGAGACATACTCACCCCCATTATCTGTCCTTAGGCATTTTAGCCTATACCCAGACTGATTCTCAACCAATGCAAGCCATCTCTGAAACATAGCCAAGAAAAATTTCCGTGAAATATCATCTATGAACGTAACAAAATACTTTGCACCACCCATAGACTGACAAGGCATGGGCCCACAGACATCCAAATGTACCAATGCCAAGGGCTCAATCATGTGTGGTTTACCAGACTTCTTATGCGTAGACCTAGTCTACCTACCATAAAGACAATGCTCACATGAATCAAAACATGCATAATCAAGGGGCGGTAAGTACTGCAAACCAGAAAGCATTTTCATTCCCTTCAAAGACATATGGCCCAAACAGGCATGCCAAAGAGAGACATATGGGATAGAACCCACAGACAAAACATGATCAAGGAAAGAAGTGGATACAATTAGGGGATAGAGGCTGCTAGCCTTGGCACCTCTCGCAATCACAAGTCTGCTACGAGTGATCTTCCATGCAGAGTCTCCAAAAGATACATGATAACCTGCATCATCAAGCTATCCAGCTGACATGAGACTGCATGTCAAAGCAGGTACATGACGTACATCCTGCATAACAAAACTGCTGCCAGAAGGAAACTGCAGCCTAACATCACCAATGCCCACAATATCAAGAGAGCTGTCATCATCCAAGTGCATAGAACCCGAAACAGTACGGTATGAATGAAACCACTCTTGGCAAGGTGTCACATGAAAGGACGCACCTGAGTCCAAGAGCCAACACTGTGCATACATAGAGTGTATCTCTATCATCTGCGAAGCACTAGAAGAAGCTGTTAGGATATAATCATCATCATCAACATCCTCGGGCTGCATAACATTGATCTCTTTAATTTTAACACTGGACTTTGTAGGCACTATGCTGCGATCAGAAGACTTATCCTATACTTTGTCTTTCACCTTATCTTTGCGCCTTTCATTGCGCAGTTCATGGCATTGTGGCCTAATATGGCCCTTTTTTCCACAATGGTGACAAGTAACATCTGCATTCCTACCACGAGATTTGCTACATGACTTCCCACGAGACTTGGACCGAGAGTTCTAAGAATCCCATCCACGGCCATTGCCACTGCCATGCTTTCCATATCCATCATTCCTGCCCCTAGCTGTCATAGCATGCGACACACGAGAGGCATCCAAATTCTTACGGTTAACCTCTTCCTGTAAAAGAGCACTCTCAACATCAGATAATTTCAAGGTAGCAGTAGAGGCACATAATGCAGTGCGGAATATATCCCATGACTCATTAACAGTACCAAGCAAGAAAAGAGGAGTGACATCCTCTGCAAAAGTGATATCCTGCAAAGTCAAGTTCTTGAGTATGACATGGAACTGGCTCAAGTGAGCAGACATGGTCACATTCTCCTTCATGCGCAGATCCATAAGCTGCTTCAGCCAATACATTTGACTCGTTGGACTTTTCTTGTCATAGAGATTCTTGATTTTATCCCACAACTGCCATGCACTCTGTTCTTCCTCAAAGACATTGTAATGAACCTGTTCTGTGAGAGACAATACAATAGTGGACTTGCATAACTCATCAAGCTCAAGCCATTCCTCATCTAGCATAGTTGCAGGCGGATGCCCGGTCAACCTCAAAGGTTTGATCTGCGATTTTTGCACCAACACCTGCCAAATCTGACTCTTCCAATAAGAGTAATTCATACCATCAAGCTTAGTGATGTTGAAAATAGCATGATCAGTGGACGAACTCGCCATAATGTAAACTGGAAGACTGTAGAAAGTTCAAAACTGCTTGATGTTTACTACAGAAAATGACAAAAAAATCACCAAAATCGAGAGAAAATGGTGAGAAAAGTGGAACCAAAGCTGCTGCCCACCAAGTACTAGTGAAAGTACATCATTTTAGAATGTTTCAGCATGAAAAATCCATGTCAGTCCATACATATATGCTTGCTGTAATAAATTACAGATTTCAGTAAAAGAGAGCTAACAGTGCCAAAATCGGATCCCAAGGCAATCAGATATTGCCAAGACCAAAGCCGGCATCATGCGGGCATAACATAAGCATATGACGGTCGATAAGCATGAATCCAACACCCAAGTATGTCATACTAACATCTACCAGTGAGTAGGCACACCCCCAATCAGCGGGGCAAAGTGTTCCTGCCACTACCAAAACTTAACACAAGTAGGTGTCAGCTCACAAAGATACGGATCCAAATCTGAGACTCAGCTCATAAGCATACAGTGAACCAAGACATATAATGTATCATCCCAGATGGTAAGAAATCCCAAAGTCTCAAGTGTCTGTAACTGCTCAATAGCATGTAACTGCACAATACATAAAGGCATCACCTGCTCAATGTTTGATAAGCATTCAAGAATTCTCCCACTGGCACAAAAGCCGTATGTACGAGCTCAAGAGCTCAAACCAAGGCAAGACACAGTGCCAATGACATAAGTCCAAGACAATACATCAATAGTACATCCCGAACATGTAGGTGGTAGAGCATCCATATGTTGCATCCATAAGCATGTAAGACATCAAGTACATCCCAATCCAAACTCAGACAAGCCAAGTAACATCCAAGACAACTCCAGATAATCCAAAATGCATCCAAGGTAGAGCTTCAATGAGCACTCAAGCTCAATGTATGCATAGGATAATCAACCGTGACATGAGCATCAAGCCGTAGGCAACCGTTATGCATAAACCCAAGGGGCATCACTGTCAAAGCATATACCACTATCAAGCACGAACCATGTCAATGAGTGCATAATTTCAAAGCTCTTCCAAAAGCATCCGTAATGAAATCCAAGCTCAAAGTCGTACCCTGAAGATCAATACTTCATGGCATATATCCAAGACATAGGCCGGAACCAATAGGCATAACCCAAGGCATGTAGAATAGCTTCAGCCCGCTTTTATTACAGCATGAAATGACTATCAAAACTGAGAAATTTCAGTCCCAAACCAGTGCCAAAATGATGGCATAACATGTGCAATCCATCCCCAAGTCGATCGGCATCCAATAGGCATCAAACCAGTTGACTATGTATGCCTAGACAAGCATAGCATTTACTGTCAATGTAGCATCAACATAACATGACTGTGAACTGCTGTAAACAGTCCAAAACAGTGTTTGAATCAGCCCCAAATCAATGTCCAATGCTCAAGCCTTCAAGACCAGGCCATAGACCATGTCAAGAGTGCATTATGAAGCCCAAACATCATGCCAATGACCACTAGGAAGTAGGGGGCTGCCTTGGTACTGTACACGAGCTACAAAAAAATGGTGCAAACTGTCTAGATCTGTAGGGGAGTCCTGCTACTCACGTGGCTGAAGTTTGAGGTCTTGGCGAGCAAGAGAAGTGGCCAATGGTGGCCCACAATGAGCCCCAACAAGTCTTGTTCAAAGGCAAGTGAGATATGAAGCAAGGGAGCTTCAATGGTGGCTGCCCCAATCTTGTTTACAGCCTATGAGACCTGATAACTGAAGTAAACCCTAAAAAAAAGGTTCAAATACCTTTGCTTGAATTCCTTGAGGGTGCCTCAATAGGCCGGGAAGAAGCTCAAGAAGCCGGAGAGTGACGGGAGCTCGGTAAGGTCGGATATCGCTGCCGGGAAGGAGACCCAATACGAGTGGGGAGTCGATGGGAAGATGAGAATGCCATGAACCAAGCTCAAGAGTGGGGAAGCTGAGCTCTAATACCAGTTGAAAGGGAGAGAAGGATCAAAGCTTGGACTCGAGAGCTATGGCGGGAGAGCAAGAGCAAGAAAGAGAGAGACAAGAAATGGGAACTCCAACAGTCACAATGTGTGACCGGGCCTTCCTTTATTCAGACTGTCACTAAAAGAATAAAGAATAAAGTGACAGTGAGGGCGCCCTCCACGTGCAGTGTGCAGTGGTGGTGACTGTCAGTGTAATAATACAGGCGGCTAGGCAAAGGCACCTTTACCCCAACAAAGCTTGAAGAAAGGGAAAATAGAACTCTTATTTTCAAAAGTAGTCATGACTTATTGATTCTCTAACCTCAATTAGCCATGTTCCTCAAAAACCCCTTCCAAAGTGACTATAGATTCATCCATGATCTAGTATTTTAGTCATGATGTTGCCAAACTTAGTCCTAACCTCTTGTCAAAGGTCCAATATAGTCCTTCATGTAGATAGCTTGCAAGTATCTACCATGTGTCTCATGTACCTCTTGCCTTGGATTTTAAGATGTAAAATAGGAAAAATGAATGTGGAAAAAGAAGAAGTAAAATGGAAAAAGGGCCTAATCTTGAATAACACTTCTAAAGAAGGAGATAGAGATGAGAAAGAAAGTTTTTAGAGTAGAGAGAAATTCTAGTCAAGGAGAGAGAAATTCTAGAAGTAGAGAGAGAGAGAGAGACAAAAAGAAGAGAGAGAAAAGAAAGGAATGCATAGCAACTAGACAAGAAGCTTGTAGATGAAGAAGATCTTGTATTATTAATTGAATGAATCGAAAATTAATCCTCTTATATTTTATACTCATGCTAGTTTGGGTAGAGTATTTCTCACACTAAAAGTAATTGTCTATTTTTCCCTTAATCATATAAGTAAAATCACAGAGTTAATGACATGTTAGTATTACGAGATCGAAAAAATGTATTAATATCATAGCAATCCTTGGTTGCACTAATCACTTGTTTATTTGATCCTTCTCTAGAATAGCCCATTCCAGACATTCACCACTATCAATATACATCTAATCACCAATGACGTAGATGAGTTTCTATGTCCATTGTATAATCATATGCATCATAAATTGACAAATGTCGTCATTTTGCATATTGTATTGTGAATCATGTCACACTTCTCTCCTATTAAGAAGTTCTTTTCTATAAAATATAAAATGGGCATGAGCATCTTGTGCTAGATATAACTTACTTGCTCAATTAGAACAATCATGACATTGGCTTTTCTACTTACATAAATAGTATCTTTGTCATCAATGATGCAATTTGTGTGGTAATAAAGCATCACAAGTATCGAGATATGCCATGTATCTATAGACAAATAATAAGAAGTCTTACTTATTGTTCTTACTTAGGGGACATTGGTGCACAGATCGGATGCCGTAAGCGTGCATAGTGAGCGTCAGAAGGTACCCAAGAACAAAAGAACTCTACTTTTTACACACAAATCAATGTAGAAGACTTGCACGGCATGAACAAGAGACCAATTGGGTGCAATCTCCCCCCATGCCTTGTGTGAGCGCTCCACAAAGCATGTATTTTATGTATCAATCATCTTCAAGCTCAAATAATAGCCCAAATTACAAAATAGCACGCTTTTGGCTTTTGAGTTTGCTTTTGTGCCAAATAGAAATAAAGCTAATGGGTGGGCGCCCAAGAAGTCAGGCATACCCAATACAATGTCCAAATACAAATATCTAAACCGTACGCCCATGCGCATACAAAAATAACAATAAATAAATATCAAACGCCTTGATAAATAGGCGCGACAAAATATAGGCACCATGCCTAAGGTATGCGCCCATCAAAATATAGATGATAACTCGAATACATGCTATCCTCCAATGCTTTCTACCGCCACTGCTGCTATCTCTACACATTAACCGAAGCATTCACAATCGTTACTAAAATAATACAATTAAATTGACAAAAGTGAATACCTAGTAGTCTTCAGCTAAATAAATCAATTGGTTAGAAATTAATCCTAACCTTAATTTATCACGAGTGCACACTCTAAACTCATAAACATTTATTAATTTAATATGTATTTTGCGGAATCACCCGCTATGGAATCACCCATGTACACACTAAATTAACAAAATGCCCGAAAAGGATAGGCGTCCCCATCGACTTCTTGCACAAAGAATCCACTTTGTGTATGAGCCCCGGTAATAAAAGTTTACGGAATCCACCGTAAAACCTCACGGAATCCATCGTGGCACGGAATCCACCGTGTAATATGCCTCCTGGCATCAAACATAGAGTATATTGTTATAAGATTGCTCATGTATTTGATGGATGATTTTTCCCAATCAACAATCATAGCAACAAATGTAAAGTACTCCAAAATATGAGCTAGGAAATTGTCTCAGCCAACTAGACTAATCGTATGTTGCTAAGTTGACTAAGTTAAATGCAATACATATATTGATATAGTTTTTGTTATAGAGTATAGATCAATATATGATTTTTGTTATAGCATGCATATATTCTCTACCTCTATTGGTCTCTTCAAGAGCTCAACAACGAAACATTGGATGGAGAATATTATACTTTCAATTCAATATTATTATGGCTCAACAACCTCTCATTTACTTGGCTAGCACTCTAAACTCTAAGCCATCATGCTCTCTTCTCTCACTTCCAATGCAATTAAGAAAACAAAACAATTCAAGAGGGTGTAGCAGACTCACTTGCTTATCTTCCAACATTATAGCCCAAATGTTGTCAAAGGTTAGTTGGTGACCTTATAATTCATGTGTGATTCCTTGATCCCCTCCACCACTCCTTCCCCTAGGATAGGGGGGGAGTCAAGTATAGTAGGCCTAGAGTTATAGCTTATCTAGCTCAATAGTGAATTTTTCCATTGTGATACTATTTGATATAAACTTATTACATTCTAACTTTTGTTCACATATGTGAATGTAACATATGTCCATCAAGTGGTACCCTTATGTAAGCACACAAATATGTTACATGGGTTCTTGAAAATCCCTTTATTGAACCCACATGTTGCTTACATACTTATGCTTGAACATCTAGGAACATAATGTGTTTATAGGGAGGGCTAATAGAGGCAATAGGTTGGGTTTGGCCCTTGATGGATCAACACATCGCATGGATGATCTATGAGCTACAAGAGTTGTCTAGTCTATAATTGATAGCTTGCTTAATAATATACAACATGCAAGCTTAATATTTTAGCTCAACCCTTTCCATTCTCTCTCACTAGCTTTTGTACATTTCTTCCCTACCCTCTATGATTTAAGTGGTCTTCAAAAGACAAATCCACCTTTGGAGGTCCAAATTTTGACCGAAAGAATGAGAAAGACTTTTATAAGATCATTGGATTTACACTATTTACAAGACAAACCTAGTTTTTAAAGCACATTTCTTTAAGCTAGCATGAGACATTTTGTTATGTCTAGGTCCATGATAAAATTTTGGCTAATGCACAGGTCAAGAGAGAAACAAAAAGTGACAGTATTTCATATTTATTGAATACAAGAGCATGGTGGCTATGAAAATTCAAACTTTGCATTTTGATGGGTTTATATTATGTTGTGTAGTTTGCTACCTATTGCACACTTGTTAAATCAAATAATTGTCATTAACATTGTACGAACAAGCACAAGTAAAGGAATACAACTATAGGAGTACTTGGGATAAAATTTTATATGTGACTATGTTTATGTACTATTACTCTAGAGGTTTCCACATAAATTTAGTGGATGCCATTCTAGGAATTGCCTACTTGAATAGTTCTAAACCAAAGCTTATTGTCATATTAATAAATATGATTTCGATAAAAGTAGTCCATCATACCTATTCATATTCATATCTATAAATATAAAGTGTTTTTTCATGTTACTATATTAAGACGGCACCAAACAAGTTATTTTATTAAGAAAGGAGAAAAAGTGTTGAACCTTCATGAAGCATCTAGCTGAAATCATTATATGTAGTTTGCAACAAAGAAGTCTTACATTAGAAGAGACTCAAGTGTACTATAGCTAGAGGGTTTGTAAGAAATTTTTAATACCATATCGTGAACACTCCTCTTAAATATTAGTAGAATAGTTGTGTTTGTTTCACATGTATCATTTGCATGCACATATTCTCATCTTTCATAGTGCATATCTTGGATAACAATTATAACGGTTCTACAACTAAGAGTAATGCAATGTGATTGTCCTAAAGTGTGGATGTGAAGGTTATTATGTTGTCAAACAATGTCTAAAATGAGAAGAAAGAGAATTGTTTACATTAACGTTTGACTAAATCATGGCCCTTCTTGTTTCTTTCAAAAGAGCTCAAGGGTGTTAGTACATAGAACCCCTATATAGCACATATGCTTTAAGGGGTATTGTAATTAGACTTTCTACATTCATGTTGTTTAAAGGATTAGATAGATCCCTATGGACCCTCTCTAAAGCTATGCCACCCTACATATAATGTTTTTCATTTTCTATCAATGGAAATTACACATTTTTAATAATGGTAAAATATGAAATTCTCTTATGTCGAACCCATGTGTTATAGGGGACTAGGCAGAGCCAAAAATTGATAGAGTATGATCTACATTAAGGTTGTACCCCTCCTAGATCTTGTAGGGATCTCTAGTCTTAAAATGACAAAACTACCTCAATAGGTGAGTTCAAATGCAAAAACATCACAAATAGAAAACATTTTGTGCCCATTGAGTTGAGGATAATAACTTTTTTCAATATGTCTACACTTACACTATATATAGGAAAAGAGTTCACACTCTAAATTCTCTAAATAGACTTCCATGCCTTTTTTTTGTCAATTATGTAAAATTCAATAGGGGATATTGCTATGTATACTAAAGAGCTTCATTTTCCTACTACATGAGGCTAAGTCTTTGATTTGAAAGCTTGATTATTGCAAATCAATGTCATTTAGGAAAAGTGAAACATCATGGTTGTATTGACAATTTTACATATCATGATTCTGTTAGCCTCCTAAAAGGGCTCACAAAATGTTGCATTTTATTTGAAGAAAACATCCTAATAACGAACAAAAGATATTGGCTTGAGTCCATGATCTCCTCTTTTAGGTGCATAATACCATAAAAAAGGAGTATCTTGACTATGTACTGAGTACGTACTTAAGATATTTCAATCTCAAAATGGATAGATGTCCCTAGCTCCTTTTCTTATAGGAATTTGTTATTGTGCCACTAAGTTCCCCATAGAAAGTTATTTTAACTTATCATGTTCTTAGTGGAGCAAGCTTATAAACAAAGTTTCTTTTCAATAGAGACCTTTAGTGTCTTTTTGGCTCAATGCTTATCCCCAACTTTAATAAATATCAATTTTGACCATTACTCTTTGAAGTAAGAAACATAAGAAACTTCTACTAAAAGAAGAAGCACACAATATTTTATTAAGTGACATTCAATTAGAGAGTTTTTCCCATGTTAATTGCACTCGTCTACAAAGATTGAAGAATTTTGAAAATCTTAAGAACAAGATTTTTGTAGTAACTTATCACCTTTCCATCATACTTGTATGGATGCTCAATAGACATTATTTGTTCCTCACAAATTAAAATATTTCTTAACCCATTTATGGCTAACAAAGTTTTAGGGTGATGTTTTAGAAAAGGGGAATATTTTACTGCAAACTCAATGAGTTGTTTGATTGACATTGATAGTCAATGTTGTCTTGTATTAAGTTTTTCACATAGACTTCTTTGGTGATGTAAAAATAAAAGAATTCATGGAATTTTTTGTGCAAGACACTTTATTAAATGCATGGATGATGGACAGTGTCAAAGTGTAAGTACCTTCATTTTTATGCATAGGCTTTTGACAAGATTAGCATTTTATGCTCACATTGCCTTGAAAGCAATGGTAATAGTTAGATTGAGAGAAGAATAAGCCTTTCTATTGAAAGTACCAATTGAGGAGAATGTAAAAGAATCTTTGTCTCACACTCTCTTTTAACCTTGGTTACATCTCTCTCTCTCTCTCTCTCTCTCTCTCTCTCTCTCTCTCTCTCTCTCTCTCTCTCTCTCTCTCTCTCTCTCTCTCTCTCTCTCTCTCTCTCTCTCTCTCTCTCTCTCTCTCTCTCTCTCTCTCTCTCTCTCTCTCTCTCTCTCTTGCGGCCTCCATTCTTCAAATACAATTATACAAACTACAAGCTCATGAGATTTGTAATGGTGTTTTAGGTAACCTTTTGGTGATTTGGATGTTCCAAATATGCATACCTAGCATATATTAAGGGATCTTAACAAACTCGAGAACAAGCTAGTGAAGAAGTATGTAACCATAAAGCTAGTGTGCAAGGTTGCTAGAAGGTTTTTCTTGTTACATGTCTCTATGAAGCATGACTCACATGTACTTCACTTTTCGATTGAGAATGAGTTGTGGATAGATATTTCACACTAGCTTTTTGTCATTGACTATAATGTGGTGTGCTACATGCTATTGTGACAACAATTTGGTAAAGATGCTTTAGAAAATATTGATGTGGGGGGAAAGAGATATCCATTGAGCTTCAACAACATGGGTTTTGGATCTTGGGATTCTAATTTGATCATTATAATTAGACTACCATTAGGCTAATGGCTTTCATCATGCTATGGACACTTCCCCTAATCATAAACTAAAAGAAAATGTTTTATTACATATTTTGATAATATTATCTTGCATCCTAACCTCAAGATTTTTCATAAACATCACTCAATGTTGTAGTTTACTTTATAATTGCCTCCTCATCTAATCTAGAATGAGATAGAAGGGAATGATGAATCCATAGAACATGATATGGGAAAATAGGGCTTAAAATAGCTCATGGTGATCCTCTTCCTACCAAACGAGAAGGTTAAATTCTGAAATTAATCTTTGAAATGAGGAAGCTCTTGTAAAAGGGAGGGGCATTATACATTTTTTTGAGAAATGGTTTTTAAGTTTGATGCTAGAAGTAGGCATTGAATTTGATGCATAATGGCAGGCATCAAGAAAAATTTGATGCATAATGGCAGGCATCAAGAAAAATTTGTGCTGCTTTCAACACAATTCAAAAGAAAATCTCAAAAAAAATTCCCACTCTATTTGGTATGTGAGATTCTATATATTATAGATTTTTTTGCGCTTGTAGGAAGAATTATTGTCGTACAAATGAATAATTGTGCATTAGTTGAGGTGTATTTGTTGTTATTGTGTGCATACATGTATATAAATAAATAAAACATGTATCACTTTTATTTTTAGGTTGCACCTCATAATGCCCAAAATTTTTAGAAGTTGTTATACAACAAGTATTTTCTATGATCTCTTTTATTTTGCTTGTGTTATCCAATAGATGTCAATTATGTAGCATCTTGCTTGTTTTTCTTAACTTGTTTCACCCTTCGTTAAGAAAGTTTGCTTTTGGGGAGGAGAGCTAGGGGACAAGTAAACCAAAAAAAGAAAGGCCTAACAAATAAAATTGTTTAAAAACTGAATTGAGTGATGAGTAGTATGGGAATCATTTGGATAGAGATAACAGTGCATGTCATTTTAATGGGTGACGATATCATCATTCGTAATTTCAATATGACCTATGCTAGAGATCTATTGACAAAAGATCTAAGAATATGCAAAAATTAAATGCTTCAAATTTTTGTGAAAGAAACTAAGAAAAATTATCCTAACCTCCTCCTTGGTAGGGTCATGGAGGTGGAGGGTTTGAGTGCGATCAAGCCCTGTTGTTAGTTGGGCTTGTGAGGTATCCTAACCTCCTCCTTGGTAGGGTCATGGAGGTGGAGGGTTTGAGTGCGATCAAGCCCTATTGTTCGTTGGGCTTGTGAGGTATCCTAAGTTTAGGAAATTGAGGGAAGAATATAAGGAAAACACTATGCATTGACAAGGTATGGTTTTAAGAAATTGATTGGGGGGGGTGACTGGTGGGGGACAAGTGACGCACTAGGAAGAAGTGGGGGGCACTATTGACATAGTGTGTACTTGAGAGAGAGAGAGAGAGGAGAGGAGAAAAAGTGGTCTTAGGTTTCACAAATTACAATCGTGCTGTCCACGCGCCGTTGTTCGCAGAGACGCATCCACGCAAGCCCTCACAGAACTTTTCCTTCCCACCTCATCGTCATTCCCTCTCTCTCTCTCTCTCTCTCTCTCTCTCTGCGTCTGTGCCTGCGCGCGTACAAAAGCAGGCAAGCTGATCGTATTGTCGGCGCCCATTCTGCTCGTCCTTCTTCTTCTTCTGCTGCTGCTGCTTCTAATTCTGCTTCTTCTTCTTCTTCTTCTTTTGCTCAAGAATTAGAAGAAACAAGAAGGATGCGCCCTTCCGTGCTGTCCACTTCTGCAGCTGCTCCTGCTGCCCTTCACGTGGAGAAACACTTCGAGTCGAGCGAGCTGGTGCGCGACATCATCATCGGCATGTCGGACGGCCTCACCGTCCCCTTCGCCCTCGCCGCCGGCCTCTCTGGCTCCTCCGCTGCAGCCTCCTCTATCGTCGTCACCGCCGGCCTCGCCGAAGTCGCGGCGGGCGCCATCGCCATGGGCCTCGGAGGGTAACCATCTCTCTCTCCTTCTCTCTCTCTCTCTCTCTCTCTCTCTCTCTCTCTCTCTCCCCCAAAAAAAAAACACACTTAACCACCTTAACTACCTCAATTTCTCATGCATTAGTAGCATAAGCCCACACCCCACATGAATTAGTAGCATAAGCCCACACGTACCCCACATGTGTAACCTATCCCTAATTATACTTTGAGGCCTCATACCTACATAGCTACCCAAACATCACATCGTGCTAACAATTCATTCATACGCACCTTGATTACCCCGTGATCCCTTTAGCGCCTACATAACATCAAATGACTCTCATCTTTCACCCTTCCACCACAAAGTAGCTCAAAATCCTCAACACCCCAATGCCTCCTTACTTTCTCAACGTTTCATTGGTGTTATTAGCCATACAATTATTCACCTATAGGATTTGGGATGTTGCTCTATACATTATGCAGCTTTTTTCTATATCTCCATATACCAATCACGACGCTCTCACAGGCTTCAAATACAAATGCTATCTATATTTCATGCAACTATCATTTATGCCCATACAAGTTTCAAAAGCATTGGTTCAAATACTATGGAAGACAATTTGCCTATGCGTCATCCATAGTCGACACAGAATAGTAAACGAATTCTTTTTAAAACCTATACCCGGTTGTCTCATTGGTTAAAAGAGCACTTTGGAAAGCCACAAGGCAAATCATTGACCAAAGATACAAAGTAGCACCATCTTGAAAGCCCTAAGATGTCGTTGTTCACTTTATTAGGTAGCGTAGTTGCAATAAGTTGTGCCTTGATTGACTTGAATGGTAACGATAAGATACAAGTGAGTAGATTAGATTTGTCGGGGATTAGTGGGCGGGGGAGGCCTGATTGTGCTCATGGAATGACTCGAAAGGACAGGTATCTAGCTGCGAAGAGCGACACGGATCATTACAATCGAGAAGAGAAAAGAGAGAAGGACGAGATAGTGGATGTTCCGGATAAAGGTCTCTCTCTCTCTCTCTCTCTCTCTCACCTTTCACTAACTCGATAACGCATGAACTCTCTCTCTCTCTCTCTCTCTCTCTCTCTCTCTCTCTCTCTCTCTACCTGTCTGTGTGTCGAACCTTTCACTAATTCGATAATGCATGAGCTCTCTCTCTCTCTCTCTCTCATATTCCTATTGGCGGTGTTGGTTTCCAGAGGCGGATGAAGTGGCCGAGATATTGTCGAAGTTCGGGCTTCAGCCACCCGAGTACAAGCCGGTTGTGGAGGCCTTGCGAAAGAGACCAGACGATTGGCTTGAATTCATGATGAAGTAACTACCACCACTCCATTCCTCAGCCCAAATATTTTTCACAACTATATATATATATATATATATATATATATATATATATATATATATATATAGTGGCTATCAAATCATAACTCTATGGGTTGCTGGCATTTGTCGGGTTGCTCAAGCTGGGCAATGTTTACCTGAACATGAGCTGGGCTGGCTTTGTCGTGCACACAACTCACTGTGCCAAATGGTTACTTGAGCATAGCTAACATTGTTATGCCCACTTTCAATATTGTGTGAGATGGTTGCTTAAACAATCAAAAAAGAAAAAACAATACTAGTCTAGGAAGTTCATTGCAATGTTGGCCCTCCTGCTGCTAAACAATAGGTAGAATAAATGGGTGGGTGCTAATAGTAGCTCCCTCTTCCAAGCTCCCCCTACTTACATTCTACTAGAATCACCCACATTCTCATGACGTGCCATGCTTGTTATGATTGGATCCAACTTTAAGAGATATAAATGTTGAAGGTGTGTTGATTGCCTTCTTGTGTGGATGACTAATGTTCTATAATTGATTGGGTCTACTTGCTCTAAAAGAATAGAAAGAATTTCATACTTTTTCCAAGAAAATTGATGTCCATGAGAGACAAGTTGCAACATGGGATTAAGAACTTAGTGGGGGTAATTGTAGGACATATTGCACTAGAATATAACATCAACTCATGTACCTTATTTGAGATTTAATTACTTTTGAGCGATCTAACACATCATCATATCCTCATGTACCTTAGACATTGTATCTTGACAAGATTTTCACACTTATCAAGACATGCAACAAATTTAAATCTAAGTGAATCTCAAAATTTAAGCTCAATTAAAGAATGTATCATAGTGAAAAATCATTAGATGATCTCACATAATCTTAAAGACATGCAATAAATTTAAATCTAAGTGAAGCTCAAAATTTCAACTCAATTGAAGAATGCCTTAGTGAAAAGTCATTAGATGATCTCACATAATCTTAAAGCTCCATCACATAATCTTTAAGTTCCACCAAATTGTATCTTATATTAGATTTTTCAAATTGCAGGTTTGAGCTAGGACTTGAAAGACCTGACCCTGGACGAGCAGTCAAAAGTGCATCCACCATAGCAATCTCATACATTGTAGGCGGTCTCATCCCATTGATCCCATATATGGCATTCACTCATGTGCAAGATGCATTATTTGTATCCATAGGGATGACCCTATTTGCCTTATTTATATTTGGGTTCTTAAAGGGTCATTTCACGGGTACTCCTCCTTTAAAGAGTGCATTGCAAACAATGGTGGTAGGAGCGTTGGCATCAGCTGCTGCATTTGGCTTGGCACGTGCTATTCAAGCCACTAGTCATAAAAATCATGATTCAAAGACAAGTGTTAACAGCCAAAACTTGTTCTCAACATTCACTATAAGAAGGGCTCTCACTCCACCTTGATCCTTGTGGGCATGTAGTTATTTGAATTACCCATGCTTTTCAAGTGGATATCTAGTGTGTATATTCTCTCTGAATACAATGTATAATTGTGCTTCCTTATATTAAATGATTATCAATAGAGCTCTCAAAACCTTATAATAAATTTAAAAAGTGATGCATTGCATCATATGCATTCCATATTGACTTAGTGCAACCATGCTTCTCACTCCACCTTGATCTTTGTGGAGATATAGTTATTCAAATTGCCCATCTTTTTAAAGTGGATACTCAATGTGCACACTTGCTCTTAATACTATGTTAATTAGTTGTTTGCTTCCTTTCTTAGTGATTTTAGTAGAGTTTGAATGACCCTCTAGAAATCTTATAGTATGTTAAAAAAGGACATTTTGCATCACAATCATTCCATTTTCACTTAGCAACATCTTGCTCATTTCTTACATTTTATGTCCTCGTAAGAGAACTCACAAAGTTTCACATTAAAAAAGGAAGTGAGAGATCTTCAAGGGCCATGCATAAAATTAGCATTACCATTTGAATAGACTAGTTCTAAGCAACATGATTGCAAATTGTCCCCTACACATATGCTTGAAATACTTAGGTGGCATACTAGGCATGTAAAGATTGAAAAGAGTAGTAACTATTTTCTTCCCAACATGAATTGAAAAATCATATTAACAAATGAAGGGTTGCTAATTAAAGCCAGAAACATCAAACTCGAGATGAAATTGGTCATTTAATTAGTGTTATTGATATAACAAGCATCCAAATCTAACATAGGAGAAAAAGGGAATAAGAGTGCCATAGATCTTAGGTTCACCACCAAACCAAAACAAACCTTTATAAAGACTCCTACCTGTAGCTTTACCCTTAGCTTTAGTTAAAGTAGCTTCCTTGACCCCACTCATATGTAGGTTATTCCTTTAGGACACTTAGGTATACAAATGACTTAAAACTATAGAGACCTCAAAGAATCAATTATGTGCATTCCTTCCCTCTAGGGAAAGGTTCTTAATTTTCATATTTTAAAAGCAATTTGTGATATTTTTAGGATTCATTTCCTCTTGGGATGAATTCTTGGCATTCGATACTTTAATCTTACTGTAAATTTTTTGTTATATCATTAGAATGTCGGAACTTGTTTTCAATATCAATCATTAGAATTTTTCTCGAGTCATTGTTTGGCAAGTACAACATTTTGTATTTTACCTTCTTTGAAGCTACTAACTCTATAGCTACCTTTTATTGATATGTGCATGTCTTTGTTCTTTGTGATTGAATCCAATCAAGTTAAAAATGATATGAGTATAACTCTTGCATGAAATTCTAAGTATTCCCATTACTAGAGTCATTTGTTGCACATTGAACTATTGTATCTTTCCTATGTGGTCTTGGGGAATCCACCTTGAAAATATGTAGATCCGTCACATTGGTTCATCATCAAAAGGAGTTTTCAAATACATAACTTTAAAAAAAAACATAGAATTATCTGTAGATGGGTTTTTGAAATTAACCATAGAGAAAATCTAAAACTTTATTAAGAAAGTGGAGTGACTTAAATATTGACTATTCCTAAGTACAAATAGCTTTCAAAACACCTCCTCAACCCTTGTGACATAGAGGATTTCAATATTGGACATCCCGTCCCCCTTTGGGTATGTAATGCACAGCTTTCATGGGAATATAGATGATGCTTTTCTCAAAGTAGCATAAGTTTTTTGTGAGTCCCAATAATTTCCAATTTTAGATACTTATTTCCTGCAATAAAGCACAAAGTGCATATACTTGTAACCTTAGCTTGGGTGATTTGTCTAAGTCTTGAAGCTAGGGTTTAGTATAAAAGCTTGAGATGTAAGCATGCACACATCTTTATACACAATAATCAAATACTATCTTGATGCCTCCATCTTGGGACTCCCACCATTGCAAAAGGTGAGTGCCTTGCTCCTCCATAGCAAGAGATGGGTATCTTGCCAAACTCCCACCATCATTTTCATTGTATTTTCTCTATGGTAATATGGTTCATGTCTATGGCTACCTTGGCTATGGCTATTTTCTCATTTCTTGAGTTTTTTATGGATATTTCCTTTGTGCAAGAATTGTGAGGATGTGTTTTTTTACATTGGTATCTAAGCCTTTCTTTGATCCAATTGCATGGTCATTTTCTTGTCATAATCTAGTCACAAACATTAAGACATGTAACTAGAGTTGAAGGAATGGTCATAGTGTTTGGTTACTTCAAAATTGTGACTAGTTAGGGACTTTTGAAATAAAGTGTGATTTTTTTGGAGCTTCTTGGAAGAGATTTTGACCTCTTGCTATGGTGGGAGGTCCAAAGAAAGGGTCCTCAATTATAAAATTGATTAATGTGCAAAGAAGATCTATACATGTTTACATCTTAAGCTCTTATACTAAAACCCCAGCTTTAAGACTTAGACTCCTTACTCAATCTAAGGTTACAAGTATATGCACTTTTTGCTTTATTACAAATGTAAAGAAGGGTTGTTCTCATAGCCCTTGCATAAAGGAAATATTCATCGAATACTCAAAAACAAGAAAATAGACATAGCCAAAGTAACCATAACCATGAACCATGTTATCATCGACAAAAAACAATGAAAATGATGTTGGGAGTTCAGCAAGGTACTTATTCCAAAATGGAAGCCTTAAGATAGTATTTGATTATTGTGCATAAAGATGTACAAATTCTTACATCACAAGCTTTTATACTAAAAAATAGCTCTAAGACTTAGACTAATCACCCAAGCTAAGGTACAAGCATATGCACTTTGTACTTTATTACAAGCATCCTCGGTCTAAAGGAGCTTTGTACTCAAAGCCAAAAAAAGTACAATGGGAGTTTACAATGAAAGCTGTGGATGATGTAGATCCATACTAGGGCAGAAGTCCTCGTGCTCATGAAGATCCCCTTGAATCAATGAAGTACAAGTGAGGATCATTTTTGAATTGTTGCAGCTATCCAAATAGGGTTGTCATGGGAAAGATTGCCATAACTTTTGATAGACATGACCGATTTCAGCAAATGAAGTGTCATAGTAAAGTAGACACTACGAAGTATGTCTACAACCAAGAAATTTGCAATTTGAGCAAGTTGTGTCAATTTATTTTATGAATGATATTTTATATAGTAAGGTGTTTCTAATTCTGTAGCTCAAGTAACCTCACTATTTGAAGGAGAACATCATAACTTCATAAGGATAGCTTAATGTAATTGCATGTTGGATTTAAGATTTACAAATAGAGACATGTCAATATTCTTATAGTGAATGTGTTTGAAGGAAAACAACCACATGAGTCAAATGGAAATCCATCATAGTAATCATTATCTGCATCATAAGGGCCTTCCATGAAAACATGTGAATCTAAAATACCACCTCGATCAAAGGGAAACATATCTACCAAATCACGAGTCTCATCAACCCCAAGATCAAGATCATATTTGTGAACGCCTTAATCCACAAACCCATATGCACTCGAATCAAATGGAAACATAGAATCATGAAAATCAAAGGAAAGCATATAATATTCTTCCCATAAACTTATGTGTATCGTCATTGGTTGTCTAAACTTGTTAAATTGTCCATAAACCTCTTCTTCAAATTCAATATTTTCCTCATCATCCTCATGGTTTTCTTAATCATGCTCTTTATCATCTTTCATAGGTTAATGTATATCGACTCCATGGGTTCATGTGGCTTCAACTTTAAGTCGTTTCTCTTGGATTCATCATACTCATCCACAATTGTCTCTTCAATAACTCATGTCATTATTATATTCTTAGCCTTGCATTTGTCTTTATGATTGGAAGACATTGTTTTAGCACATTTGTAGCATAAACCTTGAGTATACAATTCTCTTATCTTCACATTGGTTAAGTATCTACTTCTAGGCCTACTACTAATGATCCAAAGCCAATGAATCGATCAAATCAACCCCATAGATTCATCGATGTAGATTATGAACATGCATGTCATGGGCATCAACCTCATGATCAATTACATGCATCTGGGCAATATTCTTATGAGAGGCCACATCCATAACCTCCTTTATTGAACAATTCATCTACTTCCTATGCAAACTGTAGGTTTATTTTGCTTTAAAAAATAGTAATAGCAAGTTGAGTGGCTATGTGGGAGAATCCTCAACAAGGTTACTTGAAGTAAATACTTAACTAGTGACAAGATAAGAGAATTGCATGCAACCTTCCATCCCAATTTGTAAAGTTAGCTATCAATTTTGCTATTGCTTGATCAAACTTTGAATCCCTATCCATTTGTAAGAGACTTGTAGTAGAATTGGAATGTCAATCAAAAGATAGGGAATATGCTTGCTGGATATTTCTCCAAACCAAGTTATGTATGGCTTCAAAAAAATCTTTGGGGATAGGGAAAAGGAAAATCTGATAATCACTTGATTCCAAAAAAGGAAACTCTCAACCAAGATAAAAACAGGGTGCATGTCAAGCTGTCCATAGTGTTATGCACAACAATGTTTGACATGAAACTACGATAACTCCATGGTTAATCCAAATTGGCCATATGGGAGCTTATTTGAAACATGACATCCAAATATATCATGTCATAATCCTGATCCAATTCTTAAGTATATTTATTTTTCCAAAAGTGGCAAATACTAGGTCTTCCCTATTATAATAAAAACTTATAAAGTTCACATTGAAATGGAGTAAATATCCTAGAATTTAGCATGAATAGTTCTTGTTAACCTAGTATCATGGCAGATCTCCTTCTTTAATAATAATTCTCCAGATAGTTATAATCATCAACTATGTGACCGATGAGTTGAAGAGTAGACTAGGTAGTGCTATCCAACTTGAATCATGGACTAAGCATTGATCTTTCCCAAGTTCTTGGGCTACATAAAATGCTTCAAATATTTTGCTAAATTGGTTGATGCCTTTCGCTTTCCCAAACCAAAGTCATTGTAGTAATGAGTTACCCTAGTTGTATAGATTGGTGGGGTTGATTCATTGTACATAGGACTTCATATATAGCTTCTTCCTAGCCCCCAATATTGGAATAATCATGATCAATGTTTGCTATACTAAGGTCCTATGATCAATGGTTGAAGGATAATTGAAGAGGTTTTAAGCTTTCTTGAAGATTTGATGACTATCCTTGCTCCTTGAAGAAAATAATTCTTGAAATCCTTTGTCAATAGTAATGCTTGCAATATTTACTAATTGACCAACAACAAAGTAGCATGATGGTATCAGAGTTACCATAAGTATCAATGCATCATTTGTATAATAAGAAACTCTCCATGAAATGTCTACTCAATGACGTTGTTGCTTTGTCTTCTGCTGCCTTGCTCCCATTAATCAAGTCTTGCTATCAATCGGGTTCATGAAGAGAAGCAATGCTAAAAGAATGAAGGATTTTCTTCAATCATTGTCAAGAATTAACCAATGAGTGAAGTAGTAGCCAAGTAGTCCCTCAAAGTAAAATTCTTTAATGATTGCAATAAAAGATACATTCCTAGGATTATCCCTCACTAATAATAGATCCTCAAGAACTATGATTGTGTCTTCAATTGTAGAGGACAGCTCAAAAACATGGAAATTGATGAAACCCAACCAGAGAATTGGGGTACTAGGCATCATGTACTCAACGTCTTGGACCATTGGACATACTCCCATTTATTCAAGAGTTTCGACGCATGAAATCCTTGGACTAGCTCTTGTCTAGCCATTCGCACATGATTGAGATCCATTGTCTTGAGTGTTGCAAAGCATACCTCCAACCATGAAGGTCACACATGCAAGCTCCATGACTCAAGTGAGTGTGCTGCTTTGTTACTCAATCCTCCATAGCCTTCATCATGCAAGGAGAAAGCATGGGTAAGGCATGAGAGAGTACTTGAGAGGAGCAAACGAGCTTCACTCTCTTGGTCTCTTACCTCACACTCTCACTCACTCTCTCACAATCGCACACTCTCCAAGCTCACACACTCTCTCTCACAAGGACAAAAGCAAGAGAGCAGGTACTAAAAACTTACACACACATGAATAGCTTATTCTATTCATTCTCATCCTTTTTATACACTTTTTTAGGATAAGGATTTTCCTAACCCTCTTGGGCATCTAGCCCATCTTTTGGGCCAAAAGATCGGTCATCTCTTATTGCATGATTTTCCTATGGTGAGAATAGAATAGAACCTTTATGATTTTACCACGAGAGCTTATTCAAACATTACAATTTGCACAAGATCATACATGGCTTACAGATTTTCATGACAAATTAATAGAGTTGATATAGCTGCTTTGTACAACCACATACATGCACATTGTGTTGTGAATAATAATTCAAAAACTAGGCTCCTTCTTCATGATTTTCTTGCACATACACATTGCTTACTTCATGCGGTTAACATGGGAAGGTAAAAGATACTTTTATTGTGGATTTGGTTCTTGGTCTATCTACATGTCAAATCAAGACTGGTGCTTCATGTAGATTTGAGAGGCTTGCCAAATATAATCAACTTTTGAGAATTGAAGAGGAGCTGGGTGAAAAAGTAGATTATGTAAGAGCAAGTTTCCTCCAACCATTGAAACCTTATTGATAGGAGACACTACAACAAAAAGGGTTCATAGACGCGCTTGTAGACGCAATATTTGAATTGTGAAAAAAAATATCGGGCGCGTTTATTAATGCGTCTATTTGCGTGTCTACAAAATCGCGTCTAAAAGTGCGCTTATGATCAGAGTTACACGCACACTTAGACGCGCCTATAGACGCGCGTATAAACGTGATACGTAAATATATAATCATATTTATAAAAAAGTGGACATATTCATATTGTGCGTCTATACAAGCGTGTATCTACGCATCTAAAACCGCGTTCACTCTGAAAGTTTTTGACGAGAATAGACGCACATTTATCCTGCAATTTAGACGCGCTGATACACGCGCAAAATAGAGGTATGAACATCAAATTGTATGCTTAGGGAAAACAGAGAAAGATTATTTCGAAGATTGGATACTGAAAACAAAACAATGTATGTAGCACACGAAATTTCATATATATAGATGAAACATTTTTACATTATGAGTTCTAGTGCTTGTGACCGCAAGCACTAGCTGAAAGTAATACATATCAAAAATGAAAATTACAAGCCAAGGGGAGGCATGCATGCATGGGGCTCCTCTATATCTCCTCAAAAGAGGCATCATCATCGCTACAACCACCGCTGCCTGTGCCGCTGCCGTTGCCGCCACCGCTACTGCTACTCCCCCCTTTGCTATCCTCAACTGCATCAGGGTTCACCTACACAAAGGATTAAGGTATATAAATACCATTACAAATAATAAATTAGAGTTATCTATACTTTTCATGTAAAAAATAAAACATACCTATTCTGGTGGTGGAATCTTCATGGCGCGATTATATTGCTCCTCCGTGATGAGCCCCTCCTCGTAGAAATGCTGCCAAGTGGATGCCCGGTTATGATCTCGATGGTAGCCTACGTCTCTAGGAGTAGGCATCCTACCAACGATATGATACTACAAAACAATTTGAACATACAACGTATTAAAACACACTACATAATGAAGTGAAACAAATTACAAAATTCAATTTAAAAAAAGAATTCAAATAATACTTACAAACTCAGCCTCCCATGACTCCCTGCCACCCGATCCATAATGCGACAATCCCATGGTTGCCATCTCGATACGTCGCGCCTCTGCATGCTGGCGACTTGTCATTTTCTCCGCTACTCTCTTCTTGGCCTCTTTCCACTCCTTGCGGTGGCAATTGGGTGGTTGGCCATATCCAGGGCGCCCCTGCTCTTGTCTCCACAATGACTCCTTGGCGCGCGTCATAAGGTGAGACCTCTTGTTATGAAGCACGTCTCTCACCTTTGACCATCCCCAATCATCTAAGAATCGTGAATTCTCGGGATTAGGGTACCTTTTGTGTACTGCCCGTAACACCTCTTGCCACAAACCATTTTTTTGGTGCTTGAAGGGAATCGTGCAATCTTTGTATGTGGCATGCACGACACTCCTCAAGTAGGCTATCACTTCCCTCTCCTCAAAGCCATGCAAGATACCACCAACATTAGTGATAGAGTAGTACATTTGTGGAGACTCACCTCTCTCATTTTCCGGTGAGGGTGATCGAGAGCCACCACCTAGGCAACCCCCACAAAGCCCTCGTCCTCGCGCACCACTCTCCCTCCTCCCTCGATGTGCACTATCCTCTACCTCACTCGATGCACGTGCTTCTGCAGATGTACGTGCTTCGGCTGATCCATGTACCTCAGCTGATCCCTGTGTAGGCAAAGATGTGATAGGTGTCCCAGACATCACACTGAAAACCTCATCTGCAGTGGGAGGGTGACCAAGATAATTGGTTATCTCCCCCATGAATTGCTCCTTGTTAAATGGGGTGCTGGAGGATCCAGGATTCCACATCTACACAAAAAAAATCATATTACCCTGTGTAGATAAAACATATTACATACAGCGTCTATACCTGCGTCTCTGTGGGCGTCTGTCAACGCGTGTATCATCGCATGTACACTGTAGAGCACATGCGCCCTCAGAGAAACATTTTTCGCATCTATATCTGCGTCTACACTGAGATGTAGACGCGCTATCAGACGCGCTCGGTCAGCTGTTTTAGGCCGACGACCGCCATTGATGATTTACAAAATGCAATACATAATGGAATCACAAATCCTAAATATACAGACAAAGCAGAGAGAGGAAGAGAGAAACACACACACACACACACACAGAGAGAGACTCACCTTGGGTGTTTGGTGTAGTGGGTGGTGGCGCTTCTTCCTTCTCCTTCTTTCTCTCCTTGGTAAGTTACCCTTCCTTGATGCTTGCTTGCTTGCTTGCTGCTTCTTCTTATTCTCCTCTCTCTTGTTCTCTCTTTCTTCCTCTCCTTGGCTTTCCTTTTTCCCTTCTTGTGTGTTTGAAATGAAAGAAGAGGTGAGTCATGAAGAGGTGAGGCATGAAGAGACTGCATGTCAGCTAAACTCAAGCTTCAGAACCGCAAAAAACGTAGGAAAGGAAAGGCGTAGTTTGAAAAGAAATGATTTAAGTATGATTTGAACTTTGACGTGTGTGTCTATTTTTGTGTGTTTATGCGCATCTATTGTTCAGGTAGACACGATTATAGACACAAAGATAGACGTAGAAATAGACACGGAATGAGAGAGGGAGAGGGAGAGGGAGAGGGGGAGAGAAGAAAACATGATATGGAAATGAGAGAGAGAGAGAGAGAGAGAGAGAGAGAGAGAGGGAGGGAGAAGAAATGAGAGAAGAAGAGGAAGAGAGCCAAAGGAAATGAGAGAGGAAG
Organism: Lygodium microphyllum; assembly: GCF_053477565.2. Lineage (NCBI taxonomy): Eukaryota > Viridiplantae > Streptophyta > Polypodiopsida > Schizaeales > Lygodiaceae > Lygodium > Lygodium microphyllum. Next base: position 60,849,662 of record NC_141139.1, on the reverse strand, counting down.
AGGAGAGAGAAAAAAAAAAGAGAGAATGAGAGGAGAGAGAAAAAGAGATAAGATGTTAAACATAATAGGCAAATAGAGCAAGAGAGGGTATGGCCCCTGCACGACATCCACATCTATGCACGACATCAACTGCAACTGGCCCTTGCAGCATGAGGCCTCCTCTGTGCCCTACTGCAAAACACAAACCAGATTGCCATCAAGACGATTGTTGCATGCACGCAATCGCTTCCTTGTGGAAGTACTTTCATGAGTGGTTTCAAGTTATATCTAGCAGAACAAGCTCCTTACAAAGGTCAATCCAAATCGAAGGCTCTTCCTCAAGGCCTTTCAATTGAGTCTCTCATCGTCGACTACCTCAAGAAAGTATCACAATTTATCTTGCATTACCTAAGGGACAGGTATGGTGGGCAATTGATGATGAAGCTGCCAAGCAAAAGATGAGGAAATGTGCTCAGGAAGCTGGTATGGTCAAGGGAGTGTCAAGCAAAACATGCTCAGAGGATGCTAGCCCTCATCTATTAAGAGTAGTTCTGGAGCCAGAGGCTGCATCTTTGTATTGTCTCCAAAATGCTAGATTCCTATCCATCAGAGAAGGAGAAAAGTTTGTTGTGGTTGATGTTGGCGAAGCCACTATTGATTTGCTGGTGGGTGAGGATTTGCAAAGATCTGAGGCTGATGCTGCAGCGTTAGATGCGACCTTATTGTGGCTTCAAAACTAATGAATGATCTGCATTTTAATAATTATCCTTGGACCTAATGCCAGTCCGGTTGTCCAGCTCACTTGTGAAATGGTCTTGGTCCAAGTTGCTTATATTGTTAGCCCATGCTAGTACCCAAAAAGTGTCACCTGATTGATAGCTGTCATTTTACAGACTCCTCTACCCTGTAGTGTTCTGACTTTGCATTGTAAGCCTTGTGTATTCCAACCTCCCTCCTTGTGTATTCCAACCTCCCATGCCAATGAGAGAGGGAGAGGAGAGAGAAAAAGGAATGAGAGAGAGGAGAGAGAAAAAGGAATGAGAGAGGGCAAGGAAGGGAGAGGAATGAGAGAGAGAGGAGAGAGAAAAAGAGAGAGGGAAGGAGAGGAATGAGAGGGAGAGGAGAGAGAAAAGGAAATGAGAGAGGGAGAGGAGAGAGAAAAAGGAATGAGAGAGAGAGAGAGAGGAGAGAGAAAAAGGAATGAGAGAGGGCAAGGGAGGGAGAGGAATGAGAGAGAGAGGAGAGAGAAAAAGAGAGAGGGAGGGAGAGAATGAGAGGGAGAGGAGAGAGAAAAGGAAATGAGAGAGAGAGAGAGGAGAGAGAAAAAGAGAGAGCGATGAGATAATTTGTTTATTGATTCAATGTGTATTCCTAATTCTATGGTTTTTATCGGGCACACACGTGCATACTCAAGAATCAATAGTCAATTTTAAAGCTAAATTGAATTTTCCATAATAAAAAGGAAGTATCTTTTATCATCTTCAAGTATGTAGAGAAATTACGAGATACATATTGCAATGCTTACTACTAATTGTAAGGTTTCTGTTGCTTGCCGCTAATTACTTATATCAGGCTTGTCAACTGGAGGAACTGCCATTCATTAGAGAGCAATGAAAAAGTAATTATTAACTCTATTTTTTTAATTCAATGATTCAATGTGTATTCTTAATTCTATGGTTTTTATCATGCGCACATGTGCATGCTCAAGAATCAATTTCAGGTGGTTAAATAATTATTAACTTTGGTTTTTTAATTATGTGAATTGCTAATTTTAGGTGGTTAAATAATTGTGTGTCTGCTAGCGCGTCTATATTTGCATCTATTTGTGCGGATATATAGATGCAAAATTTGTGTCTATTTACACGCACTTATAGACGCTGTGATAGATGCGCCCGACTTTGCGTGTCTATGCCTCGTTTCTGTTGTAGTGAGAGATCTAAAGAGATGGTGAATGACTCATAAGCTTGTGGAGGCTACTTCTGCCTCTTCGATGTATTAATTCTTGAATAAGCTTTAAGTGATGAGTCCACACATATTCCTTCCAGTAATGTTTTAATAAGGATTCAATGGCAAGTAGAAATATCAAGGTATTAGTGCCTAGCAAAGAGTGTAGCTGTTAGTTTTCATGGATGCAGATAGAGAGCAATACACACAGAGTGAAGCAACATGCTTCCTCACTCATTCTTCTCATCTACTAAAAAGACATAGGTCAAGTATTTACAAGTCCAGAAGGACCATTCACACCAACCATAAAGACTAGAGTACCGACTTATTTAATATACCTAACTAATATAGCTAGACTAGCTGTGTCCAGCTCATGTCGGTCAAACACATATGAAAGAGCTTGATATTCTAACACTCCCCCTCAAGCTCAAGATAGCATCTGTACTCCAAGCAGCTGTCTAAAAACACAGAACTTATCTTTACCCAAAGACTTGGTAAAGATATCTGCAACCTGATCATCTGTCTTTACATGCATAAGATCCACTCATCCTGCAAGAACCATCTCTCTGATGAAATGGTAGTGTACCTCTATGTGTTTCGTCCTGGCATGATAGACTGGATTCATAGCCAGGAGTACACTACTCAGATTATCATATAGTAACTTCACTGGAGCATCTACCTGTATGTCCAAATCAGCCATAAGCTTGAGCAGCCATGAAATCTCGCATGCTGCCAATGCAGCACCCCTGTACTCTGCCTCGGTACTCGACAAAGCAACCATAGGCTGCTTCTTGCTGCTCCAACTAATCATGCCGCTGCCAAATCCAAATGCATATCCACTCGTAGATCTACGATCATATGAGCAACCTGCCCAATCTGCATCCGTGTATCCAGTCAATGTCAAGGGCTTATCTCATAATGCGTCTAACTGCATCCAAGTGTGGCTTTCTAGGCTTCTGCATAAACTGGCTTATGAGCCCTATAGCATCGCTCAAGTTAGGCCTAGTGATGGTCAAGTAAATCAAGCTGCCAACCATCTTCCTGTACATAGTCACATCCTCTACTTCAGCCCCAATGTTCATGTCTAGCTTGACATTCTGATCAAGAGGTGTATCCAATGGTTTGCATTCAGCCATGCCATACTTCTTCAGCATCTCCATGGCATAGTGCTTCTACATCAGCCATAAACCATTTTCAGCTGGAACTACCTCAATGCCCAAGAAATACTTCAGTTCTCCTAGGTCTTTCATGTCAAATTCAGATTTCAGCATCTTCATTACGTGCTGTATGCCCAAGTCATCATCACTAGTGATTATCAAATCATCAACGTATATGACCAGTACTACCAAGCCACCGTCAGTCTTCTTTGTAAATAGGCTGTGATCAGCCCTGCCAACAGCAAAACCCAATATCTGCAAGTAGTTATTGATCCTAGCATGCCAGGCTCTCGGAGCCTGCTTCAGCCCATACAGTGCCTTTTTCAGCCTGCATACATAATGCTGAAAATCAGGATGAACATACCCTTCCGGTTGAACCGTATAAACATCCTCTGCTAGGTCACCGTTAAGAAATGCATTCTTAACGTCCATCTGCTGCAATTTCCAGCCTTTAGCAGCAACCAAGGCAATCACAGTGCGAATGGTTGCCATCTTGGCAACAGGGCTGAATGTTTCCTCATAATCAAGTCCATACTGTTGGGCATACCCCTTTGCAACCAGCTTGGCTTTGTATCTCTCCACACTGCCATCTGACTTGCATTTGATTTTGTAGACCCATTTGTAGCCAATGGTCTTTTTCCCTTCAGGCAGTTGCACTAAATCCCATGTCTTATTTTCAGCCAAGGCATTCATTTCTTCATCCATGGCTACACACCAATTCTCATCTTTCACTACTTCAGCATATGTACCTGGTTCTTTGACCTCCATCACTTTTTTCATGTAATCATAATGCTTTGCGGAGTAACCACTGTATGTCAACCTGTCAACAGCGTATTTGATGAGCATTTAAGCTGTGGTGCACTACTCGATTCCCCTCTCTCATGAGGCGGAATATACCTGCTTTGCCTTGTGCTAGGCGTATAGACAGTCGGAATACCAAGTTCGCTATCTAAAGTATCATCAGACTCATAGCCATAAGTCATTCTGCCAAGTGTCATCATACCAGATGCATCCTCAATAACTTTCTCTTTTCCTTTGCTATCCAAGACATCATGTCTCCCCCTCACTGACATACTGGTGTCAGTGGACGGCGAGCTCCTCAATCTCCCTGTCCATGGGGATATTGTCTGACTACGAGGTTCTATCATAGCAGTGCTCTACTGTAAATAAACTGTAGAGACATGAGTGGAAGGCATATCCGATGGCACTGCAACTAGCGATACATACCAAGAGCCCATCTCATCAAAGATAACATCCCTGCTTACCAAAGTCTCCCTGTAGAGGGATCACAACATTTGTATGCCTTCTTCTCCTACGAATATCCAATGAAAACACACTTATGTGCTTTTGGATCCAGCTTCTTTCTTTTCTCATCTGGGATATGCACATAAGCAAGACAGCCAAAGACTTTCATGTGACTTACATCTGGCTAATAACCATACAGCTTCTCAAACGGTGTCATCTCATGAATACCTGCAGTGGGAGTCCTGTTCAGAATGTATATGGCTGTCGTAACAGCCTCTGCCCAATAGTAAAGCGGCATATGCTTTTCATTCATCATGGCCCTAGCAGCTTCCATCAGAACCCTGTTCTTTCTTTCAGCTACTCCGTTCTGCTGCCGAGTGTAGCTGCAGGTTAGCTACCTATGAATGCCATTTTCAGCCAAGAAATCATCAAATTCATTTGATACATACTCCCCACCACTGTCAGATCTCAAGCAAGAGATGTAGCATTCAAACTCCTTCTCAACTTGTGCTTTAAATTGCTGAAAGACAGCAAAGACCTCATCTTTTGTTTTCAATATGTAAAGCCAAGTATAGCGACTATAGTCGTCAATGAAAGATACATAATATCTGGAACCTCCCATAGATGCATTATGAGTTGGCCCCCAAACATCAGAGTGCACTAACTGTAAGGGACGTGTACTCTACCTTACATGCCTAACAAATGGCAGTCTAGACTGCTTACCGAACTAGCAAGCATCGCATACATGACCAATATCTGAATATTGGAACTTGGGTAAACCTGTAACCAGCTGTTTCTTCTGCATAATTTGTAGCCTTTGAAAATTGACATCCCCCACTCTCTTGTGCCATATTTCCAAATCCCTAACAGTGCCAGAACCATGGGCAAACATAGCTGAATTCAGCTCTGGCAAAGAAGCATCAAGAGTAAACATTCTGCCATTCCTGTGACCACGAGCTATCAACTTGCAGCCATTGCCAAACTCTTCAATAAAGTAGCCATGCTTATTGAATCTAACCTACAAGTTCTGCTCCGTCATCTGCCATCATCTGACTGACAGATAGTAAGTTCTTCGTAATTGATGAGACATGCAATACATCATGCAAATTTTTCTTCCTGCAAATTTTTCTTCCTGCCATCATGTGTCATCACCTGCGCATACATAGCCATGCTTTTCAGCTACCATATCAGTGAACCAGTCACCGTGAGGAGTCATGTGATTCGATGCCCCTGAGTCAATGTACCACACTGCATCATCAGATGATTTTTCAGCAGCCTTATTTTTGACATATTGCATGGCAAACAGTCTATCACCAGAATCATCTGCCTGACTGGACTTAGCATAGTGTCCATGCTGTTTGCCCTTCTGGTTTCCCTGCTTCTTCCAGCAGTCCTTTGCAATATGCCCATACTTTTCGCAGTAATGACAATCCTTATCCTTGTTCGGATTGTCAGAGGAGTGTTGTTGTTGCTAGGACCCTCTACCTCTAGGGCTAGATCTTCCCCCTGCCTCTAAAGTTTCCACCACCTCTTACATTCGATGCCTGCTGGTTGTTATTGCCATAGGGTGCATTTCACTGGCCTCCTCTACTAGATCCATAGCCTCTACCACGGTTTCCACAGCCACGTTGATTGGAATAGAAAATTGCATCCTTATTCTTTGAATTGCTTGATCCTGTAGCTAAGTCAAGCTTCACCTCTTCATGAATCAATAATGCAACCAGCTCATTAAAGTCAGGCATTTCAGCCCGCACAGACACAGAAGTGTCAAAAGACTTGTATTCAGAAAGTCACTGCAACCATATCTTCATCTTCAACCTGTGAACCAACAGATGCTAGCTGATCTGCTATGGTCTTAACCTCCGTGACATAATCATGTATGGATTTGCTCTTTCTCTCCATGTTGTTGAATTTCTGCTTCAACTGTATCTTCCTGGCACTTATGCTTGTGCCATAGTATTTGACCAATATGTTCCATGCATCTGTTGGAGACTTACAGTTCATGATCTGCATCACCATAGCATCCGAGATACATAATGACAGCCAATGTAAAACTCTGCGATCTCTTTCCGTCCAAGCTCGATGCGCTCGTCTTTGATCAACTGTAGGATTGCTTTCTGGAACTTCAGGTTCAGCCTCAACACTTGTCACTAAGTCCCAGTATCCTTTCCCAATTAAGAAGTTCTCCATGCAGATCTTCCAGATGGCATAATTATTGCTATCAAGCTTCTCCCCCACAATGTGGGTTATGTTGTCAGGTCTATCTGCATTTGCCATTTTGTAGACACTACCACCAATAAGTCAACTTGACCAACTTCAGCCCTTGGCTGTTTATGACAGTTTTCTCATTATTCTTTGCTCAGATACGCTGTATTTCAGTTTGAAAAACACTAGTACATACTCCTCCTGACACTTGGCAATCACTAAGGTATTTCAACCTGTGTGTATGGACTGCAATCAATGCAAAACCAGCATGTATTCAAGCAAACTGTTCATGATCAGACATGCAGTCTATAGGCATAAAACTTGACTGACCAACAGCTTCTTTGCAGTCCAAAATTGAGTGTATATGATCCAAAAATACACCTACAGCAGTCCAGATGTTGACCTCTGCATACGAGGTTCCAAACAAGTCAATCTGACACTTTATACATGTACTGCAAGTACAAAAACGTAGTAATCTGGCTGCAAATTTCAATCAGCCAAAGACATTCAATCACAGTGTATTTCAGTCCAAGAACTGCAAATACATTCCATCCATTCACTACTTGATGACAAACTCAATACATGAGCATTTGGTTAACCAAAGACAACCCGTCTTCAAGGAGTCAAATCCGTCCTGGAAGAGGCAAGTCAGGAGTTACATCAACTGTTTGTAACCAGCCCATAGTCAATGAGCACAAATGACAGTTTCCAGCCTTATTGTTCATCCCCTACTCTAACCATTTGCTTCTTCAGATGTATCTCACTTCCACTATGTTAAATACCAAGCATCCCTGAAGATCAAGTGTGACATTCATGAAGCATTCACTGCTGTAGTAAATTGATCTAAGAGTGCAGGTACCAGGCACATTTCTCCTTCCACATACATGTCAAATCACTGCTGAATATACCAATCTAGATGGAGGCTCAAATGCTCATGTCCAAGTGCTTTATCTTGTAGCTATTGCTCAAGTAAATGAGTGATTAATCATGGGTAGATCTGCTAGCTTCTGTGCTTCAAGAAAGCAGGCGCAAACTGATAGATCACGTTTTTATATCTGTTGCTTATGATGAACATGAGTGCTTGCTAATGCAAGCTCTAATGCTTGATAATATTCCCCAATGCTTCAAGCATCCCATCAAGTATCACATCCATGATTGTATTCAGCCATACTTGGTGCTCAAGCCTCCATAAACTAGGCGCATTTTAGTAGGTCACGTTTTTTCATCCAGGCCACATTTTTTTTTTCCCAAATCTGCTAACTGTTTTGATCAGCAATGAGCTTATCAATAATCTCTCACAACTACCATCAATCCCTTATGCATGCTTCACATGGTCTTGGCATTCCATTTGGCATTACTGTTCATTGACAGTCCACCCTGGAGTAGCAAGCGCAACCAGTAGGTCTACGTTTTTGTTGACAGCTCACGTTTTTTCAGATTTGCTAATGCTAAACATTAGGAGGCTCAATGATAGGGTCCATTACATGCCATTAACCCTTTGAACCACCTTCCAAAAGCTCTATCATTGCAGAGACTTCAGCTAAGATACATACCTTCCAGATGAGAGTTATGGCTACCAACACTGCATGCTTACTTCAATCTTCAAGCTCCAGCTTCTCCCGCAACTTCATTGTAGGTTCTCACACTCCAGGGATTCACAGTTCCATGGCTCTGATACCATGTTAGTTTTCATGGATGCAGATAGAGAGCAATACACACAGAGTGAAGCAACATGCTTCCTCACTCATTCTTCTCATCTACTGAAAAGACATAGGTCAAGTATTTACAAGTCCAGAAGGACCATTCACACCAACCATAAAGACTAGAGTACTGAATTATTTAATATACCTGACTAATATAGCTAGACTAGCTATGTCCATCTCATGTCGGTCAAACACATATGAAAGAGCTTGATATTCTAACAGTAGCCACTATTGAAGTGGTTTGATTAGGGATACATAATCCTTTCTCATTTCATCTAAAATATATCAAAAATATCTGGTGTTGATCGCATACACTGGGAACCTATCTTTCCCTATTGTCATATTCAAGATTATTCCAAAGGGATTGAGGTCTATTACCAAAGGTAGGACCTATGCATTAGACGAAGTAGCCAAATGGAAGTAGAAGTGCAAGTTTGAGTGCCCCCTCAACTAGTCACCATTCTTAGTAGGCCCAACTTGGTCTCAATTCAAGTCATTTGTAAAGAGATGGTGAACTGATCATGAAGGAGAGAGGAAAAGAACGTGAAATAATAGGTTGTTTGCAAAGTTTGAGCTATCTAGCAAAATCAAGGAAGATCTGTTGTTGCCGTGTTTCCCCTTTAAGACTTCAAGGGAGATGAATACTAAGAAATGAAGAGAAAGAGAGTTCGATTCTTATGAATAAACTTACAGTGAGAGAAAGAGATAGTAACCATAAGTCTAGGAAGAGTCATAAGCTCTAATGGAAGTTTTTCTCTCTAATTCTTTTGAATATGTTCTCCTAAAACCATGTGACAATGTATATGAATACTAAGCTAATAAAGCCTAGTTTACTCCTATAACAATCATTTGTGCCTTTGAAGCATAGACAAAGAGATAAGAAGGGATCCTCTCCATGAAACCTTGAAAGAGAGCTTGAAGAAGAAGAGGAAATTGCACGTTCTCAAAAAGTACAAGGAAAAATAGTCTCCTCCATGTCCTATGAATCATATAATGTACAAATTTCTTGAAAAATGGCTAAAATTTGATGATGGCCTACTAAACTAGTAAGAAAACCATTTTTCTCTAGATCATGGCCAAAAGCTTCAAGATTACCATGGTTTACTATAGCAAAGCTTACCGACTCATGGTTATAGGAAATAATGAGACAGAGACTAGATCTTCAACTACTGCAGCCAATCTTTCATGCTTGTAACCACACAAAAGCTTGAAAATGATGTCTTGATTGGATCAAAGACTTGCTCTAATACCAATGTAAAGAAGGTAGTTTTGACAGTTCTTGCGCAAAAGAAAATATCCATGAAATACTCAAGAAATTAGAAAACACCCATAGCTAAGGTAGCCATAGTCATGAACCATGTTATCATAGAGAAAATACAATGGGAATGATGATGGGAGTTTAGGAAGATACCCACCTCTTACTATGGTAAAGCAAGATATTGACCTCTTGCAATAATTGGAGGCCTCAATATAGTAATTGATTATTGTGCATAAAGATGTGCACATGCTTACATCTCAAGCTTTTATACTAAACCCTAACTATAAGACTAATCACCCAATCTAAGGTTACAACTATATGCAATTTGTGCTTTATTACATTTCCATATGAATTAGATATTCTTGTAAGGGCATACACTTATTCCCATACCACTTAACTTTGAGACAAGAGTTGGTCTCATAGCATAACTTTATAGAATACTTAGCCCTCCTTTTACTATTTATAAAAAAATAAACATTTTCTCTCTCTTTTTTATAAAGTAAAATATATTAAAGTATTTACAACATTAAGTATATAAAGAGATGTGAAATACTCCATACAACAAGCGCCAAGCACAAAGACTCTAAATGAACCCTACAATAATCCTTAGGTTCACTCTTCTCCTTAGGATTTTTTCCAGGGTTTTCGAGTATTGAAATTTCCCACCCTTCTTGAAAAACTAAGATTCTCTCTTGTGTTCATCTTGTTGTACCTCTAAAGATCATTAATTATTTTACCAATTAGTTAGGGTTTTTCTTCAACATCCTTAGCTTAGATTAAATCGATTAAAAGGTGGCCAACCAACTTATCATAAGGTTTCTTGTGTCAACCCATAAGAATAAAAGTTGGTTTGATATAGTGCATTGATAAGCTGTAAACTTATCAACATAGAGGATATCTTACTTGGTAATCTATCTTTAAGAGAGATCTTTGAAGATGAACAAAGGACTTTAGAGACCTTCCTAATGGATCTCACTTAGTCTAGGATTTTAGTCAATATCCTTTTTGAAGAATCCTCTCTACCCCTTTGTCTTTCTAAAGTAAAATCTAATAGATATTTTCCACCAATTCTTTAGCAATGATCATTTGATCATGCCATCCCTAATTCTAATCTATCTCAATTAGAAAGTTTACCTATGTCTCTTATGCTAAGTAAAACACCACACCTAAGTATCAAAACTCTTTTCACGAAGTTATCTAAGTCCTTCTCAACTTAGTACGAATTAATCCTAAGTTTTTCAAAATTGTCAACGATGGATAGACCTTAACTTATATTTCATCTATTAAGTTAATCAAAGGCGAAGGAACCTAGGATTGATTTTGTGGAGTTAGGGTGTAGTAAGCACTTGTCGCTCCATTCCCAGCTCCAATGCTAGCAATTCATGAGCTTCTTTTCTTTGGGGCCATTGTGAAGTGATGGATCATTCATACAATGCTGATCCTTGTCTTTGGTGGTCTTGAGAATTTGTCTCTTAGACAAGGTGGGAATGATAGAGTAGTCTAAAGATGGAAGAGCTTCATAGGGTAAGGTAGGATTTTGACTAGGCTGAGAGAGATTTCTTTGAAGAGATGGGGCCAGTGTTTAAATTTCAAGCCCAATTTGGGCATCTCAATGATTTTGGGCATCAAATGACACCTAAAAATTGATGGATAAGGTGCCAAAATAACACCTTAAGGTTAAGATCAAGGTTGCAAATGAAACCAAAGCATAAGGGGGAAGGTGTCACCATATATAGATATATATCTCTATATATTAAAAAAATATATACATTGTGTGTGTGTGTATGTGTGCATATGTGGAAGGGTGTGTATCGGTTTTTTGTTAGTTACACTTTAATATTGAGTTGTAAGACTCAATTTTAAAAACCTTTACGCTTTGAAAAAAGTCATTCCTGGAACTTCTTGCCTCCTAAATTTCTAAAGGTTGGAGCAAGAAGGTTGAGAGTCTAGATACATCATACTCTTTCCTAAATCAGTCCATTCTTATTTCTTGGAGAATATATTAGAAAAAGAAGCCTACTCACTACTGCACTTGGTCCTAGGGCGTGCCTACAACTTGTTAATAATATCAAACTTTAGAGACAACCTTAATCTATCTCGCAACATCTAGCTTGCGATCATGACTCAAGTTAGTTTTCAACCCTTTTATTATTTTGCATTTTTTGTTGTCAGTTTTGCATTTTTCATGTGTTGAACCTTGAAGCATAAGCTAGTATGGGTTGAGAAATATGTAGTGGCGACTTGTCAATCTGTCAATATTCATATAAAGTTGTCAAACGAGTCTTGGTAGGTGCAGTCAATGCTTGATTAGTTGATACTTGAGTGATTATTGCACAATATTAGTCAATACTAGAGTGATCATTGATTGCTCAATAGGCATCACAATGATGATTCAATGTTGAAGCCTATTAGAGTATAAATGAATACATAACCATTACGTGCTACATGGTCTCGATGCTTGATGGCCTACAAAATTCCCAATACTAATGTTGCCTCATTGAATGGTATTGTTTAATGTTTGATGTAGCTAATGCGAAAGCTATAGCTAGATGACAAAACTCTTATGGCTTGATGCCTATTCAATCCTTCTAGTCGAGAACCTCACACTCTTGATGCCCAAAATGAATAGGAAAGCATCAATATGATGCCCATAAGGCAAGCTAAAGGTGTCATCCAATCTCTTTTGAAGCCCAACCTTGGGCGTCAAATTTAAAGCTTGGCCCTCGCACATGAGCTTTCATAGTGATCTTGAAAAGGAACTGTGGTAGGATGGCTTATGCAAATGTAAGGCTAGTTACACAGTAAATGGCAGACATCCACTTTGCAAGTATTAACCAATAAAAATATCTTCTTTAAGAGTTGGGCATCCACAATATTTTACACACCAGAGAGAACATGATCTCTTGTTTACCTGCTAAATAAGTGAACTCCCTACCCACTTTTGAATGGGGAGTCTCCCCCACCGAGTTTGTAAAGTAATGGACAAGGGTGCACTTTTTGCAATTGCAACCAATCAAAATGTTTATAAACATAATGTTTCACTTTTTTACAAAATGTGTCATATTAGTGTGTAATGCCTTTGTGCCCATGTCCACACCCAATTTCAAAAACAGCATGCCCACACTCTGGGCAAGGGTTGGGTGTATGTCATTTTGTGCGTAATCAACCTAAGTAACAGAACTCAATTAATAGAATGCCTTTTTGTGAGGGGAGACTGAACATTGATGGACACCTAAAGATTTTTGTAGTTGAACTATGGTTAGGGTGGTTGAGCTATGGTTAGGGTCTCTAACGCAAAATTTCCCCATAGCTTTGGGGAAGAATTTTGGCTAACTAATGGTTATGAATATTCCAATGACACATCAAAAGTACTCACCATTGTGAGGTCTAAAACCTCCTTGTGCACAGTCTATCAAGGGTGAGCTAATTTTCATCAAAGATGTGTGTGGAGTTGTTCTTACGGCGATTTTTGATGACAAACAAAAACCAATCTAGGTTATAGGACCAATTCCTAAGAGTTATGCCCACAAGGGTGTTTCAAGCAGGTTTTCAAACAATTTTCAAAGAAAATCAAAAACCCCTCCTAGCCATGTGAGTGGGTTTTGGGTTATTGGCAAAACTCTCCCCCCACCTAAAAATGCCACAATAGCCATTTTCCCTTGAGGAATGGTGTGTAGTGGTGCATGTATGCTTCCCTCCATGTACTCCTACATGTCTACTTGAGGAGAATGTAGGGACAGATCATGGCATACCTTTTGCAAACATGGAGGAGCATGTACAAAGAGGGAACCTTCGTAGCAATCAAAGAAATGACACATGAACAGGTTCCATGGGAATGGTAATAATAGCCAACCTCTCATACATGACTCCCAAATCTCAAACATTGACCCATGGGATACCAACAAGACTTTGATCTTATTAGGGTGAAGCAAGATTGGGATGACATGATAAACACAAGATGGCTATCAGCACACGTCCCAACTATTGGCCGTCACAAATGGGACTTTGTTGTGAAGTAGTGTGCAAGGTCTAATGTTCATAAAAGTAGTAAGAAATGCAAAAGAAGATGGAACAGAGTCCATAGGGAATGGAAAACAACATTTGACTTTGAAAAACAAATTCGGTGTGGTCATCCATTGTACTAGAATATGATTTCTTGAGACAAGAAGTCATGAAATCAACGTGTATTTATGATGTAATAGAGAGCAAATAGAGGGTGCATGTGCTATGGATCTTGGTGAAGACGTCATTGACACCTCATTAGATCATCCTTAATAGCAAGCCCTTATTTTTTAGCTATACTATTATCTCGTCTCCCTCAATGCAAATATTATGGAGTGCACAACACATGGCCATGCACTTTGCAAAAAACTTTGAGGATGGCCTAGATATTTTTCCATCCAAATAGCTCTAGTGTTTTTTAGGCAACCAACGGCTCCCTTCACTACAATGCATGTGGATGCAATAATGTAATTGTACTCCTTTCTCAATTATGTCTATGGCAATCAATATGGCGTCATTGGCTAGTCTTGCAAGCAAAACCTCCATCCCCGATAATGTATTCATTGATGGAGAAATCCCCATCAACAAAGTGTGGGCCACTAAGATATTGTCCACATAGAGTGTGAGTGTAAAATTAAGTTACGAAATATGCAATTGTCATATGGATTTTTCCTTTCTATTCAGTTCCTCTTTGTGCTTTTGCAGTGAAGCTTCCACAACCTCTCAGACATTGACCCATGCTTGTTGTCGCCATGTTTGCAAAGGAGTGCAATTTTACATCATTTTATGTTGTTCATGCAAGCTATCGTGACTATAAGCCACCTCCTAATATCGAGCTAGCCATTTGTGCCTCAAAAGGCTCTTCCAAGGCAGGCTCATTTCTGTGTTGATTGACCTCCATATGCAAGTCCAAATTGATGGCCATGAGTGGCACCTCCTTGAAATTAAACATTGCATAGGCTTTTCTATTCAATCAACCCATTTATGATATCCTTGTTTGAAATTTTTCTTCCTTGTGAGCCACCATTATTATGTCACACTAAATGTATGCAACATTGACCCATCCTTGTTGTTGCCTTATTTGCAAAGGAGTGCAAATTTGCATTATTTTATGTTGTTCATGTAGGCTATCATGAGTGTAAGCTACATGTCATGCTAGTCATTTCTACCTCAAAAAGGCTCTTCTAAGGTAGTCTCCTTTGTGTGTTGATTGACCCCCATATGCGAGTGTTCATCTATGTGTGCTAATTGACCCCCACATGCAAGTGCAAACTGATGGCAATGAATGGAAACTCCTTGAAAGGTAAATATTGCAGAGGATTTTCTATTCAATCAATCCATTTTCTTCATGATGTCGTTTTTCAAAAAATTTCTTTCTTGTGAGCCATCATTATTATGCCATACTAAATTTGTGGATGGACAGTACCATTGTAGGTCCATGAGCATTGCATGCCACCATTTTTGTTAGCATGGAACACAATTGACTGTCGTTTATTTGCAAGTTGTCCATTATAATAGCCTACAAACTATTAAGAGTCTCCAACATCTCTCTCTAAAAGGTAAAGATTGTAGGCATATTTTAGTTTAATTTGTCAATTCTTGCCATTCTATAAATGCTCCCATTTAAATGGTGTTATGCAATTGTTGTTAGACATTTTTTTGTGCTCCCATTTCTAGCACTTGCATGCACTCCTTTCCCTCCTCATTCTTCTTTCTCCATGTGGATTGTCTTAACTATGAGCATTAGTGTATTCAAATGCAAGTGTTTTGAATTGATGGTGCATGTATTATTTCTTCTGGATAATTTGATTTGTGAATGCTAGGATTAACATCATACCATATTGTAATGCTCCTTGCAAGAATTTGCCATGTGCAACAAATTGTGTGGTTGAGATGGCAAAGACACTACTTTCATCCTCCATCAATTTAGTCACATCCATAAAAACTAGATACATACACATGATTGACCTTATTCTTAAGTTTGCAATCGCTACAATGTGACATGAGAAGGCCCCATTTGGTGTTTCGATACACTTTTAAGTTTGATGGATTCAACCATGTATGATGTCCAAGGATATCTGGGTTTTGGAAGGCATGCTAGTAAATACTACAAGTTGGTACTTCCTTCGAATATTGCATACTATCAAAGTCATTTTCAAATTATATTTAGCATGGGTGGTCATATTATCTCTATTGGAATCAAAGGTGGTTGTTTTGTCATAGAGTTGCATGCAATTATTATGATGCACAAATATTTATCATTTGCTAGATGCCATGCAATGTTCATTTCTTGCGAGGGGTTATTTGTTCTAAGCATGTATGTATTGTATATCTGTACGTATAAGATTGCCACACAATTCTCCCTTGTCTAACTAAATGCATAACTCATGAAAACACACATGATTAGATTCAACACCATGCATAGGAGTAAACATGGGATAGTGTTCTCTATTATACCAATCGTGTTAATATGCTTTATTGCTTTCATATTTCTTACTTGCTCCATGGATTGCTAATTCTATAGTTGTCAAGATATAATTAGCAAAATCAAGTTTTATGTTCCTTGTATTTACATTGTAAATGAAATAGCAAAGCATGAACTATTGTTGGAATTACAAAATAGTCATTCATGATTTCATACAATAGAGGTATGCAAATGAAACCTCTACCTTGCATCTCACCTTTTAGGCATTCTCAATATTGAAACCCTTGTAAACAAATTTGTAATTTGCTCTTAGGCAACCAAACATACTTAGGGCCTGATTCTAAGGCACACAAACCATATTTTGTCTTCATATTCTTTAAATATCATCAACCAATTTATTTAAAGTTCCTCCAAGAAGTGATCTATGTTAATAGCTTCCTTCCTTATCACATCTATTCCATTAAGTGTTAAAAAGATGAGATTGTGAGAAAGGTGCTTGTATATTTCCTATGCTTAAAATTCAGGATGACACTAAGCATTCATGATCTCCCTTTTTATAGTATTGTTATATTGCAAGAAAATCAATTTGTAATATCGAAGTACATTCATATTTGATGTGGAGTGTTTCCTAGATTGAAATAGGATGTCTTCATAAGAGTGGTTTGAGAGTGAAGAATTGGATGGCCTTGATGACTCCTTTGTCCCATCATCTCAATTGGAGCATGAGAGATAAAATTTCCATATTTGGCCACGTTAGAGTCACAAAACACTATGTGGCCACTGCCACCCTACCTTACGGATATTGCATTCTCAGTACTTAGGTTTTTTAGCCTTGAATTATTAGGAGGCACACATGGTGTTGAACCTTCCCTTGGACACCTCTACTTCCACATTCCCTACCACAAGGAACAACAACTTCCATGGAGATCTCCCACCATGCAACACTTGGGCGACCACTTTTTAGGAACAACACATGTCCCTTTCTCTTCTCCACAATACCCAAGTTTACCATTGTTTAGGCATGATGTGATGGATCACATTGAGGCAATGAATATTGCTTCAGTACTAGCACATTTGTGGGGAGAACCTACATCTCCATTTTCTCTTGTGCACAAACTAGTGGCAAGACGATTGGGGATACAAGGCACCAGTATTTCCATGCCCCCTATATCCACCCTCCACATGTCATTGTTGTGCTAATAGTGACAATGTGGTTGAGTCATCTTAGCCTCCTACAATTCAGTGTGAGCCTATTTTGGATGGCACATTGTCTCCTCAGGTTCTTGTGATAATAATGACCATGTTGCTTTGATAGAGGACTCTAGAGCAGCATGAACACTAATCTCTAGGATGCAAGAGAGACCTTAATCCATAATGTGAAGCTAGACTTAGAAGATATGTGTGCAATTTGGTGGATTGCCAACACACATGAGAATGAATGGACAAACATGCAAATATGTGGTCGAGAAATATGCAAGGCCAAATGTGCACATAATAGCTAGGTAGTACAAGACAACGTGGAATTGTGTACATCGAGAACAAAAAATCATCTACAATTATG
The DNA here is from genome assembly GCF_053477565.2 of Lygodium microphyllum. NCBI lineage: Eukaryota > Viridiplantae > Streptophyta > Polypodiopsida > Schizaeales > Lygodiaceae > Lygodium > Lygodium microphyllum. The sequence goes on along the minus strand of NC_141139.1, from coordinate 60,832,183 downwards.
AGCAATAGATCCCATCTAGTCATCCATTGAATTGGTAGATGAGATCCAAGGAGAAGAAGTCTAGAAAGTTGCTAGTTTCATCCGATACCACAAACCTATGATGCCATTGAGAGCCATACAAGTGGCTATTGTATAGTTGATCTAAAAGACAATGCAGTTGACACCTCCATGGATACACTATTGCCTATACTGCAATTTTTAGAGATTCAATTTAGCATAGAGTAAAATGAGTTTTGTTAATATTTTTTATGATTTTTGAAGCATTGCCAATGTGTCACAAAGCAGCAAACATTGCTGAGAATGGTGCATCTATCCATGGAGAAGCTAACCATTACTACCAAGGTGCCTGTAGTAACAAAAATATCCTCTAAAGGTAGACATAAGTGGTGAAAGGCCAACCACACAACAATAGGGAGAGATTTGGAAGAGAGTATGAAGTAGTTAATGGATTGGTCGACAAAGGCAGAGGAAAGGTGTGTAGCATGGGAGCAAGAGGCCTTACGGTCTAGCATAGCAATGCAAAGGGAGAGTCTTAGTCTCATCAGATTGAGAATGACCATATGCATTGAGAAAATGAAAGGGATGCAAATGGGTTATGCGGGAGCTTGCTTCCTTGATACATTTCCTTTACGACGTAACCACTTTCTTTGGGCACCAAGCCAATCCCTAGGATTGGATCTTGGTTTCAAATTCTATAATTTAATAGTTAAAAGAATACACATCACTTGAACAATGATCTGGAACTCTTGTAATAATAATGTGTGTAGCTTTTGTTATATTTTTGTAATACAATGAATGTGTTCAATGGCATGTCAATACTTGTAGTATGACTACCATTGCAATAAAAACATTGTAGAAGATAGGCATTAAAATTTATTGTTAGGATATGAAGAAAGGTGTGAAAAAAATTACTTGCATAATCTAATCCAAGCAACTTGTATAAGGAACACCATAGAGATGTGATAAATAAAATGATATAAATGTGCTATGTGTCACCCAACCTTGTGCACCACGTAATGAGCAAGACAATCATGTTGGGTCTCTGCACTACAAAAAGTTGGTGCACAAAGTGGAAAATGATTGTTGGCCAAGCTTACACTATCATGACCAATAAATTCTTCTCCATTAATAAATATATTATTTATGACACAACAAGCCATAATGCTGTTTTTGCGAGAAACTTTGGAGATGGCCAATATATTTTACCATTCACATAGCGCCAATGTTGTCTTAAGTGGACAAAAGCTCACTTGACTACACTTCTTGTTGAGGCAATTATGTAGTTGTACTCCCTTTCAATGCCAATCTATGGTAGTAGATACGATGTGATCAACCAATCATGTAGTACAAATCTTGCATCACCGATAGTATATTCTTTGATTGAAAATGGGCCATCGCTATAAACAGGGCTAGCTAGATATTTTCCACTAAGCACTTGTAAGAACAAGGATATAGGAAATCAGAAAACCTCCTTAAATTGTGCATCATCCCCTATTGTGGCACATGCCTAGAAGTTCCACCAATCAAGAGAATGAGGCTCCACATAGAATTCCAATAGGGGGGACTTTTCACGCCTTTCTATGAAAACTCCTTCCATAGCCCTCACAATCAAGAGGATACATGAATATAAGTACATGTCTTTCTCGCAATGGGATGACACATTGCCTTGCATATGCAAGCCATCCACTTCCTCTCATCAAATTTGACATTGCTATAATTAATATGTATTGATAGCATATTTTTCCTGTACGATTAAGCACAATGAAGCACAAAGCAATACATTTTTTAAACACATATTATGTTTGTTTGTGGCCTTCTATTGCCAATTTGGAATAACAAACTTACCTTGCTCAATGTTCCAACATCATATTTAGCAATGCATCTTGAATGTAACAGTTGGGAAAGAAACTACAATTTGTAGGCCTTTTGTTTTAGCGATTGCATATACTTTTAGTTTCACAAGATAGTATGTAGAATGTGGAGGACATTGATTGTTGAAATCTTCGAATGCAACTTTGTTTTTATGCTAAGTCAAATTCAGAAACATGTATGTTCATGAGCATCCTCAAATTTTGAAGTAGCACATATATTAAAGCATCCCCACATCTTTGCTTTTTTATCATGGTAATTGTGTGTCATTCAGAATGCTCCTCTATCTCATTGATTCCATAACACATAATGCTTCCCTATCTCATTGATTGCATAACACACATGTAGACTGTAAGAAATCCAATAACTTTTCATCAAGGATCACATCCAACTAAGTTTGCATGACCTGATGTTCTACATTCTCATGATTCCCACATGGATGTATGCATATTCCTCTAAAAATTCTTGAGAGATAAAGGGGCATGTGCACCTCATGAAGCCTGATTGGTTTGCACCTTCTATGGATTATGTTACAGTGATTGATGTTAGTGAGCCTCCTACCTATGATGAGACCATGCATAGAGGTGATAGTCACTCTTGAGAGAGAACCATGTAGTCAGAGTATGACTCACTACAAAAAACTCATACTATGTGGGATTTGGCTCCTTTGCCACCTAGTGAAAATCATGTTTTGCTATGCAAGTGGATGTACAAGTTGAAGAGTATCCCTAGATGCCCCAAGCCACGGTCCATAACACTAGATTGGTTGCTAAGGATTTTTAGTAAGAGCATGGTGTTGACTTCGATGAAATCTTCTATTGTGTCATCAAGATGACTATCCTACGCTTGGTTTTGGCTTTGGTTTTGCAACTAGATCTAGACCTCTATCAAATGGATGTCAAGATGGCTTTCTTACATGGGGGCTTGCATTATGAGAATTATATAGAGCAGCCTAAGGGCTTAGAGAAAAAAGGTAGGGAACACCTAGTGTTCAAGTTGAGAAAGAGCCTTTATGGCCTTACGCAAGCACCTATGAAATGATATCATAAGTTTGATGCTTTTATGCATTCATAGGGATATACCTACAATGATATGGATTCATGTTTATATATGAAGAAGGCCCATGATAACAGTCTTATGATTTTGGTACTCTATGTGGATGATATGTTGATTGCTACGAGTGCTCGTGATGAGTTGGATACTTAGAAAAGTCAACTCAGAAAGGGCTTTGAGATATAGGACATAGGACAACCTTGCATATTCTTGGGATGTGCATCACGTACAATTGCTCTTAGGGGCTCCTTTACTTGTCATAAAAGGAGCACATCTAGAAGGTCCTTGAGTGGTTTCACATATAGGATGTTAACCCTATTGGCTATCCTTTACCTTCTCATGTGAAGATTAGTTAGGCACATTTTCCATAGTTTGATGAGCAAAAGGCTAAGAATGGCCAAGATCCCTTATCCATCCGCAGTGGGTAGTTTGATGTATGTCATGATAGCCACTCATCTTAACATAGCATATATGGCTACATCTAGCAAAAAGCAGCATTGGAATGCCATGAAGGGTATCATGAGGTATCTTAAAGACACTACCTATATGTGCATATGTTATGGTGGCCAAGATACACGAGTCATGGGGTACAGTAACTCTGATAATGTAGGACATGTTGAAAGTAGGAAGTCCACCTCTGGCTATGTCTTCACCTTTGCTGAAGGTATTGTTTCTTGGATGTCCAAGGTACAAAAATGCACAACCTTATCTACTACTACATGGGCAAAGTATGTTGCACTCATTGAGGCTTGCAACAAGGAGGCTCTCTAGTTAGGCCATCGCATCGCAACCTCTACTTTTGCCATGGTGTACAACACAATTGGGATATATGGCTCCACTTGGTTGAATTTGCCTATAATACCTCTGCCCACACTAGCACTAGGGTTTCTTCTTTTGAGACATTATATGGGTATAAGGTTCCCCTCCCTAAGATCTTGTTCAATGATAAGATCAACCCAAATGGGGCATACCACATATCAAAACGGAGCTTATGATGCATACTTTCAGTCCATGTAGGAAGCACATGGCTGTAATTGAGGTAGGTATGAAACTGTTCTAAAACAATGTGCAGTTTGCAGCTAGTGTGCGGTCAAAAGGGGACATAAAACTAGATAGTCTTCAGCCCATTGGGCCTCTTCAAGGTGGGAAAACTCATTCACAATAGTGGTTGGGAAATAGGAGGCTTCTTCTAAGGGTACGCCTTAGGCTATTTGATGAGGTAGAGCAATGACTACTTTGCAATCCTTGCAGTAGGCATAGACCTTTCATAATTCCTTTGATTAGAAGCAAATTCTTGAATTTTATCCTTTTGTATTACAAGTTAATGATATTTTCATTTCCCTTATCTTAAGGCAGCCTCCCTCTTCTTTCCTACTATATGCAATCCTTTACATCCAAAAGATTTTAGCATTGCTCAAAGCACCAGTTTAGTATCTCTCTCTCTTGCAACCAATTACAAACATTCATTTGAGTTTCCAAAGAACCATTCTACCAATATATGCAAACATGCAGGTTAGATGATCCCAAATCCCTACCATTTCAAAACATGAAGGAAACCACTATTATCATTTGCATGTAGCTAAACATAAGACATAACTTAAGTCTATCTATCTATTATATTAGGGGACATAACATCAATACTAGTTGTTCTAGACTAATAGCTTTCATTTTAAATATCATTGCAATCACAGGATTCATATCTAGTTCATTGTAGGTGTTTAGCTCTCTTAAAAATGCAACCATATTTTCATGCTAAATCTTGCCAACATTGTTTTAACCATTTTTTCTACATACATTGCAAGGTCTTTCTTACTTTGCCTCTCTCCAAAATCTCATACAAATCCTTAATCATTTAACCTCCACTCATTTAAATTGATATAATATCTATTTCTCTAAATCACATCAACAATCCAAGACTCCACTAGGGTGAAATTGGCTTTAATTTTTGAAAGAACTAAGTATAAAGTCATGAAAACTTAAAACAGGTACTTATTAGAGTGACATCCAACATAAAATTGGGGCATGAAGATAAATAAAGTACTATTGATTATGATATTTATCTGAGCTTCTACCCTGGATAATTGAACTAGTTACCAATTCACTCAACTAGTTGACGGGGTCTCAAGATGGCTCTGGAAACTCTCTCTCTCTCTCTCTCTCTCTCTCTCTCTCTCTCTCTCTCTCTCTCTCTCTCTCTCTCTCTCTCTCTCTCTCTCTCTCTCTCTCTCTCTCTCTCTCTCTCTCTCTCTCTCTCTCTCTCTCTCTCTCTCTCTCTCTCTCTCTCTCTCTCTCTCTCTCTCTCTCTCTATGTGTGTGTGTGTGTGTGTGTGTGTGTGTGTGTGTGCGTGTGTGCGTGTGTGCGTGTGTGCGTGTGTGCGTGTGTGCGTGTGTGTGTGTGTGTGTGTGTGTGTGTGTGTGTGTGTGTGTGTGTGTGTGTGTGTGTGTGTGTGTGTGTGTGTGTGTGTGTGTGTGTGTGTGTGTGTGTGTGTGTGTGTGTGTGTGTGTGTGTGCGTGCGTGTGCGTGCGCGCGCTCTTCCCTTCCACCCATCCATGATTTGATCCAATGTATACTTCTGACCTTTAGTAGTTTTGAAGTAATGGCCAGCCCTTGCTCATGTAGAACTGGGTAGATTGACTATCTCCCCATGTGTGTGGTATCCCCATGCTCCAATGCTAATATGGCATGCTCGATGGGAGCTATTTGTAGACATTGAGTGCCGTGCACATAAAATAAATCAAATGTTGGTTGGAAGAAAGGTTGTATGTCCTAGACATGTGCTACCTGTGAGTCTGCATTTTTAAGCCGCTCTAGGATCCCATAATTGTGCTTGGTATCCTTACTCCCTCCTACAAGTTGGGGGAGCCTTACGCTCTAACTCTCTAGTAAGAGTCTAGGATAGATGCAGCAATTTACCAATATGATCAATGAAACTATACCTCGAGCTTCATCAGAATGGGCCGCCCATGCTACACTTAGATGCTCAGATGATCTTGCGGGCTACCCCCACCTGAATCTCTAGCTTGCCTTCCTCTCAAGCCTCTTGAACTCCATATTAGAGAATTTAGGAGTCTCCCAAGTCCCACTTTTAAATAAGGAGTAAAGAGTTGTCCATGTGGCTAAACCTTAACCCATGCTTCAAAGTGGAACTTGGAAAAAAAATCTATATAGTAATCTGTGTAGACTCCACTTTCAAGTAAGGGGCAAGGTTTGATCATGTGGCCAAATATTAACTATATTGGGAATTCCCAAACTATATGAGAATTCCCAAACTCCCTAATATAGTGTTCCCAAGTCTTCCTCTCAAGATCCTTCTAGCTAACTCCATGCTCCCTATCTCCATGTAGATGGAGGCTTTTTTATTTTTTTGTCTTTCAAGATAATGCCCGGTGTGCACCTATTCACACTTATAGATGCCCATACAAACATAGCCTATATACACTAATAAGACATTATATACATAAAAACCCCAACATTCTCACTAATGTTTCACAATTTCCCACCTCATTCAAACTCTCTTGAGTATCCTTTACATACTATATGCCTTAAATAGACCCCTATCCAAGCACTCAAATGGAATGAACTATATATACGTGTGTATATATCATTGCACAATACCTATGGGCCAAATTTAATTAGATATCCCCAAAATACAACAAATAAAGTTTACACACTTCTCAACCTCTCCTTTGTTAATGATAAAGAAAACCTCTTACCCCAATACCCCTTACAATACTCTTTGTTCAAAGAAGAAACCAAGTACCTCGCACTACCCTTGTGCACATAACATAAAGAAGATGTTATATGCCTTTGATGAACATGATGCCCAAGCACTCATGCTTTTGAAGAGAATGCAATACTAGAAGATATGTTATGCACTTTATACACACTATGTCCACAGAAGGAATATGAATGCAAAAAAGATCTTATGTCTAGCCTTTTCTAGTGCTTTGTGCTATATGCATATGCACACATATAGGTTCATTAATTAAAATTATCTTTTGTATCACTCAGAACCTCACTCCTCATTGGATAGAAGAAACTACAGGACCCATGCGTGTATTTATCCACAACCCATTACATGGGTGCCATAATATCATCTTGCTTCATCATGATTCATAACAAATACCCCCTCTCTCTATATGATTATCAACCCATACACACTCTCTCTCGAAATTAAAAAACACAAATTAAAATCTCTCTCTCTCTCTCTCTCTCTCTCTCTCTCTCTCTCTCTCTCTCTCTCTCTCTCTCTCTCTCTCTCTCTCTCTCTCTCTCTCTCTCTCTCTCTCTCTCTCTCTCTCTCTCTCTCTCTCTCTCTCTCTCTCTCTCTCTCTCTCTCTCTCTCTCTCTCTCTCTCTCTCTCTCTCTCTCTCTCTCTCTCTCTCTCATATACAAACGCACACCCCCTCTCCTCTTCCTTTTTTTTTCTTTTTTTGTAAAGTCTTCCCCCCTTTTCTCAAAACCTATATATATATATATATATATATATATATATATATATATCTCCTAGTCATGCATTACTTTTGATGTGCTGCAATGGTGGTCTTCACACTGACTTGGTATTCATCATGTCATTTTCTTAAGGTATATATATATATATATACCTTATATATCTCCTAGTCATGCATTACTTCTGATGTGCTGCAATGGTGGTCTTCACACTGACTTGGTATTCATCATGTCATTTTCTTAAGGTCTTTCAATATGTCATCTTAGGGTCATTTTTTGCTGCCCTCCCTACTGTGTAGTCTTGTGTGTGGCCTTCCTAAGCCAGTTCTTTAGGATAAAGCCTACATGGATGACCTGCCTCGTCAACCTTCAGCATGCCCTAGCCACCCATTGTGCCCCCACGTCCTGCATTGAACAGTGTGCCCCCACATCCAGCATTGAACAACTTCACCAATTAAACCAAGCAAGGTAAGATTTTGAAAAACTTGGACTATATGCCTTCACTATGATAAGCTTTTCTATTGTAGTATAAATAGCAACTCACTCTAAAAATTGGCTGCCATGTTTCTATCATTTTGATTATAATGACAACTGTAGCACACCCAGGCTATATGCCATCACTGTTTAATCCTACAAAGGCTTCTAACTATGAGAATATTATTTTGAGGGGCTTGGAAGGGGATTTGTATGTGGCCAGTTTGTGGACATGTACTACAAATGCTACTCCCTTACAGGAGCACAATTGGTGTTTGTGACAATTTACTAGTTCCAAATGTGGTCACATGGAATGCCATGCTCACCGGGTATGTAGAACATGGGCCTTCTGAAGAAGCGTTGAGATGTTAGAAAATGATGTAGGTGCAAAGCATACCTGCAGATGCTGTTACATTTGTCATGTATTCGAAAGCTTGTGGGACCTTGGGGGCATTAAGAGAGTAGGCTAGGAAATACATACTGAGATCAAGAACTCGGGCTTAGGAATGATCTTACAATAGGAAATGCATTGGTAGACATGTATGGGTATGGTTTTGTTGCAAAAGGTCATGTATTTTCAATAGCATGCTGAAAGGAGATGCTGTATCACAGACTGATTTGATGAAGGCATATTGTGAGAATCATAACGATGACAAGGCTTTACAATGTTTTGAGGAGATGCAAGAGCAACATATGTTTGTGGATGATGTAATTTTTGTCCTTTGCTTGAAGTCTTGTGGTGTTTCACATGCCTAGATAAAGGATGATGTGTGCATGGTGAAGTTTTTTAGAGTGGGTTTGACAAGGAGCTATGTACGAGCAGTGTGATGGTTGGTATGTATGGCAGATGCGACTCTCAGCATAAGAACAAGTATTTGATAAGCTATCAGTTGTGAAAATGCATTCTCTTGGAAGGCACTCATGGTTGGATATGTTGACCATGGGCATGGTGAAGAGGCCATTGTCACGATTAGCTATGCCTTGAAAGCATGTGCTGCCATAGGAGCAGCTGACAAGTGTTAAAAAACTCATAATGAGATTGTTAGACTTTAGATGTTGGAGGGCAAGATTGTGTTCAGAAATCCTCTTGTGGATAGGTATGCCAAATGTGGTGCATTTGCAAAAGCACAAGAGGTCTTGGACTAGCTTCTTACTCGAGATGTAGTGTCTCATAGTATAATTATTCGCATAAGGTTTGTGCCTACCATATCAAGAAAAAATGAGAGATCTTATCCACTTTTCAATGATTTCTTTGCTATGGTTGAGAACTAGTTTAGGCATAGGCTGAAATGCCCACAAGATCTGACACTTGGGAGTGAATATCTCTAAGGCATTTGAGCAGTTTTGTGATGAGAAGAATATTAAGCATTAGTTGACTGCGCCTTATACCACCCCACCTTAGAATGCTATTGCAAAGCACATGAATAAGACTATTCAGGAAAGTGTTCACAATATACTTAGTCATGCTAGCTTACTAGAGTACTTTTGGGCTGAGATAGTTACCACTATTGTTCATCTGATTAATAAATTCCCATGCATTGCTCTTGGTGGTAGAGTTGTAAGGGAGGTATGGTCTAGTAAACCTCCCTTGTATGCACACTTGCGAGGGTGAGTCTTTGTATGCGAGGCTTTTTGCAATATTCCCAAAGATAAACACAATAAGTTGGATTTGGTTTGTCAAATGCATCATTCTTGGATATGGTGATGAAGATAAGAGGGGTTATCACCTTTGGGATCCACAGGCTCGAAAGGTTTTTTATAGCCATGATGTTATATTCCATGAGACGAGAGCAGGTAGTTAAGATACACAAGGTGATCTTTCAAGAAGAGCCTCTTATTATAGTACAACTAGCCCTAGTTAGACAACTTGCAATAGCTAATGATGTAGTGGCCAGATCTACCAATTGTGCAAAATCATGATGATAGACTGAGAGGACATGCCATATAAATCCTACAACCAACTTTGAGATGCAATACTAGAGCCTCATGTCCTCTTGATCATTTTGAGCTTTGTATGCATTCAGTTTTGGTGACAGATTCAAGTGAGCCCCTCAGCTATGAGGAGGCTACGTGTAGAGGTGATAGTTACTCTTGAAGAGAGTCTTGCAATCCAAGTTTCACTCACTGCAAAAAAAATCATACATAGGATTTGGTTTTCCTGTTAGATGGTAAACATACATTGCCATACAAGTGGATGTATAAGTTGAAGAGCACCTCTAGTCGCCCTAAGCTAGTATGCAAGGCATGCTTGATTGCTAAGGATTTTAAATAGGAAAATGGAGTTGACTTTGATGAGATCTTCTCCCTTGTGGTCAAGATGATAACCCTTTGCTTGGTATTGGCCTTGGTTGCACATATGTATATAGACTTGTACAAGATAGATATTAAGATGACTTTCTTACATCATGACCTGCATGAAGAAATCTATATGCAGCAACCTAAGGACTTTGAGGAAAAGGACAAGGAAAACATAGTGTGCAAGTTGAAAAAGAGTATTTATGGACTTAAGTAGCCACCTAGGGAATGGTATCATAAGTTTGATGTCTGTATGCTTTTATAGAGTTATTTTCGTAGTGATACAGATCTATTTCTTTATGTGAAGAAGGCCTGTTATCATTTTGGTGTTATATGTTGATGACATGCCAATTGTTGGGAGTGCTCATGATGAGCTAGATGGTTTGAAGGCTCAACTCAAGAAGAGCTTTGAGATGAAGGACATGGGATATGCCTCTCGTATCCTTGGTATGCGTATTATGTGTAATTGATCTAAGGGATTTCTTTGCTTATCATAGAAAGAGTACATTCGTAAAGTCCTTGAGAGGTTCCATATATAGCGTGGTAAGCCGATTGGATACCCACCATTAGTTTCTCATGTGAAGGTCAATCAAGCATATTGTGCCCAATTAGATTATGAGAAGGCCGAGATAGCAAAGTTTGTGCATACGTTTGCAGTGGTGGGTAGCTTGATGTATATTGCGTTGGCTACTAGACCTGACATAGCATGTATGTAGGATAAGATGACATTTCTTAATTGTCTTGTTGTACTTCGATGTATACATTGTACTTCGTCACTATTTTTCTTGTTTTCTCTACACTCGGGCATATTCTCCTTTAAGTGGGAGGTTGTTGGGGACTAAAGGCTACTTGTGCCTAGCCATCTACATTTTCTTGTACTTATGATATGCACACTTGTGGCCATCCATCATTGCCATTCTGTTATCTATTCTTTCTATGACAATAGAATAAGCGAAGGCAAGTCACCGTTGTGATTGTTAGAGTTCCCACACACTGTCTTGCTCTCTCTTACTTGAACCTACATAGCTCTTGCTCTTGGTTATGCTTTCACTATTGCTCCATCTTTCAAATAGCACTTTCATACTAAGCTAGTAAATTGGATTATTGAGAATTTGAGGCACATTAGAAATAAAGAGTTATACTAATTAAAAAAATTCCACTAATTTTTCATAACTAATTGACCTTGATGAGGAGCACAAGCAATTCTAACCACAAAAAATACATATTTGTCATGAAGCAAGAACAATTCAAAAAAGTCACTCTCCTCTAACATAGGTAGAGGTAAAGACCAAGCTAGTAGTTGCTATGGAAAAATCATGGATAATATTATGAGTCATAGGAGTAGTCTCATACAAGTGTATAGGCCAATCTCAAGGCAAGGGGAGCCAAAGAGTTGGAAAGGGATTTTATTTTTGGAAGGAACATGGGAGGAGATTTGGGTAGCTAGCATAAGGAAGTGGGCCAAGTCAACACCCTTGAAATATTTTGATTACTTTCATACTTCATCTTGAATGGCGTCAATATCAAATTTGCTCAATTGTTTGTTTCTTGGCGATACTCCAAGAAACCACCAAATTAAATCCTTCCCTTTCCAACAATGTTTTTATTGAGCTCTCTAGCACATATAGCTTTAAACATTCTTTGCAAGTTGTTAAATCTAATTCTTGTGTTTCTCCATGCCACCTATTAGGAAAGCCTTAGTATTAGGCAATCAAGTAATCAATTTGTGGTCTTAGACAAGTAATTGTAGTCTTAAGTAGGCATGGCTATGGTGAGTCTTGAGTAAGCCTACATAGTCTTGGTCATATGCATACATAGTCTTAGTCTTAAGCAAGCATTGTCTTTGATCTTCAACAAGCAAGAAAGTGGTGATGTAGTAGTAGTAGATAGGCAACACAAAGTTGATGTCTTAAAACAAGTCTACACAATCATGACCTTGAGCAAGCCTTCCAAAGCTTGGTCTTAGGAAATTGGTCTTAGGCAAGCATGCATGTGGTGATGTTGTCATAGTAGACTAGCAAGTAGTTGGTAAAGTATCAAGCAAGCAAGCCAACCATGGTCTTAAGTAGGTTTAGCAAATTCATTAATCATGCTTGACACAATGTTCAAATTGGCATCAAAAACAACATGAAAAAGGGTGATTACAAAAACATTAAAAAGATTGTCTCATTAGGCATTAACAACCCTTTTGCATGGGTTTCTGTCACGCATTAACAAACCCTAAACATGGTAAGGCAGGTGATTGTTGCCTATCATCATGAAGCACAAACATGAGGTCATCTCGTGCTTCTTTATCCCCAAACCATTGCCTTTGCTGGCACCCCCTCCCCTATGCGTGCTCGCCTCCATGCTCTTCAACTGTCCAATGACCTCCTGCTAGGACATTCGCCTCCCTTTTCAGGGTTTAGCACAGTTTTGGTACCAACTCCTATAGCAATAAGCCCATGGGCACCCCTCATCAAGGAAATGGCCTAGATATGAATCCACACATGACAACTTTCGGCATGGCAACCCCGAGTTTGATGGTAATGGTGGCATGGACATGGGCAATGACAACACAGAGCTTCTAAATCCTGTCGACCTTGAGCGGCTTGAAATCTATAGTGGACATCAAAGCTACCTTGAGGGTACAGTGTCGGCTCTGTACACCATAGCTACACTTGAGGCTGCTGTATATCTAGGAGGAGAGGACAATCATGTAGAGTCACGCAAGTGCAGTAGCTACCTCATGTGTATCGCGGAGCAGGTAGACATCCCTAGTTCTAGGGCAAAGAGCCTGGTCAATAAGGAATTCAAGCTACTAGAGAAGGTGATAATGAACCATGTGCTCATGATACAACTATTGGGGTGGTTGCTATTGAAACTACCACATGAGATGTCATGTATGGGAAATTTAAAGATACTATTTTGCATTCTGAGCTGGAAGCCCATTTTCTTGCTTGCTCACCTGCAAAACTACTGCTTCCTCTCCATTGTCATCAACAACAACAGAGAAGGTACAAGAAATGACTTTTGCAAGTTTGAATTATTTACTAATGACATAATCATGGCATGGTTTTGATTGAGAAGTGAATAATAAAACACTTTCCAAATTTGTGTGCATACCTATTTTCAGTAGTCCTATCTTGTGCAAAATTGCTTGGATTTGAAGTTTATCCTTGAACATGTATAGCTATCCTAAAGGATGAAACTGCTATTGCAATTGGACTTCGAGGTGTGAAAATACATATTGAAGTATTTTAATTATTGACTAGCCAAAATACATATTGAAGTATAGCTATCCTAAAGGATGAAACTGCTATTGCAATTGGACTTCTGAGGTGTGAAAATACATATTGAAGTATTTTAATTATTGACTAGCCAAAATAAAGTCAAATGAGTAAGACAATGATTGCACTAGTCTTTGATGGTTGGCTACTTTAAGATTGGGTTACTGAATCAACTCGAGGATTGGTAATGTGAGGTGTCAAATGATTGAGAAGATTGTCTTTCTTTAGGGAGAGGTTAACACATTGGGATCATCTTGATTAGATTCCTTTGTTTTCCATTCAATGAGGTCATTGGCCAGCTAGACCAACATAGAGAGTTTGGAGAGTCAATGTTTGTGCTCCATGACACTCCTAGAAGACCCACACTGTATCATCTCAAAGGCATTCATGCAAAATTGGTAGATGGACATAAAGTTTTCTTTGGTGTCTTCTAGAGGAACCAAGTGAGAAAAAAGAAGTAAGTGTTGTAGGTGTTGTGAAGATATGTTAAGGTTTGCACTGAGGAAACATAGCATATACAACCAAGACTGAAACACAAAGACTCAAGCAAAGACTCAGTCATTTATCTCGCTTAGGTGGATTTTAGCTCACACTTTTTGCTTTATGTTGGCAGCCAATTTCATTTAAGGTAGCCACGAATCTAAAAAAGCATTGTTAGCACGAATTCGTTCTAGGCTATTCAAAGGTAAGGGAATCTTAAAACAAATATAAGTACACACAAGCATTTTGAAGCAAACCACATAGGGATTGGATTGGGACTTAATGCTAATGCGAGGTGGTGTTTACCATTGACAGTAGGATACCTTAACACATGCCAATTGTTTTCAAGAATACAATTTAAAAAATGTTAGAAAGTAGGTGGTATAGTGCAAGAGAGGCCCGTTGATTAGCATGCATTGTGAATTTGGTGTATGCATGTCATGAGATAGTCCTTTCTTGTCACGACATGTGCATGTATGTGTGTGCGTGTATGTGCGTATGTATTTTGTAGTCACTTGTGAGATATGTGGATTGGCATGTGTTGGGTATTTGACGTATACATGTCACGATACTTGTCTCGTGATGGGTGTGTGTGTGTGTGTGTAGGGCCAAAAGGTGCTTATCAAGTAGGCACTCAGTCTCGTGAAGTTGACAAGTATGTCACAATTGACTTGGCATTGTATCATGAACTCGGCATAGATGTGTCATTTTGATTATGTCACCCTCCTTTCCCCCTTGGGTATGGATGGGCACTTGGTCGTGAATTCGGTTAGATATGGCTTGATGGGCTATAAATGAATAAATAAGTGATGGGCATTTGGTTGTGTTTTCGGCTACGTAATGTCCTGACATGCTAGTTGTTTGGTGTTGCTTGATGGGATGGGCATTTAGGTAATACACTCGATCATAAAGCCCGTCCCTTAGTTCAAAAGGCATACGCCTTACTTTCTGACATACAGGGTGGGTACCTTCCTTTAAAGGAATGGTATGCATAGTTAGACTAGGAGGAATACCCCTAAGTTTGTCATAGCTCCAAGCAAAGATGTCGCAAAACTCCTGAACCAGGGACACATAGTCCTCTCTCTCGTTTGAATTGAGCATGGAACCTAATTTGATTGGCCGTCAATCATTAGGTGTGCCAAGGTCCAACTCAATAATGTCTACATCTCTTATTCGATCTATCGGCTCACTCAAGGTTATCTGATAAATATCCTTTGTAGTGGACCCTTCTTTAGATCCATCGCTCGATGACGTCTCACTACCAGATGAATCATCTACTTCTAGTTCAGTGGAGGATAATGGATCTCTCTCACTCTGAGGAGACTCAGGGTAAGCATCCACTATTATACGATGGGCACCTCGACCTAGAATTACTCGACCAGTGGGTATATCGACTTGACAGTCTGTCTGTAGAATCCATGGCCTGCCTAGCAAAACTCGATAGCTAGGACGTCCTGCAAACCTTATCACCCTAAAGTCGAGATAGCATTCTACGCTCACAACTATAACGTGGACTTTAGTGATGCAACCTTCCAGTTGTCTTAGACTATTATCAGCCATCCTAAGAAGTGTGGAGCTATCTTTTTGGATCTCTAGACCTAACCTCTCCATCAAATCTGAACTCATGATATTGACGGAGGATCCAGTGTCCATGATAGCATGCTCCACTAATATTCCATTCACATATGCTGGAACCCTAGGGCAATGCTTTTCAACATGATCGAACCAATCTTCTTCCACTCTAGCTATGCCCAAAGATTCTACAATATACCCTATACGTAGGATTTTCTTCAATTCCTTGTATACTCGTGGAGAAAGTTTAATCAATTGTAGGAGATTTACGTCTGGTTTAACCTCACAAAGAGAACTTGCTAGGTTAAAGTCATGGTAGTTAGCCAAAGTTCTCTCTTTCTTGGC
This sequence comes from Lygodium microphyllum, assembly GCF_053477565.2. Taxonomy (NCBI): domain Eukaryota; kingdom Viridiplantae; phylum Streptophyta; class Polypodiopsida; order Schizaeales; family Lygodiaceae; genus Lygodium; species Lygodium microphyllum. The sequence continues at coordinate 60,816,376 of NC_141139.1, read as the reverse complement.
AATCCTTTATCCCTCTCGAGATCAACTTTACTACCAACAGGTATTAAAGGTCCACCTTCCATATCAGGATTCAGGACTCGCTCTTTCCTAGTATCTTTCTTAGGACTTCCCTCGACAGGTTTTACAATTCCTTTGTCACCCTCTTTGATCTTTTGACCTCTTGTTACAGCTCGTAGATTAAAAGTTTTAGCATCATTGACACATAAGGCCTCAATAAGGCTGACTCTAGTGCCATGAGGCAACTCCTCTATAGTAGCCTTTCCTCGTTGCAGTATTTGTCTTGGTCCCTCATCTTGCTCGAGATTATTCCCTTGTGCACGATGGTTAATTGGACCTGGTTGTTCACTCCCTTATTGGAGGGAACTCATTTTACTCCAACAAGTAGTAGCTAAGTGGCTAGACTTTCCGCAAATATCACATTTGATATTTGGATAATTCCTAGGGAAATGTTGGCCACCACACCACTTATAGCTAAATCTTGAGGGGGCACCCTCCTCAGGGCGTTGACTCCCTATCAAATTCTGTTGCTTCTTAAGAAAATTTATGTCCACAGCTATTTGTCTATATTGTTTAGAAATCATATCAGTATAGTGCTTCATCATGTCCTTAACTTCGCCAAGGGCATTAGAGGCACTCGACTCATAGTCGCGATCGTCTATCTGTCATTCCATCGGCCTAACCACTTGATTAGGAATTGGCCCACTGACCTATTGGAACAACATTAGGATTCATTATTTGGCTTTCACCACTATTTAGTGAGGTTGCCTAACTAGCCATGGGCATATTCATACTAGGAGGAGCTGGGAACATAGGCAAATTTGACATGATACTCCCTCTCCCATTCGCGTTTGACGTGGGATCACCTTGACTCCCATTAGTCAAGGCCAAATTATTACCATTCCAAATTATCCTTGCTACATAAGCCGCTTGCGAGTACAACTCTACTCCTTCTACTTGCAAGTACAAAGAACTTGCTTTAGTTTCTTGGCATAGGCTTGGACATTCTCATTTGGCTCTTGGCGTGTTACATTCAAGACACACAACCAATACCATCCACCCTTCTCAAGAGCAAACTCTCTACGGAAAGCCATAAAGAATTGGGCACTGCTAGTTATGGTTCCAGCTTCTAGACCGTTGTCGGAGGGGTTTTTATCGAAAGGTCAAATCCACCGGGGATCAGAAGTAGAAGGAAGTAGAGATAGGAGGAAGAGAAGATAGAGAATACCCATGTGGTAAACACTACAAAGACAAATCATAATGAATTGAATCAATATGTATTGAAAGAACCTAGAATCTTCGCACTACTTAGAAGCAATCTCCAGGCATTAGATCTCCTGGAGCTTCTTCGTAGAACAAAACGTGCATAAAATTTACAGCTCCTTCTCTACTACTCGAAACCCAAATCTGATGGCTTCATTGGCTCCGAAAGGGGGTAAAACCATAGGACACCTGGTCACAGATCTCCCAAGTCACTCCTTCTTCTTTCTGTTCAATCTGCAGTCTTCAGCCTGTTTACAGCAATCGCGGCGTGTGCAATTTCATCAATCTGTCCCTCTTGTGAAAATCCCCTAATTGGCTGAAAAAGTAACTAGTTTTTTGCATGCCATCCTAATCTAGAAGCTTTTCTAACTTTTTCAGATTTTTACAATAAATAATATCAAAAATAAGCTAAAATTATCTAAAATTCTAGTTTTTTTGGATAATCCATGCAACTCACACTAGTACTAATGGCTCAGATCATATTGACTCTCCAGATCAATAAAGAAGACGGATGATGATGCATTCCATACTTTTTCACACTGTGTCCTCATAACATCATGACATCCACCCCCTCTGAACCTGCACATCCTCCGGTATGTGCCAAAATCCTAGTTGTCACCGGATTCCGAGTCCTCCTCATCCTCTGCAACCATATTCTTTACTTCTTCATCTTCCATATCTTCCTGGCTAGCCCTTGTATCAAGACCACTATTTTCTTTCAATTCTAGCAACTCATAGGCAGTAGATTCCTGCCTTTTGAATAATTTGATTCTTTTCCATGCTACTGGAAGTTTTATGGTTGTCCCATCCAGCTCATTTAATGCACAAGTAGCATTATCAAACACCTGTCTTACCACATAGGGTCCAAACCATGTTTTGGAAACTTTACGCATGGCACTATGCTAGTTGTCTAAGCTGCTATCATAAACCAACAGCCAATCCCCATCTTGTATGGTTCTTGGTCTCAATCTATGTATTTTGTCAAACCATTTCTTGTTTTGTATCCTTACTGCCCTTAACTTTGCAATTGCTGCCTCTATGTCTTCTAACTTTCTTTCCAACTGTCTAATGTGTAAGGCCAACAACTCCTCTCGATTCAACTCCTCCTCCCAAGGTAGCACACTCCATGTGACTGTCATCTCTTCTATCGGCATGATATGTTTTTTACCATACATCAATTCAGCAGGCATATATCCTGTAACGGCACTATGAGTTGTTCTACCAGCCCACAGAGCATAAGGGAGCAATCGTGGCCACTCTTTTACCTTCTCTCCACATGCTTTTGCCAATGCCTTCACAATAGGTGGGTGACCTCTTTCATTCTTTCCATTTTCTTCAGGGCTATAGGCTGAAGTTAAAGCAAGCTTTATCCCCAACCGTGAAAAGAAATCATGAGCCTCATCTGCATCTAGCTCACCCCTATCTGCTAGAATTTTTTCTACACAGCCATACTGATAAAAGATCTCTTCTAAGAGAAAAGTACATATACAGCATTTGCCGTCTTAGTACGTAGAGCTCTCCCTTCCACTTGATTAGTCAAGTCTTCACGAGCAAGCACAAGATACCTCATTTGCCAAAGACCTATAGGCATTGTGACCAAATCCACCACCCACTTAAAATGAAGAGACAATGGATATGTGGGTTGCAATCCATCGTGATGTCTCACATATGAATACATTTGACATGTCGTACATGTTTCCACAAAGTGAGCAACATCCTTTTACATACCCTGCCACCAATATCTTTCTTTGATCTTTGTAAAAGTACCCCAAATACCTCTATGACCAGCCCACAATCTTTCATGAAATTCTTGCATTACTTTTACTTGTGAAGCTCTGTCACCCAGAACTAGCAATGACATACCCTGTTTCTTTTTAGCATGTTTCCAATAAGTAACCATCTTTTGAAAAAAACCCATACTCTTTCCTCTTGATTTTCTTAAACTCCTCATATGACCATTCATCTCTCTTTGTTAATGTACTGAGGTATTGACCAATTCTCAGCCACTCTCATGTATATTTGTCTTCCAGAAACACTTCTACACAAAACTCTCATGTATATTTGTCTTCCAGAAACACTTCTACACAAGATACAAAACATCTAAAGCATCTTCTCTTTGTTGTCCAAGCTTCTATTAATGCTGTAGCAACACCTTGCATTGCTAAATTCACTCTTGCAACATCATTTTCAGCCATAAGAAAGTCATCTTCTTCCTCCTCATCCATCAATCCATCTTCATTCTCATAACATGCTCGAGATAACATGTCCACTGGGTTATCTCTTCTTGCAATATGCTGAAATTCAAGGTTCAAAGATCTTATGTATGCAATCCACCGGAGCATAGCAATGTCCAAAGTAGCACAACTAGTAGTCATACCCAATATTGGAAAAAAATCAGTCTCAATGACTACATGAGCACCCATAAAATACTCCTTATCACATTTAAGGGCTGTCACAATTCCCCATAGTTCTCTTTTAACCTGTGGATATCTTCTTTGTCGTTCAGTCAATACTTTAGTACCAAAGTAAATTTCATATCTTTGTCCTTCCTCATCATCTTGCCTAATTGCCTATCCAATCCCTATTGGGCTTGTATCAACAGTAATAATGATAGGATTTCCATGTGAATAGTCAGCCTTTCTCAATGAAGGAGAATATTTTAAGAGTTGCTTCAATTTCTTTATTTCTTTCTAATGTTTCCTTTCCCAATGAAATTTCTAGCCTTTCTTTAGAGGCTGATAAAGAGCATCGGCTACATGTGCAAAGTGAGGAATCCATATCAAATAGAACACACATGCACCCAAGAATCTACGCACCTCTGATACATTCATGCATACATCTTGCATTCTATCAATCCCATCTATTTTTGTTGGTGATGGCCTTCGCCCATAAGGCCCACACATATGCCCAACAATCAAAACCTCTTCAACTTTAAAGACAGACTTTTGTCCAGAAAGAGTTAAATACACCTCTTCTAGATGATCAAAGGTCAATAATAACGACAATAATGAAGAAGAAGCTTTGAAGATGAAGACGAAGACTTCAGTAAACACGAAGCTGAGGAGGGGCGAACGATGAAGGACCATCAAGGGAGTGCATCAGCGAGCTCGATGAAGACAACCCTACTGCAACTTCTGAGGATGTGTACTCAGAAGACTCTGTGCTCTGCATTGCATCAGGTATACATGGTATTGATGCCGCGAACGGGGTGATTAAAGTGGGATGTAGTTGATGCTGGAACGGCCATAGCGGAAGAATCGGATGAGAAGAAGGCAAAGGGTACGACGAAGCCTGTAGACGACGACGAAGGCCGAAGGAAGCAGACGTAGTTGTTTGCAGTGGAACGCAGTAGAAGAGAAGAAGGCAATGATCAAAGATAAGGAGGCTGAGGAGAAGCTGAAGATTCGGACGAAGAAGGTGACGGGGACTCAAACGGTGGATGAAGAGGCAAAGAATAGCTAAGCTGGTGCTTTCTGAAGACTAGCTTTGATTTGACTCTTCACGCCGTCGGCCGCATCTATCAAAGACCTTGTGTAGCGACTTCCTTTGACGTCCTTACAGCGACGGAGAGGGGATGAGCGAACCGAAGGAAGATGCAGACATGATGAAGGAGGGGACTAGATTCCATCAATGGTGCTCGAGTACTGAAGAGGGAAGCTCAACGCAAGAACGAAAGTAGTAGAAGGAGGCCGCTGGCGAAGCTCCACAAAGGCTACACAGGGTGTCGAGTCGAAGGGAAGCAGAAGAAGAAGCTGATCGTGAGGAGGGGCATGAGATGACATAGATCAAACGAGGAGACAATGCCGTAAGAAACCGACAAAGCTGTATAAGAAGACGAAGCCGACAAAGCTGCAGAAGACAAAGCCGAGAGGAAGAAGGTCAGACGCTTCAACTCCAAGCTGCGGAGGACGTGCAAAGGGAATAGATGAGTTGACACTCGACGCTAAAAAGTTTAATGAAGCCTACTGAGGTGGACGACTGGAGGAAGGAACTCTCCATCGGTGGAGTCGACATCACACCTGATCCATGCTCATCGCTCCGATCTATTTGAACCTATAATCCAACACCAACAAACAGTAATTGCCAAAGGTTGTAGTCCAATAGATGGATGATGGTCTGTTAAATCGGGTCTGAAGCCATCATATTGTATTGTGGCTTTTGTTTCTGTAATTTCTCTCATGATGACTTTTTTGACAGCTTATTGACATAGAGGCAAAAATCCACGAAGGCTAATTACATGGGCTGAAAGTCTAATTGTTTCTCTAACGCAAGAAAAGAAGAATTTCTTCACTCTACAATTCACTTTTACCTATTATGCCTTTACCTAATGATATGCGGAAGCTGAACTCAAGTTCTTATTGTCTTGATTCCTTGTTCCCCAAGTCTTATACACTAAGAATCCAAAAATATTTCTTAAAGTTTTCGTTTGTGTAATCCTTATCCTCATTTCCAAAGCATGGAAAATCTTAGAAGAATCCAATGTTCATAATGCAATCATATGTACTTCCAATAAACTTATTGATTTCTCTTGTGAAAAGAATTCTGATGTTTATCTTGAGTTAAGAACTCTTCATCATCTTTGCTCCTGTCTCAAAGCGTCCCTACGGCGAGCAACTTCCATGAACCCCTCACGCGAATCCCGTGTGACACCTGGTGAACCCGACGTGAAAGCATCGTTTTTTATTGCCAAGATGGGAGAATCTTCAAATACTCCACCCACTTCATCATCGAGTGCTTCTTCCTTTTCAACCGACGAAATGAAAAATTTATTGCAAACTCTATCTTCGACTATTATGATGCAGAATCAATAGATGCAATTATCTATGCAGTAGCAGCACATGGATCAACAATGGATGCTACATCAAGAACAAGAGCATACACATAGGGCAACCAAAGCAATCGAGGCCGTGGTAAGTGAACGTAAATTATTTGATGCGGAATGTCTTAGCTTATCTTAAAACTTTTGAAAGCTAGATGTGCTTTTTTGGAGTTCCTACAACTGGAGCAATTATTTCTTACGACTTGTCACACTTGCTTTGTGGGCTAGAGTGACTGATTTATTTGAAAAAGATTCAAACTGGAATGTCTTCAAGAAGGCGCTCAAAGATGAATATTTCCTAGAGGATTATGGTATTGCTACTTGGAAGACATTCAGAGAGTGGGTCTATCAGCCCAACAAAGGACTTGTTGCTTCCGAGTTCTTGTGCGAGTTTGAAGAATGCTACAACAAGTTGGATACACTTGAACAAAGAGCTTTAAACTCGGAGAAAATGGAGTTATTCTTGCAGGCGACTGATCCTGCACACAAGTTGGGAGAGATTCTTGAAGACCGAATGCAACCTATGGGATTGAACACAGATTGGCAAGATGCTGTTGATGTTGTTTCCACATTAACAAAGAGGCGGAGATGGAAGGCTCGCTTACAAAACGGTATTCAAACACCTCTAACGATGTCTTCTCCTACCTCTACTTCTCCCACTTCTCCTACTGCTCCTTCCACTTCTTCGACCACCCATCCCATGTCTATGCCTACTTCTATGCCTATGCCTATGCCTATTCCTGCAACAGTTGTCAGGCCATCTGCCAAACCAACTCTCGAAGACACGGTGGAAGAAATTTCAAATAACATGAAGGATCTTTAGATAAAGATGGCTAGAAGAGATCAACAGCCACTTAATCCAGCTCCAATTTCTGTTTTCACTTCTTCTACTCCTATGAACTCTTCCAGAAATGATTGTGTTCGCCATTGCATATGGTGCAATAGTCTAGACCATGAGTGCAAGGACTGTCAAGACTTCGAAGAGGCAAAAAGATTGAAGTTGGTGGTGTGGAAGGATAGGATGATATGTTTCAAATACTCAGAGCAGCCACTCAAAACAAATTTCGGCAAAGGAGGTATGAAGAAATTATTGGAAGAAACTCTTTTACGTTGCTCTTATGTAAAGCAAGAGGCGGCAAGAGAAGCTGCTGTCTATGGTCTTCAATTGGAGCAGTTATTGAAAGATAAGTCTCCTTTATGGTCCTATGCACTGCATGCGGAAAAGAAAGGTAAAGCTTATTCATCTGAACTTTCATTCATAGGAGATGCAATTAGAAAAGGAACCGGATGGAATGATCACGTAGATGTCTTCTCTATCTATGCTTATATTGCAAAATCTCAAGGATTTGAAGCACTTGTTGAAGAAAAGCGCAAAAGAGATAATGAACAACCTGAAGGATCAAAGAAAGCAACTAGAAAGAGTGAGCCAGTTCTTCAACCTTCTTCTTCAGGACCGGAGCAAAGCATGGCTGATGTACAAAAGCCAAAGATGCAAGAAGACCAAAGGGCCCTAAAGTTAAAGGATTCAAAGCCGAAGAAACAACCTGGATTCAAACAAAGGGGGGGTTCTATGCAGCGAGGTGGGGGATATTAGATTATATCCCTTTGCAGGTTTGAATTGCCCACCAAGGCCTTGTAAAGCTCTTCACTTTGGATTCCACTTATAAACCCAATGGAGACCGCTCGTTTGGGTCACTTTGCAGTTGGGATTCTCTTAAAGAGACTCTGTATATAGTTGATGTAGTCTCAAATGCCCTCTTTGTCTTTTTTATTAGCGTTCATCAGTCAATAATAAGGTTATCCGAGTACCCTGCCTCACAGAACCTCTTGATGAAGAGGCTCTTGAGGTTGTTGAAATTATTTCGTTCAGCATTGTCTAAACTAGTGTATCACATCCGCCCTTTATCCCCAAGGCAAAGACTAAAAGCTTGTGTGTGTTGAGCAAGGTCCGTTAGGCTATTTGCCTTGTATACCTACTCAAAGCTAATACTTGTCGATTTCCTCGGCAACTACGGGTATCTTTGTTTGGCTTTTGGAGCTCGGAGTGATACCTAGTCCTGTTAGCAACAAAGTTGCTAGGGCTGCTTCACCCTAGTCTGCAACCATGTTATCTATGAGTCGCTTCATGAGAACCTCGCTCAACATGAGGTCGGCTTTAAGCACTCTTTCGCTCTCAACATTGGGTCTTGTCATGTTTTTATTGGCAATTTCTAAAACTCACAAGACCTCTCTCATTTCTATCTCTTGCCTTAGCCTCTGAGCTTACTGTTCCTGATTGTAAGTTACCATGCCTTGCAGTGCTTTCCTTGCTAATTTTTGCTCTTCCTCAAGGTCAACTACTATGATGTCCTCAACTAGCGTGTCGTGATGCTCCATCTTGGTTTGTAGATCATATCAATTGATCATTTGCTAGATCTCCACTAGGAAATTTCCCACGTCAAGCACATAAGTTTTGTGATTGGTACTAGAGCTAGACATGTCAACCATTTCCTAAGCCACTAAGGTGTCGATCAAGTTGATTAGGTCAGACAACTTTGAGTCCCTAATGGTGATATTTCTCTTTTTCTCCAAGTGGTTTGGCTCCTTGATTCTCCTACCTAGACACCTAAGGTCTTCTCCTAATGGTGGGTTCATTCAATTTATGTTATCTTGTATGAGTTTCTTGTTATTTGAAACAATTCTCTAATTTGAGAAACTGCCTTGTGAGTAGTGCTCTTGACTATGCACTCTCCGAAACCAAGTCTTCAACTTTCCAGGTACATTTCAAGTGATTAAATAATGTGATGTGTTTTTGCAACTAGTTCAATGCAAGTCTTGCTCCCCCCCTTCGTTTGGTTTACGGCCCAATGTGGCTTTGAGGCACAAATTATGGCCACCCTCTTGGTCTATTCAAGGTCTCTATTGGGTGTGGTTAGTGATTGCAGTCACTCATGGACTATTGGGTGCCAAATCCTTAGAAGAATCTACTCTTTGTCCTATCTAATTTGCTAAGAAGTGCACTAAGGTGACCTATGGCTAAGGTTTGGCTCCTATCTGGGTTTGGTCAAGTCAGAGCAGGTCAAAATTTGAGTTCTTCTCATTTGTTCGATTTTACCAGTTTCTGTCTGATTCCCAAAATCAAGTGTCCAATTTTGGCCTTCGATCCAATTTTTGGCATCCAATTCTAGCATTTGATTCTAGCTTTTGAGCCTGGGTCCAATTCCAATTGTCTGATTTTGAGTGGGTGTCTGATCAAATAGTGAGACTTGGTCTGATTCTGATTTTCAAGAATCGGATGCTTCTGGTCAAATCCAACCTTTCGATTCTGGGAATCGAACTGTCTAATTCTGTCACAAACTCACAATGCGGCTCAAATTTGATTCATTTGGGCTTGATTTTCCACTCCAAGGCTCCACAAGTTATAGAAATGATCTATGACACCTAAAGAACTAAGGTAGCTCACTTGTAGGCATTATATGTGCTCAAACCGTAAAAAACGATGCGATCTCCACTCCCCTAGTCTCCTCCAGCAACCTGTTAGCTCTCTCTCACACACAAACCTACAGGTAAAAATGAGCTCTTTCTCCCTTCCCCATGGTCTTAAACCCCCTTTCAACCACTCCTTTGATGCCCTTTTCTCTTTCTTTCTAGATTCCAACCTTGTTTTCCTCTTTCCACCCTTATTTGGCTTGTTGTTATAGTGTTTCCTTCTTTTCCCTTATTTTTTCCTACCTAATGCCTACAAATGCCTACAAATCACAAGCAAATATTGATGCTAGTCAAATCTAAACTTCAAAATTACAAAACACTTACTTGTAATGAAGATCAAATGCCCTTTCTTCCTACCTATCTAACTTAAGCACTGATTTGGAAAAAACCCTACTTTAATGCTTGATTCGGAGTGCGCAAGCACTAAGGCTTGAATCCATATGTCCCAAAAATGGAACCAGAATATGTGAGCCTTCACTTGACCACCAAGACCCACGAATCGCTTATTGCTTCAAGCATTTTAGGCCAAGTGTAAGAGCTACCTCTCACATAGTCATACTACAAGCTCTCACACCTACAAGTGTAGTGAGCCTACCTCCATGCTCAATCAAGTTCCTTCTACCTCAAGTACTCCGATAGCTCACTACAAGGAAACGCAACTATAGTGACAACGAGTAGCGACACAAGAATATCGGCATCGCTATTTGCATCACATTTGCAACGCAAATAGTGATGCCCCACAGGGGAAAAAAAGAGGGCCGAAACCCGAGCGTATTTCATTTCACGCATTCGTGAGACGTTTTGAGACAAAGAACGAGAGAGAGAGCGACCGTTTTGCATAGAGGGTGAGAGAGGAAGAGGAAGAAGGCTTGCCGCTGCCGCCGCCATTCACGAAGGAGAGCAAGAGCCTCCGCCGTGACGAGGAGCCGCCAAACCCTCGCCAAATCTTTATGGTGAGTCCATTCTCTCTCTCTTTTACTTGTTTAGGGTTTAATTTGTGTATATTGAGAGAGGGAGAGGAAATGAGAGAGAAAGAGAGGAAGAGAGAGAGGGAGGGAGAGGGAGAGGGAGGGAGAGGGAGAGGGAGGGAGAGAAAGAGAAACAGAGCGAGAGGGGGGGGGAAGGGGAGGGGGAGGGGGAGGGGGAGGGGGAGGGGGAGGGGGAGGGGGAGGGGGAGGGGGAGGGGGAGGAAATGAGAGAGGGAGAGGGAGGGAGAGAAGGAGAAAGAGAGGAGGGAGAGAAGAAGAAAGAGTGTGACCGAGTTGTTTAGGTACCTTGTACATACACTTCGTTGATTTTTTTTTTGTACTATTATTACAAACATTTATGCTTTTTCAAGGTGCTTATGATTTTTTTCAAGTTATTGAAATATCATATATTACCACCTGCAAATACCATGCCTGAGTCTCGTGATGATGCACAACATGTTTTACGAAAGCTTGGCATGGACTATAATAACATCCACACATGTATCAACGATTGCATACTGTTTCGAGGAGAATATGAGACTATGGAGACATGTCCAAAGTGTGGTGCTCACAGGTATCGACAGGACTTGCAAGGGCAACTCACCCCTCAAAAAGTTCTCAGACACTTTTCGCTTATCCCCCACATAAACCACATATTTCGTAAGTCCGACATGGCGAGCTTGACAACGTGGCATGCGCAGAATAGGTCCACGGATGGAGTTCAACGAATATCAGCGGATTCACACACATGGAGCCACATTGACTCTACCTTTCCATACTTTGCCCGAGAGCCAAGGAATCTTCGGCTCGGTCTTGCAATGGATGGCGTGAACCCATTCGGTCTGCGCTCAACTTCTTACAGTGTGTGGCCTATAGTCCTTGTCAACTACAATATCCCTCCATGGCTTTCTACAAAGAAAGGACATCTCATCCTTAGCTTACTCGTCCCCGACCGCTACAAAGTCAAAAATATGGACATGTATCTTCGCCCATCAGTTGATGAGCTTAAGATTTTGTGGGAGGAGGGGGTCACCGTGCAAGATATGAGCAAGCGAGATGGCCGACGGTCTGCCAATATTCGAGCCATCCTCATGTGGACGATGCATGACTTTCTGGGATTCGAAGAGTACTCAGGTGAATAGGCCTTCATTCTCGTTGGTAATATCTATATTTTATCTCGTTCAAGCTTATATTCACTGGGTCGTGGTGTTGAAACAAGTCTGGTTACCTCAGGTTATCATGCATGTCCATTGTGCGGGCCACAATTAGACTCCCGAAGGTCACGAACCATGAAGAAGATGGTATATTAAGGACACGCCGCTTTCTTGCCAGAGGATCATGAACTCATGGAAGGTTTTCTTGGATGACCTCCAATACGTATGAATGCTGCAATCTGGTACAAGCTGAAAATGGTCCACGATGAGTCACATCCAAACGGAATATGGTGGTTCTCAGTTTTCTACGCATTGCCATATTGGACCCACTTATAGGTCAACCACTTGTTGGATCCCATGCATATTTTCAAAAATGTAGGCAGCTTGCTATGGGACCACATCACAGGAAAGAGAGACACTATAGGGGCATGAATGGATTTGAAGGAGGTAGGTAAGATGGAGGCCCTTTGGCCGCAGTCGAATGCTGATGGTCGCGTGTAGCTTCCTCGCACTCCTTGAGTTTTGTCCACTAAAGAAGAGCGCATTGTGAAGCAAGTATCAAGTCTAGCTGCACTCCGACGAGTATGATGCGTTCTCTCATGTCTACATTTTCTAAAGACGACCAAAGCTAAAATCCCATGACTAGTATAAGATATGTCAGGTTTGTACTACGAATGGATTGTAATTGGCGTGCGCATTTTGCTATTTTGAGTGTAGCCATTATTCATAATGCTTTCTCATTTGTGGCAGTTTGTACTACCGACCGCGATCGCAGGACATCTTACTCCAGAAATACGTGGGTTCATTTACAGGTTGTTGACTTTGGTGCAATGGATCTCACAGAAGGAGATTCAGACGTCCTCTATTGAATCCGCGAGGCGGGGAGCAGTGGAGACGGTCTGTCTCTTTGAGAAATACCTGCCCACCAGCATACTCACGATACAAATCCACCTTCTTATGCATCTTCCAGATGAAGTGGAGATTGTTGGACCTGTCCATACGCAATGGATATTCTTCTTGGACGCTTCATGAAAACCCTGAAAGGCTTTGTGCGACAATGAGCTTGGCCAGAAGGTAGCATGGCTGAAGGTTGGTTGGTGTCTGAGGCGCTAGTGCATATTTCACAATGGCTACCAACGGTGGATCCAGACAACAAAATGCTATGGGTCGCTGAAGGACGATGATAGACTAACTAGAGATGTGGTGGTTGGAAATGGGGTAGAAAAAAGAATGGATGCCTCAATGGAGGAGAAGGTGAATCGCTTTTGTATGTTGCACCATGCCTCTATGGAGACGTAGCTCGCCAAGTACCAGATTGCTAGAAGATCGACAGGAAGCGCGAGCTGAATTCTAACGTAGTACGCGTCATCAACCAATTCGATATCCCGAGGGCATGGAGAAGATGCTGCGGTTCATGTCAATGCGATGGTTGCATGGAGCTTTGACCGCAACGTCTCGCAAAGGAACAGAGGTCTCAATTGAAGAGTGGGAATTCTCAAGGGGATGTAGTCCAAAGGTGATGAGGGGTTTAAAATTTGTCGTATCTAATTTTATATGCAAACGGCATTTTCGCGTGGAGCGTATTGACAAAATGCACTCCACAATGGACTGTGGTATCATGGCAAGGTTCGAGCAAGAGAGCCGGCGACGAGCAACGGATCCAAACACGGTTGTGGATGAGATGGAGTATTTTGGGAACTTGCAAAGTATTATTATGGTGGATTACCGTAGCTTCTCCATGATACTATATGATGTGCAATGGTTCAAAGTGGTACTTGGAGGAGCTGGAGCAATAGTTCGACAAGGTCCATCTGGATTTCTCAAAATAGATTTCGAAAAAAAATGGATGGAGTTACGCGACACCTTTGTGTTGCCGGCCCATTGTGAACAGGTGCATGGACTCATTTGTTTACTGATTGTATGACGACATGGTTTATGTCACAATGGTTTGAACTCTCTTGTACATGTTTGTGAACAGGTAATCTTCTATCCAAACTCCCGACAACCTCATCGTGGTATGTTATACCTTCAACTTCCCGAAGTGCGAGAGTATATAATCAAAGCGATGTTCCGAGCATAGATGAATTTAATATGCAAATAGAGGGGTCGATATTGCAAGGGGTGGAGGCCGTCGCAAGCTTGGAGCCAGCATCGGCTAGCAATGATGGAAACACATGAGTCCAAGATTTCTTTGAGAATGAGGTGGACTCATCCTTTTGTGGTGCCTTCCAGTGTATGTGGAGTTGTGTCAAGGGATTGACATGGGACCATAGGATACTTCATAGTTGGAGCATCCACTAACTCAATTCATTGACCAATCGCTTATAAGGGTATATAAGATATGTATTTTAAGTGAGATTTTTTTTTAAGATTTATATTACTGTACTTTGTATGATTTAAATTGATTATTCTAACATCATTTTTTATCTGTGCAGGTGACATTTTCAGGATGAGTCAAGGGATTAGCGATGAGGAGTTACAGGATATCGTAACACGCATGTCTCCAGACCAGATCATGAGATTCAGAGATATGGCAGACCAAGAGCTGTCTTGGTCTTTGTCAGGCCGCTCTGCTAGATCTACTTCAGCGCGATTAGATGCTTCAGCTTCGAGTAGATGAGGTTGACGCTCCAAACTTGGGCCAGAGGAAGGGAGTGCTTCAGGGCCAAGGGGATGCTACAGAGATACGGAGGCAGTGAGCCCGCGGTCGACACAAGATACAAGTGCGACTCCTCGCTCTCGTGGCGGTTCCAGGGAGCGTGGCTCAGGCTCAGGTGGATAATGTGGAGGCACGGACGCGGTGTCTCCGTCTCATCGTTCAACTGAAGTTGCATCACCTCTAGGATTTGTCACACCTGTTGAGACGTCTACTCGAGTTACTCCAGCTTTTGCTCAGCCATCTACAGATGGCACCCCTATGAGTGCCACTCCGACAGATATTACCCCAGTCAGTATACCAGATGCACAGGGGTCTCTTGGATATGCCCAGGAGCGTGGACGCAGATGGAAGAGAACCCATCTTAGGCATACCCCAGCGGGATATGCATATCTAGTCGATGATAGGTCAGGAGCCATCATCATGAATGATGAGGGGAGGAGGGTGATGGCTCGCATGAGAGAGTTATGCCAACAAGTTTTTCAGCAGCACATCTTAGATCATTGGAAGAACATACCGGAGGGGAGCAAGGACTACATAGTAGCATCCTTGCATGAGGAGTTTCCGGTTCTAGTCTCAGAAGATAGATTTTCTACGAGCTGGATGATGGATTGTATGCGTGCATATATGTCACACAGACAATCCAATGCACGCAAGGCAATCAAGAGTGGGGCTGCAAAGCCCGAGTGGTTAGATGCAGACGACTGGCACCGACTAAGGGAGAAAGCTACAGATTCTCCAGGACGTTGGAATCAGTAGCACGAGGTGGCGAGGTCACGACTCGAGGCCGAAGTGGTCCATCATCTTGGGAGTGGCAGCCACAAGACATATTTGGAGGACTTTGTAAGTTTTTCTTTTGTTTTGCTTGTTTATTTTTTTGCAATATCCTTTGTATTGACAATCATGTTTCTAACAATTAGCATTTTGTTTTCTTTGCAGCACTTCATTACAAATCACGATCCAACTGGCCTTGAGACTCGATATGTAGAGAGGCACGGTCTCACTTCATTGATCGACCAATTATATAGACGCGGCGGCCCTGTAAGTCACTCATCTTTCTTGTCCGTAGTTACCATGTTTAATTAGAATGCATTATGTATGGTGGACTGATGTGTTGTTTCTTTTTTTGCAGAGTCTGTTCGATGCTCCTTTACGGTGGGACGAGCTTTCGGAGGGCGAGGATATGTAGCTCGCCCTTAGATCCCTGGAGCTCACACACCTTTATTTTTGGGTCGCATGATCTATGTAGACATTTTCTATGTATTAGTGATATCTTGTCATGATTATACCAATCGTTTACTATGCAATCATGTATTTATTTCATGTATCAGTATTATGATTTCAGTATACATTGTTTTTGTTTGCAAGCGCATTGTACACAGTGCAGAAACTATTTTGTATGGCTCTAATAAAGCACACAGTGCTATATGTGCTGCCCTACCACATAAATTTTTTTTTCCATGTTACCGTCGCTATTAGCATCGTAAATTTTACTGCTCGCGTTGTTATTTACGTCGCAAACCGTCACTATCAGCGTTGATATTGACGTCGATATCAATACCGACGCTGATAGCGATGTTGATACCAACTGTTCTATGGCGTCGCCAATAATGACGCTTTTTGCGACGATGGGGGCAAATTTTGTTATTTGCATTTTCATCGCTTTTAACGTCGGTATAAGGCCTATATCTTGTAGTGGCTCCTCAATCCAAGATGCAAGCTCAAGTAAGCTCGATCCTCAAGCTCCAAGCTCCAAGCTCCATTTCCATGTGTGAGACAAGAGAAGAGAAGAGAAAAAGAAAAAGAGAGGAGAAGAAGGAGAGCTTCTCCACAATGGTCACTCACCCTCACACACTCACACACACACTCCCTCTCTCAAGCCCAAGCTAAAGCAAACAAGCACAAGAACAAGAACAAAAACAAGAAGAAGAAGAGGAGACCTAGTTTTGGCCACACACCATAATGAGCTTCTCCATTCGCTTTTTAGCTCTTATACATGCCCTCATTCCTTTTGGGCACCCACTCATTTTTTACATGATCAGCTATTTTAGCGCATGTCCTTTTTTTCATATTCCCTTCTGTTTACATTATGGCTTCACCCATGCCTATCCACTCTTTAGAAATTGCACAAGGGGGAGCCTAGCACTCATTTATAAAGATATAGGGGTGCCTTTGCATTTTAAATGCACCTCTTCCATTCCTGCAGCTCACCTTAGCTTTTTAAGGTGTCTTTGTGCTTTTGGTAGATTTTCCTCTTATTTCTACTGTCGAGTCACCTTTTTCCACTTTACCCTGTATTTTAAAATTTTATTTTGCTTCTCTTGTGGTGCTAGGGTTAACACTTCCACCATGTTTTCTTAGAAGCTATGCACAGCATCTATAAACTCTTACTTATCTCCATTATTAAACACCATCTTTCAAAGCAAGGGAGCCAATTTATTGAGACTAATCTAAACCTTGGCTTTGGCCAACCTTGTTTTATCTCCATCACTTTGATTAGGAACCGTGGTATGAAAATTATTCCATCCATTGTAATCTTTTAGTCTACAAAGGAATTTCTGACATTTCCTTCCTCATTAATGGATGTTAAAAGAAACTTTCTAGCCTTTTCTCCTTCAAAGCAAGGCTTTTTTGGTAAGTTGCCATTTTTTCCTAATCTCTTCTCATCTTTTTCAAATCATTACTTGATGCTTATGTAGCCTAATTTCTGGCGCGAGTATTGTGCATTTACACCATTGGAGATTCCTCATATGCATTTTAAATTTTTCAAGCATCCTGCAAGATGCCATTCCACCAAGTATTAACCATACCCTTAAACTAAGAGCATCTCGCCATGATGGATGATGATTGGGATGCTTGTGTGTGTAAAGAATAATTGTAGCACCTCAAATGTTTCCTTAGAAACCTCAAATGCAGTAAGATACCACACATGAAGCTCTGATTAAACACTAAGTTCCCTGGGTTTCTCTTATCAAGTTGTAAAGCTCCATTCATCAAAGTTACACTAACTCTTTCAAGCTTGACTCCTTCGAAGACCTTACTTTCATCTAATTTTATGACACACTGTAGTTTACCATTACACTCCTCAATGGACAAATTGTAGTATATATTACCATTGATGTCTACACCTTTATTGTTTCCACACCTTGAACCTACATGGAATCTCCTATTCGTTCTAAAACCTTTGCATTAAGTTGTTGTTGGGTCTCTATTAACTTTGAAGGTCTAGGAAGAGGCATGATTCTATTGCTCTTCAGTACATGACCAAACGTAGCCTTCACACCCTTGAATATTTTTTCGAGTAATTTGTTGTACTAATACCAACCATGTCACAAATGGATTGTGCGTCCACAATTAATAAGAACTTGTTTGACACATCTTTCAATGTGGACTCAATCACCTTCTCATTTACAACATTGACCTTTGGATTGCTCAAAGTGTTTTCAAATGTACTCATCTTTAGCAATCTTCTAATAGATGATCCAAGCTCACCCTTACCTAGGTTTTCATTCTGAGCTTTCTTCATGTTTTAATACATCACTTTTAGTTGTTACTATTTACAATTAACTCATTGATTAGCTTCTTATTTCGTTTGCATAATTACGTTAGCTTGTTTTTGTTGATTTTTTAAAGGTCATCCAATTGTGCCTTTGCCTCCTCATATGAGATACTAATGTCATGGGATAGTGTCTTACATTGTGATAATCTGATTATTTTGTTAATCATAGTCTCATTCAACTGTACTACTTATCATATGAGTTGTTATATATAAAGTTAATATGCAACAATGACATCATGATAATTTTTTATGGTTGCTTAGAAAGTTGTAAACACTTTGAATGCCTAATCAGTGAGCCGCTTAGTGTAACCAAGCAACCTATCGGTACCCTCACACACATGCTTTAGAAGATTTGTAATTCCTAAGAAAGTTGGAGGTTTATTGGTTAGGGGATCAATTGGGTAGATTCTCCCATCAACCCACAAGTCCACGTACTTCAATCCCATTTGTGTCTAACTCTATAGAATCTAAGAGTTGTCATTGGTATGTGGGGTCTATTTAAATAATGGGGCATACTTGACCTATATCACAATATGCAACTCCTTTTCTATATGCATTTTACTTATTGCTTGTGCCCTAGTTGTAGGTATATGAATTGATTACATAGAGATGCTAATGAGAATATGAAGTCAATATTTAGAGAGTTAGATTGAAGAGAAGTCAAATGGCAGACTTATACGTTGATAGGAATAGGGATATTGATTTTATCATGGTAAACTAGAGAGGCACATGTAGAGACATTGAGATAGACACATAAAGATGCTAATGGAAATAGTTGGTTTGGTATCCATATGGATATATATTGGAGGGGATGCATAGAGATATTAGTAGAAATGGAGATTCTGACTTAGTTATCTCAGAAAATAGAGTGGAGAGGCACACAAAGGTCAAGTGAAAGGAGGTAGCTTAGTGCAATGAGGGAGGATAAATAGACAAACATAGATAGATTGCATACAGTGGTTATGGATGAGTAATTGTGAGCAAGAGCGGTGTAAGTAGTGCGCTATGTTAATGAAGGTTGCATAATCACAAAGAAGAGGTCATAGTAGAGCCAAGAGTAAAGAAATGGGAAAAAATGGCTCAAAGAGTAGGGGTATCCAAGAGTTCTCGTATTTTAGAAAATTTAATCTCCAAATGTATCTCTAAAAAATGGAAAATTTGACAACTATTTTTAAAAAAAACCAAAATCTGTGATATAAAAAATCTCTAAAATATCTTAAAAGGAACTTTTGAATTTTTTGTTTTTTATTTTGATTGAAATATCAATTACTTCATATATGTTGATTATTTTGTATTGAAAACCAAGGACCATACTCCCTTATAACTTCTTTTCTAATATAAAATTTGGTTGAAAAAGGTCTTGAATGAGGAGAGAGAAGAAATCTAAGCAAATCATTTGTGGTGGATAATATAAAAAAACAAAATGAGTTTGCAAAAGTGGAGGGAGAAGAGGATTATTTTACTATTCTTCTCTCCTGTTTCCTTGTTTTAAGAAGAAGAGGGGGTTTAAAATGCCCTTTTTTGAGTTCATTCTTTTTCCTAATGGATATGAGGTAGTCTCCCCTGAGGTAGTCTCCCCTGAGGTCATAAATATTGTGCAAACTCTTGCAACAAAAAAGTTGAGTACTTCCTTTCTATTAAATAAAATTACTATACATTGAAAATAAAAATTTGCAATAGATCTTAGGTATCCCAACCCTCAACTAATTTAAATTATCCTCAGGAGAAGAGGTTTTTATTTAGACAAGTAAAACCCCAAAAATTGGATGATGAGAGAGTTAAGATTGAAACCAATGCTGAGACATGGCTTGAACAAATGGAAGATTATTTTTCCATAGCTTGTAAGCATAAGTGTAGCCAACTAAGCTATGATTTCATAGCTCTGGGTCATCAAGGAAGACCATCGATGGTGGAAGCAGTGGTGTCATGAGATAAGATAGTAACCAAAACTTCACAATCATGGGAATGAACTAAAGCCATTGTTCAAGGAAGATATTTTTCCTTGTCAAATTAAATTTACAAGATGGATGTTTTTTCAACCTTAAAAAAGGTTTGACCATAGAATACTATTATTCTCTCTTTGTGACACCTCTAAAGTATGCCCCCAAGATGACCATGACCCAATTAGTCAATTGTTTTTGTCACCTCTCAATTGTCAATTTTGAAGGCCATGAAGCCCTCCAATCTTGAAGATGCTTTATTAAGAACCTAACCTTGATTGAGACATTTCCTAGGTGGAACTACCATATCTTTCCACATTAATCAAATTAAGGATTTCCCTACTCTAAGAGAGCTCACATAAACCTACAAATAGGTTTGTAATTAGGAGACATCAATCTAGCCAAAAACCCCTAAAATTATCCCCTCAATAACAACAATATCTATTGAAATCAACTTAGCCACTTTTGAGGTCAATATCTTGTTAAGGAAAATGGCACAAACACCAATGCCCCCCTCAATCCTCTTAGATGAGGACATTTTAATAATCATGGTTTAGAATGAGGGGCACAAAAAGGTGCTAGTCTAGGCTATGTATATGATATAATGGAATAAGAAGAAGTTGACCCAAGAAGTCAAGAGAGGAATCGTTCACATGGTTATAGATAATCAAGGATCCATATGACAATGTTCTGTAATCCAAGTACTTGTGCAAATCATCAATGCATCTTCTTCAAAACTCGTATTGGCTATGAATCTATGAGGGAGCTACTCATTCCTTCATTTCTCCTAAACATGTTAAGAAATTGCAATTAAGACTCGAAAATGCCAGGAAACTCATAGTTGAACTGGCAAACATCAAGGAAACTTTTTCTACCCAAACATTTACCAATGTCATGTTTCAACTGGGAAAGGAAACCACAAGGGTTAACTTTACCTTAGGAATCTATGAATGTCTCCTAGTATGGACAAGGATAGTTCCCAACCAAGCTGACATTCATTGCGGGCAAGGACAAGCCACTTTTAATAACCTTCAAGGGACATCAATAAAAACTATGGAAAAACTTGAAAATTTAAAAAATCAAATTAGCTACAACTAGCCAATTTTTTAAGGGATTCAAAAAAGGTCTTTATATTTACTTATTCAAACTAAATAATATTGAATCACCTAAAAAGACATAGAAGATCAATCATGGCTTAGTGAGTATGACGATGCCTCCTTTATAGAATTGATAGAATCGCCCTTTAGTCTTGAGGTACACCATGAGATCAAACTAACCCCTAGAGTTGAAGCTGTCCTTGCAAAGAGAACTAATAAATACACTTGAACCTATTGAATTCAATGAACATTCAAAACAATTATTAGACCAAGGATTTATCGGCACTAGTAATTTTCATTGGGGTATTCTCTTTCAAAAAAAGAAGGGTGGAAACCTTGGACTGTGCATTGACTATAGTGGAATGAATTAAGTAATTGTGAAAATTAAAATATAGGGAGCTAAAATCTTGACCAAAATTAACTTAAGGTCATTGTATGATCAAATTAAAATTAAAGAGGAGGATATTCCAAAAATAACATTCAATACTAGGAATGGTCATTATGAATTTACAGTAATGTCCTTTGGAATTAAACCTAGTTTTAATAGGTTACTCTAGGATATTTTTAGGCCATACCTCCTCAAGTTTTCCCTCACCTTCTTTAACAACATTCTAACCTATTCAAAGGAGTGTGAACACTCAACCATCTTCAGATCATCCTTAAAAATCTTGAGGATGAATAAGCTTTACACCAAGAAAAGCAAATGTGCCTTCTTTAAAAATGTATTTTATATTATTAAAAAAGAAGATAGAATACCTAGATTCCATTTTTTGAAAGGAAGGAATATTAGTTAACCCATCCAAAGTAGGAGATGTACAAGAGTAGGCATCACCCCAAGAATATGTGAAATTAAAGGGTTCCTAGGGCTAATAGGATGGTATGTAATACTTCCACATAATTAAAAGTTAGTTTGTTAGATCAAAAGTTAGTTAGCCAATTAATAAGTTAGTAAGGTTACTAACTAAAGTAAAAAACTAACTAACACTAATAACTAACAATTTTTATTTAATTAAAAATATTAAAAAACCGAGAGTCGTAACCATATATTTTTTCCAGATTGACAAAGACTGTAACCACTCATCACGAAAGTTACCACATGAACAAGAGTTATGAGCCATATTAGTCATTAGATTTTTGGACAAGACTAACATATTTTAGATATTATTTATTGTAAATATCCTAAAAAGATATGGAAATTTCTAGAACAAGATGTCATGTAAAAAAGGCAAGTGGTTTTTTGAGCGAGTTTTGAAGATTTAATGAAAAAAAGAAGGATTCACGAAATCACGCGCATCACGATCGCAGTTTACAGACAGCAAACAGCACTTTAAACAGGGAGAAGAAGAAGGATTGATTTGGAAGATTTCTAATCAAGTGTCTTGGGTTTTTACCCCCTTTTTGGAGCCAATGAAACTATTAGATTTGTGATTTGAGCATCAGATTTCTGATTTTTCCAAGATCCCCTCCACAAAGAGCTCTTCTTCTCAACCACAACCCTTCTTCTCTAATTCACCTATAAATATGAGGCATGGGGAGCAGTTAGAGAAGCACAAGGAGACCCTAAGAGGTTGCAAGAGAGAGGTAAAGACAAGGAGATAGAAGGATACTCCTCCAAGAGGCTGTGAGAAGGAACTTGAGAGAGAGAGAGAGAGAGAGAGAGAGAGAGAGAGGAGTTACCCTGAGAGGCTACAAGGGAGAGAGTTATCTCAATTTTCCCCTATCTCGGTCTCTGACTAAATCATATTCTCTTATGCTCTCCCATTTCAAATTCATTCCTCCTTCTTTATCTCTCAAATCCACTACTATGAATGATGGCTCCAAAGAAATGAGGTGGAAGGACCATGGGAACCACCACAACTGGTCAAGGAATGGGTATTGCTAGAGATACGGGAGTGCCCGAGGTTGCCGGAGTTGCCACTACCAAACAGTATATCAAGTGTGGCAAATGCGAGCGTAGGCAAATATGAAATTCCCAATGTTGTCGTGCCAAACCAGGTTATCACTTCACCACATAAAATAATCAGGTTTATGGCGAAATACATAAAATATTAGCTTTCGTATCTAGAAAGCATACTAGTGCATGCATAAACAATTAATCGCTATGAATTGTAGCTAGATTAATTGAGATTCTAAATCATAGAATCGTGTTGGAGATAATTGCCAAAGATTATTACACATATATCTTTATGTGCATTTGATATAGTTATGGTCAAACGCAACAAGGTTAAGTGTTGAGTAATGCTTATTATGAAAAGTGAAACTCTATTTAAAGCATCTGTAAGTCATCTCATTGAGTTATTGGCACAATGTATTTCTTTAAGGAATTTCTCTTATGTTGGGTAAGATAGCCTAAACAGAAAGTTCATGCCTTGCTTAATATGTTATAAGAGATATACTCAACACTTCTTTATGGGGAGGAGAATCCTCATTAGAATGTAAGGTTACCTTAGGATAAGGCCTACCTTGGCTATGGAAGCTGTGAATTGCACGATGGTGTGATTGTCATTACATCATTTGATATACGTTTGAAAGGATCATTGTTGTGCCATCATTATAATAATGCCAGCTTCTGAGGGTTTCAATAGTGTATGTTGTGAAAAACACTCTGTCTACCAACTTCCAGTGGGTTGCTAATTGAACAAACAGGAGGTTGTCAGTGCACCAAGCATCCCACGTATCTTGCTGTTGAGCATCCACAGACCACAACTCCTAAAGCTTCTTCACGATCTCCCACTTAATGATGTCTAGAAACTTCTCAATGAATGCCAAATCTTCCATGGATGGTCATTCTCTCAGTTTCTTCTCTTTAGTTTGTTTCCAAACAATTTGCCACCGAGATGCACATCTCTGTTGCACAAGAAGAGGAAATAGTCCACCACCTAGAGCTTGCATCATGATGGTAATATATTTTCACCATTGTGTAGAACTTCTTGTAGAAAGTGGATTTGGCAATAAGAATCTCCAACTCTTCAATGGAAGAATGAACTTTGCAAACATCCATTGAGACTGCAACACCTTGCGGGCTGTCGTGTCTCTGCTAAAGTGTCCTCCAGCAATCCCACTATGCGCCTCTGTGAGCACATCGTGCATCTCATGCTGACATATGCATCTACATAGTAACACGTCTTGCCCTAATCTATATAATTGGCTTGCTATCAACTGATAGGGTTGGATTTTTAGGATAAGTCACCTAAGTCAGGCCTTTTCTATTGGCCACTCAAGCAATTCGTGCTCTAGTTCATGGACGATGTCATCTACCCAATATGGTGTTAGATCAGTCTTGAATAAATCTCTTTTGCTGGAAAGGTTGAATAGATGGGCGTCTGGCAGTTCATCGGCAATGCCTTGTCCAGCGGCCTCTCCCGTGGGAATGTGTGACATGTGGTCAGCCATGTAGTGCTGCTTTCCCTTTCGTACAACCACAGAGAAGTTGAATTCTAAAAGCAGAAGGAGCCATCGAACTATGCATCCTGTAGCGTAGGGTTTGTTCACTAGATACAACAAGCCTTGATGGTCCACAAAGAAAGTAAAAGGCGTAGCCAAAAGATAATGTCGAAACTTCTTTATAGCAAATACCATGGCTAAGCCTTCTCTCTCAATCGTCGAGTAGTTGATTTTGGTTTCAGTGAGTTGTCTGCTAGCAAAGCTCACTGGATAGTCGAGGTTGTGTTCGCCAAATTGGCACAGTACTGCCCCCACGACGACTCTTTGAGTTTTTGTGCAAGATGAAGAGAAGCTGACTTCACAAGGAATTCATCTTGAAGCAGTTAAAGAATTAATTACCTCAATTGAAGCTGAAGATAAAGAAAACATGAATGCAAAAATTAAAGAAGTGAAAGCTGAAAATGTAATGGTTGGCTGGTCCAAACCAGTTGGGTAGCCCACCTCTCAAAAAGAAGGCCGTCTATAGAACATGCATGAGGAGGAAGAGGCTCAGTTCATTCCAAGCAGTCACTACTCCCATACACATTGGGCAAGAGCAACAACGGAGACACTTGTCAAAATTGGAGAAAAAGAAACACCGTGTATTGCACTCTTAGACCATGGCTCGGAGATAAACGTCATGGCAAGGAGTCTCTATGAAAGTGGCGGATGGCCCATAGATGTTGATCCAAGATGGCGAATGAGAGAGCTGCAAACAACTCTTCTAGAGAGTTATATGATGCATGTCCTAATGTGCAGGTAACTATTGGAGACATAAAAGACAATTTTCGCTTCTTTGTTCGAGACTCTTGTAGTTACCCTATCATTCTTGGGTAACCTTACATTTCTGAAGCCCACTTGGAAACAAAAGCTCTTGATGATGGATCTTCCTATGCTCGAATCTGAAGCAAGGATAATGAATGAGCAGTCCAATTTCTTACTGCATGTGTTAACCATCATTGAAACAGAGATCGACTGCATGATTATCCTGTGCCTCCTAATTCCTGAGAATTCAAGGGCTTTCGGGCTGCACTACTATAAAAGGAGGCTGTGATAGTGCGTCATGTAAAAAGATTGAACCTCCTTATGCTATAGAAACTGTGTCTCTAGCAAATTTGTATGTATGTATAGCCAATAGTATGAGCTATTATAAGTCTCTTCCGGTCATGACTAAGGCTGAAAGAAAATATTTATGTCATGTAAAAAGGGAGTTGAAAACTTATGACATGATGGCTAAAAATGAAGATATTTCGGGCTTTTTTTTTTAAACTGAATACTACTGACACATTGGTTGAAATATATGCAACTGCTCATGCAAAAAATCAGGCAAAAAATCAATCCATAGAAGTATGTACATTGGATTTTTATCAAACAATTCAAGAATTTGTTGAGCAAGAAGACATTGGTTTACTCAACAAGGTTGAAGCGCAAGTGGAGACAAAATACAAGACTATGGATAAGAAAGTCAAAGCTGTGGCAGTCCCACTGCCTCCTGAAAGTGAAGGGCTAGCTGATAGGGCGGCAAATCATCCAAGTCTTCGTGATCCTTCCAACATTGGTCACAAGTTCACATCTGAAAGTATAAAAGAGCTCAAAATAGGTGAAAATTATTACCTTTTGCCGGTTGAAAAACACTCTTTTATGCAAATGCTAATGAAACATGGAAAAGCTTTTGCATTACAACCAAGTGAAATAGGCTGTGTGGATCCAAATATTGTCGCTCCTATGGTCATTTTTACAGTCCCACATGTGCCTTGGAACCTCAAGTCTATTCATGTTCCAAGGGTGCATTTGCCCAAATTACTGGAACTTCTAAATGAAAATATCAGAATGAAGATTTTAGAACCTTCTTCAGCGCCCTACTCAAACTGATAGTTTACCATGCCCAAGAAAAATGGATCTTTACGATTCATTCAAGATCTACAGCCTGTTAATCATGTCACAATCTGAAATGTTGGTTCATGTCCAATTATTGATGAGTTTGTTGAAGCTTTTGTAGGTAGAGCAATTTATTCTATGGGTGACCTATATTCAAGATATGACCAATTTCAGCTTTCATTAGAAAGCGGAGACATTACCACAATGAAGACACCTCTTGGATTGGTCCGTGTGCACTCTACCACAAGGTGCAACAAACTCTGTAGCCCATATGATGAAT
Organism: Lygodium microphyllum; assembly: GCF_053477565.2. Lineage (NCBI taxonomy): Eukaryota > Viridiplantae > Streptophyta > Polypodiopsida > Schizaeales > Lygodiaceae > Lygodium > Lygodium microphyllum. The sequence goes on along the minus strand of NC_141139.1, from coordinate 60,789,874 downwards.
GCCATGCACAAAGTCTTAAGGGACTTTATTCCACAACTTACTTTTCCATTTCTTGATGATGTACCTATCAAGGGATGTGAAGTCAATGAAAAGAATGAGGAGCTTGACGAAGATGGATGCAGGACATTTTTAGTAACCATATTCATGATTGTGACAGGATTTTGATAAGGCTAGAAGAGGTACATCTTACCCTTTCTGGAGCTATGTCGATTTTTGGACTAGAAGAAGTCCTAGTGGTCGGTCATCTATGTGGCCCCTATGGACGCAAACCTTCTCCAATCAAGATAGATGCCATTAACAGAATGCAAGAAAAATGCACAAATGTTTCAGAAGTGAGAAGATTTCTTGGGGCATGTGTATTCTATCTCATATGGATACCACATTTTGCTCATGTAGCTGAAAATCTTTATCAATTATTAAGAAAAGGTGAAAGATTATCTTGGGGTTATGAGCATACTCTCACTATGCATAGATTAAAGAAGTTGTTAATTTCAGCCCCCACTCTCAAAAGGGTTGATTATTCAAATGGTAAACCCATCATCCTTACTGTGGATACAAGTCCCATTGGGATAGGATGGGCTGTTGGCCAAGTAGATCTTGAAGGTAACAGGTATGCAATTCGTTTTGGAGCAAAAGTTCTCAATGAACATCAAAGAAGGTATGCACAAGTAAAAAGGGAATTGTGGGGAGTTGTAACAGCATTAAAGTGTGATCGTGAATACTTTATAGGTACTTTCGTAGTGGTAGAAACTGATTGTCTTCCACTCTTGGGCATGATTGCCAATTGCTCTACACCCGACATTGCTATGCTAAGATGGATTGCATATATTAAGTCTCTCAACCCCGAATTAAAGCATATTGCAGGAAAGGCGAATCCAGTTGCTAATATGCTATCATGTGCAAGATATGACAATGAAGAAGAGCTGATGGGAGAAGATGAAGCTGAAGAATCTATACTTGCTAAATTTCATTCCATGGCTACTGAAAATACCTTTTCAGTTACTACATATACTGGTCCAAAGCTGAAAATAGCAGAATGGGGTCAACTAGAAGCCAACATGCTCATTGCATTGCTCAAGTTCTAGTTTATTTTCTTGAAGAAGATTATGAAGAAGATTAACTAAAGATCGGCCATTATGTGAGCACAATGAAGAAGAAGGAGACTTGGACTGATGAGGAGTTCAAGTATATCAAGAGGAAAGCTTATGGCTTTTTTTCTTAAAGAATGACATCTATGGAAGCACGCAAAGAAGAAGAAATGAGCGCCTCTTCGAGTTTTAGGTAACAAAAGATTGCAATAACAGGTAATGAAGGAATTTCATGAAAGCCTGTGGGCTGGCCATAGAGGCATATGGGGAACCTTTAGTAAAGTCAAAGAAAAATATTGGTGGCAAAACGTGTATCGGGACATAGCACATTTTGTTGAAACCTATTATGTGTGTCAAATGTATTCTATGGTTAAGCATCGAGATGGGTTACAACCGACTTATCCCTTGTCTATACATTATAGATGGGTTATTGATCTTGTAACCATGCCTACAGGAATATGGAATATGCGGTATTTAGTGCTTGCAAGAGTGGATCTAACCAATAAAGTTGAAGGCAAAGCCTTAACAACCACATTCACTCAAGTTGTTTGTCATTTTTTGCTTGAAGAAGTGTTTTGTAGATATGGTTATGTGGGTAAAGTAACTACAGATAGAGGAGAGTTGGATGCTGATGAGGCATGCAACTTCTTTGTTCAATTGGGTATTAATTTGGCTTTAACATCAACCTACAACCCTAAAGGCAATGGAAAGAGTAAGAGAGGTCATCAACCTATTCCAAAGCTATAGCAAAGTCTTGTAGAGGAAAGATCAAAGAATGGCCTAAAATGCTACCTTTTGCATTATGGGTTGATCGGACTACTCACAGTTCAGTGACTGGCTATATGCCAGCTGAACTTATGCATGGACAACAATCGATTATGCCAATTGAAGAATCTATTCTCACATGGAGTCTTCTACCTTGGGAGGAAGGCATTAGTAGAGAAGAGTTGCTGACTTTGCGCATATGGCAGCTAGAAAGAAGGCTTGAAGATGTTCATATTGAGAAGCTAAAGACAACAAGACTAAAGAACAAAAGAAGATTTGATAAGCATCATCGACTTCAGCCAAGAGCAATTCAAGAAAATGACTGGGTGCTTATCTATGACACTAGCTTAGACAATCAATACGTTGCTTTTAGGAAGATGGTGAAGCGTTGGTTTGGCCCATATGTGGTAAAGGTCGTTCATGACAATGCCACATATTCAGTGTGAATTGGATGGAACAAGTATGAAGATACCCATAGCTGGAAAAAGAATCAAGCTCTTCAAATGAAGAGAAAGTTCAACATATGAGCTAGAAGACTTGAATATAATTCAAGAACATGAAGACATAGAGGAAGAAGAAGAGGCAGAAGATTAAGACATTGACATGATAGAATATACTTCTTCTGACACTGCAAATCCATAAGACTTTGGCACATGCCAGAGGATGTGCAGGTTAGGAGGGGGTGGATGTCGTGCCGCTATGCGCACACCGTGTAAAAAAAACTAGAGTGTGACTTCCTTTAGATTTAGAGAGGCAATGCCATTTTAGACATTAGTGTTAGTGTCCATGGTTCAAAAATATTAGATTTTAGTCAATTTTTAATATTCTAGATATTATCTCTTGTAAAAAAATCTACAAAACTATAGATAACTTCTAGATTAGGATAACATGTAAATGAAAGCACATAGCTTTCAGCTAATTTGAGAGGATTTTATGTAAAAAGAGAGATTAGCAAAATCGCGCGACAAGCAATCGCTGTTTTCAGGCAGTGAACCGCACTCCGAAAGTGGGAGATGAAGAAGGAGTGTTTTGGCTGGATTTTGGCCAGGCGTCCTAGTATTTAACCCCCCCTTTTGGAGCCATTAGAATGATCAGATTGGCTATTTGAGCATCATAGAGAAAGGTATTATTTTGTACATGTTTTTGTCTATTAGAGTTATATTTTCTCATAATGATGAAAGAAACTGATAAGCTTCATCTCTATTAGTATTCTTCTATATTTTCTAATTCTTTTTGGAAGTATTCTTTTACATCTTCAATCTCTTTGAACCGCTTCTCTTCCGTCTACTCCTCTCCTTGAATCTACCTTCACCCTATTGTCACTTATCTTCAAGAACTTGACTTGAAACCTTCAACCCTTCTCTTATCTCTACCATCTCTGGAGTCTAAGCTCTTGAACCCCCATACATTCTTCTCTTGCCAAACCCCTGTGGTGACCTTCAACCCTACGCACTGCGACAATGCTGGTCTTGGTTGTATTTCACTATGCCTTGTAGTGCCTTGTGGGCTAGCTTCCGTTCCTCCTCCAAGTGTGTTATGATGGCTTCTGTTATTCTACCGCGATGCTCATACCAAGCATGTGCATCATAGTTACTTATCAACTACTGAATCGCCTCTGGAAAAACTCCTAAGTTGAGTTTCTCATTCGACCTGCGGTCTGAGCTTTCCTTTGACATGATCGCATTCTCATACTCCACCAAGTTGTCGATCAGGTTGCACAAGCTGGTGAGATCCACTTCTCTAGTGCTACTTGCTTAGTCCTACTCTGTACCTTGGTTGTCCGTCTATGTCTTGGGATCTTCTCCTACTGGTGGGTTCCTTGAGGTGTTTATTTGAGTGAGTTCCTTGACTTATTGCATCCAATCCTCAATTTACCTCTACTCAATATGTGTGTGTTCTTTTCCATGCACTTATACTCAATCAGGCTTTCAGTTGTCCTTAAGTGTATTTCAAGTGCGAAAATTCAGGGTGAGCACGGAAAACAAGCGTCTAAGCAGCTTACGCACTCTCTCGCTTCCTTTTAGGCCCAATAGGCTTGTTGATCCACGTCTGGCTGTCTTGTCCGTTTTTAGGGTTTCTCACTGCGTTATCTTGCACGTTTTAGAGTTATTCAGGATCTTTGGCTCAGCTGGCTATCGTTAGGACTCTAGGTCTAGCAATAGCCTACTCGAGCTGCTAGGTGACCGTGTCCTACAAATTTGCTTATTCCATGCGCCAGAATCAAGTTCCGTGCCTCAAGGGGTACTACGAAGGTTTACGTGGCCGAAGGATTTTTCCAAATCCTTCGGCTGGAACAATCCTAACTTGGCCCAACTCGTCTAAGTTGCAAGGGCCGAGTGTGTCACTCGAATGGGCCAAGGGCCGAATGGAATTGTAGGTCGAGTGGATTCACTCGGACAGGCCGAGGACCAAATGGTAACTAGTCTGAATGGGCCGATGGCCGAGTAGTAACTGGTCCGAATGGGCCGAGGGCCAAGTGGCCGAATGGTAACTAGTCCGAATGGGCCGAGGACCAAGTGGCCGAGTTAAGTGGACTGAGGGCCGAATGGTGAATTCGACCGGGCCGAGTGTTGACTTGTCCGAGTGGTACTGGGTCAAGGGCCAATTTTTAAGGTTGGTTCGAATACTTCACTCGGACCGGCCGAGTGAAAGGCGTTCGAGTATAGTTGCTTGAGGGCCGAATGGCAACTTGTCCGAGTGGGGTTGGGCCGAGTCGGCAGGGCCGATTCTAGGACTCGGCCCAGAATTGCCAACACTCGGATGGTGGGTCGAGCCGTACGCCGCGTCGGGAATGATTTTGTCGAATCTAATGATCCGCACAACCACCGAGCATGCCGCATTCTAGATCACAACAAATACATAACAAGGAGGTCCTGACGTACCTGAATCACGCGGAGAACTTCTCAATGGCAAGATCGAATCAAATCAATGCTGGAAACACACTCTCGCTCTCTCTCACTCTCTCTCAATGTCAGGGCATGAAATGAGCTCTTCCCTGTTCCCTTAGCTCTTAAATCCCTTCTCGGGTAAGGTTTCCGTGTCTCCAATCACTCACTTTCCAACATTAACATCCCAAGCGCTCTTTTTTTCCCATTTTTGCATGACTTGTGCCCTATTTTACCCTGTTTTAGAGCAACAAACCCTACACTTTTCCTATCCGGTTTCCTAATCCTAACCTACTCTAAATGCAACAATGGTCGAAGGTAAAACACTGAAATGATTTCTCCATCTTTTTCAATCATCAAACCAACAAAATAACCCAAAATACTTATTTTTTTCAAAGATCAAAAACCCAAACTTCCTACCTACCTCAAGCACTAGTTCGGGGATCAATCCCTTACTTCGATGCTCGATATGAGGCGCGTGAGGGCTCAAGCTTGAATTTGTTGGTCTCGACAATGGAACCAAAATGTGGGAGCTTTCGCTCAACTGCCAAGACCCATGAACTGCTTATTGCTTCAAGCATTCCAAGCGAGCTCTCATGGCTATCTCTCACCTAGCCGACACGTCGTCGATCCTCTCAGGGTGCAGTGAGCTTACCTTGATGCCGAAACGAGTTGCCTCCTCCCTCACACAAGTCGATAGCTCCACGATCCTAGATGCTAGCTCAAGCATCCTCAAGCCTCCTCCATCTCCAAGCTCCATTCTCCATAGCCACATGCAAGGTAACAAAAGGGAAGAGAAGAGAGAGGAAAAGAGAAGAGGAGATGGTGAAGAGCTTCACCCTCTTGATCCCTCACTTCCACACACTCACTCACTCCCTCACACTCTCACACTCTCTCCCTCAAGAACACACACACAAGCAAGAAGAAGAGAAAAATAGAAGAAGAGAGGACTCTTGTTAGCCACACACCAAAGAATGAGCTTTCATTCACTTTTTGAACTTTATATACACAAACCCTAAAACCCCCATGGGCGACTACCATCCCTTGTTACATGACTGGCCATTGTGGCAAGGCCCCTTTTTCTAATTCCCTCTTCTTGCTTCATGCCCTAAGCCTATATCCATCTATTCTTTTACAAGTGGCACAGGAGGGAGCCTGATGCTCTTTTACAAGAGTTTTTAGAGTTTTTGAGGTGCCTTTCCTTTAAAATTGCTATTTTTGCCTTAGTTTAGTTTTCGAGACCGCCTCTATGCCTTTGCTCTCTTTCAGTTCTTTTTGCACTTTTTCCTTTATTTTTCCACCATTCTACTTTGAGGTTAACAACTTGGGATCAACTTAATAAATTGTTTGAATCTCAATCCAAGAGTTCCAAATTTGGCCTGCTAATTGAAATTTTTCTGCATAGAAATGAAGCCTCAAACTTCTCTTGCATCTCACTCGAAGCACATGAAAGGCTTGTTAACTCAACTTGTAGGAATTGAACTTAAGGTGGTAGAAGGTGAAAGGTGAGAAGGATTGAAGCTTGCTTGGAAGTGAGCTATGGCGAAGAGCAAGAGCAAGAAGAGAGAGAGACACAAATGGGAACTCCAACAGTCACAATGTGTGACCGGGCCTTCCTTTATTCAAATTGTCACTAAAAGAATAAAGAATAAAGTGACGGTGACGGGCGCCCGCCACCTACAGTGTGTAGTGGCGAGTACTGTTAGTGTAGTAATACATGGGCGGCTAGGCAGAGGCGCCTTTACCCCCAACAAAAGAAGACATTACTATTGGTGTCTTACTTAAATCTTTGATTAGAGTGTAAGACCTTGTGGTCACTACTCTTATCAGCATCCCTTCTCCTAAGTTAGTTGAAATTGAAGCCTCTCTTCTAGGAGAAGTGAAAAATATTTTGAACTTTAAGCAAGAGATCAACACAACACCAAAGCATGAGGCCCTCTACGCCAAATCCAAGTTCAAAGGGAAGAACAAGGTCAATCATAATGTGCCCATTGTGTGTGCCTTTTGTCACAAAGCTTGCCACAAGCGCAAAGACCGATTTCATAGAAAGAAAGCTCAAAAGGTTTTTTTAATGCAATATCCCCTATTCTTCGCATATGAATGAAGGCTAGTGGAGGAAGGGAATGACAATTAAGGTAAAATAAAAACCTTAGGAATAATCCAGACACCATTTTCTGTAGTGTGGACGTTGTCTTCATCATTGTCATCATGAAAAAACTCACCATGATCAATGTCATCACATCAAGTCATCAAACAAATCAAACCTTCAAATCGCCATCATCATTGACACCATGAGCTGCATTAAAAGAATCATCAAGTCATCGAACAAATCAAACCTTCAAATCGCCATCATCATTGACACCATGAGCCGCATTAAAAGAATCATCAAGTGTATCATCAAAAATTAGATGAACTAAGATACCATTGCATTGCAAGATCCATTGTCTAGTTAATCACCATCCATGTCAATCACATGCACTTGACCATCAAATCAATCATCACAGGTATCAAACTCATCGTCGATCAACAACATGACAATGAAAACAAGAAGGGACAATGATATTAAGAGCGAGAGTTTACGAGGCTTATATAAGCCTTAATATGGAGGCTTTTCAAGCCCTCTCTAGGCGTTATTCTCCTCAATATGCTACAAAAATCAAGGAAGAGAGATTGACAGAAATAGGAGGAGGAAGGGAGATTGAGAGATAGAGGTAGAGAAAGAGGAAGGCATAGAGAGATAAAGGGGAATATAGGGGGGAAAAGAGTTTGAGAGAGAGTGAGAGAAAGAGAAAGGCATGGAGAGATAAAGGGGAATAGAGGGGGAGAGAGATTTTGAGAGAGCTAGAGAGAGAGAGAGAGAGAGAGAGAGAGAGAGAGAGAGAGAGAGAGAGAGAGAGAGAGAGAGAGAGAGAGAGAGAGAGAGAGAGAGAGAGAGAGAGAGAGAGAGAGAGAACAAGAGAGCATATAGGGAGAGATAGAGGAAGATAGATAGTGCCAAGGAAAGGACTTCTTCAATTCTCTAACAATTACTCCATTATCCCCCAACATTGATTCAAGCTTAAGTCAATTATTGAATATCTACTAAGTGAAGAATGAGAAGGGGATTCTGTACCTGAATTTTGACCTTTGAATAAGATGTTAACATGGCACCTAAGAAAAGCACTTTGGACTCAAAGCACACAACTGCAACTACAATGTTTGTTCCACCCATGTCACAAGCTTTCTAGGTGCTATCTAACTCAATGAATATGTTGCCACAGAAACAAGGCTAAATTGGGGTTAGTTGGTAGTATTGTATAATGACTTAGTTGAAATCAATTGACAAACTTCTATTATAGCTATCATATAGAAATCCTATGCTTTTGCTATGGAAACAAATTGCATTAGGATCAATGAGACCCAAGGAGGGTAAACCTCAACCTAAATTTCTAAGGCAAGTAATTAGGCAATCTTTAGACATGCACTAGGGGGCTTAGATGTAAAACTAAACCTTGGAAGGTAAACTTGCATTAGCACAAATATGGAGGAGAAATTTGAGTCAAAACCCTAAGAAAACATATATAGGTCGGTAGAATCCTTAAGCTAAGTGAACTTAGGGCCGACTTGATCACCAAGCATAAACCCCTTGCTTATGGCCTTATTATTAAGTGCTTTTATGAAGTTGTCTTGTTGTGCAAAGATTGGGACTACGAGATTGTGAGAGGGGCACCTTGAAAGAACTACACATGAAAAGAGAACTGAGAATAACTCCTACACATGTGCTTTATTTGCTTAATATTCTTATCTTATTGTACCCTATAGATTTCCTTTCAAAGTATGAATAGACAAATAAAGCTAAATTGATTCATGAGTACAAATTGTGATTGGTGAATATTTATGCACCAATAAGCTGTGTGTTTATTCCTAAGGTAATTGCACTCTTTAGGAGGAAAAAGTTATGGACTATATCATTCATTATGAAGCATTCAAAGGGTTTGTCTCAGTTTTTATCGAAATACTTTAACATATACTTTGTTGCTTTGTGAAAGAAATGATTTCTTAGTTAGAGATAGACTTTTTTTGCCTTGTTCTTGTTTGAGCCTTGGAAGTCCTCGAAGGGGGAGAGCTTCACTCATTTCGAAAAGATTATCGAACAAGGGTTTTGATGCATGGGTGGATTGCCTCCATGGAAAGAAAATGTCAATAAAGGCAAGAGACCTGGATGGCACTACTCGATACATTGGCCGAAGGTTGAGTGGTAAGAAGGACACCATGGAATGTTGATTTGCTCCTCTAATAGTTGTGGGTCAAGAAAGCTCTAGATAACCCATGTTGGGCCTAAGATGGGGAGCTAAAAAACCCTCAGTGGTCTAATGTCTACACATTGGAATACCTTATTCTAGATAAAGAGTGGATTATGGGTTGTATCCATGGGACTTGGATAGGGGTATCTAGGTGCTTGGATATGGGTCGTAGTATAAGGGACAGAATGCTAGATTAGCATTGCACCTTGGAGAAGGTGTGTGTGAATACATTATTACCACACATTTTTCAAGAACATTTGATATTGTATTTGTGTTTGTACATAAATTATGTGAATGAACATCGTGCTAATGGGATTTAATTAAGGAAGTTTTTTTTGTATGCTACATTAACTATACTAGGTAATTAAATAATCAAGACACTCTATCAAGGGAAGCAAGAGGATGGGGTCCCCCCCTCTGGTCGGTGGTCTCGATGAATCAAGAGTTTCCTTTAAAAGTGCTAGAGTTAGGATGTTTGAGGAAAGGGCAGACAATGACTATCTTAGGAAATACTATAGAGCCTGACCTCCTATTGTTTTAGGGGATTGGGTTGATACTTTGCCTTATGGGCAGAGGGGTTGACATGCCAACTCCCCTCATTTCTCACCCACTTTTAACTAAGTGTGACACGTGTTTGCTTAGATTTGCTTGCTCTAACAAGCATATATTTGAGCATAATAACTATTTTAAGGTTTATTCCACGAGTAGTAGTCGTATATATGCAACCATCAAGCTAGAGATCATGCTTTGGTATTTGTGGAGATCCCAATCTCATGCCCTCATAGACATTGTAGTGTGCAATAGTGTGGAGAGAAGATGAGGTGAATTGCCAATCCTATTCTTAGTGAGTGCAACCTACCCATAGTCATGGTCGTCGTGGTCGTGGTCGTGGTCGTGGTCGTGGTCGTGGTCGTAGTCGTATTCGTAGTCGTGGTTGTGGTGGTCTTGGTCATGGTCGTGGTCGTATTCGTAGTCATGGTTGTGGTGGTCGTAGTCATGGTCGCGGTCACAGTCGTGGTTGTGGTCATGGTCATGGTCATAGTCGTAGTCGTGTTCGTGGTCGTCGTAGTCGTGGTCGTGGTTGTGGTCGTCATAGTCATAGTCGTAGTCATGGTTGTGGTTGTGGCCGTGGTCGTAGTCGTAGTCGTAGTCGTAGTCGTAGTCGTAGTCGTAGTCGTAGTCGTAGTCGTAGTCGTAGTCGTAGTCGTAGTCGTAGTCATAGTCGTAGTCGTAGTCGTAGTCGTAGTCGTGGTGGTGGTGGTGGTGGTGGTGGTGGTCGTAGTCATAGCCGTGGTCATGGTCGTGGTCGTGGTCGTAGTTGTAGCTATAGTCGTAGTCATAGTCATAGTCGTAGTCATGGTCGTAGTCGTCGTCATGGTTGTGGTTGTGGTCGTGGTCGTGGTCTTACTTGTGGTCGTGGTCGTAGTCGTAGTAGTAGTCGTGGTCGTGATCGTGGTCGTGATCGTAGTCGTAACCTAGAAAAAGAGAGAGAGATGGAAGGAGAGGATAACAATTTAAGGAAAAAAAAGAATGATAACAAAAACAAATTGTTTGTTGTAATGTAGACAAAATGGAAAACGATGAAGGTCTTGTTGTTCAAGATCACGAGCGTATCTTAATCAGCGTGTCCCATATCCTTGCTCTCAATGCAAGCTGGCAATTAGACGAAAACGTCGATTGTCTATAGAACACGTACGATGATTTGGCGAGTTTCAATCTAAGATCATTGATCAGGTGATTGTGGATTTTCAGCAAATGGTAAGAAAAATTAATATTAATAATGCATTGTACTCGCAAGTTTTTTGAATACCATACAAAATTAAGATTGGGTCTGGCTGGCAAATTTCTATCCAAGGAGGTGATGTCTCGTCCCAAGGAGGAGTGCACCCTTTGCGGCCGATTAGAAGAGTTCGTGGGTGTGCAATGGATAGAGTGCATGAGCCAATCCACCACTTGCAAGGCCAATCTATACCATCAATGCCAAAGGAGACAGGCAACCTCCCAGACCTACCTACAATCTTGGAGCCTGAATCAGAGGTAATGATCGATGCATTGATTTCCATGGATGTCAAGATTTCTGATCTGCTTAGAGAGGAAGCATCCATACCATTATATGATGGGTGCCGAGTATCTCGCCTGAAGACACTGCTTGCACTCTTAAGTGTGCAAGCAAAATACAAGTGGAGCGATGCGAGTGTGACCGAGTTGTTTAGGTACCTTGTACATAAGCTTCGTTGATTTTTTTTTTGCACTATTATTAAAAACATTTGTGCTTTTTCAAGGTGTTTATGATTTTTTTCAAGTTATTGAAATATCATATATTATCACCTGCAAATACCATGCCTGAGTCTCGTGATGATACATGACATGTTTTACGAAAGCTTGGCATGGACTACAACGACATCCATGCATGTATCAACGATTGCATACTATTTTGAGGATAATAAAAGACTATGGAGACATGTCCAAAGTGTGGTGCTCACAGGTATTGACAGGACTTACAAGGGCAAACCATCCCTTAAAAAGTTCTCAAACACTTTTCGCTTATCCCCCGCATAAAGCATATGTTTCGTATGTCCGGTATGGTGAGCTTGACAATGTGGCATGCGCAGAATAGGTCTACGGATGGAGTTCAACGAATATCAACAGAATCACGCACATGGAGCCACATTGACTCTATCTTCCCAGGCTTTTCCCAAGAGCCAAGGAATCTTTGGCTCGGTCTTGCAATGGATGGCGTGAACCCATTCGGTCTGCGCTCAACTTCTTACAATGTGTGGCCTATAGTCCTTGTCAACTACAATATCCCTCCATGGCTTTCTACGAAGAAATGACATCTCATCCTTAGCTTACTCGTCCCCGACCGCTACAAAGTCAAAAATATGGACGTGTATCTTCATCCATTAGTCGATGAGCTTAAGATTTTGTGGGAGGAGGGGGTCACCGTGCAAGATATGAGCAAGCGCAATGGTTGGCAATCTGCCAATATTTGAGCCATTCTCATGTGGACGATGCATGACTTTCCGAGATTCGGAGAGTGCTCAGGTGAATAGGTCTCCATTCTCGTTGGTAATATCTATATTTTATCTCGTTCAAGTTTGTATTCACTGGGTCGTGGTGTTGGAACAGGTCTGGTTACCTCAGGTTATCATGCATGTCCATTGTACGGGCCACAGTTAGACTCCCGAAGGTCACGAACCATGAAGAAGATGGTATATCAAGGACATGTAGCTTTCTTACTAGAGGATCATGAACTCAGGGAAGGTTTTCTTGGACGACCTCCAACACGTATGAACACCGCAAGTTGGTACGAGTTGAAAATGATCAACGCGGAGTCACATCCAAACAAAATGTGGCGGTTCTCAGTTTTCTACGAGTTGCCATATTGGACCTACTTACAGGTCAAGATCCCATTCATATTTTCAAGAATGTGGACAGCTTGCTATGGGACCACATCACAGGAAAGAGAGACACTATAGGGGCACGAATGGATTTGAAGGAGGTAGGTAAGATGGAGGCGCTTTGGCCGTAGTCGAGTGCTGATGGTCGCGTGCAGCTACCTCGCGCTCCTTGGGTTTTGTCCACTAAAGAAGAGCGCATTGTAAAGCAAGTAGTCAAGTCTATCTGCACTCCGACGGGTATGATGCATTCTCTCAAGTTTGCATTTTCTAAAGATGACCAATTATCAAGGCTAAAATCCCATGACTGGCATAAGATATGTCAGGTTTGTACTACGAATGGACTGTAATTGGCATGCGCATTTTGCTATTTGGAGTGTAGCCATTATTCATGATGCTTTCTCATTTGTGGCAGTTTGTACTACCAATTGCGATCGTAGGATGTCTTACTCCAGAAATATGCGGGGCCATTTACATGTTGTCGACTTTGGTGCAATGGATCTCATGGAACGAGATTAAGACGTCCTCTATTGAATCCGCGAGGCGGGGAGGAGTGGAGACGGTTTGTCTCTTTGAGAAATACCTGCCCACCAACATGCTCACGATACAAATCCACCTTCTTGTGCATCTTGTAGATGAGGTGGAGATTGCTGGACCTGTCCATACGTGAATGGAGGAGTGAAAATTCTCGAGGGGATGTAGTCCAAAGGTGATGAGGTGTTTAGGATTTGTCGTATCTATATTTTATATGCGACATATAATTTGAGTGTTTCAATGTACAGTACAAAATATATAGTGCAGCGTGGTCGTGGGAACGACATTTTCGCGTGGAGCGTATTGACAAAATGTGCTCCACAATGGACTATGGTATCATGGCAAGGTTCGAGCAAGAGAGCCGGTGACGAGCAACGGATCCAAACATGGTTCTAGATGAGATAGAGTGTTTTGGGAACTTGCAAAGTATTATTACGGTGGATTATCGTAGCTTCTCCATGATACTATTCAATGTGTAGTGGTTCAAAGTGGTACTTGGAGGAGTTGGAGCAACAGTTCGATGAGGTTCGTATGGATTTCTCGAAATAGATTCTGAAAAAAAATGGACGGATTTGTGCGACACCTTTGTGTTGCCGGCCCATTGTGAACAGGTGCATGGACTCATTTATTTGTTAATTGTATTACGACATGGTACATGCCACAATAGTTTAAACTCTCTTGTACGTGTTTGTGAACATGTAATCTTCTATCCAAACCCCCGACAACCTCGATGGTGGTATATTATACCTTCAACTTCTCGAAGTGCAAGAGTATGTGATCAAAGCGATGTTCTAAGCATAGATGAAGACAATATGCAAATAGAGGGGTCCATATTGCAAGGGGTAGAGGCCACCGAAAGCTTGGAGCCAGCATCAGCTAACAATGATGGAAATATAAGAGTCTAAGAATTCTTTAAGAACGAGGTGGACTTATCCTTTTGTGGTGACATGTCTATCGACCTTCCAGTATATACGGAGTTGTGTCAAGAGATTGACATGGGACCATATGATATTTCATACTTAGAGCATCCACTTACTCAATTTCGTTGACCAATCGCTTATAAGGGTACATAAGATATGCATTTTAAGTGAGATCTTTTTTTAAGGATTTATATCACGGTGGAGTTACAGGATATCTTCACGCGCATGTCTCCAGACCAAATCGTGAGATTCAGAGATATGGCAGACCAGGAGCTGTCTCGGTCTTCGTCAGGCCGCTCTGCTAGATCTACTTTAGCGCAATCGGATGCTTCAGCTTCGAGCAGATGAGGTCAACGCTCCAGACTTGGGCCAGAGGGAGGGAGTGCTTCAGGGTCAGGAGGATGTTGCAGAGATAAGGAGGCAGTGAGCCCGCGGTCGACACGAGATACATGTGCGACTCCTCGCTCTCGTGGTGATTCCAGGGAGTGTGGCTTAAGCTCAGGTGGATACTATGGAGGCACAGACGCGGTGTCTCCGTCTCATCGTTCAGCTGAAGTTGCATCACCTCTAGGATTTGTCACACCTGTGGGGACATCTACTCCAGTTACTCTGGCTTTTGCTCAACTGTCCACAGATGGCACCCCGATGGGTGTCACTCCAACAGATATTACCCCGGTCGGTACACCAAATGCACAGGGGTCTCTTGGATATGCCCAGGAGCGTGGACGCAGATGGGAGAGAACCCATCTTAGGCATACCCCAGGGGGATATGCATATTTAGTCAATGATAGGTCAGGAGCCATCATCATGAATGATGAGGGGAGGAGGGTAATGGCTTGCATGAGAGAGTTGTGCCAATAGGTTTTTCGGCACAACGTCTTAGATAATTGGAAGAACATTTCGGAGGGGAGTAAGGACTACATAGTAGCATCCTTGTATGAGGAGTTTCCGGTTCCAGCCTCAATAGATGATTTTCTACGGGCCGGATGATGGATTGCATGCGTGCATATATTTTACATAGAAGATTCGACGCACGCAAGGCAATCAAGAGTGGGGCTGCAAAGCCCGAGTGGTTAGACGTGAACGATTGGCGCCGATTGAGGGAGGAGACTATAGATTCTCCAGGACGTTGGAGTCAGCAGCGCAAGGCGGCGAGGGCACGACTCGAGGCCTGAGTGGTTCATTATCTTGGGAGTGGCGGCCACAGGACATATTTGGAGGACTTTGTAAGTTTTTCTTTTGTTTTGCTTGTTTATTTTTTTGTAATATCATTTGTACTGACAATCATGTTTCTAACAGTTAGTATTTTATTTTCTTTGCAGCACTCCATTACAAATCACGATCTGATCGGCCTTGAGACTCGATATACAGAGAGGCACGGTCTCACTTTATTGATCGACCTGATTGTATAGACGTGGCGGCCCTGTAAGTCACTCATCTTTCTTGTTCGTAGTTACCATGTTTAATTAGAATGCATTATTGTATGGTGGACTGATGTGTTGTTTCTTTTTTTGCAAAGTCCGTTCGATGCTCCTTTGCGGCGGGACGAGCTTTCGGATGGTGAGGATATGTAGCTCGCCTTTGGATCCCTGGAGCTCACACACCTTTATTTTTTGGTCGCTTGATATGTGTAGACATTTTCTATGTATTAGTGACATCTTGTCATGATTGTACCAATCGCTTTCATTATGAGATCATGTATTTATTTCATGTATCAGTGTTATGATTTCAGTATACTTTGTTTTTGTTTGCACGAGCATTGTACACAGTGCAGAAACTATTTTGTATGGCTCCCTGCCACATATAGCACTGTGTGTGGCAGGGAGCCATACAAAATAGCCATACACAGTGCTATATGTGGCAGGGAGCTTCTTTGGACTCTAATGGCATCTCCAACCCTTGTGAATTAGCCAAAAAAATTACATCTTTACTCAAGTCTAATTTGGAAGCTTGTACATTGACTAGGCTTCACAACTTGATCTCAATTGACCGAAACTAGTCATAGTATGCCTTAATCATAGTTGACTTCTAAAAATTGAAAATGAGGATAGAAAGCATTCTTAATCTCAATCCAAAATTCTCACCCATAATAATACTAAGAGAAGAAAATCCAACCTTTTTGAGCATATGGTGCCAAGAGCAATGAGTGACTCTATCAAAGAGGGAGAGCTAGAACTTCAATTTGCTTAACCAAGAGAGCCTTTCCTCATTGAACAAACTAGACGTCAAGTCACCTAACAAACTAGAATCTACAACTAAATCTAGAGCTTAATCTTTCCCTCCCTCTCTATTCTCGTACCCTCTCTTCCTTTTCCCTCTTCCTCTCAGCATACCTTTGTTTATGGCTCTTCCTTTCCCCCTCCCTCTCGACATATCTCATCTTGTCCTCCCCGCCAGCTAAGAATTCGTTGAGTGCCTCAAGGTGTGGAGCGTGCAGAATTGCCGAGCTTGTGATTAAGCCTCCTCTTCCTGCTGGAGCTTCGCTGCGACGATCAGGTGCACAGAGATCTCACCTGAAAAGAGTTCAAGTTCCTGATTTAAAAGTCTCTGCAAGAGGCCGCGCCGGCGTAGCCTCCCTGGGCAAGGTCTAGTGGCTGTGGCTGCAAGTGGTGTGCTTTATGCACTGTGGCGTCGTGCCGTTCAGTGCCATGTGGCGTCGTGCTATGTGTCCGTTGTGAAAACCTGCGCAAGGAGGCTGCACCGGCACGGCCTCCCTGAGGGCATTTGCCTTGTGCTACGTGTGTCCGCAGATTAGCCATAAAAGGCATGGTCTGATTTCTCCACAGACTGCCTCAGTCTAGGTCAAACTCCAAATCAATGCTCCTTGCTCCCCTCTTTGACAATCCCGTTAAGAATTATGCACCAGACTGTCATAGCGCTCAATCACTGCACTCCTATATTCAGTCTTACAAGCCTTTCTCCATAGTTGTTTGTCATCTTTTCCATCCCATTGCTTTACCAGCTCCAACGCAAAGAGCAATTCATTGGATTAGAGCACCGATGGCCATTGCACAACACTTATGTTCCAGGCCGGTGCAGGTATCGCCAGAAGCTTCACCTCCCTGTCACTCAGAAGGGTCGCCTCCCTGAGCACATTGATGATCAAGTTCTATAGGAAAGAAAATCAGCCAGCTTTTCATAGATAGTGCTCAAAGTCTGAAGCATTGCCACCTTATCACCATGCACATGGGAGCATCAGTAGAGTCATTGGCATGACTCAACAATTGTATCATCATCACACTCATGATCATCAAAATTTTCATCATCGTAGTCATCACAAGCACGAGTACTCATAATCATAGACACAATTACCATTGTTGTAGACATCATTGCATTGCCACGAGAATGCACTCATGGACTTGCCCACCACTTGTTCATCATTGCATACTTATCACATAATTATCTACACTCATACGTATCACCCCACACACACAATCATCATCTTCACGATTTTCACTATATTAAGCATCTCAATTGCAATCATCAACATAGGTGCACACACTTGCAATCATCTCCACAAACCCACTCATATTCATCACTATACTCACATTTGTAGACATGTTCACTTGTGATCACCCCACTCATGACATGCATATTTACAGATTTATCGTCTAGCCACCTGCTCATAGATAGACTAGCCACCTGCTCATAGATAGACTCACCACCCACTCATAGATAGGCTCAATCGTAGCCACTGTAGTGCATTGTAGCCACATACCACACCAAGGCACTCGTGGTCATCAGAGGTACATCCACTTGTAGTCAAGCACTCACCACTCATAGTGATGAAGGTAAGGACACAGAGAGGCACAAACTAGACATTTATAGGTGTAATCCACTCATAGTCATCATAAGTGCAAATCATTCATAGTCTACACACTACACACACAAGAACTCATCATAGTCATTGTAGTCATAAGTCACACTTGCACTCTTAGATGTATCACTCGTAGAGTTGCATTCCTAGGTCAACACATTCTTTTGTTCTTTTCTTTCTTAGAATCGAGAGAAAGGGTATTTGGTTGGTCTAGAGCTTGAATATGAGCCAAACTAAGTGAGAGATACTTGAGCTATAGTTGTTAAAGCTCTTAAAACAATAAGAGTTCCATCAAATGCCCCATTATTGAGCATTGAGGCCAATACTTTGGTTTCATTTTGCTGGGACCAAGGATGGAATCAACTCATCAAGGTGGTCATACTCTTATTGGATGGCAAAATAGAAAGCTTGTATGCATAAGTTTGGGTTGGAACGATGAGGAGTCGATCCCCCACACTTACTTACTCTAAAACATGCATAACTAGGTTAAGAAGGATAGATTGATGATGAATTGGTTTGATGGATTGTGATTGAGTAGGCAGGTTAGGATCAAAGAAGAAGAAATATGCAACTTAAAAAGCTAAGAACACAAAAAATTTCAAAGTAAAGAACACATACAGAACTCAAAAATGCAAAACTTGAACTTGTCTTGGTAGTTAATTTGTGTGGCACTATTGTGATATGAAGATTAAGTGCTATTGCATTTGTTTGTTTTATTGACCATGTGTGCATTGGGCAAGAAAAAATCAATGGAAAGCAATATCTTCTAATTAGGACTTGGATTGTATATACATCGATAGGTGCACTCGTAGTAGGGCCAAGCATATATGCATCATTCTTAGGATTCTATGCTAGATTCCTATTAGATGCATACAATTCATTACTAGGCACCTGATGAAACCAACCCTCACCTCACAAGGTTCAGACATCCAACCCTTTCAAGGGAATTTGGGGGCTGAAACCTTAAGCCCTTAGGCAATTAGGGCACATACACAACCACTATATATTTTCTCTCTTAAGAATATTCACATAGGAACTTAGGATTAGCCATTGTGATAAACTCCAAAAATCACCAAAACATGCCCCGGCACCATAACACAGCTCAACTCGGCATATCACGTCCCTTGGGACTCCACACGGCACCATAACATGACATATCACAGCATAACACGGTTTTCCAACTCGGCACAGCACCGCGACACGGCACAGCCCAACGCGACACGGAGGGCGACACGAAAGGTAACACGCCACGGAAGGTAACACGACGCGGTAACGCAACACGGCCCAGCGCTGACGCGACTCAACAGTCCACCTTGTTATCTCCCCCCATCGGGCAGGGAATTCCTCATGGCACTTGATATTTCTTGGTGCTTACGCAAGGACGCACCCCCGAAACCCTTCACGGTAACACCACACCCCACTCACCTCTTGCCCCATGAAAAAGACTACCCAACCCCCTCACTCTCACTGTTTGCACTCACCACCCCCACTCACCTATTCCTGGGGGAAGCCCCGAGCCACTTAACCATGCCCAAGCGACACGCACTACGGCCCCATGCCGCGATGCGCCCAAGGAGAGCCAAGCCTCGAGTAGGGTACCTCCCTTATACACACCCCCTCTACAAAAATCCATATCCACTCTTCAGCCAATTCACCTTCGTTGCCCACAAAATCCTGCGTTCATCCTCACAATCATACCATCTTGCCAAAATCTTGTGTTTTGAATCATACAAATTCTCAAATCTACACTTTTCGGCTTCGATTTGTGCTTTTTCCACTTCATTTTGGTCACTTTTCACTCTTTTCCCACTTTTCTTGCGTTTTCCCATTTTTTGAAATTTTTATGAATTTTTGAAATTTTTTGAATTTTTTATGATTTTTTCGGATTTTTTTCGAATTTTTGCCTTTTTTTGCCCCTCCCCCGCCTCAGGACGTCTCCAATGCGTCATGGGGTCCTGCTCTGATACCAAGTGTGATAAACTCCAAAAATCACCAAAACATGCCCCGGCACCATAACACAGCTCAACTCGGCATATCACGTCCCTTGGGACTCCACACGGCACCATAACATGACATATCACAGCATAACACGGTTTTCCAACTCGGCACAGCACCGCGATATGGCACAGCCCAACGCGACACGGAGGGCGACACAGAAGGTAACACGACGCGGTAACGCGACACGGCCCATCGCCGACGCCACTCAACAGTCCACCTTGTTATCTCCCCTCATCGGGCAGGGAATTCCTCATGGCACTTGATATTTCTTGGTGCTTACGCAAGGACGCACCCCCGAAACCCTTCACGGTAACACCACACCCCACTCACCTCTTGCCCCATGAAAAAGACTACCCAACCCCCTCACTCTCACTGTTTGCACTCACCACCCCCACTCACCTATTCCTGGGGGAAGCCCCGAGCCACTTAACCATGCCCAAGCGACACGCACTACGGCCCCATGCCGCGATGCGCCCAAGGAGAGCCAAGCCTCGAGTAGGGTATCTCCCCTGTACACACCCCCTCTACAAAAATCCATATCCACTCTTCAGCCAATTCACCTTCGTTGCCCACAAAATCCTACGTTCATCCTCACAATCATACCATCTTGCCAAAATCTTGTGTTTTGAATCATACAAATTCTCAATTCTACACTTTTCGGCTTCGATTTGTGCTTTTTCCACTTCATTTTGGTCACTTTTCACTCTTTTCCCACTTTTCTTGCGTTTTTCCATTTTTTGAAAATTTTATGAATTTTTGAATTTTTTTGAATTTTTTATGATTTTTTCGGATTTTTTTCGAATTTTTGCCTTTTTTGCCCCTCCCCCGCCTCAGGACGTCTCCAATGCGTCACGGGGGTCCTGCTTTGATACCAAGTGTGATAAACTCCAAAAATCACCAAAACATGCCCCGGCACCATAACACAGCTCAACTCGGCATATCACGTCCCTTGGGACTCCACACGGCACCATAACATGACATATCACAGCATAACACGGTTTTCCAACTCGGCACAGCACCGCGACACGGAAGGTAACACGACGCGGTAACGCGACACGGCCCAGTGCCGACGCGACTCAACAGTCCACCTTTGTTATCTCCCCCCATCGGGCAGGGAATTCCTCATGGCACTTGATATTTCTTGGTGCTTACGCAAGGACGCACCCCCGAAACCCTTCACGGTAACACCACACCCCACTCACCTCTCGCCCCATGAAAAAGACTACCCAACCCCCTCACTCTCACTGTTTGCACTCACCACCCCCACTCACCTATTCCTGGGGGAAGCCCCGAGCCACTTAACCATGCCCAAGCGACAAGCACTACGGCCCCATGCTGCGACGCGCCCAAGGAGAGCCAAGCCTCGAGTAGGGTACCTCCCCTATACACACCCCCCTACAGAAATCCATATCCACTCTTCAGCCAATTCACCTTCGTTGCCCACAAAATCCTGTGTTCATCCTCACAATCATACCATCTTGCCAAAATCTTGTGCTTTGAATCATACAAATTCTCAATTCTACACTTTTCGGCTTCGATTTGTGCTTTTTCCACTTCATTTCGGTCACTTTTCACTCTTTTCCCACTTTTCTTGCGTTTTCCCATTTTTTGAATTTTTTATGAATTTTTGAAATTTTTTGAATTTTTTATGATTTTTTCGGATTTTTTTCTGAATTTTTACCTTTTTTGCCCCTCCCCCGCCTCAGGACGTCTCCGATGCGTCACGGGGGTCCTGCTCTGATACCAAGTGTGATAAACTCCAAAAATCACCAAAACATGCCTCGGCACCATAACACAGCTCAACTCGGCATATCACGTCCCTTGGGACTCCACACGGCACTCCACACGGCACCATAACATGACATATCACAGCATAACATGGTTTTCCAACTCGGCACAGCACAGCCCAACGTGACACGGAACACGCCACGGAAGGTAACACGACGCGGTAACGCGACACGGCCCATCGCCGACGCGACTGAACAGTCCACCTTGTTATCTCCCCCCATCGGGCAGGGAATTCCTCATGGCACTTGATATTTCTTGGTGCTTACGCAAGGATGCACCCCCGAAACCCTTCACGGTAACACCACACCCCACTCACCTCTCGCCCCATGAAAAAGACTACCCAACCCCCTCACTCTCACTGTTTGCACTCACCACCCCCACTCACCTATTCCTGGGGGAAGCCCCGAGCCACTTAACCATGCCCAAGCGACACGCACTACGGCCCCATGCCGCGACGTGCCCAAGGAGAGCCAAGCCTCGAGTAGGGTACCTCCCGGCCGGGTGCAAGGAGAAGGTTGAAGAGAATGGCATAATACTCGTGAGCCGCGAGGATAAAGAAACGGCCGTGTGCGAGATGGAGGTGAAGGAAGAACTCGTGAGCCGCGAGTCTAAAGAAATGGCCGAATGCAGGATGAAAGAAGAAGACCAAACTCGTGGAGCCGCGAGTCTAAATGAAGGTGCCGGATGGGTTGAGGATCAGGTGGAAGCCAGGGAGACAGGAGGTGCCGAAGAACTCGTGAGCCGCGAGTATAAACAAACGGCCGTGTATTGTGATAAGTGGGTGGATGAGATGGACAGTGAGACCAAGGGGGCGGGTGACGATGGGAAAAGCTATGCAGAGAAAGGGGTAAAGACAGAGACGTGTGCTGAAGAGCAAGTTGAATACAATGTTGTGGAAAGGCCCAGGGCGGAGGGGGCTATGATGACAAAATCAACCGTAAAACCACAAAAGATTGAGGCAGTGGGAAAGGGGAATCATGTACAGTCTAGTCAGGAGTTACAAATATTTTCTTACAAAACCAACAAGCCAGAAGACGGGACTACATCGGCTGATTCAGAGGGAAACAAGCCCTCATACATCAAAGCAGATAGGGGTACTGGGGTGCCCCTCGTGTGGACAGATAGTGACGAATGGATTTTCTGGAATGGGACTCTAATCGCGGGGGTGCATGAGGCTGGGGACCCTGCGCTTCGGATGAGAGTAGCTTTTAGAGAATCCACTCCGACCTTGAAGTCTACCTGCACATTCAAGCCCATTCCGGTCTCAGGACCAACGGGGTGCAACCTGCTAGGCAACATCGTTGTGGTTGGATGGCTTCACGGTCGAACCGAGTAGGTTGCGCGGAGGCTTCACCCTCCAAGTGCTCAACGGCGGATCTGGCTTAATGAGGAGCCTAACACAAGTGCCGAGATCAGGTGTGAAGGCTTGGTCTCAACCTGGGTCACTAAGGTTAGTCCTGGCATCAAGAGGCCATTATTCACAGCCAAAGAAATGGATTTGGCTGTAAGGGCAAGGCGACATGCGAAAATCCCGCGTATCGACTTGTACAAGCTTTTCTGGTCCCACTTGCAAAATCAGGCCATACAGGGCCATGTCGAGGTGGACACAGCGAGGGAGTTGGCCCTCGCGCTTCAAGCTAGACGGTTTGATGGTCCTCATCAAGTCCCTCTAACTTGTACGAAGGTGATTCAACTCAATCTGGCCAAGCAGGGCTTTTTAATGCAAGCAGGCGCAGTTTGGCTACCTAATAGCAATGGCCGCGGCATGTATGTGCGCATCACCGAAGTGAATCAGGTCAGAGAGGGCCAACACATAGGTTTTCAGCACAAACGGGTGATCAAGTCGGATCTAGCCAAACAGGGCTTATTACTTCTCCACACTGCCTGTATGTGGAGTTGTGCAGAAAGGAGAAGGGTAAAACATGCAGGAGTGATGGATTGCACCAGGAGGGCGCGTCGACATTCGACTCCAAAGATTGAAGGCGCGTACTACACAAAGGCGTTCCCGAAGATCCGTGCCAGGTGGGGCACTCGAAAGAAAAAGAGCACAACGAACAAAGGAGCTGGCGGCGCCGACACGACCTGTTAGCATTGGGGGAAGACTTAACAAAGTGGAGGCGTCACAGGGCAGCTTGTAAGTATACTTGAGGGCATAACTATGTAGGGGCATTCGTATAGTTACCTTCACTTTTTTGAAGTTAGGTATGAGCGTTGGGCTTACTCTTGTAAATAACAAACTGTTAATACCTACTCAACTCGAAGTGGGCTTCGAGTTTTTTGTAGGGGGGGTGTGTATAGGGGAGGTACCCTACTCGAGGCTTGGCTCTCCTTGGACGCGTCGCGGCATGGGGCCGTAGTGCGTGTCGCTTGGGCATGGTTAAGTGGCTCGGGGCTTCCCCCAGGAATAGGTGAGTGGGGGTGGTGAGTGCAAACAGTGAGAGTGAGGGGGTTGGGTAGTCTTTTTCATGGGGCGAGAGGTGAGTGGGGTGTGGTGTTACCGTGAAGGGTTTCGGGGGTGCATCCTTGCGTAAGCACCAAGAAATATCAAGTGCCATGAGGAATTCCCTGCCCGATGGGGGGAGATAACAAGGTGGACTGTTGAGTCGCGTCGGCGCTGGGCCGTGTCGCGTTACCGCGTCGTGTTACCTTCCGTGGCGTGTTACCTTCCGTGTCGCCCTCCGTGTCGCGTTGGGCTGTGCCGTGTCGCGGTGCTGTGCCGAGTTGGAAAACCGTGTTATGCTGTGATATGTCATGTTATGGTGCCATGTGGAGTCCCAAGGGACGTGATATGCTGAGTTGAGCTGTGTTATGGTGCCGGGGCATGTTTTGGTGATTTTTGGAGTTTATCACAGCCATATTTAGGTCTCACTCATTTGACCCAACCCATTGGGATCAATGTAGCTAGACATAGCCACAAGTGCAACTGAGGTTGATTAAACAAAAGGTAAACTTTAAGAGGTTGAGAGACCAGAATCATCTAAGAATTGACTAGCATGTTGAATGCTTGAGATTGAACCACAATGAACAAGGGGTTTAACAACACAAGAAAGGTGATCAATGGAGACCTAATTCATATAAATAAGGAACAAGCCAAGCCCTAAGGCAAGAAATTAAGGTGCGTAGAGCTAAGAAAGACCTATTTGGCTAGATACGAGCCTAGGAATCACAAGTGCGTGTGCTTGTGTCGTGAGCTAGTGATCATAACCTTAGAAAAGGGACGGAGTCCTAGACCAAAATGGCCATTATGAGAACTTGATATTGAAAACATCCTAGTTTCTAATCTCATTGATAGAGTTTTCAAACTTGTTAACCAAGAGACAACAAGACTTAAAGATAACATCATGGCTAAATTAATGAGCGTCGTTCGTTAACTCTGTGTTTTGTCCGTCTTCCGTTGTGTACTCTGTGCGTTGGTATCAGAGCAGAGTTTCATTCATCTACTTGAGTGAAGTGAGGTAGTAAGTGACATTACGAGGCATCGCTCATTGGGTTGCCGTGTTACCGTTTTGAGCACTTTCGTCCTCTTACGTCTAGTAAATCCCTCATGGCTTCCAAGCAAGTTGGGAATGCTTTCTCCTTTGCATTCAAGCATATATCAGAGAGGTACAAGTCGCTGGGGCACTCTACCATTATAGTTGACGAAGCTCAACCAAGTTCAAAGTGGATCTTACCAGAGATTGGTGCATCTCAAATTTATGGAGAAAACGGAATCTTCAAGTTCAAGGCATCTACCATGTTCATAGAAGATCAAGGTCTTTTAACTGTCGGAGACTCTCTCTCAGAAGATCAGTATGTTAATCTTTTATCTTTAGTTTATCCAAAGATACAAAAGTAACAAAATAGAAAATAATACCCTTACCTACATTTAGGATATATTGCTATAGGGATTATCCCTATTTTTTGAAAAGGTTTAAATGCATCCTGTATGGCAGCAGTCTTAGACACCCGCCATTTAGAATTGTATGATATAATAGTTGGAGCTGCAGTATCACCACTGTTAAATGGTCCCATATTTTTTGAACTTAGACCAAATTATGTTATAGCAGTCGATGATCCTTATCTTTCAGAACTTTTTATGTTACATATTCGAACTATAGGTTTACAAATGAAAGCATCCTCTGCACATTTAGCAATCCAATATAGAATGGTTTTCCATTGTATGTCCTTAGCTATCCCTAGAGTGATAGAAGGAGTTAATTCTTCAATGACAAAGGCCAAACCGTCATTATGAAATTTAATGAGGTCACACAAAGGTTTCTACCTGAATGTGTAAAGTGGTCAGAGATCGAGCTACCTACTGAATGGCAGCTTGATATTAGTTCCATTAGAAAGAAGGAATTACTTCCTCTTAAGATTATAAAGGTTCAGAATATAAAAGGAAAAACATTATTGCTCCCATAAAAACAGCTGCTTCCAAATGCTCCTCCAGAACAATCAAAGGCAGTAGTACAACCACAACTGAGGGTTTCTTTCTCCGAGAGAGTAAACCTACTAAAGTTCCATACTCACCCATCTTCACATGATTGAGTTATCCATGGAGTCTGTTAACATTGCAAGAAGGTTATTGAAAAAGCTACATCCTCGGTACTCAATGCTATCCAGACTTTCGAATATGAAGAAAATCACTATAAGGCACTGTCTTATCTGCGCCTCTAGAATAATAATTCTTGGACAGCAGAATTGCAGACAGTCAATTGGACACACGGCACTAACAGGACTCATTGAGAAGATGGAATCTTTATAATAGATTACAGACTAGTTACTTGTCCTTTGCCAGCAAATACAAAAAAATACTATTGCAAAGCCAGCCACTACTAGTGTTTCTTCTAAAATAGTGCCTACACCAAGCATTGCAACGGATTGGTCCACATTCTCAAATAAGCGGTTACATAAAGGGTGGACATCACACTTTTCTTCTCCATCAACTGGTTCATTAAATATGTATATTTCTCTCAAGGGTAAAGAGAGAGATCATACCCACAGGAGAAGGTACCTCCAAGTCTACTGAAGGTCCTCCTACATCCATATTCCCTGAAAATGATTTGTTATGTTATGAAAATCTGCAGGACACAGATTATCCTGAAGATATCTTGCAACAAATTCAAGATATTTATTGCCAACCTATTGGATCATGGACACATAAAATACAAGAACCACTGTTTCAAAGTTCAATCCATCCAGGATCAATAATACTTGAATTATCAGAATACCTAGAATTTATGTTTCTAGATTGGCTAGAATTTGATTATAAAATGACTTTTGATGACATTGATCTTGACCTAGAAAAAATCAAAAGATTAAGAGAAGAAAACAAAGTTCTTGATAAAATGCCCCTGTGTATTGACCCAGAAGAGCAGGATAATGAAGACTTTACCAGATATATTCACAACAAGATCAACTCTAGATATTTGGGTGAAAGTATACAGCAAACTCCACCAAATCTACCACCTGTAGAAACACCTGCATGGTATTACAGGGATCAAGCATACTTTGAGGAAAGAATGACTCATGCTATTACATCTTCAGATGAAGATGGTGAAAGTGCAATTGAAGAGGAATTTACACCTATTAATCCTCACAGGTCCAAATCTCCTACAAGCATTCTTAGAGCACAAATGAATGCACATCAACACTTGTTATTCCAACAGTCCCATTAAATGCTACTACTTCCAGTTCCACATCCAAAACTTCTTATGGTAACTTCTACAAGAAGATTGGCGTCCCAGAGAAAGTTGACTCATTTCCTATCTGGTCCATTGATAGGAAAACACCAGAAGAGATAAAAATACTGATTTACATGATATATGCATATGCAAGCCAGAAGATAGTTGACAAGCCGTAGACAAGTAGGATTGATATTTTGAATGCAATCATGCATGGCTTTGTAGGTGGCATCAAGCACTGGTGGACATCCATCCATTCATAGGTAAAAGTAGCCATTACACAAGACCCTGACCCTGTACAGATATTCTTTGAATTATTACTAGGAGAGTTAGTGGGAAATAAGCTTGATGACGTCTTAGAAGCTTGTGAAGCTTTTTTTAAGTCAAAGCTTTGTGACCCCCGTCTGTACAAAGAATATTTGATCTACATGAGAGATCTATTATATGAGGATTTAGGAGCACATGATAATACTATGAAGAAACACCTAGCGTGTTCTTTTCCGAGTCAATTCCATCTCACTACAAACAAAAGAAGCAAGCAAAAAACAAAGATTTTACAAACAACGTGGGACAAATCATCCAAACAATTGAACAAACAGTAAAAGAAGTCTGTCATCATCAAAAAATGACTCAGTTAAATCAAAGGTTTTCTCAGTCAGTTTGCAAGCAGGTATACAAGTTTGACATGGATTTTGGTTGTGAAAAATACATGTGTGATAATTGATCTAAATATAGTCATCGGCATCACAGGCATTGTTATCCCTCTAGATATCACAGAAACTATTCTCATTCTAAACCATTTTTGAACAAACAAGATGACACAAGGCACGGACATTCAAAGCATTCAAGAAAGTCATATAAGTACTCAAAAGGCAAGGCACAATATAACAAAGAACACATAAATGATTCAAAGAAGAAGGATCTGAAATGCTGCATCTATGGAAGTGCTTCACATTTGGCGAACAAATGTCCAAAGAGAAAAGAGCAAACAAATGCAGCCAAGGTCAACATGATGATGCATCACATTGACTATGATAGTTGTTATTCACATGACAACTATTCAAAAGATGAATACTCTTATAACAGTGATTATGATTCTGGTATTGAGTTAGACATTGAGACAGAATCCTTTGGATTAGAAGATTATGCTACATCAAGTTCTTCCTATTCTTGGCATATAGCAAAAGAAGAAGAGCAAGAGTCAGAAGAAAAATCATCAGGAGACACTGCTTCTGATGCAATAGAAGTCTCAAACGAAGATACAATTGTTCCTTCAAGGTTTTATCTTGTCAATGCTCATAAATCCTATTTCCCAGGAGGTCTCAAACGAAGATACAATTGTTCCTTCAAGGTTTTATCCTGTCAATGCTCATAAATCCCATTTCCCACGAGACAAGAAACAAAAGTTCATGGCTTCAGCTTTCAGTTCTTATCCCAAAAATGGTTTTCAGAAAGATTTAAAAGGAAAACAAAAGAAGTATGATTCCTCTGGCTCAACAGAAGATTCAGACACAGATACATCTTTCTCCAAGGTTAAAAAACATAAAGATAAAATAAGACGAGTTTTTTGCTAACCCTTATGATTTACCTAAACCAAGTACATTGGGTACAGAGACTAAGAATCAGGCAAATATGTTTGTACCACATAAGTTGGAAAGCATGCATCAACCAAGAACTGCATCACAATTACACCACCTACAGCCACTGCCACTCAGCAAACTGGTGGAAAAATGCTAAATGCATTTACTCAAATGCAGCAAGAGGTCCATTCACTATGCAAGGTATATGGGAGAATTCTTTCCAGTTAGAAGGAACTAGAAGAAGGCACAACTGACATTCTAAGAGGATTGCAAGACATACCTTCTACTTCCCAAGGAAAAGCCACTTCAAAACCTACAGTCCCAGTCAACCAAATCAGGCTACACAAGGAACAAACATTCAAGATCAATGCCCTAGATATTGACGGTCCTATCCCTATGATATGTGTTCAGCTCAAAAACATGCCACAGTTTTCCTTGTATGTAGATGCTCTACTTGACACATGTTCAAGTTTAAGCATTGTTCCTTTCGAACTTTTCCCCAAAAAATGCATTAAAGCTACTATCCCAATCATAGTGGAGCTCTCAAATAATAAGAAGATCACTCTTATTCATGTAACCCATGCATATCTTCATTTTGGCAAAATCAAAGTGCCAATTGAAATCTAGCTCATGCGCCAAATGCGGTACGATCTTTTGATCGGTACTGATATTCTACAGCATCTTGTCCCGTATACTTTTTGGTAAAATAAATTTGGTATTACTTATCAGGACAGGAAAGCAAAGCTACCTCTACTCCCCAAGATTGGTAGAACAGTTTACTCAATAACTGAAACTAGTGGTCATGACAAAACAGTAGTAAGAGAATATTGGATAAAGTAAGAAATGAAGAAATATGAAGATCAAATCAAGAGCATGAAAGAAAGACTTCAACAGTTTATGCATGAAGATCCATTGGTCTACAAAGAAAAAATGCAAAGGTTTGCTATTTCTCTATGTATCCATCAAAATATTGTACCAACAAAGGCTGTTCATGAAGGAATGAAAGAAGAAGACTTAATACTTTGTAAAGAGGAATAAAGTCTTTGCTGGAAAAAAGTTTGATTGAATCAACAAATTCCCCTTGGGCTTGTCAAGTATTTTATGTCAATAGGCATTTGGAACAAAAGCGAGGCAAAAAGAGAATAGTAATCAACTACAAGCCTCTCAATAAATATCTTATAGGACATGGTCACCCTATCCCTTTGAAGGATCTACTTCTCAAAAGAATTAAAAAAGCCAATGTCTTCAGTAAGTTTAATCTTAAATCTGGCTTTTGGCAACTACCTCTAAAAGAGGAAGACATGTACAAAACAACTTTCTGTGTTCCTCATGATCACTACCAGTGGACAATTCTTTCCTTCGGCATCAAGGTTGCGCCAACGAAATTTTAAGAGTAGACAGATTCTGTTTTTGGCAAATTTCCTTTTTGCTTAACATACATAGATGGTATCTTGGTTTTTTCAGAGACTATTCAAGATCACCTACATCATCTTTCCGAGATCACCACTGTAGTAGAAGAAGCTGAAATGGTTCTATTACCTACCAAGTCCTTAATGTTTCAAACTTCAATTGATTTTCTTGAAATGGTTCTATTACCTTGCACAGTGAAGGGACCTCTTGCTGCATTTGAGTAAATGCATTTAGCATTTTTTCACCAGTTTGCTGAGTGGCAGTGGCTGTAGGTGCTGTAATTGTGATGCAGTTCTTGGTTGATGCATGCTTTCTAACTTATGTGGTACAAACATATTTGCATGATTCTTAGTCTCTGGACCCAATGTACTTGGTTTAGGTAAATCATAAGGGTTAGCAAAAAACTCGTCTTATTTTATCTTTATGTTTTTTAACCTTGGAGGAAGATGTATCTGTGTTTGAATCTTCTGTTGAGTCAGAGGAGTCATACTTCTTTTGTTTTCCTTTTAAATCTTTCTGAAAACCATTTTTGGGTTAAGAATTGAAAGCTGAAGCCATGAACTTTTGTTTCTTGTCTCGTGGGAAATAGGATTTATGAGCATTGACAGGATAAAACCTTGAAGGAACAATTGTATCTTTGTTTGAGACTTCTATTGCATCAGAAGCAGTGTCTCCTGATGATTTTCTTTTGGCTCTTGCTCTTCTTCTTTTGCTGTATGCCAAGAATAGGAAGAACTTGATGTAGCATAATCTTCTAATCAAGAGGATTCTGTCTCAGTGTCTAACTGAATACCAGAATCATAATCGCTGTTATAAGAGTATTCATCTTCTGAATAGTTGTCATGTGAATAACAACTATCATAGCCAATGTGATGCATCATCATGTTGGCCTTTGCTACATTTGTTTGCTCTTTTCTCTTTGGACATTTGTTCATCAAATGTGAAGGACTTCCACAGATGAAGCATTTCAAATCCTTCTTCTTTGAATCATTTATGTGTTCTTTGTTATATTGTGCCTTGCCTTTTGAGTACTTATATGACTTTCTTGAATGCTTTGAATGTCTGTGCCTTGTGTCATCTTGTTTGTTCAAAAATGGTTTAGAATGCGAATAGTTTCTGTGATATCTAGAGGGATGACAATGCCTGTGATGCCGATGACTATATTTAGATCAATTATCACACTTGCATTTTTCACAACCAAAATCCATGTCAAACTTGTATGCCTGCTTGCAGATTTAACTGAGTCATTTTCTGATGGTGACAGATTTCTTTTATTGTTTGTTCAATTGTTTGGATGATTTGTTCCACGTTGTCTGTAAATCTCTGTTTTCTGCTTTCATCTTTTGTTTGTCGTAAAATGGAGTTGGCTCCGAGAAAGAACACACTAGGTGTCCCTTCATAGTATTATGTTGTGCTCCTAAACCCTCATATAATAGATCTCTCATGTAGATCAAATATTCTTTGTACATGCGGGGGTCACAAAGCTTTGACTTAAAGAAAGCTTCACGAGCTTCTAAGACGTCATCAAGCTTATTTCCCACCAACTCTCCTAGTAATAATTCAAAGAATATCTGTATAGGGTCAGGGTCTTGTGCAATGGCTACTTTTACCTGTGGATGGATGGATGTTCACCAGTGCTTGATGCCATCCATAAAGCCATGCGTGATTGCATTCAAAATATCAATCCTGCTTGTCTGCGGCTTGTCAACTATCTTCTGGCCTACATATGTAGACATAATGTAAATCAGTAGTTTTATCTCTTCTGGTGTTTTCCCATCAATGGACCAGATAGGAAATGAGTCAACTTTCTTTGGGACGCCAATCTTCTTGTAGAAGTTACCATAAGAAGTTTTGGATGTGGAACTGGAAGTAGTAGCATTTAATGGGACTGTTGGAATAACAAGTGTTGATGTGCATTCATTTGTGCTCTAAGAATGCTTGTAGGAGATTTGGACCTGTGAGGATTAATAGGTGTAAATTCCTCTTCAATTATACTTTCACCATCTTCATCTGAAGATGTGATAGCATGAGCCATTCTTTCCTTAAAGTATGCTTGATCCCTGTAATACCATGCAGGTGTTTCTACAGGTGGTAGATTTGGTGGAGTTTGCTATATACTTTCATCCAAATATCTAGAGTTGATCGTGTTGTAAATATGTTTGGTAAAGTCTGCATTATCCTGCTATTCTGGGTCAATACACATTGGCATTTAATCAAGAACTTTGTTTTCTTCTCTTAATCTTTTCATTTTTTCTAGGTCAAGATCAATGTTATCAAAAGCCATTTTATAATCAGATTCTCACCAATCTGGAAACATAAATTCTAGATATGTTGATAATTCAAGTGCTGTTGATCTTGGCTGGATTGAACTTTAAAACAGTATTGGGTAGTTTTTATATGGTTAAAATTCTTGATCTTAGAATAATGAAAAAGGACAAAATTAGGGAAAGTCTCATGTTCTTGGGGGATAAAGCAAGAGCACTCTCAAGAGACTAATGGATCTTGTAGTAGTTGCAAAACAACGAAAGAGCACTGATGCGAAGAGAGATTGCTGATATATGGAGACTTATGTTGAACATTGATCTAGTTGAATCGTCCAATGACTTGTGTGTTGAACTCGTTTGACAAGTTTGCATTTGACCAAGAACTTGCTTACTAGGCTAGGTGTCATGCCATGAACCAAAAAGCAGTCCAAGATTCCCCTATTGGCCAAGCAATTCAAACAAGGTTGTGAGGCAAAGAAATTCACTTCTAACTCATTGAGATAATTTAAGGCAATAGGCTTCTGTAAACCCTTTGCTAGCTTGAAAAACTTATATAGTGGTGCCCATGCTTTAAGGACCACCCCAAGGCTAATCTATTACTACTTAAAGAGCTCTCATAAAGTCCAAACTAGTAATGAACCTGTTTGCATCAAAGGATTGTTGACCACCACAATGATCTATTTGCAACCCTCTTGTGGGTTGAGGATCATTATGCTTCAAAGGAAGACCCACTTTTGTAATATGAGTGTCATGGACTTTGATATTACATCCATTGACTATGAGAGTACCTGGGACTTTGAACTAGAATCCGCTAAGTCTGAAAATGCCATGCAGTCTAAAGAGGGTCCACATATAAAAGAATGATGGAACAAACCGTTGACAACCTTAAGCACCCTGCAATGGAAGAATTGCTTGCTAAATTCGCAACTAGCCTTCCTTTCGTGGATGGGTGGTAAATCCCTGATGACAACTAAATTACAGGAGCAAACAATTAATGCAAATTTGAAAATACAAATTTACCTACTGATCTTGGACAATGCACACCCGATTGGCCCCAAAAATTGGCACCTCTTTCGGTATTTCTTTAGCTTTATTGAAGAATAAGTTGATTTACAATGGGATTCTCCCCATTCCTTTTGGTATTCCAACTCCCCTTGTTGTGATGAATCACTAGTAAGTCTTTAATCATATTTGCCCTTGATTCGGGCAATCAATTGGCCGTCACCCACTTTGCTAGAAATGGAAAATGCCCCAAATTCAATTATTTTCTGATCCCTCCACCTAAATAAGCTAAAAACAGCTTCAGCTCTGTTCAGTCCAAGTCTTGGAGCTTCCAATTTTGACACGATTCTCGAGGTTGCTGCTAAACCCTAATTTTTGTTGCATATTAGGGTTTATAGCAGAGAAATCTGAATTTTCTCAGCCTCCAAGGGTCCAAATGTTGAGATCTTCGGAGCAAGGCTGTGAAATGGCTGGGAGATGAGAGAGAAAGCTGTAGAGAGAGAAAATTCAGTGTTTGGTCGCGAAGAATGACTGAGAATCAGTCAAATGTAGCTGTTGCCTTGCCACAACAGCTTGTAGATGCAAATAATTGAAGAAAATCAATCATTTATAGCTCCTGCTCTGTCTCATTAGCCTGCAGATGCTGTCTCCTGCTATTGATTGGTCTTCTCCTACCCTTGGCAGCCTTAGAAGGTCCTCCAATGGCTGCAAATTAGACCAGCAGTCTTCTCTCCCTCTCCCTTGTAGGCTGAATTTATAAAAATGCTTCTCTCTAGCCTCTAAAGACGTTATTTAGTCTTGCATGGGCTTTTTTGACAAGTGGCAGTCTTCCCAAATGGATTTTTCAATATTTTTCATAATTAAATATTAATTTTTAGTCTTTAAATACTGAAGATTAATCTAATAATTATTTTGGTGCCTTGAAAAATAATCCGACCGACCAATAATTAAATTGGCTAGGCAACTTTCATTCCCGAGTGTCTTTGTGTCATCTTTGACCATCAGGTTGGCGTTAGTAGTATCATTAAACGCCACTTCTCTAGTGTCACCAACTGACATTTATGGCGAAATGGATGACCTAGGCTAACAACTGGCACCAGATACCACCAAGTGGCTGTGTGGCATAACTTATAATAACTTTTGCCTTTGACATCTTGTGATTTCTTTGGGTCCCGGGCTCGTAAATTTACTTTAACCCTAGTTGCACCTCACATGTGCAACATTTACTTAATCATGTGATTAAAATTAATCCACATGTTAAGTGAGGTTTCAAAAATACATGTTCTCATGACAGCCGTCCCCCTTGAAATCCTTACAATCGTCCTCGATTGCATTGGCAAATGCATCAAAAGCAAATTGCTACATTGGAATTTCCATAGGGCATCATAGTCAACACAACATTGCCCATTGCTGTTCAACCACTCCATATGCCCAACATATGCTGAAAATTACCAGCCAACATAACATTAAACATAATATAAGACTCACAAAGAATCTTAAAAACATTGCTAGATTATCATGTGATATGTCTATTTCTCATGAGCTCAACTTATCTGGCAAAACCAAACCATAGTATAGCAAAAACCAAGCATAAACCATGGCTAAAACATCAATGGCATAATAACATATGCTATTGTCTATGGAACTAGATGTAAAACATTGAAAACTGAGCATAATCTGATCATAAACTGATCACTTGCTGATCTGAGAACTGATCACAAATTGTTGCAAATGTGACCCCAAACTGATCACAAACTCATTGCAAAAACTGACCATCAATTAGTGCAAAAACTGATGCACAACTGATCCAAAAAGTGGCCATAGACGGTTCTCAAGCTGATACAAAACTGAGTTGAAACTGATCAAAATTTTTGTCTCAAAATTGAGGCAAAATTCATGCTCAATTGATCATAAGTTGATGCAAAAGTATAGTTCCAGTGCTTGGGTGAAACTCATACTCATCTGCATTCATTTCATAGTGACTAGTATACTAAGTAGTGACCTCATGGCAAACATACTGTCAGCGTAGTACCTTGGATGGAGGTTGAATATATTGGAGATTCACTACATACGAGAGCTGTCCATAACTGGAGGAGGGGAAGTGCTACCTCCCCCTTGAGCATCAGGCAATACTCTGGACCCTTGCTTTGCTGAACTTGACGGAGCCCAAACTAAAGTCGGCTCTAACTGAAAGGCATCTAGATAAAGCTGCAACAACTGAGAATGGTCTGCCAAGTCATTCTCTTCTATCCATTT
The DNA here is from genome assembly GCF_053477565.2 of Lygodium microphyllum. Classification (NCBI taxonomy): domain Eukaryota; kingdom Viridiplantae; phylum Streptophyta; class Polypodiopsida; order Schizaeales; family Lygodiaceae; genus Lygodium; species Lygodium microphyllum. Next base: position 60,754,223 of record NC_141139.1, on the reverse strand, counting down.
GGCATCCATTGGTGAATAATTCTGAAATTTCACCAAGTATCTCTTGGAAACTTTACCTTTGATATTTCTTTCCTTATGTGCCAAAATCTGCTCAGGTACAAAAATCTCATCTAGCTTCTCAACCTCAGGCTGAATTTCAGCAGACATATCCTTTGGCACATCACCATGAAAAGGCCTCAACAAATTGAAATGAAAGGTATTGTGTATCTGCCAATGTGGAGGTAATTTTAGCCGATATGCCACACCGTTGATCTTCTCCAACACCTGGAAGGGCCCATAGTATCTCATACTCAACTTCGGATACAATCTTTCTCTTCCTTTCATCTTTTTCAGCCTTGCCTTTTCAAAATGCAGCAATACATAATCACCCTCTGCAAACTGCAAAGCACGTCTCTGGCGATCAGCTACCCTCTTTTGCTTTTCTTGCGATCTTTGAAGTGCATATTTTATCTTTGCATAGGCTACATCCAAGTTTTCCACATAATGATCAGCCTCAAAGATCTTATCCTTAGTTTGCAGAATAGGCGGTACCTTCTTACTATCCTCAATCACCTCAAATGGAGCTTTGCCGTAGAACTATGCACTGTGTTGTTGTAAGCAAACTCAACCAAGGGCAAATACTGCTCCCACTATGTCTTGTGGTGTGAAACATAGCATCTCAAAAGATCTAACATTGTGGAATTTGCTTCCTCAGATTGACCATCTGTCTGCGGATGGAAGAATGATGAGAATTTCAGCGTGGTACCCATATTCTCAAACAAGCCCTTCCAAAATAAGCTAGTCATTCGAGGGTCTCGATCACTAATGATCGACTCTCGCATACCATGATACTTAGAGATGTGCTACAAAAACAATCGTGCCATATGATCGGCCTTTATTTTCTTCCTTACCGAAATAAATTGGGCTTGTTTGCTAAACCTACAAATGATAGTCCATATCCTATCATTCCCTGTATGGTGTCTTAGGAAGCTAAAAATAAAGTCCATTGCAATGCTCTGCCAAGGCCTATCTGGAATAAGCAAGGGCTGCAATAAACCCGGCATCTTTTGCCTATCAGGCTTTACCTTTTGACATATGATGCATGTCTTAACAAATTGTTCTACGTCATGCCTCAAAGCTGGCCAATAAAATAAATGCTCCACTACCTTGACTGTGGCATCAATAGCTCTGTGTCCTGCATACGGAGGAACATGACTTTCAGTGATAACCCTAGGCCTTAAGTGCTTTGTGACACATAGTCGACCATGCATCATCAGAAATCCATCTCTTAGCACAAAGTGTTCATGCCTTTGGCCATTGCAAAGCATAAACATTAGCAAAGTCCGAATCAACAAGATATTGCTCTTTCATGGCATCCAACTCAGTGTAATAAACCATGCTAACGACTGAAATTTATGGCTTATGTGACAGTGCATCAGCCACAACATTCTTTTTACCATCAATATGTACAATGTGAAAATGAAACATAGAGAGAAAATTTGCCCATCTCATATGCTTCTCTGACAACTTTGTCTGCGTTAGAAAGTATCTCAAAGTTTGATGGTTTGTCTGCATTGTAAAATCAGCCCGTAACAAATAATGTTTCCACGTAGACAGTGCATGAATTACAACTAAGAGCTCTTTCTCATAGACTTGCAAATTCTTTTCTACACCGTGGAAAATTCGGCTCTCATAAGCCACAACTCCGCCCTCTTGCATAAGAACAGCCCCAATGCTGTTACCACACGTATCACATTGAACTATGAACTTTCTTAGACCGGGCAACACAAGTACAGGATCTGAAGTCATCTTTTTTTCAACATTTCAAATGCTGAAATTTCCACTGCTGTCCATCTAAATGGCACATCCTTCTTTTGCAAGCCATGCAATGGAGATGCAATTTCAGCAAACCTGCATACATACTTCCTGTAGTAAAAACATAAACCCAAGAAGCTGCAGATCTCATGCACATTCCTCAAAGGTGGCCATGATCGTATTTCTTCAACCTTTGCAGGGTCCATTCGAATACCATCAGTCGATACAATATGCCCCAAAAAGTGGATTTCATGCAAGAAAAATTCACTTTTCTTGTCATTGATAACCAGCCTATGGTCATGCAGTTCATTGAACACAATATCCAAGTGTTTTCTATGCTCCACCTCGTTCTTTGAATAGACAATTATGCCATCAAAGAAAGTGCCTACACATCCTCTATGTGGCCTGAAGATATGATCCATCATCTGATTAAAAGTGGCAGCAGCATTCGTAAGTCCAAAAGGCATAACAAGAAACTCATACAATCCAAAAGATGTCCTAAAATCTATCTTAGGCACGTCTTTTGGTCTAATGCATATCTGATGATATCCACTTTTCAAATCTATATGGCTAAATGTGGTTGCCCCTTGGAATCTATCCATAACATCATCGATCCGAGGAATCGAAAAGGGATTCTTTATTGTGATCTTGTTCAAAGCATAATAATCAATGCACATACGCCATGAACCATCATTTTTCTGCACCAAAAGCATTGGAGAACAAAAAGGAGATGAGCTGGGCTGAATCAACCCTTTTTCTAACAGCTCATTTACCTGTCTTATAATCTCCTTCCTGTTGGGCTGCACTGACTCTGTAGGGTGGCTTATAAGGTGGGCTACTTCTAGGGATAAGATCTATGCCGTGATCTTCTGGCCTTTCAGGCAGTAGCTGCCCTTGAAGTGATTGAGAGAAGCAATTAGCATACATTTTCAGAAATGACATGCGATCCTTCTCTAACTTAGACATGTTCCCAACATTCTCACTATCATCTTTATCCTTAGTAAAAACTAAGTACGATGAAAGATGATTTTTCATTACTTTAGAAATGGCAACTGCAGATACAACAAGGACAGATTCACCTTTCAACTTTACATCAAGTGTGAATATCTTTCCTTTATGTTGAATAGTGATCTTTTTTACATGAGAATCAATCACTGCATGCATACGGTGACACCATGGCATACCAAATAATACATCACAACCCTCAAGTGGAGCAATGAAGAACTCTTCGCTGTCCACATATGCTTGTATATGCAACCGAAGCTTTCCAATGAGGGGTGTGACAGGCTTTGCATGGCCTTCACATGCCATTCCAACTTCCCCCATGGGTCCCATCTCATCCTCCCTGATGCCTAGACGGGCGGCCATGCCAACAGAGATGAAGTTGGCTGGTGCACCATTATCAAAGAAAATCAATGCATGTTGATCCCTAATTTTGCCCCATACTCTGCACAACTCAATAGCATCGTCATTGGGCTGATCACTAACAACATCGGGCACCAATCCCACTGATGTTTTAGGCTCCTTTCCTTTAGAATTTCCTTGATTTTCTGATTTTCTAGCTTGTTGCCTATTGGGACAGTCCCTTGCAATGTGTCTCTTCTGTTCACAAATAAAATATTCATTTGTAGCCATCAATTCCCTATGTTGTGCAATGTTTTCAAGCCCTTTCTTTGTTGTTTTGGCCTCTGCTTAGACTGATTTTCAGATCTGCCCCTTTTCTCAGCCTTAAATAACTTTTTATTCGGCTTCTCCCCACTCTCTAGGAAGCTTGAATCCTTCCCATGCAGCAAAGCATCGGCTGTAGCAACAGTCTCTATAAGCTGAGACATGCTAGACACGGTGGATTTAATGCAAAAATCCTTGATTTCTTTGGGCAACCCACAAACATATTTTTCCACTTGCTCATGAAGGGGTACAAGGCGATAAGAGGTAATAGGCAGCAATGCATCCCAAAACTTCTTATTATATTTCTCCAAATTCTTACATTCCTTAGCATCCAGCTTATTCCAAGCTGTCATGATGTCCACCTCAAAGGTACTTGTCAACCAATTTGATGCAAACATTTGCTTGAATTGTATCCACATTGACGATGCTTTACCTTGCATCAAAGGAGTGGATCACCATTGTAATGCCTTCCCTTTCAAGAAAGTGGCTGCCTTTCAAATCTTTGAGGACTCCGTGAAGTTCCCCCTTGAATAGGCTGCATCAAACTGTTGAATGAAAGTCAAAGCTTTTAGCTTATCTTGTACACTATTGAAGGACTCAAACTTCACTCCTTTTCCATCCTCATCATAGTCTTTTGTTGCCCCTTTCGGTGTCAAGTTTTCATACACTGGCTGCTACAAAAAGGGTGCATTTACTGAATTTACATTAAAACAAATGCCAAATGGAGCATTTGCATGACCAACATTCATTCCTTGAGTCCCATAAGCATTAAGGGGTGCAGATGCAGTACCAAACATGCTACTTTGTACCCCAGGCGTCAAGCCTATGCGACAGCCATACATAGGGTTTTGCATATTTCCAGCCATACGCGAATACATTGGCCTTGCACAGCATGCATTGGTTGCTGCATACCATTGGGATTTGTGCCATACATTTCCGTATGCGGTCCTTGTTCAACCATAGCATGAAAAATCGTGCTTCCTCTAAAATATCTTTGCTGCCCTGTCATAGTATGCACGCCTGGCTGTCCAAAATCCATTGGATTGGCACTTCCGTGATGACCTTGCATTTGCATTCCTTGCCGTGTAAGTACCAACTGTTTTATTTCATTAGCATCTTTGGGAGCTTCAAATGAAAGGTTTGGCATTATCTTCGGTGCATCTTGCTGTTCCGAAAGTGTAGAAGACGTCAACTTCTTCTTGCCTTTGTTGTCCTTCTTTGGAGCATTTAAAAATCGGTTAAATTGAGGATCCTTTGCGAATTCAGCAAAGAGATTTGCTGTTGTTCTCATCCGATTCTTGAACTGGTCATCGAATTTCTCCACTTTGCTGGTCATCATTCTCCTTATGCCCTGAAGACTGTGTATCTTGCCCAACAACAACATTTTCAGCTTGTTGTTCATAATTTGAGCCTTCTCCAAGGTCAGGCATTGCATTTTCTTCATTTCCATGTGAACGTTCATATTGAGAGGCATCATCATTGCTTGACTCCATCTCATTGTATGAAGACATATTGCTGTAATTTCTCAGTTGAGAGTAAAAATCAGCACTAGCACAAAGCTTTGGCTTGCAATCAGGTGCCTTGGGCTCAGTAATCAAGGGATTGAGTGGTATCCCAGCAATGGAACCATGTAACCAACCTTCCTTTTGTGGATGGGTGGTAAATCCTTGATTACAACTAAATTACAACAGCAAAAAATTAATGCAAATCTGAAAATGCAAATTTACCTACTGTTGTTGGACAATGCACACCCGATTGGCCCCAAAAATTGGCGCCCCTTTCGGTATTTCTTTAGCTTTATTGAAGAATAAGTTGATTTACAATGGGATTCTCCCAATCCCTTTCGGTATTCCAACTTCCCTTGTTGTGATGAATCACCAGCAAGTCTTTAATCCGATTTGCCCCTTGATTCGGGCAATCAATTGGCCTTCACCTGGTTTGTTGGAAATGGAAAATGCCTCAAATTCAATAATTTGCTGGTCCCTCCACTTGAATAGGCTAAAAACAGCTTCAGCCCTGTTCAATCCAAGTCTTGGAGCTTTCAATTTTTGGCACGATTCTCGAGGTTGCTGCTAAATCCTAATTTTTGTTGCATATTAGGGTTTACAGCAGAGAAATTTGAAATGTCTTAGCCTCCAAGGGTCCAAATGCTGAGATCTTCGGAGCAAGGTTGTGAAATGGTTGGGAGATGAGAGGGAAAGGTGTAGAGAGAGAAAATTCAATGTTTTGTCGCGAAGAATGACTGAAAATCAGTCAAATGTAGCTGTTGCCCTGCCACAACAGCTTGTAGATGCAAAGAACTGAAGAAAATCAATCATTTACAGCTGCTGCCCTGTCTCAACAGCCTGTAGATGCTGTCTTCTGCTGTTGATTGGTCTTCTTCTGCCCTTGGCAGCCTTAGAAGATCCTCCAATGGCTGCAAATCAGACTAGCAACTTTCTCTCCCTCTACCTTGCAAGCTGAATTTATAGAAATACTTCTCTCTAGCCTCTAAAGATGTTATGCAGTCTTGCATGGGCATTTTTGACAAGTGGCAGCCTTTCCAAATGGTTTTTCCAACATTTTTCATAATTAAATATTAATTTTCAGTCTTTAAATACTGAAAATGAATCTAATAATTATTTCGGTGCCTTGAAAAATAATCTGACTAGCCAATAATTAAATTGGCTAGGCAACTTCCATTCTTGAGTGTCTCTGCGTCATCTTTGACCATCAAGTTGGCGTTAGGTACCATTAAACGCCACTTCTCTAGTGTCACCAAAACTGATATTTATGGCCAAATGGATGACCTAGGCCAACAACTGGCACCAGATACTACCAAGTACTTGTGCGGCATAACTTATAACAACTTTTGCCTTTGACATCCCATGATTTCTTTAGGTCCCGGGCTCGTAAATTTACTTTAACCCCATTCCAAAATGATATCCCACAATGGAAGAATTTATTGCAAAACTCCAAAAAGATTCAACATACACACAAAAGGTCAAGCTGAATTGCGAAATACATATGATGATATCGAGGGAATAATTCAGGAATCAAGAGTCTTAGAATCATTTAATGACTTGATATAATAAATGCCTTCTATCGCATAATAGGCAAAACTATAATATGGACTTTCAAATATGCAAATAAGCACAATGTTGAGCATTATAAACACACTTGAGCTTACAAAGCATCAAGATAATCACAACTTTTAGCAAAGGCAATCTTGTTTATTCTCAAGGGAAAGGCAAGCACATAGCCTCAAAATCAAACACACACCCTAGTGAGGATGATAATAAAATTCTCAAGGAGTTGCTTAATGCCGAAGAAGAGAATAGAAAACCACTTGGTTTCTTGGAACAGAGACAAAGAGAGTCAAAATCACTAAGTGCATATCCAAATCTCCAAGGACTACCAAGGGAAAGGCTCCTCCGAGTATGACCTAAATACCAAGAGCTTACAACTATTAGCATTGATTAGAACTTACTTCAAAGTTGTGATTGATTCCCAAACCCCTATTGCATGCTTGAGGTTTTGATATCGGAAATCAGTGGATGTGGTTACCTAAATCACCTATAAAATGTTTTCATTGACCACAGTTCGAACTTGGTCATGCATATTCCCCATTAACTGCACCAACAAGTTGACTTATTTGTGCTGCCTTTTTAACTACATATGGATACCCCAGTCACTTGTATTTCTTGTGCTTTTTGGGATCATTGATCCAAGCTGTCATTTAGATGTTTGTGTAGCCTTCATGCTTGCATAGGTTGCTTACACTAGCTTTCATGCAGTCAAAACTTTCAAGCTATCATTTAGATGTTTGTGTAGCCTTTGCATGTATGCAGGTTGTATATAGTAGCTTTCATGCAGTCAACACGTCTGCATTATTGACTGATTTAATACTGTTCTAATGCTAAATCTGCCATGTGGAAATTGAATTTCTTTCAGTTGAGGTATGTTGACAGCTGCGGGAAGTCCTCGGTGTTTGCCACATTTGGCCTGTCAAAATGGCAATGTGTAAGCTGGTGCATCACTTGAAGAAGTTATGATATCGAGTGACATAATGACTAGCAAAATCTGATTTTGGCTGGTTTCTTTGATTGCAACAGAAAACCAGGGTGGATTCTTCCAAGATGTACCATGTTACAGACGGCTCCTCTTCCTATGAAAAGTCATGAGCTTAAGAACAGGTTTTGAGTCTCTTGTTCATCATACGCACATGCACACATTTTCTCTCTCTCTCTCTCTCTGTGTATACAACCGAGTAAATTAATCACCAAAGATCTTTTGTGTAGGTTAAGAACAAGCCCAAGTGTTCTGTTTTTTGTTTTTTTGTTTCTCTTTTGATTAAATTACAATCAAGATGAATCAAATATGCATGTGTTCTCTCGTACCAAGAACAGGGTTAAGCACAAACCCATGTTTTTTGTTTTTACACGAATCAGATATGCATGTACCTTCTCATACCAAGTATGAGGTGCTTGCTTCAAGCCATAAAGCACCTTTTGTGAGGGACAAACTTTGTGCTCATGTCCTTTGAGCTCAAAGCCAGGTGGCTGAGCTACATACACTTCTTCATCCAAATCACTTTTTAAAAATGTTATCTTGACATCCAACGGATGCACTTGCCGATAACAATGAGCTGCAGTAGCAATGACACATCTAATGTAATTGTTATCATATGGAAGGTTGGTGCAAATGTGCCCTCAAAATCAAATGCCCTGTTGATGAACGTAGCCTTTCACCATAGGGTGTGCTTTGTAGTGATCGGCCCCACCAGCAACATTTTGTTTTAAGTTTGCACACCCACCTCGTACCAACACACTTACTAATATGTAAAAGTCCATAACTTTCATGTGTCATTTTTGTGAGTGATATCTAACTCTGATTGCATGTCTGGCCGCAATTTGTATCATCAAAGGCATCTTTGTGATGCAGTGGCTTTGCATTGCAAGTTGCAACAATTAATGCAACATCCACAAAGTGTCCTTGCATGTGAGACGATAAAGGGACTCCTATTTGCTACTGCAAAGAGTTTCTAGCAACCATCTTTCTTTTGCTTCTTTACCATATCTTGCATTGTTATATCATGATTTGGTGGCATTTTAGACTGAATTTTAGCATGCTTTTGCTTTTGGTTTGGCTGATTCTCAGCAACCACATTTGGCTATCTTGATTGTCAATGACAATAAACTTGTTCAAAATCCAAATAATCATTTTGAAAGAGTGATAAGAGTGTCAAACACATCCCAAGGATCAATCATAGGCTGGGGCAGTCAAGGCTCAAGCAATGGTTGTGCTGAACTTTCTCGCAAAATATAACATCTCTACAATGGTTTTTTCCCATTGAGAGGTTGTACAAATCGTAATACTTGCTCTTTCAACTGTATTCTTAATGATACATTCAGTAGCCTTGTTCTCTAAGTTGTGCTGATTTGGCATGGGCCCAATAGCATATGCCAAGTCTAAAATACACGTGACTCATAAGTGACTTTCTTCCATTCCATGCCTATAGGGTTTGATACGTTTCAAAGCTCTAGTTGGGCATCCATTCAAGATATATACACATGGTTACTTCCAAACAAAACTTATGAGGTAAGGGCTTTCCTTTCACGATACATCATGCCATGTCTATAAGATAGCTATTTTTGCAATCAACCATATGCATGTTCCCTGCCTCTCTAACTGGCAATGGACAATTGGGTGAGATATGTCCCCTCTCTCCACAAGTAAAGCGGGTCACATTCTCCAACTTGCCTCTCCCCCTCTACGAGCTCCTCTTCTTGGCTGTGGATAAGGTGGCCTTACTCCCCTACCTTGCATGATATTCAAGTTCAAGTTAGCCAACTTTTGATTCACATCTTGAATCCCTTGTAATATTTACTCAGCTAATGTAGGTTGCAGTTGCACCTAATTTTGAACCATTGTTTGAGGGTCAATAGCTATTGGTATTCTTTTCCATGGTATAGTCCCTTGTCTTATTTTTGTTTGTTTCTTACTTCTCTGTTTTTGTGTGATATACCTTAGTTTTCTATCTTTTTCTCTAGCACAAGTTATTACTTGATCAAAGTCCTCAAATGTTTTTAGTTCCACTTTTTCCCTCAAGCCCGGATATAATGTTGCTATAAACATATCCCTCCTTAAAAACTTTAGTGGTGCCTGACTTATGGAGGCTACTACCCTATTCCATTGATGGACACATTTTTGTAGAAAAGCATCCAAAGGTTCATCTATATTTTGAGTGAGTTGACCTACTTCTTTCCAATCTTCTTGGGTTATTCTTTTTTTTATAAAGTTATTTCTCAATTAAGCACAAATTAAAGGCCAACTATTCTTTACTTTGGTTTGTATTGCTTCATTCCATTCCCTAGCTTTCCCAACTAAAAGCAAAGACAATATGTGTAATCTATCTTCGTTTGTGTCTTTGTTTATTGTGCATGTTATTAATTCTACGGCCTTAGAAATTCAATTGGGCCCTCCTCTTCATTGCCACCATGAAACTCCGAATAGCCCGATTGAGCCATCTTAAGTTATTTTGGAGTGATGTACAACTCCTAAGAACTGATGAGTCTTGAGCGGGGGCACCAAAAACTATGGGATTTTCCTCTTCAACTAGGTTACACCCCAACTACAATCAAATTTATATGATACTAAGGATTCGACTCTTTTAAGTTTAGCTCATACTCACACTTAAAAGTCTTACGTCACTCTTAAATACACAAATTCCATGCACACCAAAATAACCTTACACTCGCAAGTATTTAGTTCTCTAACTTTTCAAGACAAACATTTTACAATCTTTTAAGTTTTTAAAAAAGATTTTTAAATATCATCTCTATGTCACAGCATTTATAAAACTACACCTCTTTTTACCAATAAACCGTAGGTAGTGGGTCCTGGTAAACAATGGCTTGAGTAGGGTGGTCCAACAAATGCCATAAACCATCCTTATATTATACCCTTACGACATACCAAAATTGTTTACATTGTTAAACCTCTCCACGTCAATACCTCTCCCCATCTTCAAAGTAAAAATACTCATGTTTAGGCCATCCTATCTTCTCCCCATTATGATATATATAATGATATCCCTCATGAAATGTCTCCCTAGGATCCAACTTGCACAGGCTCACCTTCTAGCAATAGAGCAAAATGGGCTCACCCTTGAGCTTAGGAGCTAGCAGCACTCCGCGAGTCACGACCACACCCCAAGGATTGGTGTCCCAATTCCCATATTACCAACCCACACCATCTTGATGTACGGATGTTTCGGCCAACGAGCCAAGAGTCCAATGGTGGTGATCACACAATGAATGTGCACAATAAGGCCTTGAGTCCTATAAATAGGACTTAACTTCCCTAACTCCGAAGTGTCCTTAGTGCATACGCACTAAGTCACTTCATAACCACTTAGACCAATGCTACTAGTCCCCATCCGGATGTCTAAGGATATAACACCTCAACATCCAACTCATGTATTAGTCTTCCCATTAGTTGATTGATCTTGGAATTTTCCCCTTTCTCTTCTCCTCTTTGTACTCTTTTAGATGTTTTTCCTTTAGTTTCCAAATCTTTATAGTTTAGAATTTTGGTTCACCTCTTTCGTTGATTGTCTTTTCATTTGTGTCCTCTAGGTTGTACACTTTTTCATTTCTATGTTTACCATGTCATTTTTGACATCCTCCTTTGAAAGGGATAGGGGCTTGGAGGGAACCATGAGAGGAGATAGTGGGGGAGGGTGAGGCAATGGAGAGCTATTGAGGAGGACCCTACAAAGAAGAAGGGAAATGGAGCAAAATATAGCCCACTACTCTTGGTTCAAAGTATGACTCTTGAGGTAGCATCCTCAACAAAGATGGTTTGCTTTTTAAACACAACCTGTATCCCAAGACAAGTAAGGCCATAGACTAAGAAGAGATGGAAGCCCAGATGCAAAGGATGAAGGATCTCTTGCTATGGAACTTGAAAGAAGGTCAGCTAGAATCAACATAGAGCCAATACCTTTGATAGGCACATCGGAAATATCACTAACTTGAAGAATCGGCATAGAGCCAACACCTTTGATAGGCACAAAGGAAGTGCCACCAACGATGATTGTACCTCTCTTGGGAATGGAGATCACCCTGCACTAAATTTGCATTTTTCATTAATTAAGCGTTTTTTGGGACTGTTTAAAATGCTAATAAGTTGTAAAGGGTGTTTTAGTGCAACTTAAGAGACTCCTTTGCTCTATTTGTTGCAGTAAGATGAAGGTGAAGATACTTCTTCCAATAGTCCTCCTCGGGACACAAGGTCTTCCCACAATGTGGACACTTGGAAAACCTTTTGCGGTTGTTCTCTTAGTCAAAATCAAAGTTTGAGGATGACTCTAATTTAGCCTTTTTCTCTTTCTTCTTCTTCTTTTGTTCTTTCCCCAATGATTCTTGCTCAAGAACCATGGGAGCTTCCCATGGGATGGTGTCTTGAACTCACATCGTAGTTTGTTGAGGGAGATGTGACAACAGAGTCACAAGCAAGTCTTTTGAGGTAATATCTTTACCTAGGGTTACAAGCTCATCTCGAGTCGAATCTTCTCCATCTTTGTGATGCGATCCTTCATGGTTGGGGAATTTGCGAGGCAGAAAGTTGTCGTAGCTTCATCTTGAGGGTTATCTTGTGGAAAAATCTCGACTTAGCAAATGCATTGGGTTTGAGCCTTTTAGGCATTACGAATATGCCGAATGTGAATAAGAATAGAATCATGGCAACTTATGAAGAGGAATGACTGAACTTATGAATTAACCTAGTCCCATAAGGTTTTTGAATTCATTGTAGATTCAATCATTGGATCCACTAAGGGACTTAGAGTAGGAAGAGTGATGAAGTCCCAAAGATCAAAAGTGCTAAGATATAGTTGATCTCGCATGATTGTGTGGCCCAATTCAAGCCATTGAGCTTGTGTCTATTGGAGATTTGGGGAAGAACAAGCACTTGAATTAGTGGTTCCATGATGAAGAAAGATGAGAGTTATGAATGGATGGTGGATGGGAGGTACACATATGAAGTGCAAGTCAATTAAGTCATGGTGATAGCCTAAGTACCTTAAGTGTGTTGTGGGTGAGATTGGCAAAAGTTGCATCAAGTTATGCTGGACAAGTACTTATAGGTGCCTAGTGTCAATTTGGGCCTTGGGCATTAAATGGGCCTTTAAAATGTCATGTGGTGAGATTAAGACTAGGCATCAATTAATAAATGTCTAAGGCCAATTGATGTTGGGAACAACTTAAAGTTCCAAAGGGGTTAGCACATTAAATGTGGATGAGCTCCAACCAATTAGTAGGCATGGTCAATTGGATAATAAATTAACTTTTAGAAATTTAATTTTAAAAATCAATTAATTAATGCGAAAAATTGCTATTGGAAGGCTGCCACTTCGCAAACTTGCCCATGCAAGTTGAGAGAAGGCTCTTTGGATCTGGTTGAGGGTGGTGGCAGCCATTCAAGAGGTAGAGGGATGTGGAGAGCTGTTGGAGAGGAAGAGATCAGCCATTAGGAGGCAGCCAGCAACCAGGCAATAGTATTGCGGGGCTGCTGGATTAGCTCTAAGGCTGGTGACAACTGATCACATAGTGCGATAGGATAGGGGCAACAGGTTTCCTTCTCTGCCTTAGTAAGACGTGGCAATAGAAGAGGAGGGCTTGTCAGTTGCTCTAGGGTTTTACCCCTCTTTCAAAGCTGTTGGAACCATTAGAATCATCATCAGATCATTCAGAGGATTCCCTCTCTTGTTGATTTTCTCTTTCATTCTCTGATAGAATTCTCAGCATATTCCAGCCCCTGGTGAAGCGGAGTAGTGATTTTTGCTGCTGAAACCCTAATTTACAGCAGCAATTAGGGTTTCTCAGCCACCTTAAGATCGATGCCCAATAATTGAAGGCTCCATACTCAAAGTAGCAGCTGTGAATTGAGAATTTACAGCTGAACTAAGTGAGCCCATTCCCATTTGATTTGGCCTGCATGCAAGAGCCCAAGGATCAATTTGTGCCCAATCTCCAATCAAATCAAGAGGCAAATTGATTATTTATCGTTGTTGGTTATTTATGACAGCCATTTGTATTGAAGGTTGAAGGAGATCAGTCCATATATCTATGTACTTCAACCTAGACCAATATAAGATAAAGAAATACCACAAGGGGCACTAGTTGGGGCCAATCGGGTGTTGGCTGTCTAAGATTGATTAATAAAGTTTAAATTTCAGATTTTTGAGTTTTCTTTGCTCGCTGTAATTAGTGTATAATCACAGCCATTTAACACCCTTTTGAAGAAGGCATGTTGGTTCCAAAGTTCTATAGATGGACATTTGAACAATTGAGAGTTGGTTTGATGCACTGTTGAAAGTGATAGAGTCCTTGGAAGCTTGGAAAGTTCAGGGGTTAATTGGGGTTTAGCAACAAGGGTGACAAGGTCCTTGAGCATTTGTAGATAAATTGTGTTTCATCAAATTACTGGAAAACCAGCCTGTGTAATTATTTGGGAGCAATTCTTTATTTAAATCCTTTTGTGTGTGCTCTAATGTCTTTGGACAGCTTGCACAGTAGCAATTTAATACATGATTGCTATATAAACAGTGTAGCATTGTAGATTGGCTGTTGTGTGTGAACAATCAATTGCTAGATTCCTTCTTTGTTCTTAATTGTTTCATTATCCACACCATCTTTGGACTGGTGCATTGTGAACAAAGTGAGATTGCAGCTGTTCTATCTTGGGAAATGCATGGGAAAATTGGGGAATGCAAGGCAAGATCTAATGGAATGCATATTGAAGGGATCAAAGCAATTGCCCTTTGGTTTTGGATACAAATTGTTTGTTGTGGCAGCAACGCAAGTCTGAATTTACTTTGTTTGATAGTTAATTGGGTGTGGAAGGGTTAGGGCAAAGCTTTGAGATTGATACATAAATAGAGTTGGGGCTTTATACAATAGATTGGATTAGTTTGGAATTAAGATTTGTAGGTAATACATAGTGTTGCAACATGGAGCAACGTGGGACCAAGTTAGTACCTCCAATTACACTGTTGTAGCTCAATGGGATTGAGCACGGATATATCCATGTGTATCACACTTTTTAGAGTGTGAAATTGTGAATGCACAAATTTGCTATGCGTTTGGTCAAGGTTGGTAAAAGCAATTGAGAGAATCATTGGTATTGAGAAAGTGATGGTTTTTGATAGCAAGTCACTTGTGATTCATGTAAGCTTTGATTAATGTTAAAGACATATTGTAAGGGGTGTCAATCTTTGGGCCTATTATGTATAATCTATTGTGCAAGAGCATTCTAGCTATCCTAAATGAGTCTTTTGATTATTTATCAATTTATTTCAAATGTGCAAGTTAGTTTATAAAGAATGAGAATTAAGAGATTATCTCCATCTCTGCGGATGGAAAGCATGCTCTCAATATGTGAATTCTTGAAACCAAGAGTAATCAAATATTTATGTATCTTCTCGTACCAAATGTCCTAGGTGCTTGTTCTATACCATAGAGGGCCTTATGTAATGGACACATTTTTTTTTGTGAGTCTTTTTGAACAAAGCTAGGAGGTTGAGTGACATAAACCTCCTCATGAAGATCACCATTTAGAAAAGTAGTATTCACACCCAATTGATTCACATGCCAATCAAAATGGACAGCAAAAGCAATAACACTATGAATGGTAGTCATACATGAAGTGGGCGTAAATGTCTCATTATAGTTAATCCCATGCTATTGCGTATGCCTTTTGGCAATGAGACGTGCCTTGTAGCGATCGATGCTACCATCAAATCTTTGTTTTAATTTGTAAACCCACTTTGTGCCTATAGCACGCTTGTCAACAGGCAAATCACATAATTCCCGTGTGCCATTTTTATGGATAGAATCCAACTATGACTGTATAGCTGTTATTCAATCTTGATTCTCTAAAGCCTCATATAAAGTAATAGGTTCCTCATTGCATGCAGTAGCTAAAAGGGTGTGCGCAACCAAGCTACCTTGTGCATGGCGAGAGGTTGCTCAAGTTTTATTGGAAAGTGGAATGGATTGTTTGCTGTCCCGTAATGTATCCAACAGCCATCTTGGGACTCTTTTAGCTTCTTGAATAGGAGCTCTCATTGGCCATGTCTTTATCTCATTGGCCACATCTTTATCATCAATGCCTTAATCAATGGGCTGAAAAATTAAGCTTAGCATGTGTTTGCTGCTGTAAACCCTCAATAGGTCGTTGAAATTGGGTGCAAAAACAGTGGCAACATATTGTCAAACATACCCATAGGCACCACATTGGGGTGATTTTTGTAGTTGATGAAGGGTTGATCAACATGTTTAGTGAATACCACATCTTTACTAATAAAAATCTTGTTTAGGGAGGGTTGGTAAAAGTGGTACCCTTTACTTTTTGCACTGTAACCAATGAAAATGCATTTGATAGCCTTGTCTTGCAATTTATGTCTTTGTGGCTGTGGCACCAAAGCCATATGCCAAACAACCATAGACATGAATGTGTGACACCATTGGTTTTTGGCTATTTCAAGTCTCATAAGGTGTACACTTAGCCAATGCTTTAGTGGGGTTGTGATTCATCACATATACCGCACACAATAGTATCAAGCCAAAACTTTGGGAGCAGCTTATTGTGTGAAAGCATACAATGTGCTGTCTCCATCAAAGTCCAATTTTTTCTTTTAGCCACATTGTTTTGTTGAGGTGTGTAAGGTGTAGAACATTGATGTTTAATGCCCTTTTCAACCAAAAAAGAGTTAAACTCTTGTGACATGTATTCGCCCCCTCAATTTGTACGGAGTGTAACCAACTTGCATCCATTGCCATTTTCAGCCAAGGCCAATAAGGTTTTAAAGTATGCCACACACTTTTGATTTGTGTCTCAAAGCATATGCCTAACAATGATGGGCCATCTCATCAATGAAGGTAACAAAAGACAAGTATTCTTTGATGGATTTGAAAATTGACATGCATGTATCCACAAACATTACTATGCACAAGTTATAATTTGTGATCAGCATGCATAGATTCACTTTTGGGAAATGGAGCCTGATGGATTTTAAAATTGACATGCATGAGTCCATTAACATTACTATGTACAAGCTGTAATTTCTAATCAACACATATAGATTCACTTCCGGGAAACGAAGCACGATGCATTTTGTCAAGTACACAATTTTCACATACATTATAAATAGGTGCTTTCAAAGGAGGTAGATCAAGCACCATATTTTTGCTTCTCAAGCGAAGCAAATTGTCATAATTAAAATGGCCAAATTGAGCATGCCATAACTCTATGTCATCCATAATGGTAGCATCAACCTGTAATGCATCCTCTGATGCTCTCCTCTCATATAGATTAAGGTGATATAGGCCATTGTACAAGGCCAATGACAACGAGGGCATCCCTATCACTACAATCATAGACAATGCATTGATTCATGTGGAATTTAACCACAAAACCAGCACATGCAACGATCGAAAATGAAAGCAAGTTTTTCTTTATGCCAAGCACATAATACAAAACCTTTTCAAGCATGATAGTTTTCCCATCTACTACAACAATGGGAATCTGTCCAATGCCTTGGATTGCATACGAAGCATTATTTGCACATACAACTAATTTCCCTTTTGTACATTTGCATATGATACAAACAAGTCGCTAAAGGATGTTATGTGCTTGGATGCATCATTGTCAATATACAATGTATTGCTGTTTTCAGCCATTAAGCCATGTGCATGAAAAGAAGGATCATACAAACAATGCACAACAAATGCATAAGACCGACCAATGTCCAAACTTGCTAAATGTGCTGTTGCATCCTTTGTATTTGCTGACTTTTCAGCAATAATCTTGCTTGGTTGCTTTCTTTTTTCACTTGCAATCCTCTTTTTGCATTCCTCAATAACATGCCCCTTTTGTCTTGCAATAATCGTATCTTGTTTTCTTAGCACCCTTATCCTCAGTGCTTAAAGAGTCTGTAGAAGAAGGTGATTTGCCTATGCCTTTTGAGTTTGATGGCTGCCGTGACTTTTCTTTGTTCCTATGGCCGGCTGCAAATGCTTGGTTTTCCATACTTATGTTAGAGCGATTCACCCATGATTGCTCTTCTTGCAATAACAATGACACCAACACATCAAATGTGTATGTATTAGCATCTCCGTTTGCAAGCAAGTGTAGTGGTGAAACTTTGATAAGACTCAAGTAGGCCAACCAAGACTATAGAAACAAGAAGCATCAGTAATTATCTCATCAATATTTGCAAGTTGCTTTGTTATTTCGTGGACATGTGTAATATAATATAGGCATCCATTGAATCACCCTCTTGTCATGTGCTTCATCTCAAGTTGTTTGTGCAAATAGGCTACACTAGTGTCATTGTGCATGTGATACAATGAAGCAAGTTTATCCCAAGCATCCTTGGCCGTTGTGCACAACTAAATATGTAGAATAACTTGTCTTTTGCATGAGAGTGCAATCAAAGCATATGCTTGAGCATCTCGCCTGTCCCATCTTAACTGAACAATGATGGAAGGTGTAGCAGGGGCTGGAGTGGAAGATCCACTTGTGACAGTGGATGAACTAGATGAACTTGTAACATTTTGTATAGTGGGGCTTGCAAGCCTAACATTTGAACTAGATGCATACCCCGAAGCTGTTTGGCAACCAAAACATGTTTCATCATGTATGCCCACATTGGATAATTTGTACCATCTAATTTATCGGAATGCCATTGCTTGACGTATGAAACTAAATTTTCACAACGGCGGCAATTGCCAAACAGGTACTTGTAGGTGAAGCAATATGAAAGAGCAAGAAAAAGCTGTAAAAACTTAACAAATTTGCGGACAATGATGATGTTGAAGAAAAATTTGCAGTTGAGAATGCTCTAATGTCTGTGAACGTCGGTGAACATGATGAAATTTACCTCAATTTCGATGAATTGGGCCAAATATCACAAAACCCCCAAAATTGTTTGACAAAATTTGGTGAAATTTAGGCTCAAATGTGAAAAGCCCAAGTTTTTGATGTGAAATTGGGAAATTTTTAGCTCCAAATGGAAAATCCCCATATTTTTGGGAAAATTTGATGATTGTGTGAGAAAGCCCTAAATTTTGGGTCAATTTGGGAGAGAAATTGAAGATTTCTAAGTAAATTTTCTAAATGTGCATATTTCTGTGTGAACAAGGGCTTATTTGTGGGAATAATGCAGAGTAAGGCTAGGAGTATGAATATTTTAATGTTATTGACTGTTGAGCTGAATTCAATTGGCGAAACACATCAGAATATTGTGCAGGCTGTCGGCGTCTAAGACAGGCTGTTGGGCAGCAGATTTGACACACTATGAGCTGATGAATAGGCAGACGACAGGCAGACAACAGGTTTGACGAGCAGCAGGCGATAGATGTAATGGGCAGGAGGCGGTGGATTCGACAAGCAGATGTGATGGGCTGCAGGTGGCTGATACCACAGGACTGTTTGGAGTGAAGCGCGCTGCTGGACAGGCTGTGTGGCAGGGCAGGGAAAAGCGAGCTTTTGTCATGAGCATACTGCGTGGACTGAAGGGAAGAACTGAAGCAAACATGCATCCCGTTGAACTTGGAGCAGCAACTGGTATACGAGACAATAGCCGAGCGTGAGGCTTAATGGTGGTAGTGGGAGCGGTGGCTCACGAGCTGAGTGGTGGCAGCTGGAAAGAGGTATGGCTCTGATACCACTATTAGGTTAGGATTCAGCAGCATGCATGCACACACACTCTCACAGTGAACAAGTGAACAACAAGAGAGGAGGGAGTGCTGGAAGGTCACATCCACTATGTGAGAATGATAATGAAAGTACAACTAAGGTACCAAGTACCACACCCACTGACAGGTGTTGACATGAGAGAAAAACTCTTCTCTAGCTAGAAGGTAAAAAGTGCTTGTGGATAAGGGAGTGTTCACACCAAAACTACAGAGAAACACGATAAGTGCAACAAAGAGTTTGATATGATAGACCTTGACCTATTCCATTTCTTACTTGGTCTTAAGTTTTACCAGTTACCACAAGGAATTTTCATTTCTTAGCATTAGTATTTCTTTGAGTTGCTCACAAGGTTTGATGTGTTTGCATGCAAACCTCCTCCTTGCCCCATGGACCTCAAGTCCAAACTTTCATGTGTAGGTGACAACGTTAATGGATGTATCCTGCTATTGGAGCTTGGTTGTGTATTTGATATGGCTCGCCCGTACATGCCCTGACATCTCTTTTATTGTGGCTTTATCTTCTTTCATGAAGACTCTTCTTTTTGCCCATTGGTGGGTTGCTCTTTGTGTATGGAGAGGGGGCCACTTTTACAGGTTGAAGTGATTCAATATGAGCTGGTGACATTGACACACACAAATCCATGGTTGGATACGCTCTTTCTTTGATCGAGGCTGAGTATTGCGCCGAGCCTTGTGCTCTACAGCTCAAAAGGGAGTGTGGCTTTGCTGCACAATTATGAATTCCCATAGGTTGGACCTACTCTTCTTTGAGTTGACAATAAGAGTGTTTTGGCTCTTGCAAAGATCTCAACATTTCATGCTTGCACAGAGCACATCAAGGTCTAGTACCATTATGTCTAAAGAGCATATTTTGGGGGTGGGGTGTTGGAGCTGGTCTATTGTCCCATGAAGGACAATGCAATAGGCGTCTTCATAAGGGCCTTATTGTTAGCATATATGTTAGCTCATGTGTGAGTATGTGCATGCCGAATTGGGCTGGGCATGTGTTAGATATTTTAGGCATTTTTATTATGCTTTATTTGTGGCACTTTAGGGCATTTTATGCTAGTCAACCAGCATTTAAGGCTGGCTGACCAGCTCTTGTTTATGGCATATTTATTACCTATATATGGTGCTCTTCCTCCTCAGTCATGGTATTCATCACCTGGAGGTCCTAATTGGAGAGAGGAGCCAGTGCTAGTGCCCACACAACCAATGACTCACTTTTGTACGCAACTATTGCATGTCTTGGTATATGGATTCCATATCTTGACTCTTCTTTTGAGTTCTCTTCTTTCGTAGTGTTCTTCTTTTCTCTCGGTTTTGTGTTTGGCAGTCTATTTCAGCATACCTGTACACTTCCATTGCTGATCCACTTCTGACATGGTATAAGATTGCAGGATCTAGGTTCTTGCTGTTGTTTTTCTGTTGTTTTTCTTTGTTACCTCTTCTGATTAGGTGACTTGTTGTTGATTGATTTCAGCCCGTCTCTCATCTACTACATCCTGTGTTTTTTGCATAGAAATTAGCGTTGTCAGTCTGTGTCAGCATTCAGACCTGTTTTCATCAGTTTGCTGTACTTATTTCTTAATTCAGCCTGCGTTTTGGTTTTTGACCTTGACTGTTGGTTGGACGGCTGTCTACTAGTTGTTTTTACTGTTTCGGACATTTTTTGGTTGTATTTTTAACCTCTTGCAATAGTCTCCCTCCTGATCAAATTTTGGTTTCCATTGTGTGTGAACTCTCATTTTGTGCAATCTTTGCTGTTGGTTTGACTGTCTTCTCTCTTTGTTCACTTTCTATCCTCTATCTTCTTTTCCTATCCTCTCCAAATGGCTCCTCCATGCACTTCTATTGATGATAACTTACATGGCCTTGACCATCTAACTTGGAGTGCTATTATGAAAGCCTCATGAAAGGACTATCAAGAGTCAGCGGCTTCAAGGAAGAAGGAGAAGAAGAAGAAGCAGGATTTGGACTCTTCAGCTGAGTCGTCCTCTTACTTAGACTTTGATTCAGATCCTGCGGCCTAGGCGAAGGCCAAGGTGCAAAAGAGGTTGGCTTCTTTTGATTTAGGGAAGGGCTTAATAGCCCCTCCTTCTGCTGCTTTCTAGTATAGGTGATGTGGTCATCTCTTACGACTCTTCGGTGCGAGAGAGGGTGTGTAAGGGTGGTGAGATAGGGTAGGTGAACTTCATCTATACCGGTATACAAGCGTACATGTTCTAGAGAGGGACGTCACTGACAGATCGATGAAATTAGAAGATTCAAATCTTGGAGCTAGGATTGACATCTAAGTCCATGATGGGCTAGTATTTGATAGAGAGTAGGATTGGCTTCTAGCCTGAGCTCACATAAGGAGACACTTTGGCAATTTGGCCAAAAGCGAGGAATCCATGGTCACATATATTCACACACATTTTTGACAAGTTGGTCTTGTATGCTATTGTGAGACATTATGCTCGACATTGATATCAGGCTCTCTTTGAGAGGTGCCTTGGTGGTGGCTTGCACACCCACTACCTAGGTATGTATGGCTCTACTTTGGTGGACATTGTTGTGTGTACTATGTTGGGATATTATCATTGTATATTGTATTGTATCAAATCACTCATGATTTGAGAGAGGGTGTTAGTAGATATGTCAGCTCATGTGTGAGTTTATGCATGCCAGACTAGGCTGGGTGGGCATGTGTTAGATATTTTGGGCATTTTTATTGTGTTTTATGTGTGGCATTTCAAGGCAGTTGTTGTTTATGGCATATTTATTGCCTATACATTGTGCTCCTCCTTAGTCATGGTATTGATCACCTGGAGGTCCCGACGGAAAGAGAAGCCAGTACGTGTGCTTGCGCAGTCAGTGACTAGCTTTTGTACGCGATTGTCTTATGTCTTGGTATATGGATTCCATTTCTTGAGTCTTCTTCTAAGTTCTCTTCATTCACAATGTTCTTCTTTTCTCTCTATCTTGTGTTCAGTAGTCTATTTCAGCATACGTATACACTTCCATTGCTGCATCCACTTTTGATGCTTACCATAGTGTTCTTTGCTCCATAACATGCATCTCCTTGGGTTGCATCCACTCGTAGGATTTGAGATGGGGTGTTGTGAGCTTTGTCAGAGACACAAGAGCTTTGACATGCTCTATGCACGTTCATGCTCTTAGTGAAATCATTCAGTCATCGCACCCTCAATCTGGTGCCCTCATTGATGCACTCTTGCATGTGCAGAGGCTGGCTGTTTGCAGCCTTGTATCAGTTTTCAGATCTGAGTGTTGCTTCTTTCACTTGCGTCATTTTGTCTCTCCTCCTCTTCGCACTCTGTGTTTGAGTTCTTGCTTTCATTATGTACTCTCACACTATGAGCAACAAGAGCTCTTTTGGGAAAGTTAGCATAGGAAAGAGAACCTAATGCTTATGCTATTACGGAAGAAGCAAAAAATTTTGAGAGATCCTTGAATCTTATAGTACAGCAGTAAAATGGATTAATGTTGGGCCATACCATAAGACTTTATTTGGCATGACCAAAGTGATGGAACTGCCCCTATTGTCAATATTGGCCACCAACTTGACCTGCTGTCAACTTCTGTTTGCTGTCCTGCAAACCTGGATGTCGGCCAGTCCTCCACGTCACCCATCACACAACCAATTTGTCTCCTCATGTGCTGCCTTGTCCAGCAGTCTGGTTGCTACTGCCTCCGGTAATATGCCACATCATCAGGTGCATCACATTGTAAACAAGACTGTGGAGAGAATGAGGAGCTTGAAGTTTAATATAATGATCAGCCCTTGCGCAAGGTGCAATATGTACTAACACTAAGGGCGTCGAGGATGAATAGTAGAGGCGGTAGCTTGTGTAAGATCGAAGTACAACAATGGAGCAAAAAGAAGTGAACACAATTGATAGAGAGAGGGAGTGGTCACAACATGACAGTTTGCATAATAGAATATGTAGTACAAAGTACAAAGTACAACCCTTAGACTTTAGCCTTTAGGGTTGTGAAAGTGACTTAAAGGGTGTTCACACATAGATGTGTGTATTGTGCAATAAGTGACCAAAATTTGTAACGTAAATACACATATGAAAATAAAAGTGATTGGGTTAAAAAACCTCTCTTACGGAGAGTAAAAAGTACCCCAGTGTCCTATGTGCAGATCATTGACGTGAGTAAAACCCAACAAACCCAACAAACCCCTCTAGAGTGATAGGTGATCATCATACAAGGGTCATCCACCAAAGGAGATCAAATTTAAAGCATTGCAGAATACTTCATATTTGTCGCGAGGAAGAGCTTTGGTGAAGATGTCTGTCACATTCTTGTTGGAACGCTTCAAATTTGTCGCGAGGAAGAGCTTTGGTGAAGATCTTTGCCACATTCTTGTTGGTAGGATAGTAGACAAGGCTGATATCCCCTGCATATAGCCTCTCTTCAACAAAGTGATATTGTGTCTCAATGTGTTTCGTGTGTGCATGAAACAACATTGGGTTACGTGCCACTGCAATGGCACTTTGACTGTCAGTAAACAAAGGAGTAGGCTCCATGATAGATACATTAAGATCAGTCAACAAACATCTCAGCCATACAAATTCAACTCTAGTAGTGAAAGTTGCCTTGTACTTAGCTTCACAAGATGATGTGGCAATAGTGGATCGTCTCTTGCTAAGCCAAGAAATGCAAGAAGAGCTAAGAAAGAAACAATTGCCACTGGTAGAGTGACGAGAATCAAAATCACTAGCCCAATCTGAATCATGGTGAGCATGTAATTGCAGTAGCCTCCCCTTGGCATAAAGCAATCCAAGAGTCGTGGTGCCTAGCAAATAATGGAAAACATGCTTCACAGGTTGCCAATGTGACATGCGTAGGTTATGCATATATCTTCTCAAGGCTGAAACTGTAAATTGAATATTTGGCCTTGTGTTGCATAGATAAATGAGGCAGCTAGCATATGTATGGATCGGTGTGCTTATTGGCTTGCCATCTTGGAAGGCCAATCTCTTAAGAAGTTTACCAAGTTATCTGGACTGTGACAATCCAATGCCTCTAGCATCATGAATAAACTAAATTCCCAAATGGTAATGTAAAGGCCCCAAATCTGACATATTAAAAGTTTGCTGCAAATTTTTCTTAAATGCTGAAATTTGATCAGCATGTATCCCTATGAGCAAAAGATCCTTCACATAAAGATAGATGACCAGCAAGGATCCCCTTTGTTTGCATACGTAAAGAGTAGACTCTGATGGGCTGTTTATTAACCCTCTTGGTTGAGTAAGAAGGCATCACTTTTTGCATGCCAAGCTCGTGGAGCTTGTTTCAAACCATACAAGGCCTTTTTCAGCTTGCATACCAAGTGTTCTTATCCTTTAACTGCAAAACCAATGGACTGCTATACATATACTTCTTCTTGAAGTTCCCCATGTTGTGCTAATAAATGCACTTAGCCACTTAAACAGCCCCAAAACATGCTTATTTTAGGCTTATTTTAGCTAAAATCCTAAAACGGGGAGCGGATCAAGAAAGTTAAGTGGGAGAGGATTTAGAAGCCTAATTTTCTATAAATTGACAGCCAGTCCTCCACTCTTTCACAATCTTGTTTTTGCAGGTTTCAGTTGTTACCAGCTTGCTGCCCACACCCCGGTCACGAAGGACATCTCAGCACTTGCTGTCCATCACTGTTTCCTATAGTCTGGCGCCTGTTTCTAGCCCTCCACACAGTGATTGCTATTGTTGTTGCCTGGCGATTGACTGTTGTTCATCTGCACTGCTATTGTATAACCTGCCACGCCAGCAAACTGCTGCGTTTGCAGGCTCCTGCTGCCGCCCTGAGAGTTGTCTCTCCTGTTTGCAGTTGCTGCAGTCTTTTTCTCTCCTGTAGGCTGTTGTGCTTGCGTTTTCAGTCTTTCTCTCTCCGTTTTTAGTCTCTCTCTTTTGCAAGCTGTCTTGCTTACGTTTTCAGTCTTTCTCTCTCCTGCAGGCTCCGTTTTTAGTCTTTCTCTCTCTTGTAGACTGTCCTGCCTGCGTTTTTAGTCTCTCTCTTCTGTAGGCTTCGTTTTTAGTCTCTCTCTTCTCACTGTTGTTTGCATTAGATCTAGCTTCTCACTGCTGCGTTTGCTGGTGTTTATTGTCTTTGAGTTACTCTAACCCTAATCCTAACTGTGTTCTTTTTATCAGTCTGTGCTTTGTCATACGGTTTTTGTTTATGCTTCTATGTTAGGTTATTTTTCTTTACGTGGTATTAGAGCCTGGTACTCTCTGAGAAGGTAGGCCTTTGATCTGAAAGCTCTTCACAAGAAGCAAGAACAACTGTAGGTTTAAATGACTTCGAACACATCAACACTGATTCAGTCTATGTCGAGAACCGAGCGAGAGTGGCCGATCAGCTTCCTCCACAAAGTTCCGACATGGTGGGAGAAACATCTGAGTACATGGAAAAAAAGATAGGCAAGCTGACCTTTGAGGAATATAAACTGATCATAGTCTATCGACAAAAGAAGATTGAGGAGCTCGGGATTGTCCTTTAAGAAAAGCTTCTAAATAAAGGTATGCATGGATTTCACTCTTCAGATGTTGCGTGTAAGTTTGATGATGTTGCAGGGCCGTCGAGACCGCCATCAGGGATGGTCCCCCCTCTTAGAGAGCAAGATCCGGAGTATATTTCATTTTTTCAGACTCTTCCATCCTCTCCGGTGCAAGGTACTTTTGATTCGTCTTTTGTGCCTTCTTCTTTTACCTCTTTTGTTTTGCAATATACTGGTAGAGATCATGTGGAAGAGAGAGTCCAGTTTGTTGACTACGGAAAAGGTCCTCTAGAGGATCAATTCTTATATGTTAACACACGTCGCGGGGATTATAAGAAAAAGCCAAGTAACTCTTATTCTATCCTTCCTTCTTTTTCGTCTACTTCACATAATCAAAATGAATTTGGTGTTCCTTTCACTTTATTACATGGTGTATCATCATCTTCATAGTTTCATTTTCAATCTTTAAATGATAAAAATGAACAAAAAAAATTTGCACCTCATATACCTCACTTTCAAAACCCACCCATCCCACCACATTCTTCCGCTGCTTCATCACTTTCATTTATACCATTTATATTTCCATTTGAGACACCTCATGTCGCACCGCACATTACACCTGGGGGTTATAGAAACATAGGCACATCCTTTAGGACCTCATCCTTCCCTCAGCTGGGTGGTGTTCCATCTACCTCATACACACTTTCGGGATCATTGCAGCCTGGGTATCCCACTCAGTCTCTCATGAGTGTGGATCAGTTGGCTCTAGAGTTTGCCTCCATGGCATTGCCTAGTGGACCTTCTGGTTATAATGCTGTGTCCCAGCCTCACTTTGAACAAGGCTATTGTGTCCCAGTGCCTCCACCTACATCGGCACCTTATGGAAACATTCATGTTTTAGTGCCTCCGCATCAATCGGCACTCATTGGACACTCACAATCTACTTCTGCCTACCCACCTCTTCCCCCTCCTTACTCTTATCAGATACTCTCACCTCCACCATCTTTCCCACCATGATCTTACTTCACCCACCCGACACCTCATGGTTCTAGCTCATCTTCTGCCAAGAATGCATTTAATGATAAGACTCATTTTAATGGGTCAAACTTTACTACTTGGTTGAATTTGATGAGACATGTCCTTGATTCACAGAACCTATGGGATCTAGTGCAGGGGTTGGAACCCCAACCCGATCCCGCATTTGTTCCATACGAGGTCGTCCGCTTATGGAAGGCTAGGAATGTCTCCGTTATTGTCGAGCTGATACAGGGCTTATTGCCTGAGTTTCATTCTCAGCTTCAGCATTTTGACTTAGCATAAGAGCGATGGGCACACATGACTGACCGCTATGCGGCTCGAGATAGGACCCGTCGTATTAATCTTGACCATGAGCTTCAGCTTTTCAAAATCACTGACCGGGATAACTTGAAAGTCAAGTTGGCTGAGTATCGGCATTTCCTCGCTGAATTCTCCACTACGGGGACTCCCAAGTTCTCTGACGATCAGGTCACATTGTTCCTAAATAAACTCTCCAAGAAATACTTCAATTTTGTGGAAGGAATAGTTTCAAAGCCTACCATGCCTACATTCTATGAATTTGAGTGTCAGCTGTTGCATTACGCACGGTTGTTCGATCAGTTTTATATGAATTCCTCTTCAGAGGGGGCTCTTCTTGCTCATTCTCAGAAAGGGCAACATGGAAAGGGCAAATCAAACCAAACCTTCACTCAAAATCAAAATCAAACTCAAAAGCTAAATCAATTTGGGGATTCTTAAGGAAACTCCCAGTCACAACTCAAACCTAGGTGGCAGAATGTACCTAAAAAGAATAGGTATTGTCAACATTGTCAAAAGGCTGGCCATTTTGATGAGGAGTGTCGATCAAAGGCATGAGACACAACACCAAAACCTAAGTCTCAGATCCCCGCCCCTCAGTCGGGCAAACCCCAACAGGGGAGACTGGGTGATGGCAAGGGACAGTTTAAAGGTCAGATTCACACTGCCACCGCACAGTCATCTCAGTCGACAACGTTCTCAACTCCAGAGGGCTTGTTTGATTGGTCTGTAGAGTCCCATATCGTCTCCATAGAGACATCAGATGCGAGTTTCGTCCACATCTGTGAGTTGCCTCTCGACGAGGTTACTGCAGAGGCCCATTCGTCACAGCCGAGCATTTCAGCTCTAGTTTGGATTGTGGACAGTGGAGCTACACATTACATGACTCCTATAGAGGACATTTCCCGTACCCGAGCCCCTACAGTCTGGCGGGTCCGTGTAGGAAACAACTCCTCGGTCAAGATTCAGGCTCAAGGTTGCGTCGGTTTTGCCACTGACAAGGGTCCGGATCTAGCTTCCCTAGACAATGTATATCATGTTCCTCAGCTTGGGGTGAACTTGTTATCTGTTTAGCAGCTTTGCCGGTTGGGTCGAGCAATTTTCTTTACAACGACCACAGTCGAGGTCCTTGACTCTCTGAGTGGTTTAGTGATTGCTTGTGGTGAGGCACAGCCTAATGGCCTATACCACATGACACTTTCTGACCGAGCCGACCGCCGAAGGCTCCGTGTTTCATAGCTTCCAGGCCTTAGCCACATCTTGGGAGTCTACGCATAATGAGCGTCTTTGGCATTTTCGCTTAAGGCATCTTGGTTATGACTCACTTTATGAGTTGTCATGCCGTGATCTGGTTGAGAGCCTTTTACGCCTGAAGCTAGCTCGAGATGTCTGTAAAGCTTGTCAGCTTGGGAAGCAATACCGTATCCCATTTCCCTAGCAGTCTATACATAGAGATGAGGAGCCTCTTAGATTGATTCACGTTGATCTTTGTGGGCTGACATCCACTGCTACTTTTAACGGTGTGCTGTACTTCTTTTTGATAGTGGATGATCATTCTCGATACATATGGGTATACTTCCTCAAGCATAAGTCAGATGCTTTCACATATTTTTCTGCTTGGGTGCTGCTGATTCATAACCAGACTGGTCATCGTGTTGGGTGCATGAGGAGTGATAGCGGTGGTGAGTTTATCTCCCAAGAGTTTTTTGAGTTTCTACAAAAGCATGGCATTTCTCGCCAGCTTACCTCTACCAACTCCCCCTCTCAGAATGGAGTCGTAGAGCGTAGGAACCGCACAGCCATGGAAATGGCACGCTCTATGTTGTTCGCAGCAGAGTTTCCTGAGCGCCTTTGGGTCGAGGCTGTTAACACTTCGGTGTACATCCTCAACCGGTGCCCGACTGCTGCTCTTCCTCAGAAGACCCCGTATGAGGCATTTTTTGGCTCTCGACCTATTACTTCCCATTTCAGAGTCTTCGGGTGTTGTGCGTACACACACGCCTGATGACAAGATAGGAAAGCTTACTCCTCGAGCTGATCTTCTTATTTTTGTGGGATATTCTTCTGAAGCAAAAGCCTATCGTTTATTCAATCCTCGGACAAACAAGGTGATCGTTAGGCGGGATGTCATCTTTGACGAGAGGGATATTGTGCAGTCTTCTGCATCGGATTCCGATCTGCTTCCTTCTTCCACATCATCAAAGATCGTGCCTATTGAGCTTGGTCTACTTCCTGCTCCTGACATTCCCGCAGTTTCTTCACCTCCTAGGTCCCCCTTCGTGAGACCCGTTACCTCGCTGGTACTAGCAGACCATGCGGGATTCGGGGATCCTACCACTGGATTTCACTCCCGAGGGACCTAGAAGATTTGCCTGGCTTGCTTCTCAGGCATCATTTGCATTGATGTTTACAGCTGATTACATAGCACACTCTGAGCCAAATACCTAGTAAGAGGCTCTTTAGCATCCTCAATGGCGAGAGGCCATGGATTGGGAGCTAGAGAGTATTGACCAAAATGAGACTAGGACATTGGTGGATTGTCCGAGCCACAAGAAAGTCATTGGGAAAAAGTGGATTTTTCGGACAAAGCTAAAAGCTGATGGGACTTTAGATAATTACAAGGCTCGCCTTGTAGTGCAAGGGTTTCGACAGAAGCACGGCATTGATTATGAAGAGACCTTTGCTCCTACTGTACGGTTGACTTCCTTTCGGTTGCTACTCGCGCTCGCCGCTCACCACGGCTGGCCGATACATCAGATGAATGTCAAGAGTGCCTTCCTGAACGGATACTTGGAGGAGGAAGTTTATGTGAAGCAGCCACTGGGCTTTTCTTAGGGAACCTTAGAGATACGGTATTCTGCTTGCAGAAAGCTCTTTATGGACCGAAGCAAGCGCCGCAGTCTTGGTTACATAGAATGGATGAGTTCTTACAGACTCATGGATACCATTCTACCCCTTATGACCTGAACTTATATGTTCGATCCACTCCAGAGGGGGTTAGCTATATCCTGCTATATGTTAATGACTTACTCATCACAGGTTCAGATTCTGCTGCCATAGCGGAAATTAAGGCTAAGCTTAAAGCTACATTTGAAATGACAGACCTTGGTTTGTTGTCTTATTTTTTGGGGATGGAGATAGTTCGTTTTGGAGGATGTATTTTTGTGTCACAGTACGCACTTCAGCTTGTGGAACAATACATTTCGGATCAGACACGGTCAGTGGCCACATCTATTGATCCTACTGTCCACTTGTCGAAGGATACCCTAGGACAACCCTTCAATGCATACATCTATCGTTCTGTTGTAGGAAAACTTCTTTGGTTAATTCACACTAGGCCAGATTTAGCTTACTTAGTTAGCATACTTAGTCAGTATTTCACAGCACCTAGGATGTCACATTGGATTGCATGTCTTCGTGTGTTGCATTATTTGCGGTGTACTTTTTCTTATGGCTTGACATATGGTTCGGGTTTATGTTTGCAGGGGTACACTGATACTGATTGGGCAGGAGATTCTGATACCCGGCGTTTCCATGGCGGCTACCTCTTTACCTTGGACACGGCTCCCATTTCTTGGTCCAGCCATAAGCAAGAGACGGTGGCGGCTTCAATGGCTGAGGTTGATTACCGGGCTCTCTTCGATGGCACCACCAAGGCCATCTATCTGAGGAGTTTACTGGCAGCGCTTCATTTTCCATGTGACTCTCCTACAGCTGTCTACTGCGACAACCATAGTGCCATTGCCCTTGCGGGCAATATGATCATCACACCACGGACACGGCATGTGGGAGTCCACTTTCACTTTTTCAGAGAGCAGGTTGAGATAGGCACTATTCGCCTAGAGTTTGTGCTTTCATCAGATATCTTGACCAAAGCGGTCAACCGGCCGGTTCTTCAGTACCCGCTACCCAGGATCGGCTTGGGTACACCCTCCCCTACTTCTTTAGCTTGACAGGAAGAGGGTGCTTCTCTCTTGCTTTCCCTTCCAGTTTGAGAGGGGGCGGCTCCTACTCTTGATCGTGACAATGATGATGTTTATAGTTTTTTAGACATTACATTCACTTATTCTTTTGTATTGTATTATGGGCATTTATAACTTCATCCGCACTATCAGGATGACCTGATTGTAAAAGGGCACTTGGATAAGTGAACACTTTCCCTGCGAGGGCACTATCCCAGTGGCACCGTTGCATAGCATATTGCATGAGTATGGCATCTTCCATCTCCCTTTGCATTACCCCATGCATTGGCATTCTGTTCATGTCAACATGTATCTGTGCGTATTTATCCCTTTTCGGTCTTTTGGAGTGGTCGATTCTAGGATCCACCATATTCATAGCATAACACATGGCAGTTTTCCTAAAGGCAGTTTCCCTACCCTTGCTTGCTTTGCTTGTCTTACTAAGCCCACTATTTTTTTTTGCCTCTCACATATTCAACACATGATTGGCACATACACTCACTTTTATCATCCTTAGGCACTTATCCTCGTCAGTGCGAGGGATTGGCTTGCTAGTTTTGTGAATAACTTGGGTTTAAAACTCTCTTTATCTTTTTCTATCTGTTACTTAATCGGCCGTTGTCCTTATATTACTTATGTATTTTCAAAACACTTTTCAAAGAAAAAAGAAAACAAAACAAACAAGTCCATTGTTGATTCCATCCGCCTTTGTAGGCCTTGGTAGGCCCTCGGGTAGCCGACGTGTACCCTTGGTCTGATGCCGTGACCTCTCTGGGGTGATTACTTGGGCTCCCTTGGTAAGATATCCATCACCTTTGTAGTCTTGGTAGGCCACTGGGCAGCCGATGTGCACCTTTTGGCCGATGCCCTGACTGCTTTGGGATGGGACACCTTAGGGTAAATCAAAATTTAGGTTGGCCTAACTTTCTCGCCCTATTTTGGGCTTGAGAGGGGGTGTTGTGCTAAGAAATGCACTTAGCCACTTAAACAGCCCCAAAACATGCTTATTTTAGCCAAAACCCTAAAACGGGGAGCGGATTGAGAAAGTTAAGTGGAAGAGGATGTAGAACCCTAATTTTCTATAAATTGGCAGCCAACCCTTCACTCTTTCACAATCTCGTTTTTGTAGGTTTCAGGTGTTACCAGCTTGCTGTCCACACCCTGGTCACGGAGGACATCTCAACCCTTGCTGTCCATTACTGTTCCCTATAGTTTGGCGTCTGTTTCCAGCCCTCCACACGTTGATTGCTACTATTTCTGCCTGGCGACTGACTGTTGTTCATCTGCACTGCTGTCATACAGTGTGCCACGCCAGCAAACTGCTGCATTTGCAGGCTCTAGCTGCCGCCCTGACAGTTTTCTCTCTCCTTTCTGCAGTCGCTGCAGTCTTTTTCTCTCCTACAAGTTGTCTTGCTTGCGTTTTCAGTCTTTCTTTCTCCTGCAGGCTCCGTTTTCAGTCTTTCTCTCTCCTGCAGGCTCCGTTTTTAGTCTTTCTCTCTCCTCCCTATTGTTTGCATCAGATCCAGCTTCTTACTGCTGCGTTTACTGGTGTTCGACATCCGGAGGTTGCCTTGCTGTGATTCGGGATCCGTTCCGAATACGACACACTCTCCAGCTCATTATCCCTACCGTGATCCTAGAGATACAGGAGTTCGAGGTTCAATATTCATTCATTGCATAGTGTGTTTGCTGTATGAGGATCCTGTTACTAGTAGTCATATCATTTCATTTATTCATTGTGTTCATTGTCTCTGAGTTACTCTAACCCTAACCCTAACCCTAACCCTAACTGTGTTCTTTTTATCAGTCTGTGCTTTGTCGTACGGTTTCTGTTTATGCTTCTGTGTTAGGGTATTTTTCTTTACACCCCATACAAAAATGCAAATTTAATGTCAAGCTGATGCACAATCCAATCATAATGGGTAGCCAATGCAACCATATACCTGATAGTGGCTATATGGGATGTAGGAGCAAATGTCTCCTCATAATCAATGCCTTTCTTTTGCGCATAGCCTTTTGCTACAAGCCTAGCTTTATACTTATCAATGGATCCATTCGCTTTTTGTTTCAACTTATAAACCCATTTAGTACCAATGGCTTTCTTCCCAATAGATAATGCAACTAAATCCCATGTTTGATTCTTCATGATAGAATCATATTCAGCTTGCATTGCTACCATCCAATGTACACTATTGTGCATCCTCAAAAGAATCAAGCTCATCATCATCATGTGTGTTCACTGCCATAACAAACTCCATAGCATTAGCATAATTATGTAGGTGTATTTGTCTTCGAGTACAATCAGTAAGAGGAGCATTCAAATGACTATCTTGCATAGTTTGCAAATATCATCCAGGGATGTGCCTGGCTTTTTGATTATTTACATGCTCTTGTTGAATCTGTTGTTCAACATCTTGCTGAATATTGTGAGCAGCCATAGGCTGAATTTTTGCATTATTTAATGGAGCAGCTAGCCGAACATTTTGTTCATTTAATAGAGCTCTAGCTGTATCATCAAAAGAAATAGACAACAACCTTTACTAAAGAAGAAACGGACAACAAATTCTTCTTTATCCTTGGTATATATAAAGCTTTTG
Source organism: Lygodium microphyllum (assembly GCF_053477565.2). Classification (NCBI taxonomy): domain Eukaryota; kingdom Viridiplantae; phylum Streptophyta; class Polypodiopsida; order Schizaeales; family Lygodiaceae; genus Lygodium; species Lygodium microphyllum. The sequence continues at coordinate 60,720,606 of NC_141139.1, read as the reverse complement.
GATAGGGCCACTGTTCCTCTTGTATGTGTTCGGGTGTGAATACACCCTTGCACTTGTGCTTTAGTCCTTTACATATAACTATAAAAAAACCAAGAGTGGTACATCTTTTCATACCTACACATTGTGCATCACACTTTACTTTTGCTGCTTACTCTAACACACACACACACTCTCTCTCTCTCTCTCTCTCTCTCTCTCTCTCTCTCTCTCTCTCTCTCTCTCTCTCTCTCCGCCATCGCCATTGCCCAACGTTGAACCTCCACTGCGCATCAACAGCCACCACAAATTGGTATCGGAGCTGAAGGTTGTAGGTCATCAGTCCTTGCCAAGCGTGCTGCAGCTGACAGGCTCTCAATAGGGTGGATAGGTCAACGCGAGGCAAATAGGTTCTCAACAAGGCCTCGATAGGGTGGATAGGTCAATACGAAGCAGATAGGTCCTCGACAGGGTGCAGCGCAATAGGCATCCAGGCGGTAGCTCTATCGGTAGGTCATCGATAGAAAGGCCAACGTGAGCAATGCAAGTAGGTTGCTCAAGGTCAGCGCGGGATAGGCCGTCGACACGCATGTGGCAAGGCAGGTCAATGAGGGCGCAAGATTCGGTGGGAATGGGCAATCACCCATCGCTCATCATGCCCCTTCTTTGTTTTTTTTTTGTAAGGAAATCATTTTAGAAAAATCAAAGGTTTATCCTTTGTTTGAAATTTGCAGGCCTTTACGGGCACAAGCACAGTTCAACGAATCCAAGAGATTGGGCATGCTTTCAATCTTGGAACTTTGGAATTTTGGTATATGCGGAGATTTTACTTGTCAAAGTAAAATTTGTGCATTCTTGAACACTCTCGGGTCTCAAAAATTGGGGCTTTTCTCGCATGTGCAGAAATTGCAGTGGGATAGGTGCAATTCTTGAAATTTTGACACATAGGACCTCGTACAATTTGGGGCTTTTGCAAAATTTGGGTCAAATCTGGTCTTGATATGTACTTGCAATGTATTTTCTATGCAAATTGAGCACATAGGACCCTAGAAAAAATTGGGGCTTTTGGAAAATTTGTGAAATTTTGGCAAAATTGGCTTGCATAACCCATTCAGGAGTTATGTTTGATGTCATTTGAGCATTTTGAGCATTGAAAATTTGGGGCTTTTGACCGTGACAGTCGAATTGGTGCCTGTGGATGCATTTGGAGCAGAAATTGCAACTAAAATTTGGGGCTTTCTCATGTAATTGATGTATTAGTTAGTGATACGGTTGCAATTGCTTGTGGTGTGCTGTAGCATCCATTTTGTACCTCTGAAAATTAATTTACAGATCTGAAATTTTTTGCAATTACTTGATTTTTCATTGCTGATTGGTACTTACTTTATACCTCGGTCATTTGTGTGACTTTTGGGCTCACATTTGTTGACATTTGAGTCACCTTTGATCTGTAAATCATGGCTAGCAGCAGTGATAGTAGCAATCTTTTGCACATTAAGAAGCTTGAAGGTGCACACAACTTTGCAATATGGTAGAAGTAGTGCTATGATGTCTTTCATGGTTTTTAGGCAAAGGTTGTTATGCATAGAGACAAGGAACGCCCGTTCCGGCACATAGGAATGGATTAACGCGTTTCAAGAGTTTTGAGCCTAGGAAACACTGGCGGAACATTCCAGCCCGTTCCCACTCGTTCCGGGCAGTTCCTTGTCCATTCCAGGGAACGGCCGCTCTAGCACAAGACATTTTTTTAAAAAAAACTTTAATTTCAGCGGGTCTGTTTCCCGCCCATTGCTCGTTGCGCTCTCGTCGACTCCCTTGCCCATTTCCCGCCGACTGCGCTCCTGCCGACTGTCTCGCCTGTTGCGCTGGTGCTCCTGCCCATTCGGCGTTGCTCCCGCCGACTGTCCCTCAGGACTGTCCCGCCCGTTGCTCCTGCCAACTGTCCCTTGCTCGCGCTGCTCCCGCCTACTCCCGCCGATTGTCCCGCCTGCTTCCGTCTCTCCCGCTGCTCCCGCCTGCTCTTGCCTGCCCCGCTTGCCGCCATTGCCTACTCCCACTTACTCTCGGGACCCGCCTACCTCTCTCGCCTGCTTGGCCCGCCTCTCTTACCTGGAGTGACTCTTGCCCGCGATCAGGTGAGGTCTCGAGGATCATTATCTCGATTTTCCCCCAAATTTGGGGCATTTTGGATGAGACTTCAGCTGTTGGTAGTTGCCCCAAAATTCGGGCCTTTCTCAAGGATTGGAATTTGGGACTTAAATTTGGCTGCAATGTCCCCAAATTTGGGGCATTTTAAATCAGTCATTGCTCCAAATTTGGGAGCTGAAAATGCGCCAAATTTTGGGGCATTTTCAGCAAGGGAATGCAGGTTGGAATGCCGCAAATTTGGGAGCTGAAAATAGCCAAATTTTGGGGCATTTTCAGCAAGGGAATGCAGGCTAGAATGCCCCAAATTTGTGGCATTTTCAGTTAACGGAATGCAGGCTGAAGTAGCACCAAAGTTCTGGCATTTTTAGCAAACATTTAACACATGCATGTTGAAATTTTGGCTGCAAATTTATTGAACTTTACTGATTATTTGTCACTTTCATATAGATGGCAGCATTGACATCTATGGGATCTTCGTCATCCTCAGCAGGTACTTCATTAACAACTGGATGAAGTCGAAGCACTACTTGGTCATGGTGGGATGAGGTAGATGCAGGGGTGCCATTGAGAGGTGGAGGGGCTCGCCCTTGGAAATGTAAACTTTGGTCTTATGCTCGCACTAGTGGGGTTGATAAAGTGAGAGCCCATCTTCTACACGAGGAGGGGAAAGAGATGCATTTTTGCACCAATGTATCAATTGAGAAAAGGCAGGAGTTACTTGACCGCATAGCCACTTCTATGAGGAATTCACATGCAAGAAGGACTCCAAATATAGCAGTGGATCCAGCAACATGGACTCCAAGGCCAGGAGGGCATGGTGCTTCATGTAGAAGACCACTAGGATTAGTGGCTATGCAGTCTTCTTGTGGGCCATCAATGGCAGCAGGTCATGGCATTAGACAGAGTTCATTGCACACTTCATGGGAACCAAAGAAAAAAGAGGAAATAGATGCAGCAGTGGCACACTTTTTTTACCATGACCATATTGCATTCAAATCAGCCAGATCACCCTATTTTTTAAATATGGTGACAAAGATTGGAGAGTATGGACCCACATATAAGCCCCCTTCATCAGAAACTATCAGGACTACATTGCTTCAGAAGGAGAAAGCAGCCATAGAGATTGCAACAACAAATATTCTCAATCAATGGGCAAGAAATGGAGTGACATTGATAGCAGATGGATGGAGTGACACACACCATAGGTCCATACATGGCGTTGTCGCATATTCTAGTGGAGATGTATGCTTTATTGGTAGTCATGATGCTTCAGAGACTGGAAAGAGTGCAAATGTATTGGCATCCGAGTGGTGCAAGGCAGTGCAGGCTGTTGGGGCAAAAAATGTAGTGCAGTTTGTGGCAGATGGTGAACTTACAAACAGGGCAATAGAAAGCATTTTAATGGTAATTTATCCACATATCACCTTTAGTCCATACATGGCGCATTGCTTGAATAACTTGGTGAAGGATATTGAGGACTTGCCATGGATTGCATCTCTTGTTGCAAAAGGCAACAAGTTTATCACATTTATATGTAATCATCAGTACTTGCATGCTGAGTTTCGCAAGAGAAGTGACAAAGAACTTCTCAAATACTCGGATACACGATTTGCATATAACTTTCTTATGCTTGATCGATTTCACTATTGCAAAGGTGCAATTAAGGAGCTATTTGCTAGTGATGAGTATGAAAATTGGACTGGGGCTGCTACTGCTACTGGTGTGTTATGCAATGCATATGTCTCTGATAGAGATTTTTGGGATGAGGTGAATCGCACCAACCAAATGGTTGATCCTATTATGCACATGTTGAGGCTTGTAGATGGCATGGATCCATGCATTGGAAAGATCTATGAAGGTATGGATCGCATGATTGAGAGGTTGGAGAGTTTGGAACCAAATGCAGACAGGTATGAGCAGATCAAGGAGTTATGCATCAGCAGATGGAATGAGTATGACTCTCCTATGTATGCTGCAGCATATGTGCTTGATCCTGAGTTTCAAGGAAAGATGCAAGAAAGAGACCTTGATGTGGTCAAGGCTTGGAACACATTGCTTGCCAGGCTTTATCCTAGCCATGAAATGCAACACAAAATTAAAAATCAGCTCTCTGTGTACCGGCAAACATTAGGGATGTTTGGTACAGAGGATGCACTAGAGGACAGGACAAATATTGGGGCTGCTTTATGGTGGGAGAACTACGGGGCAGAAACTCTAGAGTTGCAGAGTTTGGCTATTCGTATTCTTAGCCAAACAATTAGCTCTTTTTGTTTAGAGCAACTATGGATCTCATTCAATCACATTCACTCAAAGAAGAGAAATCATCTTGGTACAATGAAGACAAATGACCTAGTTTATGTGAGCTCCAATCTTCGCTTGCTAGCTCGTATATCGCTTGCAAAGGCTGATTCTTTTATACGTTGGAAAAAAGATGACGATGATGACGACGACGATGATGATGATGATGGTGATGGTGATGGCGAGGATGTTGTTCAACAGGATGAGCATTCAGACACAGTGGAGCCATCTTCCATGAATCAGAGTGCTTAAGCATTTTGAAACTTTAGAGTATTGACTTGGAAATTGGGACTCTAGTAACGTGGATCTTTAGACTTTAAAGTTTAGTGTATATTTTGCGTCTTTGCAATGCACACTTGTTGGACCTATGCAACATTGTTGATCACAATGTTGAATCATGAATACGACAATCCATTTATGATTACAATGTTTTGAATCTTTATTATTGTTGAAACTATGTCTCTAATTTCACGAATTATGGTTGATATGATATCTCTCTAGATTCTAAGACTTAAATGTTGATTCTCTCTCTCTCTCGCTCTCTCTCTCTCTCTCTCTCTCTCTCTCTCTCTCTATATATATATATATATATATATATATATGTTGTTCCCTCCGTTCCCGTTCCCTAATTTTGGGTGTTCTCCCCGTTCCAGGGGGTCTCGTTCCTGTTCCCATTCCCCGTTTCTGGTAACTATGCTGTTATGACATCCGTACACTTGATAAATTGGTCACCAAATAGGTCTTTGGGGAGGAGAGGTTCTCAAGAAGTGTGGTCGGGCAAGCCACCTTTGTATACACACTTGAGAGTGTTTAGCTGTGAGACATTCATGCACATACGTAAGGAACATTGCAGCAAATTGGAGTCAAAGTCCTGTAAATGCACTTTCCTAAGATATGGTGATGAGGGAGAAATGGGGTGTAAGTTATGGGATCCCGAAAAAAGGAAAATTGTATGCAGCAATGATGTAATCTTTTGGAATGATCGCATGCATAAACAGACTGAAAAGACAAAAGAAGTGAAAAGGGTTGTGTTTAGAGAAGAAAAACTTGTAGGACAACAAAGAGTGCCCGTTGTACAGCAGCAAATACCTGCTGTAAATGACCCTTTAAATGCAGGGAATAATGGTGAAATAGATCAGCAAGAAGTTTCCCATGATATACTATAGTTTCAGCAAGTAAATTTGCCTTTGGAACAACCTGAACAGTAAGTACAGTATGCTGAACCTTTGGAACAGCAAGCTGTTCATGAAGATTTGCAGGTTGAAGAGCTAGCAAACACTGATCATTGGGTCCATAGGTCAACCAAAAATATCAAACAGCCAGGTAGGTTTGTTCTTGGCGCGAATTATGTTGTTGATTATATCATGTTGATAGATTGTGGTGAACCATCATGCTTCAAGGAAGCAATGGATAGAAAGGATAGCAAGAAATGGCAGAAAGCTATATTGTCAGAGATGGAATCTCTAAAGAAAAATGATACTTGGGGTTTGGTGCATTTACTTAAGGGGTAAAAAATCCTACCATGCAAATGGGTTTACAAAATGAAGGTCACCTCTGGTTCCTCACTAAAGTACAAAGCACGACTTGTTGCCAAAGGGTACAAGTAGGAACATTGGATTGACTTTGATGAGATCTTTTTTTCTCTAGTCAAAATGACTACTTTACAAACTATATTGGGCTTGGTTGCACGTGAGGATATGAAACTCATACAAACGGATGTAAAGACTACTTTCTTACATGGTGATCTGCATAAGGATATATATATGCAACAGCTAGAAGGTTATGTGGCTAAGGGGCAAGAAAAGATGGTATGTAAACTTAACAAAAGCTTGTATGGGTTGAAACAGGCATTGCGTAAATGGTATCATAAGTTTGATACATTCATGTAATGTCAAGGTTTTCAAAGAAGCCAAGTGGATCACTGCTTGTATACCAAGAAGGCGGCAAATGGCAACCTTATTATATTGATTTTGTATGTGGATGACATGCTGATTGGTGGTAGGGATGTTCACGCATTAGACACATTGAAGCAGAATCTACATAGTAGCTTTGATATGAAGGATCTTGGTGAAGCCAATCATATCCTTGGCATGCGTATACTCAGAGACAGATCAAAAGGTATTCTTCATCGGTTAGAGCAGGAGTATGTATCCAAGATTTTGTAGGGTTTTAATATGGAGTGGGGGAAAGCAATTGGTGTACCATTATCTCCACATGTGAAACCCGACTCCTGTTCTCCACTGTGATAGTCAGAGTGCTATCATGCTCGCACAGAATCCTGTCTTTCATGCAAAGATGAAGCACATACAGGTGAAGTATCACTTTATGAGGGATGTACTTGACAGCAAAAGCATTGAGCTTGTCAAGGTTTATACATATGATAATCTTGAAGATCTTCTCACGAAGGGACTTCCAATAGAGCGGTTTGCTCATTGCTGACAGATGATGGGAGTTGGATAGTATATGTATTGCAGCTTTGTATATACTTAGACTTAGTTGATTCTTTTCTTGATCTTCAGGCATGCTGTCTTTAGGTGGGAGGTTGTTGGGAATAAAGGGCCATCATGCCTTTTATACATGCTTGGGTGTGAACATACCCTTGCACTTGTATTTTAGTCCTTCAGATATAACTATCAAAAAACCTAAAGAGTGGTACATCTTTTTGTATCCACACATCATGCATCACAATCTACTTCTACTGCTCACTCTCACACACACACACACTCTTTTTCTCTGCTATCGCCATTGCCCAACATTGAACTTCCACTGTGCATCAACTGCCACCACAAAAGCATCATGCAAATGGAGAGTAGAGCTATCAATCGCTTTCAAAACAATCTCTCCAACGCCTCTAACAAGATAAGATGCATTGTTGGTACATTGTATTAATTTGCCAATAGGAGTTGCAACAACAGAAGTGAACAAATCCCTGCAGGATGTAATGTGCTTAGAAGCACCATTATCAAAAGCCCAAGTACTAACATCCTCGGTAGAGCTGAATGCTCTATCTGTCCAAGAAGAATCATAATTGCAAGTATAAAAACAATAGTTAGGGTTAATGATAAAAGACACGGACTCTATGGCAGTAGAAGTAGAAGGTGTATCTGAAATTGATATCCCAGACTTCTTTTTCTCCTTGGCAATGCATTTCTTGCATTCTATGATATAATGACTTGGCTTTTTACAATGATGGTACTTGTCCTTCTTAGCTTGTGTGCCCCCTGCTTCGAATTGTTTTGTGAAGTTTCAAAACTTTCAAAACTTTGTGGAGCATTCTTGGGCTGATTGTCCTTACCTTTTTGCTTTGCCACAAAAGCTTATTAAGAAGCTACTACATTCGCACCACTATTCTTCTTTGTCTGCTCTTCTTTTAACAATAAGCTAACCAATTGAAGAAAAGTAAGTGATTGTGGAGAAACCCACATTGTAAGATTCAATGCAGCGCGGAAGGCCAAATAAGATGGTGGCAAAGAGTTCAAAGTAGTAGAAATCGTCTGAGCATTAGAATAATATCCATCTACATTGATCAATTGCTGGCGCAAGTCTTGAATTTTATTCAGGTGATCTTGCATAGCATCACCTTTTTCCATCTTCACATTTTCAAGCTCCTTCAAAAAAGAAATGTGTGCTTCATTCTTACCAGCAAACATATGCTCAAGTGTAAGCCATGCTACTGGTGAAGTAGTTGTACAATGAATATGCGGGATTATCCATCGCTGAACTGCCAATGAAATAAGTGGAAACGCTTGGGCATCCCTAGTGTCCCAAGCCCTCTAAGTAGGTGTTCTTTGGGGTGGTGGTTGTGTGGCAACTTCTTGCCTTTGTCCACGTCCTGCGGCTTGTTGAGAGGTTGTTGTTGCACCCTCTTGCCTTTGTCCACTATCTCCTGCTTGTGGAGGGTTTGTAGGAGCCAAATCACCGGGACATACTTCTTTTCCATTGACATAATCCCAAAGACCTTTTGCAACAAGGACATTTTTCATCATAAAGGACGACAAAGAATAGTTGTTGCCATCCAATCTATCCTCTTTCGAAACATAAGTGAAGACATCATTCTATCCATAAGTTGCCATGATAAATGTCACTTAATCAAATGCAAAAAGAGCAATTGTAAAAGTTGCTGACCTGGAAATCTTCAAATTCCCAGAAATTACAGCAAACGTCAAGCTGTAATCGACCAAATTTAGTCACAAGAACCACCAAATTGTCTCACACTTAACCAATACTGCCTTAATGTGCTGAAACTTTCCAGATTTCAGCAAATAATACGCTGTCCAATCCAATAAGAGTGCTCAACAGCACTAAAAACACAAAGCCCCACAAAGTTCGACTGTCCAATGTGTGAAGTTTTAGTCCATTTCAGATTAAAAACACATTAAATGTGCCAATGTCTGCCATAAATACAAAAACCCCAAATTTTCTGACTCAAATATCTACAGATTTCTTCAATTCGTGCACTGAAGCACTTGCTGAAGCAAATATTGATGTGTTCTTGCAAAAGCCCTTTGCTTTGGCTTTGAAATTCTAATTAAAATAATAAAATATACTTGTAGCAGCTGCGCAGATTTGAGAATATGCTGACGTGGCCACTCAAGAGCAAGCAGAACCTGTTCTGAGCTGCGCGGTTGCTGACGTGGCATGCTGGAACAGATCTGGAGCAGTTTTGGACTGTGCAGGTGCTGATGTGGCAGTTCTGGATTGCGCCTGCAAAATTAGGGTTTTTGGGACTGCGCCTGTAAAATTAGGGTTTTTTGGACTACGCTTGTAAAATTAGGGTTTTCTGGATTGTTTTGAACAGCTGCGATAGGTTGCAGAGGTCCAGGAGAACAGTGAAGGTGCATCAGAAACATAGGTCACCACAGGTAGGAGCAGCACGTGGGCTGAGCTGAGAGTGAAGAGAGTAGAGAGAGCTCTAGTTGAACTGCTGTGATATCAAATGGAAGATTGAAGTACATCAATGAAGCAGAAAGAAGTTAACACGATTGATAGAGAGAGGGAATGGTGACAGCACGACAGTTTGCCTAATATAATTTGTAGTACTAAGTACAAAGTACAACCCTTGGACTTTAGGGTTGTGAAAGTGACTTAAACTGCGTTCACACACAAATGTGTATTGTGCGGTAAGTGACCAAAATGTGTAATGTAAATACATAGATGAAAATAAAAGTGACTGGGGGAAAAAAGCTCTCTTATGGAGAGTAAAAAGTGCCCCAGTGTCCTATGTGCGGATCACTAACACTCCTGTGTGAGCATAGATGTGAGTAAAACCCAACAGCTGGCTGGAAATGGCATGACTAAGTCAGTGTACGCTTAGGCAATTATGCAAACTGTGCAGCCCAAACATGACATGGGCATGGACAAAGAAAATGGCCATTGCAAAGAACAACGTCCATTGGACTAGGTTCTTTATATCCCCCATGAGTCAGTGCTGGGTTTGGCAAGCAAGACTATACTACTGCCAGCATCTCTTCGAAAGGAGGCAGAGCATATCATTACCTTTGTGAAGCCAAATGTTTTTGTGTTATGGATTGTGGATCAGTTTGAAATCTTTCATAGGTAAGGCATATGAGGACCTTGACAAATTGGTGAGTGAGTTGGACCTTTTGTGAAAGATGTCCTAGAAGGTGAGGGCTTCTTGCCAAGATAGGTGGGACAACTATCAGTCATAAGTGCATAAGTTGGCTTTTGAGCTGCAGCATGTGTTTCAGGTATGTGAGCAAGAGTGATGCATATGTTAATAGATGCCAGATGTTGCAGAATTAGTATAGAAGTAAGCAAGGAAAGTTTGGGCCAGGTGGTGACTGGTACGTGTCCTTGGACCTACACCACAGCTCCAATATCTTGCTGTAACAACTCATCTTCTAAGCCAAGCAAGTTTTCCCACATTTAAAGATGAAATCTTTATACAGTTAATACCATTGAGATAGATTCAAATGAGGACCTTGATTCTCATCATGATATTGCTGCAGTTGTTGCAGCTGAAGATCATCTCATTGGTGAATATCTTATTTGTAACTGAAAATACCATGCACATTGTTTGCAAGCTGTCTTTCAAATTTTATGTTATCTAGCTGTAATACTTGGTGTTTACTGCACTTGACTCTTCTATTTGGATCTTGATTCCCTTGGAATCACCAAACTGAACAGACACACCCATGCAAGCATGCAGATTCTTTTCCAGCTGTAATATGCACATGCCAATGTGTATGTGGTGATTTCTCCCTTCCTTTCCCTGCATGTGTTTCCTGTTCCTATTTACTGCTTTGTGATGAGAAGAGGCCAAAATGGAGGGTTCTACACCATAATGTTAAAAGCATACTTTGATGGGTTTGAAACAGCCAGTTTTTGCAGAGTTTTGAGGGTCAAGTTGGCTTCTAAGCTAAGTCATATATTGCTGCTATATTTGGGCTTCTTAGGCAAGCAACTCAAAGGAGGTAGGATACATCTTGTGTGCTCATGGAGTCATATGTCTAATGGCTTTTGAATTTGTGGCAGCACACCAGTTGAGGAGATCAAGGCACTGAGGTTAATCACTGCAGTTAAGACCCCTTACTTACCTGATGGTCGTTTTGATCTGGATGCCTATGACAACTTGGTACATCTTCAAATAAAAAATGGAGTGGAAGGTATAATAGTTGGGGGAACAACTGGGGAGGGCCAGTTAATGAGCTGGGATGAGCACATAATGCTGATTGGTCACACTGTGGTCTGCTTTGGGGATGAAATAAAAGTCATTGGCAACACTGGGAGCAATTCTACGAGGGAAGCCATCCATGCTACAGAGCAAGGTTTTGCTGTGGGGATGCATGGTGCTCTGCATATAAACCCTTATTATGGCAAAACTTCCTTGGAAGGATTGGCAATCCATTTTCAAAGTGTCCTGTCAATGGGCCCATCTGTGGTTTACAATGTCCCTGCACGGACTGGACAGGATATTCCTCCTAGTGTAATTGAGAAGATTATGTCTAGTGAAAATTTTGCAGGTGTGAAGGAATGTGTTGGCAATGATCGGGTGAAGAGATACAACCAGTTGGGTCTTGCAGTTTGGAGTGGAAATGACGACCAGTGCCATGATGCTAGGTGGGACTTTGGGGCTAGAGGAGTGATTTCAGTTGCTAGCAATCTGATTCCAGGGTTGATGCATGATCTTATAATCAAAGGAAGGAACACAAAGTTGAATGAAAAGCTACTGCCTTTATTAAATTGGCTATTTGTGGAACCAAATCCGATTGGCCTTAACACTGCCCTTGCACAACTGGGTGTGATTCGTCCCGTTTTCCGCCTGCCCTATGTTCCCTTGGATATTGAAAAAAGGAAACAGTTTGTTCAGATAGTGGAAGACATAGGTCGACATCACTTTATTGGGGAAAGAGATGTCCAAATTTTGGAAGATGATGACTTTGTTGTTCTGAGGCGGTATTGAGCAAAAACAGGTCCATTGTAGTGAAGTTAATTTATCAGGATTCAATCCCATGTGGTAAGATTGTCCATGCATATGACTTCACATTTTTGAGTCTTACGATCAGAGTAAAAAGAGAAGCTCCTCTTTTTCCGTTGGCTTCAACCAGGCTTTAAGTCAAGGATTTTGCTGACAATATTATCAGGTTCTCAAAGACACTGCTTGACCAACAAGACCTAAAAGGTCAGCCTTTGTGACTTAGGTTCCAATACATTTACTTTTGTTGACGTCATGTGTAGCAGCGTTTCTTATGTATAGATAACATGCTTTGACCACCTAGCCATAAGGTGCATGCATGTTGCCATTAGCATGATGCACTTCATTAAGGTGTATAGAGATGATTGTAGGCTTTGCTAACATTCCAGCGAAGGGTAATTGCAACAGTTGCCTTTTTTTAATATCTATTTAAGTTGATGTCGAGCCTGTAAATTTCTTGGAAAGTCATGATATTTAATGCTCTGTAGAGCACTGCCCGACTTTCTGCTCTGTGTTTGGATACACTACTTAGTACTGATATGCTATTTCCCTCTCTTCACACAAAGGTTTTTAAGACTGATTTTTATTGTCAGCAACCCAAACTTCAATTTTTAATACAGCCAAAAGTGCAGCCTGCCAGCCTGATTCAATTTTAGAATGTGTGCATGCGGGTGTGTTGAGAGTTGGAGCACATTTGTTGTACTTGTTAGTATTTGCACCCCAAACATGACTATTACTAGTATTGCTTCACTTTCATCACTGCAAATCTGGTGGTGAGTCTTGTTACTCTATCAATAATCTTGCAATACTGTTGTGGCAATGGTTGCTGTCTCTACATTGATTTCATTAGTAGGTGTCCTCACGTCTTTCCCTCAATCTAGAGCACCACTCAAGGTTTAAATGGGTTTACTTGCATAATTTGCTATTAATTTTGCAGTCATGAAACATATGCACGTCAAATTCTTGTGAAAGGTTCCATGATCAAGCATGTTACCAAGATTTGTGAAAATCGGGCTTGAAAGCAATGGATGTGTAACTTCGAATTTTGGTTATGTTGATGACCACCCAACACATTTAGGAGGCACTTAAAAGGCTATAAGGTTGCAAATATAGGTCAAACATCCAAGTCTTGATAATCTTTGTTGAGTGCTAAAACTAGAGAATGGTGGTAGATGTTTAATCATTGAGAGCTAGTGGGAGTTACCTAAGATGTCAAATCTTTTATCCACTTTGTTTGCTATGAACTCTTGGGTTGCACAACAATACTAGATGTGGCTTCTTTGACATGTCACACGTGCACGCACACTTGCTACACACACCCCTATAAGGAAATAATGTTTATTATATACATTAGATATACTAGGCATTCGATTGCAATTATGGTCACTCAATTTGCTAAATAATATTGTGGACTACTCAATGAATTTGTCTCTTTTCCTTGTTAAAATTTAAAAAAAATCTAGGATGAAGCAAAGCTAGAAGCGTGTAAGTGAGCAATAAGGGCTTCCATTAAGAAGGTAATGCACAAAAAGGATCAATCTATTTTACAATAGGTAACTGAGATTCTAGTAGAGAAAGGGAATGCTCTAAAGGGAATGAAAAAGCAACAAAGGAATTATAGTCCTTTGACTTTATAACCCAACGTGAGCTGATGACACAAATAAGGAGCATGAAGGCATAGATCAACAAGCTCACCAAGTTAAAGGAAATCATGACTATAAACTAGGAAATCAAGTCGCACCAATGAATAATCCAAGAGTAGACAAGAACATCACATAGGTGGCTAGGGCGCAACATGTAGAATATGAGCTTTGGAGTGATTATGTGTAGAATTGTAGGGATAAAGCAAAGGTAATAAAAGCCAAAGAGGAACTTCAAGAGAGCCTTGATAAAATCCAAGAAGCCTACAAGGAGTTACTCGTGGAGTTTGACGATCTACAGCTCCGAACACAACTTTGAGAGAGACTCGAAATTTCAAGAAAAGGCACTTGAGCTTAGAGAAAAAGATGAAGCACTCAAGGCTAGGGAGGAAGAAGTGGAAAAATTGCACAAACCACTAGATAAATATCATCAACTAATTGACGTCACTTTCTAGTTGGCTTAATAAAAGGCAAAAATAGTATTGCATTAGAGACAAAGCCTATATAATCAATGAAAACTTGCATATGTAGATTGCATATCTAGGACTATAGGAGAGTAGTTACTAGCTTGACAGGGCTTGTAAGCCTAATGGAAGGTGAGATCTAGAGATTATATGAGTCAATACTTGTGAAGATATCCAATGAGCTAGGAGTAGCCTTATACAATGAGAGTAAATGTGGTCCAAGTGGTTTGCCATGGCTAAGCAACAAGAGTTGTTTTAGGAAGCTGCATTATTGGCATACGTACCACATAAAGAAGAACCACATGGACTCAAGGCTCAACTAGTATTGATTTCTGGGAACTTTAGAGAGTATGGAGCAGATTCAAGAACTCAATTTGATATCCATAGAGCAGACCAAGGAATACATGATCTGCCATTTGAGAAAGAAAGGTTATGAGGATCACAAATCGAAAGCAACTAGTCCTTTGCAAACCAAAAATGTCCCATCTAGCATAATCTATTGCCTTAGATTCACCAATAGTCATGACATGGCCTACTAATTTTGCCAAAACCATTGGAGTTCAATGTAGGTGAATCAAAATAGTAGACAACAAAAGAGGATCAAGAGTAGGAGAAGACATATACTACCATGGTACAGACATTGAGAGTAATTCGCAAGTGGTGATTGAATATCCTCTTTTCCCTAAGCTCTTACCACAAGAAGAAGAGGAAAACTTAAGAGGAAACTCTGCAAATGTATTAGGAGAGACAAATATTGAGCACCTTGGTAGTCTTTGACTTCAAGGTGAGTGAGAAAAGTAGGTTTCGAAGATCACTATCCCTATGCACAGTATGGTTGCTCATACATGCAGTAGAGAGAGTGTCAAGTAAGTGGCAATCCAATGGATCTCACTGTCTACAGAAGATCTTGCCATGCGCAGGGAAGCATGGGTAAGTATCTCAAGCAAAAACCAAGGGAAGCATGGCTAGGTCAGCTAGAGTAGCGATACCCCATCTTGAAAAACAATGAGGGCATGGGAAATGTTCTATTATTTACATGAAGATGAGAGGGCAGATCCACTCTATTGCCCCTACCCACAACGAAGACATGGCAAGCAATATGAAGAAAGAAAATATGGTGAGCACAACTTTCAAAGGATTCCGAATATAAGAGCCACTCATGCTAATAAGACCTAGTTGTTCCAGTTCATAGACTAGTGCCATCCTTTGGTCACTTTTTGAGAAAGTTTACTAACTGCCTTGACCTCTCCATCACAACACATAACTACCTCAAGCTCTAGATAAGCTACTGTAACAACTAGTTACACCATACAAAGACGGGCTTCTCCTGCTCTTTTTGGATATAAATGCAAGTATTGACCTAGTGGTGATGGTTTGCAACTTCACTTGAGAGCTACATTATTGCCCACATTTTGTGATTAGTTGCTAGAAGACATGGTCGATAGCAAGTTCGCTATGTGTACACACCCTTTCTTTCCCGAGTCATCATTACAGTTGTGGGATACCTCCAAAGAACACTTTGATCATTCCTCGAGTATTGTGTTACCTTCTATCCACTCATTTGTATTTTAGTCAAATTTCTTAATAATAATGATGATGAAAAAGAAAAGAAAAGAAAAGCAAGTCATGTGCTCAATGCACCTAGGGGTCCTTAATAACTAATAAGCGTTTGGTGGTCTTGGTTGGCCAGCTCTATCTCTAATCCCTTAGCCCACACCTCCACATCACAATCTCAAGGTGCATCTAGGGTAGGACATGCCACAGATGACTTGTTTCCCGAAGATCAGCATATCAGCATGACTTCTCATCAACTAGGTTGTCAAGTGTGGGATAACATTCGAAGTTTACTAGGAATTTGACTTACTCCCAATTGCACATATACGTACACCACTCACTTCACAAGTAAGGTAGATACATCCATTAGGGAGAGCATGAGTGATATGACATGTGTACCAAACTTTCTATAGACCCATTGACATCAGTGGTCCCCCACATCAACCACAATCCACCATTTGCCAGACAACCATCACCCTACTCTTCGATGTAGCCTTGCCAGAGTGTGGGCAACCTTCAACCCCGCAAGCTCATTTCTCTTTAATTAAATCTTTAGTATCAACTACCATCCCTTCTCTATTAGACCATCTCATTGATCATTCCAACATTCCTCCATTGCAATAGCAATCTATCTTTGGCATGAGTGCCATGGGAACTTGGCTAGGAGGGAGCATAATGTTAACTACAAATGCAAGACTCCGTAATTTTTGAAAAGAGAGGCCTATAGTTTTTGAAAAGAGATTATTGTATTAATCACCTCTGTATATTTTATTGAGAACAAACTCCCTCCTTGTATCAAATTAAGCAGCATCATGAGGTTGGGACACACTCAAATTAATTTCTTCATTAAAATTAAGATCTAGATGCATGCAAAATAAGGAAAGACCGGTCATGTGGCCACAAAGAGAGTTGGACGCCCAAAGGGAATGGGGAAACCCTAACCCTAAACATCATGTATACAACGGATGAAAAAGAATAGAAGAAGCTATTCATGCATGTGCTAACTTTTCTTCCTCTCTCTCTTGCTACTTTAGTATCTAAGTGTGTGAGAGTAAAGGAGAGTCTTCCTATTTTTCTCCATTCCTTTGGAGTGAGATAAGAGCTTGAACTAGAGTTTGTGGTGTTGAGCTTATGAGGGAGTGAGGGATGTGCATCGCAAAGTTCTTCTCCCATCTCTCCATCTCCTCTTAATCATAGCATCGACTCCTCTCATGTGCGTGGATGACAATGGAAGTAATAGCAAGCAAGTACATGCATGGATTGTCAAGCGTAGCATACGGATGTGAATGACTACAACATGGCGAGTATTGGTAAGTGTGTTCACTATATTGCATCGAGCCGTTATGATTTTGTGTAAGCATGCAAGTAGATTAGCTGAGAGGTAGTTGCATGCTTTGTGTGTCAAAATCCTTGAATCAATAAGGATGTGTGTCCAAGTGTCCAATGGTCTTAACATTGAGCTCATAGAGCACAATAGCTGTGTTAGCACATTGATAACAAAGAAAACCACTTAGAATATGAATATCCTTTAGAAGGTGGAGCACCATACCAAGATGGGTGTCAAAAGGCTTACTCCATGCACAAGGATACTATCAAGGCAACAAAGCACCCTAGCCACCCAAACAAAATCTTCAACACAAGCACCTAAAAATACATAGTTCAAACCAAACTAAACAACCATCGGCAACTCTAATGAGGAAGCCAATCACTAACCCTACAAAAGTGGTAGCCCCCAACTACTACCACTCTTGCATTGGAAAAGAAGGAAGTTGCCCAAACCCCAACTATCAATCTAGAGTAGTAGTAGCCTCAATTGTGCAAACCTTGTGATGATGACAAAATCCAATGAAATGAAGAACGATGAAAGACTTGAATCATAAAAAAATAGTAACTTTTTAAAGTTGCAAAACCAAGTAGATCGGGTAAATTCAACTAACCCTAACCTCTTACTAGATTAAAATCAAATTATCACAAGTGATCTCTTTTTAGTAGCTGAAGATGTAATTTAGAAGACATGACAACCTTTGCCCAAGTGTTTCCAAGAGATTGATACAATGATGAAGCTCTTTGTATGTAGCTATGAAACTATTTACACTACAACATACATATAAATGGGGTCCTGTGTGGAACATTCAAGTACCAATTGGATCTAACTTGTGTTTGCCTATTCAACTTCCTATCTCTTTACATTCTCCTTCATTATTCCTTTTCCCTCAAAATCAATAATGCTTCATATGTCTCAATTGTGGAGATTATTCTTTGCTAAAATTACAACCTTCAATAAGAAACAACCAAAGAAGGTCTCTTCTATACTTATGTATTAGTCTACGTAAGCATATCTACTCATGTAATTATTTACACTATAGCACATATATGAATTGGGTTCTTAAGTGTGGGGCATACGTAGGGTCCAAATATGAGTTCTTCATCCTTCCATGCCTTGAAATTCTTTCTTACAAGCACTTCCTCGTGAATATTACGAAAGGATTCACTAATCAAGCATGTTGACATCAACAACAATACTATCTTTTACAAAGCCTTGTAATCTAGCATTGGTTGAACTTTCATCTAGCAAGAAAGACAATTTGCATTCGTCAATGTCTCCCACAACGCGAGCCACATACCCATCAAATAACCACCATTTCTTCTACATTGAACTTTAGCACATGAGTCCCAACATTCCACATCTACAATGCATGCTGTGGCACATTACCTTTGATAGAGAGGGCCGAGGGATTCTTCTAGGACAATTTTGATAACTACCAAAAATAGTAGAACTGAAGTCCAAAATGCAAAAGCTGCCAAATGTAGCATGAGTTACCAAAATCACTATTTTCAAGATTTTTAAAATATAACAACTATTAAAAAAGGTAATTGTTAAAAATGAAACGTAACAACTAGCAATTGGAAGTAGTAAGAAGAGACAAAGATAGGAACCAACAAATAGTAAAATAATTTTTGAAGATGTTTGAGGCTTCACTGTTTCTTTAAGTTATATCTCTATTCTTTTTTTTAGTCCTTTGGCTATTCCACAATATTGTAGAGTTATTTTTTGAAAAGTATTGTGCATAGAGAATATTATTGTAAAATTAGAGCATCGAGCTCACTATCATGTAAGTTCTATAAACCCTTGGGTAAAACTAAATTTTCAATAAGCATAAGTTCATTAGAATATCCTACAAGCTAAAAAATGAAATTTCTTGCATACATTTTTGAAACCTCATGGGCAAGTTGTGAAGGCCTAGTCTATATTTTAAGTGAAAAAGAGAGGGACTAAAGGGTTGAGGGTGCTGAACCAAAAAGAAATCCTATGTATAATGTACAAAAATGACTAGAGAGCTCATTCCTTTGTGTGCAAATGTGAGAGCTAGTGCTTCTATCTTCTTCTTCTTCTTCTACACACACACACACACAAGGAGCTCCGTGCCTAAATTCTTTTGGTGCTTCGCGCCAGTGTTCTTCTAGTGTTTTGTACTAGGGTTTGAAAGCACATTTCATGTGGCAAGAGGATTTACGAGAGGGGTATATAAGGAACACAACCTCAACTTTGAAAGCTTTGGGGGTTGTGACACTCATTGATATATAGGGAGTGGAAGAGAGGTGGAAGAACATTAATAGGATCAATCCAACCATATCTCCAAAGAACCCTTATGACTATTTCTCAAAGACAAATGCATTTAAAGGTCATTCTATTCACATTGAGCCTATCACGAGATGTTTATTATTCTCACATATTTAGCCTTAATTATTATATATGTAATAAAGTACATTAAAGTAATAATAATTATAATACATGTATTATAATTATCATTGATATTGTCCACAAGGAGTGACGTGGCGAGGCATAAGTGGAGGAGGAAGTGTGCAATGGATTATCCAGCTGGCCTCTTGGATGCAACCGCGTGTTTGGATCTAATAGGTCTAGAGAAGAGAGAACAGTGTGAGACAAAAAGGACACCTGTTTATTTTCATTTTCTAGTACTTTATACACCTCCCCGTGTGAACACCAAGAAGTCCTAGATTATTAGTTACAGGCATGTGGGCTGTTGATTGGCCACGTTGGCAATCCCTCTCTCTCTTCTCTAAACCCATCAGATCGAGACACGTGGTCGCATCCAATAGGCCAGCTGGGCAATCCGTTGCGTGCTTCTTCTTCCTCCAGGTATGCCTCGCCACGTCCAGTTGTTCTCTCTCCTCAGTCGCATTTGGGGCATTGGCGGAGATGAGGGGAACTCAACATTCTCACATATTCATAGATCCCCAACATTCCAGAGTTGCGCTGTAGCAAA
This sequence comes from Lygodium microphyllum, assembly GCF_053477565.2. NCBI lineage: Eukaryota > Viridiplantae > Streptophyta > Polypodiopsida > Schizaeales > Lygodiaceae > Lygodium > Lygodium microphyllum. The sequence goes on along the minus strand of NC_141139.1, from coordinate 60,700,802 downwards.
GCAGAAAACTGCAGTCAAGCACACTTCTTCTTCTCCTCTCCAATACACATCTACACTCCACTAAATGTAGTCATATGCATCTCTTCTTCTCTGAAATACACATGCAACCCAAGAGCTTCTCTTCTCCTACCCTATACTATTAGAAACCATCTTCATCAACAAACTTCACACCAAAAAAATCAAGACGATGAGTCATCCCACATCTCCACACTCACATCCAAACTCTCCACAGTCTCACGATGCAAACGTGCATCCTGAATTCCTTCAAGAACACCAACAATCAATGATGGAACAGATGTTTCGTGTAAGTGTCTTCCCTAGTAATGGCATGTCAGTCGATATCATACATAAGTCGTGCAATTACAAAGGCAGAAGAAAACTATAGTACAATTGAAAAAGTACTGTTAGCCATAGTCTGGACTACTAACAAGCAGCACCCATACCTCCATGGTATCTTTTTTTTTATTATCAAAACTGATCATCAACCATTGATACCCATGATGCCAAAATAGCTGCACACACCAGGAAGACTACCGAGATGGATTCTAGCTCTACAAGAATGCAACTTTATTATCAACTACACAAGCCAAAGGAACATAGTGGCATATAGCTTACCAAGGATCCCACAAATACAACATGTCGAGGTATGTCACATCCCCATAGATAAAAACACATTAGTGACATTGCTACAAGCTGATCCTCATATATAAAACATAATATTCCCCATTAGAAGGGATCCAACACATGAATTGAAAGAGTCTTTTCAAAATCATAGACAATTTATTATATTCCATTCAAGAAAAAGCAACAAGGTTCTATGCGCCAGCTCTCTTAGTCAATACATACATGGAGTACTTCCACACAAATCCAATGTTCAGCCATTTGGGCTTTCACAAAATACTCTCAATTCTTAGAGCTAAATACTATTGGCTAGCAATGAGAAAGAAACATTAGATTATGTAAGGGCATGCACGACATGCCAATCATACAAGTCTCGTCAACAGAACCATGGCAAACTACAACCAATAACAATATCAGCCCCCAAGTTTGAGATGATTGGCTGGGACCTCACTGGCCCTTTCCCACAAAACACAATCTAGAAACAAATACATTGTGGTGGCAATGGATTACCTAACTAAATGGTGTGAAACCCAAGCTCTACCAAATAGTAGGCATTAGCAATAGCAGATTTCATGCCCACAAAGCATCCTGTTAGATCAAGTACAGTAATTTGAAAGTGAGGGTATGCAAAGTTTGGCAAAGAGACTTGGGAATTCAACAACTATTTACCTCCCCATACCACCCCCAAATGAATGGGCTCATTGAAAGGTTAAACAAAACCATCAAGCAGATGCAGGCCATGTACATCGATCCACTTCAACAAAACTGGGGTCAGATGCTACCCTTTGTCACACAAGCAAACTGCGCCTTAGTCCAGGAATCGACAAAAATCAGCCCCTTCAAAGCATTATATGGAAGGGACCTGATCTTCCCACCCGATCTTAGCATAATTTAGCTAAAACTAAGGCACAGTGATGTAATGGATTGGTACGCCTACATGTCCACCCATCAGCCCATATTAAGATCCACAGTATAAAAAAATATCCAGCAAGCACAACATAAACAGAAGAGGTTGTATGACGCAACACATACTCATAAGGAATACACTAAGGGGCAACTAGTCAATGTCTACTTCCCAATAAGGAAGCAAGGCTTGTCTGCATCATTTCTACATAGATGGATTGGACCATTTGAAGTCCAAGAAAGAATGAGAAGGTATACATATAAGTTGGAAAATCTCAATATTAAGGGGACAACAACAATAGCACATGTATAAAGGCTAAAACCATTTTTCAGACCATTCCTGGCCGATAGTGAACATTAGATCAGAACATTAGCAACGACAACTCTAGCCACAACCCTTGTAAGCCAGTAGCTTGCCGAAGCCCCCAATGAACCCCCGGCACCTGCAACAGCCAGCAAAATCATGCAAAACAACACCAGAGCTGCAAACTAGCCGACAACGTGCAAGCCATGATGCTGCACTTACTAGTCCTGCACCACCTCTCCAAGCAAGCCAACAACCCATAGGCAAGACGACCATGGTCGACAATCCAGCAACACATCAGCCCACAACAAAGAGAGAAGCAAAGCAACAGCCATGGCCCTCCACCCTCTCACACACCTCGCCAACAACAGAAACCAACAAACCTGTCCATAGCGATGGCCCTCACCAAAGACAGGAAAACTATCCCTCCAAAGAAGAAGGCCGCCTCTTGGATGCAATCACATGTTTGGATCTGATAGGTCCACAGAAGATTCAAGACAGACGGATTGCTAGCGTGGCCAATCAATTGTCTATAAACTAACAACCCACCAACTCGACTTCTTGGTGTTCTCACCAACTTCCAAGGTGTATAAAGTACTGGAAAATGATAATGCAGAGGTTCCTTTTCGCCTCTCACAAATTACAATACAAATACTATATGAAAGATAATTATATGTAGTAATAATTAGTTAAATTAATAATACATTAATATAATATATTATATTATAGTTCTATATACATATATTATTGAATTAGCCTATAATTATATCATATGTGTCATCATCATCATTATTATAATACACAATAGATATAATACTATGTATAATTATATATACAATTTATTATATATGCATTAATACTTATAATAATTAATTCTTGATAATTATATATAATAATTAAGTATTAGTATATAATGTAAGTATTAATAATAGGTCAACCATAATTTACATCATAATATTTAATCATAATAATAGTATATATCTCGAGGGATATTAATTATGGGTTAAGTATAAGTTACATAATAACAATATTTAATTACAACAATAGTACAATAGAGAGAGAGAGAGAGAGAGAGCCTCGTCCTTAAGTATGGAGGAGAGATGGAAAAAAAATGTAAAAAAAGGGAGAAAAAAGGGAAGGTTTAACGGGGTGATTTGGGAGGTTACCACGTGGCACTTCCAAAACCTTCTAATAATAATTATAGAAGAATAGAATATACATGTATGTATGTATGCATAATACACACACATTCACACATTGATATGTGTATGTGTGTGTGTGTGTGTATGTATGAATGAATGATACACACAAAGCGACACTTTTTTTTTTCTATCTTGTTTTTTCTATACTTGCTTATGTATGTGTGTACATATATATATATGTGTTCAATACATGTGCATCTATTTGTGTGATCTCATAAATGTGTATCCTCTCTCTCACTGTCATCATTTTTATTTTCTCTCCTTTCTTTTTCTTCTTTCTGGCTCTCATCTTTCTTCGTCTCATATGTGTACATGTTGTGCATGGACGTGTATATGCACTGTATGTATATGTACATGTACGTGTGTGGATGTGTGTGTCTACATATGTGGGTGTGTGCATGTTTGTAAATGCATATTTTATAAGTGTGTATCCATTCCCTTTCCTCTACTCTCTCTTTCTATTTTTTCTCCCGCTCATATATATATTCAGATGTGTGCGAATGTGTATGTGTATGTGTTTTGTACATGTGTGTCCATTTGTGTAGTCTCATAAGTATGCATATCTCCTCTCTTTGTTTTCTCTGTCTTGTCTCTCCTTTCTTTTTCCCTCTCATGTCTCTCTGCTCATTCTTTTTCTTCTCTCTCTCTCCCTCATATATATATATATGCACACATACATACATACATACATACATACATACATACATGCCTCTTCTATTGTTTTAATGCTCTATGTGAGTGTATGTGCATGCGTGTATGTATGTATGTATGCATATGTGTGCGTGTATGTGTGTGTGTGTTTAATATGTACATGTCTATTTGTGTGGTCTCGTACATGTGTGTCCTCTCTCTCCCTCTTATCATTTTTGTTTTCTCTCCTTTTTTTTTTCTCCTTTCTCTCATATTTCTTCACCTTATATGTGTGCATGTGTATACATGTGTCTATGCATCGCATGTATATATACATGTACATATTTATGTGTGGATGTTGTGTTTGTATATGTGCATGTATGTATATATGCATACATGTGAGTATATATGCATATATGTGTATATGTGTTTGCACATATATGTGCTCACATACATGTATACATGTGCATATATTGATAATGTGTTTTTATAATCTCATTTGTTTGTGGTTTTAGAGTATGCATACATTGCATGAATATGTTTGACCATTAAAATTATTATCTTATCCCACATGTTCAATATAAAAGAAATTAAAGTCTTTTTTTATAGTGTATGTGGCTTTGTGGATGTTTTTAGAGTATTACACATTGCATGCACATGGTTAATTAAAAAATAAATTTATATATCTCTATCTATAGGAAAAGGGGGGAGAGAGTGTGAGTGAGTGAGACAGAAAGCTACATACACTTTTTCAAAGACTCGCCCTTCCCCTTTCCATGATCATATCCTATGTTTAATTAAAAAAGAGAAACGGGGAGAGAGAGAGAGAGAGAGAGAGAGAGAGAGAGAGAGAGAGAGAGAGAGAGTGTGTGTGTGTGTGTGTGTGTGTGTACAAGTGTTCAATTGAGAGAGAGAGAGAGAGAGAGAGAGAGAGAGAGAGAGAGAGAGAGAGAGAGAGAGAGAGGGAGAGATGATGGAGAATAAATGTAACCCCCACTCACCCTTCAAGCAAAAGTTCTCTTTATTTCTTGAATACCAAACTTTCTCCTCCTTGTGCCACATAGGCTTGGGAGTCTTTTGGTTGGTTTGGGAACGCCAAGGCAAAGCTCTAAATTTTGAGTGAGAGAGAGTGTGTGAGAGAGTGAGTGAGTGAGTGAGTGAATGTGTGTGTGTGTGTGTGTGTGTGTGTGTGTGTGTGTGTGTGTGAAAACTTGAGGGAATCTTCCCTTCTCTTCTTCTTGCTCTTGGGAGTGGTGGCTACCAAATTGAAGAGGATGAGGCCACAACTCACAAGAGGATCATGAGACCATTCCTTGCTTCCTTTTGGTAGCCATGACTATAATGAAATATGAAAAGTGTGAAGCTACTATACCTTTCCCTTATGTCTTACAATATGAAACAATTTCATATGTTAGACACATGCAATAAAAATGAGATGGCATAAGGCTCAAACCTAGTTCTATTAGTAGCAATGCTAGTAGGCTATACATTAAGCCAATGGAATAAGAAGAGGAACAAAATATCCTACATTCTATGAATTGCACTAGCTTAGTCACTAAGCCAAAATTAAATACACATACACACACATAAAGTAGAATGAACTCAAGGAAACATTGAAAATGTTTCAACCTTGACTTGCGAGCTTGAACAACATGCAAATCACACAATATCCATGTATTTCATGTATACAAAGTCCCTATATGCACGATGCTAGGTATTGAACTTGTCACACATATCAACACTATGTATCTCTATCAAATGGGACATCATGTATATGTGTGTGTGTGTGTGTGTGTGTGTGTGTGCACACCTCAATCCCCTTTAGATCTTTATACGACCATGCAAAGATGTCCAAGTTCTCCTTAAGTAGGTCTTGCAGGATCGACAATTTCTCTTCTAGATATTAGTACCCACCTTTAAGTGACATTTAGTACTATCTATATTCTCAAAAGTTAATTGCTTTTCACCTTTTACTTCGTGGATGAAGGTCCCATGGATTGCTTTTGGGTATAGATTCGACTCCTTCAAGGGAGTGGCCTTCTCATCTAATGCTCCACTGGAAGCAACTTCTTTCTTCCATGATGGAGACTTGGCTAGCCCTTTGGGATGCTGAAATGGTATCATGACTTTTTTTACTTTTCTTTTGAGGATGCCTCTAGGAATGTCACATAACATGATCCATCTGAGTTTTGCTTAGGTTGCAATGAACGAATATCAAGGAGAGAGAGGAGAGAGGAGAGAGAAATACTAGATTTTTAGAATTTCATTCCCTTCATCATATTTCATAAGATTATAGCCAAATCTTGCTCTTCTTCCATAGATCAGAGATCCATCATCATCTCTCATGATTGTTGAGGCATGAAAAGGCACAAAAATCCCCAAATTTTGGGGCGCAAATAAAAAATGCCCCTCCACCTGCTCGACATGAATTTTTCATGTTTTTTCAAAGTTTCATTTCATTTATAAATTATCTAGCTTAAAACCTCCATGTTCACACTACAAACCAAGTGGTTTCGGCCCGTTCGGAGAGGCAAACAAACTTAGAATTGCAATCCAACTAGACGGCTAGCTCCGTGACGTTGAAATCTATAAACCTCAACCCCGTCGCATACTTTTTAGCTCTTAGATCATGTAGCTGCTTTAGAGCGCTAAACCTTGCAGGGATTAAATGGAGGGTCAAACGGATTACGATCGACGAACTGAGACTTGCATTCGTGGCATCGAACTCCATCTAGGAAAACTCTAGCTCATCGATTCACAACCATTTCATTTTGCATGAAAATTTGGTCTTTTACAGCCTCCCGGGCTCTTTTGTACTTCAAAAATGGTCTTTAAAATCCGCTCTCTTGTGTAAATAAAGCACGTGCAAAATATCTAAGGAAGGGTGGAATGCATGCATGTGAATGTATATGTGCACAATTGATTGAGTAACAATGAGCTAATATTATTGTCCCGATATTGACTATTCGAACAAAGTGAAAAACAATAAATATTGCATGTTATTGTAGTGAGTGTAACAAATTGTTTGATACCCTATTCTCTTATAGTATGTCCACACAATAATGCTCAATTGAAAGTAGCAAAAATATGTGTGATATAGTTTCATTTATGTGTGCACAATAATGAAAGTGATATATTAGGATATAATATCAAATCATACACATAAAAATGAGAGGTATGTGAATGTATATATGCACGTGGGAGTAACAATATAACATTCTTTTTGTCCTACTATGAGAGAGAGAGAGAGAGAGAGAGAGAGAGAGAGAGAGAGAGAGAGAGAGAGAGTGGGTGTGTGTGTGTGTGTGTGTGTAGGAGAGGGAGAAAGAAAAAAGTTGCTAATTGAGAGAGAGAGTGTGTGTGTGTGTGTGTCAGAGGGGGAGAAAGTGAGGAGTTTCTATTTGAGAGATAGAGAGAGAGGAGAAAGGAAAGGAGAGAGAGATAAAGCGAGAGAGAAGGTGAGTGTAAGAGAGGGAGAAAGTGAGAAGTTGCACAGAGAGAGAGAGAGAGAGAGAGAGGAGAGAGAGAGAGAGAGAGAGAGAGAGAGAGAGAGGAGAGAGAGAGAGAGAGAGAGAGAGATACTGCTACATGGGACTAGGAGAGATAGATAGAGAGAGAGAGAGGGAGATGGGGAGGAGAGAAAATAGAGAAAGAATAATTGGTGGAAGATGGGGGGGAGAGAGAGAGAGAGAGAGACCTATGATTGAGGTAATTAACATGGGGGAAGAAACACGGGAGGAAACGATAGTGGTGGAAGAGGTGGAGGTGGTAGTGACAGCGGCGGTGGAGGAAGCGGTAGAGGTGGTGATGGTGGTATAGATGGTGGTGGCAGTAGGGGTAGTAGTGGTGCTTGATATGTGCATAAGAGAAGAGGAGGAATAACTAGACTATGTGAAACAAAAAATGGAGGTTGCCCAAAAAAGCTCACTCAAAAAGATCACTTCTTGCACACACTCGAAAAAGTGTGCCCTTTCTAGGAGTTGTGTCTACCTTACCATGTAGTGTGTTGTGCAAATGATGGTGGAATTGGGAGATGGGTCAAGCCTAAGGTATTGTCCCACACTAGACGACCCAATTTGTGAAAATGGGGGTGTTGTGAGAGTGACTTCCTTAGGGAGATAGGTCTATCAATCATGTGATCTGACCCTTGATGTGCCCTAAGTTGTGATGTGGGAGAGGGGCTTGGGTGGTCCCTAAGTGCAATGCTTGTGACACTCATAAAGTATAGATGGGTTGATTTCATTGTTGTGGTCCTTTTCTTCCCACTTATTTTTCTTCTTGTCCTTTTTTTTTCTTATCTTTTTTTTCCTTCTTTTCTCTTTTCTTTTTTTTCCCTTTTCTCTTTTTTTCTCTTTTTTCTTTTTCTCTCTTTTTTTTTGAATTATAAAGGGAGCACACTAAGACGCATCCCGTTCATGTGCGCAAGGGTCAAGACTATGTGGTAGTTTAAGGGCTTTGCTTAGGAAGGCCTTGCTATGTAGATACCCCTTAGGTTAGATCTTACATTAAGTGGAGTAGATGACAAAAACAGGTGGTTACACCTAGTGAATCTACTATCACTCATGTCTTATAAGAGGTTCATACAAAATGTTGGCAAGAGGGTGGCTCTTATCATGAGGCACATCATTACATAGCTATCTATTCCGGCATTAATATCAAAAAAGAAGGGCAATAACCGCTCTTCCTCCATAGTAGGCTTTTGTTTTGAACAGTTCTCTCTTTCTTCATCGTACAAATCCTTTAAGCTATCTTCTCATTCCCTTGCCTTTAAGCCTGATTCTTTTAGTGCAATTGTCTCCCTTTTTAAGATGGTCATTACCACGGTTTTGAGATCTCCTCTACTACTTATCTTTCCACCTTCTCTAGTGCTTCCTATTTGAATTATGGCCATTAGTTCTCCTCCAAAGCCTATGTTTGAAGCCGTGGAGTCAAGTTTTTCCTCTTTGACTTTGTTGTCATAGAGTTGAAGACTCCCCTCTTGTTGCCCTTGGTGCTATGTCTACTACATTTATCAATGCCTAGATTGTCTTCGAGATGTAGGCATTCCAATTTACCTCATCCATGGCATTTTCTATAAGGCTTTATAACAATGTTACACCGATTCTATTCGTGAGAGCATTATATCTCTAGCTTAAGAAGAGGGTATGGACTATTTTTGCCTGCATTTGGATGGTGGGGTTAGGAATATCAGCTAGGTTGATCCCATCATTTGTACAGACCTTTTTACCCATCCTTAGTGTCCTATATACATCCCTCTTTGGCCTCTTCTCTAGCTTAACTACTAATCCTAAGGCCTTCTCCACAATTTTTGGATTAAGGGCAACTTTCACCCTTCTAGAGGTCTCTTCTTGCCTAATGGTTACCATGTTGCTATCTCTTTGGACATTAGGTGTCTCAGAAATTTGGTACATTTGTTGTGGTCAATGTCTTGTCCCACCTTTTCCATGTACATTGCAAGATTATATCATTTTATCATTTGTGCCACTGCCTCTTCAAATGCCACCACTCCTTCTAGATTGTGGATGCTCTGGTATTTTAATTGGTTGAACACTCGTATCTCCATGACTAATCCATATCTTTTGTGCTCCTCCTTTGAGAAGGAGAGCCTATTGGCTTTATCATATTGACCTGCCATTTAGGTTCATGTCACCACACAATAACCCACAATTAGTTCTCTTTAAAGGGCATCTCTTGCATTGAAGGTATAGTGATTAGAAAGATTAGTGTACCACAAAATAAGAATTCTCACATTAATCAATCCACACATTTTTACACATTCATTCTTCTCTTAGAATTCAATTCCTATTTCGAGTTTTCATCCATTTTCCATTTTTACCCCCTCCCTCTTGGAAAGGATAGAAATCCTTCCAAGGATTGTGGGAGTCAAGGTGTATGGAGTGCCTTGCTTTCTCAAGAGCTAGTCATAGAACTTGGGGTTATACTCTAGAGTCGCATAACGGTCCATATCTTATTGGCAAATGCCCACTTGAGTGATATAAGTTAACACATCAATCAAGAGATCACCGAAATTAAGTCAACTTGCAATGTGGAGTTCATCCTTTGTTAAGATTTTATCCAAGTATAGGTGAAGCATGATATTGTCTTCTAATGGCCAATTCCTTGTTATGGTTAACACTCTAAATGAGGTTGGAGCCACATAGGTCTAGTCATGCTTGGAAGTCTTAATGGCACATTGTTGCTCTGCATTGGTTATGATTTGGTAACCTTCTTGAGCCCATGCAAGGCACAAAGTATACCACTGTATAAGAAACTAGACCCAGACTTAACAAGTCGATGAAGTTCAGAAAGTTGCTAAGGTGGCATGGGAATTTTACTTTTCTTATAAGAGGTGATTAAGCATTGGCTTAAGGCCTCTTCTCGTGAAATTTCATTGCCAAACATTTCATCTTCAATAGTGGAAGTGTTTGTAAAAGTGAACTTGTATTCTTCCCAATAACACGGCAAGGAACATACCTCTCTTGCTATGGGTTCATCAAGTAGACCTAGGTCCAAATGTTTGTAACTTATAGCAAATAACATGAAAGTTGAGTCCAATCGTTAGATGCATGTTACCAAGTCATCCCCTCTATCCATGACCATGTTGGAAGCCACTTCAAGAGTGGATCGTTGTGGCAGAAATGGCCTAAGGCCTACTGGTGGTTTGGGTTTAGTTGAAATTGACAAGTTGATGCACGGTACTTCCACTTGGGGATTCTCAGTGAGTGTGGCAAGCTTGGTTTGAGAGGTTTCGAGTCGGATTCATGCTATGCCATCATGTGTTGTAGTGGTGGTGAACTTAGAGGCATTAAGCAGGAGCTTATTCATGAGCGGTTGCTTATAGACTCGTGGTTCAGCTTTGGGTCGATAGACCATTTGAGCACCCAAATATTGAGTTCTTCTCCCCTATTTTAGTTGACATTTCTAGGCCTTGGTTTTAGGGCATGAGATTGATGATTATACATGGCACTTGAGATTTTAGGCAACCACAACAAGGTGTTACCCCCATAGTAGCATTGGGCTTACAACATGGCTTTTAGAACCGAGCACTACGCAGTCATATGTGAATTATAGGAGCACCAAATTTGCCATTTAGGCCTAGAATTTGAGGCATGGACACTATGCATTCCCAATGATTGATGTTTGTGAGACTATGGTCTATGCTTAGGGACCGCCTTGAGTGTTTGGGCCATAGCTTTAGGTGTAGTTTCTAGATGCGGCTATGAAGTTACTATGGGGGTAAATTGTGATGTACTACCCCCTCCCTAGGGTTAATACTAAGTTTGGATGCCAATGGCACTAGAGGCTTTGAGGAAATCATGGTGCCCTTGCTAAACGCCATTACTATTCTAACATTACTAATGGCAAGGTGGATGTGCCACAACACATAGTCAACATTACAATGAGCTTGTTTCTTGAACACATGCCCTAGCAATGATTCCTTAGCAACACTCTACTTGTTAGGCAGCATATAAAAGAAAATGGATAGGCTCTCAGTCTCAATAGAAACCGTTAGTTTACATTTTTCCAAAAGTGGATGAGACTGCCCCCCAAACGAGCTAAGTTTTGTAGTGGTTGGTTGAAATTGGGGTTGACCCATGGTGGCTTATTGTTCATACATTAAGATATTGGAGTTGGCTCCCTCATTAGCACATTAAAGGTGCATGTCTTTTGGGCGGCTACGATTATTTGCAAGTAGGCTAGTGCTACTACTTTTGCATCTGCCTCCTTGAGTTCAGTTATGGTTGCAACCCTCACATTTATTGATGCTTCTATCATTGGAGGTTCATGAAGTGAATGTGACAGAGAGCAATAATTTTTAACGTGACTTCCATTGAAAAAACCTATGCCCTCTCCTTCTAGATTTTCAAGTTCCATTTTTCTCGTTCTATTGATATTGTGAACGTTGAAGGAGGTAATGTAAAGGCTCGAGCTAGATTAGAAATGAGTGAAGTATATGTGGTATGGATAGTTCAATGTCTCAAGGAGAAGAGGGTGAGATTGGTTTGAGAAAGGATAGAATATATGTGTGGCTAGAAAAAATATTCTTTGAGGATAAGGTTGGGTGAGAATTAAATGGATTGTGTGTGGGAGATCACTTTAATGGGTAATGGATGGGTGGGCCACAAAAAAGATAGTGAGAGAGAAGGGGTTTAGACCTTAATATGGCAAAGGACCAAAGGGGTAGGTTGGTGGAGAGAGAACATAAGATGAGATAAGGATGACAATAATGATAAAGAGGACAAATATATTTCTCTCTCTTAAGGAGAGGTGATAATGAAGAAGTAAGAGTAGGTGAAGATGATAAGAATAGATAAGAAGTAGGTGGACAGGATAAAATAAGTTCAAGATAATGAGGATAAGGTGCATGTGGATAAGGTTAATTTACCCTGACACAAATTCAAATTCTATTATCTACACATAAAGCCATTGATTTGGATTGCATGCACGAAATGAATCTAAGGATTCACCAAGTAGAAAAAAGCCAAAAGCTAATAATCTAGGCCCTCATCAGGAGCTTGGTGTGCTTTGATACCATGTAGTGAAAGTGATGGTGAGAGAAAGAGAGAGCTATGCGGATTGCCCATGAGAGACAACACTATAGAAAACTTGCTTAAAGAGGGACAAAATGATCATGGACTTACATAGCTCATCCAATTGAGCACAATCATCTACATCAATACATTTGGGCTTGACATCCTCATGTTTCGAAGGCTTAATCTATATTTTTTAAACTAAAACTTGACAAAATTTGTCCTTCCAATAGCTATAGTTGGTGCCATCCAACTTGTCAATACTAAAGATAGTGAGTTTTGTTGAGAAATAGACAAATGATGTATGCTCCAAGAGGAGCTGTCCTGAATCCCATATGCATAGTGAGGAGAGTGGAACAACTCAAAGCCTATAAAGCATTGTACTTGACTATGAAATGAACACAATATCATGATGCTTTGTACTTTCAGTTAAGTGTCTATCATTGTCGATTCTACACAAGATTGTGTTTATGAGTCCAAGCTAATCTATCTTGGAACCTAATTCACTTGTGTAATAGTTTGTCTCTACTTGTCCATGTCATTATGAACTTGGTTTACATCTTTGATCCACCATAGCTTGTGTCATGTCCTAGATCCACATAATTTAACATGGTATCAGAGCCCAGTTGGGCATGGCACAGCTCACACTCTGAATCTCTAGTCTACCTTCATCTCTGGTGATCTCTAACCAGCCCACATTCAGCTCATATCTTCAGTTTCAACTTCAAATCTCAGTTGGACCTTGTGGCAGCCATAGCCAGCAGCACCCTGTCATCTTGAAGCTCCTGTATCTCACTCCACATACCAAATCTCTCTGAGCTTCCTTCTGGAAATTTGTTCTCCACCTCACAAAGCTTCCTTGTATTACATCAATCCATGAGATTTGGCTATCTGGACCTCAACATTGTCACTATTGTCAGTTGCTGCCATAGCCCCAATTTGTGGCCTGCAGGACATACCTCACTTTGAGCTCTCATATCTCTCAAATCAGGCAATATTTCAGTGTGCTTTCTTCAGGAGGATTGTTCTTCTACTCAAGAAGCTTCTGTCTATCACATCTAAGCCTGACATTGGATACCTACAAGCCTGGCATTGCTGAAATTCGATGTCGCTACCATAACTGCGCCTAGTTACGTTTCGCTGATCTGCGCGCATACTACTGTAGCCGATCTTGACGATTATCATGGGGCTCTTGTAGAGCATGGAGTAAGCTACATTTCCATTTTAAAAAAATTCAAAATGATCAAATCTAGCTCTAGATATCTGGAAAAAACCAGGCCTGGGTCAAAACCCTAATCTAAGAAGCCATAGCCATCAAGATGCAAGCTCATTTTTTCTTCAATTTCTCATTCCCTTCAACTTAGGGCACACACTGCCACTCTTATCTGAGTTTGAACTCAGTTCCCAGCAAGATTAACACTTCAAATCAACAAGCAAAAAGAAGATCAAGCACCGACATTCAATACTAAGCTCAAGAATAGTATCTATTGATACTCAACTAGTGTCAGTTGACACTAACCTCCTTGTGACACTTCACAAATCCCCCTTGCTGGTCTTTTCTCAGTTAATTGGAACTGCTCAACATGGCAGAACTTGAGAAAATAGCAAAGTTCAATGGAGAAGGCTTCCATGCCTAGAAGGAAAAGACCATGTACCACCTGATGCGAAAGGACTTATGGGACTTGTTTGAAGATGATGCAGATAACAAGAAGGAAGATGATGAAGATGGGTTCATTGAAGAAGACCAGTTAAAATCCAAAGAATGAAAGAAGATGAATAATAAGTCACTAGGCATCATTGCTTGGGGATTAAGTGATGATGTGCTACATCATATATCTGGCATTAGAAATGCTAAAACCGCCTGGGAGGAACTTGATAAAATGTTTGGTACTCAAGCAAAGAATTCAAAGGTAAAACTTCTCATGCAGTTTTATAAACTGGATATCAAAGACAGTGCTTCTATGACCATACACATTAATAAGTTTAAGAGTTTAAAAACTCAACTTGCATCTCTTAAAAAGAATATTGAGGAAGATGAAGCAATAGCCGTACTACTTGCAAGTGTAAACAATGATCCATATGAAAATCTTGTGTCCACTTTGAGTAATGTTTCAAGCCTCACACTTAAAGATATTGAGCACTCACTACTCGATGAAGAAGGCAAAGTAAAAACCAAGAATGCAAAAGACAATGTCTCATCATCTAGGGACAATCTTTTGTACACCAAAGGAGCTGCTGGACCTAAAGGAAGAGGTCGAGGATTCATCAACAACAATAACAAGGATCGGATTACATGTCACTATTGTGGTAAGACTGGCCATGTAGCCAGTGAATGTTTCCACAAGAAGAGAGCCAATCACGAGGACAGTCTTACAATAAGTCATCTAGCCATAGGTTCTCATTGACTTGTAATTACTATGAGAAAGAAGGACATATTTGGCCATAGTGTCATAAAATGCATGAGGACAAGTGCAAGGAAAAGAGCAAGGGTAAAGTACATGACAAAAATGATGATTGCAGCATTGTCCCTAGCAAGTCCAACGTTAAGGTTGAAGTGATTGATGTTATGCAGAGACGATTCTGATGATGATTTCATACTTTCAACTTCTTCTTTTGATAGCTCACAAGTGATTGATGCCTTGTCAAGATATGCTTAGTGTTGTTTGATAGATTCAAGGCTTCCTTTCATGTGACCCTTCATAGAGAGTGGTTTCACTCCTATCATAGTATGTCTAGATTTGTCCATTTAGATAATGACCTAGCATTAGAGATAGTTGATATTAGTGATGTCTTAGTTCAAGTAGCATGTTTACTCTTCATAATGTACGTCATATACCGGCTCTCATGAAGAGCCTTATCTCTATTGGCACCTTGGATGATGCAAATTATCTTGTCTCTTTTGGTGATTCCTCATAGAAGATTACCTAAGAATCTTGTCATTGCATGTGGTGCTAAGTCTAATACTCTCTACCCCCTAGAGATAGATGATAACATGAGCATTTTCCACCCTCTATGGATTATGTTATGGTGACAGATATTGGTGAGCCTCTTATTGTTTATCGCAGCACAGAAGAGCGGGAAATGAAAAAAAGAAAAGAAGAAAAAGGCACCTTAACTGGCAACTAGACCCTGGAAAAAATTAAATGCACGAGCACGACCCTCAAGAAGTCTTAGAGTCGCCCAAGGAGAGTAAAAGATAAAAAGCGCACCATTAAGTGTGAAAACGCTTCCAAATCCTTGTAAGAGAGTTCCATGCTCACTCCTGTGCAAATTGTATGCATTAGTTGGGGATAGGATAGACTAGAATGGTGGGAAATGAGAAATGGGCCTAGGCTAATGGCTGGCCATGTAAAAAAGGGGGATGACCGCCTATGAAAAGTAGGGCATGTATATAAAGTTGAAAAGTGAATGGGAAGCTTATTCTTGTGTGTAGCCAAAGCTTCTTCTTCTTCTTCTTCTCTTGTTTCTTGCCTTCTTGCTTGTGCTTGAGAGAGGGATTGAGAGAGTGTGAGGGAGTGAGGGAGTAATTGTGTGAGAGTGAGGGATCTTGGAGAAGAAGTTCTCCATCTTCTCTCTTCATCTTCCCCTCCTCTCTTCTCTTCTCTTGTCTCGCGCGTGGCTATGGAGGATGAAGCTCATGGGAGAGGGATTGAGGTTGCTTGAGCTTGCCTCAAGGATCGTGGAGCTACCGGTGTGCAAGAGAGAGGAGGGTACTCGATCCAGCGTCAAGGTAAGCTCACTACACCCGTAAGGTAGGCATTGCACGTCGGCTATGTGAGAGGTAGCCATGGCCGCTCGGTTCGAAACACTTGAGCAATAAGTGGTCCGTAGGTCTCGGGGTAGAGCTTCAAGCTCCTCTCCATTTTGGTTCCGTTGCCGGGACTAACGGAATCTGTTGGGGGTAAAGGCGCCTCCGTCGTGCCGCCCTGTGTATTACTACACTGACAGTACCCGCCACTGCACACTGCAGGTGGCGGGCGCCCGTCACGTCACTTTATTCTTTATTCTTTTAGTGACAGTTTGAATAAAGGAAGGCCCGGTCACACATTGTGACTGTTGGAGTTTCCATTTCTTATCTCTCTCTTTCTTGCTCTTGCTCTCCGGCCATAGCTCGCGTGCAAGCTTCGATCCTTCTCACCTTTCAACTGGTATCAGAGCTTGGCATTCTCTTGCTCGAGCTCGACTCGGTGCTTCCCGACCTTCGCATCGACTCGCTTCACGAATTTGGTCTCCATCGCGGCAGCCATAGCCGACCTCTTGAGCTCCCGACTCTCCCCGGCTTCCCGAGCTCCATCCCGGCCTTCTTGAGCTTCATCAGGGCCTTGCCCTTGAGGTATTGCTTCAGCATTTGCAGGCATTTGAGTGTATTCTCAGTTTGAAACAGGGTAGGAACAAAGGGCAACCACTCTTCTTGAGCTCCATAGCTCATATCTTCCCTCCCCTTTGCATTGGGCCTTCATGGCTTGGTATGTGCCTACATTGGGCCATTATTGAGCCCCCCCACACTCAACATTTAGCCACGTGATTAAAGCAGCACTCCAGGCCTCAACACACTGAATATGGCGCCCATTTTCAGACTTTGACCTCCACGTTTTACAGCTAAATGCTTTGTTGCTCATGGAGCACTCATCATTGGCCTATTTGGAGGGCATTTGAGCCATTTTTGGATGTCATTTTGATGCTTTGGCTTGACATTGAGGTTGGGAGCTGATCATTCTCAGTTTTGAAACTGTCATTCACTGCATAACAGTGCTGGAAACAGGGCAGCACCCCTGACACTGACATTTGTTGCTTATGCCTCATTCCATTGGAGCTATTTGATGCCCATATGCGGTCTACTTCCTACCCGGATGTATTGGGGATGTATGCATTTGGTTTGACCATGATTTTGGCTTGAATACGGGGCTGAAATCTACTGTTTAGAATAGTAAATACATGCTGGAATAACAATGGGCTGAAAGTACTTTACATGCTTTGGCACTTACCTACCGATACCGGATGTATGCTTTGAGCTTTGGCATGATGTCTTTGACATCTGGGGACGACTTGGAGCAATTTTGGCTTGAATACGGGGCTGAAATCTACTATTTAGAACAGTAAATACATGCTGGAATAACAGTGGGCTGAAGGTACTTTACATGCTTTGGCACTTACCTACCGATACCGGATGTATGCTTTGAGCTTTGGCATGATGTCTCTGACATTTGGGGACGACTTGGAGCATATGTATGAGATTATGGGATGCTTTTGAGCTTCGCATTAGCTCCGTCTTCACTGGCATTTGGACCGACTTGGCATGCTCGTGGACCACCTATGCCTCATGTCTCTGCTTGACAGTTAGGCTTTTGCATTACATGCTTTGGTTCATGACATATGCTATTTGGTTCGTGTATGCCATACCGACATTTGGAGCTTGGATTTGGATGTATTTGAGCATTCACAACTTACTTGATCACTGATCTTGGTTGCTATTTGGATGTCATTGAGTTGACCGAGAGCTTATTTGGGCTTATGTATTGCTTCATGGTTAATACGACCGGTGCTTCATGTATGTCATGCTCTCTTGGATGTGCTTGATGCATTGACAGGGTCACTTATCACTGGTGCTTTCTCTTGGGTTGTTTGAGCTTATGAGCTCGCTTTGTATGCCTTTTGTGCCAGTGGGAGCATTTTACATGCTTGCTTGACCTTTGACAGTTGCATGCTATTGGAGCACTTACATGTATTTGGAGCCATTTATGTCTTGAGCAGCTACATATGCATTGAGACTTTGGGATCATACTCCGATCTTTATGGATATGCATTGATGTACTCTTGGTTCACAAGATGCTTATGAGCTGAGTCTCATATTTGGATCTTTCTCTTTGAGCAGACACCTATTTGTGTCAGGTTTTGGCAGTTACAGGAACACTTTGCCTAGAGTGTCTGGGGGTGTGCCTTTCACTAGCAGATGTTATTTTGACATGCTTCGGTGTTAAGCTCATGTTCTTTTCACTGTCATTGGCCTTTCTTATGTCCGTTTCATGCCGGCTTTGGACCTAGCATTGTTTGCTTGACATTGGATCCTATTTTGGGACAGTTTGCTCTCTAGACTACATACCTGCAATTTATTACAGCAAGCAGTTATTGGTGGACTGAGGTGTACTTTTCATGCTGAAATATCCTGATTTGGTGTACTGCACCTAATACTAACTGGGCATCAACTTTTGGCACACTTTGCTCGCTCTTTGGACCCCGTTTTGGTCATTTTTGGGCAGTTTCTGCAGTAAAACAGCAAGCAGTTTTGGACTGTTTGGGCATTTCCAGCCTGCATAATGGCGTCATCTTCGCATGATAGTGCCATCTTTAACATTACAAAGTTAGATGGTACCAACTACTCTTACTGGAAGAGTCAAATTTGGCAGGTCTTGGTGCAGAAATCTCAGATTAAGCCACTTCGGTTGAGTGGGGAGCAGCCTGAAACTATGGACAATGACGACTGGCTTGAACTTGATGAGCTATGCAAGTCCACGATTGTATTGTCTCTCACTAAACAGGTACATTATAATGTATTTGAGGAAGCACAGAGTGCATGGGATCTATGGAATAAGATCAAGAATCTTTATGATAAGAAAAGTCCGGCGAGTCAGATGTACTGGTTGAAGCAGCTTATGGATCTGCGCATGAAGGATAATGCGACTATGTCTGCTCACTTGAGCCAGTTCCATGCTATACTGAAGAACCTGACTTCGCAGGATATCACCTTTGAAGAGGAATTAACTCCTCTTTTCTTGCTTGGGACTCTGAATGAGTCATGGGATGTATTCCGCACTGCCCTATGTGCCTCTAGTGCTACTCTAAAATTGGCAGATGTTGAGAGTGCTCTTCTTCAGGAAGAGGTGAATCGCAAAGACTTGGATGCCTCTCGTGGTAGTCAAGCTTTGATAGTTAGAGGCAGGAATGACAGGTATGACCGTGGTAATGGCCGAGGCCGTGACTCGTAGAAGGGTCGGTCTAAATCTCGTGGCAAGTCGCGTAGTAAGTCGCGTGGGCGCAATGCAAATGTCACTTGTCATCATTGTGGGAAAAAGGGCCATATTAGACCACAGTGTCATGAGTTGCGCAATGAGAAGCGCAAGGATAAGGGGAAAGATAAAGTGTAGGAGAAGTCCTCTAATCGCAGCATAGTACCTGCGAAGTCCAGCGTCAAGATTGAGGATATTAATGTCATGCAGACTGAGGAGTCCGATGGTGGTGATGAGTTTATACTTGCAGCTAGTTCTTCTGATGCTTCACACTTGACTGAGACATCTAGTATGTATGCACAGTGCTGGTTATTGGATTCAGCAGCATCCTTCCATGTGACGCCTTACCGTGAGTGGTTCCACTCTTACCGCACTATATCTGGTTCAGTTAGACTTGGAGACGACAGGTCTCTTGACATTGTGGGCATGGGTGATATTCAGTTGCAGTTTTCCACTGGCAGTTCATTTTTGCTTAGGGATGTACGTCATGTACCTGCGCTTACGCGCAGTCTTATGTCTGCAGGACAGTTGGATGATGCAAGGTTTCATGTCTGTTTTGGGGATTCTGCCTGGAAGATTACCAAAGGCAGACTTGTGCTTGCTAGAGGTGCCAAGGCTGGCAGCCTCTATCCTCTTGTTGTATTTGGTCTTCTGTAGACCATGTTTTGGCAGTGAGCTCTATCCCACATGTATCACTTTGGCATACCCGTTTGGGGCATATGTCTTTGAAGGGAATGAAAATGTTATCTGGTTTGCAGTATCTTCTGCCTTTGGACTATGTACGTTTTGACTCGTGTCATCATTGTCTTTATGGTAAGCAGAATAGGTCTACGCATAAGAAATCGGGTAGGCCACGCATGAGTGAGCCCTTGGCATTGGTGCATTCCGATGTTTATGGGCCTATGCCTTGCATGTCTATGGGTGGCGCGAAGTACTTCGTTACCTTCATTGATGATTTTTCTAGGAAAGTGTGGGCTTATCCCATAAAGCAGAAGTCCGATGTCTTGGCAGTTTTTCAGAGATGGCTTGCTCTTGTTGAGAAGCAGACTGGGTATAGGCTGAAATGCCTTAGGACAGATAATGGGGGAGAATATGTCTCGCATGCTTTTAAGTAGTTTTGTGACGACAGGGGTATTAAGCGTCAGTTGACCGCCCCTTACACCCCACCCCAGAATGGTTCTGCTGAGCGCATGAACAGGACTATTCAGGAGCGTGTGCGCTCTATGGTTAGCCATGCAGGCCTACCCCAAAGTTTTTGGGCTGAGGCAGTTAGTACGGCAGTACATGTCATAAACCGATCGCCTTCCAGTGGATTGGATTTCCAGGTTGTAGAGGAAGTTTGGGCTAGTAAGCCACCCTCTTATGCGCATCTCCGTGTCTTTGGATGTGAGGCATTCTACCATGTGCCCAAGGACAAGAGGAGTAAATTGGATCCAAAGAGCATTAAATGCATATTCCTTAGCTATGGTGAGTCAGGAGAGATGGGCTATCGCCTATGGGATCCGCAGGCGCGAAAAATAGTACGCAGCCATGATGTCGTCTTCCATGAAGACAAGATGCACAGGCAGCCTGAGAAGGTGGTTGAGATCCGTAGAGTGATCTTTCAAGAGGAGCCTAGAGCTCCAGCACAGCCAGTAGTACAGCTTGCAGCAGTTCCTCCACAGGGCCAAGGTGTTGGACAAGCAGTTAGACAGGCAGCAGAGCCTGCGGTGAGACGGTCTGCTAGAGACAAGACGTCCACCTGACATATTTCAGCCCTCTATGCATTATGTTTTGGTTACAGATGCAGGAGAGCCTTTCACTTATCATGAGGCTATGCGCAAGGGTGACAGTCACTCCTGGGAGAGGGCTATGCAGTCTGAGATAGACTCCCTGCATAAGAATGAGACTTGGGATTTGGTTGCCTTGCCTAAGGGCAAGAAGGCTTTGCCATGCAAGTGGGTGTACAAGCTGAAAAGTACCCCTGGACACCCCAAGCCGGCATACAAGGCTAGATTGGTAGCAAAGGGTTTTAAGCAGGAACATGGTGTGGACTTTGATGAGGTCTTCTTTCCTGTGGTTAAGATGACCACCCTGCGCTTAGTCTTGGCTTTGGTTGCACAGCTTGACTTAGATCTATATCAGATGTATGTCAAGACGGCTTTTCTACATGGGGACTTGCATGATGAGATCTATATGGATCAGCCTAAGGGCTTTGCAGAACTTGGCAAGGAGCACCTAGTGTGCAAGTTGAAGAAGAGCTTGTATGGCTTGGAGCAGGCCCATAGGGGATGGTATCATAAGTTTGATGCCTTTATGCAGTCACAGGGCTACAGCAGAAGTGCTATGGATCCGTGTCTTTACACGAAGAAAGCCTGTGATGGCAGTTTGCTTATCTTGGTACTCTATGTTGATGATATGCTGATAGCAGGGAAAGCTCATGATGAGTTAGATGCTCTTAAATCTCAGCTGAAGAAGAGCTTTGAGATGAAGGATTTGGGACAGGCCTCACATATACTTGGGATGCGCATTAAGCGCGATAGGCATCAGGGGCTTTTGTATCTCTCATAGCGGGAGTACATTCATAAAGTCCTTGAGCGCTTCCGCATGCAGGACGTAAAGCCTATTGGCTGTCCATTACCTTCTTATGTGAAGGTATCACAGGCCGATTGTCCGCAGACAGATGAGCAGAGGGCCGAGATGGCCAAGATCCCTTATGCTTCAGCCGTGGGCAGTTTGATGTATGCCATGATAGCCACTCGTCCAGATATTGCACATGCAGTTGGTGTTGTGGCACGCTATATGGCTACACCTGGCAGAGCAGACATTGGGATTTCGTGAAGGGTATCATGAGGTACGTGAAGGGCACAGCAAATATGTGTATTTGCTATGGCAGCCAGGATAGAGGGGTCGTGGGATACACTGACTCCGATTATGCAGGACATGCAGATAGTAGGAAGTTCACTTCTGGCTATGTATTCACCTATGCTGGAGGGGCTGTCTCTTAGATGTCCAAGGTTCAAAAGTGTACGGCTTCGTCTACCACTGAGGCCGAGTATGTTGCAGCCACTGAGGCTTGCAAGGAGGCCATATGGTTAGGCCGTCTAGTTGCTGACCTTGGGATTGATGCTACACCTACACTGCATTCGGATTCTATGAATGCCATTCAGTTGGCTAAGAATCCGGTCTTCCATGCGAAGACGAAACACATGGAGGTGAGGTATCACTTCATACGTGGTGTCGTGGAGGACAGGTCTGTTGACCTTATCAAGATCTCCACTGACGAGAATCCTGCAGATCTGCTCACGAAGAGCCTCACTACTGAGTGCTTTGCCTTCCTCAGGAGGTTGATGGGCGTTGGATGAGATGTCGCCTTTCCTCATCCCTTGTACCTATGTACATTTGTACTGTCTTTTCTTTTTTCTTTTCTCTCTCACTAGGGCAGATTCGCCTTTAAGTGGGAGGTTGTTGGGGGTAAAGGCGCCTCCGCCGTGCCACCCCGTGTTTTACTACACTGACAGTACCCGCCACTGCACACTGCAGGTGGCAGGCGCCCGTCACGTCACTTTATTCTTTATTCTTTTAGTGACAGTTTGAATAAAGGAAGGCCCGGTCACACATTGTGACTGTTGGAGTTCCCATTTCTTGTCTCTCTCTTTCTTGCTCTTGCTCTCCCGCCATAGCTCGCGTGCAAGCTTCGATCCTTCTCACCTTTCAGAATCGAACCTTGAGCGCCGCATGCATCAAATCAAGCATAGAAGTAGGGTTTGCAGCCTGAACCGATGCTCGAGATAACTAGGAGATTTAGGAGGGTTTAATCCGTGAAACAAGTAAGTATTTGGGTTTGTTGGAAGCATTAGATTAGGATTACCATTCTGCATTTCTGTTTTGCATGTTGGCTGCACTAGATTAAGGTTAGTTTAGGGTAAGAAAAGAGAAAACAGAGGTTCTGTCTACTACTGAAAACAGGGAAACAAGGGACCAGATTCAAGTTTCTGGGTGAAACAGGGAAAGGGAACTGGCTGTAAGGTTTTGTAGTGCTGGGAAAGGACCTTAAGAGGCTTGGGAGGCCAGGACAAACCTCATTTCTTTGGTTAGCCTTGTGTGTGTGAGTGAGAGAGAGAGAGCTTCTGATTCACAAGAAGAGGAAACGCCACCACAATTCTAGGTGCCATCGATTCGTGCTGCTCCAGGTGAGTCTGGTGTTTTTCAATAGTGCTCTAATCAGATATGGGAAGTCTATAGTGATTGTGTGCAGCAGACATTAAGAGGGATTCAAATGCGTCGGAATCACGCCCGCCGTCGATGTAGTCGATCCAACTCGCAGTGGTCCAATTCCCAGAATCAGACCACCCGAGTCCTGGGGTCGAACCATCCGATTCCCAAAATCGGACCATCCGACTGAGGGAGTCGGACCATTATAGTCAGACCATCGTAGTCGAACTCGGACCAGTCATAGTCGGACCACTTTGAAAGTAGGACCAACCTCCTGGTCCGATTCCCAGAATCGGACCACCAGGGTCGGATGAGTCCCAGAATCGAACCAACCCCGTCCGACTATTCGAGTCGGACCAGACCTGTCCAATTGCAAGAATCGGACTGTTCGACTCCCAGAGTCGGACCAGCTCTGTCCGATTCCCAGAATCGGACCATCCTACTAGAAGGAAAAGATAAGATCTTTTACTGGCCTTGCCACAGACCTGACCCCAGGATGCAACCCTGAACACCCCCAAGACCCAGTTTGACCATTAGACCCTCAGAGACCAATCGAACTTAGGGCGCGGAAAGACCGTAGAATAGCCGGGAACTGAGTTGAGAACTCAAATTAGGCTGGGAATGTGGGTGGAAACAAGGTGGAGTTTGCATTAAAAGCTTTTTGCATCGGCACTTCACTCCTGTGCCCCACTAAGTCTGCATAGCAAGAAAAGAGAAAAGCATGTTTTCGCACCAAGCACCACGAAAGCACTAAGCACAACGTGTAAACAAGGATCGCCGCTGCTTTCGAATAGCAAGGAACACACCAGGATATCTAATAACATTAAGGAACCCACTAGTAGGAGAAGACCCCAAGACTTAGACAGGTGCTTGAGTGTCCTACTAGCAATACCTGGAGAAGACACGAAGACACGGGAAGCAACAAGATAGAGGAGTGGAAGCTGCCGGAGCTGATTGGATTCATTGACAACCTCGTGGAGCTGGAAGCAAAAACAATGTTGGGATCAAGAGGCGAACAAGGGAAAGACCAATTAGACTTAGGAGAATTTCCAACCTCGATCCAGGAACTGGTCCACGACTACGATCTACTCACCAGGACCGTGATCCAAGGCAGACCTGTAGAGGAAGTGGTAGCTAACCTGGAAGAAGAGAGAAGAGCTATCAAGAGAGTGTTGGAAGGCATAATTTCCTACAACCATGAGCAAAGGGATAGAAGGCTGCAACAAGACGTGGATATGTACGAGGCTAGACGAGTACTAGACCTAGCTGGGGCAGCCAAGTCCGGACCGAACGTAGAGAGGGAACGGGCAGCAGAGGCTGACATGACGTTGAGTGAACTGGTAGCAAAGCGACTCATGGACAATACATCTGTGGAATAGAGCGCTACTGCCCTAGCCACCGCTCTACTGTTAGGATTGGGAATCATGCAAGGGGCTAAAGGGCAGGCTAGAATCCCCATAGTAGCAAAACAACTAGCTCGATATGAACCTAGCAGTGACTCGTACAGCTTCATGTAGCAGTTCGAGCAAGTATGTGAGGCGAACGGTCTTACTGACCCTGCACAACAAGCTCAAGCCTTCGGCCTATGCTTAGACGACAAGGGGAGGACCTGGTATTCTAGTCTGGATGACGCAGAACGTACAAACTTTGCTCGCCTTAAGGGCCTCTTCATCAAGAGGTTTTCAAAGGCAGGGTATTTGGATAACCTCATCGTTAGGTTGATGAATATCAGTCAAAGGGAGAAGGAGGATGTTAGGGATTACGTCACTCAGGTGCGCAGCCTCTACAAGAGAATCCCTGCCAATGAGCAACCTACCGAGAGGGCAGTGTCTACAGTGTTCATGAACGGGATTCGGAGTGAGGAGCTCTACAAGGCTTTGCCCAGTAACTCCACCTTACAACGAGACGTGCTAGCTCAAGTCTTTGAAGAGGCAATATGCGTAGATGATCAACTCAGGGAATGTAGCATGAGGACTACCAACTGAGATAGTGCAAGCCAAAGGGACCCGGAGAGATCAACCACTTTGGGGAAAAAAGCAACTGCTAGCGTGCAAGATAAGGGAAAGAGTGTAGACCACGACCAGG
The DNA here is from genome assembly GCF_053477565.2 of Lygodium microphyllum. NCBI lineage: Eukaryota > Viridiplantae > Streptophyta > Polypodiopsida > Schizaeales > Lygodiaceae > Lygodium > Lygodium microphyllum. Next base: position 60,675,328 of record NC_141139.1, on the reverse strand, counting down.
GGATGGCAGAGATGAGAATGGAGATTGCACGGTTGCAAGAGCTTGTGAGGAAGCTTGTGAGATCGCATGTACAATGTGTATATTGCGGCGGCAATCACCTCCCAGTTGAGTGCCAAGATCCTAGATCTCGTCCGTGCTCAAATTGCGGTAGATTCGGGCATGATGCAGTGCATTACAGAATGCCGAGGAGATTCCCATACATGCAGCAGTACAACCCTCCATACTTAGGTAATAGGCCACCTAATTTCTTTGGCAGGGGAGCCCAGTTAGCTCTTCCAGCACCGACTGACTCAAGACCTGCCGTGCCTAGGCTGGAGATGAACCCAACTGGTATACCTAGGCCACCAGGGCCTTTTGTGACTCACCCATCTAGCGATTCTCCTGTTCACTCTGTGGAGGAGCCTAATGAGGAAGAGACATATGTCAATCCGTACATATCCTATGACGAGGAGGGCAACCCAATCCTGATGGACTATCGGCCAATGTCGGTCATGGCTTTAGGAAGAGGAAGAGGCAGAGGCTTTGGCGGGCCCAGCCAAGATCCAGTCACATGCTGGACTTGCGGCCACCTAGGCCACATTTCATCACGCTACCCAGAGCGAGAACAAGCTAACAAGGACAAAGCGGATCTCCGATGCGCAGAGTGTGGAATCACACATCTGTTTCCTGACTGTCCTAAGCGGAAGCCATCAACCAGCTCTGCCAACATGCCATCGGTGCCGTTGGGGCTCTTTGGAGTGGAAACGTTTGGTAGTGAGGACGCGCCCATCCCACTACATGCTATGATGCAAGCTCAAACGAAACAAGCAGGCATCTCCTTGCCAGGACCAAGTAACCTTGATGCAACCTCAATGGGGAAGAAAAGCCGGAGGAGACGGAAAAAGAGAACCGAGGCAAAGATAACCCTTAAAACCGAGGGAACGACTACGCTAGTGATGGGAAAGAAGGTCACAGACACAGAGGCAGAGACCTCGGCTCCCAAGACAGTTGAGCTAGGGAGTGCCAAGGTAGGGGAATATCCCCACCCCAAACGGCAACTCGAGGCTATAGCCAAGGTCAAGGAGTGGGTCAAGGATGCCCAAAAGCACCTCGAGGATGCTGAACCCATATTGGAAGATCCTATGGACGACTTCTCCAGTGTGAGCACATCGGTCTCACACGTAAAACCACAGGCTGCGAGTATACCTGCACCACTGGGAGCGACTCAACAGCAAGACCGGGGGGAAACTTACCAGGGCAGACAGAACGCATGGCCTAGAGCTGCTAGCCTCAGAGGAAGACAAGGGTCCAGTAACCTCCTCACAACCTTGTTGTCCACTCCAGTAACTCTAAGCTTGGAAGATCTGCTTAGGCAAAATCATTCCTTGTGGCAGGAGTTAAAAGACTTGATCGAGGGACACACAGAACTTGCGGGTGCTGATCTGCAAGATCATGATGCAGTTACACGGATCCAAAGTCTAACTCTACACTCAAATCCTAAGTCTTTGCACATCAATGCTTTTTGGGAAGGCACTGAAATGCATGCAATTTTGCCCGTCCTAGCCTTAGGAGACATGACTCGAAAAGGAATTGTAGACACAGGCGCCGGTGTTAGTGTGCTAAACCATGCAGTCCTAGAGGCATGGGGAAACCCTCCTGTAGAGACTGCTAGATTCAATGTGACGTTAGCAAATGGAATGAGGGTAAGACCATTTGGGGTCTTAAAAATTTGGCCGGTAAAGATTGCCGGTGTGCAATTTTCGGTAAACTTCATTGTCATGAAGGGAGTGGATTATGACATACTATTAGGCCGACCTTGGATGAGGAATGCACGTGTCATAGAGGACTGGGGCAATGGATTGATTTTCCTAGGGAATAGAACTAGTGCAGTGAGGGTAGAGATGGACACTTGGACGACGACACCTGTTGACCTAGCTGCCATCTCGGCTATGCTAAAAGGCGATACTCAAATGACCAAACCCTATGGATCGCTCGCTAGATATATTCCTTGCCCCGAGGATGAGAGGGATTGGATGCACGTTTTGGCAACCATTGACCTACCATTCTCGGATGAGGAAGAACCACATTAGCAAGCTGCTAAGGCCGCAACCATGCCAACTGAGGAGCCAGTTGTGCCACTTTGCATGATGGCAGGAAGTTCTCTCAACTCGGGCAAACCATCCTCGTCCCACATCCCCAACAACAAATTAGAGCTTCAGGAAGTCGTAGAGTATCTGACCAATAAATTGGACGGCAATTTGGCTGCTAACTTAAAACCTCTACGTGATCTTTTAACTAAACCAGAATGGAAATGGACCAAAGTCCACGACCTGAATTTATTATATAACTGGGCTTTAGTTACTGATGACAAGGAGATTGAAGAGGGAAGCTTAGGGGATGATGAGCAGTCAGAAGGATAAGACTCGGATGATGAGGAGTATGAGGACTGTCACTCTACGGGAGAAGAGAGTGAAGAAGAGATAGACACAATAGAGTACGACACGGAGGGAAAAGCGATAGAACAAATCAGGGCAGACTTGAGGCCTAGGAAAGAAGGGATCAGTCAGAACGAAAAAGGAGTCATGCGAATGGAGTGTGACAGATCCTGGCTAGAACGCATAGGAGCCGTGGATTATGAGCAAGCCGAAGTAGCACAACCATGGGTAATCCCAGTGCTCAAGACACATGCACCTACGGAACTACGGCCCCCTGGGGAAACACCTTCCTCAAGTGAGGGATGAGAGTTTAACTCAGAGTCGGAAGTTAGCACTAAGAGTGATCCCGAGATACCGCAACCCTCTAAGGTCAAACGCACCAAGGGAGACTTGCCAGTCCACCTAAGGCGCAGGAGGCTAAAAGAGGAGGCCGGAAAGTAAGCAAGGGACTCAGAAGCAGAAAGGCAGAAGAAACCACAGGATCTGCCCAAACGGTTCACAAAAGTTAAAAAGGGTGACAGAGTGGTGATTCTATTAGGTGCAAAACGACAAGGTCAGACTAGTGAACTTATTGAGGGACCTGCCAAAGTCAAAGAGGTTAACTTGGTTGGGGAGGGTGAAAAACCAAGACCGGTGTTCGTTGCAAATGACTTGGCGGAGGATGAAGAGACCAGACTCGTTGCGCTCCTGCAAGAGTACATTGACGTATTTGCCTGGACATTGGAAGAACTTAAGGGAGTCGACCCTAGGGTCGTGGCTCATAATATCCCAATGATCCCAGATGCAGTGCCAACAAAACAACGACCTTACCCCATGAATCCCAAGCATGCCCATGCAGTAAAAGAGGAGATTGATAAACTCATGAGGGCAGGTTTCATATATGAGATCGAGCACACGGACTGGGTATCACCTATCGTGATTGTCATGAAAAAAAATGGAAAAATCCGAGTGTGCGTAAACTACAAAAAAGTGAATGCCGCTACGAAGAGGGATAACTATCCTTTACCTTACACCGAGCATATGCTTGAGAGGGTAGCAGAAAAGGAAGCCTATAGTTTTCTGGATGGTTTCTCGGGCTACAATCAAGTGCAAGTGCACCCCGACGACAGGCACAAGACTACCTTTGCCACGGAATGGGGCGTGTTCGCCTACATTGTCATGACTTTTGGGCTGATGAACACACCCGCAACTTTTCAACGCCTAATGTGCACTATTTTTAAGGACATGCTTAGGCGCGAACTGGAAGTGTTTGTAGACGACTTATGTCTACACTCTAGTTGGGCCGAACACTTGGAAAAATTGAGAGCTGTCTTTGAAAGGTGTAGGTTGTACCACCTCTCGTTGAACCCCTTAAAGTGCCAGTTCTGGGTAAAACACGGATGCATCTTAGGGCACGTAGTGCCAAGGAACGGCATTGCTACTGACTTTTCCAAAGTCAGAGTCATTGTTGACTTACCGCCACCTGATAACTACAAGGGAGTTCAGTGCTTCTTAGGACACACTGGATATTATCGTCGCTTTGTACTAAATTACGCACTAATAGCTAGACCATTGTACAAGCTATTAGTGTTTGAGTGGACGGAGGAATGCGAGCGCGCATATGAGGAGTTGAAAAAGGCTCTTACGACTGCACCAATCTTACAAGCCCCAAACTGGAACATAACGTTTCATGTACACATAGACGCCTCTAAGTTAGCTATTGGAGCCGTGCTATGCCAGCTTGGTGAACATAACTTGGATTACCAGGTGAGTTTTGCCAGCAGGCAGCTCACAGAGACCGAGATGAACTATTCCACGACAGAAAGGGAGGGGTTGGCCATGGTATTTGCGGTAAAGAAATTTAGGCATTACCTGTTGGCCATCCCCTTGGTCTTCTTTGTTGACCATCAAGCCTTGCTATATCTTGTGAACAAGCCTTGCACTACGGGGTGCATAGCTAGATGGTTACTCCTCTTACTGGAGTTTGACTTCTCTGTGGTTGTACGCAAAGGAAAGCAGCATTACATGGCTGACCACATGTCCCGTATACCACAGAGAAGTTGCTGGACAAGGCGTGCCTGACGATTTGCCGGATGCCCATCTCTTTAACCTGTCTAGTGAGCGAGAATTATTTAAAGCTGATCTGATGCCGTATTGGGCCGATGACATAGTGCAAGTGTTAGAAAATGGACTACCAGAGCGACCCATTGAGAAGGCCAGGCTGAAAAGACTTATCGTGAAAATTCAGCCATACCAACTGATAGCTAGTCAACTCTACAGGTTGGGACAAGACGGTTTATTGCGCAAGTGCGTGTGTGAGCACGAGATGCACGATGCATTGAACGAAGCACATGGAGGAATCGCTGGAGGACACTTTAGCGGGGACACGACAACCCGAAAGGTGCTACAATCCTAGGTATGGTGGCCCACCCTCTTCCGCGATGCAGCTAAATTTGTGAAGCACTGCGATGAGTGCCAAAGGACCAAAGTGCCTGTGTGAAAGGACAAGATGGAGTTGACCCCTGTCATAGCCCGACAACCCTTTGAAAAATGGGGCATCGATTTTATTGGACCTATCAGTCCTGCGGCACAATACTCCCAAGCTCGCTACATCATTGTGGCAACCGACTATCTAACGAAATGGGCAGAGGCACGAGCCACGACGAAGAATGATGCTAGGACCACCGCAAAGTTCTTGTGGGAGCAGGTCATTTCGTGGTTTGGCTGCCCAATCGAACTTGTAAGCGACCAAGGCACGCACTTCATTAATGAAGTGATTGCCCACTTGCTCTCTACCTTCCTAATAATTCATCGGAAGTCCTCTCCCTATTACCCTCAGGCTAATGGCCAAGCCGAATCCACAAATAAAATCTTAGTCAACGTGCTTACAAAAGTCGTGTCTACTTCAAGAAGTGACTGGGACAACAAGCTAATGGTGGCCTTGTGGGCCTATCGCAGAGCTTATAAAACGGATGTAGGACAAATGCCTTTTAGGCTGACGTACGGAACTAAAGCCATTTTACCCTTAGAATTCTTCATCCCTAGCTTGAGGCTAGCAGTCCAGGAGCGTTGGGAGGGAAGAGAGGCTTGGACCAACCGCTTGGTGGAGCTAGAGCGCTTAACGGAGACCCAACTCCTCGCCACTCACTCTCTGATTTGTGAAAAGGCTCGACGAAAGATGTGGTTTAACAAGCATGTCAAGCAATGAGACTTTGAACAAGGGAACCTTGTTCTACTATATTCTGTAAAAGGACATAAACAGAAGATGAAGTTTAGGGGACTAGGGCCTTTCAGGGTATGCATGATTGGTAGGACAGGGAATGTTGAGTTGGAGACGCTTGAAGGCAAAGGAATAGGCTTTTTTAATGGCAACCGCATGAAGAAGTACTATCCTCCTTCCCATCCATTACACGAGCCACCCATGCTAGAACCTCCAATGAACATCTTCATGGCTACTATAACTGACCTTACAGATCTGGACGAGGAAGCAGTGGCACCGGCATACCTACGAATCACAGTCACAACAGGAGTGACATATTCTTTCAATGCCTTGATGGATGAAGGTGCCGACCACAACATCCTGATGCATGACCATTGGACACGCATTGGTCAACCATAACTACAGCCCATTAATGCCAAACTCACCCTGTTTGGGGGTACTTCTTATTCACTCCTAGGCAAATGCAAGGTAGTCGTTTCCATCAAGTCTGAAAGTTTACCAGCTTTCTTCCATGTGTTGCCTGACACTACAGGAGCCGGTAATGTGTCACTATTGGGTCGCACTTTCAAGAAGCAAATAAACTGTAATGTGGATTACAACCTAAACCGCATTCATCTTGCTATCGGCAATGTGCGTATAGTGACGACTTTCAGCAAGGGCTGTATTGATTCCTCCACCATTATGAAGCCACTGGTAGAAACCCCTACGACCACGCTTCAGCCCGAGTCTAAACGGAAGAAAACTACGGCCTCGTGCCAAGCTCTCGACCCACCAAGAGCGCTCACAAGGCGAAGGAGTCCAAGTTTCTATGGGTGCCAAAATGGCAAAAACCACATCCGGGTAGAGCACCCAAGTGTGATCCTAAATGCCAAAATCATCAACCGTCACAGCCTAGGAGGCAACCTAAATGATATCAACGTAGACACACAATCACGCCGCGTTGGATCCCCAAAGATCTTTTGCAAGCACAAGGATACTACGAGGGCAATCCCTAGATTTGGGTGCTTAAAAATGGCCAGCTAAAAAGCTCATCTACAAGCAATCTCACCCTAGTGAGGGAGGCTTGCACAAGTGGTGCCCTGAACATAGTCAGCAAGCCATTGCCAGCTGTGGCTAGTAAGTCTCTGCTCATCTATCGACCAAAGCAAACACCACATGCCTTAAACCTACCTAATCCAGAGAACTTAAAAACTCCTATGACTGCCCACTCAGAACCCAGCAAAACCCCCATGCCCCCAGAGCTCCCTACAGCACTTCAAAGTGCTTCAGAGTGCAAAGCGCAACCTGTGACACCGATGAGGGAGTCACCACTATCCAGTCCAGTTGCACCACCCCCACCAGCGGGTCTTAAACCTTCATACGCGATACAACCTTTCCTCTCCTTGGCTAAGGACCTTGCTGCAACTTCTAGGGATGACCTAATAACCTGCATTAAGATGTTGGACGAAACTTTCACTACATTCGCTAGAAGTTATGAGAGGCTAGACCTAGGTCTTCTTAACAAAACGCTTGCTTCGGATGTTCGTGCATTACCATGCCCTCAGAAACTCATCACTTCGTATCGTAAGCCCCCTCGTTCTGCTCCTGAACATGAGTTGCAAAAGCTCACACAGATAGCAGGCTCGCCTTCCACGTTCTTGCAGCAGTGGTTTACTCTAAGGATCCAATGGGAGACAAAAGATAATGACCAATGCTGAGCAATGCAGGGCCGTTAAAACCCTTGAATATGACCCTACTTATGTGGCACCTATATCGTTTAGGGTTTTGGCCATTGGCCATAACTAGCATTTAGACGATCGGGTGCTCGCTCACCCCTACATTGACCAATTCCTCACCGAAGAGGAGTTAGACGTTGCCAGTCGCCTCAATATTGGAGATCTCTTCCACGATATTTTGACCTACATTTCCCAAGTCTCCATCCAACCATCTGCTCTTGATTGTCTTGCCCAACTCGAATACAATCCAAGCTTCTATGATTGGTTATTGGCTAGTAAGTCAACCCACGCGAAACAGCGAGTACGTCGCCCTTCCTATGCTAATCCTAGGAAGGATTCCTTGAAAGATCCGCGACGGAGGGGGAGAGCAATGTGAGCAAGAGCAGAGCAAAATGAGAGTTATGCTATCTAGCTAGCATAATGTTATAATTAATTAAGTTTCTATGGAAAGAATACTGCAAGGGAAAAAAATAGCAATTGCTGCTGTGGGCCGATCTCTAAAATTCAAGCCTCTAAGCAAGTATACCAATTTTGGGCACATACATTTTTCTCTCAAACTGAGTTTTGATTAGAAATAAGCCGATTGTTAGGCATTAATGTTGGCATGGTGTGTTGACAGGTCACCACCATGGCAAGACAAGACAAAGGGGGCAAACTCCCATTCTCCAAAGAAGAGATGACCAAATTCGGCATCAGCATCGAGACACGAGGATTCAGTCAATTCACTTTCAAGCACACACTGAATCTAGATGAGGCCATCCTGGAGGAACCTGCGATCAAAGACTTGGTGGACAGATGCCACCTCCACAAGTATGTGGAAAAGGTGGGGCAGGCCGTGGATTACAGCATGTGTGCGGATTTCCTGAGGAACTTCGACAAGGGCAAGAACTGTGGCACTATCACAGTAAGGACAGGGGAGCAGGAAAGAAGAATCGAAGTGCCCCTCAATGCAACAACCATAGAAAAGGCCATGGGCTCATACCCAAGAAAGAGAGATGGCCGAGACGAGATGTTTACGCCATGCTGGGGGTAAAGAAAGAAGAGGTGCACACTGTGGATGGAATCAGCTTGGCCGACATCCCGGACCCAGCAGTGAAATTACAAGCGAAGATGATCCATACCCTCTTCTCGAGCCAATGGTACAATGCATTGATAAACAGGATCGGGGTCCCGTTGTTGGAAAGCATCGCAGCAGGAGTCCCTGAAGAGATAGACTGGAATGGGTTTGTGCAGAAGACCATTCAAAGTTCAGCTGCCCTCCTCACTCCAGCGGAAGCACCAGCAGGAGGAGAATCCCTACCTCAACCGCGCGTTCCGCAAGGAAGAAACCTGCGTCAAAGGCAGCTACAATCAAATACGGTGGTATTCGGACAACCATCATAGATGAAGCAATAAAGGATGCGGGCATCATGGAGGAGCAAGCTGTGCATCAAAGCCCACCACATCAAAGCCCACCTCACCACGAAGGAGGGGAATCAAGCGAAAGAACAATAAGTGACAAGGGAGAACAGGGGGTGCCGCCTACACGAGCGAGCAAACCTAAAGAACAAAACAAAAGTGACAGGAGACAGAAGGAGAAGAAAGAGAAATTAAGTAAAGAAGAACGGGTTGACATCAAGAGGGCTCAAAGAGAGTCTAGGAGGGCTGAGGAAGAAAGGAGGAGGAAAGAGGAGGAGGAGCTTGCAAGGATAAGAGAGGAGTCAAAGAAGGCAGAAGAGGATAGGAAAAGACGGGCGGGAGAAGAAGCCAAAGAGCAGCGACTAAAGGAACTGGCTGAATTAGCAGAAGCTACACGAAGATCTATGGAAGAGACCCATGGGGGCGGAGAACTCGAACCTGTAAGTCCCCGCCATAAAGCCAAAGCCAGTGCAAGTGTGGAAGCAACTCCAGTGGTCGTAGGCAAGGGCAAGTCCCTACTACATCCACTTCCTTCCTCCTTTGTACTGACAACGGTTGAAACTACGACTGCAACCACTGCACAACCCACACCTCCCCTCGACACGGCACAGCTCATGACCATGGTGCATATGCTAGTGAGCAAGGTGGCTGAAATCGTGCTAGAGACCAGATTGAAAAGGCCCACTGCCGCAAATGCAGAGTCATGGCAAGACCCTAAACGACAAAGGCTGGAGGCATCGACCACCACGCCCCATACTCCCATGCCTGCCGACACTGACTATGACGCATATGTGGCCGAGCTACTGACACAATTGGACAAGGCAAAAGAAGAGAAGAAAGTGGCCTTGCTAGAGCTAGAGAAAGAAAAAGAGACGTCAGCGGCCCTCAGGCTAGAAGTCTCAAGGCAGGAAGCTGACAGACAAAGAGAAATAAAGGCCCTACAAGACCAACTAGCAGAAAAAACGAAGGAAGCTCAAGACAATGAAAGCCGCCTTAGACAAAGGCTGGAAGACGAGAAGCAGAGCTTGGTGGCAGAACAAAGGAGCCTAAAGCTACTAATGCAGCAATACAGTAATCTACAGCAAAGGGTCGCTCAAGTGGAAATGCTCTACCAAGGGGTTCAGGAAGGCGAAGCCACTGTTCCACAAGAACATGCCACGGAGCCCCAGTCGTGGCAGGAGCTAGAAGAACAAAACAGGTTAATAAGCGAAATCGAATTCCTGAAGAGTGAAGGGCCAGGAGTCTCATCAGCTGAAGCAAAACGGCTACAGGATGAAGTGCAAAGATTACAAGATGCACTGGAGACCTCCCAGGAAGACGTAGAAGCCCTCATGGCCATGGCTTTCAATCAGAAAAGGCTATTCCTCGCGGAAATCCAAAGCCAAGAGCAGTTGGTGTAGGAAAAATCAGAAATCCTGGTCGAGGTGCACCACAGGCTTAGCATTGTCGATCAAGCCAGAGGGATTGCTGAAGAGCAGTTGGCTCAGAAATTAAGAGAAAGAAACCAGTTATGGTTTTTATCAAATGAGCAGCAACAGGTAGTAACCACCCTGGCGAGCCAATTGGAGCAAGAAAGGAAAAGGATGGAGGAGAGAGCCATGGAATGGGAAAGGAAAAATTTTGACAAGGTAAGGGACTTAATCGAGCACCTGGTAGTGGCAGAATGCGAAAGAATGCTTGCAGAAGCTAGGGTTGAGGCTGCAGAAATAACCACTAAAACCCAGCCGTCAGGCCTTCCTCAACACGGTGCTCCATGTGACGCAAGCTGAGGGCGATGATCCAGTAGAAAAGGTGAAAAGAAAGTTGGAGCTAACCACCCGAGCTCTAAGATACGGTCTTCAAGAGTGGGAGCTTCCAACAAGTACAGGAATCACTAAAGAGCAACAATTCTACTACCTACGATGTACGGGCCTTTCCACTGCTGAGCTCAAGGAGTTAGGTTTTCAGGAGCAGGAACGGCCACCACCACCACCACCAGTCATCCCACTTGTGGTTGAGCGGAATGTTGAAGAGGGTCCGGATTTTGAGCAAGATGATGACGAAGAGCCACAAGGAATGCCGAGTCTGCCTCAACCCGATATCCCACAGGAGGAACCTGCAGATGCCCATCTACCTGAGCACATAGTTGCAGCAAGGAGAAGGAGACAAGAGTTAGCTGAGGAGGCCCAATGCCGAGCACGCACACTTCCCCGACAACTCCCTGAGGAGCCCATGCCACTGAGGAATGATACACATCTTGTAGACTGGCCCCAGGAGTTGGTCATCTGGCGTCAGCGAGAGTTACATAAGAGGCCGTTCGATCTTTCCTTTGCTTTTCCACAATCTCTGGACCGGGCCCTGCCTCTAGGAGTTGTAGCCAATATCAAAGATCTGGCTAATGAACTTGCAAATAGATGGATAGAAGAAAGGAGCATGATAATGACTAGGTGGCGACAAGAGCCACAGGAGTACCAAGAAGACAAGCTCAATCTGGTTCCCAAAACCGTCCAAGGCTAGAGGCATAGCCGAAATGGCGAAGGAGGATTTGGGATACCAAATTTGATGCATTGACTGCATTTTGTAGTTCACTCCCCGAAGAGCGCAACGATCCCATATACATGCCCTACCCCCGTAGGCATGGAGTGGACTATGATAGAGATTTACATGGGGATTATGACTTTCCAAAAATATGTAATGTAAATGCTAGGAGCCCTGAGGAGTGCTTAGTGTTTAGGGTAGAAGATATACTTCCCTCTATAAACCGTTTTCTTATAGACTTTTCTCCCTGCCCTGATCTAGCATTTTTGACCACTTGTAATTACATCTGACTTATCAAATTCCTGCTACTCCAGAAACCTACAGCAGAGGAAGCCCATCTCCCCCCACTCTTCTTTGATATTAACCTAGGAATAGATAGTAGAGCCATGACTAGGTTGATGATGCGGGCTACTCTCCTCCCTGCCTTCTGTCTAGAGCTCTTAGAAAATATGAGTGACACCCGCTTTGCAAGGTGTAATCACCCCTTCTTATCCATCACTCCTCTGAGAGCTAAAGCTGATATTAAAGAATACCTATAAAGTCGCGCATTCTTATCACAATGCCTGCGACCGCCCCATGACTAAATAGGTGCCATATACCTTGCCAAATGTACTCTCCCCCATTCTTTTTTTTTTTTTTAAAGAAGAAAGAGCCAGACAAGAGCAAAAACAGCAAAGCTGAAAGATGGATTTACTACTAAACAGGTTGACAAGGAGGACACTTCACATGTGCTTGCAATCTTCCTTCACTATTATTGTGCACCACACTCACTGCATCTAGGGTTCTCTCTAGCCCCTCCCCCACTTCACACTTAGGGCACATCAAGGGCAGGACTTTCAGACCTGTCACCCTAAGTTTTGCACCACACCTCCAACGATGCACGAATTGGGTCCTCAAGAGTGGGACATTACCAAGGGCTTGCCCAAGGTTAGACCCATTTCCCAGTTCCACTGGCACGGGCACCATGCACTACACAGTGAGACAGACACACCCCCTAGAAAGTGCACAACTTTTCTTGCAGGTCATGTTCGTGTTTTCCAAAACTGTCTGCTTGGCTGAAGAAGATCGTCCACTACATCCTCCAATGACAAGGAATTTTTCCATCATTCGGACATGACTCTATTCCCACAACTTTGAAGCTTCACTGCAAAGGTCTAAAGGGCTCCACACACTTTATGTGGCCAAACATCCGTCTACTGACAGCTGCCATGATGACTAAACCAAATCAAGCAGAAGAAAACCCCAGTGATGGATCTACCATTGGCGTAGATCTTGGAACCTCATCGTCCAACGATCCCTGCCCAACGCCTCAAGATCTACGGATCGCTTATTGATTCCACAAGCCTAAAGACCTTCAACTCAAAACTAAAGACCTTCTACTCAAAGACAAGGATCTTCAACCACAATCACAAATTTTCAAGGTCAACAGCATTTGGGGGGTTTTTCCAGAATAAATCCCTCCAATACCACCCTCCTAATGGATTGCTTATTGCTTCAAGTGTTTCAGATACTCAAAGAACAGCCGGCTACCTAAAGGGGTGCCACAACATTGTGAAAGATGCCTAGGATCGATGGAGAGCTTCTTCTCTAAGATCCCTCACTCTCACACAATCACTCCCTCACTCCCTCACACTCTCTCAATCCCTCTCTCAAGCATAAGCAAGAAGGCAAGAAACAAGAGAAAAAGAAGAAGAAGAAGCTTTGGCCACACACAAGAATGAGCTTCCCATTCACTTTTCAACTTTATATACACGCCCTACTTTTCATGGGCGGTCATCCCCCTTTTTTACATGTCCGACCATTAGCCTAGGCCCATTTCTCATTTCCCACCGTTCTAGTCTATCCTATCCCCAACTAATGCATACAATTTGCACAGGAGTGAGCCTGGCGCTCTCTTACAAGGTTTTGGAAGCGTTTTCACACTTAATGGTGCACTTTTTATTCTTTTACTCTCCTTGGGCGACTCTAAGACTTCTTAAGGGTCGTGCCCGTGCATTTAATTTTTTCCAGGGTCTAGTTGCCAGTTAAGGCGCCTTTTTCTTCTTTTCTTTTTTCCATTTCCCGCTCTTCTGTACTGCGGTAAACACTTATTTATGATGAGGCCATATGAAGAGGTGATAGTCACTCTTGAAGAGGGTCATGCAGTCAGAGTATGACTCACTGTAGAAAAGTCATATGTGAGATTTGGTTCCTTTGCCTAGTGGAAAGTATGCTTTGCTATGAAAGTGGATGTACAAGTTGAAAATTACCCATAGACATCCCAAGCTGGCGTATAAGGCTAGATTGCTTGCTAGGGGTTTCAAGCAAGAGCATGGTGTGGACTTTGATGAAGTCTTCTCTCCTGCTGTGAAGATGACTACCCTACACTTAGTACTAGCTTTGGTTGTTTAACTTGACTTGGATCTTTGTCAGATGGACGTCAAGATGGCTTTTCTCCACGGGGACTTGCATGATGAGATCTACATGGAGTAGTCTAATGGCTTTGTAGAACCTAGTAGTAGGGACCATCTAGTGTACAGATTGAGAAAGAGCCTTTATGGCCTTAAGTAGGTACCTATGAAATGGTATCACAAGTTTGATGCTTTTATGCATTCATAATGATATTACCATAGTGATATAGATCCATGTTTATCCATGAAAAAAACTCACGATGGTAGTCTTATGATTTTAATACTATATGTGGATGATATGTTGATTGATGGGAGTGCTCATGATGAGCTGGATGTCTTGAAAGGTTAGCTCAAGAAAAGCTTTGAGATGAAGGACATGGGACATGCCTCACATATTCTTAAGATGCGAATTACGAGTGATCACTCTAAGGGGCTTCTTTACTTGTCACAAAAGGGGTACATCGAGAAGGTCCTTGAACAGTTTCATCTACCCTTTATCTTCTTATGTGAAGGTTAGTCAAGCCAATTGTCCACAGTCTAATGAGAGCACAAGGCTAAGATGGCTAAGATCTTTTATGCATCTATAGTGGGTAGTTTGATTTATGCCATGATAGCCACTCTTCTTGGCATAGCATTTGCAATGGGAGTTGTGGCACGCTATATGGCTACACCTAGCAGATGGCATTGGGATGCTGTCAAGGATATCACGAGATACCTAAAGAGCACAATAGCTATGTGCATTTGTTATGGTGGCTAACTGTAGGAAGTCCACCTCTAGCTATGTCTTCATCTTTGCTGGAGGTGTTGTTTTTTAGATGTCCATTGCTAGATATGTCATTGAGGACAAGTCCATTGAGCTTGTCAAGATCTCAACTAACCAAAATCCTGCAAATCTACTCATTAAAAGTCTCTCAACTGAGTATTCTACCTTTCTTAGGAAGTTGATGGTTGTTGGATGAGATTATATCTTTTCTCGTTCTATTGTACTCCGTGTATACTTATACTTTCTTACATTTTTCTTATTCTCTCCTTACCATGGACACATTCGCCTTTAAGTGGGAGGTTGTTGGGGATAAAGACACCTATGCCTAGTCGCCCATGTATTAGTTACACTAATAGTACCCGCACACCTGTGCATTGTAAGTGGTGGGCACTCATCACTATCACTTTATTCTTTATTATTTCAGTGACATTTGAATAAAGGGAAGTCTGGTCATACATTGTGACTATTGGAGTTCCCACATCTTCTCTCTCTCTCTCTCTCTCTCTCTCTCTCTCCTCTTCCACCATAACTCTTGCTTTTGCTCTGTGATATCACTTTAGGGCTCACTCCTCTATATTGAATTCAAATTCTATGAGTGCTATTCAGTTAGTCAAGGATCTAGTCTTCCATGTGAAGATGAAGCACATTGAGGTGCATTACCACTTTATTAGAGAGGTCATTCAGGACAAGTCCATTGAGCTTGTCAAGATCTCAACTGACCAAGATCTTGTAGATATGCTCACTCTAAAAGTCTTTCAACGGACCTTTTTTCCTTCCTTAGGAAATTGATGAGCGTTGGATGAGATGGCACCTTTCCTCATCCTATTGTACTCTATGTACACTTGTACTTTGTCACTTTTTTCTTATTCTCTCCTCATTAGGGGACATTCACCTTTAAGTGGGAGGTTGTTGGGGGTAAAGGCATCTGTGCCTAGTCGCTCGTATATTAGTTACATTAATAGTACCTGCATCGTGTACTTGCACACTATAGGTGGCAAGCACTCTTCATCACTGTCACTTCATTCTTTATTCTTTCAGTGACATTTGAATAAAGGAAAGACCGATCACACATTGTGACTGTTGGAGTTTCCACATCTTATGTCTCTCTCCCTCTCCCTCCCTCCCTTTAATAGTACCTACATCGTGTACTTGCACACTATAGGTGGCAGGCACTCATCACTATCACTTCATTCTTTATTCTTTCAATGACATTTGAATAAAGGAAAGACCGGTCACACATTGTGACTGTTGAAGTTTTCACATCTTATATATATATATATATATATTATATATATATATATATATCCTTCCACCATAGCTCTTGCTTTTGCTTTCGTGCCTCCACTTCAAGGGTCACTTCCTTCATCTTTCTCATAGGTGAAAATTTGAACAAAAGAGGATACATTGATTCCAAATGCAAATGTTGGGAGATCGAGTCAATACTCCACCTAATTTGGGATGGGGACAAGCTTGACAAGAGGCTGTCGTGCATCTTTGCATTGAAGGTGATGAATAGAGCCTATTCAAATCTTATATCTTAGGGATTTTTTGCTCTAATATAAGGAAGAGGAACTTAAATTTTTAATCTTAGATGTATCATCTTGCAATTTGTTTGGGAGGCTAGACTGAAACTAGTTTTTGAGGACCTAAAAATTTGGTTCACATGGAAGGATACATCCTATAAGCATATTTTGTTTTGGGAAGTTAGTCTATTGAAAACAAATAAGTAGAGGAGTTAAACTACCCTCTTTGACATGCTTTGTTTTTATGGGATTTCAGATCTCTTTGGATATTCTTTAATTTATATTACCATATCTTTTCATGTCAAAATATACACAACTTATGCATTAGGTGAGTGTAGTATTGATTGTGATTTCATAAGCACTCCACAAATAGCTCTACTTTTTGCATACTTTGAGAAAATTAACATAAGCATTGGAGTTATATTCACTACTAGTGCTAAACTTTAACATAGGCATTGGAGTTATATGCACTATCGGTACTAGACTCTTAACGACTAATACACATTACTAGAATTTTTTGTGCCTTGATTTTTTAATATACTTCAATATTGACATGTGGCTTTTTCTACACGTAGACTTTCAATAAATTAATATGATGTACACAAATTAATATTTTTTAATTCTTTATTTATTCTTACAAAACCCAATAGTACATTACTTATCTTCCAAAAGCTTACTAGGGGGAGGGCACCATCCCCTATGAGTATGAAATTTCAGCAAGAACTTGTGTAGGCCAACTCTTTACCTCCTCTCCACCATGTTGTACAAATAGCATGGTTTCATGTTTGGTGTCAATTCAATGCTTAGATGTGTCATATAATTACCTTTGATTTATTTGTTGTGCAAGATCTTGTATCAATCAAAATTGTAGACATGTTATTGCCAAATACATGAAAATTATTAAAAAATGGCAAGTTCTTATGTCTATCTTGTAATTCCAAAATACTAATGATTTGTCCTTTTAATACGTGTACAAACCACTTAGAGAATACTTGCTCCTCAAACAAAAAAAACCTCTTATATTTAAAAATATTTTTATAATACTTTCCATTTTAGATTTAGAGTTGCTTGATAATTGCACTGGTTGCAAGTGACACATCTACCTCAAGGCAACTCCTTGTCTAAAAATTGTATGGTTTTTCTAGGTTTTCATATTCTTCATAATCAAATATAAAAGCTATTTTGGGTGGAAGCTTTGTCTAGAAATTAAAGGCTAAACCAAATCTAAATAAATATGTTAATGGTTGGACAAGTGATGGCATTAGGCATGTTAATGTCATATGATACTAATATGTGATGCCCCTATGTTTATGTGCCTCTCTTAGCAAAGAACTCCCAAGCCTTGCATCTAAGTTGGTGTTTGACATGGATGTGAGGTTGGATCTTGTATGGGTGTTAGCTTGTGAGAGTATGTAATAGTTATATGTTAGCAGTCATGTTTGTCATGCCTTGTCATCTCCTGCTTGTGAGCCTCAGACGAGGACTTTAGCAGCTCTGACCTATCTATCACTTGTTTTGACGAAGGAGGTAGCTCATTCTAGAGCACTCAGTTTATTGCATTTCAGTGCATTTTCTCCTCTAGTAGGGATTTTATGTGCATTTCCCAAGGTAGTTTCTGCATTCTTCAACCCACCTCACCTACCGGACATTGTCCACCCTTTCCAAGATTTTTCTAAGCATTTTTGGCACTTTTACCAGCATTAAATGCGGGTTGGCCCTAAATTTCAGGTCGACCAATTTTTGGGGATTTTTGGCTATTTATAGCCATTTCCCACTTGGCAATCAATTAGATTATCAACTTTCCTCCTTCCTTGGTAGGTGAACACTCTGACTCCATCATCTTCGTCCGTCTTCGGTGTTGCCGTCATCAACGTTGTGGGCTACATGCAGGGACTGATCAATCCTCCTTCTGTATTTAGCATTTGTTCCTGGTTCAGTGCGGGTTTCTTTTATTCTTCTCCTACAAATTGTCTCTCTCTTCCTCTGTGTTTGAGTTCCTTCTCCATTGCGCACTCTCACATGGTATCAAAGCATGGTATCATTGCCTAAGTGAGAACACAGACTTAATCTTCTCCCGCGGAGACCACCTAGGTTGCCCAAAATGTAGCCAAAATCACTTGTGTTTTTTGTATCCACACCCTTCCTATGCAAAACCGTCCCGTTCTGGAGGCAAGGCGGCTTCATACACAGCTTGGTGATCTCATTTTTAGGCTTGGCAACACATCAAGGTGGTAGTCGTCACTATTTGGGGCTTTGTCAACATCTACATCCAAGCGGCTGTCCCTTTTCCTTGGCGTTTTCTCCTCTGCTCAAGTCGTCCTCTTCTATGGCACAGTCATCAACATCACAATCATTTCCCTCAGCCAATGCAAGGTTTCTACATTAGGTGACAATGATTCCACTATATGGCGGAGCATCTACACCAATTGTAGCTGACATCCTCCTATTTCGTCACTATTGTCACATACAACTCAGATTTTGTGGGTGTTTTTTAGATATACAAAGATGTCTTATCACCAATTCTTTGCTAACTCAGAGGATGAGGTCTTTGTTCCTTCCTTTGAGAGATGGAGCGATTTTTGTGCTAGTTCATGCGACGATCAGAGGTCACCTAGCCCGTTTGTACGAGATCTCTCTCCTCCCCATTCTTTCCATGTTTCCGAGAAGGCTCATTTTGCTAGCCTTCATATGCCTTCCATGGCACCCTCTATCCATGTGCTCGTACTCCCTTTTTTGCCCAAAGGAGACTGGCTTGATGGTTCCAACTACTCGTTTTTTCATTAAAGGTGGAGTGTATCCTTGATACCTTCGATCCTATTTCCTGTTGAGTGGAGGATCCCACCATTGGATCATCGATGGATCGTGTGGCCTTATGGGATCAGCTCAACTGAAGAGCTCGATCTTTCCTCTTTATGAGCTTACAGGATTCTGTCCTAGTGCATATGCGCAAGTTGTGAAAAGTAGCGGAAGTTTGGACAAAGCTTGCTTCTTTGTACCATCATAAGACATTTTCCCAATGGATTACTCTCAAGAAGATATTGTGGATGTTCATTGTTGATGATTCTTCTTCCATGAAGGATCATGTCAACAAGTTAGAGGACATGAGGGATGAGCTTGTGTCCCTTGGCACGATGATCTCTTTAGAAGATATGGCCATGATCCTTTTGACTCAACTACCATCTCCTCGGTTTGATGTCTTCTACACTAGCCTTCTTACATCAAAGACCCGTGAGAAGCTTCTATGGGAGGAGCTTGCCCTACTTGTTTTGGAGCATGAGAGCATGCCAAAGAGGTAGCTAGTGGATCCACCTCCACCAAAGCTGTTGTTGTAGGTTCAAGAGGGGCTCCATAGAAGAAAGGGAAGTCACAGGCTAAAAGATAGGAGAGTTCTTCAGGTTGTTCTGACTCCAACTCAGAGAAGCCTAAATGCCCATACTATGGGAAGGAGACACATCCAGAGGAGAAATGTTGGAAGAAGTACCCTCACCTTCGTCCGAGAGCAAAGGATGGCCCTAAGATATCCAAATCTTCTACCTCTACTCCAGTGGTTACCCATGAGTCAATGTTCCTTCATATTGTTAGTTGAAGGAGCCTTCTTCAATGGTTGCCTCATCTTCTAAGAGGCCTTGGTTGGTTGATAGTGGAGTTTCTAGTCATATGACTCCACGAGGTGATTTGTTGCAGGATCTATGCCCTTCTGAGGGTTCAGTCACACTGTTGGTGGCATTGCTTCAGTGCCTATTTGTGGTGTTGGCACTTTGCCTTTATTTCCTAACCGCATGTTGAGCTCCCTTTCATAGGCTCTTTATGTTCTAGACTTGGGCTTTCCACTCTCTCAATTTATGGCCTTACAAGGCTTGGTACCCAGGTTGTCTTCACTGAGTAGGCCGTTTGTATTGAGGATTCTTCTATAGAGGCTGTTATTATGACAAGTTGGTAGGAGAGCGGGCTTTACAAGCTCCATTGCCCTTCTCTTATGCAGGGTCCTCTGAGGCAGTTATCTATTGCTACACCCATTCCCACTTGTGCACCCTCTTTTCCATAGATTCCTTCCCATCCCCCACCCTCTCCTCCGGTGGTTCCCTCGTACCCCCATCCCTTTCAAAGGGGGATGATCTTGGTAAAGTGGCTATGGATTTCCTGGAGCCTAGTGTTTTAGAGGGGGACTTCCCAAGATCGCAAGGAGCTTCTTCATTGGCCATCTTCATCGACGGACTTCATCAACATTGGCATTCCCCTTGCCATCCTAGGATCCGTTTCTCCCTTCGCATTCTGCCACATCCAAGATCTGAGAGGGGGCGTTAGCAGTCATGTTTGTCATGCCTTGTCATCTCTTGTGCTTGTGAGCCTCATTCAAAATGATGCTTTGCCATAAAATAGATGGTGGTAGCCCACTTGATTTTATATTTTTTTGAAAAAAAATCTTTGTTGAAGTAGTTGTCAAGCTAGATCAACCAAGATAAAAACAATTTTACCATTGTTTTTGCCACCAAATTAAGAAAATTGAAAAGACTTATAACTAATTTTTTGGTCCTTTGTGGTTTTTTGTGCTTTGAAGTTGCCTCGTAGGATGCAAGTAATGTAATCATCCTTAGCTTATGTAGTCAGATTTTGTCATTTGTGCTCTTGAAGGACTTTCTTGACTTCTGCGGAGTTATGTTAAAGAAGATCAATTTGTTGTTATAAAGATACTTTGGGAAGTGGAGATTCCATATGCACTTCATCCATGTTCAACACTCCTAACAATGTTGAAGTTTATGTCATTATGCAAGATTAGCTTTAGGCAGAGAATCTCCTCCATGCACTTGAGTAGTTACTTTGGAAAATAGTTGGAACTCCCTATTGGATACTTCTAGGATATACCAAGACATTAAGTATTGTGTAGCATCAAGAGTATATATCTTCTTTTTAAATACTTCAAAGTCCATGGGTCCATGGGCCTTTAAATAGTCCCCTCCCCTCCCAAGATCTGACATCAAGCTAGATACAACTTATGCATGTGCCACCTCCCTTTGTTGTCTTCACTTGGGATTTTCTTTTATTTATTTCTTTATCTTCTTCCACTTGCCTCAACCAAGCTAGCTAGGATGACCTAAGTTATTGTTATAGACATTGTGTGCCTTAAACAAAGGTGGAAGAGGTGTCTAATAATGCCCTCTACATATAATCATATGTCTAATGCATGTTGCTATGGAAACTCCTAATCATGGAGAGTTCATATGCACATATCAACAAAAATTTTGATACACATACTAACATAAACAGACCAAGGCAATTATTGGCGGTCATTTTCATAACAAGACCTAACTTTTTTGCACTTAGTTTTATCTTTTTTTTGGTTGGGCAACAACAATTCCACACTAGAGAGTACCCAAAAATACAATAATTATGCACTAGTAAAGTGCCTAAAAATAATTAGTCATTGCACATTAAAGTGCTTTCCACTCAAGATATTTATTCTACGTAACTTCATCTAATAATTTCCTCACAATAATACAAAACACATTAGTTCCCTACCATCTATCTACTAGGCACAATGCGACTAATGTCACACACAACACTATGCATAATAAGTCACTATCATGTGGAAAATAAAAAAAGAAATTTTACAATAATAAATAAATAAAGTATTATTATATTTTCATAGAAATTTTCATAACAGAGTGTAGTTTGTACTATCTAACTTGCCTTTGCTAAAGGTTAGTGGAGGATTCCTTAGTTTTTTAGTTGCGGATAGTACAACAACGCTCCCTAATGTATTGACAAGTGAGCAATAGACAACAAAAACACTATATACAACCAGATGTTGTGAAGTGAAGGAGTATTGATAAGAGGAATCAACCTCAACTAGAAATCAAATTCAATGGAAAAAGTAAAAGACACTCAACCCAACCCAAGAAAAAACACAAAGCAATAATTTTTATTACCTCAAAGCAGCCATGATAAAGTAACAACACAATGTGAAGGTATTGAGTTCTTTATCTCTTATGCTTATTGTAGTTCTTGCAAATAAAACTACAACACAACATGAAAGTTTTGAGCCTTTCCTACTTTGAGCATCAAATTAAACAAAGATTTTAAAAACAATCACAGCAAAAGCAATGCCTCTTGTAGCTAGATGGAAGAGCATCAAATAAAACTGCAATTCTACATACAATATCACCCAAAAATTATCAATTGCCCTTCACCAAACTTCCTTATCTTCATATCACCATAAAATTTAAACATGCCAACTCTCAATCTCAAGAAATCCAACTCCATCAATATCTATAACATAAAACACAAATTGCTTTTAGTTTAGATTACATAGCAATTATGGATTTGCTTTTTTCTTTTCTAGAAATAATATGAAGTTACATGTATCACAATACTCTCCGACTCAATCTTATCAATTATAAAATTGCCATGGATTATCATTAGCCCATAGCCACCTAAAACTCCATCCAATGCCTTTGACCCAAACTCTCAACTAGCTTCTCAACTTTTGCCATTCTTCTACAATAGCCACCTCCATATTAGTTTCCACCTTTAGCTGCTGGCTCCTTCATCAACTCCACCATCAACGACCAATCACATGCTTGGTGGGTTCCACATAAGACCATTTTTCTAAAAATGCTTCCACAATGCAACCACCTTCAATTGACTACCACCACAATCTCCAATCTTGTTGTGCTTGCATATGTAGTGACCCACTTAGCTTCATGTTTTGTTCACATAGCTAACTCACCCATGAGAACATGTTGCTACTACTACTATTGAATTCGCTGGAAGAGGGGGACTTAATTAGTCAGTTCTATGGTCTCTCTTCTATATAGAATAGTCCCCTAGATTTTCAAAAAACATCCTACTCTTTTTTGCCAACATCCATCACTACAATGCCTAGCTAGTTTTTAAAAGCACACTATTTCTTGACTTTTTGTTAATCGCTTTTTTAAAATTATGTTTTCATCTCTATGATAATTTAAGAACAAGGGTGCATGGCTGTAGAGATGTGCTTTATAGCTATCCAAAAGCTATGAGTGCTTATGGATACCTCCTCAGAAGTTAAAAAGAAAGTCATACTAAATCCAACAGCTATAAGTGCCAAAAATTATGCATGCCTCCTCGGAGGATAAAAAGAAAGTTGTGCTAATAGTCATTCCTCTTCCTCTCAAGAGGAAAAAATAATTTGAATAAAGTTATTGCCAAGTAAGCTCAAATTGTGAGAAGCCTCCACATAGGCCTAAGTTAAAAGAAGTTTGAAGAATGCCTTGACTCAATAAACAATCTCCGTCCCCTTTAATAGACCAAGTGAAAAACCCATTGGAACTATAGCCATAAGTACTATAGAGAGAACCATATGAATCAAGGCCTTCCTATCTACAAAAGGTAAGATATTCTCCATAGGATACAATGGCCATGTCCACTGTCACATATAGCCATCAATCCAAAGCTCAAGAGCAAAGGAAGCCCAAAGTAGCTCCCAAAGCTAATTGCAAAATATAGCAAGCATTAACAAAATCTCTAGGGAAGACACATTAGTGGCTAGTACCCCTTTTTGGGACTTCAAAAGATTATGATAATTAATGTACCTATGTTTTTAATGTAATGCTTCCTATTGAAAAATGATGCTTGGAAAACTAGACAATGTGCTCAAACATTCATGCTTTTTGAAGAAATGCATTTTGAGATCAATGCGATGCAACCAAACACTTGATGCTATACATGAAAAGAATGAGCGCACCAAAAATAGTTGTGCCTAGCCTAGCTAAAGTGTTCATGCACTATGCATCAATGTAAACACAATTTCTTAACTAAAATTTAGGTCCTTTAGGCTCATCTTGCCTCTCGTTCAAGAAAGAAAAATAATACTTCACTCCACTTGCCCAAATGCACAATCACCCAAGGAAACATGGTCATACAATGTAGAGCAAAAACAATAGCCCTAGCTCATGATTGTTGGAGTCCTTTAAAACCCTTCATTCACCTTTCCACCTTAACCTCTCTACTTGGGTTCCTAATTGAGTGACATGATTCTCGGGAGTGCATGGGCTAGGAACATGTGTGCTCATTGAATAGTACACTCTTAATTGTGCTCATACAGTCTAAGTTTTTGCTCTATAGATAATCATAGAGTAGGCCTCATGCTGTGTAGTGCACAACTATGGTGCAATGTTCATAAACCATTTCCTTGCCATGGAAGTAAGTTTGAATACTAGGCTTTGAAAATATCAAGCAATCAAACACCTAAATCTTATTTATCATGAGCAACATCAGGGGTGAAAATGCATAACAATAGTGGATGTTGATGACACTCCCTTTTACTATTGTAACCCTTGCCTCTCACATGCTCTTTAATCCTTAGAGCCCATGGGTTCTAACACCATATAAACATTACATGGTCTAGTGGACAAAATTTGAGCAAGGAATAGAGAGTACAAGACAAATTAGAGAAGAATAGGAATTTCTTTAATAATTGGATGAAAGATACATGATCATGGTTTTGAGAGGGTCTGCCTTTTATATCTCACAAAGGTAGGCAAATCACCTTAATTGATGTATCATATTGTTCACTAGTCAATCAATGAATATTCCAATGAATATTTTTTAAAATCATTAAGTTGCTCCCATTCATTGTAATAATAAACAATTGCCTACCCTATCATGTTGATAGATTGCTATAAACTCATGAGTGGCTATACCAAATTAGCAATAGCTCCACTACATCATCACAATCATGATGTAGATGAAAAACAAATGACTATGATTATGGAGAAAGCACTCAAGATGGACATAATGGCTAAGGAATATCATAAACCAATCAATATGATGAAGAATAAGAAAGAATTTCATGTTGTTGCTCATGATCTACTTTTTTCATTGTAAAGGGTCCTCCTTCTCCTTGGATAGCCCGCATCATCTTTCGCTTCCCTTATTTTTTTGGGATCACTGCTTTTCCCTTTTTTACCAATAATCCAAATTGGAAACCCAATTCATATTGCATGCGCATCCACTTATT
This sequence comes from Lygodium microphyllum, assembly GCF_053477565.2. NCBI lineage: Eukaryota > Viridiplantae > Streptophyta > Polypodiopsida > Schizaeales > Lygodiaceae > Lygodium > Lygodium microphyllum. The sequence goes on along the minus strand of NC_141139.1, from coordinate 60,650,411 downwards.
CTCTCCTACACTTGACCCTTTGTATTAAGGCTTTCAGAGAGAGCACACAATATTTTCTACATGGCCATAGGAAACCCCTTAATAACCATTCTCTACATACTTATGCTTCTACAAGATGCTAGTACATTACTTGGATTAAAGAGTTGTTTGATAATAACCTTGGAATTTATTTATGCCACATCTCCTAGCTCTAGCCATGGCTTGCATGTCTTGATGTCCTTCTTCTATACACTTGGTGTGTGTGTGTGTGTGTGTGTGTGTGTGTGTGTGTGTGTGTGTGTGTGTGTGTGTGTGTGTGTGTGTGTGTGTGTGTGTGTGTGTGTGTGTGTGTGTGTGTGTGTGTGTGTGTGTGTGTGTGTGTGTGTGTGTGTGTGTGTGTGTGTGTGTGTGTGTGTGTGTGTGTGTGTGTGTGTGTGTGTGTGTGTGTGTGTGTGTGTGTGTGTGTGTGTGTGTGTGTGTGTGTGTGTGTGTAGAGATAGAGAGAGATAGAGAGAAAGAGAGAGAGAATCTTTACTCAATTTATCACACTAAAGTGATTCATAATCTTTCAGATTGTAATGTCCCCATTACACAATTAATACTAATAAAACAACATGGATTTCAAAATAGCTAAATTGATGTGTAAAATATGATAAGTATTTTCGATTATGAAATGTGAATTACTAACACTTGAACATTTACACATTGTTAAATGCAGATATAATGAATTAAATGTAATCCATATGGTTACAATTAAAAAAAACATTTTAAATAGTTCATTTAATGTTGAAATTAGGATAAATAATTGTGTAGGCATGCTCCTCTCAAAAAATGAGTCATTTTAATTGTATGGCACATTAATTTGACATTAGGAGTGCAATAGGCCCAATCTACAAGGAACAAAGGAGAAAAGTGCTTTTGATGCAATAAAATAATGGGAGAAGGGAGATAATAAAGGGTGGAAAAGAAAATTTGAATTTAGTTTTTTATTGAAAATAGAGAGGCCAAAAAGATATTGAAAGAAGGCATGCAAACCAATCTAAACTCAAATTTGAACACTTTTTTATTTAAACAAGAAAAGTAGAAAATCATGCTAGGCTCTCTCTTCCTCCTTCCTCTTAAGCATCTATATAAACCTTCACTTTCAAGCAAAAACCATGGATTCTAAATATTGGAAGGGATGACAAACCCTTAGAGATGTGTGATCTTGAGAACATAAGGATCCAATGGTGAAGACGGATCGTGAAGAGGTGGTTTGTGCCAATCGCAATGTGCCCAAGTATCTCCAAACATTGGCACCATTTTTCTTGCTTATCATGGTTTCATGCTAGCCAACATCTCATGCTACATCACTTTTAAAGTTTATTTACACCCCTTTTTCTCCCAACCACTTACTCAAGTCCTTGTTTTTGCTTATAAGTCTCGAGAGGTGATTTGAGTCAAACAACTTCATGAGTGCTACTGTATCTCTACTCTACCTTGAGTGACAATGGATCCAAGTTTGGAGGCTGTTCACATGTATATGTGAAGTTTTCATCCCAAAGCCTATCTTCAATGGGCCTGAAGAGACATAGGGAGAATGCTCATGTTCCCATCATCAAGGAGACCATTGTTAAAGTTAAGATACATCCCAAACTTGAAGTGCAACCCAAGGAGGCCATGGAATCTTCACAATCCAAAATAGCAATGGTTGCATATGTTGACCCAATGTCACGGTGGTTCTGATGCAACGATGGATGGCCACATGAGGATAACTAGGTTTGGGTAAAGTATGGCTAATAAAATTTTCTTCAAAATTCTCTTTTAAATCCTCAATTTTTCTTTCTTAAATTATGCACGTGATCATATGCATGTTAGTTGGATTATAAAAATAGACCCAATAATGGTTTTTAAAAAGGCATATAGAAATTTCATATTGGCTTTAAAAATAGCATTGGTTGAGATTTGATTCAAGAATAAACTGAAAAACATCAAAACTAACTTTAGCTAGATATTTGATTTTTAGAAATATAACACAAGATAAAAGCAAGGGTAGTTTCATACACAATATGGCTAAAAAGTGTTTAAAAAGGTATTGTTTGGTTGCGATGTGATTGTTTTTATATTTTGAATGTGATGGTTATCTTACCCTAGAAATCTCTGCTTGTAACAAACATAAGGAAAAGAGATTATATTGTTTTAGGCCACTAGGATCCCCACACCGATATGCCTTAACATTTTGTGGGATGCTTGAAAAACTCACCTTGCAAGGTGAGGCTCCTATGCTCTTATGGAAGCTAGGAGTTTTTCTTTTTGATTGCTTGAGCGCTCGATAAGGAAAAGGGACAAGTGGTTCGATTCTGTAGGATGAGTTCAGAGGCTTCATGAAGCTTAGCAGGTCTTTAAGCTCATAAATTCCTTGTGATCCTAGAAAGAGTGCACTCACATATGGCCCAACCTTGTGGGGTTGAAAGGTTCTATCTTAGGTGGGATGGATTTTGTCCACTCTTGCAAGAATGATGGTTTTGTAAAAATTTATATATTAAAATACATTATTATTTTTTGAAGCATTATGTGCTTAAGGGTTGTGTTAATGAACCATGTGTAACATATTAATAAAAGGAAGCTATTTTTATATGTCAAACAATATGGAAGCATGTGTTACTTAATTAGATAAGTAAAACAAATCGTTGAGGAAAGTGGGAGGCCTTGGACCCAAGCTAGGTGGACCCAATAAGTTAGTGAGTAACTTTCCTAGTATTATATAGAGTTATTAGAAAGTGACCCCCCAATTTGATAGGATAGAATTGACTTAATATCATTTTAGGGGAGAAAAGTGATGTTGACTACTAGTCCTAATGGCTATGGAAGTTTAATACACAACTCCAATCTCATTGAACCAAGTACAATATTAGCTCACTCTCATTTTTTATTGGTTGCAAAGTGACCCTTCTTAAGTGGATATTAGACTACTATTAGGGGTGATTGTCCTATGCTTCCCTTGTGAAGTAGAAATAGAATTCTTGTGCCTAACTAAATCTGTCATTTCCCGAGGTTAGGTTGGACGATGATGTGCATGGACCTGAGTTTAGAAGACTTCTCTAGGCTTTTGGAGGAAACACCTAACATAGATGGATATGCATATCAAATATCCAAAGCGCGGAATGGGTACCTCTCTCTTCACACATCTCCAGGCAAGAAGGAGATTATTAGGGAGATGATATGCGAAGGAAAATTTAGCTTCAATTTTTTACTATTTTTGTTCTTGACATGTCTACTCATAATGTGCTAGTTATTTTAATGGAAAATCTTTCCTCCAATCACCATCCTCCCAGTCACACTTATTATAATGGAGGATTGTTAGATGACACTTTATTGGTCCCTTCAACCTATGGGGCCCATCCATGTTCTACAATCTACTCCACTTCATTGTACAACTTGTGTAAGCCACATTAATGTGTGAGTGGCATGTATCTTGGATCGTGGATATCCCTGTTGGAAAGTGCTTTCCTATCCCCCTTAACCCTATTGGGTATTTTGACTAATCAATGACAATCTTCTACTATATTTAACGAAAAGTTTGGGGGGGAGGGGGAGGGGTTATAAAAGGAAGGGGTGTGAACAACCTCACCATCCCTTGGCCATTTGATGGCTATCAACCACTAAAGCTAGGAGGTTTAAAACTGATACTTAGCTTTCCAACTTTACAATGGATACTTTGTTGAAAGGGCGTGAGTGACCTCACCATCCCTCAGCCAATTTGGTGGTGAACATGATGTCACCATCCCTCGACCAATTTCACATATGCACATTTATGCTAATATATGTGAATTAATATTAGTATATATGCCCATTTTAATATTAGATATATATTACTATGTATTAATGTAACATGTCTAATAAACATTAGTATGCATATAGTTATATATAAATTTATATTAAATATCTAATATTATGTATATAAATACATAAGTATGTGTGTGTGTATAAATATAAATATATAATAGTATATGTATTATATATAATACGTAATAAATACACTATAAGATTTACATGATATCTATTATATATACATGTGTTACTATTTATATTATATCATATCATATTAATATTAATATTTTATGTATTTTATATATTAAATATATTATATATGTATATATTATTAATATATGCAACAATATAATAATATATCATATAATTTATATTATTTAAATATTGATGTTGTTATGATGGTAATGTCTTCTAAATTTAGAAGTCTCATTCAATAGCTATAGCATGGTGGGTGCAAACATGATTGTTCACATACCTCTCTACTTTATCAATACCATCGGTACTCTCATTACATGATGTATTCCTATTACTTGACATTATGCATGAAATATTTTGATCATAGTTAATTCTTTGTAGGGTCATTCTAGAACTTATCCCTTGAGACGTACGCCACACCAAACTCATACATTGATGTTGCCTATAGAATTAGTGACCACTCGCAAAAAGGTTCCTCCTTTTGATTTACTTGCACAAGAAAATTCCATGTCTAACTTGGAGATTTGCAACCACATAATTTGCATTCTCAACCATACCAACTTATGATGGTGGATTAGAAGGTAGAGTTGTTGCATCATCAAAGAGAATTCAAGAGGAATGGAAATAATAATCGTATAGGATATCAATGTGGATAAAAGAGAGGCTTGAGAGTGGCTTTTTTTTAGGTGGTAGAAAGATGCCTTAGACATTTGCTTTAGTAGCAAGGTACATGGCCCTTGAGATTCTGGGAACCATGATCAAATTAGTTATATCCCTCATGCCATCTAACATCAATGTATATATTCGTAAGGTTTTCACACAGTAGACATCCAATAGCCTTTATGATGCCCTTCGACCTCAAAGGGTTGTAGCTTTGGCATCTCCTCAATACCTTCCCCTACCATCATCTCTCCCCATTCCACATATTTGAGTTTAGGTATATTGATAGCCCTTAGGGCTTCCTAATCATAACCCCTAAGGCTTTTTAATCATAACCTATGGCAACTTTCAAAAAGTATTTCATGGATGGAATACTCCAAGACTTTATCACAAAGAATTTGATAGCAATTCCTCTTAAGCACAATCATATTGGATTAAGTTAGAGAGAGAGAGAGAGAGAGAGAGAGAGAGAGAGAGAGAGAGAGAGAGAGAGAGAGAGAGAGAGAGAGAGAGAGAGAGAGAGAGAGAGAGAGAGAGAGAGAGAGAGATAATAATAACTACAGTCACATGTTAACTATTTTGCATCTACATTAAGCAAGCGTGCACCCACACACAGACACACACACACACACACATATTGCATTGATACAAGTATTCTTTCGATATTTCAATATTGCACTATATGCTCACTTAGTAAGTTTTTAAAATTGAAAGTTATTACTAAATTCTACCGCCCATTGCTATACTCTTCTAATGAGAACATCGTTGGTCATCCATGGTTTGATGGGCCTCATATTAAGGGTCTTTATACACAGTTGGTCATCCATGGTTTGATGGGCCTCATATTAAGGGTCTTTATACACTCCCTTAACCTTCAAAGAGTATCATTTCCACCATTCACATAAAAAATTAAGATGAAAGCCGCACTAATCATAGACAAGCCACATCATGTATGGTGTTTAATAAGAAGGACGTGTTTTCGAATCTTGGTGGAAAACCAGTACGAAGAGTTGGGAGAATGTATATTAACTATTAATAATACATATGCTTCACAATGGTTTTGGGGTCCCTCATGGTTTGTTTTTAAGAAACTCAAGAGTTAGCCATGAATCATATTGGCACATAAGACATTCGTAAAGATGTGAAATGTATTAACCAATAGTAAGAGTGGTGCTTGGCGCATAGCGCTGGCTTACGCCCGAGAAAATAGTTTTGTTTGACAATATGACAAAATTTTAAAATTTAATGATGATTTTCGAGCGGGGCCCGCAAGCAAGAGGCCAGCAGCCTGCAGGCCAACTCGGCCATTTGTGATCTGTGAACTAACTTCAGCTTCTTGTCCTTCTGTACTGCGTAGCGATGGCGGATATTCCCGCATTGAAGGAACGATCTCGTCTGTTGAAAGAGAGCTTGTTGCGCAGCCAGGATCTCACAGACAACATGACTCATATCCTGTCATCTTTCGGAGAGGCCTCCCTTGACGCGACTTCCGAGGTTCGTTCTATCCTTGTTTCATCTCTCTTGCCATACTGTGAAAGGCTTTAATCTCTGCAGTTTGCGACCCTTGAAGTACTAATCTGCAATGCAAATGCTTGCATTATGCAACGAGAAGACTTGCAAAACGGACAGATGCATACATTTTGTATACTGCAAAGCCCTTCAATTTTGAATGTTAAGCACATATCTCATGTGCTTTTGCGGTATCACGCGTCGTTGCCAACTTTTTCAGTGTGATTAAGTTTAAAGCCTCCAAATAAGAGAACAATAAGAGTAATTCAAACATACATTCTCGGCAACCGTTAGTTGTCCTTGTTAAGTGTATCTAATAAACACTTCCAAGTCCTTAGAAATTGACCTTAGCTTAAGTAGCTTCTTGCCAGCTTAGCCAATGCTAGTTTACTTTGGCATCCACTATTGAGCAAAAACAATGCTCTCTCTAACATTTGTCGACATCTCAGCATAATTGTTCTAGAACTTTGCAAGTTAGATATCATAGATCTTTCTTCGACATGTTTCGGTTGTCCTCAATCTTAAGGTAGTGCCATTGCAATAGTCACAAGCCAAAGCTACTTTAGAAGACGTTTAGACCCTCAAACTCAAAGATTATGTAATAATGTAGCATTGGAGTAGTACATGTAAGAAGCTTCAACATAGCGAGCATTGAGTGGATGGGTAAAATACAATGCACAATGGTGTGGACCTTGCTTTTAAAAACCAGTTTGGATTGCAAGGCTTGAGAGTACAATCTTAGAGGAGGTAAGATAATAAGCTGGGAGTGGGAGGGGACTCTATAGTTTGCAGCCCCAATTTTTGGTAAACTTGGCCGATTGTTTTGAATCTAGCTGACAAGTGCAGTTGCTAGCCACATGTTTGAACATGTCAACCACCATCATTGCCCACATACCAACCATGTCACTAGCTGTCTATGCAGCTAGCCATACAACACTTGAAGAACCTTGAACAATACACTTGGATATGATGCTCAACCTTCTTTTCCTTAACTCGTTTGAAGGGGGATGATGTTCCTTGTTTCCTTTTTGGTCTTCTTTACTGAAATGAGTGGTGCATCCATCTTTGTTGTACATCCTTTTCCTTTCATACCTCCAAGGGTTTACTTATATTTGGCATTTTGCAACCATAGTCCAAAGGTGGGGAGGGCCCACCTTACAAGGTGACTACTCTCTCTTGTTAGAGGTTGCGTTGGCATCTCATTATGTGTTTACACTAGTTTGACCATGTTCCTTCTCGTGGTTTGCTTATTGCTTTAGTTTTGCTATATAGACCAATCCTAGTCTCCACTCTTACACATGTGCTTTGCATGGATGGGTGGCTTACCATTGTTGCTCCTTTGTATTATGGTGATGAATATTATATTTAGTCCTATTCCACACTAGTGAACCCCACAATGTGTATATTGTATTATGCTTTCTTGTTTATGTTTGGTCTCTAGGATCATTTATCTTGTTTCTTCTCTTTTGCTTTGTATCTTTTTGACATGGTATTAGACAACTTGGATGTGTTTATAACATGATCTTGGTTCTATCAATGGTCTCTCAACCATTTTGAAGTACCTTCATAATTGTGTTTGCATGAATCAATTGGTCTGATTTGCGTTTTGGCTGATTGCTCAACTGGTGTTACATTGTTAAGCCTAGAGTGAGGGTTGTGAATGGGGATTGCTACATGGCTCGCTTCTCCATATGTGTGTTGACTATGATAGCATTTGGTTCATGTGAGTATGTGTTGCACTCGCAATTTACTTTTTATTGTTGAGCAAGCCTTCATGATGCTACATTTACTTGAAATGGTAGATGATGTGGGTTTTGGCAACGTGCGAGCAAGTTGACTTGAGTTTTGACTCAAATGGATGTTGGTGCTATCCAAGTATTGGTTGCTGTTTGTTGGAAGCATGCATGTATCAACTTGTGAATCCTTCTTTCTTAGCTCTCAATGGCATGCCCCTGATGATTGATTTTGTGTTTCATGTTGGTTGAGCATATTTCTATTTGGCCAGTTTTCTATACGCGTTCACATTTGGCCTTTGTGGTTTGTTCCTTATTCTCTTTACATTTGGAATTAGGGTTTAGCAGCAGCCTTAAGGAGTGTGCTAGAAATTGGAAGCTCAAAGACTTGGATTCAATAGGACTGAAGCTATTTTCAGTCAAATTTAAGTGGAGGGACCAGCAAATCAATGAACTTGGGGCATTTTCTATCTCCATCAAAGTGGGTGAAGGCCAAGTGACTGCCTGAATCAAGGGGTAGATCAGATTGAAGACTTGTTGGTCATTTTGGACAACAAGGGGAATTGGAATATTGAAAGGGATTAGGAAAATCCCATTGTACATCAACTTCTTCTTCAATTAAGTTAAAGAAATACCGAAAGGGGCATCGGTTTTGGGTCCAACAGGGTATCCATTGTCTAAGATTGTGAGTTAATTTGCATTTCTTAGTTTTGTAATAAATATTGTTGCTATAACTAAGTTGTAATCAGGGAATTACCACCCATCCACGGAAGGAAGGCTGGTTTCGGAGAGTAGTGGTTGCCAACTAGGTTCTTGCAACCATATGGTACATCACTTCTTGTTGGGTATTCTCTAGGCCATGTAACGGCTAGGTGAAGTGCCTTATCAAGAATTTTATTTGGTCTAGAGGAGATGGGTGCTTGGCTAGAGCGAAGGTGGCTTGGGATGTCATCGTAAAACCTATATTGAGAAAAGGATTGGGGATCATAGACCCAAATAGCCAGAGCAAAGCCTTATTGGCCAAGCTTATTGTTAGGGGTTTGCTTCCTAGCGAGGAACCCTGGAAGAAACTTTTGATAGGGAGGCTATAGGCTATGATACTTACACTTGGAGGACCATTGCAGCCCAACATCCATTGGATTTTTAGGAGATTAGGACCAAAGACTTAGAGAGGAGCTTTGATGTCAGACTCATGGTTACCATTATTAGAGCATGGAGACCGACTTGTATCATTGGGGCTTCACTAGCTACCCTCGATTACATCTAAAGAGAAGAGATGGGATCCCTTTCTCTTCAATGATTATTTGAGATCAGAATTGGATCACACTCTTGTGGATAGAGAGCAAACTTATCATGGGGGAGATTTTCTATGCAGGTCGCTACATCAATAGGAGATTGGTTTGCATTCCAAGAGTTACTTGAGGAGACCTTGAGACTAAAATACAAGAACTCAGACAAAAACACAATAAGTGCAAAAACACAAAACACAAACAGAGAAGAAAGAATACTTTGAATTGAATGAATGAACTCTATAAATGGATGAATGATTGTACAAATGCTCAAAGGTAGAGCAGTGGGAGTAGTTAGAGAGTGATGCCCATTGGAGACAAATTCCGAGGACTATAACACCTGTCGGAATTGTGAAAAGGGTGCAAGCAGCAAAAATGCCAAAAATGCAGCTTGTAGGAGTGTGCCTGAAGGCAGCCACCACAAACAGCTGTTTGCCAAGGCTGAATGGGCTGGGCAGCAACTAGGAACAGCTAGTGAGGTGCTGAAGTCGCGAAGGGAGCTGTCCAGCATGGAGGAGATTGTTAGTAGTATAGTTAGCTTACGTGTGAGTTTGGGTTGTGCTAGGCATTCTGGTATTATTTAGGTATTTTTTTAGTGGTCATTCAGGTGCTTATGTAGGCATCTTATGCTACCGACCAGCATTAAATGCTGGCCAAGCCATTTATGACATTCTTTTGTGCTATATATGTTAGGCTCCTCCACATTTGTCATTCAATCATTCCATCACTTGCAGATCTAGTGCATGCCTTCTTGGAGAGAGGAGCCGGTGCTGTGCTTGTGTCCACACAGCCAATGACTCATTGTTGCATGCTTCCATTTCTACATACACTTCTGACATGGTATAAGGTTTTAGGATCTACACTATTGCTGCTGTTTTTTGCTGATTACATGTCTCTAGTGCTGATCGCTGATCTTCTCGTGCCCTTTCCTGATTAAGCGCTCTGTCTTTGCTGCAAATTGTCCTGTTTTCAGCCATTTGATGCCTGCATTTTGTCCTCAGCAGTCTGCATTTTCATTTTCTGCATTATTTTATTGTGGTATTGCTGCATTTAAAACCTGTTTTTTCTGTGCTTCAACTCCTGCAGGCTGGGCGACCGTATTTTCAGTTTCTAGTGGCTGCAATCTTTACCTTCTGGCTGTGTTTGATCAGATTTTGTCCTTTTGCAGCAGTTATTTTGTGATCAACTATCTCTACATTGCATGTGGACTCGTGTTAGTGTAGTTTGTGTTGTGGTTTGGCTAGATTCTCTCTCTTCTTTTCTTTCCTTTGTTTTTTCTTCCTATCCTCTCTAGATGGCTCCCCCCCCTACTATTCTATTGATGTCAAACTTCACGGCCTTGATTACCTAACATGGAGTGCTATTATGAAAGCATGGTTTGTGCCAAAGCCGTTATGATACGTTGTTTCTGGAGCTTTTGAGTGTCATGAGTGCCCCCGTCCTCTTTCCATTGATTTCGACAAGGACAACTATGAAGAAGCTGTGCTCACATGGGATAATGATGATGCCTGTATATATTTTGCTCTTCTTCCTGTATCTCCAAAGATGTTCTTCTAGCGGTTACCTCATGTAGGGTAGCTTCAGGGATATGGGCGAAGCTTCAGATATTGTATGAGGCTCTCTCCACTATGCGTACAATTACCCTTTATGGATAGTTTTAGGAGAGGAAGTTTGAACCGAAGGATACTATCCAATCCTTCTTGCTTCGTGTTACATAGGTACAGGATTAGCTTCGACACATGTAGTTTACCATTCTAGAGGCTCATCTTGTGGGGATTGTGCTCTACAAGCTCCCTCTAGAGTTCGATGGAGTGACCAATGTTTTGCAGTCCTAAACGTCATTTATGCTAGTGAGCTTTACACATATGTCCTCGATGTTGCTTGAGCATGAGGCATCTTTGGGGTTATAGGGGAGGCTTCCATCTTAGTATGGTGGTTCCAATGAGGCATTTGTAACTTCTAAGAGGGGTGATAGGAAGAAGAAATTGAAGGCCTAGTGCTATCATTGTGGTAAGAAGGGATATTTGTGCAAGGATTGCAAAGAGTTAGCGGCTTCGAGAAAGGAGGAGAAGAAGAAGTAACAGGATAAGGACTCCTTCCACGAATTATTCGTCTCTTCCAACTTCGACTTAGATCCTTCAAACAAGGCCAAGGCCAAGGTGCGGTAAGGATCATGTTCTTCAAACCTTGGGACAGGCTTGGTAGCCCCTCCTTTTGCTTTCTAGTGCAGGTGATGTGGTCATCCCTCAGGACTCTCCAGTGCCAAAGTGGGAGTGAGAGGATAGTGAGATAGGCCAGGTGAGCCTCATCTATATAGTACATAGGTGCACAGGTTCCAGCGAGGGTCTTCCTTGATGCATTGACTAAAGGTTGGTAGGTTTTGAAATCCTAGATTTGGGATTGATTTCTAGGTTTATGATGGGCTGTTACTTGATAGAGAGTGGGATCGGTTCCTAGTCTATGTTCACATGAGGAGACACTTTGGCGGTTCCTAGTCAAACATAGAGAGATGCTATGATTCTTCTTTATTTTGAGGTTCTAGTACAATCGATATCAACAATTAGGTTCTCTCTGAGGCACGTGGGTGGTGGGCTGGATCACCCATTGCTTGGGTATCCATGGTTCTCTTCTAGTGTTCTTGGTTGTGTGGACTACGATGAGTCATTATCATTGTATCATTGTATTCTATTAGATTACCCATGATCTTAGAGGTGTTAGTAGTATAGTCAGCTCATACGTGAGCCTAGGTTGTGCTAGGCACTCTAGTATTATTTATGTATTTTTAGTGGTCTTTTAGCTGCTTATTTTGGCATTTTATGCTGGCCGACTTGATGCCATTTATGGCATTCTTTTGTGCTATATATGTCAGGCTCCTTGTCCACATTCAATAATTTTGTCACTTGTAGATCTAGGCATGCCTTGTTGGAGAGAGGAGCTAGTGCTTGTGTCCAGATAGCCAGTGACTCAATGTTGTATGCGATTGTCTTGTGTTTGGTATACAGATTCCATTTCCTGAGCACGTATTTGAGTTCGCTTCTTTTGTAGTGTTGTGTTTTCTCTTTTCTTTCTCTTCTATCTTGTATTGAGTAGTTTATTTCGGCATTCTTTCATGCTTCCATTGCTGCATTCACTTCTAACAAAATTTGTTGCTTGGCTGCAAACAACAAAAATGTAGGGTGGTCAGGTTGTTAGGATAGGCTGAATGCTGATGCCAGCTGAGCGGCAGTAAATGCAGCTGATGGGCACCTCGTGAGGATTGATCACCAACTGGATAATAGGCTCGTGATGTGGCAGTAGAGGGCTGATGGCTCAAACTTGCAAAAATCAATGAAGTTAGATGAATTGAGTGCATGGGAAGCCTCCTATTCATAGATGTGGATCCTAGCAAAATTAGGGTTTTGGCTTATGGGACACATATACTTTGTTAATCATTGAGTTTTGGGGCTATTTTAATGAGCTAATGAAGATTTAATGTGTAATGCATCCTTTTTAGTCTAATACTGTCTTGTAGATGGATGGACGTATCAGGCTTATTAGAGGAGGCCTCTATAGAGATTACAGTGGGATCCAAGAGAGTGGATGTGGAGGGACCCGTTCCTTGATAGACCTGTGATGGGGAAGAGGATACGGATGAGGAAGATTAGAGCACAGCCAATAGCCACCCCCCATTGGCATCGAGAGGGAATCTCAGATGAGAGTTCTTATATGACTTTTGGAGGAGGTCACATGACAGCTTTAGGCCTAAGAAGATCTCTCTTCCTATGTCTTGTAGCTCACAGGAGCTTAATCTTGGATATGGCAGGGACCCAGTGGCATGCGCGAGGTGTGGCAATCTAGAGGAGACATAGAGGCATTGCCTATGGGAGTGCTCTAGAGCCCAGGAGGTATGGAGGAGAGTCCTCAGGATGATATTTTATGGCACAACACTAAACAGGCACAAGGGTGGTGACTTTGGGGGCTGTAGCTTGGGTCATGGATAGAGGCCCAACATGTGGCTATAAAGATATTCAAGGGAGTCTTTCTTTTCTCATCATTTGACAGTATTTGAGCAGGATTCCCACCCTAGATTACTCACAAGTGTAGTGGACACAAGGACATTGTCACAGATGGGAGCTGATTGCCATTATCATAGCTTGGTACATCTGGACCACAAGATGCAGCCATGTTATTGACCTTCAAGATGTATCCACAGTAGAGACTTTAGCGAGGATTTGGATAGAGATCATTCACACTCTTTGTGGGAGATCTCAGATGGGAGAGGATGCCAGGCAGCTCTGAGAGGATGAGGAAGAGAAGAGATGGTTTTTGTGGACATGGGACTTAGACACTTTCTTCCATATCACCCCTCAGATGGTTTGGCAATATAGCCCGCCAGATTATTTGTTCACACAACCATTGTATTTGTGATGTACTTAGTTAATCTTTACAAAGTTCCTTGTTCTTTGCATTTATACAAGATCTGTTGTTTTTTCTTCATTTTTAGCTACACAAGTCTGGTTCTTATTTTCCTATAGCTTTTGTGCTATCTAAGCATCTAAAGCATATGTGACATTGCTTTTAAATTATAACAGATGGGAAAACGTACCAGACCAGATTGTCTTCTTCCTTCCTCTGTAGGAAACATGTTGAAAAATATGATAGTAGATGACGATGAGCTTTTGGTATGTCTCTCTTTATCTTGCAAGTATCAGTATTATCCTTGGTCAGTTACAGGATACAACATAAAAAGTAAGGATTACAGTGAAACATGTAGGAATTTCTAAGTTGTGTCTCTGTTACAGGTTCACACCCATAAAATCAGAAAGGCCCATGAAAATATTGACAAGACTCTAAAGGCTGCAGAAGTGATTCTGGGTCATTTTGATGTACATCGACAGGTACAATGGCATTGCATTTGTTGCAGCTAAATATTTGTCAAAAAACGTTATGTATGGAGACCAAATCTCTGTTTCCTATGAATGATTTGAAAGATTTGGTTCAAACAACGTAGTACTGGACTGTTTAATCCATCTTTACCTGGCCTACTGTGATGAAGAGAAATGTTGACAATGTGCTTGCATGTTTAGACACTTATAGACGCAGCCCAGGGTTTGAACTCACACCCTTATGAAACTCAACCCACAGTCAAACCAACTGGGCTATGATCCCATTGGCTGTGCTTGCATGTTTAAGTGAGCTGTTTCTTTTCTTGTTTGAAGTGTTTTATGGCAATTATAGGATAAATCTTGTTCTCTCTTTATGGAATGGGAGAATAAACTCTCAAAAGAAGAGTGCATGGCACTTTACCAAGGTTAAAAACAGAAAAGAAAGTCCATTGCAAAAAACAACTTGTAAGAAAGTGCATTGGCTGCATGTACACATTTATTTTCTATTGCTGTAGTATATGTTCATCTTGGCTCCATGTACAAAGGACTGTTGAAGAAAGCAGTCAGGGGCAGCCACACAATCATAACACTCAGTAAGGATGGAGTGGGTATTTGTTGGCAGATTGGGAAATGATAAAGATCGTGGTACCCAAATGCCATGAAATATTTATAGACAACAGCTATCTGAACATACAAGTACTTTGACTTTTATGGATATATGAGAACCTTTCTGTGAGAACGCTCTTGTTAAATGATGAGTCAATTGGTGAAAGAAAGAGGCAAAGGCCTTTGATGAGTACAATGGCCTGTCTGGTCTGGTGAGTCATTGGGTGTTGGGACAACAGTCGGACAACAGTCAAAGTCATGGGACTGGTGGAGGGTTAGAGGTGGATGGGTGCATGTGTAGGAGTGTTGGTTATGTAGGGCCTGATGTTGATTAGTTAGGAGCTTCTCCTCTTTGATTGTGTGGCTTCTAATGTCGAGTTGGGGTTGCAAAGCAAGGTTTGAACAAGAGCTATCTTCCAATGTTTATCAAAAGCCTCTAGCTTGCTGAAAAGTTGCAGCCCGAGGCTGTTGTGCTCAATGTGCTTGGTTGGTACTGCTATAATGTTTTGGGGTTCACTCATAGTTATCTTGTATTGACTGCATTGAGACAGATGCCCAAGGCCCCAAAATCATTAATGCCATGGTAAGACTGTGAGGGGTCATGGGACTCTATCAATGAAGGGTCAGAGAGAGGACCGAAATCTCAGACCAAGTGCAAAGGCTCAGATGTTATAGCAACTGGATTGTTGGATAAGAGTGAAATATGTGTCGGAAGTTATGGTGGACGAAATTTGATTGGTAAAAGTAGAGAGGGAAGAAAGTGTGAGAAAAAGGTAATGAAGGAAGGAACCAAGTTGCACGGTGTACAGAAAATAAACTTTGTTGATTCCAAGTTTTCTCATTTTAACAAGATTGACTTTAATAGGCAGCAAGTACAACGTAATGTTGGATAGGCAAGAAAGCCTTACTACATATCTTAACCAATCCCATAAACCAACCACATGGCACACTCACTTGTCCTCTGATCTAAGAGGTGGCTCATGCATGAACAAGACTAAGGAAGGCACTAAGGCTTGTTTATGCACAAAGTTATGGTACTCCGAATAATCCCCTTATTTGAAGCAAAATTGAGGAGATCTGAGGCAAAGAAGCTACTATGCTTCATCCTATCTCCCTTGCCTAAGTGCATAGCTCACTGGGGCACCTTTTGTGTTGTGGCCACAGAGCGTCTACTAGGTGAGCTAGGGTGTAGACCACCTATGAGGAGGATATCACTTGTCACTCCCTATTCCAAGTTCCAACTTGGGCTTGCAGTTGATATCAAGTCATATACCAAAACAGGGAGAGAATCTATACATTCATTTTTTGGGAGCGCTTTTTGGAGGAGTTTGCTCACATACCACACAAAAACTGCCCAGCCCCATATAACAAGAAAAAGCCCAACCACTTGTAGTGCTGCAGAAGGTTGTGTGGGTGGTTGGAATGACCGTGTAAGTAGCAGGAAGCAATCACAAGGCAACAAATGTTGGATTTAGGGTTGCAGAAATGCAAGTACACAGCTAGGAGAAGAGGAAGCTTGAGAGAGTACAACTCAAAGTGTATTGAGAGATGTGTAAGGAGAAGACTTACAAGACTTTGTATGCCCTAAAGTGAATAGACATATGTACAAGGCGGAGGAAAAAGAAACTCCTAAAGAGGGAAAAAAGTGCTGGTCCTAAGTGTGTTCACACAGATCACTACCGAAATATGGTAACAAATCCCCCTTGGGAGTGATGCGGCGAACAGGAGCTAATACTCATGTGCAGGAAAGTGCCAAGCTTAGTGGACCGAATCAATCCACAAAGGGGAGTAAGCCCAAAGCTTTGTGAAAAGCTTCAAACTTCTCATGAGGCAACACCTTTGTAAAAAGATTTGCAAGGTTGTCTTGTGTTGACACATAGAACAAGTTGATCTCTCTTGCAAAGAGTCTCTCCTTGACATAACGATAGTGCACCTCAATATGCTTAGTATGTGCATAGAACATTGTATTCCATGCAACTGCTAATGTGCTCTGACTATTAGTGAAGATGGTGGTGGTAGAGGACTATCTAGTACCCAAATCAACCAAAAGGCGTTTGAGCCAAACACACTCAACCATAGCTGTGAAAGCTACCTTGTAATTAACTTCACAATTAGAAGTGACCACAATGGGTTGCTTCTTGCTCAACCACAACATGCATGAGCTGCCAAGCATGAAGCAAAAACGACTTGTGATGAATACACGTGTCATAATAATCAGCCCAATCTAGAATCTGAAAAAGCATGTAAATTTGGCGGTAATGATCCCCCCTGAGATAAAATAGGCTAAGGTGCCAAGTACCACTCAAATACTGAAAGATCTGCTTCACTACTTGCCAATGGTTAGTGCCTAGGCTATGCATAAACTTGCTCATTTGTGAGACTACGAATTGAATGCTAGGCCTCGTAATGCATTCAAAAATCAAGCATCCAACAACCTATTGATGGAGAAAGACATCAGTCACCTTAAAGCTTTCCTTATCATAATTTTAAATTTGTGCCATGTATGATGTGGTTGTAGGTGGGCCCGTCAAATGTGGTGCAAGTTGTTACCGGCAATGCATCCAATTGTTTGCATATGGGCCATTTGCTTGAGGCCGAGTTTCCTTCGATAGTGTGGACTCCGTGTGCAAGTCATTGTTTGGATTTGCTCATGGAGGACATTGGGAAGCTCAAATGGGTGAAGAGGGTGGTGCGTAAGGCTACATCAGTTGTCACCTTCTTCACGGTGAAGGTGAAAGTGTTTGTGATGTGTTGCAAGCATAGCATGCTTGAGTTGAAAAAGCCTTCTTCAACTTGCTTTGCTTATATGTGGTTGCTGTTGGAGTGCCTTTCTAAGGTGCGGTTCGCTCTATGCAAACGGTGATGTCCACTCTATGGAACAAGTGGGATGAGCATGAGATAGAGGAGGCGAAAGCCATGCATCGCTTGTGCCTCGATGAGCAGTTCTGGCAGAGAGTTCGTGGGATCGTGATTTCCATGACTCCCTTTTATAGGGTGTTATGTATGAGTGATTGTGAGGGGTCCACCATGGGCCTTCTCATTCACTTCTTTAGAGCAGCATTGGTGGAGGCATGGGCTTGCACGGTGATACTTGGGTGCCATTGATAATATGCCATAAATTCTTCGCAACAAGAACATGTTGCATCATGTAAGCTCACATCGGGTAATTGGTGCCTTTGAGCTTGTCGTTTGCACCAAGCATACCCAACAAATCATTGGTATTGTTGGCCATGAGTGGAAATCAACAATAAAATAATGATTTCCAAGTGAAGAGAGAGAAAATAAATGTTCAAATACTAATAAACCACTAATAGAAAAGGTCTAGGTCGCCTCAATGAAGTCAAATAATATGAAGAATAATAATTTTTCTCTTGTTGTTTTCTTGCTAAGTAGAGAGAAAAATATGCTGAAAATAATAATTTTCAGAAAAAAAAAACCCAATAAGGTGGCAGTCAGGAATATGATGAGATCAGAGATAAATGGTTGAAAGCGCTTCGATAATGTGGTCAACAACAAAATTCGATGAGAATTTGCCCAATAAATGCGCTGAAATAATAGAATTCAACTTTAGCGCCAAGAGAAAATAGGATCATTAGGCAAATAATACGATTTTTGAGCATTGTGAGGCCAAAAAAAGCGATTTGAGGCAAAAGCCCCAAATTTGGAGTGTCTTGGTAGTGAAATTGGGCAACAGCCCCAAATTTTACGTGAAAATTGAAGAGAAATTGGATAACATTATTAGCCGATTGATGTTGAACGTTGTTCTTCAAGGCGGATTGCGCCTTGATTTTGAAGAAATTTGATGAAATTCAAAAAAGCCCCAAATTTTTGGAAGATATTGGGGTGAAATTGAGGTTGAATGGTGGAAAGCCCCAAATTCTATTAGGAAATTGAAGAATTTTTGTGAAATTTTTACCGGATGTTACCAAATATTGTGCCCATTGATTAATTGAATCTCAATGTTGATGAAGAATGCCAAATTTTAGAAAAGCCCAAAATTTTTTGGTGAAATTTGGGAAAAATTTGGTCAAATTGATGAAAAACCTCAAATTTGATGAAGACGGCTCGTCAAATTTCTTTGATCTAGTGTTGAAATTTGCAAATTTGATGGAAGCCCCAGAATTTTGTGAAGGTGGGATGCAAATTGAGTAAAATTTGGAAAAAGCCTCGAATTTGTGCTTGGGAAGGGGCTTATGTGTGAATATGGGCTTGTTGCTATCTAGGGGATAATAAAATAAAATGATTTGTCAATGAAATTTGAACCTTTTGAGTGTCTGGCAGTAGTAGGTTGAGGACATGGCATCTTACATGTAGGTAATCAACATGTTGGCATTGTTGAGAAACCCTTCACATGCAATTTGCGTTCTGCGTCTTGCGTTTAGGGTTTCGTGTGCGTTTTGCGTTTAGGGTTTCATGTTTTGCGTTTAGGGTTTCACAGTGGACAGCCCCAAAAAGGGATTGGGCGCCCATAGTGTGGTGCCACTCTAGACAGCTAACGCCCTTCCTTCTGCCACCCTAGACAGTCTCTTGCCTATTTATAGGCTGCCTCTGTCACTCACTCTTCATGGCTGATTCATTTAGTCCGTCACCTCGTCTCTCCAGCCTTTCCACTACCCTCACACTCCTTCAAGAGGACATTGTGGTTTGTGGTTCATGGCTGTCTTCATCATCTTCCTTGTGCTACAACACCCTTGTTCCCTTGGATTACATTCACTCCATGATTCAGATCTTCATCATTCCATTCATTGGAGTTTTTCCTCTCTTCTCTTCTCTTCTTAGTGTTTGTCAAGTTCACTTCGTGTTCCTCACCGCAAACCCTACTGTCTCGCTGATACGTCATCTTTTGACATGGTATCAGAGCTGGATCTGCTCAAACAGTGGCAAAGATCCTCCACTCTAGCGAAGGCGAAGATCGGTGATGGGTTCGGCATCCACTTCTCTTCTTCTTCTGCTACATCAACATCCTAATTGGCGATTGCTCCCTCCTACGTTTGTTGTTTTTCAGGCTGTGTTTAGGGCTGCTGCTGCTGCCTCCACCTCCTAGTCAACTGGCGGCTCCTCCCTGCTGTTGGCTGCTCCTCCTAGACTGCTGGCGGCTCAGCCAGATTGATGGCGGTTGTTCTCTGCTGCTGGTGGTTGTTTTCTGTGTTGTTGGCGGCTCCTCCTTGTTGCTCAGCCAGACTGTTGGCGGCTCAACCAGATTGTTGGAGGCTCCTCCTTGTTGGTAGCGGATGTTCTCTACAACCTGGCGGTTGTTCTCTACAACCCGACGGCTCAGCTAGACTGCTAGCAGCTATTTTCTACAACTCGACGGCTCCACCATATTGTTGTACCCTGCATTTTTCTATTGGTTGCAACCTCTTACTGCTGGTAGCATCCTCCTCCCATTGGCAATTCACTTCCATCCCTTCCATTACCCTCCCACCCCTTGAGGCAGACATTGCGGTTCGTGCTTTGCATTGCCCTTACAGCCCTTGAGGCAAACATTGCAGCTCATGGTTCGTGGTTGACCTCTTCCTTCTTTGGTAAGGCACATTGATATCCATGGCTTCTTTACCAATAGATGACCAATCTATTGGGTGCTCCTATTGTGGCATCACCGGACACACCACCGATGCTTGCTGACTTCGACCTTTGCTCCTCACCCCCCCGGAGTATATGCATCTCCCACCCGGTACTACCTTTGCCACCTCTTCTTTTTAGGCCACAGAGATGGTTTTGCATCAGCTATTAGAGTACTATGCTCAAGGCAATAAGACGCATCCGATGTGCACTAAGTCCTTTTGAGCACATGGAGGATCGATTGGCGCTACGACCTCTTGGATATCGTCGCAATGCCAGTAGCAATCTTCTCTTTCCTATTTTCGGGTACAGTGGCTACCACGGCCCGTGGTTTTGCAATCCACTCCATTGAGAGATAGTGATTGTTTGATACTGTCTCCTCGTCAGTTCGCTCCTTCAAGAGACAGTGGCTGCTGGACTCCTTCCTCTTCGGCTTCCCGGTCCACTCCATTGAGAAGTACGGACTGTTGCCCACTCATTGCTCAGTCTGAGCCCCACCCTTCACCCTCTCCTACTCAGGCTCGAGAGGCCACCTCTGGGAGTTTTTCACTACCCCAGATACCTTCTTCGGCACGATCGGTGGCACTTCCTTCATCCTCAGACATTTCGAAGTCTGTGATCCATGAGTTTTTGGATTCCCTATCTACCTCAGAGGGGGATGATCTTTATTTGCCCTCCGAGGGGGCATCTACATCTACTGTGACTTCAGAGGGGGACTCCTATTCCTCCAGTTTCAAAGGGGGTCCCCACCCACCGCTCAATCCTTCGCACACTTTGGTGGAGGCCTTTTATCTTCTTCTTCTACCCTTGGATGGGGTGGCTTCCTTCCAGTGGTCATCTCACCTATTGATTCCCAGGATCTCGAGGATCTACCTAGATCGGGGCCTTGGAGGTTTAGCCGCGACTTGGTGATGAGGCCTTTGTATTCCTTCTTGCATGGATGCGTGAAGCTAGTGGCTTCTCTCCTGAGGTTGAGTTTCAGGTTCTCCAGTTCACTTTGTCTATTGTTCTTTATTGCAGGTTCCCTTTGGGGTGGAAATCTTGGATCTTAGGGATCGCCTATATCTTCCTCCTCCTCTTTTTCTTGCCTTGGTCACTTGGTCAACATGGAGCCAACTCTCAAGATCGAGTATGGGCATATCCTTATGGTTCTCGACACCACACAAAGTTCGACATTCCTCCTATGCATTGCATGATTTCATTATCTTTGTACTAGGGCACTTGGACAAGTTACTAATTTTCCCATGAGGGACATTGTCCAAGGGACACTTGCTGCATGAGCATTCTTCAGCCTATAGCATCCCATCTCCACCTCACTCTTCTCTTCTTCCCCTTTTTGGGCTTGAGAGGGGGTGTTGACAAACCCTTCTCATGCAATTTACGTTTTGTATCTTGCGTTTAGGGTTTCGCGTTCTGCGTTCTGCGTTCTGCGTTCTGCGTTCTGCGTTCTGCGTTTAGGGTTTCACAGTGGGCAACCCCAAAAAGGGAATGGGCCCCCACAGTGTGGCACCACCTTCGACAGTTGGTGCCCTCCCTCTGGGTGCCGCCCTAGACAGTCTCTTGCCCATTTATAGGTTGCCTCTGTCACTCACTCTTCATGGTTGATTCATTCAGTCCATCAGCTCTTCTCTCCAGCCTCTCCACTACCCTCACATCCCTTTAGGAGGACATTGCGGTTTGTGGTTCATGGTTGTCTTCATCATGTTTCTTGTGCTACGGCACCCTTGTTCCCTTGTATCATATTCACTCCTTGATTCAGATCTTCATCATTCCATTCATTAGAGTTTCTGCTCTCTTTTCTTATCTTCTTAGTGTTTGTTGAGTTCACTTCGTGTTCTTCCTTGCAAATCCTATTGTCTCACTGGCATGTCATCTTTTGACAGGCATTTGTTGGCTATAGGGCGAAAAGGTGGCAAGATCCTTCGTGGTAGTCTACATAGGTTGGACAAGGGTGATGTAATGGTTGGCAAGCACAAGGGTTGTCTGGCATGTCTGAGTTAGGATGTACATGGCAACCCATTGAAAGCCATGTGTGTGCACTGTGATGGCTAACAGGGCAGTAAGTCAACGTAGCACTTGATGGGCAGATATCCTAGCTGAGATACATGGTACAAGTTGGGCAAAAGGTGGTGCACTAGGTTTGTATGTTGGTAGCAACTATTGGTTGTAGGTCGCAACAGTGGCAGCCACCACAGGCTGATGTAGGGCAACTCTGAGCTAGTGCTAGGTAGCGACCAGGATAGGTAGAATTGTTGCCTGTGAAGGGCAAGGCAGGGGTGACTGCTTAAGAGAGATGAAGGTGGCATAGAGAAACTTGAGAGAAATTGGGTAGTGTTGGCTGTAGGGTAGAGGCTTGGGTTGTGATGGATACGATGGGCAAAGAAGATGGCAGCACAAAATGCAATTGGCAATAGGTAAATAGAGCCAGCCTAGTGGGAATGGCTTGTGGGGCAGCTGGCCGAGTGAGAGGAGCTCAATGGCAACGACTAGTGGCAAATGGTAGCGAACGATGGCGATGACAAAGAAGATAAGTGGCTTTGATACCAAAGTTGGTCCATGTGTGAAGTAATTACGTGATTAATTGGTAGAGAATGAAAGATAATGAATGAACCAATCGATGTATAAGAACTCAGTCACAAAATGAGAGGCGATGAATTAATAGAGTGAGAGAGAATACAATGCCCAAGGTGATCACAATGAAAAATGCCACACTTATGTGCTAATGAGGCACAAAGTGTCTTTTGATAATAAATTAAAATCCTAATGGCTTAACCGTAATAGGAAATCCTAACCCTAGTGTCACTTAGTGCCTAAGACACTAGGGGCAACAATTGCATTTAGTGATAGTTTAAATTCCTAGGGAGCCTGAATCTGGATCAAAGGGCATCAATGCATAGCCCATGATATGGCCTACACACTAACAATATGGACTTTGTTGGTTGTGCCTCGTGAAAGCATGATGAGTAATGAAGTGATACTCTTGATGAGCACCAAAAAACAAAATTAGTTCTACCCCATGAACATGAGAGGTAGGGAAGGAAGAGAACTTGGTGATTTTCAATCATTTTAGTTGCAGTAAGATAAACAAGAAAATTAACTTTGCCTTTCAATGCATCAATATAGCTTAAGATGTCTCCAAGTAGAATGGATGTTTAAACTTTGCAATGTCCATATCCACCATTGACATAAGGACAATACATACTTGTTAGGCATTTTTGCTTCAAGGTTATGTGAGATGTCTCAAGACGCCAAATGTGGCCTCCGCTTTGGTAGAAGACCTTATCTAAAGGTGGTGCTAGTGTAAACAATATAGAAAAATGCACATAATCTACCTCATTAAACATGAGAGCGTCAACATGCCCCTTCTTACTTCCTTACATGCCCCTTTTTGGTTGGGCAATGCAAGGTGTGATTCAAGCATCATCATGTAGAATTCTTCACTCCGGCCATTAGGAGGCTTGGAGTGTATCAAGTTGGACAAACCTACCTAATCTTATCCTTTGTCATGTAGAACCACCATTGTTGCCAAATGTAGCAAGAAAATGTCTCCCTCATAAACCTTTTCCTAGACTAGCCATGCATGATTTAGAACATGCGAGACAGAGTGCGAATGATCAATACCTTGACTGATCCAGCCCACCCTCCAATGTCAAGCCTCCTAGTTTGTCGCGTGGTAGGAGTGTGTGAACCTTGGTGGTTGCACCGTCCCTTATCCTTACAACAGAACCAAAATGTTGGGCTAAAAGCACAAGAGTTGGGACATCGGGATGGATGCCTATTCTTTCAGAAGCTACAACTCAAACACAAAGTATATCACTTGCACATCAATGATGCAATGCTTAACCAGCCCAGCCAAGCCATTGAAATCCAGTACTAGATTAAATGTGAGTGGTACTAGCAGTAAATGAAATAGGCAAGGTGGTGCCAACACTAAGTGGAGTAGCCAGTTGGGGCACTACAAGGTTATGCTAGGTCAATCCAATCAGTACTAGGCACATGCACCAATGCACACAAGTAGTTACATGACACAAACAAGTAGTGAAATGGACACCTGCAAAAACACAAATTTGCGTTTTGGGAAAAATGCAAAAGTTGATGTTGCTTGATGCAGAAAAGTTGTTGCCTGGTATAGATATATATGTATAGATATATATATGTATCTATATATATATGTATATACAGTGTCTCTTTGTACCATGGTACTTCATTAGAGAGAGAGAGAGAGAGAGAGAGAGAGAGAGAGAGAGAGATTAACATCTACATAAGGGCAATGTGGCCTATGAGACAAAATCTAGAGTACATCCATGTCTAATGTCATCTCATCAGTAAGGTAAAGATAACATTAAAAATAATTGGGTGGCCTATGAAACAATACTGAAAATGACTATACGATGGGACCATTCTAGGGTTGAACCATGTGTAGTGTTGTTCCATTGATAGAAAAGAAAAAGGAAAGGAAAGGAGAACGAGATCTGATAGCACCATATACAAAAGTGTGGTGGAGACTATGGGCTGTAGCTGATTTCAAGATCTGCACATGATCTCAGCTATGATGCGGTCCCTCAAGGAGGTGAAGAAAGAATAGCAGGGCAGCCTGCTATGACAGCAAACATCACTGCAGCAAGGTCTGCATCAGCAAAATGCAGATCTGCCCAGGGTGTAGACTGCCTGTAGGAGCCACGTGTGATACTGGGGACCGCCAGGGAGTAGCTGGACAGAAAAATAAAAATCTCCCAGATTGGAGAATGATCGGCAGCAACAAACCGGGGTCAACAGCATGGAGAAGAAGGTTGCCAGTCAGCTGGACATGGAATGGCAGCTGGGCAGCCAGATCTGCCCTGAAAACGCAGCCTGTAGGGAATGCACCATGGCCCTAGTGGTAGACAGCACCATAGAATCCTCCATGAACTGCAATGTATTCCATGTCAGGGTGTAGGCAGCAATGGAGAGGCTGAGGAATGAAGGGGAGAATGATAGAAGAAGAGAGTGTCTGATGAAAAGAGTGTGATCTGATAGATGTGTAATGAATGAAGTGTGTGCCGTTTTTATAGGCATTGGACAGTCTCATGCAGCACCCAAGAATATGGGTGCCTAGCCTTTTTGGGGCTATAAGTGTGAAACCAAAAGGGAATTAAGGAAAAGAAATGCATTTAATGACTGGGTTTCTCAACAGGGACAAGGAGGGGCCTGCAAGAAGAAGTTGGGAGTTGGGGCACTGCAGGTAGCAGGGAGAAGAGAACAGTGAAGAGAAGTGGGAAAGATGAGGCTCCTTTAGGGTAGGGATCAGATACTATGCCCTATACTGCCTTATGCTGTCATCAGGATTGGCTGTGTTCTCATCCTGCAGGTGAAGATTGCAGGCTGCAAAGTTTTTACTTGTTTGAAAATGTATATTTATTTGCAGATCAGGTAATCTTTTGTTAATTGCAATGTAAGTAAAGCTCATTAAGCGAGTTTAATTGCTACGATGAACATCCGGTCAGAGATCTTAACACATAATGCGCTGACAGAAAAAGATGGATTAATACAGGTTGAGAGTACCATAACAGGTAATCCTGGTGATGATGTTTCAAGTTACCTTGAAGCTGTAGACAAATTGCAAAATACTCGCAAGTTTTTCACAAACAACCAATGGCTAAGAGGCAGCAACGAGTCCTTGCATTCGGTTGAGATAATGCTGTCAAATGCTGTGTCGAAGCTAAAAGAACACTTAAAAAAAACACTTGTAGAGAGCAGGTTTTGGTCATTTTGGATGCATTTAATAAGTTTTTAGGCTTTTGGCTGACTATAACTCACTAAAGTACAGTTTGTAGCAAATCATTTTGCTGGTGTTTTTATAGCACATCCTCATTTAATCCTAATACATACTGCAGCATCATTATTGAGCCTGCTCATCTCTTAAAGCTATTGCCAAACGTGTCAAGTTGCATGATTAATCATTCAAGCAGTCAGCCTGGATGTTTTAGTCTGACAAATGATGATCATCTGAAAGCAAATCCTGCAAAAATAACAAATGATGTGAAAAGCAGCTTGGAAGCTACTGTTATTCCGGACTTTCTATCTCCAAGCAGTATTTCTTCTCTGCATGAGGTTGCACGATGTATGATATCAGCTGGCTACAGTCAAGAGTGTCTCACTGTGTACAGGTATTTCCAACGTTTTATGTAAACCTATCCCTATTAAGTAGGATAGAGACAATTTCAATGGCACTCTGTTTATGAAGCTGCAAGAATTCAAGTCATGTAGGCTCAGTTGTAAATTGTTTTCAGATTTAACTCTTTTTACAATATATTCACCTAGTTGCATATGGACATGAATTCAGATGAAAATGCACCTGTACATGTAATCGTTAACAATTAATAGCTGGTGCCGTCTCACAGAGAGAGTTCTTTCTCTGATTGGTCTTGCTGATCTTTGAGCTCTCTTATGAGCCTCTTTTATATGGATAATTCTTGTGTCATGTAGTAACAACCTAAATCTTGGATTCAAAATGGAATTCAACACCCCAAGTTCAGGTGCAATTCTGCTAGAAATGGAATTTGGATGCTGTCATCTGAGTTTGAGAATTGTGAGCTTGGAGAACGCCCAGGCTAAACAATCCTCAAGCTCAGGTGATTGAATCTAGGCTTTGGTCAAGCAAGAACCCATGCTCTAGTTAGCTATGAACCCAAAGGCTCAAGTTAGTTAAGTTGTACTCAATATCATATTCATTTCAAAACTAGGCTTCAATTTATATCAGCTGACCGATTTATGTAACAAATCCAAGGTTGGCCGCCAGGTTATAAGATGGATCTTCAGTTAAGTTTAATTCAGCTGACTGATTTATGCAATGAATCCAAGTATTGAAAATACAAATGAGTCCATGTAGGCACAGTTAGCATCCACATTTGATGACCGATCTTGGTTGTCTTTCCTACTTTCTCAGCATGGTAGTCCAGCATCTTTGTGGCACAAGAAAAAGTATGCACTTAAGTTATTTTCATGATACACATTTATGG
Source organism: Lygodium microphyllum (assembly GCF_053477565.2). Classification (NCBI taxonomy): domain Eukaryota; kingdom Viridiplantae; phylum Streptophyta; class Polypodiopsida; order Schizaeales; family Lygodiaceae; genus Lygodium; species Lygodium microphyllum. Next base: position 60,623,205 of record NC_141139.1, on the reverse strand, counting down.
CATTAGAGGCTTGGTCATATTAACTATCGAGCATTGATGAAGCTCCAGTTAGAGGATATGGTCAAAGATCTTCCAAAAATTCACTTGCCATCAAATTATATTTGTGAAGATTGTTTACTTGGTAAGATACATTGATTTTCCTTTCCTAAGAATTCTCATGTTCATTTGCCATCTATTTTGCATCTTCTTCACAAAGATGTTTGTGGTCCTATGCGGGTCAAATCTATCGGTGGATTTCTATATTTTGTCACATTCATAGATGACAAATCCTAATTCACTTGGGTATATGGGAAGTCTAAAGTTTTCTCTTGCTTTAAGACTTTTATTGCCATGGTGGTAAACCAAAGCGGCTTTCGCATTTGGACTCTTTACACCGATTGGGGGGAGGGGTTTGAATATCTTTTCCACGAGTTTTCAGAGTATCTTGCATCTTGAGGTATTCATCACATCAATGCACCATTCCTTACTCCCTGCAACAAAATGGAATAGCAGAATGGAAAAATAGGTCACTCATGGAGATGGCAAGATGCATGTACCTAATTCTTTTTGGTTTGTTTCTATTCTATGTGCCGCTTATGTTTTGAACGTATGTCCCACAAGAGCTTTACATAGCATCACTCCTTTATGAGGCATGGACTAGCTCTAAGCTTTCTTTCTCTCATATGAGGATTTTTGGATCATTGGCGTATGCTCATTTGCCTTCTTTGAAAAGACGGAAGTTGGATGGTAAGGTTGTTCACTACATATTTATTGGATATAGTGCTGAAAGTAAATGGTATTGTCTTTATCAACCTCTACAAGCAAGGTTAATTGTCAATAAAGATGTTATCTTTGCTGAAAATGCTTCTCACCCCTTGCTAGACTGTTAAAAACAGCCTACTATTGATGCTTCACACATCTTTGATAGCCTACTACCACTTTTCCATAATGGTTTCTTGGCTGATCCTTCTCAGCCTTCATTCATAATTGAAATTTGATTTATGCATAACTATCTATCTCCCTATTCTAATAATTAATTTCTCTCTAGCATCTATGATCTATCTCGATTTTCTCTTTTTCCCCGGGCCGCAAGGCCCCCAATCCTTGTGGTGCGCAGATCGGATGCTGTATGCGTATACGTAGCGAGCGCCAGAAGGTCCCCAAGAACAAAAGAACTCTACTTTTGCACAAAAAACAAGAGAGAAGACTTGCACGACATGAAACAAAAAGACTAATTGGGTACAATCTTTCCCCATGCCTTGTGTGAGCGCTTCACAAAGCATGCATTTAATATATTATTCATCTCCAAGCTAAAAAATAGCCCAAATTTACAAATAGTATGCTTTAGCTTTTGTGTTTGCTTTTGTCCACATAAAGAATAAAGCGGTTGGGTGTCCAAAGAGTTGGACTGTGCCCAAATACAATGTCCAATAATGAAATAACTAAACCGTGCGTCCATGCGCATACAAAATAATAAATATTTGTCGAGCGCTTTAATAAATAAGCGCATCTAAATAAATACTAGCGCCACGCCTTTAATGATAAGACGTGCGTCCATAAAAAATGATAATTTCTTCTAAGTCATCTGAATACACGCAACCGCTGCCTGCTCTACACATCAACTGAAGCATTCACAATTGTTAGAAAATAATGAAACCGACCAAAGTGAATACCTAGCAGTCTTCAGCTTCAAAATAAATAAATCCTTTATTTAATACAAGTGCGCACTCTAACTTATAAATGTCCATTAATTTAAATATGTATTTTGCGGAATCACCCGCTATGGAATTACCCACGTGCACATTAAATTAACATGACACCCGAAAAGGACAGGCGTCCTTGTCAACTTCTCGCACAAGGAATTCACCTTGTGTACGAGCCCCAACAAATAAATATAGTTTTACGAATCCACCGCAAAACCTCACAGAATCCACCGTGGAATATGCCTCTTGGCATCACCTTGGGCCTCATCTCTCTTTATTCTTGAATCTTAAAAGTTTAAAGTTGAAATTTGAAACTTGAAAGGCTCAAGTTTCAACTCTCTCTAGACTCTTTTTCTCTCTAATCTCCAATTTCCAAGTATTGTTAGTAATAAGTATACTCGTAATTTGTAAATTGTGGTTGTAGGTGGGCCTCTCAAATGTGGTGTAAGTTGTTACCGACAATGCATCGAATTGTCAGCGCATGGGCCGTTTGCTTGAGTCCGAGTTCCCTACGATTGTGTGGACTCCATTTGCAAGTCATTGTTTAGACTTGCTCATGGAGAATATTGGGAAGCTCAAGTGGGTGAAGAGGGTGATCCGTAAAGCTACATCAATTGTCACATTCTTCATAGTAAAGGTAAAGATGCTTGTGATGTATCGTGAACATAGTATACTGGAGTTGAAGAAGCTTTATTCAACTCGCTTTGCTTACATGTGGTTATTGTTGGAGCATCTTTATGAGGTGCGGTCACCTTACGCCAGACAGTGGTGTCCACTCTATGGAATGAGTGAGATGAGCATGAGACAGAGGAGGCCAAAGCCATGCATCTCTTGTGCCTTAATGAGCAGTTTTGGCCAAAAGTCCATGCCGTTGTCATTGTTGTGACTTCCTTTTATAGGGTGTTACGTATGAGTGATTGCGAGGGGTCTACCATGGGCCTACTCGTTCACTTCTTTAGAGTGGCATTGGTGGAGACACGTTCTTGTACAACGATCACAGAGACACAACATGCACATATTTTAGAGATAGTAGAGAGGAGATGGACGTGGATGCATAAGCCCATCCATGGTTTTGCCGCATTGGTACATCCGGCCTACAAGTCATTGGCGGTCATGGATGATAGAGAGTTCCGTTCGGACTAACTTGCTTATTTGACTCATGTGGTCCCTGTGGATGACCACAATGCAGTGCTGGAGGAGCTAGGATGCTACACAGATCAGAGAGAGCATGTGGCTTTTGCTTCTCCCACTTGTTGGAGGAGAGAGTTACTTGTGAAGCCTTTATTTTGGTGGCAAAACTTTGGATACGCACTGGAGACCCTTTAGCCCTTAGCCATGAGGGTCCTTGCCGAGGATTGCTCTTCGGGCGCATGTGAGAGAAATTGGAGTGCCTATTCTCTCATTCACATAAAGATTCGCAATCGGCTTAGTACACGACAGTTAGAGCGGCTAGTCTATTGCCGCACTAACTTACACATGGTGAGAGCTATGATGAGCATGGGTAGTCCGAAGCAAGTGAAGTTTAAACACTTAACCACAACATTTAAATTTTAAAATTTGTTGTTTTAACTTTTAAACTTTAAACTTTGAAGTTTATACTTTACAATTTAGACTTTAGCATTTACAATGATCAATCTTACGTGCATCACTGCATTGTGTAGGTGAATGTTGATACATTCAGGTTGACGGGCGATACTCTTCCGAGTATACATAAGGATGTGGACGAGGAGGAGGAGATGATTTTAGAGCTCTATAGAGAGCTTATAGTAGTAGATACTCGTGATACCACTTGCAGTCAGCGTGCTCGTGGGCAAGGAGTTCGAGTAGGTGGTAGCAGGGGCATGGTCATTCGACGCACTTCATCATCGAGGAGGGGTGGTTCGAGTGGCTTGCAGACATATGTAAGGTGGGGCTCTAGTAGCTTACATCCTGTACCTCATGATGACATCCCCCCCTTGTCTACACAACCACCACCTAGGGAGCCATCATTTGATGATGATGATAACCTCATCGGTGAGGATGAGTATGAGTGTGTCTCGTCATCGGATGCCGAGGAGTCATCTTCAGATTCTCTTGGTAAGCACTCAGATGGTTTTGATGATGATGATGATGATAAGGGCACTCTCTTGGCTGGTTAAAAAAAAAAAGAATCAGATATATTAGACTGTAGTTGTATCGCATGTTTTGCGTAGCCCATGCGACCGCGATGGTCACTCCATGTATTCATCTTATTCTATAATGAAATGGCTATTTCTACTTTAAACATGTATTCTATAATCTATCATTTAATGATTTATGGTTTTTATTATTTAAAAAATCATCTTAATTTTTTTCGTATTGATATGGTACCGTACCTTATAAAATCATAAGGTACCATTTAGTACCGTATTTTATTGTATCGTACCGTATTGTACCCGACAACTACGGTTGGGTTGGATGTAGATCTCTGATACACCAACTTTTCTCAAAGGAAAGAATCAGTCTTCTCATTCCGAGCACGAGCAGTTTGTTGAAGACCACAAAGAGCCTTCTTTAACCTATATACCTTTACCACCTCAATCATAGGTGAGCTAGTCACTAGACCAAACTTAAGCTCAATGCCTGCTTTATAACTTAAGTGGGCTGGTTATTGGGTGAAACTTTCAATGTAATCAATTTTAAAATGTAAAATTTCAATTTAATGACAATTTCATATTGCATCTTGTTGCTTTTTCCTTGTCCTTGCACCAGATAGTTTGTACACTTGTGCATTGCATACCTCTGTGAATGCTTGTGCAATGGTCACTATGCCAAAAGTCAGGGGGTACCAGAATTAGACGTTTTGGTGACACAACTTGCCCACAAATATGTCCAGAATTTTTCACACAGTAGATTGAGTGCCTGCCTATGTAGGAAATGTGTCACCTAGGGCTGGAATGTCCATGAACAATAGTAGAAGAGACAAAATGACCATTGCTATGCCATGTGCACTTCTTGAGAGAGACTGGACAGAGCAGAGACTGTCATGGACAAGGTAAAGAAACCCTAATCTCCATTTGTAGACTGTGGCTCACAAGCAACAGATGAACAAGGAGAAAGAGAAAATCATGTCTGCTAACAAAAAGGTCATTTGTGTGGACCATGTATGAACCATTTGACCAATAAATTGTGTGGCACAACCTTGAAGCTAGAACTTTCCATTTTTGGTCGAGAGATCTTATTGGTTTACAGTGTGATTACCAATGTCTTAACTTCTTACAAATGTGGCAAGATGTGTAGGTGTATGACCAAAGAAACACAAAGAGATTGCTTTAGGAAAAAACAATTCAAATACACTTTTGAAAGGGGCTTAAAGGCTCTTACCAAGTTTGATTACATAAGTACTAAAGGTTGTCCATACAGATGTTTTATATGTAGGTAGCTTTTGGGTAACTCCTCTCTTCTTCTTTTTCTTCTTCTTGGTGATTTTCTTTGCACGTGGAGTGTGTATTGATTGGATGTTACTTCTTCTTATCAAGATCTGCAAATGTTGGTGGATTCTTGAATGCTGATGGGTCTTCCAGTAATTTCAGCAGTAAACAAAGAGCTTGATGATGACATTGAAATGGGATGAAATACTCCTCATGAAAAGAGCTTTGGTATTTCTCACAATAATGAAACTTTAGTTTGATGAATCTACAAGAATTTGATTATAATTACAATGCTGTGGATTGCTTAAGAATGATGATTGAGCTGTGAATATGGAGGAGTGGATGCTTAGCATTCTTTCAAAGCAAGTAATAGTCATTGTTTTAATCCCAAAAGATGAGTTTCAAGCCAATTCATTGAGAAACTCTAGTTTTAATTGTAACTCTAACTTCAATTTAACATGGCTATGGAGGTTCAAGGTGTGCCCAAACCATGTCAATTTTGCTTCCCCTTCCCTCTTTTGCACTGCCTTTATGACCGTGCTCTTGATTGTCATGTTACCCCTCTGAGAAAGCTTGGCGGTGCTGATTCTGAGGCCAATAATGTGTGAGGGAGCAAGTGAGGAGGGGGAAGTGAGGGAAAGAGGGGGAGGGAGAGTTATACAGAGAGGGAAAGTGTGTTTTTGGGTTTCTGGGGCTGGGTCCCTACAGGAGGGAGGGGGTGGGGCAGAAGAGAAAGAGGGTTGGGCAGGTGGAGGCTTGGTGGAAGGGCAGGAAGGGTGGGCCTGTTGGTGCACACATCATTATAATGCTCATCTTTACTGTGTGACAGAAATGTAAGGTCCTCATGTTTGGAGCACATGCTTCGGAAGCTCGGGGTTGAAAAGTTCAGACGAGGTGATGCTCAAAATTTTGCTGGGGAACTTGTAGAAGATAAGATTTTGGATTGGCCTAAACATCTACAAGTATCTGTAAGGTCATGGCTTCTCTCATTTATTGCTTTCTCAACATTCTAGATGGTAATTGAGTTGCTTCTCTTTTAGTTGGTGTTTTACAATCTCTGTTGGAGTTTCGATAAAAGGAAATCATGATAATGTGATTTCAGGTGCTATTGCTGCTTGCAGGAGAAAGAAAGCTGTGTGATCACATATTCTTTCAACTTGACCCACATCGAATTTGCTGTTTTGTGAGTGTTGTTGAGGATATAATGCACACACTTCTAAACTTTGCTGAAGCTGTATCCAAAAGCAAGAGGAATCCTGAACGGCTCTTTGCTGTCCTTGGCATGTACAAAGCAATGAATGATGTCTTGCCTGAGGTAAAATTTTGTTACCTAAATTAAGCTTCGGTTGGGAACACAGTGAAAATATTGGAAACTAGTAAAGGTAGGATTTGAATATAATACTGCTGTGTTGTAGTGAAAACTAAGATATAATCACCACTGCATGTTAAACTTTGAGATCTTAAACATTTGGACAAAATGGGAAATGAGGAGTTGATTTGAAGGGAGGAAGAAAGAACCCCCAAGTAGAACATTGATGTGATAATCTCCATTGGGCTGGTATTGTAAGTAAGGTGGATATGTGAGGTAATAAGTAGGATGCAATAAAGGCTATGAGCTTGGTCATTGACATAAAAATTGTGCTGCATACGAAGGTCTTGTCTTACATCCCAATGTCATTGAGCCCTTTGGAGAAATTTTCAACAATCGTAATGTCATAATCATAATAATATTCCCATAAAGTAGGATAAAGCCGAGGCTCTGAGTGAAAGAAAGAAAAACAATATTTTGTCAAAAACAAGAAAATTAAGTCTTTTGTTCTGTATGTACTTTCTGCAGAAGCTTCTTCCACAATAGTGTCGGTACGAGTTTCTTTCAGTGCAGCTTTTGTTACAACCTTGTTTTCTTGAGCAGCTTTCTTTGCCACAAGCTTTTCTATATTAGCTTATTGTAGACGTTTCCTTCACAATTGCTTCTTCCGGGTCCTAAAAACTTCTTCAATAGCCTTCTTGATGAGGCTTATGGATTCCAAAAGTCAGTACATTTTATCGTTGTACATTATTGAATGCTAGACATTGGATTTGGCAATAACTGCCTTACTTTTCCAAGCATTATAGATGCCAAACTCTGGAAAAGCTTTAATAATGTCTAGACATTGAAGAAGTTTTCCCTGACAGCTTTTACAAGAGGGTCCAAGCTTCACTTGATGCAGTTTTATCCATCTACATGATAGATATAATGCTTGGAAAAGTAAGGCAGTTATTGCCAAAGCCATCTCACTAAATTGGCAACATGACCCTAGCATTGGATTTGGGAATGATAGATGCCAAACTCTGGATTTGTTTCTTTATGCTACTTTCAAGCATATTCCCTTAAGCTTCATGTTCTTGTAGCTTCCTTGACAAGCTTTCTCACTAGTTTCTTGCCAGGCTTTCATGCTGCCTGTAGCTTTGGGAACCTTTCTCACTATGTGATTTATATGATATTTTTTAGAAGCCATTGTCAGAGTGGTATTTGTAGTTATGGAGCAATTTGTAGAAGTTCAGTGTATGCAGCTTGTTGTTCCAAACTCCTTGAACCAATGCTTCTTTATCCACAAACTTTTCTGCATGTGATTTCTGTTTAGCAAATGCATTCAATTTCACCAAATGTATAGACTGCTCACGGGAGACAGGTTTCAAAGGATTCAAAGTAGGATGTTTGTCGAAAGAGTTGCCCTTCTTGATATTAGTCTGCAAGTACTAAATTCCTACAGGGAAACTGTGACTCACATACACTAGACATTTATAAACTTTGTTCTGGGCGAGGAACAATTTATTTACTTCTGAACTGCTGTACTCCCAACAATGACCAATTTTCTTCAAACATAATCCTTTCTCATAGTGGATTTTACAAAATATTACAGATCACCAGAATGTTTCAAGGAGATGGTGCACTATTGCAGCAGAGATTTCGGGATGTCCTTCACATGCTTGACCAAACTGTTCGTGATATTCTCAATGATTTTGAGCAGACTGTTTCTAGAGATGGAACAAAGATAGCCACACAAGATGGGATGATCCATGCTCTCACCAGCTATGTAGTCAATTATATAACACTTCTTAGCAAGTGAGACATCTCTCTTCCAGAAAGTTGTTTAAAAGAATTGTCTGCTTTGTAATGTCTTAACAAGTGCGTGTGCTTTTCATGCAGTTACAGAGTCGTATTACACGATCTGTTTGATGGATGCGAATGTCAACTTGATGGTCCCAAACTGGCAAACAAACTCCAGGAAATCATAAGTGCACTAATCAGTGGTCTTGATGTAAAAGCCAAACAGCAAAAAGACCCTGCATTAATACAGCTATTTCTCATGAACAACATTCAGTACATTGTCCGCACTATTCAAAGGTGGTTGGCACTGCTACAATTTCTAGTAAACGTGGTAGTCCACAACTACTATCTTACATCTAGCAGATGTTGCAGGTCTGAAGCAAGGTTTATACTTGGAGGAGATTGGTTCCAGCAGCTCCAACATAAGGTGCAGTTGCATGCCACAAGCTACCAGCATGCTGCTTGGAACAAGGTCGATGTGGAGCAGTGCATATAGTGTTTTTTCTATCTGTACAGCCACTGCACAGCTCTTTCTTGATAAGAGTATTTCAGCCCTCACCTGCAGCCTGGTATATTGCTGAATCAGGTTCTTCAATGTCTGTCTATGCAAGGCTTGAGTTACGATGGAGGTGCAAATATCAGCACAACTCCTCGAGGTCTTGTGAAAGAAAGGTAAGGCTTCTTTCTGTTCAACAGTAATGAATAATTGTAGTGATGTTAATTATATGATGACTGGGATTTGTGCATACAATTTTCAGGTTCAAACTCTTCAACCGTCTGTTAGAAGAACAACATCAGCATCAGAAACAATGGACCGTGCCTGACGGTGAACTGAGGAAGGCTCTGCGAGTGGCAGTTATTGAGAGTGTTGTGCCAACTTACCGTCTATTCTTGAAGAACTTCAGGTTTCTTTACCTTATCTACTCATTTAAAGAGTTCTTTACCCATTTTTAAATAAGTGTTTTTTTGCCTAATGAATCACCTGCCATCCTTTGGGATTGGTGTCCGGGTGAAATCGCGTTCAAATTCTTTACCCCTTGATATATTAGAATTCTTTACTCGATATATCACATCACACTGTTCTTGGCTCACAAAAATCTCTTACTGTCAGTCTTAACTGTGGGTCTGTAGTAGAGCTGAAGCATGGAGGGAAAGTATTAACGGCTGATTGCTTGCCTTTTTCATGCAAATCTCAGTGGTCTCATGGAGAGCGGAAAAACCCCAAGGAAGTATATGAAGTACTCTGCAGAAGACGTTGGGCATCTTCTGGCAGATCTATTCGGAGGCTGGATGGAAAAATGATGAGTTGCTTTAGGGTCATGATGTTTTTTTAAAACTTGTATTGCTTTAGTAGTTGGATTCCTTTTTGTGCCAATGACACCCCAAAGTGAAATTATTCTTGTGCCAATGACACCCCAAAGTGAAATTATTCTTGTGCCAATGGCACCCTGAAGTGGATTGTGACTAAAGTTTGGATGCGTGTCTCTCTATCCTACACACATTTCATGCGTCTAATCCTTCAATGAGAGTAATTTGAATTTTTTTTTGTATCTCCGTTTGGCCATCCATTGTGATTATGGGTTATGGCCGCAACCTCGGTTTGTTGTGGAATAACCGGTCCTCCATCCTAATCTCTTCATCCGAAGGTGGAACACCCCGAAGGATAAGAGGTTCAACACTTGTAAAGCAAGAGTTACTGGCGGCCATGGAGGGCCTTTTTTCATGTACCATTATTGCTGGAGATTGCCATCATTATCTCTTATTGCATTGTACAAGCTAGGAGAACTGGAATGTGGATAGGGCCGTAGAATCAATGGGCAATAGGTACAAGTTGATATTTTTTATTGCTTAAACTTTCTTGCTTGCCTTAGTGTTTTTTGTGTTTGCCAAACTGTCTGAACAGCCTCATCCCACAAGTTCTATGGATATACAACTAATTCCCCTCCAAGCAAAGGTTCCAGATGTTCAAGGAGACCTTGAATGGTTGGCATCTGCTTTGTTCATCGTGAATTATTTATGGTATGTAGGTTTTGTCCTTGCCAGGGGGCAGCAAAAGGCTTCATTTTATGATCCTTTTTGGTGTGCATTTACATGACAGTCTTTTCAAGGGGAAGCACAAACCTTAATGGCTTTTGTCATGAACTTGCTTTTGGCAATGTTGGGATGTAGGTGACATGGGCCCCCCTTGATATTGAAGAGGCGGCACTAATGATATTGTTTATGCTTCTTGTTGATGGTTTTGTAAAGTTGGAAGGCTTTGGGGTAGGAATTATAAGGGTTGTGAATATGACGAACATGATTGCTCTCAGTTTTGTGGATCATTGTACTAACTTGGATGAGCATTTGGATGTCTCTTGTGATTACAATGGATCCATCACACACACACACATTCTCTCTCTCTCTCTCTATCTCTCTCACACACACACACACACACACACACACACACACATTTTCATATTTCTCACACACTAGTTTTCTACGACCACACACACTTCACTACTGAGACTTTATCTTACACATACCCACGCGCACACATTTATACCAGGGCACTTCTTAATTTCACTCTTCAAATGGGCATACACAGTCTCTCAATAAGAAAAACACATGCAAAATTGCACGTGTGTGAGTCTCTCTCTATTGAGTGCACATAATTAAACTTAGATTTCTAGTTTTGCTTGCAAGACGTCAAACCTTTTTACCTTTTTGTTATCTCTTTTTCCATGGTATGTGAGCTTATTCCTCACTTGCATAGTTGAATGATTACCAATATTCTTGGCAAATCCCCAAATTGTGGCTATCCATTGTAACTCACGACAACCTATATTATCTTAACATTATGCACTGCTGAGAAATGTGGTCACTTTACCTACCAAGTACCCCTCTTCTATTTATTTGAAACTTGCTTCTCCAGTTCTACTCTTGCAATATGCACACACACTCTCTCTCAGTCATGGCTACTATGGTGTAGTGTGTGTCTTACCTTTGAGCGGGCTCTGTGGTTGCCGCTGGTTTGAACTGCTACTTCAGACAGGTCGACAATGTCTAAATGCAACTTGTTTGCTGGGTTGAACTGATGAATAAGCCTTGCAAGAGAGGCAGAAACTGAAAACGCAGGGGTAGCGTAGCAGTGACGGGCAGGTTCAAATCTGGAGAATAATATTCAGACTGTGCGCAAGGCAAGGGTAGCACAATCAGGCCAAGCGTCCCGCTGGTTTGCAGGGCGAGCTTCAGGGTGGGTTGTGTGGCACACAGGCAAGCAGCGTGACAGGCCTACAGGGTTAGGCGAAGGGCAAAGAACAGGGCGTGCAGATAAAAAGCGAGTAGGGTTAGCATGAGCCAACACGTAAGATCGAAGAGCCTGTCCACGTCAAACAGGCAGGGGGCCTACTTGGGTGGCATTGAGTGGATGACTTAGATTGCTAGATGGTAGAGACTATTGAAAGAGAAACCAATGGACATGAGACTAAACTTGACACAACCAATCTGGTTGACCATAGGAGGCACTGCATTAGTGGGACAGTACAAGACTCCAACTAAATATGAAAAGTTTGACTATAGACAAAATAGGAGAGTTCATGAAAATGCCACTTCCACAAGTGCCAAGCAATTGACAAAGATGGAAAGGTTGATTGCAACAAACGGTTTGGATATCGTGAAAGCTCTCATAAGAGATGAGATTGTAGTAAGATGTACGCCAATGATTGACAAGGTGACAAGTGAAATGAATGCAATGCATGAAAAATGGGGAAAGGAATTAAATGCTAAAATGGATGCAAACTTGAAAGCATGTATGCATATGTGGGGCAACATGCAACAAAAAGTCATGGATACAAAGCAAAAAGACATATATGACAAATTGTAGGAGACATTCAAAAGAGAACTAAGTGTTGCTATAGATGCAAATAGGAAATGCATTAATGGTTGGGATGATGCAAAATACAAAGAAATCAAGGTTGACTTACAAGTTGATATGATAGATAACTTGAACAAAGTAAGTGATGCTTGGAAAGTAGATATGGATGCATTGAAATTTGATACAAATGCACACATAGTAGTTAAGGATATGGAGATTGTTGAATTGAAAATGCAATTAGAGGCATGTAAGAAAGAATTATCGGCACACAAGTCAATGATTGATGCACAAATAGCAATGCTAGTTGTATTGGAATTAAAGAAAGAGGTGGAAAGTTTAGAAAAAGACATGTATACATGGGCGAATGTGGTAGAGGAAGCTTAGAAGAAAGTAGGAAATGTTGAGTATATAATGAAAGAAAATGCACAAAAGGAATTAAGGTAGTCAAAAGAAACAAAGAGATGTCTCTAAACAAAGTAGAAATGATGAACACAACACTAGAAGAGAAAGCAAAAAGGAAACTCCGTGTATTATGTGTTCGTGGTTAAATAAAGGAAACATGCACATATGTATATAAATTTTCGCACTATGAGTTTTTAGAGCAAACTTTGCATATCTATAGTGATGCAATATGAGATGGCTTAAGCCAACTAGACCAGCATGAACCATTGGATAGATGCACTGCCCCTCAAAATGCTTGGTATGATGATGAGTGTAGATAGACTAGGACCCGCCTACAAAGGGATGTCACACTAGGAACATGCATATGCAAGCATGCACGGAATGTCTTTTATCATCTTGTGCGAAAAAAGAAGAGGGTATGTCTAGCCAAACTAGAGTCTAAGTCTGAGATGTATCAACTCTTTTTGAGCAAGGACACAATAAGAAGGCATGGAGGCAATTTCATGGTAGACAATTCCCAATTCAGTGGATATCACCTACAGTATGGTATGAACATGCTAGCACACTGTATGATGTTTCATCACAAGAGTAGATTCCCTGTCTATCAAACTCTAGGCCAACATTGTGGATTCTTTACAGAAAAAATGGTAAGGTATGCCATTTGGAGGTTAAAGAATGGAACATGACCAAGATGGCCTTGTGGCATAACATTTTACACATGTATGTTATGCATTGGTCCCTATCTTGTTAAATATCTTCAATAGAGTTGTATGTAAGGGGTTTCCAACAAGTTGGTGTGACCACACGATAATGTCGATTTTTTTGAGCGGAGATCCATTGGTCACTAACAACTATTGCACTATTATGATTGGGTGTATGCTATGTCTCTATTGTGGAGTATGAGTTGAGTTGGTGGGCTAAAACAAAGGGGATATGGTCTGTAGGATAAGCTAGTTTCGACCAAGGATACAATACATTAGACCATATATTCACGCTAAGGGCCTTGATTGAGGAGGGACGATCACAAAGGCAAAAAATCTATTGTTGTTTTGTGGATTTCCACAAAGCTTTCGATACGATACCACGTGTAAGACTCATGCAGAGGTTGTGAGCCATTGGGGTCCCAGAGGATATGCATTGGTGTATTTATACATTGTATGGGATAGTGATAGGTAGAGTACAAGTGCTTGGAGGCACAATAGACTCAGTATCTAGCACGGTCGGTGTATAGCAAGGCTGTCCGCTCTCTTTTGCTGTGTAGATTGTACATTGACGAAATTTTAGATTACATACAAAGATGGGGTGGTATGGGAGCTAGCTTGGCTGGGGTATTGATACCAATTTTGTTATATGTAGATGATGTTGTGCTCATCTCAAATTCACATGAGGGGATACAATGACATCTTGATGCATTTCATGTGTTTTATGAAGAGAAAGGGCTCAAGGTTAATCTTGGAAATACTAAAATTATGATCTTTAACACGTTAGCAACTTGGGTGACACACTCAGAGTATCACTTTGTGTATGATGGTCAGTTTATGGAAATGGTTAGACAATATGTATACCTTGGGGTCACTTTCAAAGGGCCATAGTTTTCATGGAAGGAGGCTTCAGAGGCTAGGCTTGCACGAGCATATGTAGCTTTGGGCACTCTAGAGTGACAATGTGCACATATATAATTCCAAGAGCCTTGTACCAAATTGTGGCTCATTGACACTTCAGTTATGCCCACACTCCTCTATGGAGCAGCCATTTGGGACCCAAGTCTTTATCATACTAGATAGGCGCCTCTCATGGACTGTAACCGACCTAGAGCACAACATTATGATGGTTGGGAACATATGGAGAGACTGTTGGTCATGATGATAGCACGTATGATAAGGGCGAATGCCTCAGACCACAAGAGATCGTCTGAGTAGAGTTGGGTGCAACAGCCATGGTAGTGGAGGCACTATTCCAGGCAATCACCTTCCTGCAGAGGATATAGGAGCCCCCTAAAGACCCATACCCTAGGCTAGCTCTGGAGTCTTCAAGACAACTTGCAGTAGAGGGAGATAGACAGTGTTGGTATGTACATATGAGCACGTGGCTAAACTTGCATGGCATGAATATAGACATATTGCCATTGTTCAATTACAGTCTTGATTGTCCCACTTTGAGTCTCAGTTGTTCAAAATGGAATAGAGTGATTAGAGCAGACATCACTAAAGTGGAGTTGGAGAGGACTTGGTCCAAGCTCCCATTCCCATTAGGCATGAAGATGGCACAATATAGTGTCACTTCTTGTAGCTTTCCCATGATGGTTTCATAGTGAGGCCAAGATATATGGATGCCCAACGTTCTCACGAGCTTCGAGTTGCTATTGGACAGATCTGCACCTCATCACATGCATGAGAGAGAGAGAGAGAGAGAGAGAGAGAGAGAGAGAGAGAGAGAGAGAGAGAGAGAGAGAGAGAGAGAGAGAGAGAGAGAGAGAGAGAGAGAGAGAGAGAGAGAGAGAGAGAGAGAGAGAGAGAGAGAGAGAGAGAGAGAGAGAGAGAGAGAGAGAGAGAGAGAGAGAGAGAGAGAGAGAGAGAGAGTGTGTGTGTGTGCACATGTTTGTGTTTAGATGAGTATTGAATATATAACTTAGATTTTTAGTTTGGCTTGCAAGACTTCAAACCGTTTTGGCTTGTCGCCATCTCTTTTTCTATGGTATGTGAGCTTGTTTCTCACTTGCATAGTTAAATGGTTGCCAATATTATTGGCAAGTCCCCAATTGGTGGCTATCCATTGTAACTCATGACAACATGTATTATCTTAACATTATGCACTGCTAAAAAATGTGGCCACTTTGCCTGCCAAGTACACCTCTTCTATTTATTTGAATCTTGCTTCTCCAGTTCTACTCATGCATTATAGATAAGGAGCATCCTCAAGCCAAGTGGTCCTTGTTGGAGAGTAAACACATTGTAGTTATCCTTCCTAATTGATCAGTAAATACTTAAATAAGATATATTGGATATAATCCTTCTATCTTAAAGCGTGTTTTATACATGTGATTTATCCTAACAAAGCCATATTGAACTTTTTTTTGACATATGTAAGTAGTGTTTGAAAATGATTTTTAGGTCATTTTAAGTGTTTTGACAAATTTTAGTGATGGTAAATTTTTTGTCAAAAATTTTCTAACTTTTAAAGTACGATACATGTTTCCAAACATGATTTGTAATTGAATAGAGTAGAATATGGTCAAAGTAATACCCACAACCTCATCTAGTTGTGAGTCTTCCTATCTAACTATGGAAGATGTTACAATTTGCACAAAAGTAGACCCGACTCTCAAAGAATGTGATAGAATATTAATGCAACTAGAAGAAATAATTGGAATATATTGTAGTTGCACATTGTGGATGGTTGTCCTTAAATCAAATGAATGTAATAAAAAAACAATCCCTTCCAAATCGATTTTGGCGTGTCAATTCTCACACTTCCGCTTTGACTTAACTTGACTTTTGCATACATGCTCCTTTAAGGTTAACATTACCCCCTCTTGGACAAGTGCTAGTCCCATGGTGCTTATCATTGTAGGTGGTATGCTTTGACTTGCACTAGAGATGTGAATGCTAGGGATCTCAAGATATTATCCTTGGAGGATTCCTTGAAGTTGTTGATGACATATGCTTCGTGTTAATTTTGGTACGTGCTTTTCTTCGATTATGCGTCATTCTTGGAAAAACCTATTTTGGTTGTGTGAAGTTGTTTTGACAGAAAGTTAAGTGAACAGTCATCTTCATCATTTTCTTTTTTCAAAATCCGAGATTGAGACAGTGAATGTGATGGCGATTAAGATTATGAGAAAAAGTGAGATTGTGATTCTTTTCATGTACATGATATTAGCTTGGGGGTGGTTGAGAGGTTCGAGCTTTGAATTAGAGTGCATGTTCTGATTGTGCTATCTGTTGCTCATTTGTTTCCTTCCCATCATAATACAGATCTCTCTTTCTTTCTTTTTACTTTGTGTCTCTATCGAAAATCGTGTTGATTTTTTAATCAGATTATGACTAGTTGTGTTGTAAGCCGTATGAGAGTAGAGTTTGATCCGTGAAAACAAAAGGCTTGGAGCAAAGAATAAAAAAGTAAGAACTTATTCAACATCCTCTTGTTGACTTGAGAAAATAATAAGCCAGTAAAAAAGCTGCAAAGATACCAAAGATCATTGTGAATCTAGGAGGTGAAGCAAATACAACTAGCATGGATAGAGGGATTGGAGAGTTGTCTCAATAACCCTAGTCACAATAATGTGCGAAGAGAAGAGAAAGACCTTTTGAAGATGAAGTTGGATTACGCAAGTAGGTATTTAAGAAGGTAAAATTGAACGAGTTTGATGGTGAAAAGAAGATAGGAGAATATCTATAAGCAATGCTTGAAGAGCTTGAAGATTTCTTTGCATTGAGAGAATTTTTGGAAGAATCAAAAGCCAGGATTGTGATTTTGCAACTAAGTAGTGTGGTAAAGTTATGGTTGCAATTGTTAAATAATCGACAAAAGAGATGGTTGCAATTGCTATGTGAATATGACTTTGATATCAAACATGTATCTAGAAAGGAAAACAAAGTTACTAATACTTTAAATCGTAGACGTGTGTGTAATAGTTTATCTATTATACGAACTGACTTGATTGATGATATGCGACTTAAAGTGTAAGATAATCCCATGTATTCTAAAATTTTGTTGTTCTTAAATAATAACTTGAAAGAAATGTATGATGAAAAATTTTATATACTTAAGAAAAAACTTTATTATTTGAATCATTTGTGTATTCCTATTGCTTTAAAATTCAAGAAAGATATTCTTAAGGAATGCCATAATTTGTATTTCTCTACTCAGCTTAGATTTTCAAAGACTTATAACAGAGTAAAAAATTCATTCTTTTGGCCAATATATGTGAAGGAATGTTTGAAGTGCCAACAAGTAAAAAGTGAACAAAAATGCATGCTTGGTGAAATGTAACCATTGGATATATGGATTTTATTACTAAGTTGCTTGTTGCTAGAGGAGGGTATGACACTATCTTTGTGATAGTGGATAGACTCACAAAAATGGTACATTTCTTTCCAATGAAAAAGACTAATACCGCTTTAAATATAGCTAAATTGTTTGTGAAAGAAATCTTTAGTTTGCATGGTATGTCCAAAAGTATTGTTTTTGATAGAGATTCAAAATCTACATCTAACTTTTGACAAGCCACATCTAAGGGCATTCGAGTTGAATTAAGGATAAGTACTACATTTCTTGTGTAAACTGATGGAGATACAGAGAGAGTAGATTGGGTTTTAAAAGACATGCTTTGGATGTATGTGAATTGAAAAACAAAACAACTAGAGTGAATATTTGACCTTTATTGAATTTACATACAACAATTCATAGCATGCATTGATTAAAATGACTTCGTTCGAAGCAATGTATGGTTATAACTATGTGACTCCTATTCATTTTTTTGATACTTCAAATATAGTAGAAATTTCAAAACAAATTCTTGAAACAATGGATGGGGAATTTAAAAGAATGAAGCAATACATTAAAGAGGTACATCTAAGGCAAAATAAATATTATGACAAGAAAAAGAGAGCATTAAAGTTTAATGAATGTGATATGGTTTTTTTGAGAGTTGAACCTTATCGAACTAACTTACATCCTTAGGAAAGATAGACACATTTTTACAGGGCCTTTCAAAATTCTAAAGAAGATTGGCTCACTTGTATATAAGCTTGAATTGCAATCTCATGCCAAGGTTCATTTTGTTTTTCATGTGCGTTTATTAAAAAAGTATGTTGTTAACTTTGATCATATTTTACAGGACAAGTTTAGATTATAAGAAGATGGAACATTGAACGTGGAACCAGAGTTAGTATTTGATTGTAAAGTATGACATCTTAGAGATAGAGATATTATAGAGGTGTTGGTGAAATGAGATACATATCCTATAGAGGATGTAACTTGGGTTCATCTAGATAGTTCGCAACAAGAATATCAATCTTTCCAACTTTGAGGATAGAGAATTTAGGAGAAGGGGAGAATGTGACATCCTACTAAATCCGTATTGAACTTTTTTGTAACGTGTCTATAAATAGTATCTAGAAATGATTTTTAGGTCATTTTAAGTGTTTTGAAAAAATTTGATGATGGTAAATTCTTTTTCAGAAATTTTTAAACTTAAGCATAATACTTGTTTTCAAACTTGATTTGTAATCAAACGGAGTAGATTTTGGTCAAAGTCCCTCTCACAAAGTTTGAAGGGGAGATCGAGGAGAATATTTTATCGTCTCATAGGCTTGATACAAATTTTCAATGTTTTGGAGATATAAGCCTTTGAATTTAAACAATAAAAAATTTTTAGCACTTCAAAAAAATGTATCAAGTTGTTTGTAATTTTTTTTTGTTTTTGGCAGGTCTACATGTGAGTGTCGATTTGGTAAGATAGCATCAATTTTGATAAGCACTTTTCTTGAAAAATGCGTCGTTCTTGGAAAAGCCTATTCTGGACGCATGAAGCTGTTTTGGCAAAAAGGTGAGCGAATAATCATCTTTATCATTTTCTTTTTTCAAAAATTGAGATTGAGACTGTGAATATGATTGCGATTGAGATTGTAAGCGAGAATGAGATTGAGAGTGAGATTGTGATTCTTTTCATGTATATGATATTGACTTGGGGGTGGTCGAGATGTTTAAGCTCCAAATCTCTCTCTTTATACTTTGTCTCTCTATCAAAAATTGTGATGATTTTTTAATCAGATTGTGACTAATCATGTTACAATGCAATGGTGTGATGGTGATCTATCCCATGACTCCTATCTTAGTTTGAATGCACCTAGTAAGACTAATTTCAAGCTTGCCATTGGTGCACTTTGTGGATTAGGCATAGAACTACCATCCATCACAAAATTGTACATGTATTGTTGACACATAACTTTGATTTGAAGTTTGCCTTTCTAATAGGTACTCTATTTTTTTAACAAATATTACACACATGAGCTCTTGGATCAATGCTATTTTGTGAGACATGGTTAAAATTCTAGGATTTGTGGTCAAAACTCTTGTGCAAAGTCTTTAGTTTATCCTATACATCAACATAGAAGCATGTGCACAATATGTATTATTCGTGAAGAAATATTGGATTCGTTTCCATGCTTACCTTCTATCATGCATTTATCAGTATTATGTCCTGGACAATAGTAGCTTTGCAATGCTTTATCACATACTATCTATAAACTTTGATGGTGGTATTATGTAGAATAGACATGATTTAAATAGAAATATAGGCTTCATTTTCATGCTGACCTTTTATCATGTACTTACTAGTAATACATCCTAGCCAATACATCCTAGCCAATAGTAGCTTTGTAATATGCTATCATAAACTTTGATGGTGGTATTGCATATCTACAATATGAGGGTCTTGTCTGTAGTATATACCTTTGCATTCCATATACATGGTATCAAACGAGTATCAACTCTTGGATTGCATAGCACTTGGTTTCCTAAATATTGATCCACGTTGAGAGTGTGAGACATCCAATTTGTAGGGTTAGTATGTTTGTTTATTTGGGGATTGATTCAGTGAGGATTATACTTTCTCTCTTGGAACGATTTTTATAAAGAGAGGACTATGTGTCATATGTGTTATATGTTTAAATGGTATATCTTGGGGCCAATCCTTGAGGTGTAGAAGAGCCGTAGTGGGGCCATGGTAGTTAGTAGAGGGGTACTCCCTATGTATGTGCTACGAGGTGCTAGACACCATTACATTTGGGTACTCCTTATGAGGAGTTAGGAATGGATTTGTTGGACTATAAATGGTACAAACATGTGTATAAGTTAGTTAGAGAGCGTAACCTCCATACGATCCTCGCCATGATGTCATGGGGTTTTTTTCTTGAGCATAGAGGCCTGGCTAGAGCCTTAGAGCCAATGTTAGGCCCATTTTTGGTCTCAACATGGAGGTAAGTGTAAGGATATACCATGAGGTTGCCTATAAAAACACCTATATAGGGAGTAGTAGTGACCCTGAACCTTGCTTGATTTCCACTCTGTGTGATTTCTTATACCCAGCGGTAAACCCTCACTTGTGCAGCATCACGAGGGTGTAGTTCTAGGGTATATACCTATTTTGTATTGTTTCTTTCATTGAATAATATAAGTGTATACATTTCTCACACATATATTTTCCTATGCTGCGTTGAGTGAGTGATTGAGTGTGGGTGCATTACGAAGGGGGGGGGGGGGGTGGATGGGTTTGTGTGCGCCCAATAGCCTGTGACCATATAAAGCCATGAGGGAGGAGGCATCGACAAGATTGGATGAAAGGGGGTGATAAGTCACAAGAGAGGATGGGGGTTGGAAGCCATGAGGGCCTTTGGGGATTTTTTGGGGGGGGGGGGGGGGGGGGGGGGGGTTTATTCTTGAAATCGTGTGACCACGTAAAACTGTGTGGGAGGAGGCATCTACAAGATTAGATGGGAGGGGATGATAGGCCATGACACTAGCATGTGGTAAAAATGAAGTACATACGGAGGGAGTGTTGACAATGTGGTGAGGGGATTGACCATGCCCAAAACATGTAGGAAGGAGAGACTTGATGATGAGAGGCTGAGAATGGGGGAAAAAAAGGATGGTAATGTGTGGAAAGGGCCATTATAAAATATCGGCCTTCCTTATGACATGGTAACCAATTCCATTGGGTGGCAATTAAAAGTTCACTCCTTGGGCCCAAAAGTAATGTTTAATGCAACCAACAAGATTTGAATCCCAACCCTCTCACATATCACTCACAAGCTCTGTCCAACTCACCTATGCATGTGTGCTTTGTATTTTCTTTCACTTTCAAAGCAAAGATATATGTAAAACAAAATAAAAGGGCCCCCAAAAGGAGCCATGCCATAGACATGTGGCCTATCTATGGATGATAACCATAGTAGGCCAATATGTAATGTTAGCAACAATGAAGGTGGTAGGTGGGATGGGGCCATTGCCATCCCCACCAAGGGGGATATGTTGCTTGGGATGCCAAGGAGGGTAGTAGGGCTCTCACAATGGCTTGATGGCATTAGGGCCAAAAACACTTCAAAAAATGTACTTTTGTTAATCACAAGATTAAGAAAAGGACCAAAGAGATTTTGCCATGTGTGCAATAATATGGTCTTTTTGTCTCCTCTTTTTTGGAGATAGTAGAGTCCACTTCGTGATTCTCTCATCATTTTTAGCCAAAGTCTTCAAATTCTAACATGTTTTGGTAGTCCCAAAGTTCTTATTTACTTATAAAATCTGACAAAGGTTATGATAAAGATGTTGTGAAGTTAATAATGAATTTTTGAAAGTTGAGAGCTTTCAATATTCTTTTTGGTTTTCGATATATTTTCATTAGTCTTCTTAATATTCCTTTTTAATTTGTGGGTTCTTTTAGTGAGGGTAGGGTTTTTATATATTATGCATAGCCTCTAAAGTAGGTACATATGGACATATGGAAGATTTTCCATTGCTAAGTCTTTCATCTTTGAATTGGGAGATTCTTGATAAGGCAATGATACACAATTTTGAATTCAGAATATGTCTGGATATTCAAAAGTCCATGATGGTTGAAAGGATCTTAAGAAGAATATACCTGTCAGGGTTATTCTCTTACATATCTTTGTGGCATGCTTCAAAATAGCACATTTACAAAGGACAAATGTATATTGGCTAAGTAGAAACTTTGCAGAAGAGGAATTGGACAACATTATAGGAAGGCTTTGGATATCTAAAGAGTGTGATCATAAGGGTAATATCATGAGGTGTATCATATGCCCCTAATCCTTGGCTTTATCTTACACCGTCGCACAAAAAACTCTTGCTTTGGGCTTTGATTATAGAAGATACAAACTTGAACTAGGCATTTAGATTCCCTTGAATTCTGATACAGATTGCATGCCTTTTAAACTTAAGATGTAAGTTATACCGCTTAAAGAAAAAAAGGAGGTAAATGTTACTTCCAATTGGAGTCTAAATGATATAAGGGATGCCTTGGAGCTAGTGGATAATTCATCCCTTGTATATAAGTTCAAAGTGAATGACAAAACAATTGTAAAAGAGTTGAACACTCTTTCTCTCATATGAGTTGTTTGTCTCCCACAATTATAAGTTTTGAGCCATAAATATGAAAACTTTGTAGTATCTCATCTTGTTGGGTGACATTGTTAAAAAGATATCGTTCAATACAAACATATAAGCCATGGTCAAGCAAGTTTCCTTTTGAATCTATAAAAATAAATTATTACATTTGCATAGGATAAAAATATTTTCATAACATCAGGAGTTACAAAACTGAAGTGAAAATACACAAGGATGCAAAATAATAAAGATGTCACCCAATTCAAAGCTGGAGACCATTATTGAAGAAAGCCATGCAAATGTAGATATTGTGTTTAACTTCCCTTCTTTCTATAATGTTCCTTCTTTTTCAACTTTTTCTATTAAGGACAAGGGATACATACTACTATCAGACATCCAAAGGATCTTTAATCTCAAGGAGAATTATTTTTTAGCAATCATTGCAAAGGCTTTTGATATTGCAAATGGCATAGTTGATGTAAAAAATGAATCCAATAAAAAGTTACTTAAACTAGACACTGGAATTGCAGATGACAAGTTTATTCATGTGGGATGCCCTTTCTCTTTTGTTTCAAGAAGATAAAGGATGTTGAGAAAGAGTTGGGGATTACCAATGAGGATTTTAATTGTGTTCAAAATGGACTTGGAATTTTAATTTTGGAAGAGAGCAGTCGGAGTATGTTAAAGAATTGTAAGATATCAATGAGACATCATCATCAATTAATCTATGGAATCCAACTAAGCTAGAGCACGGTAAAAACCAATTGATAATATTATATATGATTTTTAAAGATACATTGATATGTTTGATTTTAACTTTCATTTGATATTTATCTTTTGTATAGTTGGTGATTGAAGATTTTGATAACTTCTTGGGACAAGACAAAGGGTTAAGTGTTGATGGTAGTTCATTGAAGGATGTTTACTTTTACATCATCCTCATGTTTTCTTAGTATTCCATAACATCTTCTCAGAGGAAGCAACATGGCCTATATTGTATTAAGACACTTAAAAGGCTACTTTTAGGATTTTTCATTATGGTCCTAGTTTCTCTGCTTCTAAAGCACGATACATTTTGGCCCTCACGTCTTGTGCTTTGGCAACAAATCGAATTGATATAAAATCCAGAGTTGGCTACAAGAGAAGAAAATTTATGCATTATAGAGAAAAGATCCATGAGGAGAAAGAAGATATAAAAGCTCTTGAGAGCTAGCATTGTACTTTTCTATCTTGAAAAATACTATGAATTCTTAGGTTTCATTGTCATATTTAGTATTCATTCTTTGAAGTTGTCAATCAACAAAACCAATTGAATAGCTCCTCAAGTGCATTGCTTTTTGTAACTACTCCTCCATGTCTTGTGCTTTGAAAAAAACGTATACGTGCTTGATAGTGACATTTTTCCATGCCTTGGCCACTATAAATTGCTAGGGGCCTTGCTCCTTCACAAAGTAAGGCCCATGGATATGCAGGATGTGCTACAAATATAAGAGAGTAACAATCATTTTAAACCATTGTAAACTTTATCAAAGAAAACTTGGATTAAATATTCTCTCTTACAAAAAAAAATGTGATATATTTTTCTCTCCATGCCTTCTTTATTGCTTGAACAATATTTGTAATTGAACATTTAAACTCTTCTGGATATGTGTGTGTTGTCTTTTGTTGCTTGAGGAGCTTTATAAAGACATCGAGGTAAATCCAAACCTCCATCCTTAGAAATGCAAGTCGCGATGCGCTTGCAACGTTTGTCATTATCCCAGAGAGCTCTCTCCAATACTCCCAAGTAATGCTCACTAGTTTTCCTATATGGTTTTCTAAAAAGTATCTAGCTTTTTAGCCTCCCATAGAGACATTAGCCAAGACATCTCTTGTTTTTCTTGAAAGTATTGGATCTTTTCTTAAGTGAACTTCGCCTCCATGAAAACCCATTTTTGAGAGTACTCCCTCACATTTGTCAATACATTTATCTGATAAAGACAAGGGCTTAATCAAGTATGCATAGTCGAGATGTAACCTAAGAAGTTTGCGAATTATTCTAATCTTTACATACAAAATACAAATATGAACATTTCTAAGAGGCATTGAAAGAATGGGATCCTATACATCTTCTATGTTTTTAAATTTACTCAAATCTATAAAGTCTCTAGTTGGGGCTCTTCTTGCGGGGTGTAAGAAGCTGCTCCAATCTTCAAACCCAACACTTTCCATGCAATAAACACAATGATATTTTATATTTACCCCATTGCATATTCCAATCATACATTTGATAGTTTTTAAGTCGATGCTCATATGCCATTCCACATTAAAATTACTAACCCCATCAACCACCAACATTTCTCTTTCACTTTGAGACTTAATAATATTGGAATGCATGTATAAGTGAATAACCATTTCAATGTTTGATGATTCTCAATTGGTATTTAAGCTGCACTAATGCACCAAATCTTCATCTTGGACTCAAACTTATGCATTGCTGCTTGACCCCCACCATTGTTGTAGTCCAATACTCTGATGCAAATGTTGACTCTTTTCAACTTTTATCCTTTTTGAATCTGTGCTTCATCTAACTTCAAGGAAAACTTCAAAACACCATGATATTCCTCTATTGTGAGTTTATATATGTGGATCAATCCATATATGGTTAAACACATTTTATTCAAAAATAAATTTTCTTTTTGGCTTTTCACATGGCATAGACACTTTAATATGAATGTATTTCCCAAAAACATGTGGAATCTTACGATTTATAGCAATCCTTCCAATCAATACAACAAGGGCTTGAGACAATCCAAATGATCGTATTCTATTACATTTAAGATTTTTAAACTATAATATAGAGATAGCATAATAAGCTTTTCAAGTAATATCCACAGTATCACATGTCTTTATAATTTCATTTGGTTTTACTATGTCCTTTAAGTCATTTACCAATTCTTTGAGAGTTGGTCCTCTCAAATCCATATTCTAAGGTGACTTAAGAATCCTCAAAATATCTTTCTTATTCATGGTCTTTTTTAAAAGATTAATTCTCTCCTCACTCTCTCAGATATTAATGCCCGATATGTTAGGGACATTTCTTTACAAGATTAAGTGTTCTTTTCTTTACACTCGCACAAGATTATTATATTTTTTAATTTTCTCTTTCTCTCTCTAAATCCTATTGGAGTTTCCTTCAAGCATGTTGGCTTGTCTTGTAATGGCTAATTATTATTGTTCAAAATATCAATCTTATTTGTTAGCTCAAAAATGCTTGTTTGTGCAATTAATAATGCTTTTCTCATTTTGTACATTTGAGCCATGTATGTGCAAGATATAGAACATAACCTTGTACAATAGCCAAGCATCCTATTATAACCTTCTCCAACATATCTTATGTAGTCATGAAAATTGAAAAAAGGAGGTTTACCTGTAGAATAGTCCTTGGGATAAATGTTTCCATCCACCCACAAATCTATATGCTTCTTTCCTTGTATTTGCAACTTGGTAGCCTCCATCTCATGTAAATTGCAATTTTCCTTGTATTTACATTCAGGGAGGACTATTCTACAGGTAAACCCACAATCTACATTCAGGGAGGAAAATTGCAACTTGGTATACTTCTCTAAGATGCATAAATTGAAACTAGTTCGATAGTAAGTTTGTACTTGCATGTGCTTGTACAAATCTATGTTACTTGAAGATGTATTGGTAAATATTTTGGCAAATCAACCACAAATGAATCTCATAGTGATAAATAAAGTAAGTGCAAAGAAGAGAATGATATGCGAAAAGAAGACACTGGAGCAAATAAACACGGTTTTGGTGTAAATATTTTGAAAATACAAAATTTCTCAAGTTTCAAGACAAAAATGACAAAAAAGGTAACCCTAACATAAATTAAAAGATGAGGACAATTAATGGCAGACCCCTTTAATTAACCAAATATTCTCTCATTAATCACATATGAGTAACCAAATTTAGTAATTTTATTTTTCCAAAATCTCAACTAATTAGCAACTAAATCATTTTCTTACAATTGGCTTTTTTGAAGTGTTTTTGGTCGTAATGGGCTACCAAGTCTTATAAGGGGCCCTCTCCCTCTATGAAGCCATAATATTTTAAAGAAATACTAATTAGTATGATTACATTTTACTTCATTAAGCTATTCTTAACTTGGAGTTAACTAACTATCGTACTATATAATTATTTGACCGCAACTTGCTTAGTGTAATACTAATTCTAACCTTAGATAACACTAACTCATTAGCTAAGCAAAATAATGTGTATATCTAGACTAACCAACTAACTTAGTTAGTTGATAGTAACCTATATATATATATAAGGTTGCAATTTTCCTCCCTGAATGTAGTAATATCATGTGTCTTAATATATGACCTAGAGATATTTACACAAACATCCCGATAAAAAGAAAATAGTCTTATTGTGGTTAGAGCCAACTTTGAAATCTCTATAGAATTCACATACTTTGAAATCTCTATAGAATTCACATAGTTACTTAATGTTGAGTTGGTCCATGATTTACCATGTACTACTAGGGCTAGGGTATTTATATGTGTTAGAGAGAGAGAGAGAGAGAGAGAGAGAGAGAGAGAGAGAGAGAGAGAGAGAGAGAGAGAGAGAGAGAGAGAGAGAGAGAGAGAGAGAGAGAGAGAGAGAGAGAGAGAGTATTGGATAGGAAAGAAGAAATTGTTGCTAGGCAAATGAATCCTCCATGAGGATCTAATATTATCGACACAAAAAAGAGGAACATGAGAGACTATAGGGATAATACCTCAATATTGAAAAGAAAATATAAGACATTGGAGACTATAGATACATAACATGAATATTTAAAAGTTTGGAGAGACTACACATGAGCCACCCATAGTCCTATTGCCAGAATACTCTCCCATTAGAAATTTCATGATGTTGATTACTTGAGTTGAAAGGGTTTATCTCCCATTAGGAAGCTTTACTACAAGTTTCCTAGCATGCTCTAATTTTAGCTTGAACCTTTTTGTATACCTACGAGAAATGAATGACTAAGTGGATTTGGGAGTGCCTTGGTAAATTGTGAGGGTTACACAGGGCATTGGCATTGGTGTTCATTCCCTTGTTGGGACACTCGGCTCAAAAGTGTCCAAGTTGATTACACTGAAAATATCATGGCTAATTTCTCCTATTATTACTCTGATTATTCGAGTTATTAATGTGAATATAATTTTTGGGGAGTATGGGAAAGATTAACACGACCCCAATGGTGGTATCTATGATGATTGTTTACATAGGCTATCTTGGAATCGGAAAACTTATTATCATTCTAGTACAAATTAAACCTATTGTTAGCTTGAAAATAATAATTATCAGTGGTTACACTCTCATTAAGACATCGTCTAAATCAGTACATCTCAATGCCTTGAGTTGGCTGTTGAGAAGATGATTCAACCCTTGACAAAAATGTACTACCTCTTGTGATGTAGACATGTAGGGGTAATATTTCGGCATGTCACAAAATGAGAATTGTAACCCTCTAGGGTCAATCCTTGTTGCTTCAAATTTAAAAACTAATTCATTTTCAAGGTTTGGTAGGTGAGTGATAGGGTCAATCCTTGTTGCTTTAAATTTAAAAACAAATTCATTTTCAAGGTTTGATAGGTGAGCGATAGGCATCAACCTTAGACTATGGCCTTGATAAGTCCCCAAGTTAGAGTAGAGTGAGCTATAGAGATGGCAAGCTTGACAAATGCGGATGTTGCTGATGAATCAACTAGTTAAATAGGTATGCAAGTCTATACTTAGCATGTTGGCAGTCCTTATAATCCTCAAATGGCCATTAACTTATCATTTATTATATTTGGTTAGTTACACCTACCAACAATTGGCATACTTATAGTGCCAATCAATTAGTATAGTCAATTATACATTGTTTAGCTTAGTAGGCCACCTTCCTTTATGATATATCTCATCTATACTTTGTTTACATTACATTGGGTATAGAAGAATAAAGAAAAACTAGCAAGAAAATGTTTTAGCCTCCATTTCTCTTCTTGTGTTCTTAAGTGAGCTTCCTTTTGTGTGTATTATGTGTGTTCGATGCAATAGCTCAAGCAAGTCCCCACACCACATGATTTGTTACATAGTATTATTGAGAATTAAGCTGAGTCTTAATGGCTGGTTAAAAAATTGTAGCCTTAGCTATTATCTATCATTTGTGGCATAATAAATGAGTCGGTCTGACTCAATTGTAGTTAGTAGGTGTGGTCAGTTTTAGTGACCTATCTCTTAATTGTAGTGTGTGACTTAGTTGTTGTTGTGTGTATTATTCTACATCTATGGAATAATGAGAGAATGAGTGTACAGTGCCCTCTGTTTTGATGGCTTCATCATGCGCCTGTCTCTCTTCTTCTATTTGAACATGGTACCAGAGCTTAGCTTTGTGAGAGTTGGAGTTGTGGAGCTAGACTTGATATTCAATCTGTGAACTTTCTACCCGTGAGAAACACTACAACATACTTTTTTTTTTTTTTTTGCAAAAGCCATATCTTGTTAAAGAAATGAATTTTGGAGAAATGGCTCATGATCCTTGACCCTTTCAATGCGCTCTACAAATTTGCATAAGAAAATTTTTCAAATTCTACACAGATTTTGAGATATTCAACACAAACTTGTGTAGACTAGCTATTTGTTGCAATGGTGAATAGCACTCTTACTTTGGCTTAAGATATTAATAAAATGTTTAGCAATTGCTTGGAAACTGCTTATGGATAGTGAACATTGATATATTGGAGCTTTTTGTGTGATATTTTATTATTGTATCTCACTGCTTGAGGGCTAGAGACATTGATTTATACTTGACAATGACTACAAATTTATTCTCTACATTCTCTAGATGCTTCCATATTGCAATGTCTTATGTATTGAGCATTATTTTCTAAATTTAGAGCTCATTTATTGCTGGTTATAGTGGACATTATGCTGGTTACTATTCTTGGCACGGATCTTCTTCATGTTTTCATGAGATCTATGCAACTATTGATGCTTGTATGGACATGTGTTGAAGTTGGGATGCTAGAGTGATGTTGCAATATATTTTTGGGTTGATTGTAGCTTGCATTTTGCTTAGTTTTAATTGTCATTTTAGTGTTGTAATACAGTATACAACCAATACTTATCTAGGATAAGTTATACATAAAGTGATTTGATGGCATTCGAGTACATCAATTGGATGTATTGATACCTTGGTTGTCATGTATGCATATGGGGATATTTATGGATGAAAGAAAACCTCCCACGAACAGAAACAACCACAAAACCAAGGAAACAACACACAAAATCTATGTGTATGGCTCTGCCATTAATCTCAAAACTGAAAAGAAACCATAAATCTCTCTCTTAATAATGAACAGAATCATCATCATCTTCTTCATCTTCATCCTCCATAGCTTCAGTTGTACAAGAGAAAAGAGGAAAGGGAAAAGATGAAGTTTTGAACAAAAGACAGAAGAGAGAGGAGAGAAAAAGATTGGCAACATCCAAAAAGAGAACGTATGAGTCTTGGAAAAAAGGAGAGAAAGACGCACATAATCAGTTGTGCACTCCACCCCACCTTTTCCCCAAAAGACACACAACCCTTCATATTTTTATTATTTCTTTGATTTTTAATACATTTGCATTCGTAAGGGTATAGCCTTTACATTTTAATTCTTTCTAACCTTTCGCAAATGCATGTACGTACACTTTTGTGTATACCATTTATTAATGATGGATTGGATGTGGCCCCCTCATGTGGTATATCTCTTTTTGGTGCTTTTGCAATAACTTAGTATTATTCTCTTGATAAAAAATGAAAATATGATTCATGCTTGGACTCTTTTGTGTCTTGTTTTTATGCTTCTTTTGATGTCATCATATTCCTTCCACACTGAAATGTGAAGCGTCCTCATGAACCTTGTTAAAGAAGAACCACTGTCTAACACAAAGCTTCCAAATAGTTAGTAATAAAACTTTGATCACGAGGCCTAGCCATGGTAGGGTATAGGAACTCCAAACCATAACCACTAGAGTAAGGGAACCCCTGCCTCCAACATACTCCCACACTGAAAAACTTGTATACTTGTTGAAGGATAGGGTTCAATCTTCAATAAGGGATCATAAGCACAACTCCGTGGGCCAACAGGGAAATAAAGATGATTCCATCATGTAGATTCAAACACACTTCAAGTTTTGTTAGCATTGTTATCTACAAGGATAAAAAATTTTAAGCTAGTTATCCCCTTGCAAAAGGGTTTGCGTTGTGATTGCTAGCGATAGGTATCACAAGGGTGTGTTTTAAAATTTTAGAATATGTGCTTAGGTTTGATATTTTTAGCTTTTTGTTTCTTTGATAGTGTTATGTCTCACTTTAAATTTGTGTCATTATTTTTGTCTTTAAAAGGGCATTGAGGGTTGGCCGTGTGGACATAAAGATCAAGAAGGAAAAGAGGGGTTGAAACCATGTTAGACAAATGAGAATGTGGGGTATATGAGGTCTATGGGAGAGGTAGTTAAGGAGGAGGTAAAGCTAATGAGGGTTCATAATAGGAGGCTTTCGAGAAAGTTGTATAGGCATAGAGTAGAGCATGGAAATAACCCTTACTAAATTATATACATTAGTTCTTTAAATGTTATATTTTCAATTCTCCCTCGGTTTCTTAAAGGATAATTTATTGAATTAAATGCTTATTTTTAAGTTATTTTTTTAAAAAAGGCTAAGGATTAAGAGCAAAATTATTTCTCATGAGGTGTAGGGATAAGGTACGAAATTTATGGTGCCGCAGCTGCTTCTTTGTCTTCATCGATTCTTTCTCATGCTCGCACCCTCTCTTCTTCTTCTCTTCTTTTATTGTTATTCTAATGATACCTTACTGAAAGAGAGAGGCAAACTGGGAGCACCATGCAGAACCAGTGGGAGTGCTTATGGGGCAAACCATACAATTTGCCAAAGTGGACAATGAAGTGCCTGAAGAATGACTCGATGTAGCCGACAGCGGCATGAGGGTCGTCGACAGGAAAACCTGATGATCTCAACATAGCGTGTTTGGCAAGATGTTGCCAGGTGGCACCTACGCAAAGGGATGAGCACCTTAAATGGTTCTCCTTTGTGTGTATATTGGCAGGATGAGTGCCTTAAATGGTTCTCTGTCAATGCGGGGCATGTTTCTAAGAATTGTCTTAGGCGGAAGGTCGATGGGGACGCCTATCCTTTTCGGGCGTCAATGTAAGTGTGAACGTGGGTGATACCATTTTATCCACATGAGTATTAACGTCTTCATGAATTAATTATTGTATGGAATTCCAAACTAATTGATTTATGTGGCTAGCTACAATTATTCAGTTGGTTATTATTCTAACATGATTTTTTGTATTTTTGGCAGCTGATGTGTAGAGCAAGGTGAATTGGAAAGGCGCGCCACGCACAAGCATTTTAAATATTATTTCCTCAAGAATTTATTTGGAAATTATTGGATTATTGTATTAAATGCACCGCTATTTCTTATAAAGTGTGCGCATAGCCTCTCTGTAAATATTTATTAGCAAAATGGATTTTTAGAAGATATGTCCAATAAAATATTAATGGTTCTAGAGAGTTATGGGATGCACAACTGCTAGCATCCATTAATTCAGAATACTCTATCTCTTTTCCAGTACACTCAAACTCTTTATGCAAAGAGTAATTGTAAAGGGCCTAAATCTTGGGCAAAGAAGATTTTATAATATTATTATAAATACGACATGAAGGGAGCTATCCACTTCATGTTTGGGGGAGATTGTACCCAATCTTGTATTGCTTCATCTTACTTTACCCTCTCTTTTAGTCTCTTTTTAATTTCTCATGAGTCATATGCAATTTTATGAGTAAAAGAGAGAAAGATGGAGCTTCTTCCATTCGCTACGGGCAACCCACGCATCCGTCGCTCACAACACAAGATCCCTGAGCAGGATGAAGTGGATGTTCGTTTGGATCTCTTGAGATGTGATGGTGTGCTTCTTATTGTAACGGGCGAGGCAGGAGGCCTCACAAGAGAGCTCATCTTCCTCTTCTTATTCTTTCCAGGACCAAACAACATGAGTAGCTTGGTCAATGCATTAGGCACATCGATGATGAGGGTTTGTGCAGGCTTGGTTGTTTCTCGTTGTGCCTACTAGCGCTTCTTCATTTTCAAGACACCAAGATTTTCTTCTCCTGTTGATTGCACCTATGCGAATTGGGACCCCCCTCTTCACCATCACTCAAGGTCTCTAAAGTTGCTTGGAACTAGTCATCGATTCATATCTTGGATCTTATTGACTTACTGTGACATATTGTTCAACTTCTTCATCTATTACACCATATATATTTGCAAATGATCTTTTGTTCTGCTATGATTTCACACAATGCAAAGAAGATTGCATTTTTCATAAATAGTGTGCCTTTAAGAAACGTATCGTTGATGATAGATGAAGGTATCAGAACATGATTAAAGGTGCTAATCTATTTCCCAATCTCTGTCGCACTGCCTTCTCGCATCACAAATCCCTATCATCATCTTCCTCTTCTTCTATTTCATCTTCTCGCTTATCTCCTTTCTTGTATTCTGTTGTTTTCTTCCACATATACTTGCCTCTTGCATGAAGAAAAACAAGTTTCTTCAACAAGGAGGAAATGCCACCATTGCTCATGCCTCTTTGAGAAGGGTCAATAGGAAGTAGGTTTTGGAAATTGAATTGGAACCATCGCTAGCACTTATTGCCAAAACTTTATGAATCTCTTGCACCACCATTGCTCCACCATTATAAGTCTTGAGATTAGCCTCTTCAACACCACCCAGGAATAGAAACAACCACAAAACTAAGGAAACAACACAAAAAATCTATGTGTATGGCTCTGCCATTAATCTCAAAACTGAAAAGAAACCATAAATCTCTCTCTTAATAATGAATAGAATCATCATCTTCATCTTCATCCTCCATATCTTTAGTTGTACAAGAGAAAAGAGGAAAGGGAAAAGATGAAGTTTTGAACAAAAGACAGAAGAGAGAGGAGAGAAAAAGATTGGCACCATCCAAAAGGAGAATGTACGAGTCTTGGAAGAAAGGAGAGAAAGAGGCACATAATCAATTGTGCACTCCACCCCACCTTTTCCCTAAAAGACACACAACCCTTCATATTTTTATTATTTCTTTGATTTTTTAATACATTTGCATTCGTAAGGCTATAACCTGTATATTTTAATTCTTGCTAACCTTTCGCAAATGCATGTACGTACACTTTTGTGCATACCATTTATTAATTATGGATTGGATGTGGCCCCCTCATGTGGTATATCTCTTTTTGGTGCTTTTGCAAAAACTTAGTATTATTCTCTTGACAAAAAATGAAAATATGATTCATACTTGGACTCTTTTGTGCCTTGTTTTTATACTTCTTTTGTTGTCATCAATGGAATGCTTTGAGCTGCAAATTTGAGTTGCATTTGATATTTTGGAGCTTGATTACATTGGTATTGGCTATGATAAATACCTCTAGTTTATGTCATTCTGAGCAATAAATGCATGCTCATAGTGTATTGCAAAACAACTGAACTACAACCAACTTTGTATTGCAAAACAACTGAACTACAACCAACTTACTTGATCTTATATGTCTTGAGCAATTGATACTTGTTGGAATCTTGGTTGTGAAATATTTGCAGCTACAATTAGTAAACTATGATAGGTATTTGTAGACTATTGAAGGCATTGCCATTGCCTAAGTTGACAACCACTTTACTACTCTGAATAGTTGACTATAGCATCAAAGAAAATGCAACAAGTACAAACAATATTTCCCAGATTGTGGGAAAAAAATTGGACAATGAGAATTTTACCTTCTAGAATGCAAAACTTCTTGATTGGAAGAGGTTATTGGGGACTTATATACTGGAGATGAAGTTGAACCAAAACTTGTTAGATAGAAGTTTGACTCTTGAATAGAAGAGAGCTCACGGATAATGGACAGAAAGAGTAAGTAAAGTCCTACATTAGTTCTCATTATGTATATCAAATACTATGGCCATGCAGATTACTGACTATTGGTCTCCGAAGAATGTGCGGGACATTCTTATGAAAATTTATGGGAATGTAACACATGCAAGGAAAATTACCTTAAGCAGCAATTTAATAATATGACTCGAAATGGCAAAAGCATACAAGCTTACATTGAAGTTAAAACCATTGCTAATCAACTTACTTCTATTAAATTGAAGGTCAAGGATGGTGATATGGTTGTAGTTACCTTGAATGGTTTGGGTGAAGAGTACTAAGCCTTTGACACATCTATTTCCATAAGACCAAAACCCCTTGATTGGGATGAGTTGCTTGCATTATTGTTGCATGAAGAATATAAACTTGGGTTAAACAAGTTTGAGTACCTCTCAGATTAGAGATACTATCTTTTACTCTAGTCAAAAAGCTAGATGTGGTAGGTCTTGAGGAGCCTATCGAGGTCATAATGACACTTGAAATAACTATGGGTAATAGCAACAAAATGCTTGGAACAATCAAAATGCACAAGGTCAAAGAGGATCAAGATCGTATAGAGGAAAGGGGAGATTTCCTAGAGCAAAGGTGATACTTGGTAGTCTAATGATCAGTCGAAGAGATATAAAGATTGTCATTATTGTGGATGGTATGGACATATAGCAAAAGACTATCATAAAAAGTAGGCTGATATGAGTGCAAAAGGCAAAGAACATGATAAGTATGCATCCTCTAGTAATGCTACTAATGATAAATCAGATAGGTTGTTTGTCATGACACATGTATCAAAGGATATGCCTAAGCAAGGCAAGGCTGATAAAAGATGGTACATAGACTTAGGTGCCTTAAATTATATGGCCCTGCATGGAGGATGGCTTGATGAGATGATTACAAGCTCAAGGTTATGTATATACAGGTGATGATACATAGCATGACATTAGGCATACAGGTGTTGTACCTGCATGGAGGATGGTTTGATGAGATGATTGCAAGAGCTCATGGTTATGTATATATAGGTGATGATACATAGCATGACATTAAGATTATAGGTTTTGTACTCATGCATGATGGGAAGAAAAAGAGTCCCTATGAAGTTTTGCATGTACCATCTATTACCAAAAACTTGTTGTCCATTAGGGAGCAGAATTCGCAAGTTAGATTCAATAAAGATAGATGTTTCATAGAAGAATATGGGAATGGATACAAGCTAATTGAAAAGAATAAATGGAATAGTAGGATGTTTATCTTGGATACTACTTTTCCTAAACTAAAGAAAGACATGTTTTCTCATGATAGCGTGGAGAAATTTGAGATATGGAAAAATGGCATAAGCACATTGGACATGTTAACATACAATAGTTGAAAACTATGTAGTAGAAGGAGACTGTACTTGATGTGTTGAAATTCAAGTATATGCGGAGTTAGGACATGTATGTTTCTCTTGCCAAGTTGGGAAGCAAGCGAGATTTCCATTTTTCAGACATGTTAGGAATAACATAGACCATTGCAGTTTGGTATACTCAGATGTTTGGGTCCCACCACATAGTACATTCAATGGTGCAAGGTATTATGTATCTTTCATTATGATTATATAGAAACACTTGGCTGTATATTTTGAAGCACAAGGATGAAATGTTGGATGTCTTTGAAGTTTTCAAAAACCATGCTAATAAAAATGAATTGGGGTGTTATACCTCGTGCTTGAGATCTAATCGAGGAGATAAGTATGTCTCTCATAACTTTGACACATATTTGGTTGAGTATGGCATTAAAAGGTAGCTTACATGTAGTTATACACTACATCAAAATGGTGTGGTAGAGAGGAAAAATAGAGTGCTTATGGAAGTTGCAAGAGCTATGTTGAATGAGAAGAATTTGTAGAATTATTATTGGGTTGAATCATTTGTAACTATAAGAGGCTAGGAGTGGCAGGAGAGACCTTAGTTTGCATTTCAAGGATTCAGGGAGCTGGAGAGAGAGGAAGAGCTTCATTGTGTGGACCTGCTTTGATTTTACTGTCGAGGAGTTCTTTGCCCACAATAGGTACTCCCACACCTTCTCTTGCATGAGTAGCTAGGATCTAGACGTGCTCGACTAGTAGGAAGGCCTTGATCGTCTGGCATGATGAATTCTATGCAAGTTCGACAAAAAACACATCGCGTTCGGCCCGTCCAAGTGACGGCGATTCAGGGCCAAGTCTTAG
Organism: Lygodium microphyllum; assembly: GCF_053477565.2. Classification (NCBI taxonomy): domain Eukaryota; kingdom Viridiplantae; phylum Streptophyta; class Polypodiopsida; order Schizaeales; family Lygodiaceae; genus Lygodium; species Lygodium microphyllum. The sequence goes on along the minus strand of NC_141139.1, from coordinate 60,586,442 downwards.
AATCGACCCTTGGACCACCTAACTCGAACGCTCACCACTTGACCCACTTGATTCGACCCTCGACTGTTCGGCCATTCGGATCACTTGACTCGAACACTTATTACTCGGCATGTCCGAGTCAACCATTCGGACCAACCATCCAATTGGATATCCAACTGTCCAATTGGACAACGTTTCCCAACTGGACCAATTGTTCAAATGAACACGCACAACTATTGGATCATCTGTTTGTCCAGTAGTTAGACATGCACAATTGTCGGATCACCCTATAGTCGAACCAACCAACTCCAATTGGACACACAACCATTGATCTCGACCTTCTGTCCAATCGAACAACCTTCTCCAAGCAGATTGCCGTCCAGTTGAACACGAACACCCCTTTGTCTAATCGGACATGCACAACTATTGGATGATGGGACCTAAAATGGGCCGACATTGGCTATGGCACTAGCTGGACCTCATGTACAAAATAGACAATCCCACCACACGACCTCGTGGTCTAGGAGCGTCTGTAATACACTGATGTACACGAGATAAACTTAATTATGCATTTTTAGCTCATATGTAGTCCAACTTTTACATTTCCTTCTCCTCAAAGAGGGAGATCCCATAACATACATGCATAGTGCCTCATCACACAAACATCAGGAAGCTCCCCTCGGTTGATTGCCCCGACTCCACTGTGACTCACACCTCGGGGATTGGCCCCAAGATGTGACATTGCAACATATAAAACATAACACACAAACTCCACTCTTTTCTTGTTTTATACGATCCAGGAATATATAAATCCCCACCAAACAGTCCCAACGAAAGCATATAATTGACGTACAACAAAGGCTCCTTTCCACTCAACATATAAGTCATGTTCTAGGAAAATAATTAATATGCAATCCATGACCAATACCACGTCATGCGTCATGCATAGTGCATATGATCCTAGTGCACAAATAATATTAATCAAATCAGCATTTCGTGATGTGGAAAAACAACCCTTTCATTATTTTTACTAAGCGTGTATGCTTCGATGCATGGAGACTAGCACCGATTCCTCATGCTACTAGCCCCTTAAACTGAAATATCGCAATTCTAAATGAAATACACAATCAATATTTCAAAGATTCACACCCTCTCAGCCCTCTTAATCTCTTAACCTCACCCTTTCCCTCTAACATTTAGGTTGTGCTGCGTTGGATAGGTGTAGGGTTTTGTTTTGTATGTATTTTTTGTATAAAACAAAAAAACAATGAACTATAACACATTAAAAAAGCTATCATGCCTCAACTTTGTTATACAACCACAACCACGAATCATAATTTTCTATATTTTTATAACATAATTTTTTTCATTTTTAACTATTTTTCTCTATTTATTTGTGCATAAAAGTAAATTATTTTCTAATTTATGATTAGTGACTAATTATGACAGCTAAAAGATGTTTTGACTCAGAATTTTATCCGACGCGTATCTCTTTTTCCCACCCGAAACCAATAAAACCTTCATTTTTACACTAAAAATACACTTTTCGGGCTGTAATTCAATTATTGCAACTATCTATCATTATAGATCTACATTTCTTTTATGCACAGCCCTCAATCATAATGTAAACAAGCTCCAAAAAAAGTTTTGTTCCATATGAATTCCATTTCAACCACCATCAAACATCAACAATAAGCAAATTTCCTTTGTAAAAATAGCACATACCGCTTGCTTGCATGTTGCAGGTTTTTTGAATTATTTTTTCGGGTTGCCAATGGACTGACCAGTAGAAAATCTTCAATGCTGAACATCTCCTCTCAACCTCCTCTTGATCTTGGAGCAATCCGGTTCATGTCGAGCAAGCATTCTTCAACCGGTCTTCATTCTTCTTGTTGTGCATGAACTGCCCCTTAAGGAGAGAGAGAGAGGGAGGAGAGAGAAAGACTGGTTTTTTATCTTCTAATTCGGGCAACCATTTTTGAAGTCGAGAGTGGCGATGAGGAGCATGGACAACCAGCATCAAGCTAATATAATCAATTGGTATGAGTATATTGAGGTGGAAGAAGCCTTGTAGCCCCCCCCCCTTCATTTTGCACCGTTCTGCAGCCGCCATGGATTCTCCCTTCTTTTTTTTAAAACGCCCCCCCCCTTGGGTTGCATGAAGAACTTGGGGGTGGAGGCTCCAAGGGTCATGCCCCTTGACCCCAAGTCCTTTTACACTTGGCCTTCTTTGGCCCTTGGACCCCTGGCACCCCCATTTTCGTGTCTGGCGTCGGATTTTACTTCTGAAAATTTTGCTCAGCCATATCAAAGTCCCCCATTGTCGGGCATCTCCCAGAGTCTCATATGATAGTCTGAAAATTTATGAAAATTTCCCAACTGTCGCTCGATGGGTCTTTAAAGCACTTTTGGGCCTTGCCACTTAAAATCGTACTGATTGCAGCTGTGGCCTTCGATGAAGTCTATTTTTCCCTTGAATTTTGAAATTCTTGGCTATTTTTAAGTACTTCTCGGTGTCAAAAATCATCTATAATTGGTGACCATGGGATAGGGCAACTCAGCCCGTCGAATCCCATGAACAAATCTGCACATAAACACAACCACAAAGAGCATTAAGCTGATATAAAATAGATACACAACAAAACACTTCACAGCTCTCACCCTACCCCCTGACAAAACCAAGGCATGAAATCCACGAGGAATAGGCCTAGCACAATCTGACAGAGAGCCCAAAGCTAGTCACTAACCGACTGTTCTAATAATACAACCAAGCTAAAAAGAACTATCAAAGAGGTCATCCTAAGTGGTGGTTTGAACTACCTACCTAACAAAGGACAACTCAACTAGGAGCTTCTACTAGGCGAGGACTCCTATAGCCTGATCAATAAATGTTGTCTTTTCGCACATTTCCCTTGTAGCCCTCGATTTTCCATACACGGGCGTGTAAAAAGGAGGGAGCTAAGCGTAGAATGTAGTGACTAAACTTTTTGGTCGCAAATACCATTGCAAGGCACAACTTCTCCATATAAGTATAATTAATTTTCGATATGCCCAACTTTCGAATAGCAAAGGCTATCGGATGGTATCACTTTTCCTCCCAAATTTGGGATAAGCAGCAGCTGAGACTATACATGGTGGCTATTGCTGAAAATATATAGAACATTTCGCCTGTTTTAGGTGCTTTTAAAATAGATGCTTTGGCAAGCTCCTGCTTCACATCGTCAAAAGATACTTTGCAAGCATCACTCCATGTAAACTGACAGTTGAAGGACAATAGGTTCGTTAGTGGCAACACTCTTTCTGCTAGGGCATTGATAAACCTCTGATAATACCCTATGACAGAAAGCTACGTACTTCCTTTGGAGTATGCGGTGGACTCATGGCGACTATGACCTTGATCTTTTTAGGGTCAGTCGTGATTCCTATTGAATTGACCACATGGCCTAACAATAGCCCATAATGCGCACTCCAAAGATGCACTTCCGTGGGTTGACAGCTATGCAAAATTGTCTGCAACGCTCAAAACACTTCTGCAAAATAATAAATTGCATTTCTCTTGTGGTGGCTTCCCCCAAGTCATTAATGAATGCTTTCAACTCCTTTGGGGAGATGTTACCAAAAGTCTTGTTGACTGTTCTTTGCCACAAACCAGGTGCATTACATAAATGAAATGCCATCACATGGTACACAAAGGTACCAAAGACAGTAATAAATGTCGTTTTAAGCTTGTCTTGCTCAACAATTGCCATTTGGTTATACCCTGCAAAGCAATCCATGAACGAATATATTTCCCTATCCACTAATTGATCCAAAATTTGGTCAATAAAGAGCAACGCATAGTAATCCTTAACAGTCTGCTTATTTAACTCTCTAAAGTCTACACAAAGCCAGATTTGATTATTCTTCTTCTTTCTAATCACAACTGGCGAACACCATTCAGTATGCTAAACATGGAAGATCAAACCCGCTTTTCACAACTTCTGAATCTCCTCAAACAACTTGTCCCTTAGTTCAAAAGGCATATGCCTTACTTTTTGACGTATAGGACGGGTACCCCCCTTTATAGGAATAGTATGCATAGCTAGACTGGGGTGAATGCCCCTAAGTTCATCATAGCTCCAAGCGAAAATGTCACGGAACTCCTGAAGAATCAGGGACACATAATCCTCTCTCTTCTGAAATGAGCATGGAACCTAATTTAATTGGCAGTGAATCATTAGGCATACCAAGGTCCAACTCAATAACGTTTGTGTCTCTTATTCGATCTTGAGGCTCTATCGGCCCATTCAATATTATCTAATAAATGCCCTATGTAGTGGACCCTTCTTTAGATCCATAACTCGATGACGTCTCACTATCAGATGGATCATCTACTGTTTCTAGTTTAGTAGAGGATAAATGATCTCTCTCACTTTGAGGAGATTCAAGGTAAGCATCCACTACTACATGATTGGCACCTCTACCTAGAATCACTCGGCAAACGGGTATATTGACTTGGCAGTCTGTTCGTAAGATCCATGGTCTACCTAGCAAAACTCCGTAGTTAGGACGTCCTGCAAACCTTATCACCCTAAAGTCCAAATAGCATTACACGCTCGCAACTGTAATGTGGACTTTAATGATGCAACCTTCTTGTTGTCTCAGACTGTCATCCACCATCCTAAGAAGTGTGGAGCTTTCTTTTTGAATTTCTAGACCTAGCCTCTCCATCAAGTCTGAACTCATAACATTGACGGAGGATCTAGTGTCCATGATAGCATGCTCTACTAATATTCCATCCAGGTATGCTGGAACCCTAGGGCAATGCTTTTGTTCATGCTCAAACCAATCTTCTTCCACTCATGTGATGTCCAAAGGTTCTACAATATACCCAATACGCAGGATTTTCTTGAATTCCTTGCATACTCTTGGATCAGCTACTGCAGGAGATTCATGCTTGGTTTAACTTTGCAAATAGAACTTGCTAGGTCAAAGTTGTGGTAGTTAGCCAAAGTTCTCTTCTCGCGCCAAACCATTATCTCCTTTGGTCTTTGGACCGGCTTTGGTGCCTCTTTTTTAACTTTTTACTTCTTTCTTGATAATCTCTTATCCTTCTCGGGATCAACTTTACTATGAACAGGCCTTAGTTGTCCACCTTCTGTATCAAGATTCAGAACTTGCTTTCCCCTAGCCTCTTGCATAGGGTTTCCCTCGACAAGCTTTACAATTCCTTTATTACCCTCTTTAATCTTTTGACCTCTTTTTACCGCTCATAGATTAGAAGTTTCAGCGTCATTGACACATACAACCTCAATAAGGCTGACTCCATTGCCATGAGGAAACTCCTCTACAATAGCCTTTCCTTGTTGCAGTATTTGTCTTGGTCTCTCATTTTGTTGGAGATTATTTCCTTGTGTATGATGGTTAACTGGACCTCGCAATTTACTCCCTTGTTGGAGAGAATTGATCTTACTCCAACAGGTAGCAGCTAAATGGCCAGACTTTCCGCAAATATCGCATTTGACATTCGGACAATTCCTAGGGAAATGTTGGCCACCACACCACTTACAGCTGAATCTTGAGGGGGCACCCTCTTCAGGGCGTCAGCTCCCTATCAAGTTTTGCCGCTTCTTAAGAAAATTAACATCCACAGCTATTTGTCTACATTGTTCAAAAATCATATCGGTGTAGTGTTTCATCATGTCCTTAACTTTGCCAAGGACATTAGAGGCACTCGACTCATAGTTGCGATCATTTTTCTGTCATCCCATCAACCTAACCACTTGATTAGAAATTGACCGACTAACCTATTGGAACAACATTAGGATTCGTCATTTGGCCTCCACCATTTAGTAGGCCCGTCTGACTAGCCATAGGCACAATCATACTATTGGGAAGAGTTGGTAACATAGGCAGATTTGGCAGGATACTCCCTCTGCCATTCACATTTGACATGGGGTCCCCTTGACTCTCGTTGGTCAGTGCCAAATTATTACCATTCCAATTTATCCTTGCTGCGTAAGACGCTTGCAAGCATTGTCATACCGTTATGCGCACACTGTGTAAAGAAATCTAGAGTGTGGCTTCCTTTTAGATTTAGAGAGCGAATGCCACTTTAGGCATTAGTGTTAGTGTCCATGATTCAAAATATTATATTTTTTTGGACAAGTTTCTAGTTAATTTTTTATATTCTAGATATTATCTCTTGTAAAAATCCATAAAAACTATAGACAACTTCAAGATTAGGATGACATGTAAAAGAAACCATGTAGCTTTCAGCCAATTTGAGAGGATTTTATGTAAAAAGAGAGATTGACGAAATTGCGCGACGCACGATCACTGTTTTCAAGCAGTGTGATCAACACTCTGAAGTGGGAGATGAAGGAGTGATCTGGTTGAATTTTGGCCAGGTGTCCTAGTATTTAACCCCCATTTCAGAGCTAATGAAAGCATCAAATTGGCAATCTGAGAATCATAGAGGAAGGTATTATTTTATACACATTTTTGTCTATTAGAGTTAATTTTCTCATAATGCCGAAAAAATTTGACAGGCTTCATCTCAGTTAGTATTCTTCTATATTTTATAAATCTTTTTTGGAGTATTCTTCTACATCTTCAATCTCTTCGAACCCCTTCTCTTCCATCTACTCCTCTCCCTAAATCTACCTTCACCCTAGTGTCTCTTATCTTCACAAGAACTTGGCTTGAAACCTTCAACCCTTCTCTTATCTCTACCATCTCCGGAGTCTAAGCTCTTGAACCCCCATACATTCTTCTCTTGCCAAACCACTGTGGTGACCTTCAACCCTACGTGCTGTGACAGTGCAACTCTACTCCTGCTTGGGTAATAGCAGTGTCAATGTCGGCCAAAGCGACACTACTGAGCTACACTTGGATATTGAAATCCAATCCATATCGAAAATATTGCAACTATGCAGCCGGTGGAATGGGGATATAAGTATTAAGTTTGCGAAGAACTTGCTTCAGTTCTTGGCATAGGCTTGGACATTTTCATTTGGCTCTTGGCGTGTTATTTGAAGACACACAACCAATACTATCCACCCCTCTCAAGAGCAAAATCTCTACGAAATGCCATGAAGAATTGGTCAGTGCTAGTTATGGTTCTAGCCTCTAGACCGTGATACCATACTGTTGTCCTTCATTTTAACATCATATTGAAGAACATCATTAGGTGTCCTTCATCTTGGATTCGATAGTTGAACATCAGCGTTTGAAACTCCTTAATATAGAGTTCTCCATCTTCTTCTGCTAACCCATGGAAGATTGGCAAAGGTACTTCTAATGCTAGCAAATCCGATGTCCCTACTGGAATTGCGATGGGTTGTGCCATGGCTAAAACTAGATTGACAACAGGAGTTTGTGTAAGTAAAACTACACCCCCACTTGAAGTGGGCTGATTGACTAGAAGAGGGGAAGTACTAAGACTTCTGTTTGTGCTCAAAGGGCTACTTATGACACTTAGGTTATTAGAACCACTGTCGCTTATGCGTAGTGAGCTGCTTCTTTGAGGGGAATAACACCTTACAATCTCCAACTGCTATCTAACCCTCTCAGCACATTCTGCTTTTTGTATTTCGGCTTGACAGTTGTTGTCAGAGGACATAACCCAACTATTTGGTCCCTGGAAACCCTAGATTCGGAACCACCACTTGATGGTGGCTCTCCACAGACGCACCACTGATGGGACCTAAAATGGGCCGGCATTGGCTATGGCACTAGTCGGACCTCATGCACAAAATAGACAACCCCACCACATAGCCTTGTCGTCCAGGAGCATCTATAATACACCGATGTACACTAGATAGACTTAATTATGCGTTTGTAGCTGATATGTAGTCCAACATTTACCTTTCCTTCTCCTCAGAGGAAGATCCCATAACATATAGGCATAGTGCCTCGCCACACAAACATCAAGAAGCTCCCCTTAGCTAATTGCCGCGGCTCCACTGCGACTCTCCTACACCTCAAGGATTGGCCCCGAGATGTATCGCTCCAACATATAAAACATAACATACAAATTTTACTCTCTTTTTATTTTGTACGATCCATGAATATATAAATCCTCACCAAACAATCCCAAGGAAAGTGTACAACTAACCTACATCAAAGGTTCCTTTCCACTCAACGTATAAGTCATGTCCTAGGAAGACAATTGCTATGCAATCCAAGACTGATACCATGTCATGCGTCATGCATAGTGCATATGATCCTAGTGCACAAAGAATATTTATCAAATCAACATTTCGTGATGTGGAAAAACAATCCTTTCATGATTTTCACTAAACATATGCTTCGATGTATGGAGACTAGCACCGATTCCTCGTGCTACTAGCCCCTTAAACTGAAATATCGCAATTCTAAATCAAATGCACAATCAATTATTTCAAAGGTTCACACCCTCTCAACCCTCTTAATCTCTTAACCTCACCCTTTCCCTCTAGTGTTTAGGTTGTACTACATTGCATAGGTGTAGGGTTTTGTTTTGTATGTATTTTTTGTATAAAATGGAAAAATTATGAACTATAACACATAAACAAAGCCAAATTGAAGCCAACCTTCATATCTCAGCTTTGTTATATATCCACAACCACGAATCATAATTTTGTATATTTTTATAACGTGAAAATCCTATTTTTTTTCATTTTTAGCTATTTTTCTCTATTTATTTGTGCATAAAAATAGATTATTTTTTATTTATGATTAGTGATTTATTATGAAAGTTGAAAGATATTTTGACTCAGAATTTTATCCCACGCGTATCTCTTTTTCCCACCCGAAACCAATAAAACCTTCATTTTTACACTAAAAATACACTTTTTGAGCTATAATTTAATTATTGTGACTATTTATTATTATAGATCTGTATTTATTTTATGCATAGCCCTCAATCATAATGTAAACAAGCTCCAAACAAATTTTTGTTCCATATCAATTCCATTTCAACCATCAAACATCAACAAGAAGCAAATTTCCTTTGTAAAAATAGTGCATACCGCTTACTTGCGTGTTGTGGGTTTTTTGAATTATTTTTTCGGGTTGCCAATGGACTGACCAGTAGAAAATCTTCAATGCTGAACATCTCCTCTCAACCTCCTCTTGATCTTGGAGCAATCCGGCTCATGCCGGGCAAGCATCCTTCAATCGGTCTTCATTCTTCTTCTTGTGCATGAACTGCCCCTTAAGGGGAGAGAGAGAGAGAGGAGAGAGAAAGACTGGTTTTTGATCTTCTAATTCAAGCAGCCATTTTTGAAACTGAGAGTGGCGATGAGGAGCATGGACAACCAACATCAGGCTGATATAATCAATTGATATAGGTATATCGAGGTGGAAGAAGCCTTGTAGCCCCCCCCCCCCCCCCCCCCTCCATTTTGCGCCATTCTGCAACTGCCATGGATTCTCCCTTTTTTTTCGTGGAAAACCCCCCCGCCCCCAGTCGCGTGAAGAATTGGGGGGTGGAGGCCCCAAGGGTCACCCCCCTTGACCCCGAGTCCTTTTACACTTGGCCTTTTTTGGCCCTTGGACCCCGAGCACCCCCATTTTCGCATCTGGTGTCGGATTTTACTTTTGAAAATGTTTGCTCAACCGTCTTGAAGTCCCCCACTGTTGGGCATATCCTAGAGTCTCATATGATAGTCGAAAAAATTATGAAAATTCCCCAACCATTGCTCGGTGGGTCTTTAAAGCACTTTTTGGCCTTGCTACTTAAAATCGTACTAATTGCAGCTGTCGCCTTTGACGAAGTCTATTTTTCCCTTGAAATTTGGATTTTTTGGCTATTTTTGAGCACTTCTCAGCATCAAAAATCATCTGTCATCGGATCACCCTGTAGTCGAAGCAACCAACTCCAATCGGACACACAACCACCATCAATTGGATGACCTTCTATCCAATCAGACAACCTTCTCCAAGCGGACTACTGATGGACACCCCATTTGTCAAATCGGACTCGGATCCAATAGGAATCAGACCAAGTTGTCAGATCGGACTACCTTTAGTAGTCGGACACCGACCAGTCGGACTGTCTAACTCTTACAGTTGGACCACCCAAAATCAAACCGTCCGATTCTGGGAGTCGAACCAACAAACCAAAACAAGAGAATAGAGATCTAGAGACCATATAGAGCCAAAAGCACATTATAGATCTATCACTGGGATGAAATCTAGAGTAAGTAGTTCAAAACTTGGCTATGAACGGTCTTTCAAATCGCGCATGATGTTTAGCATATTGGCCCTGGGAACCGGGGGGACTACCCCTGCAAAGGGGGCTCTACCCCCTCCGCACCTCCCCCAAGTAGACTGGAGAGAAAATGCGCGCCGTGACAAGTCCTTCAAATTAGATCCTAGTGTAGTAATGGCTCTACACAAGCACATATTCTCACTTGCAAAACAACAACCAAAAGCCCATACCCGCGAATAGAAACCTTGGAACCTCAAGGTGCCAATCTAGCCAACAAGGGAAAAAAGGCCATACCACAAAAACATGTATAGGTTGCATTCGGATTGCATCTAGTCAAAACAGAATGCAGCAATATCAAGCTACTGCGAGGAGGATGACTAGACATGATAGTCCCAATGATAGATGCACCTTGAACAACATTGCACAGATGACCCAAGGTATCAGTAGAGAATCCAAATCTAGTTATGCAGTTGGGAACTCAGAGGCATGTATCAGAAGGCTTGAATTTACAAGCCAAGACCCGAAAGATCAAAACATCGTACCACTTGCTTATACTAGGGTCAAACTCACCACAAAAAGAGAGAAGATAGTCGATGCTCTCATTGATGAAGGACCTGATTTTAATATCTTGACCCATGAAGCATGGACCCTACTAGGCTGACTAGAGCTCACACCGACTAATGCAACTCTTAGTCCTACAGGGGACACTCACAAGCACTTATAGGGAAGTGCAAAATCCTTGTAACCATTGAAACGGAAAGCTTGCCTATCCTCTTCCATGTTCCTCCAAATAGTACTAATTGTGGAAAGGAAACCTTCCTAGGAAGACCCTTCAAAAGGGCAACGAAGTGTGAGGCTGATTACGCACAGAGGATACAGTTGACACTCCCGGGTGTGAGGATAATCACAACCTTTAGTAAGGGTGACCTCATCAAACCTCGAGGGATGGACAAGGAACATTCTGACATGCCATGCAAGCCTAGTCACAAGAGCAAGGATTTGTTGAAAGAGTTGATGGAAGTGCATGATGAACAGAGAGAACTAGTGAGCAATGTCATGCTTGAAACAAGAAGGTAAGGTGACAATGCCAAAGACAGGCTTTGGACTTACAAATATCATAGAAGTCCACAAAAGAAGCCCAAGTCTTATAGACAAAGGTATCGATGGAGAGCCAACACAATGTCGTGATGGATATCCAAAATGTTTCTACGTGCTCAAGGGTATTATGCAAGTAACTGATGGATTTGGGTACCAAAACCCCTTGCTAAACCACCTTTGTTAGCTAAAGGCCAGGATGTATCAAGAGCGCAGAAGCGTAGGAGGAAAGCTAAACGAAAAAGCCAGTCTGGAGTCAAAAACATTGGAGTGACCAAGCCCCTCACGATTGAAATCAAGAAAGCAAACGGGACTATTCGATGGGTAGATCCTTAGCCTAGTGGGCTTAACAAGAGTATATCAGATATAACTGTCAAGTGTGCACAAAAACCACTAGTGCCCAAGAAGCCTTCAACTTCCCAAGAGGATAATGAGCACCATAGGTGCAATGTTGTTCATGATAAGGTTGATTGCTCAACAAAGAAAAAGGCAAAATCATCTAACAACCACGAGCAAGTCTTCCAGCCAATGCCAAGTCCACCTAGGAGTCCCAAATCTCCAACATTCTCTTTTCCTAAACAGACACAAGAAGCACAATAGTAGTCGCCAAGTGCAGCTGCTCAATCCCAATCACTATCTCCATCTAAGCTTCCAAATGTCCAAGAGGTGGGACATGACAACACCCTTAACTCTTAGCCTGAGGATATGCCTGTACAATCCATGGTGACTAGCTCAACTACAAACTGCACAAGTGAATGCTCAACGTTTTTTGGCAACAAAAGACGTGACCACTTCCAATCCGCCTAAGGACTTGGCATCGTAATCCACCAGCAATAACCAATCCACTGAACTAGCGGCTACTGTTTCCAAACAGGAATCGGATGAGGAGCCAAACAAGGGAGAATTGACCAAAGAGCTATAGACTCCCCAAAAGGAGAGGCAGTCGTACCCTCACAACTCCATAAGGTTGTTCAACAAGCTGCGGCTATGTCCCATACGGACATGCCAGAAGAAGAGAAGGCTGAGGCTCAACCAAGCATATCAACATCTAACCTAGTTCCAAGTCCCGAGTCCTTAAGGGATACATTGCAATTGCCCAAGAAAAAGAGGAGAAAACAACGAAAACAACAGCAGTTGCGAGTGGCTGTAAACACCAAGAAGATTGAGACCAAGAATGCTGAAGAGCTAAGGAAGAAAGCATCTAGTCCATTTACCAATGAATCCATCGTGATCTCTCCTAATAGAGGTGAAACCTCAAACACATCCGTGTGTTCTGAAAAATCAAAGCAACCATTACCATCAATTGTTGCTTGCAACACTTAATCCACTGACAACAGAACTTGCATTGACAAATCAAGAGTGGATACAACACTGTCACAACAGGGTGGCAAGACTACACCAGTCATATCCGAGGTGAACCATGACACAATAGTAGCAAAGCCTCAAGAGAAACATGGAAACCCCGAGGATATAGGCAATCCCAGCATTAAACAATCTTGCTCATCCAGGCTCAACCCCCCAGCTATGCTGAAGCCTGGAGAAACTCCTAGAACCTTGCATGAGATAGCAACCGAGAAAGCCTTCATAGAACATAGAAGTGTCACAAAGTGCTTGACTGAATTGGACACTAAACTTAAATTATTCGCACGCATCTATGTCCTTGCAGACATGGGCACATTCCCTAGGGAGCAGCTTGAAGAATACTTGCCAGGTCCTCTATCCTGGGAAGAGCAAGAATATCTTAACGACCACTATGACATGCTTCTACATGAGCACATGCAACTCATCTCTAACGAGGAGGCTGACGAACTACGCTTAACTATGACATTCAACGAAGCGCTTTGCCAACCAAATCTCTTAGAGGTAGAAAAACTTAAGCGATAATCTGAGGGTTGAAGTCAATTTGAAAAACGTTGGTTTGAAAACCGTGTTACAATGGCCGAACTAGGAGCCCATATTATGACGGTTTGAGGAGCGATTATCCAAATGGTGGTCTCAAAGAGACCCAACCTATGCGACGCCGACTTCCCTTTGAGTACTGACTACCATTCGGGGTATGGACTTAGTTAGAACTAGTCATGAAAACTCTCTGGTTGATAAGATTCTCACTGAGGAGGAGCTACATGTTGCGAGTAGACTCGGACAAGATACCACGCTACTCGATGTTGCAAAATATATGTTGTTATTGAGTAAGTTGCCACGAGTATTGGATGTGTGTGCCACACTCAAGTACAATTCCAAGTTCTACAATTGGTTTTTATCCTCACAAAGTGTCATGGGTTCATAAATATGTACATAAATAAACAATGAATTTTGTAACTGTGTGTAGATAATGCCAACACACACAAGCAATGATAGTCGCACAGGGAGAAAAGGTTGGGTTTGGCAACCTGAGCTCCTAGGGTCCTCCTCTCACTGCACATCTAAAAGTCATGTGACTGTTCCTGCCTCCAGGTAGAGGGCACGTAGTCCTCATGGCTGCCGTGGGAAGCCCTGACCAACACCTCTGAGGGCGTACACAGAGCTCTGCCCCCTTCTACACGCTTTTCCCCGTTTTTGATCTATCCTTCCGGGGATGAGCCCTACCCCATTCCATCACAACCAGTCTGTGCAACTTGGCGTGAGCAAAGATCTGCTACTGGTTGGAATACGCCCTGCAGTTGAGGCTGAATGAAGAACATCATCAACGGGGGCCGTCCCTCTACAGCAAACAATGCATGTCTCACCTCACCCCTCCTCATCATATGCGCTTGATAATCCATTGTTTAATCCCTTCCATGTGAATAGTTCTATCCTACCTCAAGGCCTAAACCTTGGTTCACATTTTGCAAGTTCCCCCACAATAGCCATCATGGAGCACACAATGCAACTGGCCTGCAAAGAAGCTCTCTGCCATGGAAGGGAGCATATGGCCCTAGATCCTCCACCAGAACGCTATGTGCCTATCCTAAAGAGGTATGCGCCGAGGCGAGGACCAAAGAAACATTGCTCTAGGACACATGCCACAAACTTTCCAAGCCAAGAAGAGGAAGGATCAAGGGAACGCCCGAGGGATAGGCAGCACCAGGTGCTCAAAAGAAGAGAAGGAAGTTAAAAACAAGAGGGAATTCGATGAATTATTTAAAAGCATTCTTGAAACGGTAGCGGCCAGGGACTACACCATTTGGGTCCCAGTCGATATCTCCCCTACCCGACTTGATAGGAGCCCCTCACCAACAACACCCCCATCGCCTCATCACTCGGACTCACCCCGCTTCGTACAAATAGAATAGCCCCTATGCTGTATAAAATACTTACCAAGTGCTACATGGCCATGAATTTTTCTCTTTAGATAGTTAAAAGGGGGGTAGGTTCTCCAACTATACAAACCTTCCATATCTGCTTTTAATATATTTCATGCCTTTAGCAAAAGAAAAAGAAAATCAAGCATAGGTGATATGTATCTAAGTCAACACCATGGGATTTAGATAAGTGATGTCTCTTTGCGTTGCACATGTTCATTAGAGTTGAGGCATATGACTTGCATGTACTCTCACGAGTTGTCAAGTGGATACAGGACGACACAGGTCTCTATACAAAAGCGTTAAATGTCCAAGGTGCCACGAGACCACCCCTCAATCAAACTATCTAACGTATGTGTGAGATTATCTTACAAAATAGTAAGAGCTAATGGCATTGGATCTAAGTGGAAAAATGTAAATGTGGGTGGAATCCGTCCCCTTTGGTATATTTTGTCTAATTTTGCAATCATAGTGGTAGTATAGCAATTGTATATTAGAGAAGTAAAAGAATGTAGAGAGGCAAGCATAAGAGTACCCACCCTGACCAGCATGTTGAGGGGGACCTAGGAAATAGGTAGGTGCAACATTGAGGGACCTACCTATTGGCTAGGTCCCTTCTATGCACACCTTGAAGGAGTGTTCTTAGCTCGAAGATGCCAAACATAAGCCCTCAAAAATATTTTTTAAGGAAAGATGTAACAAATCTCCATGTTTTAGCTTTTTCAAAATCATTGTTGCAAAATTGTTTGATTGTTGTCCTAATAGAGGCAAATGCTCCCAAACTGATTTTGTTGAGTATAGGCAAGAGTGAATTTGTGATAAAATAATCTTGTGTGCCAATTCGTAGGTCAATTACCTCCTCTATGAATGAATCTAATTGGTTCAAAAGGGAGACCATTTCTCCGGCTAAATCTTCTCAAAAGATCCTCATCTTTAGAGACCATTATTTCCAAGTTGAGGAATGTAGTATAGACAAAAATGTGGTGGCAAACATTGATCATATAAAACTTATTGTTCAAGTATTCAACATTAATGAGATCTCTAGTATAAATATAAAAGATAAACTCATTGTCTTTGATTGTGGTATTAAAGAATAGCAAAGAGTTTGAAACATTGATGACAAGAAGACCATTATAAACCAAAAACAATGTTGAGACCATTTTAAAATGTCCCATTTTTGTGTAGCAAGTCTTTGGTAGAATGTATTTTCAAAGTAGAATAAATATAGATTACACCATAGAGGTGAATAAGAGAATCCCATAGGTATATGATGGATTTTCTTACTAATTTTCTCAATTAATTGAATATGGTCAATAAGCCAATTCTTGATTAAAATGACTTCTTGGGGTTTGAAAGAGAACAAATTTTTGTTATTGAACCAAGAACCACAAGTAGAATTCATTGGGAAGTTTTGGAATGAAATATAAGAGGCCTTAGCAAATTGGAATACCCAAGAGGTCAATGTTATTAGGGTATTCTTTGAACCTTCTAGTCCATCATGATGGATTGATTTATAAGATTGCTTTATGTCTAGGGAACATGTAATAAACATATTCTTTGGAAGGTTTATAAAATAAGTTTAATGGTTGAGTCAATGATCCAAAATAATTGGTTTCAAAGGCCTACAGTCAATAGGATTTTTTGATTGAATCTTCCACTCATGGCTTGCGGCTCTACTTTGCAAGTGTTTAATAGTGCAACACATAGAGTGGTAATTTCATAGTAGAGGCTAGATGAGGCATTTGTAAGCCATCTAAAATCCATTGTATGTAACTTGAAGTTGACCATAAAAAAAGGGGATTGTCATGGAAGAGTGTGTGAACTCAAGATTTAGAAGGGCTTTTAGTTCATGCAATGAGTGTTGAATGTTTTCTAGAAGAAGGGACATAAGGGCAAAATTAGGACCATTAATTCTTTGTTTGGCTAATTGGAAAAGGAGCTTTTTACATATGAATGAAGGATTATTTGGAATGTTATCCAAACCCATAATGAAGAAGTGAGAAGGAAGTGTGTCAAAAACAAAGGGATTCCTTGTCTTCTTGATGAATTTGAACATTCATCAAAACTTTAAGTTGTTGTAGATAAATTGGGAGAAGAATTGGGAAAGATTGGGAATCTACGAACATATTTCAAAAAATGATGTGAAAGCATCGAGTAGAGCATGCATTGCATCTTGAACATTTGGTAGTTGTGAGGGAATGTGAATAAGCCCTAATTTGAGCAACCTTCAAAGAGAAGGATTCTCAATTATATTGAGGTCGGTTATTACCACATATCCATATTCTTCGAAGGATTCTCAATGATATTGAGGTCAATTATCACCACATTTTTTTGAACATTTGGTAGTTGTGAGGGAATGTGATTAAGCCCTAATTTGAGCAACCTTCAAAGAGAAGGATTCTCAATGATATTGAGGTCAGTTATTACCACATATTGATATTCTTGGAAGTAGAATTCAGAATCATAGAGGTGGCAAAAACATGAAGAATCATTTTTATATAGGAAGTGCTATTTTTTATGATACAATGATTGCTAAGAGAGGGGAAGAAAGCCCATCCAAAAGTGATACATAACCAAATCAAGTGCGATAGGGTTATGTCTTGTGCAAAAAAGAACTCTCGTAGGAGTGATTTGAAATGCAATCTATCCATGAGTGCATTTGCAAAACAAACATGAATTACCAACTTTCAACATATTTTTGAGAGAAATGACTTCCTTCCATGAGGTTTCCTAATTAGAGAAACTTGCATATATCAGACAATAGTTTCTCAATAGTACCAATGCTATATTCCAATGTGATTCCTTTCCATTTTAAGTTGGAGGATGTGGAGCTCCTTGTCGATGGTTCATAGAGCACTATGTTTCTATTAGCAGAATTCATTTACTAAGAGGAAGGATGTCCTCTTCTACTGGCCCGAGATGATGTAACATTTTGAGAGTAGTTGCTTCTTTTGCAAACTTGTGGGGCTCGCTCATGGTTGTTGGCCCTGGGTGGGAATAGGCATTTGTTAATAAGCTTAATGCCATCACCTTTTAAATTTGCAAGCAAACATCCATTTTTATGTGTGAGTGTCTTCTTCATAGTAGAAAGAATTAGATCTTTGAAATAAGCAATTATTAATGACACTCTAATAAAAACATGGCATTCACCAATCCATTTGAAAAAGGGAGTCATAAATTCCCTTAAGGACCTCCTGAATAAAGACTTGTTCTACACCATAAAATTGAGCTATTCGTGCATTCTCTTTGTGTGTGTGTGTGTGTGTGTGTGTGTGTGTGTGTGTGTGTGTGTGTGTGTGTGTGTGTGTGTGTGTGTGTGTGTGTGTGTGTGTGTGTGTGTGTGTGTGTGTGTGTGTGTGTGTGTGTGTGTGTGTGTGTGTGTGTGTGTGTGTGTGTGTGTGTGTGTGTGTGTGTGTGTGTGTGTGTGTGTGTGTGTGTGTGTGTGTGTGTGTGTGTGTGTGTGTGTGTGTGTGTGTGTGTGTGTGTGTGTGTGTGTGTGTGTGTGTGTGTGTGTGTGTGTGTGTGTGTGTGTGTGTGTGTGTGTGTGCACGCACGCGCACGCATATAAAAGGTAATTAAAGATTGCTATATTGATGTGTGCATGTGTATGACATATAGAAGAAAATATAAAGATGGTTATATTGATATGAATGTGTGTGTGCATGAATTGCACCCAATGTATAATACCAACATCCATATGGACTCAAAACACACCTACATAGAGTTAACGAGAACTCTAATGCATAAGAAAATGGCACCTAAGCATAAGTAGTAAAGACAAAGCACGAATTCTCCTCCACTACATTCCACCGTTTCTAGGCCTTTGTTTAGTATGTTTTCATGTGAGTGACTATGAATATCAGCAATGTGCCTACTTGCATGCTACACAAGCATAGAAACAAGTTAACACTTATCTAAAAGCATGGCCTTGGGTTCAATACAACTCAACAAGTGAACCAGATGCAAATAACCCCTCAAGACATAGGTAAGGGCCTAGCATCAATAATTACTCATTAATATCCATCAATTGATTTCCAATGATTACTCTTTTTTTTTTGCAAGAAACAAAGGTAGATAGCTTAAGGTACCATTGATATTGTACATTGAACCTACGGTATAATGAGACTTTCTAAGAGAATGTGGGTTTTTAGGGTTTTTTTTAAAATACCCTTGGAGAGTTTAGGTGAGTGGAGAATATGTATATTTTTGTAGAGAGAAAATGTCTTTAGTACAACCATAAGTATTTTTTCTTCTACACACTATGCATACATCAACAAAGGGCCTTTTTGGCAAGGAGGAACCCTAGCAAAACTCTTAGGTAATGTCACTATGAACCACATTAAAAATGCTTTGCAATCCATCAATAGGTGAAACCCTCCACTCTTCACGTGCTTAGGGGATGATGTCAAGGTGGCTGATAAATTGGGATCACTCACATGTCATGACATGGTTCCTAAGCACATACCTTTTAGCTACATATGGAAATAATATCCTACAAATATATTTTAAGTAGTGGGTATTCCGTATTCAAGACTTTAAGCACTAGTTTCTAGACTTGTGAATAGATAAAGTGATTACTTTGCAAACATCTTGACAAGTGTGTGAATACACGCTATGGTAGAGTCCAAGTGATTATTGGAATAGAGGATTGGGACAATTTGGGATATGATCACTTTATGTGCACAATCATTTGGTCGATTGCTAGCACAGTGTATGTAGCTATTGCTTACAAAGAAAAATAGCTCCTTTTTGTCATACGTTTTGATGCAAGTATATCCATTAGAGCATGAGATTTCAATGTTGAGAACATGAGTAGACAGGGATATGAAGTGCCCCATATCCAAGTAGAAGAAGTCATTATCATTGAGATCAAATTTAATAGGGACTTCTTTGTAGATGGTGAAAATGAAGCAAGGATTTTTTTGTAGGAATATTGTAGGGTTAGGTACATTGACTAGGAGAAGGCCATCATAGTGCCTGAAAGTTTGAGAGAAGTGTTTTGAGATGTCATATCTATTTTTTTTAGCAAGAGAGTAACAAAATCAACGTTCGAAAAATGCAAGATATAAGTTGCACCACAATGGTGAATTGCTTGTGTCTGTGTGTGTGTGTCTGTGTGTGTAATGTGCTTGCTTATCGGCTATCCAGGCACATTTTTAGCGGTCCATCGAGAGACGAATCTAAACGTCGCTACCCGCTAGCACTCCCACAGAATGTTACGAGGTTTGTCACCTAGGAATTCTCAAGTGCACCTTGCAACGGAACGTTCACGGCCCGAACCCTAAGATTGACCTAAAATTTGGGTCCGTAATGGTCAAGGTCTCCTGACAGCATTTTGCGTGACAGGTCTTAGACATCCTACTTTACGTAGAGATACCCAAGCTGAAGTAGATCCGTGCTGCACTTGGTTCAAAGAGAATGGGAAACGAGAGGGATGCGCTGCTCAATTACTCTACCTGTAGGGCATTGTCCATTCCGATCCCCTAAAATGGCATGAATTGGGGTTCTAATCTAACAATTTCTAAGGGTCAAAACCTTGTGAGAAGCCTCCCAGTTCTCCTGGGACCACCCTACCGTAAGACGGGATCTGTCGAGGGTTTTGTCCACCTGCTTCCCTCAATAGGTGTTCTTTAGTTATTTAATTAGGTCCTACCACATTTATGTGAGACATTTGAAATCAACTTCCTTAATTAAGCCTTTTAGGGAATAGGGTTCGTTCGCGTAATTTATAGCATCGACACGAAAGTAGAGCAAGCAGTCCTTTTGACAAACAAGTTCCTTAACTTATCTTCAAGTTAATCTTTGTCTCATGCCCATACAAGAGAAATAATGTCCCTTCTGCCCTACAGAAGTAGCTGGTCCAAATCACATGATGGCACCACAATTTCCATCCTTTATCTAGAATAGGATCTTCCAACGCCATAGACGTTGGGGCCACGGAGGTCTTTCAACTCCATTTCGGACTTGGCAAGGGGTGCCCAGAGCTCCACCTAACCCCCAAGCTGCCTAAGAGTGAAACATTATTCCCGTGGTTGGGCCTTTCACCACTCGACCTTCGGCCCATGAATCGAGCAGTGCCCTTTTCAGGTTGATCCGCAGTGCGATCATGGAGGTGATCCACCCATGCTAAGAACCTTTCCTTAATTAAGTCATTTAAGAATCAAGCACAGTCAAGGCAACCAGCCCTAATATCATCTTCCAAGAAAACATTCATTTATTACCATGGCAATTTGTCATCACAGACCCTTGCCATGAATTTACCATCAATCACAAGCACTTGGAATAATAATCCAGATGACAATCCAACAATCAGTTGAATGTAATAATATTTAGGATGTTGTTTGATCAACCAACAAAACCAATTGTATTTTTCCAAACAATGCAAGAATAGGTGCGATAACATTTCCATCTGCATATTCGCTCTTCCCCTTGGGATCTAAGAGCAATACTATTATGCAAAATTTTACTTAACACTCCCTTCCTTCGGCTAAGGCATATGTTAAGGTCTCATACAACTATACAAGATGTAAGTTCAATTGATCACATACATTGATCGACAACCCAACCTTCTTCCCAAGAAGTATAAAAGTATCGGTCTTCCTTTGACTTAGGGTTTCCTAATCCTTGGGCTCTCCACTTGCCTTTGAGGCCTGGTGTTGTTGTCTGTATCTAGCCTAACCCCAAATTGGATTCATGAAAGTAGTAGTTTTTAGACGAATCTCAAGACATCTTAGTTTTAATCCTCATGATTATTGTTTGTACTAACTACGTGCATCATCAAGATCCCAAACTATCAAACTTGAGCTATTAGTTCATGATGTTAGCAAGAGCTTGAGCAAAGATCTTAGAGTTTCAAAAGTGAATTTCTTTTAGACTAGGTTGCTTACCATGCAATCCATCAGACGTGCAAGCTACAACATATACCTTCAATGTGGCAAAAACATAACTACTAATTTGCAAGAAGAGGGAGTCGACAATACTTTGAACCCTTATATGCTTTTCATGCTACGTATGAATTTGTCGCATAGCATTTAGATGCAATTTACTTCTTCATGCACTTTGAAGACTCAGTCTTGCGAATAATTGAGATGAAGTTTATCCCTTTCAACGATTTTATTTGGGTACAAGGATTTGTGCGAGTTCCAATGCGCCATATGCATAAATCTATGTAAGGTCATTTATGATTATGGTGAACCTAACACGGAAAAATTTTATCCTATGATTCCCCAAGTATTGAAAAATAAATTCAAGCTACTCATTTAAATGAATTCATGCGCATGCCAAGGCGATATAATCTATGACTCAATGAGTAGAGGAGATGGCAATTAGTACCTAGGTATTTGGAGATGAATTATCCATACCCGACATTGTATTCGTATTAACTGCAACACCCTGGCTAGTGGCTCTATTGTTGGATGCAGGATTTCCATTGGTGTGTGTCACTCTTCGTTTTGGAGCCATATCTTTAGCTTATGAATCTCTCAACTAAGATGAGGATTCAGCCAAGGAATTGATCGATAGATCGAGGCATCTTGGAAAATGGCCTAGTTGTATGCATCCTTGGTAGAGGATCTTGCTGGACTACCTAACCTTGTAGAGAAATTTCACGAAGTGGGAGCAAGGATTATGCAATTGAGGCCTCCAGAACAAGAGCGAGTGGAGGGTGGAATTGTATGCGATTGCAGGGCTTGTGCGTATGAACCCCTCTTAAGGGAGGGAGTTTTTGGAACCTTCCAGATCTCTCTCTCTCTTCTCTCTCTCTCTCTCTCTCTCTCTCTCTCTCTCTCTCTCTCTCTCTCTCTCTCCAGAGAGGCAGCATGTCGTGGCGTCCTCTCCATTGCCATGGGGGGGATTTTATAATGGGGGGGAGGGGGAGGTAATATGGGGTGGTGGTGGTGGTGTCTCACCCCACCCACCACCTGTTGGCATGAGCATGGCGGTGAGGATTCTCAGCCCTCCAGGTGGCCGTGGATTGGCGATATGGCCAGAGGGGGGAGGGGTAGGCCACGCGCCTTCTTCCCAAGAAGTAAAAAAGTATCGGGTCTTCCTTTGACTTAGGGTTTCCTAATCCTTGGGCTCTCCACTTGCCTTTGAGGCCTGGTGTTGTTGTTTGTATCTAGCCTAACCCCAAATTGAATTGATGAAAGTAGTAGTTTTCAGACGAATCTCAAGACATCTTAGTTTTAATCCTCATGATTATTGTTTTCAAAAGTGAATTTCTTTTAGACTAGGTTGCTTACCATGCAATCCATCAGACGTGCAAGCTACAACATATACCTTCAATGTGGCAAAAACATAACTACTAATTTGCAAGAAGAGGGAGTCGACAATACTTTGAAACCTTATATGCTTTTTATGCTACGTATGAATTTGTCACATAGCATTTAGATGCACTTTACTTCTTCATGCACTTTGAAGACTCAGTCTTGCGAATAATTGAGATGAAGTTTATCCCTTTCAATGATTTTATTTGGGTACAAGGATTTGTGCGAGTTCCAATGCGCCATATGCATAAATCTATGTAAGGTCATTTATGATTATGGTGAACCTAACACGGAAAAATTTTATCCTATGATTCCCTAAGTATTGAAAAATAAATTCAAGCTACTCATTTAAATGAATTCATGCGCATGCCAAGGCGATATAATCTATGACTCAATGAGTAGAGGAGATGGCAATTAGTACCTAGGTATTTGGAGATGAATTATCCATACCCGACATTGTATTCGTACTAACTGCAACACCCTGGCTAGTGGCTCTATTGTTGGATGCAGGATTTCCATTGGTGTGTGTCACTCTTCGTTTTGGAGCCATATCTTTAGCTTATGAATCTCTCAACTAAGATGAGAATTCGGCCAAGGAATTGATCGATAGATCGAGGCATCTTGGAAAATGGCCTAGTTGTATGCATCCTTGGTAGAGGATCTTGCTGGACTACCTAACCTTGCAGAGAAATTTCACGAAGTGGGAGCAAGGATTATGCAATCGAGGCCTCCAGAACAAGAGCGAGTGGAGGGTGGAATTGTATGCGATTGCAGGGCTTGTGCGTATGAACCCCTCTTAAGGGAGGGAGTTTTTGGAACCTTCCAGATCTCTCTCTCTCTCTCTCTCTCTCCAGAGAGGCAGCGTGTCGTGGCGTCCTCTCCATTGCCATGGGGGGGATTTTATAATGGGGGGAGGGGGAGGTAATATGGAGTGGTGGTGGTGGTGTCTCACCCCACCCACCACCTGTTGGCATGAGCATGGCGGTGAGGATTCTCAGTCCTCCAGGTGGCCGTGGTTTGGCGATATGGCCAGAGGGGGGAGGGGTAGGCCACGCCTCATCATTGTCGTTATCATCGTCATTCACTCCTTCGTCGTCATCATCTACTTCTTCCCCCCCCCGGCACCTGTTCGCAGCATCGACAGGGGGGAAGGAGATTTAAAAATTTTCAAATAATTTTATTTATTTCTAGGGAGTTCCTATGGAATGCGGATAGGGGGTTTATTACTATGTGTGTGTGTGTGCGCGCTCTAATCGTTGTCACAATTCATTATGCTCTAGTTTACATTAAAATTGCTACAAACCAACCTTACAAAATGAATGGTAGAGTGAGATTCAATGGAAATAGAGGCTCAGGTGGCTAAATCCATTCTGCCATGTGCACCAAGCTTGACTCTTGTAGTGACTTCTTCTTCATTGCCTTTCCTTCCCTGTAAAGCAAAACAAAGTATGGTAAATACATTGAACGATTCTAGTCCCGATTGATAGGGAATAAGCAACCAATATACACCTTAACCATCCATTGTGTAAAAGAGCAAGATCCTCGTTTGATGACCCCTTTTCCCACTCATGATGGCTTGGGAATAGCCAATGTAGCTCAATTGGCATCAAGAAGTCTGTTCTTTCACCATTGATCTACATCTTGTGAATGGTGGTTGGCTGCATCTCATAAGTTTGAAGCAAGACAGTGTAAACATTAGCCATGGACAATAAATATGTGGGAGCTAGTGATCACCACCTGAAACTTACCCAATGCATGCAAACCTAAGAACTAGTTGTGACCCCAAGCACTTGACACTTCAACATATATCCCTCAATAAATTTGTTACACAATCACATTGCCATTTGCCCCATAGTTCTGGATCTTTGTGTAGGTGTCCCTACGTGTCTGACTTGACAAGGTCCAATGTCCTCTATAACCTTGAGAGAAGACCCAATGACACCTTTAGTATGGTATAAGATTTTCATCTCAATAGGTAATTCACCTTCAAGAGCTACTTATGAAGGAGGTTGACCCATCTGATTGACTTGTCTTGAATAACCGAATAACCTGGGCATGTGAGTACTCCACTCCATTTAGAATAGGTGAAATATGTTGCCTTGCCTCTAGCAAGGAAGGTTGATACTAACATAACAGCCTTTGTTTAAAGGCTGCCAAAGCAACAAGGCATTAGGCCATACAAGTCTACACGATCGAGATTATACAAGAAAGTAGCCTATAAATACAATGGTAGATCCGTAAGTCTAGAAAATTATCTAGCTAGGAAGCATCAACTATCTATTATAATCATTTGCAATGGTCAAAGTTTTTAATTCTCGATATTTTTGTGT
The DNA here is from genome assembly GCF_053477565.2 of Lygodium microphyllum. Classification (NCBI taxonomy): domain Eukaryota; kingdom Viridiplantae; phylum Streptophyta; class Polypodiopsida; order Schizaeales; family Lygodiaceae; genus Lygodium; species Lygodium microphyllum. Next base: position 60,561,316 of record NC_141139.1, on the reverse strand, counting down.
TCATCACTTGTGCTTACAAATTTCCTATACTGAACAATCTAAAGAAAACTTTCCTTAACATGCTTGCCGTGTGTGTTTGAACAATGCACCCTTGATATTGTGCTCTCTCTCTCTCTCTCTCTCTCTCTCTCTCTCTCTCTGTGTCTGTGTATGCGCGCTCTATAGACATAGATGCGATGCATATACTATTTAGGCCATATGTAGAAGTTCTGGATACTTGATCGAGCAAATTAGCGGTTTGCACGGCCAAGGCTTACCACGACCATGTTTTGATCCATCTCCATCAATCACCAGCTCCAATTCACAAACCCCATATTTTGCAGCACAGATCAATAGAAGTGGCCCATAATATCTGTTTGCGCCTTGATTAATACGCATAATTATCGTGCTATGGCATCAATACGATCATATGTAATCCTGGCGGGCCACCTGCAGATTCACTGTGGCGTCTTACATGAATCGATCTGACGAGGGCGTCCAACAGCATGTGCAGAGGTTACAAATTACTAAGCATTGTAAAAGGCATATCTGTTATACATTATTTTAGCATTACCTTGGTCACACAGAGCATAGCAAGTTGTGTAAAAGCTCAGGTGCGCAAGTTTCTGAGTCACACAAGGTTTCAGTTATGCTTCAAGTTTTCATCCTTCTTTCAAAGTCGCCATGACATCCATGTGTTGCTGCAAGCATTGTCTTGTGTCTTCAGGTCACCACCGCCAACAACCTAGGAAGAGACCAAGAGGGCCGTAAGAGAAAGATACGCGCTATCTTCTATCAACCAACGTTCCTGTTCGAAACTGTAGAAAGTCCCAACAGTGGAAACAGAGGAAGCAGATACAAGCAGCGGAAGTGCGGCAACAGTTCTTTCCAAGCGCTTGTAATTTTTTGGAAATTTATGTTGATGTAACTGTGAGAGCTGAACTCACTCCCGTGTAATTAATATAAAATATTTCTGTCACAAGCATGGCTCGCATCAACGGTTGGAAGGTTGCGGGCACAGCATTTTTATCCGCCATAGGTCCAGACAGTTTGGTTAATCTAAGCCGTATGCATAAAAGCAAAAAGGCTATGATTGGCTAGAAGGGGAAGCTTTTCTTGTCATGTCGCTGGTATATATGAATAAATTGGAAGAGATGCATTTACAACATCCGATTGGAATAGTAGATTAAGGAGGGGGGCTAGATATAGCAAGGGGCACATAGACAACTATTTTGCCAGTTGTCTTCAAGGAGGTTAAGGGATTGTTTAGTGCCTTGAGAAATCACAGCAGCCGAAAAGCTTTCAATGTCTTGAGAAGGGGAAGTTGTTAAATTGGCTAAGGTGCTTGAAAAGGTTATGGTGGGTTGCCATGCGAGCAGAGACATGCATACTCCTGAAATCGATGAAAGGAACTGCCGGAGGCCCCTGAGCTATTCGATGAAAACGAGCCTGAAATTGTCACCAAGGTTCAGTTTTTAGCATTCCCTTCCTGATGCCCGACTACATCTGCGAAGTGTCAGGCCGTTTTGGTAAGGCACGCCCAAGACAGGAGCAGGAGGAAAAGACAACTAAAAAGAAGGCTGAGGGGCCTCAAGTGTCAAGACACTAAGGCTGTTTCCCCATAAGGAAACAACAACCGAGTCAAGCCAGAAGAAAGAAGGCAAATACATGTAGCGACCCAAGGCATCTACAAGCAAGATTGAGAATGCGCAACAGACTTAAAGGGGAAAAGCAATGTTGCATGCAGGCAAAGAAACAATAAGTCCGGAAAAGAACAGCAGAGAGATGGTTAGCAGCCAAGCAAAATAGATCCAAGCAATCCCTTAAGAGGATAACCCAGAAACCTCACCTCGAGAGGAACATTTATGCATGAGTCACTCAGATCGAACTAAGACATTTGCCTAAATATGTGGTCTTCAAAGCGTCCTACGATTCAGAATGTGCTAAGGGTGATGTTTCTAATGGAGAATCTGTTTGGATTTAGGGCTGTGGCTGCAAGATACATCCCGTTTGTGATTACTATGCTTATCACCCTTGACAACCGATTATCCCTGGGTAAAAGAAAGATTGCAAAAAGCTATGCAAGTTATGGTGCGAGATGCTAGAGTTCGCAAACAGAACTGCAAAGATAAGTCTACATAATGGGATATAATTTGTAGAGGGATAAGAAGTGCCAAACAACTCAAAACCAAGAGAACTAGTAAATGTTTCAAACTATGCTCTAGCTGGTATGTGCTTTCAGAACCACAAAGATAAGTAACATAGCCAATTGATTGCTTATTTGATAGAATCAAGGTTTATAGTCATGGGTCTAAGTGAAGTTAGCAGTAGGGCAGGAAGATCTCCAGTGGTTCCCAAAAGGGTTATCGCTAGGAGGGCAATATGTCAAGAGGTTACTGAAACCTATAAAAGGGATTTTTTGGGATCATTTATGGAGACAACTCCTCACACATGGGAATATAGGCCCTGGAACAACTCGACATCCACATATCGTGTTGGCTAGTGGTATGAAATGGTAGCTGTTAGAGGCTAGAAGCTTCTTGCTGCCAACCAACCCCAGGTTAGGGGGGTGACTTGTTAGGGGGGTGACTTGTTGTTGGCTTTCAGTTGAAAGGTGAGTAAATTGCCAAGTCCTATGTTTTAAGCATTGTGTTGTTTGCGACTTGTAAAGGTTTGCTCATCCAAGGGGGACTTATATGGTAATAAATATAGCCACCTAAGCGCATGCAACTCTGTCTATGCCAAAGTCTAGATCCACCTTGTAGAGCTGCTTCATATGTGAGAAAAAATCAACTGAAGTGGCTAAATGCTCAATGCATCTGCCATCATATTGTCTGCTTTCATTTTACACAAAGACTATCTTGATCAGTCATCTCTTTCTTTCCCAGAGAGAGATTGTTTCCACTTCTTCAAGGCATGCATGAGTGACTGGTAACTCTTTTGGCTTCTAGCACTCTGTGCCTCCATTTTTTCAAGGTATGGTGTATCCTGCTTTCACAAAGACTACCTTGGTCAGTCATCTCTCTCTTTCCCAGTGAGATTATGCCTACTTCTTCAAGGCATGCATGATTGACTGGTGACCCTTTGGCTTCTAGCACTGTCTATGCTGCTGCAGCATTGTCTCACACCAATATCATGGCCATTACAAATTACCATAAGACATCACTGAAGTGCGGCAACATTAAAACAGGACAATAGATGGCCGTCAGCTCCTCGAAGGCACCATCCAAGTACATTGCAACTCCTGTTTTTGTGGCTTATGTTAGATGATGTCCCTCCATATAGAGTTCCACGTATCTCCTGTAAAATTCTTTTTTAACCCAAAACACCTGCATTGCAGAGGTGCCCTCCCACCCTGCTTACCATGAAGCCATAGTAGATGTCATCACGGGGCTTTGTATACAAGCCTTCTTGACATGAAAGAGATTGACTTATTGGGCATTCATTTATTGCCTTATTATTCCTTTCATCTTGCAATTACTTGTTTTAGGTAATGCTGCCCTGAATGTTACTCTGATATTTCCACCATTGTCCTAATGCCTGGCAAACCCCGTCTTCTGGACATGATTGCCTGAAGCCCACAAGTCCAACACTAGGAAATGTGTTGACTTCTGAGTCCAAACGTATAAAATAACCTATCTTTCGATGCTTTAAACCATGTATGGTATGCTTAATATCCTTGCCATTCACTTGAGATCCCTGCCACATACACCAAGTCAGACCTGAGAGATGAATGGTACATAACATACACATTTATTACGCTCACCCACATTGTTTGACTTCCTCACCAGACTTCCACAAGCAGTTGGCTGAGTATATTTTTGACATTAGAACATAGCTGGCCTCATGGTCACAATCACAACTCCGAAGATAATCGAAAGCTCTCTGTCCTATCTCCATGTCTTTGTACTTTGCACAAGAACCTAGCAGTGTCATCCAAACCAAGGAAGTTGGCTCAACTGGCATTTTGGAAACCCATTGCTCTGCTTCAGATAAAAAACCAGCACGGCCAAGCATATCCACCATGCAGATATGATGCTCAATTGCTGGTGTCAGACCATATATTTGATTCATAGCCAAGATCAGTTGAGTGCCCTCCTGAAGAAGGCCTGAATGACTACAGGAAGACATCAGACTAACAAAAGTTGCACTGTCTGGCTTGAAACCTTCCAGTTGCATTTTTATAAAATACTGCTGGCAATTATCAAATTGCCCATGATCTGCAAAGCCTGCAATAATGGCATTCCATGATACCACATTCCTTTCTGGTAACTTGTCAAACACACTGCAAGCATCGTCAAGACTTCCACATTTTGCATACATGGCTACAAGTGAGTTAGCAGCAAAAACATCGGACTCCAAGCCTTGCTCCAGTAATCTACAATGAATTAACTTTCCCTGATTCACCAAAGCACTTAGAATGGACAGTGCTTCCATGGCCAAAATGTATGAGACTTCATTTGGCTCTATACCTTCCATATCCATTTTCCGTAATAAAGCCAAAGCTTCCTGCTCATGTCCACATTTTGCACATGCAGAGATCAACGATGAACAGGAAACCACATTTCGTGCTTGCAGTACATCAAACACTCCACACGCATCCTGAAAGCTATTGCTTTTAGCGTACATATCAATCAAAGTGGTTGCAATATGCAGATTTGATTCAAAAGCCCTCTCAATAATAAAACAGTAAATTTTATTACCTCCATACACATCTCCTAATTCAGAATACACTTTGATAATGCAAACAAAAGTGAATTCATTAGGACTCATGGCCTCTTTCAGCATCTGTCCAAAGAGCTGAAGAGCATCCACTGCATTGCCTTGATCAGTATGTGCTTTGATAAGAGCAGACCACGAGACAATGTCTCTAACTATCAAATGGTCGAATAATTTTTGCGCATCTTTTACATTACCACCCTGGCTGTACATATCAATTAACGCATTTCCAACAAACTGTTCTAACGGCAAACCTCTCACCATAATTAGTGCATGGATCATCCTGCCTTGCTCTAAAGCTCCTAAATCAGAACACATCCCTAACATACTCAGAAAAGTAACTCTGCTAGGTTCTACACCTTCTTCTTGCATTTTCCCTAAGAGTTCCAAGGCCTCCTCATAGCATTCAGATTTAGCATATTTTGTAATCATTGAATTCCATAGTACTGCATTTTCACTTTGCAAACTGTCAAACACCCTACGTGCATCACCTAGACAGCCACAGTTGGAATACATAGTCACAATAGCACTACCAATGTAACTATTTGCTTCAAGGCCTCTGGAAATTAGCTCAAAATGCAGCAGCTTGCCCTTATCAGCAGCAACTAAACTTGAACATGCCTTAAGAAGCGACAAATAGGTAGCTTCATCTGGTAACATGTCTTCTTTCATCATTCTCTCAAACACTGCAAAAGCTTTCTTAACATGCCCGCACTCCACACAGGCTGGAATCACCAAGGAGCATGTCACATTATCTTGCACTTGCATCAAATCGAAAACCCTGATTGCATCTTCTAAACTACCACACTTAATATACATAGCAACCAGATGGCTTGCTACAGATAGTTCCAACTCAAGCCCATACTCAGTAACATCAGTATGGATCAGCTTCCCATCACCAAAGGACATCAAACTAGTACATGCTTTGAAAGCACATGTAAAAATGTGCTTGTCCATTTTACAGCCTGTTGATCGTATTCTCCTAAAAATAGAAAGAGCCTTTTGGCTTTGATTGTTGTCAGAATATCCTGCAATCAGACAAGACACAGAAACCACATCATGAATAGGCATCATTTCAAAAATTCTATGTGCATCTTCTAAGCATCTGCATTTAACATACATATTAATCAATGCACTCCCAATAAAAGGATTCAGATCCAGGTCCTGATTCAAGATGAGAAAATGTATTAACATTCCTTGGTCTAGAGCAGCTATTCTAGAACAAACTCTAAGCATGGATAAAAATGTGACCTTGTTTGGGTTTATGCCCTCCTGCAGCATACTTTGAAACAACTGAATGGCTTGTGAAGAGACCCCCTGATCTGTGTATCCTGCAATTATTGTTGACCAAGAGACCACATCTCGCCTTGGGAGTGTGTCGAACAGCTTCCGCGCATCAGACAAACTACTGCATTTAGCATACATGTCAACCAAGACATTACCAAGCCTACGATCTGAGTCAAACCCTTGTTTTGTGATCCCCACATGGATAAGTCTTCCATCTTCAAGAGATGCTATGTCAGAACATGCTTGCACAAGGCACACAGAAAGGACAACATCTGGCTGCACACCCTTATTGTGAGCCATCGCAAACACATTAAGGGCTTCAAGACCATGGCTGCGATCAACATAACCGGATATAAGTGCAGCCAGGGAGACAGCATCCTGAAACTTGTCAAATAGATTGCATGCATCTTCAAAGCAGACACACTTTGCATACATGGCAATGAGGCTACTTCCAACATGTGCATCTGATTCCATGCCGGTTTCTACAACGTGAGCATGGGCCAGCCTGCCTTTAGAAGGACAGCAGCAAGCTTTGAGGATCTCCACGAAAGTATGAGATTTGGTGGGGACACCTGCTTGCACAATTTTCAGAGAAGAACGAAAGGTTTCTTGACAATGAGCGATTCTTGGATGCACCATCTGATCAGATGAATTGCACTGAACTGCGTATCCTGTCAGAGAACATCCCTGTTTCTCCTTAGGAAGGATGATGGAGGTGAGACGTGCAGCAGCGTTTCGTTAATCGTTCTGCGCGCTTAAAGACGAGCGATCCCACACAGCAGGTGCTCGGTCCGTGCGCTTGCTGATGATATCCATTATCATCGCTGCAACAGCAAACGCTACAAAGAAACCTTTAGTCTCTCCCCCATACTTAACCAAAGTCATAGCCCACATGTAGGTATGCATATTGCATATTGCTCATTCCCTCTCCTCTCCCACTTGTCACCATGTCTTGGAAATATTGTATTGAAATGCACTTAACTTCCCCCTAACTTCTAAGCGTTATATGTTTGTACCTCTACCTAGTAGCCTAGTGACTAGACGATTGGGCGTTATACACCTAGAGGCTTTCCGTCCCTCCTACCGGTGTGGTTTGGGACACTCTACCTTCTAAGCGTTATATGTTTGCACTTCTACCTAGTAGTGACTAGGCGATTGGGCGTTATACACCTAGAGGCTTTCAGTCCCTCCTACCGATGTGGTTTGGGACACTCTACCTTCTAAGCGCTATATGTTTGCACTTCTACCTAGTAGTGATTAGACGATTGGGCGTTATACACCTAGAGGCTTTCGGTCCCTCCTACCGGTGTGGTTTGGGACACTCTACCTTCCAAGAGAGTTCTCACAGAGGCGTGATGTTTTGGTATTGTAGCTTATACGCTAAATAGGTTTTATGGCTTACACTCTAAATCACACAAGAGTTATCTGAAGAAATAATATGTGTAATGTATTATCATATTTCTACAATAATTTTATTATATCACACTTTTTGTGTAATGTGTGTAACATACATTCATTAAGACCTAATTGATCTCTCATCTATTCTTTCTTATATCTCTTCTTTCTTCCAATCATATACTCTTATTCTCTCACTCCCCTTCTACGTGCAAAGATTTAGAAGAACAAATTGTGCTTTGCACTAGTTTTAGTAACAATTAGGACACTTTACATACTAAGGTATGGTTCACACATATATTGTGTGTGTGTGTGTGTGTGTGTGTGTGTGTGTGTGTGTGTGCGCGCGCGTGTGCGCGCACGCACGCGCAATCGCCGACCTACAATCAATGCATATTAAATACCATAGAACAAGTATAATAATATAGTAATAATATACAAATATTCAAGATACAATATAATATGCAGTATATGATATATTGTATGATACATATTATATTATACAAATTAATAATGTGATATCATGTAATTCATGTATGATCATATGTTACTATGATATGTATATGTATTGTGTAGTATAAATCATTAATGTAATTATCAATACTATATTAAAGGTATGTATAGTAGGTAATTTATTATATATAGTAAATTCTATTATATAACTTTTAATAATAATACATATTATATAAATATTATGATTATACAATGAAATATAATATTAAAATTTTAATATTACTATATCATCTATTAGATTACACTTAATAATAAACTTGTAGTACTAATTTTTAAATAAACCCTACTTTTTTAATGTAAAATTGCATATCATAATGAATGTTATAACAAAATAGCCTTGAAAAAAATATTATTATAATACAACAATGACTAACTTCATACTTTTTGGATCATTCATTCTAAATGTTATTATATTATCTAATATAACGTTGTTAAATTATTGTTTCTAATCTAATGTATTAATTTAAAAATTTTGATGAGAATATATTATATGTTAGAATAAATCATAATATTATAATACTAATTAATATTATTGATATAATATTGAAATATCACTTTATAAAAATGTTACTATTAGTTAAATGTTACGAACTATATTTTTTTAAATTGTTCACTCTACATGTTATTCCATTTCTACTTTAGGCTATAATTTAATGTAGTTGAATTTGTGTGCATATGTTTATATGTATATGCATATGCATGTATATACGTGTGTGCTTTAAATATGATTGTCTATTTGTGTGACCTCATAAGCTCATCATTTTCCTCTCTCTTGTCTCTCCTTTCTTTTTCACTCTTCTTCTTCTTCTTCTTCTTCTTCTTCTTCTTCTCTCTCTCTCTCTCTCTCTCTCTCTCTCTCTCTCTCTCTCTCTCTCTCTACATATATATATATATATCCCTCATATTTTATTCACTCTATGTGTGTGTAGGTGGGTGTGTTTTTTTTTTTTGGGGGGGGGGGGGGGGTGAAAGGACGATAAATTGTTTAACATCTAGTAGATAAAGAATGGCACTATTGGTTTCTTTAATTTATCCATTGCTCTCAAGGTGAAAAGCAAACATAAAGTCTTTTTTGTATTTAGATTTTTAAAGCAACCCAAAAGTGATTACAAAAACTATCATCTCTATAAAAAACAATAACCTTGGGAAATTTGTGCTCAGGAAAGATGGTACATATGAACAATATCTAAGGTGTAGATAATGTCTTTTTACATTGTATGAAATATGCTTCTTTGCTAAACCTATCAACAATAGTCCATATCATATCATTATGTGCAATTGTAATGGGTAAGCTAGTTATAAAATCTATGAAGATTTATTCCCATGGTCCATTATGTATAGGCAAAGGCATAAGCAAACCATAGGAATCTCCATAATGATGCTTAATGCATTAACAAATAATGCACTCAAATATATACTAAGCAACATCATGTTTCAAGTCAGGCCCATAAATGTGTTCTATGAATGCAACTAATGGGAGATTATACATGGATTGGTATCATGCTCTCTCTCTTCTTGCATTTCTCTCTCTATTCCTTTTGTGAGAAATTCATTTTTTGCATAGTCTATCAATTTGTGGTTCAATAGTTCCAGCATTGGTATCAAAGGAGAGGTTCTAATTGATTATGTAGTCATTGCACGGGGGGTTCACTCATAGTAAAGAAGACATGTCACCTGCGTGCAAGGACTTCTAAAAAAACCCCTATTTATGAAGCTTGTAAGACTAATATATCCCCCTATTTAAGCTTATAAGATATATACATGTATGACTTTTTATGTATCCCCTTTCTTAAATGTAAGTCTTCATAGAACATATAATAACTTTCTTTTTAAAAGTTGGAATTATCCTAAGCAATTAAAAGTATCAAAATGGTCATATCACAAAGTGATTTATGTAGTGGCACTTGGATACCATCGAAGTATGTGCCACAATGTTTTTGAGTGCTCGTGCCCCCTTACCACTACCCCCTTATCACATGAGGAGAGAGAGTAGGGGAATCGAACCCCTTTATATTTAAAGTGACTACACCAAGCGGACACCAAGCTCTCTTTGGAAAAAGGGGAGTTGAATCTCTCTACCAAAACCATGGGAGAGTGTCAACTCCCCCCCTTCCACACTACGATTAATTCAATAACCCTACTATGTGAGGGTTTAGGGTTTTAACCTTACTACTCAAGGTCTCTTGTATGCCATGGAGAAACCAATCTATGGAGAGAGGTGATCAAATGCATCCCCCCTCTTCTTTTTTTCCTCTATCCCCTCCTTAAATTTAAGTTCAATATAGGAAATTAAGAGGGATCTACCTCTAATGTATATGCTTAAGTGTCCCCTTCCAAAAAACCCTCTCCCTTACACTCACGTGATACCATAGAGATACCATACAACATCTATAGTGAACCCCTCGGGAGCCATTGTTCACCATGGTTTCTCTACATGCATGACAGGTCTTCAAGGTCACCATCACAAAACATCATCCTCTTGTCTACTAGACAAAGTTATTGTCCACTTGTTCAAGAATTCAAGCTTCTTTCTCTTGATTGAAGTAAGAGGGGACCAATTTTATCTCTTTACAAGACAAAATTCTTCTCTTTTTTCAACTTTGAAATTCTACCCTTATACATGCAAATACAGGGGAGAGAGGAGTTGTTTTATTCTCTATTTATTACTAAGACATATAAATATAAATGGGTTATTCTTAAACGTGCCATATTCTATAAGCCTTCTAAGGCTTATTTCCAAGCCTTAATTAACGGCTTAGTACTACCCCTAGTTTCATCAACTTTGGAGGGGGCCAATTCTGATATGTTATTTGAGAGAAGCAGGGGTATTCTTACCACCCTTATTACTAAAGGGAAAGGCTCAATTAAATACAATGTAATGTCCCCATTACTTAGTTTATTTTAATGTGCATATATATTTCAAAGAAAATTGATTTATGAAACTAACTCTCATTATGAAGATAATAATAATTATTATTAAGGTATTATATGCCAGTTCATGGAAGAAAGACTTGGGAGACCCTCCCAAGACTAGCTTATTAAAACTATGTTTGTAGTATAGAACAACAAAAAGAACTAGCCTAGTGGATAGTCACTTGGTAGTTAAGTGCACTTGGGTGATGACATTGTTGGGATGGGTGACCTCCTGGGAAGATTTTCCTATAAGCTAGTGGGAGCTTCTCGCGCGCAGCCAACGGTGCCAATGAAGCCTTTGTAGCTCATTGCCAAGTATGTCAAGGCCAAGATGCCAAGGTCTATGCCTTAGTCTCCGCGTTGGAGTGACGGTCACCCGATGATGATGCGCCATGTAGTGCTTGCCCATAGATTCGTAAATTTTTATCTTTGTGCTACAAAAATAGAGCTCCCTCTTTGACGTCATCAATGATGTCATCAGAAGTGCTAAAATAAAGCGTTCTCTCTTTGTCATCGATGATGTCATAAAAAAATGTTAAAAAGCAAGCGTCCTCTCTTTTACCCCCCCTTCCCTCTATAAAACTATAAATTGAGAGCTTGGGGATGACTAGGAAGAGAAACAAGAGCAATCTTGATGAGGACGAGACGCTAATCGAGAAGGAGGAGACTCTATTCCGCGAGACGAAGAGACATCATTCCATTCAACCCAAGGAAGGGGATACACAAAAGGTCTTTCATCCTCTTCTACTCTAATCTGCGAAGAGAAGACACTAAAGAACTTTATCCTATTCTATCAATCTGGTTAGAAGTCATACCTCTACTCTTGTCCCTATTCCATCTACTAGAGAGAGAGAAGTATTGCTCTCCACGAGGCAAGAAGAACCATCCGCAAGGCCTACATCATTGAATTCCTCAATAACCATCATCATCATCGAGATTCTTACACCCTTGCCAACCGGTATTACTATTGTGTTCTTCTTCTTCTACGAATCATATTTCCATCATGGCCCTGAAGAAAAAGAATTCAAAAGGAGAAATTGTGAATGACCCTACTAACGTAGAAGCAACAATTGGAGTTGTGAGCACAAGAGTCACTAACGGAGTCACGAGCGCGGAGAATAACCCTTTACCAATCGCGATACCACAGATTTTTCCAAAAAAAAAATCTATCCGAATTCAATAGAAATAGGATAAGTCTCTTGAGAAATGTTGCGATCTTAGAGTATTCACTTGGTAAATTATTAGAACATTTTATAGGCTAGAAACTGTTAGGGGAACTACGAAAACCTTGAACTCAAGAGAAATCGTGAGGAATTTTTCAAGACAGATTTTTTAAGAACAAACCCCCAAGAAATTAGTCAAGGATATAGTTTAATCTAGAAGCTTTGATAGAAGATTTTAAAAACCAGAAATAACTCTAAGTTAAAGAAACTGACTTAAGGCTAAGAAACTTGGTTACAAGAATAAATCTTAAAATGGGAAGTTAGAGACCCCAAAATCTAGATACCCTTAGTTAATTTCCAAGGGGAAGAGTTCATTATGCAAATTCAAGTAGCGATTGCTACTAGATTAATCATCACTTGAAAGTTGCATGATTGATTGAAGTCATAACTACTTGAAGACATAAATCTTGTTTGTGATTTTCTAGATTAGATCCTGATTGAATTAAGTATTGAAACACATAAAAATTGAGGAGCCCTATACCTCCCCCAAGAATAGGTGTTGAATTCCCATACCAAGGGGGGATGTTTTTACCGCCGCGGAAGCATGGATTGGCTCCGATAGCGAGAGGTCTCCCAACAAGGATCGTATTAAGTAAGAGGTGGTTAAGGTGCTAGGGGTGCTCTAGCTAGTAAATCCTTTACACACTTAGGAACTCCTTGGTCCCCTGTATGGCCCAAGTTCTACTCGGGACACCTAAAAATGCTAGCTATAGGTGGATTTGATCTTGGTGACGTGCAGATGCGCCGGATGAGGTAGCACGTGAAATTGTATTTTTTCTCCTATATGGGAAGGAGAACACACATTATGAAACATAGTTAATAAATTTGTTTTATTCTGATTGTATGTCCGTGAGTAAATTACGCAAAGGAACAACTATGCATAAAAGGATTCTTTTTAATTAATGAAGCTGTTTTTATATGCTTCACGTAATGTGATAAGTAATTAGATAACTAAGAATTTCCATAGAGGGAAGCTGATGGATGGATTCTCGACGAGAAATTTTCCCAAAAACAAACACTAAGAAGAAACTCTAGGAAGGGCCAATTCACTTGTACCTAGGGTTTGGTCTCAAAACCCGAACTGTAAATTATCTTAGGGGAAAGGTATGGCGACTATGACAAAGCACTTTGAGGGATTTCATAAATCCTTAGTCTACTACTGGAAAAAAGTGTTGTACTCCGTGAACCAAGGAGGGTAATGGCAGTCACTCCTTCTGGACAAGAAGCCTCTCAAAGGACACCTTCGGATATGAGCTAGTTATTGATAGGTGACTGTTAGGTCAATTAGGAACCTTTAGATCGGTCCTCCATGGGTAACATCAGGACATTTCCCATGCGGGGTAGACCTAGGGTTATAGAGCCGAGCAAAATCCGATCATTCTAGTTAGAGTACGGATGGAGACGGCTCAAAGGTAAACTCTAGGTGACAACTAAAACATTACTCGTCACGTAATAAAGACATGTACGTTACATACACCCTCCCAAGATCCCACCATCAAAGAAAGCAACACAATGCCGCCTCCATTACCTCATGGGATTAGAAATTTCCATTTTCAAACCATCCGTCTTATTTCCATTATCATTAATAACAACAAGAGGTGGCACCTAATCCCTTCCTCCTTCCCCAACACATAATGGTGCATCGATAGCTTCATGGCATGATGGCACAATGCAACATAGTAATGGAATAATTACTTTCAATTAAAATAAAACTTTAATTTTTTTAGCAATGGGTGATAAGCAACCATTAAAAGAAGGGTAGCACCTATTTTAAGCCTTATAAGCTTATAAGGCTTACAATTTTAAAAAAAACAACCTTGTAAGCCTATAAGTATTACCATTTTTTTTTAAACAACTAATTTAAGGTCTTAAGTAGGCCCCCTATCTCCATCTTATCTTGCAACAAGGAGTTAGTCATCCTTTGTGGAGGACTGGAGCCAATAGGGCCAACTAGGTTGCACCAATTGTTGTCAAAGAAATAGAGTAGGGAGGGATCTCATCAATTGAGCCCTACACAACCATCTTCACGATGAAAGCTTCAATTAAGCCTACTTTTCTATCTCTCTAAGTTTCTCTCTAAGCTTTAAGTTTTTGCTAAACTTTCAATGTTATTTTAGACATTCAACAAAAAATTTCAACAAATTCTATGATCATTTGATTCTACAACCAGTACCTTCTAGTAATTCCACATGTTGAAGAAATTGATTCCAAAACTGATAGAACTTAATCATTCAATTCCACAAATTGAAATCGAATACATAGAAAAATAGAAGGACAAATGCAAAAAGTGAGGTAGGAGATCAATTAGGTGCAATCTTCCCCAATGCATTGAGAGGGCTCTTCTCAATGCATGTATTTATTGACATTATTGATCTTGTATCCAAAATAGGATATTACATCCATACTTTATGCTCTTTTAAAATCTATATAATATTTAAAATTATAAATAGTATTTTTAGGATCAAATAAATAAGCATGCCCAAACTTAGGAATAAGATATATACAAGGATACAAAAATATCGTACAAATAATGCATATTTAAGAATGCCAAAATAATTATGTATGCTCCATGTAAGGCTTCCTCGTAATTTTCTTTGATTTCCCAATCTAATAATGTGCCCACTAAAAACAAAAAAGACATTAATTCTCCACTCATCCACCTAGCACAATACAACTAGTGCTACATATTTACATGTGTAACAAGTCACGTCATGTAGTAAATGACCATTAATAAAAATCAAATATAACTATCAAATCACTTATTTAAATCAACTAAATCAATAATCATAACATATACTTGCCTTTCCAAACAATCAAAAGCCTTTGCCAATTACAAAAGAAAAGTAAAAGTTTAAGACCAAAACACCATGCATATCACACACACACACACATCAACAATAACTAATGGCTGAGTAATTGACTTGCTTATAGAATTAATGTTGTTGAAATTGTAGTTGTAGGATAATCTAAGTAGAAACACTAGGGATAAGTTGTTCATGCCAAGACTAAATCTAAATTACATAGGAGATGAAGTAGCTACATGTAAGCAAGATGGTTGTCAATTCAAATGAACATACCATGCATATATAGTGCTTTTGAACTATCCCACTACAAGGATATGAGGCTATAGCGATGGGCGTTAGCAACAACAAATAGCGGCGTCGCTATTTGTGTCGCAAATAGCGACGGTACCCAGAGCAAAAAAATGCGGGCCGAAACTCGAGTGCATCATTTTTTGCGCATTCACGAAAGAGAGAGCGAGAGGGAGAGCGACCATTTTGCTGAGAGGGAGAGAAAGAGAGAAAGAAGGCTTCTCACCGTCGCCGCCACTGCCATTCTCGAAGAAGAGGAGGAGGTGTACGGAGGGCGAAGAGGAGCCGCCGAGTCTTTACGGTGAGTGCATTGTCCATTCTTGCTTTGCTTTTGTGTTTTCTCTCTCTCTTTTACTTGCTTTTAGTATAATTCGTATATATTGAGTGAGTGAGAGAGAGAGAGAGAGAAAATGAGAGAGAAAGAGAGGGAGAGGGAGAGGGAGAGGGAGGGAGAGAGAAAGAGAGGGGGAGGGAGAGAAAATGAGAGAGGGAGAGGGAGTTTTCTCTCTCTCTTTTACTTGTTTTTGGTATAATCCGTGTGTATTGAGAGAGGGAGAGGAAATGAGAGAGAAAGAGAGGGAGAGGGAGAGGGAGGGAGAGAGAGAGAAAGAGAGGGAGAGGGAGAGGGGGAGGGAGAGAAAATGAGAGAGGGAGAGGGAGTTTCTCTCTCTCTTTTACTTGTTTTTTGTATAATTCATGTGTATTGAGAGAGGGAGAAAATGGGAAAGGAAGAGGGAGGGAGAGGAAATGAGAGAGGGAGAGGTAGAGGGAGAGGGAGGGAGACATTAAACATAATAGGGAAATGAGAGAGGGAGAGGAAGAGAGAAAAAGGAAATGAGAGAGGGAGAGGAGAGAGAAAAAAAGTAGAGAATGAGAGGAGAGAGAAAAGATGTTAAACATAATAGGGAAAGAGAGGGTGAGAGTGAGGGTGAGGGAGGGAGAGGAAGAGATAAAAGGAAATGAGAGAGGGAGAGGAGAGAGAAAAAGAGAGAAAAAACATTAAACATAATAGGGGAAGAGAGAAAGAGAGGGAGAGGGTGAGGGAGGGAGAAGAAATGTGAGAGGGAGAGGAAGAGAGCAAAAGGAAACGAGAGAGGGAGAGGAGAGATAAAAATAGAGAAAATGTGTTATACATAATAGGGAAAGAGAGAAAGTGAGGGTGAGGGTGAGGGTGAGGGAGGGAGAAGAAATGAGAGAGGGAGAGGAAGAGAGCAAAAGGAAATGAGAGAGGGAGAGGAGAGAGAAAAAATGAAAGAAGGAGAGGAGAGAGAAAAAGAGAGAAAAGATGTTAAACATAATAGGGAAAGAGAGAAAGAGAGGGTGAGGGTGAGGGAGGGAGAGGAGAGAGAAAAAGAAATGAGAGAGGGAGAGGAGAGAGAAAAGAAAGAAAAATCATTAAACCTAATAGGGAAAGAGAGAAAGAGAGGGTGAGGGTAAGGGAGGGAGAGGAAATGAGAGAGGGAGAGAAAGAGAGAAAAGGAAATGAGAGAGGGAGAGGAGAGAGAAAAAGAGAGAAAAATCATTAAACCTAATATAGAAAGAGAAAAAGAGAGGGTGAGGGTGAGGGAGGAAGAGAAAATGAGAGAGGGAGAGAAAGAGAGAAAATGAAATAAGACTGGTGCGCAGATCGGACGCAGGTAGCTCACGTAGTGAATTCCCAAAGGTCCCCAAGAACAAAGCACTCTACTTTTTAGCACAAAAACCAATGTAAAAACAAGCACGACATGAGACAAGAGACAAATTGGGTTGAATCTCCCCCATGCCTTGTGTGAGCGCTTCACAAAGCATGTATTTAATATATATTTCCAATCATTTTGCTCAAAAATAGCCCAATTACAAAAATATGACAAGCTTTTAGCTTTTGAGTTTGCTTTCTACCAAAAATAGGAAAATAAAGCTAATGGACGGTGCCCAAAGAGTCTGGCACGCCCAATCTCAATGTCCAAATAAAAATAACATATCCAGGCGCATAAGCGCATACAAAATAATAATAAATAATCGATGTCTCTATAGACATAATCAAAATATAGGCATGGCGCCTATCAAAATATAGTCCAAAGGTCGAAAACCCGCTAGACTCCAATGCTTTCCTCCGCCACTGCTGCTATCTCTACACATCAACTGAAGCATTCACAATCGTTAGTAAAATAACACAATTAAACCGACAAAAGTGAATACCTAGCAGTCTTCAGCTACATAAATAAATCAACTGGTTAGAAATAAATCCTAACCTTAATTTATTACGAGTGCGCACTCTAAACTCATAAACGTTTATTAATTTAATATGCATTTTGCGGAATCACCCGCTATGGAATCACCCATGTACACACTAAATTAATGAAACGCCCGAAAAGGACAGGCGTCCCCATCAACTTCTCGCACAAAGAATCCTCTTTGCGTATGAGCCCCGGTCATCTAAGTTTACGGAATCCACCGTAAAACCTCACGGAATCCACCGTGGAATATGCCTCCTGGCATCATACCCCCGGGGTGGGATAGCAATTGACCTCAATTGCTATTAGCTCAATGTGGAGCTAACAGAGTGGGGAAAGCATTTAGGTCTCTAGCGTGCATCCATTGTGCTTCTTCTACAGGATGATTCTTAAATTTCACGAGATATCTAGAGTACCTTCGGCCAGTTCTAGTGGTCATGTAATCAGTGTCTATGATGGCTTCTGGTTCAAGTATTTCAGTTTCTTCTTCTAGTAAAGGTGGGTTTTCATAGACAGGGTGGATAGGTAATTGTCCTCTAAATGGTCTCAATAAACTAATATGAAATGTATTATGAATTTTCCAATGAGATGGCAATTCTAACTTGAATGCATTGTCATTAATCTTATGAATGATTCTAAATGGTCCGTAGAATCTAGGGGCTAATTTGACAACTGGATGTCTATCTACACTTTGCAGTCTACGCTTTTCTATTCTAAGCCAAACATAATCATCAACTTTGAAATTCATGGCTTGTCTTTTCTTGTTGGCTTGTTTGGTATATGATTGTTGGGCTTTAGCAATCATATCCTTTACCTCATCAAAAATAGTGTTATGCATAACAGCAATATCATCGGCACTTTGTATTCTATTAGACAAAGATGCAACAGGTGTAGATAATCTATGTCCATAAATAACTTCAAAAGGTGCTTTCTTTGTAGATGTGTGCGGTGTATTGTTATATGCAAATTGTAATAAATGTAAATGAGTATCCCATGTCTGAGGTTTAGAGATAGTGTATGCACGTAAAAGATCTAAAATGGTGCTATTTGTGGCTTCTGTTTGTCCATTTGTTTCTGGATGAAATGCAGATGAAAAATCAATCTTTGTGCCTAGATTTGCAAACAGTGTAATCCAGAAATTATTACAAAATCTAGAATCTCTATCTGAAATAATCACTTTCGGCAATCCATGGTTAGTAAAAACAGTTTTCAAAAATAACTGTGCTGCTTGTGATGCTGTTAAAGTTTTCTTACATGCAATGAAATATGCTTGCTTACTAAATCTATCTACAATTGTCCAAATCATATCATGGTTAGATTTAGTATTTGGTAAGCCAGTAATGAAATCCATAGATATATGTTCCCAAGGTTTAGATGGAATAGATAAAGGCATTAATAACCCATACTGTTTACCATGATGTCTTTTTATTCTTTGACAAATCAGACATTCAGAAACAAAATTAGACACATCTGCATCCATATGCGGCCAATAAAAATCTTCAGTTAACATGTGTAATGTAGAGATGATACCTCTATGACCTTGATATGGGGGACAATGAATTTCATTCAAAACAAATGATCGGAATGGAATAGTAACACACAGTCTCTTTTCAAAGAACATGAATCCATCATTATATGACAATGAATCAACAGGAATGAAATTATTTTGAACTAATTTTTGCCAATCAGAATGAAAAGTAATATCCTGGTGATATGTGTCTTTCATGGCAATCAAAGAATCAAAAGATATGATAGAAATATTATGAATTGCAGGTCTTCTACTCAATGCATCAGCAACTACATTTTCTTTTCCAGGTTGGTATTGAATGATAGGATGGAAACTTTGAATGAATGAAACCCATTTGATATGACGGTCAGAAATTTGGGGTTGGCTAAGTAGATGTCTAATGCTTTGCTGGTCGGTCTTTATCATGAATTCTGAACCCATTAAATAATGCTTCCATTGTTTCAATGGTTGAACAACTGCTAAGAGTTCCTTGTCATAGGTGGAATATTTGAGCTCAGAGGGTTTCAGCTTAGAACTAGAATATGCTATTGGATGGTTATCTTGCATTAGCACGGCTCCTATTCCTGATCCGCTAGCATCAGTCACAACTAAAAAGAATGGTCTGTTAAAGTCAGGCAATTGTAGGACAGGGGCATTGGTCAATGCACGTTTAAGTAAATCAAAGGATTTCTGCTGGTTTTCAGTCCATTGATAAACAATGCCTTTCTTAAGAAGTTTGGTCAGTGGTAAAGCAAGTAATGAGAAATTACGTACAAACTTCCTATAGAAACTAGCAAGACCAAGGAATGAGCGTAATTCATGTACATTTTTAGGAATAGGCCAATGCAATATTGCGTCAATTTTCTTAGGATCAACTTTTATTCCTTCTTCTGATACAATATGACCTAGATATTCTATTTCTGTCTTAAAGAATTCACTCTTGTCAGGATTTGCAAACAATTGATTTTCTTTCAGTAATTGAAAAACTAATGATAAATGCTCATAATGCTCTTTTTCACTTTGACTGAACACTAAAATATCATCAAAGAAAACAATCACACAATATTGATATTTTAGAAAAATACGGTTCATCATTCTACTGAAAGTAGCAGGTGCATTAGTTAATCCGAATGGCATAACTAAGAATTCGTAATGGCCAAACTGTGTCCTGAATGCAGTCTTAAATATGTCGGATCTATCTAGCCTCACCTGATGATATCCAGACTTAAGGTCAATTTTACTAAATATAGAAGATCCTTGCAGTTTGTCCATAAGGTCATCAACTCTAGGTATAGGATACCTATTCTTTACAGTGATCTTGTTTAATGCTCGGTAGTCAATACACATCCGATAAGTATTATTCTTTTTCTTGACTAAGAGCACAGGTGCACCGAATGGAGAACTGCTAGGTCGAATTAAACCTCTATTTAGTAATTCTTCTACTTGAGTCTGGATTTCTTTTTGCTCTATTTGATTGTGCCTATATGGGGCTTTGCAAGGTGGTTGTGTGCCAGGTATTAGGTCAATCTTATGGTCTTCTGGACGTGATGGAGGTAAACCTGGTGGTAGGTCTTCTGCAAAACAATCCTTAAAATATGCAAGAAATTCCTTATGTCTAGGGTGCATATGAGTTTCTTTTGCGTGCAATTCATTCACCCAAATGAGATATGATTTAGTGTTCTTGCGTAGTGCACGTTTTGCTTGAGTATGCGAAAGCAGTGGAAACATATGAGATGCATGCATACCAAATAAGGTAATAGATTTTCCCTGAAAATTTATATTCATTGTGTGCGTGGAATAATCTATATTGGGATTATGTTGGTGTCTCCATGGCATTCCTAGAATAATGTCGCTAGACTGTAATGGGACAACTAAGAAATTTCTTCTTTCAATATATGGACCAATTTGAATTTCTAAATCTTGAACTTCTTGTGTGCCATTGTACCTAGTGCCTAAAAATGCAGCTTTTATGAGATAGTGCGTAGGTACTGTATGCAATTTCAATTCCTTTACCAATTTTGCTGAAATAAAGTCATGCGTACTACTGTCATCATGCAATACAGTTCTTTCTTTTCCATGCACCATACATTTCATAGTCAACAATGAATGTAAAGTAGGCATACCTGGTAAAGTGTCGGAAGTAGTAGTAGGATCATCTTCTTCTTCAGTGAAATCTGGCATATCCTCATGCTCGTCTTCGTCCATAGCTCCAAGGTAGTTGATATGTGCTGATGGCTTCTTTGAATGACAATTTGCTGCGAGATGGCCTGGCTGGTGACACTTGTAGCATACGATAGGCTTGGCTTTGGTCACATTATTTGCAATGGCTGGGAGTCTGGGTATATTTGGATTTGCTTGTTGGATAGGCTTAGGATTTGGATTGACAGTGGATGGTAATGCAGGTGGTTTAGGCCAATTCTTGCGGAAAGATGGTGATGAGAAACGACCTGGATTAAACCTTCTGAAATTTGAATTGAATTGTTTAGATCCATAATTACCGTTTGCTTGGAATGGTTGTGGTCGTCGATCTCTTCCACGTAACTTATCTTCAGTGTCGTGAGCTAAGGAGATGGCATCTTCAAGGGTAGCAGGCTTGAACATATTCACCTCAGCGTAGTAATGTCCAAGAAGTCCAGACATGTACTTCCGCTTATGTGTCGTCTCTGGTACGTCTTCAAGCATGCGTAGCTGTAGGAGTGCATTCCAAAAACGCTCTGTATACTGTGGAATAGGCTCACGATCGCGTTGTTGAAGTAAATCCCATTGCTTGATAGCCTTCTCATGAAATTGCGGTGGAAGGAAATTTTGCATGAACTTCTTCTTGAAATCTTCCCATGTAGCAGGACATTCTATGCTCTTGCGGACGACAGTCCACCAAAGTGATGCTCTATCTATCAGATGATTAGTAATACACTTGATTTTATCTTTCTCAGGATAAGTTTCCTCATGGAAATAGTCATCAAATTGGCTAATGAATGATAAAACAGTCTTTCCTTCTCTTATGCCATTGAAAGTGCGAAACTTGAAACTTCGTTTACTTATCTTGGATTCCTTGCGAATGGTTTGTGCTTCAAGAGTGGCGTCGATGGTACGGCGTATCAAATCTTCAGCTTGAGGTTCTTCTTTGTCAGTGGACGCTCCTTGTAGCTTTGTCAATTGCGCTTGCAAGGCTTGCCTAGCTCTTCGCTCTTCGTCCAATTGCAACATGATAAGATTCAGCTTTTGTTCCATGGTAGGCTCGGGTAGGTCGTCTTCAGCCATAGGATCATCCATATGTGGGGTAGTCATCCTGTAAAACTCAACAAACCTTTCTCACTCAAAATCAGTTAGCGGGATGAGCGTAGCTCAAATTTGGGGTTACAAGGCTATGTATTTTTGGGTATTTTCTTCTTCAATTTTCAGAAATTCTGAAATATTTCTGTCTCCGTTTGCTGAAAGTACTTCAACGAACTTGTAGATAGGTAAAACAGCTTGCTGCGAACAACTTTCCAGTTCTGAGTTTTTGCAAACGAACAAGTCTTCTATGAGTTTTAAGCACTAGTCAGTTCTGATTTAGTCTGACTTGCAGAGTTGCAGACTTAGCAGACTTGCAGGGTTGTGAACTTGCTGAACTTAGCCGACTTGCAGAACTTGCAGGACTTGATTAGTGTCGACTTACGGAACTTGTCTTCTGGAGTGCGTGACCGAGAGTTTGCAGACTTGTCTGCCCAGTAGAACTTGCAGAGTATAGTATGGCTTAAGCTTAATTAGATAAGCTTAAGCTAATAAACTTAAGAAAGAGGACAGCACGTCGTGATTTCGTGGAGGGGGGGGGGCCGTTTTCACTGCGCGCAATTTTCGGACCTCCCAGGATGCATCGATTTGTTGATTTGAAGCTTTTTTAAGCTTCTTAAGCTTTGTATTAAGCTTTTACACTAAGCTTTTTTTTTGAAGAAATAGATATGGCTCTTACTGGTTTATCACGACTTGTTCATGAAGATGAGGGAGTGGTCCTCCGCCGACAGAGAGTGGTCCTTCGCGATCTGACAGTGGAAATAGGGGTTCTTGATCGCCCGAAGTCTACCTGTATCGACGGTTCGCGACGAGATTGACTGTAGAGGTCGTTTGTTCCTGGAGCTCCGCCTTTGCCCGAGATTGGTAGCGATTGGAAGCCCTTGATCTCTGCTCCGCTCTGATACCACTGGTGCGCAGATCGGACGCAGGTAGCTCACGTAGTGAATTCCCAAAGGTCCCCAAGAACAAAGCACTCTACTTTTTAGCACAAAAACCAATGTAAAAACAAGCACGACATGAGACAAGAGACAAATTGGGTTGAATCTCCCCCATGCCTTGTGTGAGCGCTTCACAAAGCATGTATTTAATATATATTTCCAATCTTTTTGCTCAAAAATAGCCCAATTACAAAAATATGACAAGCTTTTAGCTTTTGAGTTTGCTTTCTACCAAAAATAGGAAAATAAAGCTAATGGACGGTGCCCAAAGAGTCTGGCACGCCCAATCTCAATGTCCAAATAAAAATAACATATCCAGGCGCATAAGCGCATACAAAATAATAATAAATAATCGATGTCTCTATAGACATAATCAAAATATAGGCATGGCGCCTATCAAAATATAGTCCAAAGGTCGAAAACCCGCTAGACTCCAATGCTTTCCTCCGCCACTGCTGCTATCTCTACACATCAACTGAAGCATTCACAATCGTTAGTAAAATAACACAATTAAACCGACAAAAGTGAATACCTAGCAGTCTTCAGCTACATAAATAAATCAACTGGTTAGAAATAAATCCTAACCTTAATTTATTACGAGTGCGCACTCTAAACTCATAAACGTTTATTAATTTAATATGCATTTTGCGGAATCACCCGCTATGGAATCACCCATGTACACACTAAATTAATGAAACGCCCGAAAAGGACAGGCGTCCCCATCAACTTCTCGCACAAAGAATCCTCTTTGCGTATGAGCCCCGGTCATCTAAGTTTACGGAATCCACCGTAAAACCTCACGGAATCCACCGTGGAATATGCCTCCTGGCATCAAAGACCTTACAATAAGCTCATCCTAGGCTCATAGGGGTTAGGCCGATCCTCAACAAACCTAAGGGATATATGGTTAGAGAGCCCTAGTACACTTGCACCTCCTAGCATAATGTTCTTCCTATAAAGAGACCTCTCATACATGGGGCTTATCCTAGCCTCCACCACACTCAAACTGGTGCACAGATCGGATGCCGTAAGCGCACGTAGTGAGCGTCAGAAGGTCCCCAAGAACAAAAGAACTTTACTTTTTGAACAAAACTCAATGTAGAAAGCATGCATGACATGAACAAGAGACCAATTGGGTACAATCTCCCCCTATGCCTTGTGTGAGCGCTCCAAAAGCATGTATTTTATGTATTAATCATCTTCAAGCTCAAATAATAGCCCAAATTACAAAATAGCACACTTTTGGCTTTTGAGTTTGCTTTAGTGCCAAGTAGAAATAAAGCTAATGGGCAGGTGCCTAAGAAGTCAAGCATACCCAATACAATGTCCAAATACAAATATCTAAATCGTGCGCCCATGCGCATACAAAAATAATAAATAGATATCCAACGCATGCATGTTTCAATAGATTAAAAGATTTTTGTTGTCCAGTTATAAACAATACCCTTCTTTAAAAGTTTAGTCAAAGGCAAAGCAAGTAATGAAAAATTTCGCCCAAACTTTCTGTAAAAACTAGCAAGACCTAGAAAAGAACGTAACTCATGCATATTTTTGGGTATGGGCCAATTTAAAATTGCTTCTATCTTTTTAGGGTCAATCTTAATACCTTCTGATGACACAATATGACCTAGATATTCAATTTCTGTTTGAAAAAATTCACTCTTTTCCGGATTAGCATACAATTGATTACCTTTTAACAACTTGAAAACTAAAGACAGATGTTCATAATGCTCATTCTCATTTTTACTGAATACTAAGATATCATCAAAGAATACTATAACACAATGCTGATATTTCAAGAATATGCGGTCCATCATTCGACTAAATGTAGCAGGTGCATTAGTTAATCCAAAAGGCATCACTAGAAATTCATAATGTCCAAATTGTGTTCTAAATGCAGTTTTGAATATATCAGATTTATCCAATCTCACTTGATGATAACCAAATTTAAGATCTATCTTACTAAATATGGCAGAACCTTGTAGTTTATCCATAAGATCATCTATTATTAATAGTACTTTTATTCAGGGCACGATAATCAATGCACATGCGATAAGTATTCTTCTTCTTCTTTACCAATAAAACAGGCGCACCAAATGGAGAACTACTAGGTCTAATTAATCCTCTGGTTAATAATTCCTCTACTTGATTTTGAATTTCTTTCTGCTCAATTTGATTATGCCTATATGGTGCTTTACAGGGTGGTTGTGTACCAGGAATTAAATATATTTTGTGATCTTCAGGACGTGAAGGAGGTAGTCCAGGTGGTAAATCATTAGCAAAACAATCTTTAAATTGAGTAAGAAATTGTTTATGCCTAGGATGCATATGTTTTTCTTTAGCTTAAAGTTCATTCACCCAAATTAAATAAGATTTACTACTTTTACGTAATGCACGTTTAGCTTGCGTATGAGTAAGCAGTGAAAAATTATTAGATGCGTGCATACCATGCAATGTAATTTGTTTTCCTTGAAAATAAATTTTAATTGAATGAGTGGAATAATCTATGTCAGGATTATGCTGATGACGCCAAGGCATACCTAGGATAATATCACTAGACTGCAAAGGTACAACTAGAAAATTTCTTCATTTAGTATATTCACCAATTTTAATTTCTAAGTTATGCACCTCTCGTGTTCCATTATATCTTGTGCCTAAGAATGCTACTTTAATGCGATAATGTATAGAGACAGTTTGTAAATTCAATTCTTTCACTAACTTTGCAGAAGTAAAGTCATATGTACTACCATCATTATGCAAAATAATCTTTTCTTTACCATGCACAATACATTTCATTGTCAACAAAGAATGTGGAGTTGGCATACCTGGTAAAATATTCGAAGTAGTGGCAATGTCGTCGTCATCTTCTGTAAAGTCAGGCATTTCCTCACGTTCTTCATCTTCCATTGCTCTCTTTACTGTAGAAGATCCCATTGCTTTATGGTTTTTTCATGGAATTGAGGAGGAAGGAAATTCTACAAAAACTTCTTTTTGAAACTCTCCCAGGTACTGGGACAATCAATGCTCTTGCGAACCACAGTCCACCAAAGAGATGCTCGATCGACTAAGTGATTAGTGACACATTTAATTTTGTCTTTTTCAGCGTATGTCTCTTCATGAAAGTAATCATCAAACTGACTAATAAATGCAAGTACAGTTTTTCCATCTCGAGTTCCATTGAAAGTACGAAATTTGAAATTTCTTTTACTTATCTTTGTTTCTTTGTGGATGGATTGAGCTTCGAGCGTCGCATCGATGGTACGTCAGATAAGATCTTCGGGTTGCGGTTCATCTTTGTCAGTGGTAGATTGTTGCAAATTGGCCAGTTGAACTTGCAAAGCTTGTCGGGCTCTTCGTTCTTCATCAAGCTGCATCATAATTAAATCCAATTTTTGTTCCATCGTAGGTTTGGGAAGATCACCTTCAGCCATTAAATCATCCATATTTTGTTTTCATCATCCTGAAAAGTTCCAAAAGACCTCACACTCTCGAAATCTGATTAGCGGGATGAGCGTAGCTTAAAGTCGCGAATACAAGGCTTATATATATTTGTTTGGCTTTTACAGTCTTTATCTTTTACGGTTGTGGGATTTGTAGTCTTCATAGAAACTGCGTATGGACTGCGTATGACCTTCTGCGTGTGCTGAAACTGGTTCAGCAAGTCTGCGTGTGTGAACAGAGTCTTCCAGATTTTCAATTTGAATAAACTAAGCTTTTTAAAGCTTAGTTCTAAGCTTTTTAAAGCTTAGTTCTAAGCTTTGACTTTAAGCTTAAACTTTTTTTTAAAAGATATGGAAGCTTATTTGTTGATTGTGGGAAAAACGACTTGGAGAGGGAGATGTAGGAGTGGTCCTCCGGCTCCTCAGGCCAGTCCTTGGCAATCAGAGGCTGCAGATAGAGGTTCTTGACTACCAGGAATCCACCCGTATCGACCGTTCACGATGAAACTCACTGTAGAGCTCGATCGTTCCCAGGAGCTCCACCTTCATGCAAGATGGGTAGCGATTGGAAGCTCTCGATCTTAGCTTCGCTTTGATACCACTGGTGCATAGATTGGATGCCGTAAGCACGCGTAGTGAGCGTCAGAAGGTCCCCAAGAACAAAAGAACTCTACTTTTTGCACAAAACTCAATGTAGAAAGCATGCACCACATGAACAAGAGACCAATTGGGTGCAATCTTAGGAGGCATATTTCACGGTGGATTCTGTGAGGTTTTATGGTGGATTCCGTAAACTTTTATTATCGGGGCTCATACACAAAGTGGATTCTTTGTGTGAGAAGTCGATGGGGATGCCTATCCTTTTTGGGCGTTTCGTTAATTTAGTGTGTACATGGGTGATTCCATAGCGGGTGATTTCGCAAAATACATATTAAATTAATAAACGTTTATGAGTTTAGAGTGTGCACTCGTGATAAATTAAGGTTAGGATTGATTTCTAACTAATTAATTTAGTTATGTAGCTGAAGACTGCTAGGTATTCACTTTTGTCGGTTTAATTGTATTATTTTACTAACGATTGTAAATGCTTCAGTTGATGTGTAGAGATAGCATCAGTGGCGGTGGAAAGCATTGGAGGATAGCATGTATTTGAGTTATCATCTATATTTTGATGGGCGCATACCTTAGGCATGGCGCCTATATTTTGTCGCGCCTATTTGTTAAGGCGTTGGATATCTATTTATTATTTTTGTATGCGCATGGACGCACGATTTAGATATTTGTATTTGGACATTGTATTGGGTATGCCTGACTTCTTGGGTGCCCGCCCATTAGCTTTATTTCTACTTGGCACTAAAGCAAACTCAAAAGCCAAAAGCGTGCTATTTTGTAATTTGGGCTATTATTTGAGCTTGAAGATGATTAATACATAAAATACATGCTTTGTGGAGCGCTCACACAAGGCATGGGGGGAGATTGCACCCAATTGGTCTCTTGTTCATGTTGTGCATGCTTTTTACATTGAGTTTTGTGCAAAAAGTAGAGTTCTTTTGTTCTTGAGGACCTTCTGATGCTCACTACGCGCGCTTACGGCATCCGATCTGTACACCACAACCTATTCCCTTGGTGAAGGGATCTAGCTACTAACCTTGGGGGAGGTTTAGTGTGTAACCAAATATCCACCTATGATGGCACAAGAACTTCTGTAGAAGTATACAATGAAGGCAATCAGCCTATCAGTTAAAAGAACATTCATTTTTCATAATGTGAATCCAAAAATAACTTTGGATATTCCATAAAAATCAATCTCTTCTTAAAAATACAAATACAAAAAACTAAAATAGTATCACCACAAGATCTCTTAAGAAACTCATCTTCAACTATCAATTTTAATTTAAAAATATAATATAAAATCACTTGCAAGGAAGGATACACTTTTATCATTAACCCTCTTTCATCCTTAGAATAGTCTTAGGAAGCAAGCTGGCAATTAGACGAAAAGGTCGATTGTCTATAGAACACGTACGACGCTTCGACGAGTTTCAATCTAAGATCATTGATCAGGCGATTGTGGATTTTCAGCAAACGGTAAGAAAAGTTAATATCAATCATGCATTGTACTCGCAAGCTAATTGAATACCATATACAAGAAGTTTGGGTGTGGTTGGCAAATTTTCTATCCACGGAGGTGACGTCTCATCCCAAGGAGGAGTGCACCCTTTGTGACCAATTAGAAGAGTTTGTGGGCGTGTGATGGATGGAGTGCATGAGCCAATCCACCACTTGCAAGGCACTACCCAATCTATACCGTCAATGCAAGAGGAGACAGACAACCTTCCAGACCTACCTACAATCTTGGAGCCTGAGATGGAGACAATGATCGATGCATTGATTCCCATGGATGTTGAGACTTCTGATCTGTTTAGAGAGGAAGCATCCATACCATTATATGATGGGTGCCGAGTATCTCGCCTGAAGACACTGCTTGCACTCCTAAGTGTGCAAGCAAAATACAGGTGGACCGATGTGAGTGTGACGAGTTGTTTAGGTACCTTATACATATGCTTTGTTGATTTCTTTTCGGTACTATTATTAAAAACATTTGTGTTTTTTAAGGTAATTTATGCTTTTTTCAGGTTATTAAAATATCATATATTACCACCTGCAAATACCATGCCTGAGTCTCGTGATGATACACGACATGTTTTACGAAAGCTTGGCATGGACTACAATAGCATCCATGCATGTATCAATGATTGCATACTATTTCGAGGAGAATACGAGACTATGGATACATGTCCAAAGTGTGGTGCTCACAGGTATTGATAGGACTTGCAAGGGCAAACCATCCCTTAAAAAGTTCTCAGACACTTTCCGCTTATCCCCGCATAAACCACATGTTTCGTACATCCGACATGGTGAGCTTGACAACGTGGCATGCGCAAAATAGGTCCATAGATGGAGTTTAACGAATACCAGCGGATTCACACGCATGGAGCCACATTGACTCTACCTTCCTAGGCTTTTCCCGAGAGCAAAGGAATCTTCGGCTCGGTCTTGCAATGGATGGCCTGAACCCATTCGGTCTGCGCTCAACTTCTTATAGTGTGTGGCTTATAGTCCTTGTCAACTACAATATCCCTCCATGGCTTTCTACGAAGAAAGGACATCTCATCCTTAGCTTACTCATCCCCGACTGCTACAAAGTCAAAAATATGGATGTGTATCTTCGTCCATTAGTCGATAAGCTTTAGATTTGTCAGAGGAGGGGGTCACCGTGCAAGATATGATCAAACGCGATGGTCGACAGTCTGCCAATATTCAAGCCATTCTCATGTGGATGATGCATGACTTTCCGGGATTCAGAGAGTGCTCTGGTAAATAGGCTTCCATTCTCGTTGGTAATATCTATATTTTATCTCGTTCAAGTTTGTATTCACTGGATAGAGGTGTTGGAACAGGTGTGGTTACCTCAGGTTATCATGCATGTCCATTGTGCGGGCCACAGTTAGACTGCCAAAGGTCATGAACCATGAAGAAGATGGTATATCAAGGATACGCCACTTTCTTGCCAGAGGGTCATGAACTCAGGGAAGGTTTTCTTGGATGACCTCCAACACGTATGAATGCCGCAAGCTGGTACGAGCTGAAAATGGTCCACGCGGAGTCGGAAAAACATCTTCAACAAAATCATAATTGGCCAAGGAATCTGCAAAGCAAGTCCATTGTCGGGGAATCAGCCAAGTCATTATCTCAAAATATTGCAACATATCCAAGGCTACATGATGGTACATCCATAGAATGGGATCTCTTACACTATATGTCCCATTCAATTGGTTGATTACTAGTTACAAGTCATCTTTCACTAATAAATGGTGGATATCACCACATCGAGCTATATTTAGCCCCATGATTAAGGCCTTGTATTATGCCATATTATTAGTAAAAGAGTTATTGCACTCTTCTAATCATATACATTTTCGTGTTTCAAGTTGCTACATTAGGGCTTCTACGTGATGGTTCATAGAAGACAAGATTTCTATTTGCCCAATTTCTTGGCTTGAAGGAGGGTTCTTCTCCTCTATTATAAAGGTATAACTGGATGTAGTTTAAAAGAGATATGTATGTACACCTAAGGGTGGATGAATTATTGGAAAATCTAAGCTTATCTCCATATGGTTAATTCTAATTTTATTTGATCAAAAATTGTGTTTACAAGATAATTATCAAATCCCTATAGCTAGACCAAAGCTTGCTTTTATTCTTTTGTATGTAGATTTTTGAGAGAATGTAGACATTACTATATATGTACCTATAATTTCTTGCTATTAGAAGTGGATAATCGCATTCTTAAATTATTTCATATATGCAATTTTGAGATAACATATGGATTCTCTGTTAGTGACATATATTTTCCTACTAATAGAACTACAGATTTTGAAAGGACCTAGGAAACGATTGACATTGATATGTAATTTGCTACCATTATATTTGATGAATGTAATTTTCTAGCTAGATGTTGGAATGTAGTTCTCTACTTGTTTATGGGAAAAGCTAGCATATGTACATAGGAAATATTGAATTTTTTCTAAATTTACAAAAATTTCATGTAGAGGAAATGATTAAAAGTTCCCTATGTGTATTTCTTTCATATATCAAATATCGCTTATTGAATCAATTAAAGGCGTCTCATATTGTACTAATAGTGAACAGTGGAATAGTGATCACCAAGTAATGGCATTGTTAGAATAGTTAAGATCTAGGTGCTCTGCACCTAGAGAATGGCTGGTGCTTCCCACCAAATTTAGGCTAGTGCTTTGCATCGGTACTAGTAAGAATTAGGTCACTTCACATTATAATGCACCAATATATAGCAAGAAGGTTCATACAAAGGTATTGTATTTGGATTCTCTCTCTCTCTCTCCTCTTTCTCTAATTGTAACATTTGAAAAAGTTCATTATTCATAAATAATACATACATATTGATAAATATGTTTATATACTCTTCT
Organism: Lygodium microphyllum; assembly: GCF_053477565.2. Classification (NCBI taxonomy): domain Eukaryota; kingdom Viridiplantae; phylum Streptophyta; class Polypodiopsida; order Schizaeales; family Lygodiaceae; genus Lygodium; species Lygodium microphyllum. The sequence continues at coordinate 60,529,815 of NC_141139.1, read as the reverse complement.
ATACTTAAATGAAAAGTAGACATAGAAAGATAAATAAAAATATTAATATTATATTTATACATAATTAAAAGGTAACTAATTGACAAAAAATAACTCCCCGCCTCCCTCCTCTCATTCATCTTGTGTGTGTGTATGTGTGTGTGCGTGTGTGTGCGTGTGGAGTGATGGCACCATGTTGCATCCCCATTGCTTGACACATTGCATGTTGTTGTTGTTGCCCTCTTTAAATGCCCTTATTTTGTAAGTGCACCTCTTCCACAACATGCTATATCCTAGCTATCATTGTGTTGCCTTTCTTGGATGGCATTATTTGCAAGTGCACCATCATGACAAGTTCATCATTGAAAGATGTTACGAAGATGATGTTGAAGATACCAGGTGAACACCAATAGGGCTATATCAATAGGGCAATGGGCTACTATAGGGTTAAAGATGGCTAGTATCGTGGTTGCTACATGTGTGCCTATGAAGAACCCTAAAGGAATACCTTACAATGATATTTTAGTGTGTGATCATCAGCATCATTTGTGTGTGTTAAATCCCACGTGTTTGCATGTGAACATGTAGTGTCAGAATTTCCCTTGTTGTGTACTATGGTTGAGTTATTTTCTATCCTTACTTTACTTTTTGTCATATCCAATATGTGTACCTACCTATGTAAATACCCATCGGGTTGATCTGAGCTAATCGTTGCATATGAAACCTCCTTGCATGTTTTGTTATGTGTGTGAACCTCAACTTTCATGTGTGTTTAATTGTATGTATGCCAAAGCAATGTGAAAAAGGCTCTAAGAGATAATCTTTAAAAGAGTGGATAGTCATCAAGCCTTGAGACATGAAAAGCATTCAAGACACACGTGAAATTTTGAGCTCATAATAACGAAAATTGAAAATGAGAATGGGAACAAAGCCTTTTGAGTTGGAAATAATCAATTCACTATAAGATTAGTGGGAAACCTTGAAAATGATAATAGATTTAGAAGCTTCTGTGGTAATCTATGTTTGGAGACTATTTGAGTGCACGCTCATCAAGATGGGACCATCTAGACACACTCCTATTCTTTTAGGAGCTTCAACCTATGAAGTACTTAGGATACCTCTCACATATCCACTCGCACACGATTCGAAACCCATTTGTAGTGAATGTACTAAGCATACCCTCAATCCCATGAAGGATACTTAGCACACTCCACGATCCATGACACACTCCTTCATTCCACTACCCTCTACAGCCTTCAGCATGCAAGAGAGAAGCATCGTAAGGCATGAGAGAGTGCTTGGTGGAGAGAAGGGGCTTTATATTCCTTGTCACCCACCTCATCTCTCACTCCTTTCCTTCACTCTCACACTCTCTCACAAAGATAAAAGTAGAAGAGCATGTACTAGAAGTTTGCACACACATGAATAGCTTGTTCCATACAAACTCAACCTTTTTATACATGATTTTAGGGTTAGAATTTCCCCGTCCCTCATGGGCATCTTGCCCACCTTTTGGGCCTTTAGATCCGTCATCTCTTATCGCATGCTTTTCCTAAGGTGAGAATGAACTAGAACCTTTATGGTTTCACTGTAGGAGCCTATTCTACCTTTACAAATTGCACAAATTTATGCATGGCTCGTGGTTTTACACGATAAATCATTACAAATGGCATAATCACTTAGGGTTTTAATGTTACAACCATTTTATGTACATGAAGATATGGATAATTAATCCCAAAAAAATGTGCTCCTTTTCCATGATTTCTTGCCATTGCATCTTACAGTTAACATTATCCCCATCCTAGATGAGTGCCAGTCCCATGGCACTCTACGTTGTTACACGAAATACACGCAAAAGCTCACGAAAGTTGCTCATCACAGGGATGCTTTACGAGATGGGACCAAGATCAAGATTGGTTCAAGACAACAGATTTGATGTCAAAGGTTTCATGTATTGCAAGTGCAAATCCAAAGCCAAAGGGAAGTAAACTGACATTGTGTTGATCATTGCTCTAAGAAATAATCTCATATTTTTGTTCAAAGTGCAACATCAAATCTTTCACAAGAGGGTTGTTGTATTTCATGGCTTGAAATACACCACCAAATCTTTCATAAGATGTACTTCGAAGTGCTCAATCTTATCTAGGAGCAATCAAGAGAAGAAGCAATATGTGTGGTTGAAGCTAGAGGCCACTAGAAGCACTCTAGAATCCATGGAGAGAATACATGGTCTATAGTTGGCCACCTTATCATACATTTGGAGAGCATGGGATCTCCTAGAATCCCGTCATGTAGACGTCAATCCTTTAGCATCAAAATGTCATTCTAATCCGGCTACGTTCAACTTGCACTTCATTTTCCATGCTACATTGCTACTCTCACTTTTTGCATTCTACCTTCTGTCATGTCGTGTTGATGGCTCCTTTATCACCAGAAGGGCATCTTGTAAACTGAGATGATGTGATGGTTGCCTCCTTGTCAAACTTTGATACTCTAGGAAGTACACCGTGTCATTCGCTCAAAAGCCAAGTTTGCACACAGGAAACCCTTCAACTTCTCTCCTAGGTAGGAAAGGTTTTATTTACATTTCCTCTTTTGATTGTGAAGCTTGCTAGAAGGAAGCGTGAATTTTCATCATTCATCTCCTTCCTGCTAACCTAATATGTTGTTGCTCAATTCAATTGAATCCATTGTGCCTTTCTTGGAGCTCTCTCTTGATGGCAAGTAGCAGGTATCATCACAAACGTGAAAGTATTCATGTCAAAGAAAATAGGTCTCTCCCTTAGTTAATGATGATCTCATGTTCAAAGACAAGATTGGCATGTCTATATATTTCTGGAGTTTGCCAAGCTCTGATGGTAATCACAACCATACTTGCATGTGGGACATGTGAGGCTTCGGCTCCATGCTCATGATTATGAGTGGTATGAAGCCAAAGTCTATAATAAGACTATTTCAGCCTAATCTGTACATTGTTTGAGAGGGTGGCGGAGCCATGGCTGCATACCTCTCCCATGTGGCCTCCACTCTCAATCTGTGGATTTGAAGCTCCATGTACTCCTAGCATACAACTTCAACGGGTAGCCACAAGAATAGATCCATCTGCATGCTATGAACTATTGTAGAAGATACCAAACCAAGTAGGTAGTGATATAGGAGGTCATGCCATCATCAAGGCGCTCAGCGATCTAGCCCATGAGCAAGCAAGGGAAAAAGCATTCGAGCACGCAGATGTAGGGATTTGCACAGCACTAGCAAAGGTGTGTGCTCCATTGTGGGTTTTTTGACAATCTCCTATAGACAACATGTAAGGTCCTTCGAAGCACAGAGCATATATTCTAGCGCATGAAAATTAGACTTAGCCAATCACCAAGTCCACCAAAAAACGTGGTAGCCAAGACAAGACGAACATTATCACAACCAGCACTACGTCTTTGATTGCAATATGAACCACATGGCTCCTCTCCAAAGCTCATACTTGATAGCCACCCTCCTTCAATAGTCACAGGCCAGCACCTTCTTATGATCATGATGCACCTTTCTTGCCGAGTCAGGTCCCAGAAGCACGTAGCTTTCTCTATGTGAGATGGCTAATATTAGCTTTGATTTTCCAAAGCTTTGTGACCCATCTCCTATGCTTGGCAAAGCACTGCTTTGCTTAGTTTTTTTTCTACAATATCTTCTACCTTCAAAAATTTCATTGGCCATTCATGCATTAATAGAGTACAAGTAATTTTGTTATCTAGAGAACCACATTGACAACCTACACGTTCCTCTAAAGGGGCCGGCACATCTCCTTCGAGCATGCTCTCTACTTCTGCAACACTTTCAGTGTTTTCATACATATCAATCAATATGTTTGCCATAAAAACATCTTTGACTAACCCCTTGCTCCAAGCATCAACATGTAATGCCTATCCAATATTCAAAACAACAGGATGGGGTAGCCACCCTCTAACTCTGACTTCTGTCCACTCTAAAAGAATGTCGCATGCTTGGCGGGAAATCATCATTGTTTGTTGTTCTATACTTATACCCTCTTCATGCATTTGCCTATATAACTGCAAAACCATGTCTCCTTGGCCATATTCAAGGAATTCTGAGAGTACTACATTCCATGATATAGTGTCAGTGTCATTACAACTTGCTAAGCACATTCATTCAGTCGATCATTTTTTCCAATTTTGGCAAAAAATTTCAGAAGGGCACTACTAATCCTAGTATCCATGTGACTCTTTGTCTTCTTCATGTGCAAACTTTGGACTAGATCCTCAACAATAGAACAAACAAGTACTCATATGAGCTACCACACACACAAACATATACATAGATTATTCATGCCTAAGTACTACTCAGTGAATACAAAAAATTTAGGATGGAACCAAGCAATCAAATTTTCAAATTGATAGTGTGAACTGAACAGCAAACGAAAAGACACATACAATGGAAAACAAAATCCTAATGACACTAACTAATGAGTTCAAATTCCTGGCAAAAAACTCTGCCCTCTAGTTTGGAGTGGTGAATGTGCAGCATCACAACATCCGCCCCCTCCAAACCTCCAAAGCTACCCATCCTCATCATCGCCAAGCTCAACGATCAACACGATCTTATCATCTTCTATAAAATCATCTACAATATCCACATCCTCATATACATCATCTCCTACCTCAAGCCCATCATAAAACTCATCATCCAACTGCTCAACTGCATAGGCTACATCATCTCTCCTCTTGAATAGTTTGATTCTCTTTCTTGCAATCGGTATCCGCAAGGCCATACCATCAAAATATACTAAGAAATACATAGCATTCTCATGGACATGTTGCACCAAATAAGGCCCAAACTATTGTCTCGAAACCTTTAGAATAGTATTGTGCTGGTTGTCTAGATTGCTGTTGTAGACTAACACCCAATCTCCCTCCTCAATCTCTCTAAGTCTCAATCTGTGTCTGCTATCAAATCGGTCTTTGGTGCAAATTCTAGCCTCTTTCAGCTTCTAAACATCTCTCTCAATATCCTCAGATCTCTTCTCCAACTGACGAATGCGAAGAGCCAAAAGATCCTCTCTAGTCATCTCATCCTGCTACCATGGTAAAGCACTCCAAGTGAGTGTGCAAGTCTCTGTAGGCATGACTAGTTTTTGTCCATACATCAACTCAGCTGGCATATAACATGTGATCACATTGTGGGTAGTACGATCAGCCCATAAGGCATAAGGCAACAATCTAGGCCACTCCCTGACTCGTCCACTGCATGCTTTGGCCCTGCTTTGGCCAAGTCTTTCACAATTGGCAGATGGCCTCTCTCACTCTTTTCGTTGCCTTCTGGATTATATGTGGAAGTCAAAGCAAGTTTAATGCCAAGGTGAGAGAAAAAATCCCTAGCCTCATCAGCATCCAACTCAACTCTATCTACTGTAATTTTTCCAAAGCAGCCATACCTATATAACATCATCCAACAAAAACTTACAGACCACTAAAGTAGTCTTTGTCCTCAATGCTCTTCCTTCCACCTGATTTGTGAGATCCTCTCCTACCAAAACAATGTAACACATTTGTCACAATCCAACAGGCATAATGATCAAATTAAGAACCCACAAATACATAATGGGTAAGTAGGGTGAAGCTCGTCTCTATGCCTCACTAAAGAAAACAACTGGCAATCAGTGCATGTCTCAAACAAACTGTGAGATATCTCTGTACATGCCTCCCCACCAGTAGTGCTCTCTAATCTTCTCATAGATCGCCTACACAACTCTATGTCCTACCCAAAGACTTTCATGAAACTCTCTTATAATTTGCACTTGTGAAGCTCTGTCATGTTAGAAGACCAACATAGGAACCCACTATAAGCAAGGGAGTATAAGGGCAGATGAGTGTGAATAGCCCTAGGGGCAAGGGAAACCCTAACCCTAGCTTGGCAGAGGCTATATAAATAGCCTATGGGTCACTATCAAGTGTGGGAGAGTGTACCCAAGTTATACTCTAAGCAACTTAGTAAGAAACATTTTGTTCTTATACTTTGAGCTCTCTTCTCCCTCTTGTGCACACATTCCAATGCTGCAACTCTGGTTTTCAACATTTCACATACAACTCTCAATGGCTGTTCTCCTCGCTTTCATGGATGCTTCAAAGCAACCCACTCTGTAAGAAGAAACCATAAGCTTTCCTCCTGATCTTGAAGTTTGCATTAGTCCATCCATGATGTCTAGACACGGTACTCAAATAATGCAAATCCTCTCATATATACAAAGACTCATCAAAGCTCTCCAAAGTAGTTACATGACAAGTATAATCAACATGCATGGCTGAGAGATCAACCCCATCATCATCATCATCATCAGTGCAAGAAGAATCCATATCGTCATACCTTGCTCGTGAAAGCATATCATCTACTAGGTTGTCTTTACCTGCTATATGTGTCTGAACTCAGGATTCATGGATTTTATGTACCCAATCCATCTAAGCATGGCAATGTCTGGGGTAGAACAACTCGTGATCATACCTAGAAGAGGCAAGCAATCAGTCTCAACCACCACATCAACACCAATGAAGTACTCTTTATCATTCTTGAGAGCCATGACAGCTCCCAAGAGCTCCCTCTTAATCTATGGATACCTGCGCCGTTGCTCGTTTAGGACTTTTGCCCCAAACCAAATGGCATACCTATTCCCATGTGCATCGTCCTGGCCAATAGCTCATCCAATGCCGATAGGACTGGTATTAACAGTGAGTACAATAGGTCTCCCACACTCATAATCTGCTTTTCAAATAATCGAAGTAGCTTTCAAAAATCTCTTCAACTTTTGCATAGCTCTAGTGTGTCTCATGTCCCAAGCAAAATGCTGCCCTTTTTTCAAGGGTTGGTAGAGATCATCTACAATATGAGTGAAATGAGGAATCCAAATAAGATAAAATACAAAAGCTCCAAGAAACCTGTGAACATCCGAAGTAGAAGAGCAAGTCTCTACAATCTTCTCTATGGTATCAACCTTTGCAGGGAAAGGCCTCCTGCCATAATAACCACACATATGTCCAACAATCAAAACATCTATGGCACCAAAAATAGACTTCATTCCCAACAAAGTCAAATTCACTTCCTCTAGTTTGCAAAGAATCCTCTCAATATCTTTGATATACACGGCTACAAAGTACCTGCATCCATGATCATCTAAAGTATCATCCTTCTCTTTCTCCAAACAATCCTTGATAGGTAGATCATCAATGAAAGGCATGGTAAGCTCTGGAATAAAATCTCGTAAGACCTTGTTCATGCAACCAAATTAGTAGCTCCCTGCTCTGGAAGTGTACACATTCAGACAAGGCCTAAAGGTGTCTTCATTGTAGTCAAATCTTTACTCTCAAGGGAAAGTTGGAACTGGTCATAGCCAGAATAAAGAACACCAAGTGAATAGATAGCACGTCATGCAAAAGCCTCTGTGACAGTCCTCAGTAATGTCCTCATCAAAATCAATCTCCTCAATCTACAAGCCATAGATAATAGCCTCAACAATTGCTAAACCCTCTCAATGGATCATATCCTGTGTCGGCTCTTCAATAATCTGTCGTTTTCTTTTAATGATGTCGATGATAACATCATGAAATTATCTTTTGGAAATTCCTAAGACTTCTCCAAGAGTGAATTCAATTTTGTAGTTAAGAATCCAATCCTTAAGCACCTTCTTCAAGTTTGTAGTCATCTCAATGTCAGAAAGCATTTTAAATCCATGTTGCTTTCTAGGCTTTGGATCCTTTGTCTTTAGGGCTTTTTGATCTTCCTGTACTTTTGGCTTTTGAATGTTAGCCATACTTTGCTCTAGACCTGAAGAAGAAGGCTGAGAAACTCGATCACTCCTCCTAGTCACTCTCTTTGAACCTTCAGGGCTGGTCATCATTTCTTTTTCGCTTCTCCTCAACAAGGACTTCGAAGCCTTGAAGGGGAGCTACGGAGCTCTACCTCGATACCTATGGATCGCTTATTGATCAAGCGTTTCAAGCCGAGTGGCCATGGCTACCTCTCACATAGCCGATGCGCAATGCCTATCTTACGAGTGTAGTAAGCTTACCTTGATGCTTGATCGAGTTCCCTCCTCTCTCTTGCACTTCGGTAGCTCCATGATCCTTGCGGCAAGCTCAAGCAACCTCAAGTCCTCTCCATCAAGCTCCATCCTCCATAGCTGCACGAGAAAAGAGAAGAGAAGAGAAGAAGAGAAGATGAAGAGAGAAGATGGGGAGCTTCTCCTCCATGATCCCTCACTCTCACACTCTCACACACTTACTCCCTCACTCCCTCACACTCCCTCAATCCCTCACTCAAGCACAAGCAAGAATGCAAGAATCAAGAGAAGAAGAAGAAGAAGCTTTGGCTACACACAAGAATAAGCTTCTCATTCACTTTTCAACTTTATATACAAAACCCTAAATCCATTTTGGGTGATCATCCCCTTATCCCTTTTTTTGCATGGCCAGCCATGGCCTAGGCTCTTTTTCCCATTGTCCTCCTATCTTCCTAGCTTCCTTTCCACCGCCCGTCTACATTTACAAATTGCATGGGTGAGAGCCCGGCACTCTTAAAATAAATCATGGTGCCCTTGCGCTTTTTTACAAAAGTATTGACTTACGCCTTTCCTTGTGCGCCTTTTTCCTTTATTTAGGACTTTTCTGCACTTCTTGCATTTCCATATTTTTCTTGGCGCACCTTCGTTTTCCATTTCACTTTTGCCTTGGCCTTGTCTTCTGCTTCAGCTTTTCCGGATTTTCCACCTTTGTTCATTTGAGGGTTAACATTACCCCCCTCCTAGACGAGTGCCAGTTCCATGGCGCAGTGGTGGGGAGTAGTGGGGTAGTTGGGGTTGTTGTTAAGTGGAACTGGTGGGTAGATGACCACAATCAAAAAGGGCTGTTGTGAATAAGAGGTGATGGAGTTTGATTAAAGATGATCGGGAGAGATTTCGAGGTGCTTTAGACTTCATGAAGATGCTCGGCATTTCTCACACATTTGTAGCTCCCATTCTGCGACAGCTGATAAAGGTTTTGCATGGGCATCTCTAATCTTGTTCATTGCCAGCCGGCTGTTGAGAACCATGTAGCCGTGTATCTCGTGCTGATCCGAAAGCACTTAATCAATAAGCAATTCGCAGGTCTAGGGGTTTGAACATACATTTGGAGAATATGAGGTTCCAAAATCTATACCAATGGTGGATCTATCACTGAGTTTTCCTTCTGCTTGATTTGGTTCAGTCATGGTAGCCATCAATAGGCAGATGGTTGGCTACATCAAGCATGTTGGTCCATCCAACCATCGAAGTATGCAAAAGCTCCTGAAGCTGCTGTAGTGGTGTCTTGTCTGACTCAGGGAAAAATTCCTGGTCATTAGCAGATATCGTGGATGATCTTTTTTAGTTGGGTAGCCATTCACTGAGTCACAATCATAACCTGCAAGAGAAAGTTGTGCACTCCCTAAGGGGTGTGTCTGTCTCACGGTGTGGTGTAAGTACATGTAGTGGAACTAGGAGATGGGTCTAACCTTGGGTAAGCCCTTGGTAATGTCCCACACTTGAGGACCCAGTTCGTGTGTTGTTGGAGGTGCAGTGCAAAACTTAGGGTGATAGGTATGGAAGTCCTGCCCTTGATGTGCCCTAAGTGTGAAGTGGGGGAGGGGCTAGGTGTAAACCCTAGGTGTAGTGAGTGAAGTGAGCCCTCGTGCTTTTTCTTTTCTCTTTTTATTTTTCTTATCTTTTTTTTTTGGAAGAATTGCATACAAGGAAGATGTCCTGGCTAATGCCTATCACCTTCAGCTGGGTTATGAGGAGATCGCAAGCATTGGGATAGGAATGCGCAACTTTGTAGAAATTCTTTAATAACGGCCCGGGCCTTTAGAGGTGTGGATGACAAGAAAGGATGATTGCACCTCGTGAAGCGGGTATCACTCATATCCTCTAAGATTTCTAGGCAAAAGGAGGGAAGCAGGGTTGCCCTCATCATTAGTTTAGCCATGGCTCTACTATCTATCCCTAGGTTGATGTAAAAAAAGAGTGGAGGGAGGTGGGCTTCCTCAGCTGTGGGTCTCTGCATTAGTAGGAACTTGATAAGCCTAAGATAATTACAGGTAGTTAAGAAGGCTGGATTTGGGCAAGAAGAAAAATCTACGAGAGGAAGCGGTTGATAGATGGGAGGAGATCTTCTAACCTAAAGACTAGGAATTCCTTGAGGCTCTGGGCATTAACATTATATATCTTAGGAAAGTCAAAATCCCCATGAATATTTCGATCATAGTCAACTCCATGCCTACAGGGGTAGGGCATATAGATGGGGTCATTGCGTTCTTCAGGGAGCGAGCTGCAAAAGGCAGTCCAAGCGTCAAAATTGGTATCCCAAATCCTCCTTCGCCACTTCAGCTGTGCCTCGTAGCCTTGGATGGTTTTGGAAACCCTGTTTACCTTGTCTTGCCAATAGTCTTCAGGCTCTTGCTTCCATCTGGTTATTATGAAGCTTCTTTCCTCTATCCACCTGTTTGCAAGGTCATTAGCCATATCCTTGATCTTGGCTAGAATACCTAGAGGCAAAGCATGGTCCAGAGAGCTTGGATAAGCAAATGAAAGTTCAAACGGCCTCGTCTAGAACTCCCGTTGACTCCATATGACCAATTCTTGAGGCCAATAGATAGGATGGGGATCCGCTTGTAGTGGCACAGGCTCTTCAGGGAATTGTCTTGACAGTGATCGTGCTCTATGTTGGGCTTCCTTTGCTAGTTCTTGTCTTCTTCTTTTGGCTACCACAATGCGCTCGGGCATATGGGCATCTTCGAGCTCTTCAGGCAGGAGGTCTGATAGAGGCGGACTAGGCATTCTTTATTGCTCTTCTTCAGCATCCTGCTCAAAGTTCGGACCCTCTTCGACATTCTTTGTTGCTCTTCTTTAGCATCCTGCTCAAAGTCTGGACCCTGTTTGACATTCTGCTCGACAATTGATGGAACCGCTTGTGGTGGTGGTGGTGGTTGCTCATGCTCTTCAAACCCAAGTTCCTTAGGCTCAACAGTGGAGAGGCCGACACGGCGTAGGTAGTGAAATTGCTGCTCTTTTGTGATTCCTGTGCCTGTTGGAAGCTCCCGTTCCTTGAAGGCCATACTTTAGTGCTCGGGTGGTCAGTTCTAGCTTCCTTCTTACCTTCTCCACTGAATCATTGCCCTTCACCTGGGTGACATGTAGTACTGTGGTGAGGAAGGCTTGCCTTTGTGTGTTGGCACATACATCAGTAGCTTTTGCCCTGGACTCCATAAGCACTCTCTCGCACTCAGCCACCGCCAAGCGTTCTGTTAAATCCCTAACTCTTTCAAAATTGTTTCTTTCCCACCCACTGGCTCTCTCGTCCATCTTCTTTCTTCCCTTCTCCAACTCACTTGCCAAGGTTGTCACAACCTACTGCTGCTGCTCATTCGTTAAGAACCAGAGCTGGTTCCTTTTCCTAGATTTTTGAGCCAGTTGTTCTTCAGCAATTTCTTTTGCCTAATTTGCAATGGTGAATCTTTTTTCTACCTCAACAAATAGCTCTGACTTTTCTTGCACAAGCTGCTCGTGACTTTGGATCTCTGTGAAGTACAATCTTCTTTGGGTGAAGGCCATGGCCATGAGGGCCTCTATGTCTCCCTTGGTAATCTCCAATGCATCTTGCAGTCGTTGTGCCTCATTCTGCAGCCTTTGTGCTTCTGCTACGGGAACTCTCGACCTTTCCTATTCTAGAAACTCTATTTCGCTCTCCAATTTGTCTTGTTCTTCAAGTTCTTACCATAGCCGGAAAGCTATGGCATCTTCTTGTTGCTCACGTGGCTCGCCCTCTTGAGCTTCTATCTGTCTGTACCTTTCCAGTTTGGCAGTTCTCTGTTGCAAGTCAGCATATTGCTGCACTAGTAACTTCAAGCTTCGCTATTCTGCCACCAGGTTTTGCTCTTCATCTTCCAGCCTTTGTCTTAGGCGGGTCTCATTGTCCTGGGCTTCCTTGGTCTTTGCTTCCAGCTGATCTTGTAGAGTTTTCACTTCCCTTCTTCGGTCGGCTCCTTGCTTTGAAACTTCTAGCCTTAAGGCTGTCGAAGTTTCCTTTTCTTTCTCTAACTCCACCAGGGCTATCTTCTTTTCTTCTTTTGCCTTGTCCAATTGTGCTAGAAGCTCAGCCACATAAGCGTCATAGTCGGCACCAGATGGCATGGGAGTAGGGGCTATAATGGTTGATGCCTCTAGCTTATGTCATTTTGGATCTTGCCTAGACTCGGCATCTGCGACAATGTGCCTTTTTGCTCTGGCTTCTGGTACAATTTCAGCCGCTTTACTGACAAGTAGTTGCATCATGTTCATCAATTGGGCCGTGTCTAGAGAGGGTGTGGGTTGCAGGGTGGTTGTGGTTGTGGTGTCGGTTGGTACTGGCACAAAGGAGGAAGGCAGGAGGTGCAACAGGGACTTGCCCTTGCCTACAACTACTGGGGCTGTTTCCACATTTCCACTTGCTTCAGCTTCATGGCGGGGACTCAAAGGATCGATCTCTCCTCCCCCATGGGTTTCTTTGACAGATCTATGAGTAGCTGAGAGCGGAATTTAGGTGACAGGAAGTGCTTAAAAAAAGCTAAAAATTATGAATATCAAGGGAAAAATATTCACCGTCAAAGGCGGCGGCTCGATCTAGGACCATTTTAAGCGTCAAAGTGCTTTAAAGGTGCCCGAGCGATACTTGTTGATTTTTCATAATTTTTCAGACAGTCGTGTGGGTTGACACGAGCTACTGGCCAATGCGGGATGCTAAGCCGGACGCCCAGGATTTTTCAGAGCTCGATTCCGAGTCCGGACGGGGAAATGGCCAAGAAACCGGTCAAGATGCGAAGAGGTGGACAAAATTTGGCCAAAATGGGCAAGTGACCCTTGGGAGCCCAATTTTAAATGTCACATGAAAGTTTGATGTCTTGCATGAAGAAAAAACGTGGAGGAGAGAAGGCGCCATCACGTTCGATTTTTGCGCTTCAATCATGGAGGAGCCATCTCCTACCTGTGAGCAACCCCCCCAATCGACATTGGGCATTGATTCCCCTCTGAACCCTGACTCTATCGCCGCCCTTCACTCGCGCAATGATGCCTTCTTTGAAGATCTCTGATTTCAGTCTTTCTCTCTCCTCCCTCTCTCTCTTCTAAAGGCAAGTTCATGTGGGAAGAAGAAGGAAGAAGAAAGAATGATGGAGGCTTGTCCGGCATGGATCGGATTGCTCCACGGGCTGGAAATGGTGATTGGTGATTGTGCTGGACATGAAGTGCTGCTGATTTCCAAATTTGCAGCCATGGACATGAAACCCGAAACACGCAAATAAGCGGTAATTTAAAATTTTCAAAGGAAATTTGAGATTCTATAGCTTTTGATTGATGAAATGTTGTTCATGTGGGTTAAAAATTGTTCATGTTGCTGTTTTCCATGAGTTCTTGCTGGTCATAATCAGAAAATCAGAAAAAATATACATCTTGTGGTTCAAAATAATACATTAAAACACGAAAAACATGAAAAATCAAGGGAAAATGATGGTTTTTTGGCATAAAAATGGGGAAGTAAATAGGAACATCAACTAAACTTTCATTTTTCTGCAAGAAGGAACTAAGGGCCACAGCCCTAATCTGTTCTTAATTTTTAGTAATTAAATAATGTAGGAAAATAAGGAAAAATACAAGAAAAGGGTGGAAAAACCCTAAAAAATAGGGGAAAAATGCATTTTGGGTTCCGAAAAATAAGGATAAATAAGAGCAATGTTTGTGAATGTTTGTGGGGACTGAAGCATGAGGATATGCCTCAGTTCAACCCCACTTTCTTGTTCTAGTGTGTCTTTTTCCGCTTTCTACACATAAAATGATGTCAAAATACCCTATAAACCTATCTAACGATGCAATATTTAAACGTGGAAGGGTAGAGAAGTTGAAATATGTCTAAATGCCGTGTGAGATGATGGGAAAGTGGCTGATTTCTATGCATAGCATTTAGGATGGATAATAATTAAAATTAAGAGCTTAGTAGTACGAGGATCACCTCGGTGCTAGGCCCATGCAACGAAGCACGAACGGTAGTTGGAAACCATTAAAAGAATGTTTTGCACTTGTCCACGATACTGTTTTACTAAATGTTTGAGCACTAGGCATCCACCAAATGCGTAGAGTATGAAAAGAATTTAAAAAAGTATCGGTGATCAGCTCCTGGACATGCATTGCAATTGATTTATTGAAACCTGACCTACGATGAGAGGCAGTGAGGTACCCATGTTGTAGGCTAGTCGTGGGGTCAAGGGGAAAGAGAAGTAAGGACAATGGTACATTCCTGGATACGCTTATTTGGTACCTTGAGTGACTTTTGTGCGAAATGTTTAGATGTTGAGCGACGCACTGAGGGGCCAATCCCCAAGGTGTAGGAGAGTCGTAGAGGGTTGACGGCATTTAGCCGTAGGAGGAACCCCATGTGTATGTGATTCGAGCCTTTTGGCTATGTGAAAGGGACTCCCTCTGAGGAGTAATATTGGGTTAGGATCAGTTGGACTACAACGTATTACAAACGCAATGTTTAGGAAGGCAGAGATTTCGATAGACGCTCCTGGCCGCGAGGCCGAGGGGTTGTCTTGTGCGTAGTGACGAGGCCCGGCTAGTGCATGAGCCAGTGCCGGCCTGTTTTTAGGTCCGTCAGTGGTGCGTCTGCCGGGAGCCGCTTAAAAGTGGCGGTTCTCGAATCCTGGTTGTTTAGGGACCAACTAGCAGTTTATGCCAAAGGATACTGAGATTGATCCGTTATTTATTGATAAGCATCGTCTAACAGAAATCCAAAAGCAAGAAAGAGACGAAAGAGCTAGGCGACGTGCTGAAATTTTTAGGAGATATTCTCCTAAGCGTAGTGGCGCTGAACCCTTACGAGGGAGTCGATCTAGTGGTCTTGGGGCCACAAGCAGTAAGTTAGGAGAAGGTGGAAGCTCTAGTGCTCCCCTTCCTTCTATAAGCCAGTCCACGTCAAGTACGGGAGGTGTAACCCCACCGTCCCCTATTCCTAATGCAAATCCAATCCTCATCATGGTGTAGCCTATTGCAATTCCAGCAGGAACGACGGATTTGCCGACTCTAGGGTACCCGCTACCCATTTTGAATGGGCTAGTTGAGGAAGATGCGGAACTTCACATTAGGGAGTTTCAAAAGCTGATGTTTAACTGTCGCATTCAAGAGGAAGGACATTTAATGATGTTCTTCAATATGACTCTCAAAGGAAGAGCCACTATATGGTATCATGATTTAGAAGCCGGAACCATATTGAACATTGATGCATTTTATGGAGCTTTTCGAAGGGAGTTTGCCCCTGAAAGGGGTGGGCAATATTGGTTGCGTGTACTCAACGTGACCCACCAAGAACCACACGAGGATATTCATGCTTATGCGAAGAAGATAAAAGAGGTTTTCCGTAAGTTGGACACCTCTATTCCTATCCCTGCAACTGCCCAATTACAATATTTCCTACATGGTTTGGACTTTAATATCCAATTGCAGTTGAGTAGTGTCCCCTTGGGGGATATAGATACTGCCATTACACGAGCACAAGAGGTGGAATCCCGACTACAAGCAGCCTATGCTTCTCGAGGAAATTCAAATATGGGTTTAGTATTGGGAAATAATATGGCAATGGCCAATGGCAGTAGTGGTCAAGGGATGGCGATGGCTAACCCTAATGGGAGAGGGAATATGATGCAGAATGTGCCTTTATTACCAGCTCCCCCTAGCATGTCGATGCCTACGGGCAGTCAAATGGCTCCAAGTGGTGGAGGCCAGGCGGTCAATTCTAACACCATGCCTGTGGCTCAACAACCAGTGCCTAATCGAATTATTAGGCCGATGGAACGACATGGTAATGACCAAGGCTATGAGTCGAGTTCTTCCAATGTTCTTGGCGAGGTTAAAGACATGATGAAGCATTATACCGACATGATTACGGAGCAGTATCGGCAAATAGCCGTGGATGTCAACTTCCTTAAAAAACAACAAAACTTGATAGGAAGTAGATATCTAGATGAGGGTGCACCTTCGAGGTTTAGTTGCAAATGGTGTGGTGGGCAGCACTATCCAAGGAATTGCCCAAATGTTAAGTGCGACATCTGTGGAAAATCTGGCCATTTAGCAGCTACTTGCTGGAGTAAGATCAGTTCCCTCCAACGCGGTAGTCGGCAACCAGGGCCTGTTAATCATCGTGCCCAAGGAAATGATTCCCAGCGAGAGGACGGGCCTAAAAAAATACTTCAACGACCAAAGACTACAGTGGAGGAGCTACCAAGTGGTAGTGGGGTTAGTTTGATTGAGGCTGTACGTGTTAACGATGTTGAAACCTCTAATCTGCGAGCTGTCCTTACAAGAGGTCAAAAGGGTAGAGAAGCCGACAAGGATAAGCCTGTCGATGGAAACCCTAAACAAGGCGACAAAGGAACACAATTCTTGGATCCTACCATGGAAGGGGGTCCTTTGAAGCCCGTAGAAAGTAAAGCCAATAAGGAACCACCAAAGAAGAAGGTGAAAGTTAAGAAAGAGGCAATAAAGCCGGTTCAACGACCTAAAGAGCGGATGGTTTGGCGTGAAAAGCGAGCTCTATCGAACTATCATGAATTCGATTTGGCGAGCTCTCTTTGCGAAGTCAAGCCGGATGTGAATCTTTTACAGCTTATTAAGCTTTCCCCAGGAGTATGCAAGGAATTTAGAAAGATCCTACGTACTGGGTATATCGTAGAACCTTTGGGTATTGCGCGAGTTGGTAATGACTGGTTCGAGCATGCTGAGAAGCACTACCCAAGGGTTGCAACCTATGTCGATGGGATATTAGTAGATTATGCCATTGTCGACACGGGATCATCTGTTAACATTATGAGTTCTGAACTGATGGAAAGGTTGGGTCTTGCGATCTAGAAAGATACCTCCACAATTCTCAGAATGGCAGATGATAGTTTGAGATAGCCGGAAGGCTGCATTACTAAGGTCCATGTCACTGTTGCAAATGTAGAATGCCTGTTGGACTTTAGGGTGATTCGTTTTGCAGGCCGTCCAAGTTACCAAGTATTACTCGGACGAGCTTGGATCTTGCAAGCGGATTGCCAAGTAGATATACCTGCCGGTCGACTGATATTCGGCAGAGGTGCCCAGCGTGTGGTGGTTGATGCTTATCCTGAGTCCCCGCAGAGTGAGAGAGCTCCTCTATCTTCTACAGAATTGGAGACATTAGAAGATTTATCTGCCAGTGAGACATCATCGAGTGATGAGTCCAAAGAGGGATCCACCACGGAGGACATCTATCAGATCACTTTGAATGAGCCGATAGAGGGCCAAGATCGTATAAGAGATGCATATGTTATCGAGCTAGACCTTGGTACACCTGATGATTCGCGACCGATCAAATTAGGTTCTATGCTCAGTTCAGCATAAAGGGAGGAAGGACTATGTGGCCTTGATCCAGGAATTCTGTGATATCTTTGCCTGGAGTTATGATGAGTTGAGAGGCATCCCTCCTAGTCTTGCTGTTCATACAATTCCGTTGAAAGAGGGCAGTCATCCTGTACGGCAGAAAGTAAGGCGTATGCCTTTCGAACTGAGGGACGGGTTGTTTGAAGAGTTACAGAAGCTTCGGAAAGCGGGTTTGATTTTTCCTGTGCAACACACGAAATGGTGTTCGCCAGTTGTGATTAGAAAGAAGAAGAATAATCAAATCCGTTTATGTGTAGACTTTAGGGAGCTGAATAAGCAGATAGTTAAGGACTACTACCCGTTGCCATTTATTGACCAGATTTTGGATCAATTAGCGGGTAGGGAGATATATTCGTTTATGGATTGCTTTGCAGGATACAACCAAATGGCAATTGCACAAGAGGATAAGTTGAAAACAACTTTTATCACTGTATTTGGTACTTTTGCATACCATGTGATGGCCTTTGGTTTATGCAATGCGCCGGGTTCGTGGCAACGAACAGCAGATAAGACATTCGGTGACATATCCCCTGAAGAGTTGAAGGTGTTTATTGATGACTTAGGGGCCGCCACCGTGAGAGGAAGGCAGTTGATCATTTTAAGAAAATTCTTTGAGCGCTGTAGACAATTCTGCATCGCCTTAAACCTACGGAAGTGTGTTTTTGGAGTACCTTATGGACTATTGCTGGGTCATGTGGTCAGTTCGGTAGGAATTGCGACAGACCCCGAGAAGGTTAAAGTTATAGTTGCCATGGGTCCACCACGCACTCCGAAAGAGGTTCATAGCTTTCTATCTTCGGTTGATTACTATCGTAGATTCATCAACGCCTTAGCAGAAAGAACGTTGCCGCTTACAAATTTATTGTCCTTTAGCTGTTCGTTTGTATGGAGTGACCCTTGTAAGGTAGCATTCGAGGATGTGAAACAAGAGCTAGCAAGAGCGCCCGTTTTAAAAGCACCTAAAAGAGGTGAGGTGTTTTATATATTTTCAGCAGCCACCATGTATAGTATCAGCTGCTGTTTAGCCCAAATTTGGGAAGAGAAGTGGTACCACCCGATTGCTTTTGCTAGTCGGAAGCTAGGGGTATCCGAAATCAATTATACTTACATGGAGAAGCTGTGTCTAGCGATGGTCTTTGGGACCAAGAAATTCAGGCATTATATTCTCTATGAGAAAGTCGTGCTTTATACGAAGGCGGAGGGGCTTCGATTATTGATGAATAAGCTACAACCGCCCGATCGTCTAGCAAAGTGGTTGATCACTTTGCAGGAATTTGATTACGAAATCAGGAGTAAGCCACCAAGGTTGCAAGGCATCGTGGAATGTTTTGTGGACTTTGGGGAGCTGAAAGAATCTGTGGCTGAAGGTAGTGACATGGAGTTGTTATTTAAAATAGATATGGCATCTATTCCCTCCTGGTATGCTGCAATAACGCATTATTTATCAATAGGAGAGGCGGGATCCGAATTATCTAAGGCTGAGAAAAGGAAAATTAAGTAGCAAGCGTTAAAGTTTGCTTTGATCGCAGGTACATTATATCGGCAAGGGGTTGATGACATCTATCTCCAGTGTGTGATGCCTGACGAGGTGCCATTCATTTTGGAAGAGTGCCATGATTCTGCTTGTGCTGGCCATTTTGCTAGACGGCTTACAGCACAAAAGGCTTTAAGAGCAGGTTATTGGTGGCCTGCCATCTTCCAGGATGCATTTGCGTATGTTAAGCGATGCGATATTTGCCAACGACATGATAGTCGAGAGAATAGGAAACGATCACTCACCCCTATTATGGCGATACTTCCATTTGAGAAGTGGGGAATAGACTTTGTGGGTCCTATTACTCCGTCATCGACTACACAAAAGAGGTACATCATTGTAGCAACCGACTACTTCACGAAGTGGTCAGAAGCATGTGCAACAAGGAAGGATGATGCTAAAGAAACTGCTAGTTTCCTTTTAGAGCAGATAATATGCCGGTTTGGTCCGCTGAAAGAATTAGTGTCGGACCACGGAACACATTTCCTGAATAAGGTGATTAAAGGTTTGACAGAGATGTGGCAAATTAAGCATAACAAGACAACCCCATATAATCCGCAAGCCAATGGGCAAGTTGAAAGCACCAACAAGCAGCTTGTGGGCATCCTGTCCAAAATTGTGTCGGAAAAGAAACGGGATTGGGATAAAAAGTTATACGTGGCAGTGTGGGCCTATAATACGACTTTCAAACGAGCCACTGGCCATACCCCGTTCAAGTTAGTATATGGGGAGGAGTGTGTCTTGCCTTTAGAGATTGAGCTGCCAACTATTCGGTTTGCCATCAATCATTCTTTGAGCGGTGAAGATGCACTTTTTGAGCGCTTGACGACACTGGCACATTTAGATGAGCTTAAGTTGCAGAGCTTATTGCACCAAGAAGTGGCGAAGCGCCGAATGAAGCAGTTACATGACCTCAAAGCCAAGAGATACACCTTCAAGAAAGGACAGCTTGTTCTGTATTATGACGCACGATGTGAATTATTTCTAGGCAAGCTAGAGCCCAAATGGGATGGGCCCTATAGGATCATTAGGATAGGAAGGAATAAATCCACAGTTTTGTTAGCTGACCTTGAGGGGGTAGAATTTAAAAATAAGGTTAATCTTAATAAGATCAAACCTTATTATTTCTGATTGCACTAATGCTATGACTGTCTTGCAGGTCTAGGCGAGATCGATCAAACATCTGCAAGGAAATCGTGATAGAGGTTGATGGGTCGTCTGATCCCTTATTTAGAACACCCATATTTAGAACAGAGGTATCGTCAGGAAAAGCTCATTTGGTGGAGCAAAGGATATAAGGTGATTGAGCAAGAAGGCGGGACATTTATTTGGGAGATCAAGGTCTTCTGCCATCACTGCCTACAAATTTTGACGAGCATTCCTGTTGAATTCAATGATGATGGAGGGATGGAGCCTACAGTCCACCCATTGAATATGCTGAATTTCGATTACCATAATTACGAGTAGAGTTCCGGATGGCGGGATATGTAAACCCTTTATGGACGTACACCTTGTACTTTGATGGGGCATCCAGGGGTCCATGCAAAAAAGGAGGTGTAGGAGTTGTCATCCGAGACCCCCGACGACGCATTGTCATGAAGTTAGCTGTTTATCTCGGGGTGAATTTTACCAATAATATGGCAGAATACAAAGCCCTGATTATGGGTTTGAATATTGCAAAGAAGGGTGGTGTCCGCCAGTTGTTGGTGAAAGGGGACTCTCAGTTGGTTTTAAATCAACTCAATGGGACATACATGGTACGAAACCCCATCCTTTGTATGTACCATCATAATGCCATAGCCCTGCTAGACGAATTCGATAGAGTGTCTTTTCAGCTGATTCCAAGGAACTGGAATCAGTTTGCCGATTCATTGGCTAATTTTGCGTATGAAGAAGACCTCTTCTTTAATTGTGGCCCTTGTCTCGATATATCTATTGACGATGAGACAGGACCTGGTCGCTTGTGGGGTATGCTTTCTGAACATGCCCTTTTTGGCAGACGATGGTTGATTTGGGTGATGCAGAGGGTAAGCGAGACTCATCTGCCTTTATTATCTTGGACCCATAGACTGATTCGACGACATGTGATGCGAACACCTCTTGCGATACACGCAGGAGGGATAGGTCATAATTTAATGCACCTAGTTTAGGGCTACAAGCCCTATTCCCCTGGGAATGGTATGGTTTGATGTTTATCATGGTTGTTTCCAGGTGGATGTTATGCGTAGTATTGTTTGGTTTCATTAGGCCAAGAGGGCCATTTGCCTGTCTAGTGCAGGTGCGTTTAATTGGGTTTTTGTTTTAAGTGCTGTGCTAGACAGGTTTGAAGGCAAGCTTGGAGGGAGCCTTTGTCGCGGCATCGATGGAAACTTCTTGTGGCCAATCCAGGTGATACCTCTCCTTTACGAGTACCTTTCTTTCCTATTATATGTGTATTTGTACTTGTCGAGGGGATACATTTTTGTTGGGGACCGGCAACCAAGGCATGATGTCCCAGGTTGAGGTTGAGTATGTTTGAGGGAGGTCGGAGTAGTCATTGCCTCCTGCAAAGACATTGTCAGGCATTGAAAGACCTGTTTTAGAAGGAAGTCCTAGTGGCCCTATCCTGCTAGTCTGCTAGGCAGCCGTTCTAGGAGTTCTTGTTAGTAGTGAGGCAGTTAGAGAAGCCTGCCAGAAGATAATAATGATGATGCACAGAAACTTTGTACATCCTAAAAGATGAATATAAATGCGAAGGTGTGTAAAAAGGGGTTCTAACCCCTATCAAAGAAAAGAAAAGAAATGAAAATATATAAGCAGTTGATCATTGCCTTGCGAAGGCCTGGTAGGTTCCTGGGGACGAATCAGACCCGGGGCCGATACCTTGTCTTCCTAGGGGTGGCTTCTTGCTGGAAAAAAAAAAGACAAAACAAGGAAGGTTGGAGCGAAAATAAAAGTGAGCGTTAGAAAAGGATTAAGTGTCGCCTTGCGAGGGCTTGGTAGGTTCTTGGGTGCCGAGACAGGTCCTGAGGCCGATGCCCTGTTCTCCTTGGGTCACTACGCTCAGCTCCCTCCTTTTTACATGCCCAAGTATATTGATCAAATAAAAATCCTCACAGAAGAACTATACTGAAAGAGAATACTCCTTGATCAGGCTATAGGAGTCATCGCCTTGTAGGAGCGCCTAGTTGTGTTGTCTTTAGTTGGTAAGTAGTTTAGACTACCATTTAGGGCAACCTCTTTGACAGGGTTTTTTAGTTTGGCTGTGTTGGAGCAGCTGGTTAGTGACTCACTTCGGATCTTCTATTAGATGATGCTAGGCCTACTCCTTGTGAATGTCATGCCTTGGTTCTATCCAGGGGTAGGGGGAGCATTGTGCTGAGTTTTATTATATATTTGTTTTGTATCAGTTTGATGCTTCTTTGGTTGTTTATGTGCAGAAATATTCATGGATTCGACGGGTTGAGTCGCCCTATCCCGTGGTCGCCAATGAGAGCGGAATTTAGGTGACAAGAAGTGCTTAAAAATAGCTAAAAATTATGAATATCAAGGGAAAAATATTCACCGTCAAAGGCGGCGGCTCGATCTAGGACCATTTTAAGCGTCAAAGTGCTTTAAAGGTGCCCGAGCGACACTTGTTGATTTTTCATAATTTTTCAGACAGTCATGCGGGTTGACACGAGCTACTGGCCAATGCGGGATGCTAAGCCGGATGCCCAGGATTTTTCAGAGCTCGATTCCGAGTCCGGACGAGGAAATGGCCAAGAAACCGGTCAAGATGCGAAGAGGTGGACAAAATTTGGCCAAAATGGGCAAGTGACCCTTGGGAGCCCAATTTTAAATGTCACATGAAAGTTTAATGTCTTGCATGAAGAAAAAACGTGGAGGAGAGAAGGTGCCATCACGTCCGATTTTTGCGCTTCAATCATGGAGGAGCCATCTCCTACCTGTGAGCAACCCCCCCAATCGACATTGGGCATTGATTCCCCTCTGAACCCTGACTCTATCGCCGCCCTTCGCTCGCGCAATGATGCCCTCTTTGAAGATCTCTGATTTCAGTCTTTCTCTCTCCTCCCTCTCTCTCTTTTAAAGGCAAGTTCATGTGGGAAGAAGAAGGAAGAAGAAAGAATGATGGAGGCTTGTCCGGCATGGATCGGATTGCTCCACGGGCTGGAAATGGTGATTGGTGATTGTGCTGGACATGAAGTGCTGCTGATTTCCAAATTTGCAGCCATGGACATGAAACTCGAAACACGCAAATAAGCGGTAATTTAAAATTTTCAAAGGAAATTTGAGATTCTATAGCTTTTGATTGATGAAATGTTGTTCATGTGGGTTAAAAATTGTTCATGTTGCTATTTTCCATGAGTTCTTGCTGGTCATAATCAGAAAATCAGAAAAAATATACATCTTGTGGTTCAAAATAATACATTAAAACACGAAAAACATGAAAAATCAAGGAAAAATGATGGTTTTTTGGCATAAAGATGGGGAAGTAAATAGGAACATCAACTAAACTTTCATTTTTCTGCAAGAAGGAACTAAGGGCCACAGCCCCTAATCTGTTCTTAATTTTTAGTAATTAAATAATGCAGGAAAATAAGGGAAAATACAAGAAAAGGGTGGAAAAACCCTAAAAAATAGGGGAAAAATACATTTTGGGTTCCGAAAAATAAGGATAAATAAGAGCAATGTTTGTGGATGTTTGTGGGGACTGAAGCATGAGGATATGCCTCAGTTCATCCCCACTTTCTTGTTCTAGTGTGTCTTTTTCCGCTTTCTACACATAAAATGATGTCAAAATACCCTATAAACCTATCTAACGATGCAATATTTAAACGTGGAAGGGTAGAGAAGTTGAAATATGTCTAAATGCCATGTGAGATGATGGGAAAGTGGCTGATTTCTATGCATAGCATTTAGGATGGATAATAATTAAAATTAAGAGCTTAGTAGCACGAGGATCACCTCGGTGCTAGGCCCATGCAACGAAGCACGAACGGTAGTTGGAAACCATTAAAAGAATGTTTTGCACTTGTGCACGATACTGTTTTACTAAATGTTTGAGCACTAGGCATCCACCAAATGCATAGAGCATGAAAAGAATTTAAAAAAGTATCGGTGATCAGCTCCTGGACATGCATTGTAATTGATTTATTGGAACCTGACCTACGATGAGAGGTAGGGAGGTACCCATGTTGTAGGCTAGTCGTGGGGTCAAGGGGAAAGAGAAGTAAGGACAATGGTACATTCCTGGACACGCTTATTTGGTACCTTGAGCGACTTTTGTGCGAAATGTTTAGATGTTGAGCGACGCACTGAGGGGCCAATCCCCAAGGTGTAGGAGAGTCGTAGAGGGTTGATGGCATTCAGCCGTAGGAGGAACCCCATGTGTATGTGATTCGAGCCTTTTGGCTATGTGAAAGGGACTCCCTCTGAGGAGTAATATTGGGTTAGGATCAGTTGGACTACAACGTATTACAAACGCAATGTTTAGGAAGGCAGAGATTCTGATAGACGCTCCTGGCCGCGAGGCCGAGGGGTTGTCTTGTGCGTAGTGACGAGGCCCGGCTAGTGCATGAGCCAGTGCCAGCCCGTTTTTAGGTCCGTCAGTAGCCTCTGCCAACTCAGCAAGCTCTTTCATTCTTAGTTCTTTCGGCTTCCTCCTTTGCCCTTCTTTGCCTCTCTTCTTTTTCCCTCTTTGATTCTTCTCTAATTTTTTTGAGTTCTTCATCTTCTTTTTTCCTTCATTCCTCCTCCACCCTTCTTGACTCTCTTTGAGCCCTCTTCATCTCGGCTTGCTCTTCTTTGCTTAGTCTTTCTTTCTTCTCCTTCTGACCCTTGTCACTCTTCTTTTGCTCCCGTGGTTTAGCCGCTTGAGTAGGTACCTCCGGCTCTCCTTTGTCGCTTATTGTCCTTTTGCTCGAGCCTTCTTCCTTGCGGTGAGGTAAGCTTTGATGCACAACTTGCCCTTCATCTACACCAACATCCTTGATAGCCTCATCGATGATTGCCGTTAGGACACTGCCATATCTGATTGTGGAGGCTTTTGAGGTAGGCTTTTCCTTGCACATTGTGCAGTAGAAGCAAGAGATTCCCCACCAGCTGGTGTTGCAGTTGGAGCCAGGAGCGCGGCTGAACTCTTGATAGTTTTCTGCACAAAACTGTTCCAATCCACCTCCTCTGGAACTCCTGCAGCGATGCTCTCTAGTAATGGCACCCCGATTCTGTTCATTAAAGAGTTGTATCTCTGTCCTGAGAAAAGGGCGTGGACCATTTTAGCTTGCATCTTTGTTGCGGGGTCTGGAATATCAGCCAAAATTGATTCCATCCACTGTGTGCACGTTTTCTTTTTTGACTCCCATCATGGTATATACATCTCTTCTTGGGCGCCTCTCCTTCTTGGACACAAGCCGCAAGGCTTTCTCGATGATAATTGCATTAAGGGGCACTTGCACCCTTCTTTCCTGGTCATCAGTCCTTACTGTGACCGTGCCACAACTCCTACCTTCATCAAAGCTCCTTAAAAAGTTAGCGCACATGCTGTAATCTATAGCCTGTCGGACCTTTTCCACATACTTTCGGAGGTTGCATTTATCCACCAACTCCTTCACTGCCGGCTCTTCCAGGATGGCATCGTCTAAATTCAGGGTATGTTTGAACGTGAACTAGCTAAATCCACGTGTCTCAACACTAATCCCATACTTTGTCAGCTCCTCTTCAGTGAATGGAAGTTTATCCCCCTTTTCTTGTCCTGCCATGGTAGGTGCCTGTCATTACACCAGGCCAATATTAGCATTATGAATTGACTCATCACTAACAAAAACCTAAGAAAGAATGCATGTGACAATTTTTCGTGCTGCTTCAGAGGTATAAAACTTGGAAATAATTCAAAAGCAACATCTATTTCCTTCTTGCATTCTTTCCTATTTAAATTCAGTTGATCATTTTCATCCATGACTACACCTTGCTACATAACTTGGCTCTCACTTTGCTCCCCCCTCTCTTTCCTTAAGTTTTAAAGGAATCCTTCCTAGGATTAGCAAGGGAAGAAGGAGGACTCACATGGACTTTGTGGGGCGAGTTACTTGGCCAACAGCCAAGTATAGAGGTTAGGGTTATATTCACGCTGGGCATGACGATCAAGTTCACATGGTCATATGGAAGCTTGGGTGATATAGGTCAATACATCATGAAAGATGTCCCCGGAGTTGAGGCGGCTAGCAACGTGTAGTTCCTCTTCCGTAAGGAATTGGTCAATGTAAGGGTGGGCTAACACATGGTCATCTAAGTGTATGTTGCATGTAATGGCCAAAACCCTAAATGAAAGAGGTGCCACATAAGTAGGGTCGTGTTCAATTGTTTTGATTGCCCTTCTTTGCTCGACATTGGTCATGATACAATAGCCTTTTTTCTCCGATTGGAGTCGCAAGGCATACCACAGTTGTAAGAACGAAGAATCAAAGCTGGCAAGCTGCGTGAGCTCCTCCAGTTCTTGTTCAAGTGTGGAGCGAGCAGGCTTGTGGTACGAGGTAATTAGTCTTTTGAGAATGGCTTGGTCCTTTGAGATTTCTCCATTAGCGATTAATTCGGTGGAAATTTTGGGAAATTTGATGGTCATAAATTCATATTCTTCCCAAGTGCATGGCAACGCACGAACATCAGAAGCAAGGGGTTCATCGAGAAGTCTTAGGTCAAGCCTCTCATAGCTCCTAGCAAATGTGGTGAAGGTGTTATCTAACTCCTTGATGCATGTCACTACGTCATCTCCCGAGGTCTCAGCAAGATCCTTGGCCACTGAAAGGAAAGATCATCTTTTATATGAAGGCCTAAGACCTGCTAGTGGTGATGGTGCAATTGGGCTGGACAGTGATGACTCCATTGATGGCGTCATAGACGGGTCTTTGCACTCAGAAGCACTTTGACTCCAGTAGCATAGGAGGTGTGCTGCATTCTATCTGAGCCGGCATGGGGGTGCTCAACTTCTTTGATTTGGATAATTCTGGGGCATCTCGATTTGGATGATAAATGTGTTGGGATTCATTAATCACAACCGGTGCTGGTCCAGCTTGCTTTGCAGCCTGGACTCCGTATGTGCAAGCCTCTCTAGCTGGAGTGAGGTTGCTTAAAGTTGAGCCTCTTGAATGTCCACTCTTAGGCATCCATATCCAAGGATTGCCCTCATAGTATCCTTGTGCTCGCAAGAGATCTTTGGGAATCCATCGCAGCATGGTCGTGCGCCTACGTCGATAGCATCTGAGCCACCTCTTAGGCTTTGACTGCTGATAGTTTTTGCGTTTAGAAGCACGTTTCTACGGTTTACAAGGAGGTGGCCCTTGTTGTTTTGGCACCCATATGAGCATGGACTCCTTGTCCTTGTGAATGGCCTTGGTGGGCTTGGTTCTAGCAATTTGAGCATGGGGTGAGATATCACAGCCCTTCTCCCTAGGCTTGGTTATAGGCATGGTCGTAGGGGTCTCTATCAGTGGCTTTGCAATTGTAGAAGGATCAAGATAACCCTTGTTGAAAAAGTAGTCACTATGCGCACATTGCCTATAGCAAGATGGATGCGATCTAGGTTATAGTCCACATTGTAGTTTGTCTGCTTTTTAAAAATGCGACCTAGTAGTGACTTATTACGGGCCCCTTTAGTGTTTGGCAACACATAAAAGAAGACTGGTATACTTTCAGACTCGATAGAGACAGTCACTTTGGATTTTCCTAAGAGTGAGTAAGTGTTGCCCCCAAATGCGCTGAGTTTAGTGTTTGTGGGCTGTAATTTAGGTTGACCAATGCGTGTCCAATGGTTATGCGTCAAGATATTATAGTCGGCACCTTCATCGCGATCAAGGCGTCAAAAGAATACGTTCGTTCTGCAGTGACCGTGATTCATAGGTAGGCAGGTGCCACTGCTTCTTCATCTTGATCTGTCAGTTCGATAACAGTGGCCATGCAGACGTTGTCAGGGGCTTCAAGCATAGGTGGCTCATGCAATGGATGGGAAGGAGGATAGTACTTTTTCATGAAACTGCCATTGAAAAAGCCTATTCCTTCACCTTTGACCGTCTCCAATTCAACATTGCATGTTCTACTAATTGTATGTACTCGGAAAGGTCCTAGTCCTCAAAATTTCATTTTCTATTTGTGACCCTTCACAGAGTTGTGACAAATGCGGGATCTAGAGCATGGCAAAACCGGAAGCTATGGAGGATGAAATGAGAAGTGTGGACTCATGATGGAGAAGACAAGGACACTGTTTGTTACACAAGTGAATTAGGTTCCAAGATTGAGACTTGGACTCATAAACACAATCTTGTGTATGTGGACAATGACATTGACACTTCACTGATAAGAAAAGAGTACTATCATTGCATTAAGAAAGGAAGCAAGTACAATGCTTTATAGGAAAGTAGGAAACTACAGTAGGCACCATTGTGCATATGGGATAAGTTAGCCTACATATCCTTGACCCTGAAGCTCCATACAAAGTGGCCGTTTAGTGAGTGTGATTGCTGAATCTCAACACCCCTCCTCAATCACAACTAGAAAGGCACAAAGTGTGTAGAGGCTGTAATGAGAACCACCTGCAAAGTGTGGGCATACCACAGACATGGCAAAACACCAGAGGCTGTCACAGAAAAAGGCTAAGTGTGGGTACCATAAACATGATGGACATCCAGAGGCTGTAACAGGGGCCTCACAAAGTGTACAGGGACTGTAATGCCAAGTTACATAAGGATTTTACAAAGCTTATGGCAGGAAGCATTAGGGCAAGGAAAATACAAGGCTATTAAAACAGTCTATCAGAATTATGAGAGTACAAGGATTGATGAGTCTTGTCCTTCCGATCCTGGTGGTCTTCATCTTCATCTTCTTCTTCCTTTGCTCCATTTTCTTCTTCTTCTTTGACTGCGACTAGATAGGCCTTTTGGGATCTCTTTCTTGCGTGGCAGAACTTCTCGGTGTGTCCGGTCCTTTTCCAGAAGTCACAGAAGAGCTGATCCTTCTTGCCTTTGTACCTGTTGCCAACATATAATGCATGCTCATCTCTAGAGGTACTTGGTTCTTCTTTGGTTTTTAGCTTCTTTTCTTCTTCTAACAGTGATGCCTAGATATCAACAAGTTCAGGATTTGGCATGTTGATTAAAGTTGTTGATACATTATTATATTCAGGAGGCAAGCTTTAAGTAGAACACCGATGCAAACATCTTCATCCATTTTAATGTTGATGCCTGCAAGTTGGGTTAGGAGTCCTTCCATGTAATTGAGATGTGTGGCAAGTGATGTGCTGGACTTTATTTCAAGCCTGAAGAACTCAATCAAGAGACCATACTTTGATGATTTAGATTGTGCACCGAACAGGGTGTCAAGTCTTTTCCATGTATCCTATGAGGTCTCACAGTTATCCACATGATGGATATAACTGTCGTCTAGCTCCAATTTGATAATGGCCTGGGCTCTGTCATCATTCTTTTTCCAAGTAGTTGCAAGGTCCGCGTCCCAAGGTTTCTTCTCTTTGCCATTTGTGATGGCCCAGAGACCCTTCTTCATCAGGATGAGCTTGATGTGGGTTTGCCAAGTGTGGAACCTGACTCCTTTGAATCGAGCATTTGGAGAGTCTTTGCCCATGTTAGACTTACGGGAACAGTAGCAAATCAACTTCAGACTTATTAGATTTGAGCAACAGAATTGGTTGAGAGACACAAGTGCTAAAAAACACTAACTGAGTGTCAATGAATACCAAATCTGCAAAAGTCTTTTACTCTTTTAAAATCCAAGTGATCTTCCCCTTCTTGATTTGATACTGATACCTTCAAATCTGAGTGACAGTACTTTAATGAACTTCAGAGAGTATTTCTCAGTGATTAAAATCACTGTTGATAACTTCAGTGAGAGAAACAGTGAGAAATGTCAGAATTTTGAAGCTTTGGCTATGGCTTCTGCATTAGGGTTTCTGGGGGCAGCCTGGTTTTTTGCTGATTGCAGGAGCTACAGTGGATCATTTTCAAAAATTTTTATATGCCTAGGAAGCTGACTTCATGGGCTATCAAAACCCCATGATAATCGTCAACATCGTGGACTGTATACAGCACGCAGGCAGCTCGAACGTAAGCAGGCGCAGTTCTGACATATTTCTGCGATTTCCGCAATGCTGGAGCCAGGGCGCAGTAATGCAGTCAATTTTTGTGCCAGGATGAAGCGCCTTGAGCAGAGGAACAACTCCCTAGAAGAAATCGTGGGCTGAAATGGCCTGGTTGAAGAGTTATGGAAGCTCCAAGTAAGGTAGGTCCTGTCTGGCTATGGCAGACACAGAGCAGAGATTGAGGATTTTCACAATGCTGAGCTCCAGATGGTCCAATGTCCTGGATTGATGTGATACAAGGAAGCTTTGTGAGTTGGGGAATACTTTTCCAAAAGGAAGCTCCAAGAGATTTGACCTGTGGAGTGAGGTATAAGCAGCTCAATCTTACAGGGTGTTGCTGGCTATGGCTGCCATGGAAGCTTCAGTGAGAGTAGAGTTGGGAGATGAAGTCATGAGCTGACATTGAGCTAGACTGAGGTTAAAAGGAATCAAGAGAGGCTAGAGAAGCAATGCCATGCCCAACTGGGCTCTGATACCATGTGAAAAATGCGGGATCTAGAGCATGGCAAAACTGGAAGCTATGGAGGATGAAATGAGAAGTGTGGACTCATGATGGAGAAGACAAGGACACTGTTTGTTACATAAGTGAATTAGGTTCCAAGATTGAGACTTGGACTCATAAATACAATCTTGTGTATGTGGACAATGACATTGACACTTCACTGATAAGAAAAGAGTACTATCATTGCATTAAGAAAGGAAGCAAGTACAATGCTTTATAGGAAAGTAGGAAACTGCAGTAGGCACCATTGTGCATATGGGATAAGTTAGCCTACATATCCTTGACCCTGAAGCTCCATACAAAGTGGTTGTTTAGTGAATGTGATTGCTGAATCTCAACAAGAGTATAGTAGAACAAGGTCCCCCTGATCAAAGTTGCACTGTTTGACATGCTTGTCAAACCACATCTTTCTTCGTGCCTTGTCACAAATCAGAGCGTGGGTGGCTAAGAGTCGAGTCTTCGTGAGACTCTAACTCCACTAAGTAGTTGGTCCAAGCCTCTCTTCCCTCCCAACGCTCCTGGGCTGCTATCATTAAGCTAGGGACAAAGAACTCTAAGGGTAGAATGGCCTCCGTTCCATAAGTAAGCCTAAAGGGCGGCCTAAAGGGTGTCTGTCCTATAGCCATCTTATAAGCTGCACGATAGGCCCACAAGGCCGCCATTAATTTGTTATCCCAGTCACTTCATGATGTGGATACCACCTTCATAAGCACATTGACTAGGATTTTATTCGTGGATTCTTCTTGGCCATTTTCTTGAGGGTAGTAGGGTGAGGACCGTCTATGAATGATTAGGAAGGTCGAGAGCAGGTGGGATATCACTTCATTAATGAAGTACGTGCCCTGATCACTTACTAGTTCAATTGGACAACCAAAACGTGAAAAGACTTGCTCCCACAAGAACTTTTCAGTGGTTCTAGTGTCGTTCTTCCTAGTGGCTCATGCCTCTGCCCACTTCGTCAGGTAATCAGTTGCCATAATGATGTAGTGTGCCTGGGAGTATTGTGCTGCAGGACTGATAGGTCCAATGAAGTCAATGCCCCATTTTTCAAAGGGCTTTCATGCTATTATGGGGGTCAACTCCATCTTATCCTTGCGCACAGGCACCTTAGTCCTTTGGCACTCATCGCAATGTTTTACAAATTTAGCAGCATCATGGAATAGGGTGGGCCACCATAGTTGGGATTGTAGCACCTTATAGGCTATTGTATCCCTACTAAAGTGTCCTCTAGCTATTCCACCATGCGCTTCTCTCAATACATCGTGCATCTCATGCTCACACACACATCTACGCAAAAAACTGTCTTGTCCTAGCCTATAGAGTTGTCCAGCGATCAATTGGTATGGCTGGATCTTTAAGATAAGTCTTCTTAGCCTGGCTTTCTTAATAGGTCTCTCAGGTAGACCGTTCTCTAGCACTTGAACTACATCATTGGCCCAATATGGCGTCAGATCGACTCTAAACAAGTCTCTTTCGCTAGATAGGCCAAAGAGATGAGCATCCGGTAGGTCGTCAGGTATGCCTTGTCTAGCAGCTTCTCATGTGGGTATGCGGGACATGTGATCAGCCATGTAGTGCTGCTTTCCCTTACGTACAACCACAGAGAAATCGAATTCCAACAAGAGAAGTAACCATCTAGCTATGCGACCTATAGTGCAGGACTTGTTCATGAGATAAAGCAAGGCTTGATGGTCAACAAAAAAGACGAAGGGGGTGGCCAACAGATAATGCCTGAATTTCTTTACAGCAAACACCATGGCTAACCCTTCCCTTTCTGTAGTGGAATAGTTCATCTCCATTTCAGTGAGCTGCCTGCTGGTAAAACTCATGGGGTAATCTAGGTTATGCTCACCAGGCTGGCATAGAACAGCTCCAATAGCAAACTTAGAGGCATCTATGTGTACATGAAACGTTATGCTCCAGTCTGGGGCTCGTAAGATTGGTGCAGTGGTGAGAGCCTTCTTCAACTCTTCATGTGCATGCTGGCATTCCTCAGTCCACTCGAATACGATCAATAGCTTGTACAATGGTCTAGCAATCAGTGCGTAATTCAGTACAAAGCTTTGATAGTATCCCATATGGCCTAAGAAACATTGAACGCCCTTGTAGTTAATGGGTGGTGGTAGGTCGACAATGACCCTGACTTTTGAGAAGTCAGTGGCAATGTCGTTCCTTGACACTACGTGCCCTAGGATACATCTGTGCTTCACTTAGAAGTGGCACTTTAAGGGGTTCAGCGAGAGGTTGTATAACACCGACACCGTTCAAAGACAGCTCTCAACTTTTCTAAGTGTTCGGCCCAACTAGAATGTACGCATAAGTCGTCTACGAACACCTCTAGCTTGTGTCTAAGCATATCCTTGAAGATGGTGAACATTAATCATTGAAAGGTCGCAGGCGCATTCATTAGCCCAAAGGGCATAACGATGTAGGTGAATACACCCCACTCCGTGGTGAAGGCAGTCTTGTGCTTGTCGTCAGGGTGCACTTGCACTTGATTATAGCTAGAGAAGCCATCCAGGAAGCTGTAGGATTCTTTGTCTGCTACCCTCTCCAGCATGTGCTCGGTATATGGTAAGGGATAGTTGTCCCTCTTCGTAGCGGCATTAACTTTCTTGTAATTCATGCACACTTGAATTTTACCATTCTTTTTCATAACAATCACTATAGGTGATACCCAATCCGTGTGCTCAATCTCATATATAAATCCTGCCTTCAGGAGCTTATCGATTTCCTCCTTCACTGCATAGGCGTGTTTGGGATTCATAGGGTAAGGTCTTTGCTTTGTTGGCATCGCATCTCGAACCATTGGGATATTATGGGTCACAACCCTAGGATTGACTCGTTTAAGTTCCTCCAAGGACTAGGCAAACACGTCGACATACTCTCGTAGGAGAGCAACAAGTTGAGCCTCCTCATCCTTGGTCAAGTCGTCGGCAATGAACACAGGTCGAGGCTTCTCGCCTTCCCCTGCCAAGTTGACTTCCTTGAGCTTGGCGGGTCCCTCAATCGGCTTACTGGTTTGCCCTTGTCTCTTTGTTCCTAGCAGAATCACCACTCTATCACCCTTCTTAAACTTTGCGAAGCGTTTGGGGAGATCCTGCGGCTTCTTTTGCCTCTCTGCTTCTGAGTCCTTAGTTCACTTCTTGGCCTCCTCCTTTACCCATTTGCGCCTTAGGTGGACTAGCAAGTCCCCTTTGGTGCGTCTGACCTTAGAGGGTTGGGGTATTTTGGGATCATTCTCCATACTGACTTCTGACTCCGAGTTAAACTCACATCCCTCGCTTGAGGAAGGAGTTTTGCCAGGGGGTCGTAATTCAGTAGGTGTATCCGTCTTAAGCACTAGAACTACCAATGGTTGTGCTACTCCTGCCTGCTCGTAATCCATGGCTCCTATGTGCTCCAACTAGGATCGATCGCACTCCATCCGCATGACTCCTCTTTCATTTCAGCCTGCCCTTTTCCTTTTAGGCCTAGAGTCTGCCTTGATCTATTCGATCGTTCTCCCTTCAGTGTCATATTCTATTGTGTCTAACTCTTCTTCACTCTCATCTCCAATAGAGTAGTAATCCTCGTACTCCTCATCATCAAAGTCTTGCTCCTCTGATTGCTCGTCATCCCCCAGGCTTTCCTCTCCAATCTCCTTTTTGTCAGTGACTAAAGTCCAATTGTATAATAGGTTCAGGTCATGAATTTTGGTCCATTTCCACTCAGGCTTAGCCAAAAGATCACTTAGGGGTTTTAGATTGGTAGCCATGTTCCCCTTCAGTTTATCAGTCAGGTACTCTATGATTTCCTTAAGCTCGAGCTTGTTGGTGGGGATATGGAACGAGACCGGTTTCCCTGGGTTATGTGAGCTTCCTGCCATCATGCAGAGTGGCACGATGGGTTCCCTTGTTGGCATGCTTGGGGATTTAGCAGCTTGCCTATATAGCTCATCCTCATATGAGAACGGTAGGTCAATGGTTGCCAAGACGTGCATCCAATCCCGCTCGTCCTCAGGGCAAGGGATGTACTTGGTTAATGACCCATAGGGTTTGCTTGCCTATGCATCACCTTTTAGCATGGTTGAGATAGCATCAAGGTTGGCTAGGGTAGTCTTCCAGGTATCCATCTCAACCCTTACCGCTTTTGTTCTATTCCCCAAGAAGATGAGATTGTTACCCCAATCTTCAATAACTCGAGCGTTCCTCATCCAGGGTCGGCCTAGCAGTATGTCGTAGTCCACTCCCTTCATGACAATGAAGTTCACAGAAAACTACACTGCTGCGACCTTCACTGGCCAGCTCTTTAGAACCCCGAATGGTCTGACCTTCATTCCGTTGGCCAATGTGACATTGAACCTAGCCATTTCTATGGGTGGGTTTCTGAGAGTGGAGTCTTGAGCCTAGAATGTGCCTAAAATTTGCCAAAAAATCTGGAATTTAGGGGAAAAATCTTCAACATCGAAGGCGGCGGCTGCAGCTAGGACGATTTTAAGCACCAAGTGAAAGATGGCTTTCAAAAGGCGCTCGAGCGACACTTGTGGATTTTTGATAATTTTTCCGACTACCGTGCAGGATGCCGGGAGCTACCAGTCAGTGCGGGATGCTGTGACGGACGCGCACGATTTTTCAGAGGTCGAATCAGAGCCCGGACACAGAAGATGCTAGAAACTGGCCAAGAATGAAGAGGTGGATAAAAATTAAGGCCAAAGGGGGTGCCCTTTGGGAGGAGGCATCCCCCCCCCCCCCCCCCCCCCCACCCCTTTTTTTCCCACGAAGGTGGCAGCATAGCGTTGCCATGAACAGCGAGCGCAAAAAACGCCCCCCCCTCCCCCCCACAAATCAAGCATGGAGTATCAAAGCAACACATACAACACACATTAGCCAGCAATTCCTCCTTCTTTCCTGATTATATCGCTGGTCTTCGCACGAGATATGGCTGACGGAATGGAGAGATCAGAATCTAGTATTTCTCTCTCCTCCCTCTCTCTCTCCTCTTTATGGGTTGTTCATGCGCACTATCTTGAAGGAGGAATCGGGAGGGAGATTGAAGGAAACGATGATGGAGATT
Organism: Lygodium microphyllum; assembly: GCF_053477565.2. Taxonomy (NCBI): domain Eukaryota; kingdom Viridiplantae; phylum Streptophyta; class Polypodiopsida; order Schizaeales; family Lygodiaceae; genus Lygodium; species Lygodium microphyllum. Next base: position 60,494,129 of record NC_141139.1, on the reverse strand, counting down.
GCTGGAGATGCTCAAGATTGATGTGCAATATTGGATTGAGAGCAATGGAGGCTCCGTCCGCTAGTCGCACAATCATTTAATGCGTCTCGGGTTTCGTAAAAACACGGTATGACTATTTTTTTATGAAGGAAATAAAGGCTTTTTGGTATTTTATGATGGAAATGATGTTTTTATTTGATAAAAATTTGTTTGAGTGCTGATTGCATCATGATTAATTGCCGTTTATAAAAAAATTCTGATTTTTCAATGATTTACATGGGCTATTTAATTTCAGCAAAACCCGAAATGCGGTTTTTAAGCGGTAAAATGATAGTTTTGTCGTTTCGGGTGGGTAAAATATGTTCCTATAGGGGAAAAATGAAAAGTAAATTGAATGTTAATACGCTAAAGTGATTGAAACAAAAAAATCAGAAAATAGCATATTTTATTGACCAATAAATCAAGAAAATAGAGAAAATAAGGGGAAAAATAGAAATATGCCTCACAAAAATAAGGAAAAATATAATGAGTGTTTGTGGATGTATGGTAGTGGCAAAGCATGAGGTTTAGCCTCAGTTTGCCCTATCTCTTTGTCAAAGTTTGTGATTTACCACTTTTCATACATCAAAACATGATAAAATGAACCTCTATACCTATGCAACGAAAGCAATACCTAAACGTAGGGGGGTGGGATGTTTGAGTGGTGTGATTTGTGTGCTGATTGTTGCTAATTTTCTGATGCTTATCATGATATAGAGTTTGTTGTATTTTAATTAAGAGGATAGTAGCACAAGTGTGGTCTCGCTGCTATCCTTACATCGCCGCAACGAGTTAGTGAATGAGCATTGAAAAGCTTGGTTGTGCACAACACGTTTTTGATTGAAAATTATGTTTGAGCACTTTAGGATCATCCACTTTTGCATGTGCATGTCAACCATGGTGTCAGAATACAAAGAACTAGATGTATAACACTTGTTTTTGATTAGATGACCCACGCTTGAGTGTGGAAAGGCAACCTAAGCCGTAGGATAGATGTTCGTTTCTTGGGGGATTATTTGGTAAGGACACATGGTATCTCCTGGAATACTCTCAAAATGAAAGATTGGAGTTTGTCCGTTTGTTCTATATGTTGAGCAGCGCATTAAGGGGCCAATCCCTGCGATGTAGGAGAGTTGCAGTGGGGCCTCGGTGATTCCACCGAGAGGTTGCCTCCCATGTATGTGATTATCTTGGCATTTATTACCAATGTGTATGGGTTCTCCCTCTGTGGAGTTTATAGAAAGGGAGACGTTGGACTACAAAACTATAAATGCATATGTTAGGCTTTATGACAGTTCGTTCTTTAGCAGCAAATAGATGCTTGTGGTCCATGAGGCCATGTTGGTGTGGTTGTCTGTCATGAGCATGAGGTCGGGCTAGTGCTATAGCCAGTGTCGGCCCATTTTAGGTCCCTTCTGTGGTGTGTCTGCTCTGGGAGCTACCAACAAGTGGTGGTTCTCGAATCTAGGGTTTTTAGGGACCAAAAAGTTAGTTTATGTCCTCTGACAAGGACCGTCAAGCCGAAATACAAAAAGCAGAACGTACTGAGAGGGCTAGACGGCGGTTGGAGATTGTAAGATGCTATTCTCCTCAAAGGAGCAGCTCGATACGCATAAATGTTGAGATGACAAGCTCAACACATGCAGACATTGATGATGGACCGTCTGGTTAGATGGGTCCACATGTCTACACTTAGCATATCGGTGGTCATTATGACTCTCACATACTGACTCATTACTTATTATATTCAGGTTGTTACACCTATTTACAGCTGGCATAGTTATAGCGCCAATCGACTAGTGTAGTCGGTTATGCATTGTTTGACTTAGTATGCCACTTTCCTTTATGTTGTATCTTATCTATACTTTGTGTACATTGTAAAGAGTGTGGAAGAAGAAGAAGAAACTAGCAAGAAAACGTTTTGGCCTCCATCTCTCTTCTTGTCTCTTGAGTGAGCTTCTCCTTGTGCATTCTCTGTGTGTTTGATGCAGCATCTTGAGCAAGTCCCCCCACCACGCGATTCTTGACATGGTATCAGAGCCGCGCCACTAAGAGAGGCTGATTTCGAAGGCTGAAGTAAAGGAGAAGAAGCAAGGTTCGAGCAAGCAAGCCTCGGGTAAGAAGCTCTCCCATTCTTCCACTCTTTCTCTTGGACAGTGCCTGTGGAGGCACCAGAAGTAGGGCAGAGCAAAAATCTCAGATTGCAGTGAGATTTGGTGTGTGCGAAGAGTGTTGTGTATTTCTGCAGATTCGCCCTTTAGGGCTCTCCCACAGTTATTTTGGGCATCTGACACCGTTTCAGGCCCTGTTTTAGAGCCGCAAGGTTGCGGACACCAGTTTCAGGATACACTGTGATTTTGACTGTTTTGACTGAAAGTGGGTGCGCAGGTTATAGATTGTGAATCTGTAATTCTTAAGATGTTTGCAGGAAGCAAATATAAGGTTTGTTTGCAAGCAGGTTGCAGATTGCATGTACTATTGAGCAGACAGTGAAAAAGGCTGTCTGGTATATTGATGTGCACTACAGGTTGAGGGTTACAGAAGATTTGCTTGTTGTTTGGTATTAGTTTTGTGATAATGGCAGAGAACAGTGGAAGCCCCATCATTGAGAAGCTCGACAAGAACAACTACCCTTCATGGAAGTTCCGCGTCACGAACTTCCTTATTGGAAAAGGCCTCTACGAGTTTGTTTCAGGTGAAGAAAAGGAGCCGGAGGTGAGTGATCCTCCAACTGCAAAAGAGACAAAGGCACGGAAGGAATGGAATGCAAAAGACAAGAAGGTCATGTATTGGCTGTCTGTAGTAATTGACAATAATATGCTGGGACATATTAGAAATGTAGAGAATTCATATGCAGCCTGGACCACACTTGAAAGTATGTTTTCCGTAAATACAAAGGCACAAAAGATTCAACTCAAGCAAGAGTTGAATACATTGAAGAAAGGGAAGATGTCTATCAATGAGTATGCACTGAAGGTAAGGAGCATTGCAGACGCATTGGCAGTGATTGATGCAATGCCCGATGATGATGATTTGGTGTCGTCTACCTTGGGTGGACTTAACAATGAAAAGGCTTGGAAGCCTTTTGTAACTTCCGTATATGTCAGAAAGCCATTTCTAGATTTCGATGAGTCGGTCTCCCTTATGTTCTCATTGAAGAGATCAACATGCAGAGTGAGACATCTGAAAGAAGTGGTAAACAGGTCCTGGCAGATTCTCTTCAAGAGGCTGTGGTACAGGACATGGTAGTGACAACCAGCAAAACAGATTGAATCAACAATTTGGCGATATGCAGGTTTCAGGAGGTCGTGGTAACTTTAGAGGTAGGGGGAGCTTTAGAGGAAGAGGTGGATGTCAGAACGGAGGTTCTAACAACTTTGGTATTGTGTGTCACCACTGTGGCAAAACAGGTCATATTGCAGCCCAATGTTATTCTAAGAAAGATGATATTTATAGTGGTAAGTTGCAGTAAGGAAACTATGCATCGTCTTCACGACAGAATGAAGACCAAAATGAACGTCTGTTTGTTATGCAGCATATGCTAAATGCTATTACAGGAAAGGGAACACATGATGATGTTTGGTATGTTGATTTAGGTGCATCCAAATTCATATGACCAGCCAAGCAGAATGGTTTGGAGAGATGCAGGATTTGCAAAATGCAGGTTATGTGCAAATGGGTGATGATTCATGCCACCCAATTTCACACATTGGAAAAGTTTCCTTGTCCTTACATGATGGTAAGACAAAGAGTCTTTCAAATGTATTACATGTGCCATCTATTACAAAGAACTTGGTATCAGTCGTTCAAATGGTAGAGCAAGGGCTGCAAGTCAGATTTAATGCAAAGGGCTGCTTTGTAGAAGACTTCAATGACAAGTGCAGGTTGGTAGTAAAGGGAAGTAGAGTTGGACTGGATGCTGGAATTCCTACTATGAATGCTGCTATGTATGCCAAATGAAAAGATGTTGTTGCAGATATTGAAATTTGGCACAAACCATTAGACATGCAAATGTACAAAGGCTGAAATTAATGCAGTCCAAAGGGTTGGTTACAGGTTTGCCTACATTTAGAGTTGCAGAATTTCATAAGGTATGCGAACATGTCAGTTTGGTAAGCAGGCAAGACAACCCTTTTCACATGATAGAGATGTAAGTAGAAATATCCTTGATGTTGTGCATACAGACATTTGGGGGCCTACACAAAATGTATCTCTTGGAGGCAATTCATACTTTGTTACATTCATTGATGATTGTTCTAGAAAGCTGTTGGTATATTTTATGAAGGAAAAGAGTGAAGCGTTTGAGCACTTTAGAACTTTCAAGGCTGCAGTTGAAAGAGAAACATGCTTGAAAGTAAAGTGCTTGAGGTCAGATTGAGGGGGAGAGTACCTCTCGAATGAGTTCAGTGATTTTCTGAGGTCTCATGGGATAAATAGACAGTTCACATGTAGATATACCCCACAACAAAATGGGGTTGCAGAAAGGAAAAACATGCATATTGCAGAAGTTGCACGTGCCTTGACAGCTGAAAAGAATATGCCTAAGAATTTTTGGTCTAAGGCTATTCATATTGCTATTTATATTATGAACAGAACTCCCACAGCTGCAGTTCATGGGATGGCTCCTGAAGAATGCTTTACTGGCAAGAAGCTTGATGTATCGCACTTGAAGGTATTTGGCTGTGTTGCATATGTTCATGTGCCAGATGAGCTATGGAAGAAGCTTGATCCAAAGGCAAAAAAATGTGTTTTTATTGGATACTCTTTAGAGCAGAAAGAGTATCACTGTTATAACCCTATCACATGTAAGTTCAGAGTGAGCAGGGATGTCATCTTTGATGAAATGAGCAGTTGGTATACATCTAGTGGTGATGCATTGGATGATGATGATGATCATGACACTCATGTGCAGGCTGAAAAGCAAGAATCACGGACTCTTAGTGGACCAGAGATATCATTTGGTAGTCCTTGGTCTGGGAGACTAAGGAGTACCTCTACATCTTTAGGTGCATCTAGTAGCACTACAGGTAAAGACAAAGGAAAGAATAAAGTGTCAGATGGCATTGATGTAGTTCTTGATGGAGACTCTAGTGGCTTAGAGAGCTTGGATGATGAGCTTGGTATTCCTTCTGTCAGGACACCAGGTGTACAGAGAGCTTATAGTAATGTAAAGGCTCCATTGAGTGATCCGGTGGTACGCAGATCTAGCAGGGTCAGATACCCTGTTAAAAGATTTGGTTTTGAAGGTTGTGCGACTCACCATTATGCTTATATGGTGAAATTAGTTGAGGATGTTGAGCCCACATGTTTTGGGGAGGCTGTTGGTCATGATTATTGGGATGCAGTAATGGATGAGGAGATGGCTGCATTAGAGGCCAATAAGACTTGGGATCTAGTATCATTGCCGAAGGGAAAGAAAGCTATTGGATGTAAGTGGGTTTATAAGATTAAACACAATGCACATGGTTCTATTAGTAGGTACAAAGCTAGGCTGGTTGCAAAAGGCTATGCCTAGACATATGGCATAGATTATGAAGAAACCTTCAGTCCAGTTGCTAGGATGGCAACTGTCAGATGTGTGATTGCTTTGGCAGTAGTAGCCAAAGGTTGGAGGCTGCAGCAAATGGATGTGAAGAATGCCTTCTTGCATGGTGATTTGCAGGAAGAAGTGTATATGGATCAACCAGCAGGTTATGAAAATTTAGAGCATCCCACGTATGTGTGCAGGTTGAAGAAGGCACTCTATGGGCTCAAGTAAGCACCTAGAGCATGGTCTGACAAGATCAGAGAGTATCTTGTCAATATTGGCTTTTATGTTTCTGATGTTGATCACTCACTTTATGTGAGAAAGGGAGATGCATGTTTGGTCATCATAGTCATCTATGTGGATGACTTGATTATTACAGGTGATAGTGATAGTGGGATTGCTGAAGTCAAGGATTTTTTGAAGAAGAAGTTTAAGATAAAGGATGTAGGTGAGATAAGGTACTTCCTTGGCATTGAGGTGATCAGATGTGATGATGGTATATGGCTATCCCAAAGACAGTATGGCTTGGATATGTTGTCCAAGTATGGTATGACAGCATGCAAACCACTTTCAGTCCCGTTGGAGCAGAATGTAAAGTTGAGTGCTAATGTTGGGGATGAGATAGAAGACCCTACTATATTCAGGAGGATAGTGGGGAGTTTGATCTACATGACCATTACAAGGCCAAACTTGAGCTACACTATTGGTCTTGTGAGTCAGTTTATGCGAGTACCTAGAAAGCCACATTTGGATGCAGTCAGATGCATATTGAGATATGTGAAGTCCACATTACATTATGGACTTTTCTATGAGACAGGTATAGATGTACAGATGTTTGGATACACAGATGCAAATTGGGCTAGTAGTATGTCTGATATAAGATCTACCAGCGGATACATGTTCTCTCTTGGTAGTGCAGCAGTTGCTTGGAGCAGCAAAAAGCAATCTACAATTGCTTTGTCGAGTACAGAGGCTGAGTATAGAGGTGCTGCTGTTGCAGCATGTGAGGTAGTATGGCTACAAAAGTTAATGGCTGATTTGGATGTGCAGATGGAAGGTCCAGTTGTCATTTATTGTGACAACATGAGCAGTATACAGTTGGCTAGAAACCATGTGTTCCATGCCAGGACAAAACATATTGAGGTACACTACCACTTTGTGAGAGAGAAGGTACTAGTAGGTGAGATTGACTTGGTGTATGTCAGCACACAGGATCAGATAGCTGACATCTTCACGAAGGCATTGGGTACAAAGAAGCTTCAAAAGTTTCGAAGCTTACTTGAAGTTGCAGAGATGGAGTTGAGCTTGAGGGGGAGTGTTGAGATGACAAGCTCAACATATGCGGACATTGATGATGGACCGCCTGGTTAGATGGGTCCTTACATCTACACTTAGCACGTCGGTGGTCATTATGACTCTCACATGGCCCCACTGACTCATTACTTATTATATTCAGGTTGTTACACCTATTTACAGAGCTGGCATAGTTATAGCACCAATCGACTAGTGTAGTCGGTTATGCATTGTTTGACTTATTATTCCACTTTCCTTTATGTTGTATCTTATCTATACTTTGTGTACATTGTAAAGAGTGTGGAAGAAGAAGAAGAAACCAGCAAGAAAACGTTTTGGCCTCCATCTCTCTTCTTGTCTCTTGAGTGAGCTTCTCCTTGTGCATTCTCTGTGTGTTCGGTGCAGCATCTTGAGCAAGTCCCCCCACCACACGATTCTTGACAATAAAAGGCAGTGGTCTTAGTAACCCAACTGCTACACATAGTCCTTTAGGTGTAGGAGGAAGCGCAAGTTCTTCCTCTCTTCCACCAAGTCACCCTACTTCAAGTGGGGGTGTGATCCCATCAGTGTAAACTCCTATTGTCAATCTGATTGTCGTCATGGCACAACCCATTGCAATTCCTGCAGGGACGCCGGATCTGCTAGCTTTAGGAGTTCCTTTGCCCATTTTTAATGGGTTAGCTAAAGAAGATGTGGAGTTTCACATTTGTGAATTCCAAAGATTAATGTTTAATTACCGCATCCAAGATGAGGGACATCTTATAATGTTCTTTAACATGACGTTAAAAGGAAGGGCTGCAGTATGGTATCATAGCATAGAGACTAGAACCATAACTACAATCGATCAATTTTATGTAGCTTTCCGAGGAGAATATACCCCTGAAAGAGGTGGCCAATACTGGTTGCGTGTTTTGAATGTAACATGCCAAGAACCCCATGAGAATGTGAAAGCCTATGCCAAGAAGCTTAAGGAAGTGTTTTGTAAGTTACAAACTTATATTCCTATTCCGCTGGCTGCCCAATTGCAATACTTCTTGCATGGATTGGATTTCAATATTCAGGTACAATTGAGCAGTGTGGCTTTGGCTGATATAGACAACGCCATCACACAGGCATAAGGAGTAGAGTCACGATTACAAACGGCCTACTCCTCTCGAACAAATCTTAATGCGGGTCTAGTACCTAGAGGCAATTTACCATTGATAAATGGAAGTCAAGGGATGCCTATGAATAACCCTAATGGGAGAGGAAGCATGGTTCAAAATGTACCTTTGCTGCCAGCTCCTCCCAGTGTGACTATGCCTATGGCTAGTCAGTTGGCTCCACCAAATGTTGGAGGCCAAGCTTCGAACCCTAATGTTGTTCCTGTGAGTCAACAGCCAATGCCCAATCAAATTGTTAGGCCAATGGAACGAAGGATAGACGATCAAGGCTATGAGTCGAGTGCCTCTAATGTCCTTGGCAAAGTTAAGGATATGATGAAGCACTACACTGACATGATTGCTGAACAATATCGGCAAATAGATGTTGACGTCAATTTCTTGAAGAAGCAGCATAATCTGATAGGGAGTCGACGTCCTGAAGAGGGTGCTCCCTCAAGATTCAACTGTAAGTGGTGTGGCAGACAACATTTCCCAAGAAACTATCCAAATGTTAAATGTGATATTTGTGGGAAGTCGGGCCACTTAGCCGCTACCTATTGGAGTAAGATTAGTTCCCTCCAACAAGGGAGTAAACAGCCAGGTCTAGTTAATCATAGAGCGCAAGGTAGTATCCTCCAGCAAAATGATGGACCAAGACAAATATTGCAAAGGGGAAAGGCCACTATAGAGGAGTTGCCATAAGGCAATGGAGTCAGCCTTATCGAGGTTGTACGCATCAATGGTGCTGAAACCTCTAACCTACGAGCCGTGACAAGAGGCCAAAAGGCTAAAGAGGGTGATAAAGATAATGCAAAACTGGTCGAGAAAAACCCTAAGCAAGGGGATAAGGGGACGCAAGTCCTGAATCCTGGAGTGGAAGGTGGATCTCTAAGGCCTGTTGAGTGACAGAAATGTCGATCCTAAGAAGGATGAGGAAGTGCCAAGAAAGAAGGCAAGAGCTAAAAGAGAAGCACCAAAGCCAGTCCCAAGACCAAAAGAGAGAATGGTTTGGCAAGAAAAGAGAGCTTTGGCTACCTATCATGATTTTGATTTAGCAAGTTCTCTTTGCAAAGTCAAACCAGATGTAAACCTCTTACAGTTGACTAAATTATCTCCAGGAGTACACAAGGAATTCAAGAAGATCCTGCGTATTGGGTATATTCTAGAACCTTTGGGCATAGCATGAGTAGGGGAAGATTGGTTTGATCATGCTAAAAAGAATTGCCCTAGGGTTCCAGCATACGCAGATGGAATATTAGTGGAGCATGCTATCGTAGACACTGGGTCCTCCGTCAATATTATGAGTTCAGAGTTGATGGAGAGGTTGGGTCTAGGCATCCAAAAAGATGGCTCCATCCTTCTTAGAATGACTGATGATAGTCTAAGGAACCCGGAAAGGTTGTGTTACTAAAGTCCATGTTACAGTTGCAAGTGTAGAATGCTTCTTGGACTTTAGGTAGGGTGATAAGATTTGTAAGACGTCCTAGCTATCGAGTCTTGCTAGGTAGGCCTTGGATCTTATGAAGAGACTGTCAAGTCGATATACTCGCTGATCGAGTGGTTCTAGGTAGAGGTGCTAATCGAGTAATAGTCGTTGCTTACCTTGAGTCTCCTCAGAGTGAGAGAGCTCCTTAATCCTCTACTGAATTAGAAACAGCAGATGATCCATCTGGTAGTGAGACATCATCTAGTGATGAATCTAAAGAGGGCTCCACTACAGAGGATATTTATCAGATAACTCTAAATGAGCCGATAGAGCCGCAAGATAGGATAAGAGACGCGGATGTGATTGAGTTGGACCTTGGCACGCCGAATGATTCGCGGCCAATTAAATTAGGTTCCATGCTCAGTTCAACAGAAAGGGAGGACTATGTGTCCTTGATTGAAGAATTCCGTGACATCTTTGCTTGGAGTTATGACGACGAGCTGAGAGGCATTCCTCCCAGCCTCGCTGTTTATACTATTCCTGTAAAAGAAGGCAGTCGTCCTATGCATCAGAAAGTAAGGCGTATGCCTTTTGAATTGAGGGACGGGCTCTTTGAGGAGTTACAGAAGTTACAAAAAGCTGGTTTAATCTTCCCTGTACAGCACATAGAATGGTGTTCACCATTTGTCATGAGGAAGAAGAAAAACAACCAGATCCGACTATGTGTAGATTTTAGAGAGTTGAATAAGCAGACGATTAAGGATTACTAGACATTGCCATTTATTGACCAGATTTTGGATCAATTAGCGGGTAGGGAAATATATTCGTTTATGGATTGCTTTGCAGGATACAACCAGATGGCAATTGCAGAAGAGGACAAGTTGAAAATAACTTTCATTACTGTCTTTGGTACTTTTGCGTACCATGTGATGGCCTTTGGTTTGTGCAATGCACATGGATCATGGCAACGAACAGTAGACAAGACCTTTGGTGACATTTCCCCAGATGAGTTGAAAGTATTTATCGATGACCTAGGGGCAGCCACTGTAAGGGAAAGGATGTTGATTATCTTAAGAAAGTGCTTTGAGCGCTGTAGACGATTTTGTATCACTCTTAGCCCACGGAAGTGTGTCTTTGGAGTGCCTTATGGGCTATTGCTAGGCCATGTGGTCAGCTTAGTAGGGATCGCAATTGACCCTGAAAAGATCAGGTTATAGACACTATGAGTCCACTACGCACTCTGAAAGAGGTACATAGCTTTCTGTCATCGATAGGGTACTATCAGAGGTTTATAAATGCCTTGGCAAAAATGACGTTTCCACTAACGAACTTATTATCCTTTAGCTGTCTATTTGTATGGAGCGACCCTTGTAAGGTAGCTTTTGAGGATGTGAAACACGAGCTAGTAAAAGCACCAGTTTTAACAGCACCTAAAAGAGGGGAGGTATTCTACATATTTTCAGCAGCCACCATGCATAGTATTAGCTGCTGCTGTTTAACACAAATCTGGGAGGGAAAGTGGTATCATCCGATAGCTTTTACTAGTCTAAAATTGGGCATATCAGAAATTAACTACACCTACATGGAGAAGTTGTGCCTTGCGATGGTCTTTGCGATTAAAAAATTCAGGCACTACATCCTTTATGAGAAGGTAGTTTTCTATACGAAGGCAGAAGGGCTTAGATTGCTTATGAACAAGCTACAACCGCTTGATCGTCTGGCAAAGTGGTTAATCACTTTGCAGGAGTTCGATTATGAGATTAAGAGTAAGCCACCGAGGTTGCAGGATATTGTGGAATGCCTTGTGGATTTCGGGGAGCCAAAAGAGACTTTGGCTAAAGGAAGTGATATTGAAGAAATGTTTAAAATTGATATAGCTTCTATCCCATCTTGGTATGCTGCTATTACGCATTATCTATCAATGGGAGAGATTGGAGCTGGTTTATCAAAATCTGAAAAGAGAAAAATCAGACAACAGGCTTTGAAGTTTTCCTTGATCGCAGGAACACTATATTGGCAGGGTGTTGATGATATCTATCACCAATGTGTGATGCCTGACGAGGTTCCTTTCATCTTGGAAGAGTGCCATGACTCTGCATGTGGAGGGCACTTCGCTGGATGGTTAACAGCACAGAAAGCTTTAAGAGTTGGATATTGGTGGCCGTTCATCTTCCAAGATTCCTTTGAGTATGTTAAGAGATGTGATACTTGTCAAAGACATGACAACAGAGAGAATAGGAAACACCCCACTTACGCCTAATATGGGTATCCTTCCATTTGAGAAGTGGGGCATTGACTTTGTGGGTCCTATCACCCTGTCATCTACTACTCAGAAGAGATACATTATAGTAGCAACTGATTATTTTACAAAATGGTCAGAAGCGCGGGCAATGAGATAGGACAATGCAAAAGAGACTGCAAGTTTCCTTTTAGAGCAGATTATCTGCCATTTCGGACCACCGAAGGAACTATTGTCAGACCTGGAATCCACTTTTTGAATAAAATGATCAAAAGCTTGACTGAAGCTTGGAAAATCAAGCACAACAAAACGACCCCCTATAATCCACAAGCCAACGGGCAAGTTGAAAGTACTAATAAGCAGCTTGTGGGTATCTTGTCTAAAATAGTCTTTGAGAAGAAATGAGACTGGGACATGAAGTTGTATGTGGCAGTATGGGCATATAATACAACGTTCAAGCGAGCTACCGACCATACTCCATTTAAATTAGTTTATGGGGAAGAGTGTGTGTTACCCCTCGAAATTGAGTTGCTAACCATACGGTTTGCAATTAACCACTCTTTGGGAGACGAGGATGCACTCTTTGAACGTTTCATGACCATAGCCCACCTGGATGAGCTGAAATTGCAGAGCTTATTACACCAGGAGGTAGCTAAACGTTGGATGAAGCAGTTGCACGACCTTAAAGCAAAGAAGTATACCTTTAAAAAAGGACAATTAGTTCTGTACTACAATGCACGTAGGGAGCTGTTTCCAGGGAAGCATGAACCTGGATGGGATGGCCCCTACAAGATTGTCAAGATAGGAAAAAATAGGTCTAGGAATCTACTAGCTGATCTGCAGGGAGTAGAATTTAAAAATAAGGTTAATCTTAATAAGATTAAACCTTATTATTTCTAAGTATGCTAACACGGAAAAATGCATTGCAGGTCCATGCTGGGGCTGATTTGAGACCTACAAAAGAGCTTAAAGCTGGTTGATAGGTCGGTTAATTCCTTATTTGGAGCACCCATATCTGGAGCAGAGATACCATTAGGGGAAACTTATCTGGTGGAGAAAAGGATACAAAGTGATTGAGTAAGAAGACGGAACCTTTGTGTGGGAGATCAAAGTCTTCTGCTATCACTGCTTACGAATGTTGACAAGTATCCTTGTTGAGTTTAATAAAGAAGGTGGGATGGAGCCGCCAGTTCATCCTCTAAACATGCTAAATTTTGACTATCATAATTACGAATAGAGGAGTTCGTGATGGCAGGCTATGTAAACCCATTGTGGACGTACACATTATATTTTGATGGAGCATCCAGGGGCCCTAATAAAAAAGGGAGTGTTGGAGTAGTAATTTGAGATCCCCGACGTAGAATTACGATGCAGTTAGCTGCTTATCTCGGGGTAGGATTCACTAACAGCATGGCGGAGTATAAAGCCTTGATTATGAGACTATTGCATAATGCCAAGCAAGGTGGTATTCGGCGGTTGTTAGTAAAAGGGGATTCCCAGTTGATCTTGAATCAGCTAGATGGGACATACACAATGCGGAATCCCATCCTTTGTATGTATCATCGAACTGCCATGACCCTACTTGAGGAGTTTGAGAGTGTCTCTTCAGCTGATTCCAAGTTACTGGAATCAGTTTGCGGATTCACTGGTAAACCTTGCTTATGAAGAAGACATTTTCTTCAACTGTGGTCCTAGTTTGGATATTGCTGTCAATAATGAGACATGACCCAGTCACTTGTGGGGAATGTTATCAGAGCATGCAATATATGTTATTAGACCCGGTCGCTTGTGGGAAATGTTATCACAGCATGCAATATATGGAAGGCAATGGTTGATATGGGTGATGCAAAGAGTAGTCGAGACCCATCTACCGTTGTTATCTTGGACCCATAGTCTGATTAGCGTACGCCTCTTGCTATATATGGAGGAGGGATGGGTCACAATCTTATGCATTTAGCTTAGGGCTACGAGCTCTATTTTTCCTCCTTGGAAAGGAGCATATTATTGTATATCTGTACTATTTCGGGGAGGGATGTATAGGTGCTATTCTGTTTGATCTCATTAGGCCAAGAGGGCTAGTTTTGCAAGGTTTTAGTGGTTTATTTCATTAGGCCAAGAGGGCCAGCCATCTGTTTAGTACGGGTGCGGTTAAGGGTTTCTTGTTTTAGTCCAGTGCTAGATAGGTTTAAAGAAGAGCTTGGAAGGAGCCTATGTCATGCGGAAGCTTCTCGTGGCCCTATCCAGGTGATATCTCTCCTTTTACGAGTACCGTGTTTTTATGCTATATGTGTCTGTGTACTTGTAGGGGATTTTCTTTTCTTGTTGGTACCGGTGTCCAAGGCATGAAGTCCCAGGTTTAGGCTAGGCGTGTCTGAGGGAGGTCTGAGTAGTCATTGCCTCCTGTAAATGCATTGTCAGGCATTAAAGACCTGTTTTAGAAGGCAGTTCTAGTGACCTTGTTCTGCTAGCTTGCTAGGCAGCCGTTCTAGGAGTTCTTGCTTAGTTGTGAGGCAGTTAGAGAAGCCTGTCGGAGGAGAAAAATGATGGTGATAGAGAGAAAAAAACCCTGAATATATCAAAGAAAATAAATATATACAAAGGTGTGTAAAAAGGGATTCTAACCCCTATAAAAATAGAAAAGAAAAGAAAGGAAAATTTATAAGCAGTTGTTCATCGCCTTGCGAAGGCCTGGTAGGTTCTTGGGGACGAGTCAGACCCGGGGCTGATGCCTTGTCTTCCTAGGGGTGGCATCTCGCTGGAAAATAAGAAAGTAAGGAAGGTTGGAGCGAAAATAAAAGTGAGCGTTCGAAAAGGATTAAGTGTCGCCTCGTGAGGGCTTGGTAGGTTCTTGGGTACCGAGACAGGACCCGAGGCAGACACCCTATTCTCCTTGGGTCACTACGCTCAGCTCCCTCATTTTTACACGCTCGAGTATGGAAAAATAAAAACCTAAAAGAAGAAATGTGCTCAACGAAAATATTTCTTGACCAGGCTATAGGAGTCCTCGCCTAGTAGGAGCTCCTGGTTGTGTTGTCCTTAGTTAGGTAGGTAGTTCAAACCACCACTTAGGGTGACCTCTTTGATAGTTCTTTTTAGTTTGGCCGTGTTGGAGCAGTCGGTTAGTGACTAGCTTCGGACCTTCTGCCAGATTATGCTAGGCCTACTCCTTGTGGATTTCATGCCTTGGTTTTGTCAGGGGTAGGGTGAGCATTGTGCTGTGTTTTAATATGTATATATTTTGTATCAGCTTGATGCTTCCTTTGGTTGTTTTGTGCAGATCTGTTGTGGGATCCGAAATTTAGGGGAAAAATCTTCAACATCGAAGGCGGCTTGTAGCTAGGACGATTTTAAGCACCAAGTGAAAGACGGCTTTCAAAAGGCGCCTGAGCGATACATGTGGATTTTTGATAATTTTTTCGACTGCCGTGCGGGATGGCGGGAGCTGCCAGTCAGTGTGGGATGCCGAGACAGACGCGTATGATTTTTTAGAGGACGAATTGGAGCCCGGATACGGAAGATGCCAGAAACTGGCCAAGAATGAAGAGATGGACAAAAATTAAGGCCAAAGGGGGTGCCCTTTGGAAGGGGGCAACCCCCCCTCCATTTTTTCCCACGAAGGTGGCAGCATGGCGTCGCCATGAACAGCGCACACAAAAAATGGCCCCCCCCTCCCACAAATAGAGCATGGAGCATCAAAGCAACACATACAACAGACATTAGCCGGCAAATCATCCTTCTTTCCTGATCATATCGCCGGTCTTTGCGCGAGATATGGCTGACCGAATGGAGAGATCAGAATCTAGTATTTCTCTCTCCTCCCTCCCTCTCAACGGAGTTTTGAGCTCGGAATGTGCCTAAAATTTGCTAGAAAATTTGGAATTTAGGGGAAAAATCTTCAACATCGAAGGCGACGGCTATAACTAGGACGATTTTAAGCACCAAGTGAAAGACGGCTTTCAAAAGGTGCCCTAGTGACACTTGTGGATTTTTGATAATTTTTTCGACTACCCTGCGGGATGTCGAGAGCTGCCAGTCAGTGCGGGACGCTGAGACGGATGTGCAGGATTTTTCAGAGGCCGAATCGGATCCCGGATGCAGAAGATGCCAGAAACTGGCAAAAAATGAAGAGGTGGACAAAAATTAAGGCCAAAGGGGGTGCCCTTGGGGAGGGGCACCTCCCCCCCCTCTCATTTTTTCCCACGAAGGCGGCAGCATGGTGTCACCATGAACAACGAGTGCAAAAAACGCCCCCCCCCCTCCCCCCTTCCCCCCCACAAATCGAGCATGGAGCATCAAAGCAACACATACAACAGATATTAGCCGGCAAATCCTCCTTCTTTCGTGATCATATCGCCAGTCTCTGCACGAGATATGACTGACCGAATGGAGAGATCAGAATCTAGTCTTTCTCTCTCCTCCCTATCTCTCCTCTCTATGGGTTGTTCATGCGCACTATCTTGAAGGAGGAGTCGGGAGGGAGATTGAAGGAAACGATGATGGAGATTGATGGGTGATGCTGAAGATTGATGTGCAGCATTGGATTGAGAGCAATGGAGGCTCCGTCCGCTGGTCACGCCGTCATTTAATGCGTCTCGGGTTTCGTAAAAACACGGTATGACTATTTTTTAATGAAGGAAATGAAGGTTTTTTGGAATTTTATGATGGAAATGATGTTTTTATTTGATGAAAATTTGTTTTTGCTGGTTGCATCATGATTAATTGCTGTTTATAAAAAAATTCTGATTTTGCGATGATTTACATGCGCTATTTAATTCCCACAAAACCTGAAATGCGGTTTTTAAGCGATAAAATGATAGTTTTATCGTTTCAGGTGGGTGAAATGTGTTCGTATGGGGGGAAAATGAAAAGTAAATTGAATGTTAGTGCGCTGAAGTGATTGGAATAAAAAAAATCAGAAAATAGCATATTTTATTGACCAATAAATCAAGAAAATGGAAAAAATAAGGGAAAAAATAGAAATATGCCTCACAAAAATAAGGAAAAATATAATGAGTGTTTGTGGATGTATGGTAGTGGCAAAGCATGAGGTTTAGCCTCAATTTTCCCTATCTCTTTGTCAAATTTTGTGATTTACCGCTTTTCATACATCAAAACATGACAAAATGAATCTCTACACCTATGCAACGAAAGCAATACCTAAACGTAGGGGGGTGAGATGTTTGAATGGTGCGATTTGCATGCTGATTGTTGCTGATTTTCTGATGCATATCATGATATAGAGTTCGTTGTATTTTAATTAAGAGGATAGTAGCACGAATGTGGTCTCAGTGCTATCCTTACATCGCCGCAACGAGTTAGTGAATGAGCATTGGAAAGCCTGGTTGTGCACAACATGTTTCTGATTGAAAATTATATTTGAGCACTTTAGGATCATCCACTTTTGCATGTGCATGTCAACCATGGTATCAGAATACAAAGAACTGGATGCATAGCACTTGTTTTCGATTAGGATGACCCACGCTTGAGTGTGGAAAGGCAACCTAAGCCGTAGGATAGACGTTTGTTTCTTGGGGGATTATTTGGTAAGGACACATGGTATCTCCTAGAATACTCTCAAAATGAAAGACTGGAGTTTGTCCGTTTGTTCTATATGTTGAGTAGCGCATCAAGGGGCCAATCCATGCGATGTAAGAGAGCTGCAGTGGGGCCATGGTGATTCCACCGAGAGGTTGCTCCCATGTATGTGATTATTGTGGCATTTATTGCCAATGTGTATGGGTTCTCCCTCTGTGGAGTTTATAGAAAGGGAAACGTTGGACTACAAAACTATAAATGCATAGGTTAGGCTTTAGGACAGTTTGTCCTTTAGCAGCAGATAAACGCTTGTGGCCCGCGAGGTCGTGTTGGTGTGGTTGTGTGTCATGAGCATGAGGTCGGGCTAGTGCTATAGCCAGTGCCGGCCCATTGTAGGTCCCTTCAGCTTCCCCAGGCTTGTAGAACTACGTGGCTCAAGACACTGATATCGGCGCCTGTGTCTACGATTCCTTTTTGTGTTACATCCCCCAAGGCTAAGATAGGTAAGATTGCATGCATCTCAGTGCCTTCCGAAAAAGCATTGACGTACAGTGACCTTGGAACTGAGTGTAGCCTTAGGCTTGGAATTTGCGTGACTACGTCCTGCTCTTGCAAGTCAACGACAGTGTGCTCCTCTTTTCCCTCCACCTAGTGCTTTAATTCTTGCCATAAGGAAGGGTACTACCGAAGCATATCTCCTAGGCTCAAGGTTACTGGTGTGGTTACTAAAGTGGTGAGGAGGTTGCTGGGTGGTTGCCTTCCTCCTCGGTCAGCACTCTTTGGCCATATGTCTTGGTTAGCTTGCTGACATGCTTCTTCCTAGTCTTGCCTCTGTGGCATCTCATGTGGTGTTGTGGGTGCGTTTCCCGATTGAAGTCGCGATTGTGAAACGGGTATACTCATACTAGAGAGATCTTCAATTTGGTCTTCCAGTACGGGCTCTACGTCCTTAAGGTGTTCCTGGGCATCCTTGACCCACTCCTTGACTTTCGCTATAGACTTGAGTTGCTGTTTGGGGTGGGAGTATTCCCCTGCCTTGGCACTCCCTAGTTCTGCTATCTTAGGAGTTGAGGTCTTTGCCTCTGCATTAGTGACCCTCTTTCCTGTCACTAGCGTTGTAGCTTTCTCAGTCTTAAGGGTAATCTTTGTGTATGTTCTCTTTCTCCTTCTCCTTCAGCTTTTCTTTCCCAACGAGGTTGCATCTAGGTTACTTGTCCTAGGCAATGAGATGCCTGCCTGTTTTGTCTATGCTCATGTCATGACATGTAGTGGGATGGGCGTATCCTCACTGTCAAAGGTCTCCACACCGAACAGCCCCAAGGGTATTGAGGGCACATTGGCAGAACTAGTTGATGGCTTCCGTCTAGAACAGTCAGGAAATAGGTGTGCGATTCCACACTTGGTGCATCGAAGGTAACCTTTGTCCTTGTTTGCCTGTTCCCTTTCCGGGCAGCGTGATGCAATATGGCCTGGATGACCACAAGTCCAGCATGAGATTGGATCTTGGCTTGGTCCTCCAAAGCCTTTGTCTCTTCCTCTACCTAGCGCCATCACTAGTATTGGTTGGTAGTCCATCAGGACTGGATTGCCTTCCTCATCATAGTATATGTATGGGTTCACGTAGGTCTCCTCTTCACTAGGTTCTTCCACATAGTGAACATGAGCATCACTCGGTGGATGGGTTACACAGGGCCTTGGTGGTCTGGGTATGCCTGTTGGGTTCATCTCTAGCCTAGGAATGGCCAGTTTTGCATCATTTGGTGCTGGAAGTGCCAACTGGGCTCCCCTGCTAAAGAGGTTAGGTGGCCTGTTGCCTAAGTATGGAGGGTTGTATTGCTATGCATATGGAAATCTCCTTGGTAGTCTACACTGTAATGCGTCATGACCAAACCTATTGTAGTTCGAGCAGGGCCTAGATCTAGGATCTTGACACTCGGTTGAGAGGTGGTTACTGCCACAGTGTATACACTGCACATGTGACTGCACAGGTTTCCTCATTTGGTCTTGCAATTGTGCAAGTTCCATTCTCACCTTAGCCATCTCCTCGCCTTGGTCAACACTCTTTCCCTTATCCTGTATGCTAGAGTTCTCTCTCTCTCCTGAAACTGTTGACCGCTTTGGAGCTCTCTGACTTGTACTGTCCCAGTTGGTGTTCCACATGCTTCGCTCCCTAAGCTGATCATCCACCCTTATTGCCCCTTCAAAGACTCTAGCTAACATATCTCGGTGTAGAGTGGAGTTACTAGCCAAAGCCTTGTAGAGCTCCTTGCTTTGAATTCCATTTATAAATACGGTAGACACAACCTTCTCGTTAGGTCGCTTATTTGCAGGGATCCTCTTGAAGAGGCTACGCACATGAGTGACCTAGTCCCTTACGTCTTCCTTTTCCCTTTGACTGACATTCATCAATTGGATGATGAGATTGTCAGAGTACCCTGCCTCAGAGAATCTCTTGATAAAGAGGTCCTTAAGACACGCAAAGTTTGTGCGCTCAGCTGCATCTAGACTAGTGTACCAAATTCTCCCCTTATCACGTAAGCAAAGACCGAAAGCTTGAGAGCATTGTGCAAGGTCCGTGAGACCGTTTGCTTCGCAAACTTGTTCAATTTGCTCCACAAAGCTATATGGGTCATTGCTAGGTTCATACTTGTCTAGCTGCTTTGCTACAAAATGGATTCTAGATTTCCCCTTTGCCCCTTGCGTGACCCCTAATCCCGAGAGTAATGCGGTGGCTAAGGATTTTGCACTCTGCTTAGCAGACGTATTGTCCATGAGCCGCTTGGCTACGAGTTCACTCCACGATAAGTCAGCCTCTACTGCTCGTTCTCTCTCTGCATTTGGCCTTGCTTTGGCTGCACCAACCAAGGCTAGCACACGCCGCGGGCATCGTACATGTCTACATCTTGTTGGAGTTTCCTAGCCTTCTGCTTGTGGTTATAGGCAATTATGCTCTCTAGCACCTTTCTAATCGCCATTATTTCCTCTTCTAGGCTTGCTACCAATTCCTCTACTGGTCTGCCCTGAACTACCATCCTAGTTAACAAGTTGTACTCATTGACTAACTCCTGCACTAAGACTGGGAATTCTCCCAAGTCTAGTCGGTCCTCTCCTTGGTCCTCTCCTTGTCCGCCTCGTGATCCTGACATTGCTCCCACTTCCAGCTCCACAAGGTTGTCGATCAATTTGAGTAGCTCCGGCAACGTCCGATCCTCTATGTTGTCGCCTTCTGGATCTTCGTGTCCTCTTAAGGTCCTACTGATGGGGCTCTCAAGCACTCAACTATGTTTTGGGATCTTCTCTTAATAGTGGGTTTCTTGATGTTATTATATCTCCTGATGAGTTCCTTGTTATTGAAAGCAGTTGTCAATCTTATTCACAAGTTGTGCTTCGTGCTTTCTAATGCTCAGTGCGAAAACAGGCTTTTTCTTTTCTTGTAGTGCACCTGTGGTGATAAAATCAAAAGTGAGATGCAGATGTAGAAAATGCTCAATGCAAACTCCACTCTTCCCCTCACGTTCGTAGCCTGATATGGCTCTAAGCGCAGGTTCTCCCTGATCTAAGGTCTTACTGAAAGTCCATGCTATGTTCTCTATTCTGCTTCAGGGTTGGTTGGTTGGTTTTACTGAAAGTCAAGTCAAGTTCTAAATTTGTTCTGCTTAGTGTCTAGCTATTTGGGATGAATCCTTGGTTATCCTGTTTGGTCTCTGGCTTCTAAGGCTAAATTGGGTTTCCAGGGGGGGTCAGAGATGTGAACAAGGTGGCTAGGACTGTCAGGCAGATTCAAAAACCCTCTATTTTAAGTTCTGGTGAAGTGGTCCGATTCTCAAAATCGGACCGTTCGATTATGGAAATTGGACAGGCTGGTCCAATTTTGAGACTCAGACAGGATGGTCCGATTCTGGGAATCAGACAGGGTAGTCCAATTTTGAGACTCGGACAAGGTGGTCTGATTCTAGGAATCGGACAGAGTGGTCTGCTTTTGAGACTCGGACAGGGTGGTCCGATTCTGGGAATCAGACAGGGTGGCCCGATTTTGAGACTAGGACACGTGGTCCGATTTTGGGACTCGGATAGGGTGGCCCGATTTTGGCATTGGGTCCGATTTTGAGACTAGGACACGTGGTCCGATTTTGGCAATCTGATGGTTCGATTCTCGCAGTCGGACGGTCCGACTCCAGAAATCGAGTGGTTTGATTCTAGGAATCGGACCCAGACAACTTGGTCCGACTGTGCAGACAACAACCCGCGGGTTGTGTGCGATGACTCAAGCTCAGCACCTACTCCATGGAATCATCTAGTGCCTTCCAGATAGGTGCAAAACACTACAAGGAAATACCAGACATACCTGGAATCACCGTGGTGCTCGAATCGAACAGCACTCCAAGGATCTGTGCCCCTATTTCCCTGTTTCCAGCAGCAGCAGAACCCTTTCTGTTTCCCTTCTTTTTGCTATCCTAATCTTAACCTAATGCAACAAAAATAAAAAACAGAGATGGAGATAGATGGTCCTACTCTAATATTCAACAACAAATTAAAATACTTACTTGCTCCAAGGATTAAAACCTCCTAAATCTCCTAACTATCTCGAGCACTGGTTCGGGCTGCAAACCCTACTTCTATGCTCAATTCGATACATGTGGCGCTCGAAGCTCAATTCCGTTGGTCCCGACAACGGAACCAAAATGAAGGGGAGCTACGGAGCTCTACCCTGAAACCTATGGACCACTTATTGATCAAGCATTTCAAGCCAAGTGGCCATGGCTACCTCTCACATAGCTGACGCGCAATGCCTACCTTACGGGTATAGTGAGCTTACCTTGATGCTCAATCGAGTTCCCTCCTCTCTCTTGCACTCCCGTAGCTCCACGATCCTTGCGGCAAGCTCAAGCAACCTCAAGCCCTCTCCGTCAAGCTCCATCCTCCATAGCCGCGAGAGAAAAGAGAAGAGAAGAGAATAAGAGAAGATGAAGAGGGAAGATGGGGAGCTTCTTCTCCATGATCCCTCACTCTCACACACTCACTCCCTCACTCCCTCACAATCCCTCAATCCCTCACTCAAGCACAAGCAAGAAGGCAAGAAACAAGAGAAGAAGAAGAAGAAGCTTCGGCCACACACAAGAATGAGCTTCTCATTCACTTTTCAACTTTATATAAAAAACCATAAATCCCTTTTGGGCAGTCATCCCCTTATCCCCTTTTTTACATGGCCGGCCATGGCCTAAGGCCTTTTTTCCCATTGTCCTCCTATCTTCCTAGCTTCCTTTCCACCACCCCTCTACATTTACAAATCGCACGGGTGAGAGCCCGGCACTCTTAAAATAAATCATGGTGCCCTTGTGATTTTTTACAAAGGTATTGATATGCGCCTTTCCTTGTGCACCTTTTTCCTTTATTTAGGACTTTTCTGCACTTCTTGCGTTTCCATATTTTTCTTGGTGTGCCTTCGTCTTCCGTTTCACTTTTGCCTTGGCCTTGTCTTCTACTTCAGCTTTTCCAGATTTTCCACCTTTGTTCGTTTGAGGGTTAACAATCCTTGAGATTTCGCCATATAGGCATAAATAGAAAAGACATCAACTCGATCATCCCATTCAGACCCTTTCCTGATCTCATCACCTATGGCTGAAAGTTTGGATGCTGAAGCTTTCCCCTTTGTCTCTACATGCAGTGCATAGGACTATAAATGAGATTTGTCCTTTGACAATTGCTCTAAGTGAAGGCCATAGGCAACACTTTCTCTTGCCACCTCTTGCATCACATAAGAAGAGTGCAAAAGAGACTCCTCTAACAATTTCTTCATACCACCCTTACCAAAATTTGGTTTGATTGGCTGCTCTGTATCTCCAAAACTGTCACATGCCTACCTAACAATTCCATGGGAACACGTTTTAGTGGTCCATCGGGGAACTATCCTAGATAGCTTCGCCCGGTACTCGCGAGAATGCATGGGGTCTATCATCTAGGTTTCCCAGAGTCCTCCACCCCGTAACGAAAGGTACCGGTCATCCCCACGAGGATCAAACTACAAGCTCGAGGCCCTTATTTGACAACTACTGTCTCGATGCATCAACTAGCTCCATTGGAGGTGTCCCACTTCTCGTCCAAATGGAGCGATCATAGTTACCCTTGGTTCATGGAGTGCAATGCTTTTTTCCAGCAAGTGGTTAGAACTCAAGGAACCTTAACGGAGTTTTGGCACAACCATCGCACCTTTCCCCTAAGATGATTACTGATCAAGGTTTTAAGACCTGACCCTAGGTAAGTCAGCGCTCGGCTCTACCTAATTTTTTCTAATTAACATTTCGTTCAATCTCTTGAGAGAAGCTCCCAGCTTACCGAGACCACCCATCCGTAGGACAGATCTGTCAGGGATCTCACCCACCCACTTCCCACAAATGGTTTTCTTTAGTTTTCTAATTACCTATCACATTAAGTTATGATATATGAAAGCAGCTTCATTAATTAATCCGTTATTACAGGCTCCTTTGCATAATTTTACGGCACAACACAAAGACAGAGAAAAACAATCTTTTGAAAAAATATATTTATTTATTATTTTGCAAAGTTATTTACAATGATTTTTTCCTTCTGCTTACGCAGAAGATAAACCTCCATTCATCGGGAAACCCCTTCTATCTATGTAGAAGAAAAGAAACCCTCCAAGATTTCCGTCCCTTCGCTAGTACCGCAGACTCCAGGATCCCATCCTGATTCGTGTGAGGGTCAGGCGAATCCTAGGAGCGATCAAGAGATCTACGGCCAGAGCCCCCTTGGCACTCCTGCCTCCTCTTGCCTAACAGATTTCTCACCGAGTGACCCCTTGCCGTCGAGGCCGGTCCAAAGCTCCTTGCAACGGTACAAAACAATCCCCCTTGGAGCAGGATTTCCCATCTAGCCATGGGGGAGGCATAGTGCAATCTTTCCTCTTATTATCCTGATTATATATTTACAATCATATCTAGCTGTTGCAAGCACAATCAATCTTTTCTGTACAACCATCCATGCATACACAAATAAAAAAGAAATAGCAGCAAGTGTTTTTAGCATAGGAAGCAGCCCCACCCAAATCTAGGGTTTCTCTTTTAAGGTTCCACCTTATTCTTAGGGTTTCTCTTCCTACTTGCAACTATTTTCTGGGATCTGAAGTTTATTTTGAGAATATGAAGTCTATTTTATCCATATGAAAAATTTGGTATTTCTGCCTTAAAAGATAATATGGGCATTTATACCTATGGTAGGCAATTCATGCATTGTCTTGCCCTAACCCGCACTTAGTAGGATTTCAAATGCTTTTCCAAGTCTATTTAGACTTTAGAATTTGTATTGAAAAATTCTTATCAATGTCCAACAAGTTCTACAAACTTTCAATATTTATTTAATTTCCTGATACTAATAGTTTCAGGGTTGTCAAGTATTTTATAGTTGTTTTTGCTTCAACATTCTCGATATTTTAGGTTAGGTTTTCTCACTGATTCATATGTGGGTCAACTCATGATATTGACGCTCTCGCTAATATAATCATTAATATTAACATTGCGTATGTTTTTAGTAAGAAAATATTTTTTATTTTATTTTACTTATATTTCATGGTTTAATTGATGATGTTCAACCATTTGTCGAACTTTCAACGTCATTTAGAAAGATAAAATTTCATTTAGCTATGTCCTAAGTGCAATGCTGATTGTTTTTCCTAATTTATACACATCTAGTATATATTTTCATATGCAATTTTCTACTGGTTTAATGCATTGATTATTTCATGATATTATCTAAATTATTTTCTATAAATTATTATAAAACTCATATGCATCTATTTATCATTAGCAAAATAAAATAGAGATAGTCACTTTTACAAAAAAGTTATAAAATATTCCCTTCCCTAACACCGTCTACCATTTTTCTGATATTATGATCATATACGCCATTAATGAATGTAACAATAAATATCACGAAATAAACCATAATTAAGATATTTTCTTAATGATAGGCATATAATCCTTTTCCAAGCGAAATAGTCTTTTCACTAAATAGTTAATTACTATATTACTTAGGCTATTTTTCTAATGGGCAGTTCATATGCATTTTCTTTAAAATGCGTTTATAATAATTTAAAGCCAAATATAGCGATAAGCTTATAAAACATTATTTTTTTCCAAATTGACGAGATGTTACCTCTCTCAGGTTTGCTATAATAGAGGTTTTGCTAATTCCTACCGCGTCATTTTCTCCATCGGCCGCGTTCTTTGCTTCCCTTACTTCAAATGGGCTTTTTGAATTTCTACGACCTTGTGAAGACATGTATGCATTTCTTTGTGAAGGAGAGGGTTTGTATTTATAGACATGGGGGGAAGCATACAATCGACTCATTCTTTCAGCTTCTTGTCAAGAGCCAAGTAAGCTTTATAAAAAATGCATTTTGATTGCCTACCTGTTGGATGGTGGCATGGGGATGATTTTAAAATTCTTTCTCTTCCTCTAGGCATAAAAAACGTCAAGAATTTGGTCTATTTTTTCAAAAACATCTTTTTTTCTTCAAAACAAACGTCATGAATTTTGGTCTATTTTTCAAAAACGTATTTTTTCCTTTAAAACGACTTCATCTGGTGGTTTTTAGCTAAGTTATCTCATGACTTATCTAGTTTGTAAAGTCATGCCATACTCTTTGATACTTAACTTACTCAATATTATGCTCGTTCTTGCACATTCTTTGTCTACCGATTAAGGCTTTTGCGATCTGTCTTGCATTTATGAAATTAATGCGATCTTTGACACATTAAATGGAATCGGGAATGCTAAATCAAATATAATGCGGGAAAAATTATGATCAAGCGATCGTAATATTATTTACGATGTGTGTTTGCTTTTTGTTGGTTGGGAACATTGAGGGGTCTTCTCATGTTGGATTGCAGAATTGCTTTAATACGAGACTCGATATCAAGAAAATTACATGCGGTCACTTATATATCAGCTCGACGAGTAAATTTTTTTAAAATGCCTCAAGCCCAAATTCATTTTTTGATATGAAGTGTTATGGTGGAAATATTACATCCTCTCCTCCTTAGAGGAATCAAGATGTCCTCATCTCGAAAAAGAACTGGGGAAACTATTTTTCTAGAGTTGCCTCTTCTATCTAGGTAGCACCCTCCTCAGGATAGTCTTTCCACTGGATAAGATACTCTCTAATGGTTTTATTTCTCAGAGATTTCTCTTTTACTTCTAGAATCTTATCATGCTAGAGTTCAAGGGCTCATTGACTAGGCATTACAATTTGATTGTCATCAAGAATATGATCTTGATTGGTCACATAAGCTTTCAAAAGACTAATGTGAAATACATTGTGGACTTTCACATGATCAGGAAGTTGCAGTTTGTAGGCATTAGCTCCTAGGCATTTGAGAACCTTGTATGGTCCACAATACCTTGGACTCAACTTTATGAACTTTCCCAATAACAAAGAACTCTTCTTTGGGTGTACATGGATGAGAACCATGTCTCCCTCTTGGAAGATATGCATAAACTTTTTGGTAGTATTTGGCAGCTTGGATGTCTTGTTTGATAGTTTTGAACTGATCATCCATGTCTTCTAGCATTTTCTTATAAGGCTCAGCCTTTAGGGTTGGATAAGAGAAATTCAGTGGCATCAAACAATCTTGCCCATACAATGCTTGAAATGGAGTCATTTGAATCCTCTAGTGATATGAAGCATTGTAGGGAAATTCTACTAAGGGCAAATACTATATCTACCCTGTCGGTTCTTTGAAATAGTAAGCTCTCAGTATATCCTCAATGACTTGATTAACCTGCTCTGTTTGACCATCAGTTTAGGGATGGTAAGTTGTGCTAAAGCAAAGTTGGGTTCCAATTGCTTCAAATAGGCTTATCTAGAAATATGATGTAAACAGAGAGTCACAATCATTAACGATCCATTTAGACAATCCATGAAGCCTAAAGATTTCTTTCACAAACAGTCGTGCAATATCTAAAGATTTGTAGTTGGTCTTGACTGGGATAAGATGAGTGACCTTAGTCAGCATATCCACAATCACCATGATTGAATTATACCCTCCTTGAATAGAAGATAAGCCAACTACGAAATCCATACTGATGAACTCCCATTTCATCTATGGAATGTTAAGTGGCTAAAGCTTGCCTGGCATTTTGCCATACTCAACTTTCAGTTGTTGGCAATTTAGGCATTTAGTAACATATCTGAGTACATCATGCTTCAATCTTTCCTAGTAGTATTTTTTACTGATTGCATTAAGAGTTTTTGCATAGCCAGGGTGTCCTGAGAACGGGGAGTCATGGGCTTTCCATAATATCTTCTTTTTCAGCACTTGACTGAGGGAAATGCAGAGCCTTATCTTGAAATAGATAAGTCCATCATCCACAATGAAATTTTGGTATTTGACTCTGAGCTTAGGATCAATGTCCTTAACTAGGATTTCTCTAAGCATTAGTTGATACTTAGGATCCTTTTTTGCCTCTTCTTTGGCTAGCTCAATGACTGGATTACTAGGCATCAATATCATGGTAGCTAAAGTCTCTCCTTTAGATGGCTCTTCCATGATAAGTGCATTTAGAAAAGCTTTACGACTTAATGTATCAACAATCACATTCTCTTTTCTAGGTCTAAATTTGATTTCAAAATCAGATTCTTACAAGACTTCAATCCACTAACGTTGCCTCATGTTGAGGTCTGGTTGAGTAAAGATCCATTTGAGACTTTTGTGGTCAGTGACCAAAGTAAACTTACTTCTAAGTAGATAGTGCTGCTACAATTTGAGAGCATGGATCATAGCTAACAGCTCGAGATCATGCGTGGCATAATTCCTCTCATGGATTTTTAGTTTTCTTGAGGAATAGGCTATCAGATGACCTTGCTCAATAAGCACACAACCTAGTGCAAGAGAACTTGCGTCTGTTATGACTTCAAGCTCTTGACTTAGGTCAGGTAGCTTTAAAATGGGTGCTATTACCAAACTTTTCTTGAGTTTCTCAAAATTGGCTTAATCAATGGGTGTCCACAAAATAACAGTTTACTTTTTCGGCAAATCAGTGAGAGGTGCAGCTATTAGGGCATAATTTTTGATGAAAATTCTATACCATCCACTCAGCCCTAAAAAACTTCTCACTTCCTTAACTGTCATTGGAGGTTGCCACTCTTGAACATCTGGGTCTACAGAGATTCCTTCAGCAAATACTATGAATCCTAGATATTCCATCTGTCTTTTGAAAAAGGCACACTTCTTTTTCTTCACATAGAGCTTGTGTGTCCTCATTGTGTCCAACACACAATGCACAAATGTAGCTCATGGTCTTCGTCTCTCTTGAAGTATGTTAGGATATCATTAAAGAAGACTGGGACAAGCTCATCAAGATAAGGTAAAAAAATGTCATGCTATTAAATGTAGCAGGGGCATTAGTTAGACCAAAAGACATTGCAAGAAATTCAAAATGACCATATCTGGTATTGAAGGTAGTTTTGGGGATATCTTCTTCCTTGATCCTTATTTGGTAATAACCAAATTGGAGATCACTCTTGGAAAAGATTCTCGCCCCTTGCAACCTATCAAGTAGCTTGTTCCTTGCAACCTATCAAGTAGCTCGTCCATTCTTGGGATCGGATACTTATTCTTGATTGTTACTTGATTTAGACCTCGGTAATCAATGCAAAGGTAGAGAGTTCCATCCTTTTTCTTTTGAAATAGTACTGGAGTTCCCCATGGCAAATTACTAGATCTGATGTATCCTTAATCAAGTAACTGCTTGAGTTGCTCTTTCAGCTCAATTGCTTCAGGGATAGACATTTTATATGGACTCTTAGTGATTGGAGAGGCTGTCTGACGACTTCTCTTCAAGGTGGTAATTTAGCCAGCTCTTTTGGGAAGATGTTATCATATTGCTTCAGCCGATATGGCTCTTCCTCATCTTGTTTATTCTACTCAACCTGATTTAATTTTAGGAGATACACATGTAATCCTTTTCTTAACCTTTTATTATGTGAGATGATTTGGCTAGTTGAACCTTGGGATTCCCTGCCTCACCTTGGGTCATCACTTTTTTTCCCTTTAGGTATTGAAAAGTCACATGGCCTTTTCTACACTAAATATGTGCGCCATTGGGGATTAGCGAGTCCATACCCAATAGACATTTGTAGGATCCTAAATTCATTATTCTAAATCCCATTTCAGAGAGATTGCTTCCCAGACTAAATGTCACTTTGAAAGTTTGTTGAGTAGACATGATTTCTTTTCCATTGGCAAGTTTCATAAGCAACCTAGATGTAGGTATTGTGTCTATACCTAAATTTCTTGGCACACTTTGGTGACATGAACAAGTGTGTGCTTCCACAGTCAATCATAATTTTAAAGGACTTACCTTGATATTTTGCTAGTGTTTAAATCACCAAAAGCTAGCGATTTGGGCCTTTCTTATGGAGGGTGGCATGAACTGATGCCCTCTCCATATTGGCTTCCATAGTTGGGTTTCTCTCTTCTTCAAGCTCTTTAAGAATTACAGCAAATGCTTTTCCTTTTGCAATCGAAGCTTGGTTCTGACCTTTGTACTATCCTTGGCAAGGAATTTGGCCAAGCTTTGGGCACTGTCTTTTAAAGTGTCCTGGCTCATTACAGTGGAAACACCTAGGTACTCTTGAATTACTTCCCGTAGGTATGAAGTTCTCGACTGCATTTGTTTTGGCCCTCTTTCCTTGACCAAGCAGGTGCTGACCTTAGGCTCGCTTAACATAGCCCCGTGAAGTTCCTTTGTTTTGATTCCAGAGCCTATTATTCCTTGGCTTCGACCGAATCTCCTGAACAAGAGGTGATGCACGAATCAAAGCATCTTGTAGATGAGTTGGGTGCATAGATTCAAGGCGTGTATTCAAAGGAGCATTCAATCCATGACAAAAGTTAGACGCCTGAGCAACAGTCATGGAAGGTGCATATTTAAGCAATGAGATAAACTTTGAGTAATATGCCTCCAGGCTCATTCCTAGCTGTCTTAAGTTAAAGAACTCATTCATTTTTAGTGTGTGGTAAGTTGGTAGCAAATATCGACCATGCACAACTTTTTTTAGCTTTTTCCATGTAATAGCTGTCTTAGCAAGTCCCGGGTCTTTACACCACTGTTTCCACCACAGGCGTAACTCACCGGTCAATTTCAACTTGACAATCATAGCCTGATTAGTAGGGGTAATTCCCACGACAGTAAAGTAGTCCTCCATGTCTCAATCCAAATCTCTACCTTGATTTTAATGTCTTTGCCCTTGCCATTGAATTTCAGTGGCTTAACCTGCTTAAGGAGATACTTCTTCTCCTGAATTTCAGTCGGACTAGCGATAGCTATATTATCCTGGGTTATCGTAAGTTTCACGAATTATTTTAAAGCTTTAAACTTTTCAGCTTCGTTTCCACATTAAAATATCTTACTAGATTTGTAAAATAATGATGGACCAAAGAGCATAATATTTTAAAAAAATCTAGCTACTATTATCTTTTATTATCAATAGACATAAGCTATGATTTTTACAGCTAAGGGATATTTACAAATGGAATATGTTTACAAGTAGAGATACATTAACATCGATAGGATAGGCTAGATGCTATGTACAATTTTCAAAACGGGATATCATTATATCTTTCGTTTTCAAGGATGGATATCAGTTACATTCATGAATAAGAAAGTAGGCCAGTTGCTGTCTATGTCCAAAAACCTATACTATGGAAATGGCTGATCTAGAAAACCATGGATATGGTAATCTTGATACTTGCGACGTCCTTGGATTATAATCCTGTCGGCTGGGATTACCTTTAGTACCTTGTCATAGACATAATGGTCTAGACATATTTGCCGACCACTGGTAATCATAAGTGGATTCCTTCTGGACAAAGACCTCAACTAGTTTTAAATTTTTCATCCATTCAAGGCGTTTTGGATTAGTTTGCATGTTGAAGAATTGATCAGACTTAATGTAACAATAACACTCATCCCAGAACCATCTTCTTTTGTGATTCACAAGGGATGGATCATATATGCGATCGATTATCCTCAACATTCTCTTCTCCAATCGTCATTCGTGGAGTTTAGCGTAGATATGTACATTGCTCGAAAAACAAGAAAGTAGTTCTAGGCTTCATTATTTTGCCAAAGTTTATCCCTTAACAATTAGTAGACTGATTATTACTTAGAATAATTGGTCTTAAAAATCATAGATATTTTTAATTTCAAATATGCTATGATACCACATGTCACGTGCCTACCTAACAATTCCCTGACAGCACGCTTTAGTGGTCCATCGGGAAACTATCCTAGACGGCTTCACCTGGCACTTGGGAGAATGCACGGGGTCTATTGTCTAAGTTCCCTGAGTCCCCACCCCATAATGGAAGGTACTAGCCATCCCCACGAGGATCAACCTGTAAGCTTGGGATCCTAATTTGACAACTAAGGTCTTGATGCATCAACTAGCTCCATCAGAGGTGTCCCAAAAGGGCTTCTCGTTTACTGACTGGAGCGATCATAGTTACCCTTAGTTTATGGAGTGCAACACTTTTTTCCAACAACTAGTTAGGATTCAAGGAACCTTAACAGAGTTTTGGCACAGCCGCTGCACCTTTTTCCTAAGATAATTATTGATCAAGGTTTTAAGACCTAACCCTAGGTAAGTCAATGCTCGGCTCTACCTAATTTTTCCTAATTAACATTTCGTTCAATCTCTTAAGAGAAGTTCCCAGCTTACAGGGACCACCCATCTGTAGGACAGATCAGTTAGGGATCTCGCCCACCCACTTTGCACAAATGGTTTTTTTTAGTTTTCTAATTACCTATCACATTAAGTTATGACATATGAAAGCAACTTCCTTAATTAATCCGTTATCATAGATTCCTTTGCATAATTTCACGACACAACATAAAAACATAGAAAAATAATCTTTTGGCAAAACATATTTATTTATTATTTCACAAAGTTATTTTCAATGATTTTTCCCTTCTGCCTACGTAGAAGATAAATCTCTATTCATCAGAAAATCCCTTCTATCTGTGCAGAAGAAAAGAAACCCTCCAAGATTTCCAACCCTTCATTAGTACCGAGGACTCCATGATTCCATCCTTATTCGTGTAAGGGTCAAGCAGTTCCTAGGAGCAATCGAGAGATTTATGGCCACAGCCCCCCTCGCACTCCCACCTCCTCTTGCCTAACAAATTCCTCACCAAGTGACCTCTCACTGTTGGGGTTGGTCCACAGCTCCTTGCAGTGGTATAAAACAATCCCCCTTAGAGTAGGGTTTCGTAATTAGCCGTGGGGGAGGCATAGCGCGATCTTTTCTCTTATTATCTTGATTATATATTTACAATCATATCTAATTGTTGCAAGCACAATCAATCTTTACTGTGCAACCATCCATGCATACACAAATAAAAAAGAAATAGCAGCAAGTGTTTTTAGCATAGGAAGCAGCCTCACCCAAATCTAGGGTTTCTCTTTTAAGGTCCCACCTTATTCTTAGGGTTTCACTTTCTACATGCAACTCTTTTCTGGGATCCGATGTTTATTTTGTGAATTTGAAGTCTATTTTATCTATATGAAAAATTTGATATTTCCGCCTTAAAAAATAATATGGGCATTTATACCTATGGCAGGCAATTCATGCATTGTCTTGCCCTAACCCACACTTAGTAGGATTTCAAATGCATTTTCAAGTCTATTTAGACTTTAGAATTTGTATTGAAAAATTCTTATCAATGTCCAACAAGCCCTACAGACTTTCAATATTTATTTAATTTCTTGATACTAATAGTTTCAGGGGTCGAGTATTTCATAGTTGTTTTTGCTTCAACATTCTTGATATTTTAGGTTAGGTTTTCTCACTGATTCATATATGGATTAACTCATGATATTAACGTTGTCGCTAATATAATCATGAATATTAACATTGCGTGTGTTTTCAGTAAGAAAATAATTTTTATTTTATTCTACTCATATTCCATGGTTTAATCGATAATGTTCGACCATTTGTTAAACTTTTAACATTATTTAGAAAGATTAATTTTCATTTAGCTATGTCCTAAGTGCAATGCTGATTGTTTTTTTGAAAACCTTATTCTAAGCAATGCAAAAATTATAGGTGCAATGTTTTTTCCATCTTTCATACATCGAATTATATTTTCATGCACCTAATTTATGCGCATCTAGTATATATTTTCCTATGCAATTTTCTACTGATTTAATACATTGATTATTTCATGATATTATCTAAATAATTTTCTATAAATGATTTTAAAACTCATATGAATTTGTTTATCATTAGCAAAATGAAATAGAGATAGTCACTTTTAGGGAAAAATTATAAAATATTCCCTTCCCTAACACCATCTACCTTTTTTCTGATATTATGATCATATGTGCCATTAATGAAATAACAATAAATATCACGAAATAAACTATAATTAAGATATTTTTTAAATGACAGACATATAATCATTTTCTAAGTGAAAGAGTCTTTTCACTAAATAATTAATTACTATATTACTTAGGCTATTTTTCTAAGGGGCAGTTCATATGTATTTTCTTTAAAATGCATTTATAATCATTTAAAGCCAAATATAGCGATAAGCTTATAAAAAATTATTTTTTCCCAATGTCACCTCTCTCAGGTTTGCTATAATAGGGGCTTCGCCAATTTCTACCACGCCATTTTCTCCATCCCTCATGTCCTTTGCTTCCCTTGCTTCAAATGGGTTTTTTGAATTTCTAGGACCTCGTGGAGCCATGGATGTCAGGTGAAATTGATGTAGTAGATCAGGGAAAGTTAGTGGTCGTCCAAAAAAAAATCACTAGCATTTTGCTTAGGGATATGGCTTGATGGGAGGAAGGTGTAACAGGGGGTAGAGAAAATAGAAATGAGGTAGAAGAGGGATATTTTGCTCATTCAAGCTCAAAGCTACAATGGAAAAGAGAAGTAGAGAAAAATTTCCATCATTAGAAGGTCTTCCTTGTTGCTTTCTTTGTGAAGGAGAGGGGTTGTATTTATAGGCATGGGGGAAGCATGCAGTCGATTCATTCTTTTGGCTACTTGTCACAAGAGCTAAGTAAGCTTTATAAAAAATGCATTTTGATTGCCTACCTGTTGGATGGTGGCATGTGGATGATTTTAAAATGCTTTCTCTCCCTCCAGGTGTCAAAACCGTCATGAATTTTGGCCTATTTTTTCAAAAACATCATTTTTATTCAAAATGACTTCATCGTGTGGTTTTTAGCTAAGTTACCTCATGATCTCTAGTTTATAAAGTCGTGGCATACTCTTTGATACTTAACTTACTCAATATCATTCTCGTTCTTGCGTGTTTTTTGTCTATCAATTAAGGCTTTTGGGATTTGTCTTGCCATTACGAAATCAATGCAATCTTTAATACATTATATGGAATCCAGAATGCTAAATCAAATATAATGCGGGAAAAAATTATGATCAAGCCGTCGTAATATTATTGACGACGCGTATTTGCTTTTTGTTGGCTGGAAGCATTGAGGCGTCTTCTCATGTCAAATTGCAAAATTGCTTTAATGCGAGACTCGATATCAAGAAAATTAAGTGTGGTCACTTATGTAACAGCTCGATGAGTAATTTAAAAAAACAACGCCTCAAGCCCAAATCTTGTCTTTCCAGACTACCAACTTCAACCTTCTCGGCTCTTCAAAATCTTGACAGTCCTTCCACTCATGATCTGGACTATCACACTACGTACAACGACGGTCACGATCACTCCTGGAAGAATTTGCAGGAGAAGAAGTTGGGGCCGAAGTTGGAGCTAGACTAAGCGGTTGCTACTCCATTCTAGTCATCTTGATTTGTATGTCTTTTTTTATATCTCCTCCACCATATCTTCGACAGTCGATTTTGCATATGGTCTGATAACTGCAACATGAATAAGTATAGGCATAGACATAGGCTGAGAAATATGAGAAGTAGTGGATTGTGCAACACAATAAATAGGAGAAGTCGTGGTAGGAGAAGACGTCGCTGGTGGTGACTGCATCCCCTTCTGCAAGTGAGCCTTCCATCTTCACCTCTTTGTTAGTGTAGAAACTACATCGACAACATCTTGCCAACCTGTCTTCAATCCCATAGGTTGCGTACGGTCCTCTAGCAACTCTCCCAACTCATATTGAAGTGCAGGATGAGCCATCTTTAAGAATAACTCCACAGCTCTTTGCTCTAGTGCATCCAACTAGTTGTATCGCTCTTCAAACTCCCGCAATAATTCAGAAGCAACAAATCCTTTATTGGGATGATAAACCCACTCTTTGACCAGTTAGAGTCTTATATAAACAAATCTGTCACTCTAACCCACAAAGCAGGTGTGACAAGCCATAAGAAATAGTTGCTCCAGTTGGTCGAAACTCTGAAAATTGAATCTGGCTTTCAAAGCCCTTAATGTAAGCTGAAACATTCTGGCCATCAAATAATTTTCACTCACTAACCACAATCTCAATCGCCTTAGTTGCACTAAGTGTATGCTCCTGTTCTTGATGCAACAATTGTTGTTGATCCAACTACTCTGCTCATGCAATTGTTGTTACTACATAGATAATTGCATCTACTAATTTTGCATCATAATGGCTGAAGAAAGAGTTTGTAGCAAAGTCTTTATCTCATTAGTCGAAAAGCAAGAAAAAATCGATGATGAAAGTGGATTATTCAAAGGGTTTTCCATCTTGAGGATCAGAAGCGACACTTTCATGTTGGGTTCACCAAATGTCACACGAAATGCATGCAAAAGTTTGCAAAAGTCACTTATCGCGCAGGGATGCTTTATGAGATGGGAGCAAGATCAAGATCAATTCAAGACAACAGATTTGATGTCAAAGGTTTCGTGTATTGCAAGTACAAATCCAAATCCAAAGGGAAGTAAAGTGACATTGTGTTGATCATTGCTCTAAGAAATAAGCTCATGTTTTTGTTCAAAGTGCAACATCAAATCTTTCACAATAGGGTTGTTGTATTTCATGGCTTGAAATACAACATCAAATCTTTCACAAGAGGGATGTACTTTGAAGTGCTCAATCTTATGCAGGAGCAATCAAGAGAAGAAGCAAATTGTGTGGAAGCTGGAGGCCACTAGAAGCACTCTAGAATCCATGGAGAGAATCGATAGTTACAGCTACAGCTGGCCACCTTATCATACGTTTGGAGAGGGTTGGATCTCCTAGAATCCTAGCATGCAGACGTCTATCCTTTAGCAGCGAAATGTCATTCTAATCCGGCTACATTCAGCTTTGCACTTCATTTCCCATGCTGCATTGCTACTCCCACCGTTTGCATTCATCTCTCCCAGGTAGGATGTAAGGTTTTGTTTATGTTTCCTCTTCTGACCGTGAAGCTTGCTAGAAGAAAGCCTGAATTTTCATAATTCATCTCCTTCCTGTTGACCTAATATATTGCTGCTCACGTTCAACTGAATCCTCTCTACCTTTCTTGGAGCTCTCTCTCAATGGCAAGTTTGCCAAGCTCTGTTGGTAATCACGAACGTACTTGCAAATGTGAGGCTTCGGCTCTGTGTTCATGATTATGAGTGGTATGAAGCCGAAGTCTATAAGAAGACTCTTTCAGCCTAATCTGTACATTGTTTGAGTGGGTGGCGGAGCCATGGCTGCATACCTCTCCCATGTGACCTCCTCTCTCAATCTGTGGATTTGGAGCTCCATGTACTCCTGGCACGGAACTTCGACCGATAGCCACAAGAATAGATCCATCCGCACGCTATGAACTACTGTGGAAGATACTAAACCAAGCAGGTAGTGACGCAAGAGGTCATACCATTGTCAAGGCGCTCAGCGATCCAGCCCATGAGGAAGTAAGGGCAAAAGCATCTGAGCACGCAGATGTAGGGATCCACACAGCACTAGAAAAGGTGTGTGCTCCACTGTGGGTTTTGTGACAATCTCCTACAGACAACATGTAAGGTCCTCTGAAGCACAGAGCGTATATTCTAGCGCATGCAAATTAGACTTAGCCAATCACCAAGTCCAGCAAAAAAGATGGTAGCCAAGACAAGATGCGAACACTATCACAGCCAGCAGTGCCTCTTCGATTGCAGTATGAACCACATGGCTCCTCTCCAAAGCTCATACTCGATAGCCACCCTCATTCAATAGTCATAGGCCAGTGCCTTCTTATGATCATGATGTGCCTTTCTTGCCGAGTTGAGCCCCAAAAGCACGTAGCTTTCTCTATGTGAGATGGCTAATATTATGTTTTCTTTTCCAAAGCTTTGCGACCCATCTCCTATGCTTGGCAAAGCACCGCTTTGCTTAGCTTTTGTTCTACAATATCTTCTACCTTTAAAAATTTCATTAGCCATTCATGCATTAATAGAATACAAGTAATTTTTTCATCCAGAGAAACACGTTGACAACCTGCATGTTCCTCTGAAGAGGCCCACACATCTCCTTCAAATATGCTCTCTACTTCCACAAAACTTCCATAGTTTCCATACATATCAATCAATAAAAACATCTTTGACTAATCCCTTGCTCCAAGCATCAACATGTAATGCTTGTCCAATGTATAACCACCTTGTAACTCCGACTGCTCTAAAAGAATGTCGCATGCTTGAAGGGCAATCAACATTGTTTGTTGGTCTGGACTTATACCCTCTTCATGCATTTGCATGTATAACTGTAAAACCATGTCCCTTTGGCCATATTCAAGGAATGCTGAGAGCACTACACATTCCATGATATTGACAGCTCAAAATGAACGGCAAACGAAAAGACACACAATGGAAAACAAATACCTAATGATGTTGACTAATGAGTTCAAATTCCTAGCGAAAAACTCTGCCCTTAGGTTCATAGTGGTGGTCATGCAGCGTCACAACAATGTCATAGGTAGCATGCTTTAATTTGCACCGAAGACATGGACACTAGGGATAGTTGTGCATCACCTTGGAGGAATCCTGGTAGAGTTGTTGATGAAGAATGCCTATAGTGATCGATCAGTTGTGATTGGTGTACAACATGGTTGTTGTAGTTGGTGGTATGGCTGGTAATTGTCATGGGTGCTGAAGTTGTTGGCTTTCTTAAGATTCTCTTGGTGATCATGCTCCTTGTAAGCATCAATGAAGAGAAAAAGGATAGAAGTGTTAGCTCATGCCATCGAAGAGCTGATTAATCTTTAGGACCTACAATGGAGAACCTCTCATGTGGTCTCTCCCTAGGGGATAGTGCCGATCTTCTTTACTGTGCATATGACATATTTGGTTGGTTTGGGATATAAGTCCAAGCCTAGAGTGTTGCTCCGCACTTGAGGACCCAAACTGTGTGTAGGCTATTATGCAAATATTACGTGAGTGCATGTGCGTACTTAGATATTACTTAGTTAGAAGAGAATTGGTCTCATTCCTCGTAGCAATGTGATGATGAGGCAAGGGAGCAATGAGATGGAAAGAGTGTTGATGTTGATGAAAAGTACACTTGAAGAATCTCGATGATAATTCTTTAGTAGCTTGCAAGTACTTACAATGATTGAAGAGAACTGTGTCATTTCCAATTCCTTTTGCATTGCTTTACTTTTGTTTACTCCCTAGGTATGTCCTACCCTTGATGTGCCCTAAAAATTTGTAGGGGAATATACAAGGGGCTAGGGTATTAGGGATGGAGCCAGTCGACCAAGGTCACTGGACATACCTAATTTGAGGATCCCTAGGTGCAGTGTTGTGATCATGCATGCATTTTTATTCTTGTTTTCTTTTTTCTCATTTTTTATCTTTTATTTTTCTTTTGATTTTTTTTTGAATAATACAGTGAATTCCATACAATGAGGGTTTTAGCCCTATGTACAAGATATAAAAAATATTGGAATTTAGTGGTTGAGAATAATGAGATGGGGTTGCACCTTAAGCATCGATGTTAGAGGATTTGTTATAGATGAAGAGATGATTGGAAAGCATGATTGATTTATGTGTGGTAGTAAATAAGTTGAGGTAGAATGTGGATTTCAAATTGTCAAAGGATTCTTCATATCCTTGTCTTTAGTCTTCTTCATTTCAAGCTCTTATTGTTGGCAAGTTGTTGCTTCATTGACATTGCCTTGAGCTATTTTCGTCACCTGGTTATCTGCATTTTCTTGATGAAACTTGACAGTAAAAAATAAAAAAAATCAATCAAAAATTAATTTTAAAAAAATTGAGAGAATCTTACCAGCTAAGTAAGTGGTTGCTACGCTTGCTCTCTCCCTGCACGAAAGATTTGCAATGCTTTCTAGCATTGCAGGGATTGTGATGTGCATGGACTTTTTGATTTTTTATTTTTGTAAAATTTTATGTAGTGTTTTATAGATTGTATTGTGTATGAATTTATAGTGTACAAGTGTCGTGTGTTATGGTACACGATTATTCTGCCATGAAGTGAGCCATGTGTAGAGGTCGGAACTATACTGATGTGTAGCATCTCGGTCAAGGACGTGTGGCATTTTCTCAAATAAAGGAAGATAAAGGTGGCTAAGAATCTTATGGTCTCCGGGAATGTTTCTAATCTGATACCAAATAAAAAGGAGATGGTGTAAGGCTTATTGAAAGGTTCTTCAACCCACCCAAATTCCAACAATCTGATAATAGTATTCCCTCTACAAGGAGTTCGGCTCGGTCAAGGATGTGTGGCATTTTCTCAAATAAAGTAAGATATGCTACAACATCAAGCATCATATCTCCTTGATTCAGTCAAATTGCAACATCCAGCTCTTATTGCGTGAGGATTTTATCGAGTAAGGGATGGTTTAGAAGCAATCCAATGAGTGGTACTCCTTGTACAGTGGCAAGCACACGAAGTGAAGTTGGAGCTATGTACGTAGGGTCAGCTTGAGATTTCCACATAGCTCATCATTACTATTAGATTGTCATGAGATGGCTGCCAAGTTTTACTGATGATATTCTCATGTCATACCATGCTTCTTTCACCTTTTCCTTTCAATTCTAGGACAATAATTTCTACATTAGTTAGGTTATTTACCCCATGATGGAAAATGGGGGTCAGACGATGGCACTGTTGAGCCTCCTCTTTAGGAATAAGTCTTAGAATATTATCTATTTGGTCAATGTATGATTCATGGAGATGTTCTTGCTCTTCCCATGAGAGGGGCTAGTCTAAGAATTTGTGGAACTCTCTTGAGGGAGAATTCCTATATCGAATTGGGCATAAATGCGAGCAAAGAATGCAATTCTATTGCTCAATTCCTGAAGGCAGGTATATAGTGGGATGGGTGATGTTGGATGTGAGCTAGGTTGGCTACCATGTCTTTCAAGTCTCATTGTAGGCTAGTTTGATAGTGGTCTAGTTGAACTTGATTTTGGAATGGTAGGCTCACTAGGACTGGTGGGTCTAGCGCCGATGGCACTACTTCTCGAGTTGTTAGGTGTTGGTTTCGTAGCGGAAGAGGAGGGTTTATCATAGCTGGGAAGTGTGATTGTTGTGTTTCCATATCTTGATTGTAAGTATCAATGTTCAAGTCAATGGATTGTGAGGTGATAGTAGTGGTGGGCAACTGCTTGTTTGTTTTTTGGGTCTTTTTTAGAAGGACTCTTTAGCCTGGGGGGCTCTTGTATTGTTTGGATTCGCTGCATTGAAGGTTTGGAGGTCTGTAGTTCATCCCTTATAGAGTCTCTTCAGATAATTTTGTAGGAGTTGTAGATTCTTGGCCTAGGGCTATAGGCATATTGTCCTCTTTGGGAGGGGAAGTCTTGTATGATTTGTTGTTTGGATTATCTGGCACTGGAGATATGGGTGGTGCTAGGATAGAATTGAGAGATGGTTTAGGGGTTGTGTGGTTCACCTTTGGAAGGAACCATGTGAAGAAATCAAAGTTGTACTGGACTGAAGCATAGATGTCAAGGATTATAGGATCTTGAGTAAGGCAGAAGACATAAGCGCTAACATCAAGTACCATTCTTCCTGCTCCTAGATTGCTAGACACATGTAGGTCTTCATATATTAGTAGTTTATCATATAGGGGATGTTGTTGGACAGTGGCAGAAAGCTTGACATGATGGACAATTGCAAGCACTTTGAGCGACGTTGGGGCAATGTATATGGGATCCTATAGTGATGTCCACCAATGAACTTTCCTTTGCTCAGCTAGAGTCATTAGCCGGTGCCCTATTTTGGCTGCTAGACTTTAGTTAGAGTACCATTTTTATGCAAAGGCACCTCATCCTTTTCCTTTCCTTTCTAAGGCTTTGAGTTGTTCTTTGTTTATCACTTGAAGATTAGTGTAGAACGAGGGAATTAAAGTACAATTCTCTAGCTGTAGCTTTTGGTATGTCTTTCAAGACTTCTTCAATGATAGTTGCATAGCGCAAGTAGATGCTAATAGGTGAATTGGATAGTCGGCCTCTAACAACCCCCAAGACAACACCAAAGGATAAAGACCAAGGATCTCCCCTCAACAAAACCCACGAGACATCACCATTGAACACATGATCAAATATTCCTGATCACTCACTCCTCATTGAAACTTCGACTCAACACTTAAACCGTTTAAAACTTCAAGCTCAGAATTTACCATTTTTAGGGAGAATCTGATGTGGAAACAACCATGGCTGAAAGTCTGACAACACAAGCTTTCAGATTTACACAACCTATTTTTTAAGGATTACTGCCTTACGCAGCAACTCCCCACAAAGCATGGTTGCCTCAAGTAGTGCAAAATCAATTGTAGATCCTTTCTATTCTTCTTTTCTCAGAGTACACATAAATAAAAACCAAAAATGCAAGTAACCAAAGCTTTATATGGTGAATTTTCATACACATTCAGCTGTGATACAGGCATTTCACTATTGTAGACATTCCATTACTGTAACAAAATAGATTTTACACTGATATAGCAATGGATTATCATGATAAATTTCATAGGAAACCAAGTTGGTGATGTAGATGCTGCTGAATTCACCTATTTCCTCATAGAGCGCAAAAATTGACTCATAGAAAGCTCATGACTTTCTAACCAGGTCTCGGATTGCCGAGCTTCAAAAAGGAAAGTTGTAGCTCTCTTTCCAATCTGGAACTCTCCAAAACCACTCAAAGCCAAATTCCTTGATCTACTATCCTGAAACAGCTATGCATAGCATGTAGTCCTAAATATACTTCTGCTCTATACAACAAACACATAACTTCTCTGCACAAACTTGCAAACGTAAGAACACTTTCTTTGATTTCAGATTATCATTTCAGCATACCAACAGATACATTTTAGCATATCTTGCATTAATGAAGAGTTACGGGAGCTTCGAACTTTATGAGCTCTAGTTCATCATTTTTGTGGTTGCAAATCCTTTCAAATTTCCACTAACTTGAGTCTATGCATTCAACACCTACCCATAATACATATTCTCTGCCACATACCCAATTTCAGATGTAGAGATCCTTTACTTCTATTTTTCTCTCTTGTACGAGAAGCCTCACACAAATAACTAACATATATATCTCTCAACATGATGAAGAACAACCCTCTATTGTCTTTTACTCATATCCATACATCAGAACGTATCTACATACTTTCTGCCCCACGTAGTAGTAGAAGAAAAAAAGACAAAAGTAAGACTCTTATTACCATTATCTGAAAACTGAGAACTTGCATCAGCCCATTGACTTCAACAGCCCTACCATCATGCTCCACGTTTTGATACCTTCAACTTCACGGCCTCTTTCTTCTAAAAACTTGTTCTTCTTCTGAGCATCAGATTTCTCCCTTCTCTTCAGGCTGCAAGATTCTTCTCACTCACTCACTCACTCGCTCACTCACACGTGTCACACACACACACACACACACACACACACACACACACACACACACACACACACACACACACACACACACACACACACACACACACACACACACACACACACACACACACACACATTTTATCGCTCTCTCTCTCTCTCTCTCTCTCTCTCTTTGATACATTGATTGTCTTGTGTAGAATCCTTCTCTCTCTTCTTTTTTTCTCAAAAAACTCCTCACGTTTTTGCTTTTTTCCCTATTTTATCAAGCTACCCCCTTGCTTTCCTTTAGTTACTAGATGGCAAACATGCCCCTTGCCATGTAAAATTCCACTCGGAGACTCAAAAATTGAAAGCGAGAACCTGTTTCCTATATGAGGATATCTCCTGCTATATGAGGCACATATATCAAAACTGAAATATCACAAACACATGTCGAACAAGCATTGTACCACTTGGGATTTCCATCTATCAACCCGACTCCTGCTACTTAGGGTAGGTGTAAGAAAGATAAAAAATGATATTTGCATGTGTTACCCCACTTAACCCCATGCAACATCATGTCCCTGGTCTCTCATTTTCACCCACCATGATTAGCTACCCCTTGGTTTGGAACACAAAGTGTGAAAAAACCTTTATTAAAAGCTTCAAAAACATCTGACAAAGACAAACTCCTTTTCTTGAAAATCTGCCTCATAGAGCATTGCACAAAACAACTCATAACTTTCTAACAAGATCTTGGATCACCAAGCTTCAAAAAGGAAAGTTGTAGCTCTCTTTCCAATCTAGAACGCTTCACAATAACTTAGAACCAAATTCTTTGAGCTGTTTTCTTGAAACAGCTTTGCATAGCCTGTAGTCCTAAATTTTTGCATGCAGTCGCTTCAAAGATCGACCTTCCTAAGACCATAACTTTCACATTTTTGCTTGGATCAACACCAAAATTGATAGAGAACTTTAATGGGTGTCAAAGAACACTTTAAATATGTTGTCCATCATTTAAAAACATCTGATTAACACTAGATTTCAGAATACTGAATCTGCCCGAAACAACTAGAAGCAACCTACTCTACATATAGTATGTACATTACTTACATCCCCTTTATTTACAAGATTCTGCAGATATGTTTCTTTATACGAAACCCATTGATTCTATTTTTGTGAGTAGTCCCATCTAACTTGTAGCAAGTAAGTACCATTTTTGCTCGGATCAACACCAAAATTGATAGAGAACTTTAGTAGGTGTCAAAGAACACTTTAAATATGTTGTCCATCATTTAAAAACATCTGATTAACACCAGATTTCAGAAAACTGAATCTGTCCGAAACAACTAGAAGCAACCTACTCTACGTATAGTATGTACATTACTTACATCCCCTTTATTTACAAGATTCTGCAGATATGTTTCTTTATACGAAACCCATTGATTCTATTGTTGTGAGTAGTCCCATCTAACTTGTAGCAAGTAAGTGCCATTTTCAAACTTCTGCTTGATGACGAAAGGTCCTTCCCATCTAACTCAAAACTTGTCTTGAAAAGTGGAGTCCAAGCTACTGCCATATCTCATAACCAACATTCCCTCTACAAGATTCTTCTTCTTCAGCTGTGTGTTGAACCATTCCCTTCTCTTCACAATCTATTTTTCATAACAATCCATTCCTTGTTCCCTATTTAGCTATAGGGTATGCAAGTTTTAGTCCTTTGTCAACTCCCAATTCTGTTTTGTCTAATTGATGCTTTCTTACAAATTTCATCATAGGGAACATGACATTCATAGGTAATAAAGCATCTTGACCATATACTAACTAAAAAGGGGTGAATCCTATACTTGTCTTCTGCATTGTTCTACAAGCCCACAAAGCTTGATGTAGATAATTGTCCCAATCTTTAGGATGATCTTCCACCAACCTAAAGAGAATCTTCTGTAATGTTCCATTGAATGCTTCCACCAGTCCGTTGCACTGAGGGTAATAAGGAATAGCAAATCTATGTTTTAAGTCTAGTTTCCCTATTAATTCTCTCAATAGCTTATTTATGATGC
Organism: Lygodium microphyllum; assembly: GCF_053477565.2. Lineage (NCBI taxonomy): Eukaryota > Viridiplantae > Streptophyta > Polypodiopsida > Schizaeales > Lygodiaceae > Lygodium > Lygodium microphyllum. The sequence continues at coordinate 60,449,130 of NC_141139.1, read as the reverse complement.
CAAGACCTTGATCTGTCACTATTTCTACAGGTATTCCAAATCTGTAGCATATCTCCTCCATGAGGAACTGAGTTACATCCTCTTTCTTGCAATTCCTTGTAGCCTTAGCTTTAGGCCATTTGGTCATATAATCAACTACAGTAAGAATGTAAGAGTTTCCTATTTTTGTACCAGACAAAGGTCTAATAAAATCCAAAACCCACTTCTCAAATGGTCCATAGGCAACAATGGCTTTAGCAGGTTCTAGAATTAGTACCCTTTTTGCATATGACTAGCAAGCATGACAACTTTTACACCAATGAGCAACATTAGTGCTCAATCTAGGCCAAGTTAGTCCTGCTAGCAGAATTTTCCTTTTGGTAAGCTCAAAACCAAAATGACCACCATATGCTTCCTCATGATAGGAAGATAAGCAAGCAGGAATCTCAGAACTATCCAGCACCCTTCTAAGTATATTGTCAATCCCCTTCATGTACAACTGATCATTTATGAGCACATATGCCCTAGCCTTTCTGACAATAACATACCTTTTGTATTTATCAGTCAATGACTTTAACTCCCCAATTTTTAGAAACTCTTCAATTAGATGAAGGCTTTCCCTACCCTCATATCTAGGATTATCCACCCTCATGGCAACAACATGCTGGGAAAGAGCATTTTCAGCCAATTCATGAGCTCTATGGTTGTTCTTCTTGCCAATATGCCAAATTTAGAATTTTTGCAGCTACCTTGTGAGGCCTTTTATCTTGAACAAACAGTCCTTCAAAATATCTTTATTGGCTTTCCAAACATTTTGAACCTATCTAACCACCAACATAGTATCTCCCTTTGCAACTATCTTCCTGTATCCCAACTGAATACACTGTTTTAGGTCAGTATGTAAACTCGCATATTTAGCTTCATTGTTACTTTGTATCTCTTTACTTTCTTGACTTCCAGAAAAGACTTCTCAAATTTTAGCATCCATAATGACAAAACCCAGTCCTCCCTTTTTCAGCACCCTTCTGTAACTACCATAAAAAAAAAAGGTAGCATCTTTATCCTTCATCTCCTCCTGAATTTGCGGATGTGGAATTAGTTTTCGTCTTATAACAACTGCACTTTCAACAGGCTCTTTATAAGTCAAAATATAAGCTAAACTAGATCTTAGAGTATCCTCCTTCAAACATGTAAATTCAAATTCTTGTAGAGCCAGCAGCCACTTAGTAACTCTTGGAGCATCTTCAGCAGATCACAAAACCTATGGAAGCAACTGAGAACTAGGAAATAATAGTAACAATTTTTTTTTGAATCAAATATAATTTCCATCTTTTAACTACATATACTAGCCCCCATACAAACAACTCTTCTTCCATCCAAGCTTTTCAGTCACTCCAGTGGATCTTCTTATATAAAACAAAGGCCTCATATAAGACATCCCCTTTCCCTTTTGCATTAAAACGGCTCCCACTGCATTTTTCCCAACACTGATGCTAATGAAGAAAGGTTCATCCCAGTTTGGAGGAATGAGAACTCGCAAAGTACTTAACTTTTCTTTAATATGCAAGAATGCATCCTCTTCAACTTGCATCCAAACTAAAGGATCCCTTTGAGTTTCTTTTATGTAAAGAATATACATACTCAACCAGCATATGGAATGATCTTGATAGATACCTCAACTTTTGAACAAAGCTCATAAGTTCTTTTACAGTTTTTGGATAATCCATAAGTAGTAAAGCCTCAACTTTATTAGGCTCAGGTGAAATACCATTAGCAGACACTTCATGACCCAAGAATATCACTCTAGTTGTTGCTATTTTACATTTATTAGTAGGATTCAGTTGACTACCATCATCATCAAGTTTGTAGAAAACTTCATTAAGTTTTTGAGAGTATAATGACCTCGAGCTATACACACAAAAGTCATCCATAAACACCCACAAATATTTCCCAATGAAAGAGGAAAATATCCATATAACCCATCTTGAAAAGCTAGCATATGCATTCATCAGACCAAAGGGCATTACTCTATAGTAGAAGCATCCCCATGGGGTAATGAACATTGTTTTCTTTTGATCTTCTTCTGCTATTCTGCTCTAGAAATATCCAGAGTATCCATTGCACACACTGTAAAATTCATGACCAACAACCAATTGATCTAAGAACTCATCTTGAAATAGAAGAGGATAGTAGTCCCTCTTAGTCCGTTGCATTAAGAGGCCTGAAATCAATTTCCATTATTCTTTGGCATGATTACAACAGGAAACACCCACTCTGCATCATCAATAGGATAGATACTCTCCAATTTCCATTCTTCTTTGGCATGATTACAACACCTAAAATTTGCCAAAAAATCCAGAATTTAGGGGAAAAATATTTAACGTCGAAGGTGGCGGTTGCAACTAGGACGATTTTAAGCACCAAGTGGAAGACGACTTGTAAAAGGCGCCCGAGCGACACTTGTGGATTTTTGATAATTTTTTCGATTGCCGTGCAGGATGTCAGGAGTTGCGAGTCAATGCAGGATGTCAAGATGGAGGCCTAGGATTTTTCAGAGCTCAAATCAGAGTCCGGATGGGAAAGAGGCCAATAAATGGCAAAGATTTGAAAGGGTGGCCACAACTTAGGACCAAAGGGGGGGGTGCCCTTTGGGACCTTGGACCCCCCCTCCCCCCCCCCAATTTTTTCATGCATTTTTGTGGAGATGAAGCGTGAGATATGGCGACGTGAACAGGGCGCATTTTTCGCCATCATCATCCTTCCTCACGATTGGGGACTAAAAGCAACCCATGCAACTGACATTGGGGGGCAACTTCTCTCTCTTGGCTGATCTTATCACCACCCTTTGCACGTGGAATGGTTGTGTGGATGAAGAGAATAGATTCTAGTCTTTCTCTCTCCTCCCTTTCTCTCTTCTCTATGGGCTGTTCATGTGTGCCATCTTAATGAAGGAACCAGTGAAGGAGAATGAAGGAAATGGTGATAGAGATGGATGGAGATGTTGAAGATTGATGATGAGAAGCATTGTATTGAGAGCAATGGAGGCTCTGTTTGCTGTTTATGCAATCATCCAAGGCATCTCGGGTTACATAAAAACACGGTATGACCATTTTTATGAAGAAAATGAAGGATTTTTGATAGTTTATGATGATAATTATGTTTTTATTGGATGAAAATTTGTTTGTGTGCTATTTGCATTATGAATAATTGTTATTTATCATAAAGTCTTGGTTTTTCAATGATTTACATGCTTTATTTAATTCCCGTAAACCCGAAAAGCGGTTTTTTTTAGTGGTAAAATGGTAGTTTTTCTGTTTCGGGTGGGCAAAATATGTTCCCATGGGGGGAATATGGAAGATAACTTGAATGTTAGTATGCTGAAGTGATTGGAATAAGAAAAAAAAAGCATATTTTTATTGCCAAATAAGTCAAGAAAATAGAAAAAAAAAGGAAAAAATAGAAATACATATTGAAAAAATAATGAAAAATATAATAATTGTTTGTGGATGTATGGTAGTTGCAAAGCATGAGGTTTGGCCTCAGTTTGCCCGATCTCTTTGTCAAAGTTTGTGATTTATCGCTTTCTATACATCAAAACATGACAAAATGAATCTCTACACCTATGCAACGAAAGCAATACCTAAACGTAGGGGGTTGGGATGTTTGTATGGTGTGATTTGCATGTCGATTGTTGCTGATTTTCTGATGCATATCATGTCATAGAGTTTGTGGTATGTTAATTAAGAGGATAGTAGCACGAGTGTTATCTCGGTGCTATCCTTTCATCGCCGCAACAGGTTAGTAAATGCATGGAAAAACTTGATTGTGCACAAGCATGTGTTGCTGATTTGAAAATGATGTTTGAACATTTCAAAATCATTCACCTTTGCATGTGCATGACGATCATGGTATCGGAATATAAACCCTGGATGCGTAGCACCTGTTTTTAATGACAATGACCCACGTTTGAGTGTGGATAGGCTTTCTAAGCCGTAGGATAGACGTTCGTTTCTTGGGGGATTATTTGGAAAGGAAACATGGTATATCTCCTGGATTTGAAATGAAAGAGTGGAGTTTGTTTGTTTGTTTTATATGTTGAGCAGCACATCAAGGGGCTAATCCTTGCGATGTAGAAGAGCTGCAGTGGGGCCGCGGTGTTTCTACCGAGAGGTTACCTCCCATGTAAGTGATTATTGTGGTATTTATTGCCAATGTGTATGGGTTTTCCCTATATGGAGTTTATAGAAAGGGAAACGTTGGACTACAAAACTACAAAACTATAAATGCATAGATTAGGCTTTAGGATAGTTTGTACTTTAGCAGTAGATAGACACTCCTAGTCCGTGAGGCTGTGAGGGTGTGTTTGCTGTTGTGAGCATGAGGTCCGACTAGTGCCATAGCCAGTGCCGGCCCATTTGAGGTCCCATCAGTGCTGTGTCTGCTGGGAGCTACCAATAAGTGGTGGTTCTCGAATCTAGGGTTTTTAGGGACCAAAAAGTTGGTTTATGTCCTCTGATAAGGACCGTCAAGCCGAAATACAAAAAGCAGAACGTGCTGAGAGGGCTAGACGACGGTTGGAGATTGTAAGTCGCTATTCTCCTCAAAGGAGTAGACAGATATGCATAAGAGGCAGTGCTGTTAGTAACCCAACTGCTGCACATAGTCCTTTAGGTGCAGGAGGAAGTGCAAGTTCTTCCTCTCTTCCACCAAGTCAACCCACTTCAAGTGGGGGTGTGATTCCATCAGTCCAAACTCCTATTGTTAATCCGATTGTCGTCATGGCACAACCCATTGCAATTCTTGCAGGGACGCCGGATCTGCCAGCTTTAGGAGTGCCTTTGCCCATTTTTAATGGGTTAGCAGAAGAAGATGCGAAGTTTCACATTTGTGAATTCCAAAGATTAATGTTTAATTACCGCATCCAAGATGAGGGACATCTTATGATGTTCTTTAACATGACGTTAAAAGGAAGGGCTGCAGTATGGTATCATAGCATAGAGACTAGAACCATAACTACAATCGATCAATTTTATGTAGCTTTCCAAGGAGAATATACCCCTGAAAGAGGTGGCCAATACTGGTTGCGTGTGTTGAATGGTGTAACATGCCAAGACCCCCATGAGAATGTGAAAGCCTATGCCAAGAAGCTTAAGGAAGTGTTTCGTAAGTTACAAACTTACATTCCTATTCCGCCGGCTGTCCAATTGCAATACTTTTTGCATGGATTGGATTTCAATATTTAGGTACAATTGAGCAGTGTGGCTTTGGCTGATATAGACACCGTCATCACACGGGCAGAAGGAGTAGAGTCACGATTACAAACGGCCTACTCCTCTTGAATAAATCTTAATGTGGGCCTAGTACCTAGAGGCAATTTACCATTGACAAATGGAAGTCAAGGGATGCCTATGAATAACCCTAATGGGAGAGGAAGCATGGCTCAAAATGTACCTTTGCTGCCAGCTCCTCCCAGTGTGACTATGCCTATGGCAAGTCAGTTGGCTCCACCAAATCTTGGAGGCCAAGTTTTGAACCCTAATGTTGTTCCTATGAGCCAACAACCAATGCCCAATCAAATTGTTAGGCCAATGGAGCGACGGATAGACGATCAAGGATATGAGTCGAGTGCATCTAATGTCAACGGCGAAGTTAACGATATGATGAGGCACTACACTGACATGATTTCTGAATAATATCGGCAAATAGCTATTGATGTTAATTTCTTGAAGAAGCAGCAAAATCTGATAGGGAGTCGATGCCCTGAAGAGGGTGGTCCCTCAAGATTCAGTTGTAAGTGGTGTGGCGGATAACATTTCCCTAGAAACTTTCCAAATGTTAAATGTGATATTTGTGGGAAGGCGGGCCACTTAGCTGCTACCTGTTGGAGTAAGATTAGTTTCCTCCAACAAGGGAGCAAACAGCCAGGTCCATTTAATCATAGAGCGCAAGGTAGTAACCTCCAGTAAAATGATGGACCAAGACAAATATTGCAAAGGGGAAAGACTACTAAAGAAGAGTTGCCACAAGGCAATGGAGTCAGCCTTATCGAGGCTGTATGCGTCAATGGCGCTGAAACCTCTAAACTACAAGCCGTGACAAGAGGCCAAAAGGCTAAAGAGGTTGATAAAGATAATGCAAAACCGGTCGAGGGAAACCCTAAGCAAGGGGATAAGGGGATGCAAATCCTGAATCCTGGCATGGAAGGTGGACCTCTAAGGCCTGTTGACAAGAAAGTCGATCCTAAGAAGGATGAGGAAGTGCCAAGAAAGAAGGCAAGAGCTAAAAAAAGAGCACCAAAGCCGATCCCGAGACCAAAAGAGAGAATGGTGTGGCGAGAAAAGAGAGCTTTGGCTACCTATCATGATTTTGATTTAGCAAGTTCTCTTTGCGAAGTCAAACCGGATGTAAACCTCTTACAGTTGATTAAATTATCTCCAAGAGTATGCAAGGAATTCAAGAAGATCCTGCGTATTGGGTATTATAGAACCTTTGGGCATAGCACCAGTAGGGGAAGATTGGTTTGATCATGCTAAAAAGAATTGCCCTAGGGTTCCAACATACGTGGATGGAATATTAGTAGAGCATGCTATCATAGACACTGGGTCCTCCATCAATATCATGAGTTCATAGTTGATGGAGAGGTTGGATCTAGGCATCCAAAAATATAGCTCCACCCTTCTTAGAATGGCTGATGATAGTCTAAGGCAACCAGAAGGTTGCGTTACTAAAGTCCATGTCACAGTTGCAAGTGTAGAATGCTTCTTGGACTTTAGGGTGATAAGATTTGTAGGACGTCCTAGCTATCAAGTCTTGCTAGGTAGGCCTTGGATCTTACGAACTGATTGTCAAGTCGATATACCTGCCGGTCGAGTGGTTCTAGGTAGACGTGCTAATCGAGTAATAGTCGGATGCTTACCTTGAGTCTCCTCAGAGTGAGAGAGCTCCTTTATCCTCTACTGAATTAGAAACAACAGATGGTCCATCTGGTAGTGAGACATCATCTAATGAGGAATCTAAAGAGGGGTCCACTATAAAGGATATTTATTAGATAACTCTAAATGAGCCGATAGAGCCGCAAGATAGGATAAGAGACGCGGATGTGATTGAGTTGGACCTTGGCACGCCGAATGATTCGCAGCCAATTAAATTAGGTTCCATGCTCAGTTCAATAGAAAGGGAGGACTATATGTCCTTGATTCAAGAATTCCGCGATATCTTTACTTGGAGTTATGATGAGCTGAGAGGTATTCCTCCTAGCTTGGCTGTTCATACTATTCCTGTAAAAGAAGACAATCGTCCTGTGCATCAGAAAGTAAGGCGTATGCCTTTCGAATTGAGGGACGGGCTGTTTGAGGAGTTACAGAAGTTAAGGAAAGCTGGTTTAATCTTCCCTGTACAGCACACAGAATGGTGTTCACCAGTTGTTATCAGGAAGAAGAAAAACAACCAGATCCGACTATGTGTAGATTTTAGAGATCTGAATAAGCAGATGGTTAAGGATTACTACCCGTTGCCATTTATTGACCAAATTTTGGATCAATTAGCGGGTAGGGAAATATATTTCGTTTATGGATTGCTTTGCAGGTTATAACCAGATGGCAATTGCAGAAGAGGACTAGTTGAAAATGACTTTTATCACTGTCTTTGGTACTTTTGCATACCATGTGATGGCCTTTGGTTTGTGCAATGCACCTGGATCATGGCAACGAACAACAGACAAGACCTTTGGTGACATTTCCCCAAATGAGTTGAAAGTATTTATTGATGATCTGGGGGCAGCCACTGTAAGGGAAATGATGTTGATTATTTTAAGAAAGTGCTTTGAGCACTGCAGGCAAGTTTGTATCACTCTTAACCCATGGAAGTATGTCTTTGGAGTGCCTTATGGGCTATTGCTAGGCCATGTGGTCAGTTCAGTAGGGATAGCAACTAACCCTGAAAAGATCAAGGTTATAGTCGCTATGAGTCCACCATGCACTCCGAAAGAGGTACATAGCTTTCTGTCATCGATAGGGTACTATCGATGGTTTATAAATGCCTTGGCAGAAAGGACGTTGCCATTAACAAACTTATTATCCTTTAGTTGTCTATTTGTATGGAGCGATCCTTGTAAGGTAGCTTTCGAGGATGTGAAATAGGAGGTAGTAAAAGCACCAGTTTTAAAAGCACCTAAAAGAGGTGAGGTATTTTACATATTTTCAGCAGCCACCATTCATAGTATCAGCTACTGTTTAGCCCAAATCTCGGAGGAAAAGTTGTATCATCCGATAGCTTTTACTAGTCGAAAATTAGGCATGTCCGAAATTAACTACACCTACATGGAGAAGTTGTGCCTTGCGATGGTCTTTGCAACTAAAAAATTCAAGTACTACATCCTCTATGAGAAGATAGTATTCTATGCAAAGGCGGAAGGGCTTAGATTGCTTATGAACAAGCTACAGCCACCTGATCGTCTAGCAAAGTTGTTAATCACTTTGCAGGAGTTTGATTATGAGATTAAGAGTAAGCCACCGAGGTTGCAGGAGATTGTGGAATGCCTTGTGGATTTCGGGGAGCCGAAAGAGACTTTGGCTAAAGGAAGTGATATTGAAGAAATGTTTAAAATTGATACAGCTTCTATTCCATCTTGGTATGCTGCTATCACGCATTATCTATCAACAGGAGAGACTGGAGTTGGTTTATCAAGATCTGAAAAGAGAAAAATAAAAAAATAGGCTTTCAAGTTTTCCTTGATCGTAGGAACATTATATCGGCAGGGTGTTGATGATATCTATCACCGACGTGTGATGCTTGACAAGGTTCCTTTCATCTTGCAAGAGTGCCATGACTCTGCGTGTGGAGGGCACTTCGATGGATGGTTGACAGCGCAGAAGGCTTTAAGAGCTGGATATTGGTGGCCGTCCATCTTCCATGATTCCTTTGAGTATGTTAAGAGATGTGATACCTCTCAAAGACATGAGAGCAGAGAGAATAGGAAATGACCACTTACGCCTATCATGGCTATCCTTCCATTTGAGAAGTGGGGTATTGACTTTGTGGGTCCTATCACCCCGTCGTCTACTACCCAGAAGAGGTACATTATAGTAGCAACTGATTATTTTACAAAATGGTCAGAAGCATGGGCAACGACGCAGGACAATGCAAAAGAGACTGCAAGTTTCCTTTTAGAGCAGATTATCTGCCGTTTCGGTCCACCGAAGGAATTAGTGTCCGACCGTGGAACCCATTTTTTGAATAAAGTGATTAAAAGCCTGACTGAAGCTTGGCAAATCAAGCACAACAAAACGACCCCTTATAATCCGCAAGCCAATGGGCAAGTCGAAAGTACTAATAAGCAGCTTGTGGGTATCTTGTCTAAAATAGCCTTTGAGAAGAAATGAGACTGGGACAGGAAGTTGTATATGGCGATATGGGCATACAATACAACGTTCAAGTGAGCTACCGGCCATACTCCATTTAAATCAGTTTATGGGGAAGAGTGTGTGTTACCCCTCGAAATCAAGTTGCCAACCATATGGTTTTCAATTAACCACTCTTTGGGAGATGAGGATTCACTCTTTGAACATTTCACGACTATAGCCCACTTGGATGAACTGAAGTTGCAGAGCTTATTATATTAGGAGGTAGCTAAACGTCGGATGAAAGAGTTGCACGATCTTAAAGCAAAGAGGTATACCTTTAAAAAAGGGCAATTAGTTCTGTACTACGATGCGTGTAGGGAGTTGTTTCCAGGGAAGCTGGAACCTAGATGGGATGGCCCCTACAAGATTGTCAAGATAGGGAAAAATAGATCTACGGCTCTACTAGCTGATCTGTAGGGAGTAGAATTTAAAAATAAGGTTAATCTTAATAAGATTAAACCTTATTATTTCTGAGTATGCTAGTACAGGAGAAATGCATTGCAGGTCCATGCTGGGGCTGATTTGAGACCTGCAAAAGATCTTAAAGCCGGTTGATGGGGCGGTTAATTCCTTATTTGGAGCATCCATATCTGGAGCAGAGATACCATCAGGGGAAACTCATCTGGTGGAGCAAAGGATACAAAGTGATTGAGCAAGAGGACGGAACCTTTGTGTGGGAGATCAAAGTCTTCTGCCATCACTGCTTACGAACGTTGACAAGTATCCCTGTTGAGTTCAATGAAGAAGGTGGGATGGAGCCGTCAGTTCATCCTCTAAGTATGCTAAATTTTGACTATCATAATTACGAATATAGGAGTTCATGATGGCAGGCTGTGTAAATCCATTGTGGGCGTACACATTATATTTTGACGGAGCATCTAGGGGCCCTAATAAAAAAGGGAGTGTTGGAGTAGTAATCCAAGATCCCCGACGTAGAGTTACGATGAAGTTAGTTGCTTATCTCAGGGTAGGATTCACTAACAATATGGCAGAGTATAAAGCCTTGATTATGGGGCTGCATATTGCCAAGCAAGGTGGTATTCGGCGGTTCTTAGTAAAAGGGGATTCCCAGTTGATTTTGAATCAACTAGATGGGACATACATAGTGCGGAATCCCATCCTTTGTATGTATCATCGAACTGCGATGACCCTACTTGAGGAGTTTGAGAGCGTGTCTCTTCGGCTAATTCCACATTACTGGAATCAATTTGCGGATTCACTGGCAAATCTGGCTTATGAAGAAGACATTTTCTTCAATTGTGGTCCTAGTTTGGATATTGCTATCAATAATGAGATAGGACCTGGTCGCTTGTGGGGAATGTTATCAGAGCATGCTATGTATGGCAGGCGATGGTTGATATGGGTGATGCAAAGAGTAGCTAAGACCGATCTACCGTTGTTATCCTGGACCCATAGGTTGATTAGAAAACATGTTATGCATACACCTCTTGCTATATATGCAGGAGGGATGGGTCATAACCTTATGCATTTAGCTTAGGGCTGCGAGCCCTATTTATGCTCCTTGGTAAGGAGCATATTATTGTATATCTGTACTATTTCAGGGAGGGATGTGTAGGTGCTATCCTATTTTATTTCATTAGGCCAAGAGGGCCAATTAGTTATTGTAGTGAAGTGCTTTATTTCATTAGGCCAAGAGGGCCGATCAGTTTTCGTAGTGAAGTGCTTTATTTCATTAGGCCAAGAGGGCCAATCGTCTGTTTAGTACAGGTGCGGTTAATGGTTTCTTGTTTTAGTCCTGTGCTAGATAGGTTCAAAAAAGAGCTTGGAAGGAGCCTATGTCGCGCGGAAGCTTCTCGTGGCCCTATCCAGGTGATATCTCTCCTTTAGAGTAACATGTTTTTATGCTATATGTGTCTGTGTACTTGTAGGGGATTTTCTTTTCTTGTTGGGGACCGGCGTCCAAGGCATGAAGTCCCAGGTTTAGGTTGGGTACGTCTGAGGGAAGGTTTGAGTAGTCGTTGCCTCCTGTAAAGACATTGCCAGGCATTGAAAGATCTATTTTAGACATCAGTCCTGGTGACATTGTTCTGTTAGTCTGCTAGGCAGCCGTTCTAGGAGTTCTTGTTAATTGCGAGGCAGTTAGAGAAGCCTGCCGAAGAAAAATGATGATGATAGAGAGGAAAAATAAAAAACCCTGAATATCTTAAAAAGAAATAAATATATACAAAGGTGTGTAAAAAGGGGTTCTAACCCCTATAAAAATAGAAAAGAAAAGAAAGGAAAATTTGTAAGCAGTTGCTCATCGCCTTGTGAAGGCCTGGTAGGTTCCTGGGGACGAGTTAGACCCCGAGGCCGATGCCTTGTCCTCCTAGGGGTGGCGTCTCGCTGGAAAAGAATAAAGTAAGGAAGGTTGGAGTGAAAATAAAAGTGAGCGTCAGAAAAGGATTAAGTGTCACCGTGCAAGGGCTTGGTAGGTTCTTGGGTACTGAGATAGGACCTGAGGCCGATGCCCTGTTCTCCTTGGGTCACTACGCTCAGCTCCCTCCTTTTTACATGCCTGAGTATGGGGGAAATAGAAACCTAAAAGAAGAAATGTGCTAAAAGAAAATACTTCTTGATCAGATGATAGGAGTCCTCCCTTAGCAGGAGCTCCTGGTTGAGTTGTCCTTAGTTAGGTAGGTAGTTCAGACCACCACTTAGGGTGACCTCTTTGATAGTTCTTTTTAGTTTGGCCGTGCTGGAGCAGTTGGTTAGTGACTAGCTTCTGACCTTCTATCAGATTATGCTAGGCCTACTCCTTGTGGATTTCATGCCTTGATTTTGTCAGGGGGTAGGGTGAGCATTGTGCTATGTTTTAGTATGTATCTATTTTGTATCAGCTTGATGTTTCCTTTGGTTGTTTTGTGCAGATCTGTTGTGGGACTCGACGAGCTGAGTCGCCCTATCCCGTGGTCGCCAATGAGAGCGGAGCTTTGAGCCTAGGATGTGCCTAAAATTTGCCAAAAAATCCAGAATTTAGGGAAAAAATATTTGACATCGAAGGCGGCGGTTGCAGCTAGGACGATTTTAAGCACTAAGTGGAAGACGACTTTTAAAAGGCGCCCGAGCGACACTTGTGGATTTTTGATAATTTTTTCGATTGCCGTGCGGGATGTTAGGAGTTGCCAGTCAATGCGGGATGCCAAGATGGACGCCCAAGACTTTTCAAAGCTCGAATTGGAGTTCGAACGGGGAAGAGGCCAACAAATGGCCAAGATTTTAAAGGGTGGCCACAACTTAGGACCAAAGGGGGGGTGCCCTTTGGGACCTTGGACCCCCCCCTCAAATTTTTCATGTATTTTCGTGGAGATGAAGCGTGAGATATGGCGGCGTGAATAGGGCTCATTTTTCACCATCATCATCCTTCCTCATGATTGGGGGTTGAAAGTAACCCATGGAACTGACATTGGGGGGCAACTTCTCTCTCTTGGCTGATCTTATCACCACCCTTCACGCGTGGAATGGCTATGTGGATGAAGAGAACAGATTCTAGTCTTTCTCTCTCCACCCTTTCTCTCTTCTCTATGGGCTGTTCATGTGTGTCATCTTGATGAAGGAATCGGGGAAGGAGAATGAAGGAAATGGTGATAAAGATGGATGGAGATGCTGAAGATTGATGAACAGCATTGGATTGAGAGCAATGGAGGCTCCATTTGCTGTTTATGCAATCATTCAAGGCATCTCGGGTTACGTAAAAACACGGTATGACCATTTTTATGAAGAAAATGAAAGATTTTTCATAATTTATGATGAGAATTATATTCTTATTGGATGAAAATTTGTTTGTGTGCTGTTTGCATTATGAGTAATTGTTATTTATAAGAAAGTCTTGGTTTTTCAATGATTTACATGCTTTATTTAATTCCCGTAAACCCGAAAAGGGGTTTTTTAAAGTGGTAAAATGGTAGTTTTTCTGTTTCGGGTGGGCAAAATATGTTCCCATGGGGGGAATATGGAAGATAAATTGAATGTTAGTATGTTGAAGTGATTGGAATAATAAAAACCAAAAAATAGCATATTTTTATTGCCAAATCAGTCAAGAAAATAGAAAAAATAAGGAAAAAAATAGAAATACGTCTTGGAAAAATAAGAAAAAAATATAATAATTATTTGTGGATGTATGGTAGTTGCAAAGCATGAGGTTTGGCCTCAGTTTGCCTGATCTCTTTGTCAAAGTTTGTGATTTATCACTTTTTGTACATCAAAACATGACAAAATAAACCTCTACACCTATGCAACGAAAGCAATACCTAAACGTAGGGGGTTGGGATGTTTGTATGGTGTGATTTGCGTGCTGATTGTTGCTGGTTTTCTGATGCATATCATGTCATAGAGTTTGTGGTATGTTAATTAAGAGGATAGTAGCACGAGTGTTATCTCGGTGCTATTCTTTCATCGCCACAACGGGTTAGTAAATGCATGGAAAAACTTGATTGTGCACAAGCATGTGTTGCTGATTTGAAAATGATGTTTGAACATTTCAAAATCATTCACCTTTGCATGTGCATGACGATCATGGTATCGAAATATAAACCTTGGATGCGTAGCACTTGTTTTTAATGACAATGACCCACGTTTGAGTGTGGATAGGCTTCCTAAGCCGTAGGATAGACGTTCGTTTCTTGGGGGATTATTCGGAAAGGAAACATGGTATATCTCCTGGATTCGAAATGAAAGAGTGGAGTTTGTTCGTTTGTTTTATATGTTGAGCAGCACATCAAGGGGCTAATCCTTGCGATGTAGGAGAGCTGCAGTGGGGCTGCGGTGTTTCTACCGAGAGGTTGCCTCCCATGTATGTGATTATCGTGGTATTTATTGCCAATGTGTATGGGTTTTCCCTCTGTGAAGTTTATAGAAAGAGAAACGTTGGACTACAAAACTACAAAACTATAAACGCATATATTAGGCTTTAGGACAGTTTGTCCTTTAGCAGTAGATAGATGCTCTTAGTCCGCGAGGCCGTGAGGGTGTGTTTGTCTGTTATGAGCATGAGGTCTGGCTAGTGCCATAGCCAGTGCCAGCCCATTTGAGGTCCCATCAAGATACGAGCTTGAGAGTTGAATTTTCTACTTGAGATCGGGTGGCCTAAAACCAGTGGGATGTTAAGATTTGATGAATTCGTCTTGTATTTTGTAAATATCTTGGCAGTAATACAATTGTTACTTGGCATCATATTCGTCTTGATTATTTGCTTCGCTTGATTTTCCGTCTTGGAATTTCTCAAGGACCTTTGTGGTCGCGACTTTGTTTTCGAAAACCCTTCGACACTGCCCCCTTATGTTTTGTCACTCATTCTCCTCACTCCCGCTCTCTCTCCCTCTCTTTGTTTTTCTCTACCCCCTCTTGCATGACTACGGTTTTAATAAGTGATTAGTTTAGGCAAGGAAGTGGTGGCTTTTGAGGAAGACACCTCTCATTCTCCAAATTTGTCATATGTTCGATGTGTCGTATGCTAGGTGCTAAAAAGATTGTTGCCTAATTTGTCATTGTTGGTTGGCTAGTAAGGCTCATTTAGTTATGTGGTCTCTCTTGCGTGGTGTGTAAGCTTTAGAATATTTTTAATGATAAGGTCCATTTTTCACAATGTATTTTCTTTGTCTAAGCTATGATTGTAGGGGTTTCTAGAGTCAGCCAATATTTGGTCTCTCTATTTCTCAAAAATTTTTATGTACTTTGTGATTTCTTTTTTTGATTTATTTCTTTATGTATCTTGTGTTCCTTTGTTAGAAATTTACAATTTTACTAACTTGTAAGTGTATGTAGGTGCACTATGCACAACTAAGCTTTTGTTTTCCATAATCAATGTGATTCAATATAAATGCAAGTATCTTCATGATGATGGTACTCAAACTTCCAATTCAATTATGACATATTCAAGTATCTTCATGATGATGATGCTACATGAGGTTCAAGGGCTTGACTATCACTATTAGTGTTACCTCCACTCAAGTTGTTCTCACCAAATGGTTCTAGGTGAGTATAAGAATAGTTTTACGTTGACTACTCAAGTTTACTTCTCGAGGTATGAAGTGAGCCTTTAGCACTTACTTTGGAAGTGAGCGTATCATAATTGTTGGCATAATCTCTTTTGCCTCTATCTAGCACTCTGAAAACACTCCTAAAGGTGTCCAAACAAGTAAGTTGAGTTGAGCTTCCCATTAGTGATGACTTGGTTACTCCTTCTCAAGTGCAATGGCCCTTGTGACGTGCCAAGGTGTAGGGAGTTTCTTTCACCAAGATTTTAACCATGAAATGTCCTCTTGCATGACTATGGTCTCTCTTTGTTTTTCTCTACCCCCTCGTGTTTTCTCATTCATTCTCCTCTCTCCCTCCCTCTCTCTGTCTCTTTCTCTTTCTTTATTATGTTTCATGTTTATTCCCTCTCGCTCTCATTCATTCATTCTTTTCCTTTCTTCTTCTCCCTCTCTCATTTCCTCTCTTTTTCCCTCAATACATCTCATTCTCAACAAAAACAAACAAAAGAAAATAAGAAAGAACAAGAACAAAACCAAGAGGGAGCAATGTACTCACCACAAAGGCTCAAAGATGGATTCTTCATCTCCTCTTTGCAACAACTCCTCTTCGCCCTTCGTACACTTTCTCCTCTTCTTCATGAACAATGGTACGGCAGCAACGGTGGTGGTGGCATCAGGGAGAAGCTCTCCTTCCTTCTCTTTCTCTCTTTATCTCCCTCTCCCTCCCTCTTTCATTCTCTCTTTCGCAAACTCTTTTGCAAAATGCTACGCTCCGGTTTCGGTTGCTTTTTTTTTGTCTGAGTATCATCGCTATTTGTGTTGCTATTTGCATCGAAACTTGGCATTGCTATTCCCCCCTTCCCTTGTAGTGAGAGAAGGAGTTGAGAAGATTAGGTGTTTTTCATGATGATGAGCATATAGATGGTATGTATGATGATCTCACTTGTGCACGTACTATAACAAAAAATGAGAATATGCTAAAATTTAAGTATTTGAGTGATTCTAGTATTGTACCAGTGCATTCTGTGGACATGTACCATGACATTGCTAATTTTATGTAGTAAAGAGTCAAAGGCTAAGGAGTCTCAATAAATAGAGTTGAGTGCTAAATTATTTTGGTAAACAAAGGAAAGGGTTGATTATCTTCAGCCACTAAAGTTTTTGAGGTATGAGGTATCTTGGCTAATAGAGTATACTACTCATTTATTTCCATGAAGAGAGAATGGGGCTATTCTTATGTAGTCCATAGAGTAGAGGACTAATAATTTTTAGCAAAGGAGTTGAGTGCTATGCATAAGTAGCAATAATTGAGATTTTCAAGGGAGCAAAGAGAGTCTAGGATACGTTGACACTAAGTACAAGATTGTGGACAAGAAGGTAAAGCTGATTGTTGCAAGTCCACTTTTGCTTATGATGAGGAAGTTAAGAGGGATGCTAACTAGCCAAATTTAAGAGACCTAGAGAATACTGGGCATAAGTTTTAAGTTGAGACATTAGCAAAGTTAAAGATTGGGAATGAAGTTTTCTTGCTACCTACAAAGAGGCAGTGTTTCCTAGAGATGTTACAGCAATATGAAAGAGCTTTTACATTCCATCCTCATGATATTGGTTGTGTGAGTCCAAAGATTGTTGCTCCCATGGTGATTTTTACTATCCCTCATATTGTATGGAATCCTTGTTCTATTCTAGTTCTTAGAGCACATCTTCCAAAATTGTTTGATTTGCTTAATGAGAAGATATAAATGGAAACCTTAGAGCCTTCTTCTATGCCTTATCCTAATGGATGGTTTATAATAGCAAAGAATAATGGATCACTTAGATTTATCCAAGATATAAAGCTAGTAAATAGTGTGATTGTCACGAATGTTGCTATAGGGTTGATTGTGGGTGAATTCATTGAGGCATTTGCAGGTTGTTCTATCTACTCTCTAGGAGATCTTTATTCTGGTTATGATTAGTCTCAGCTTGCTTCACAAAGTGGAGATCTAATGACCATGAGGACTTCATTAGGACTTGTCATGATGTGTACTTTGCCAGACAGACCTATAAACTCAACATCACACATGATGAATGCTATGAGCAATGTCCTACAATAGTATATTCATCAGCTTACTATGCCCTTCCTTAATGATGTTGCTATTAGAGATTGTGCAGAGATAGAGAAGGATGAGAGCTTGAATGAACATGGATGCATATGATTTGTTGCAAATTGTATTTTTGATTGGTGAGAAGAACTTAACGAGGCTTGAAGAGGTAAACTTGACTCTTTCAAGACAGAAGTGAGTTCTCAATGTGAATGAGGTACTTATTATGGGTCATATGCTTAGCTGGTATGGTAGAAAGCCTTCTTCTCCTTAAGTAGATCCTGTTAATAAGATCACAAAATTTTCTTCTATCAATTTAAAGGTGAGGAGATTCATTGGAGCATGCATATTTTATTTTGATTTAAATACCTCATTTTTTCCATATTATAAATATATTATATCAACTACTTTGCAAGGGGTAAAAATCCCCTCGGAACAAGAGGCATGCTAGACCTATGAGGAAGTTCAAGAAATTGATACGGTTTAATTAAACTCATAGAAAATCATATTATACTTGTGGAAGGCATATTGTGATGATAGTGGACACTAACCCTATTGCAATAGGCTAGGCTATTGGCACTACAAGGATTTGAGCTAGTAGCGATGTCGATTAGCGACGGCGGATATTGGCGTCGCTATTGGCGTTGCTACTAGCATCGCTATTTGCGTCGCAAATAGCGACGGGCCGCAGGAAAAAAAAGCGGCCGAAACCAAGCGCGGTTTTCATTTCGTGTTTGCTCCATTGTGAGTTTTGAGAGCGAGAGCGAGGGAGAGAGCGACCGTCGTGAGAGAAGGAGAGGAAGAAGACTTGCCGCCGCCGCCGCCGCCGTTGTTCGCGAAGGAGAGGAGGAGCCTTCATCGCAAAGAGGAGCCGCCCCACGCTCGCCATATCTCATCGGTGAGTCTCCCTCTCTCTTTCTTTTGCTTGTTTAAGGTTTAAATCACTCTCTTTTGCTTGTTTAGGAGAGGAAATGAAAGAGAAAGAGAGGGAGAGGGAGAGAGAGGGAGAGAAAGAGAGGGAGAGGGAGAGGGAGAGGGAGAGGGAGAGAGAGAGGGAGAGGGAGAGGGAGGGGGAGGAAATGAGAGAGGGAGAGAAAGAGAAAGAGAGTGAGAGTGCATTCTATGGCGTCGTCAATAACGACGCTTTTTGCGACGACGCGGGCAAATTTTGTTGTTTGTATTTTCGTCGCTTTAAACGTCGGTATAAGGTCTATATCTTGTAGTGTAGTCAAGACAATGAAGAAGGTAATATGTATGCTATATGGATTAGGGCGAAAGTCCTAAAACGAGAGACAAAGGAGGTACCCATAGAATACCATATTAGAGAATTTGGGAATCTCCCAACTTTCACTTTCAAATAATAATAAAGATTTAACCAAGTGGCTAAATCTTAACCCCATATTTGAGAGTGGGACTTGGGGAGATTGCTTGTATAGTATCTAGGGAAAGATTCACCTTCAAGTAAGGGGATAAGATTTGACCATGTGTCCAAGTATTAGCCACATTAGAATTTCCCAAATTTCTCAATACGTGGTTAAGGGGATAAGATTTGACCATGTGTCCAAATATTAACCACATTAGAATTTCCCAAATTTCTCAATACGTGGTTACAAACTAAAAGAGAAATTTGGGAAATAGTGAAAGCCCTTAAGAATGATAAAGATTACTTCATTGGAGCTTCACTAGTGGTTGATACTGACTCTTTAAGTTTGTTTTGGGAATGATTACCACTTTCTCTATGCCTAATATAGCTATGATGAGGTGGATTGCCTGCATGAAGTCCTTAAATCCAAAGTTCAAGCACATTGTAGGAAAATAAAATCAAATTGCTAACATGCTCTCTAGGGCTACGTCTGATTATTAGAGTCTCTTCTTGCATAAGATGATGAAGTGGTAGACACTTCCGCCACTAGGGTGGATCATGTGTGTCATACATCCATTATTTAAACATTCTTAGAAGAACTTTACACAAATGAATGGTTGTAGATAGGACAATATCTGAATACACGAACTAAGATAATAGAATGGTCAGATGTAGAATACAAGAGGCTTAGGCAAAAAGCCTATGGTTACTTCTTTGCTATAAAAGCATCCTAAGAAGAGAGGAGGAAAACCCTTAAGAGTAGTTGCAGACAAGTCTACCCAATTACAAGTTATGAAGGAATCTCATGAGTGCCTATGGGTCGGACACATAAATATGTGGGCAACATATGAGAAGATCAAGGAACGGTACTGGTAGGAAGGTATGTACATAGATATTTTACAATTTATAGAGTGTCTTTCTCTTCTATATGTAAACAACCCCTTGCTAGGATAACTTACGGATGTTTTTACACAAGCATATTCACCTCTACGTCCTCTTGCATCACACTATTAACGTAGCATTTACCTTCTACGTCCTCATGACATGCTCCTAGTACAGATTGCAGAGTTTTCTCACAACATTTTCCATCTCTCAAAGAGATTTAAGGTGACATGAGTGACCATGAGAGATTGGAGCGGGAGAGAGAGCGAGAGAGATCAGATCAAATATTTTCCATTCTTTAAATATGTCATAAGCCATTATGAAAAATCATGTATTTGAATTTGGAGTACTCATGTACTCATTATATTTTGGTAATGCAAGCATAAACTACACAAGTCATTGATATTGTTTGTTAAACTAGGCAATAGATAGCCTTATTACAAGATTTTTTTGGAGAACTAGTTTCTTAACAAAGTGGCCACCATAAGCATGCTTAGTATTTCATCAAAACTATGCAAGCCCCTTCCACGAAGGAACCATCTTTTACTCGCGTGTATTTTCATAAAGATATGCTTTTGAGTTAATGCCACTGCAAACCATGGCGCTTTAAACTCATACGGGAAATTTGGAACAACAACATCGGTCATGCATGTGGTCCTTCAGGTACCTATGCCAAGTGGTATACAAAGCCTTTCAGGAATACATAAATGAAACTTTAATTTTCTTCCTTTGCTTTGTTTTAGACTTGACGTTGCGCCGTCCAAGCGTTCGCTAACGTTGTCCTATATAGATTTACTTCCACCAGAATACTTTAATTTATGGTAAATTTACTCGCTCGCGCGCTAGGGCGTACTACGAATGCCAATTCATTATTCGAGTACCGGGAGACTATTGGCAGGTGCTTGGGCACTATAATTCAGAGCCCCGCAGTTCATGGATTGTTGCGAGTCCTAACAGAATATAGCTCATGAAGCGAGCAAGCCAGCTGCATGCTACAGCTTCAGCCATCACGGGGTATCGCAAAAGTAAGCAGAAAGCCAGCTTGAGTCGGCAGTCGTGACGTTTCGTCATTATGAAACCTCAAAGATGTGAAGGTGCGCGTGGGGGCCGTAAGGCTACGCAAAATGCGGAGTACCCGGGAATCATACGATAGGTGTATAGACCGCGTCAAGTGGGCTGATAGAAAAAGTGTAGCTCTCTTATTTATTTAAACGTAGGCGTCGAACCTGCCAAGATCGAGAGCTAGCCAGACAGTAGCGTAACGAGAGAGAGAGAGTCAGAGAGACAGAGAGGAATGGATTGCGGGAAGGCCCATATGACGAAGGTGGTGTTTGAGGTGGCAGTGAAGGCGCCGGCGTCTCGCGTGTGGAAAGCCTTCGTGGACGAGTTCCCACACGCGCTCCTGGCCGCTGCGCCCGGCCATTTCGAGCGCACTGACCTCGTCGAAGGCGACAGTTGGGCCAAACCGGGCAGCGTGTTACACGTCAAGCTGGGGAAGAGCCTCGGTACTTGTTTCCACCGGCGGCGGTTATTCAACTTTCATAGTATAAACAAGGCTATCTCACTAGGGGATGCTAGGTTATTTTAGTCGCTATTATAATACAAGCAGGGCTTCTCACTAGAGAATGCTAGTGCCGGGCTATGAACTAGCTCCAAACATTTATAGTTGGTCTTAAAGCTCCCAAAGCTCCTAAAAATCTCTAACAATTTGTGTCACAAGGGTCCCAAGCAAGAGACTTTTTGGGTGAAATTACAAAGCATGGGTAAATTCAAAAACTCACTTCCTCTTCTTGAAGTTAAGGTGCTAATGGATCTGACACTATTAAATTACCGTTTACAATTTTTATGTGGGAGAATTCTCTTAATAACCAAACGTAGACCCTAAATTTCCACCTCACCTCTTTCTAGCTTGACTAGGGACCCTTGCTCCATGATTTTTGCTCTATGTCTTTTTATATAGTAACCTTATTATGTCCCCAACATAGTATTGACCACATACATACATGTGCGCACACACACATGCACACACACACACACACTCTCTCTCTCTCTCTCTCTCTCTCCAACCTCCCAAGTCTCATGAACAAAGTTGACTTGTTGGCTATGATTGTGTTGTAGGTCGCCTCCATGAGTTGAACTTCACAAAAATCAAGTTCGAGCATGGGAACGAGGACAATCTTGAGGCTACATGGCACACGATAGAAGGCTTTGGCTTAGGCACCCATTGGCTCTCTTTTACCCACTCTATCAAAGTTAAAGGTGGGCCTCATGCAAGCTCCTCCATTCTCATCCACACCCTTGAGTTTGAAAGCATTGGCAAGCATGACCTCCACAAGGTGTACAAGGAGCAAGCCATCCAAATTACCCATGCTATTGAGTATTTCCTCAACATCAACCCAAACTTTGGTTGTATGCCCAACTAATTAAGTTTGTCATCATGGTTGATATGGCACACTAGTTTGTCGGACTTACAACAACTGAATGTATCTTCTTCGATAGTATTTTGCACACTCTAGTTTATAATAGATATGACAACATCTATCATCTATAATGATATTATTCAAAAGTGTTCCGAGCTCAATTAAAGTGTAAAATGTGGCATACTAGAGGTCAACAGGAAATAGGAGTGTGATAAAGGAACACTACAAGTCATTTCCAAAATAAATTATGATGCAAAAAATAAGAGAGAAAGTAATCGTCCATACTAAAACATGAATAGGAGTGTGACAAAGGAACACTAGAAGTCATTTCCAAAATAAATTATGATGCAAAAAATAAGAGAGAAAGTAATCGTCCATACTAAAACATGAATAAAATTCAAAGCTAATGTTTTTCTCTCATCATGTACTCTCAATAGTTTCAATAGTGATCTTGGGGCTAAAAATATTGTGAAAACAAGAGAGATTGACTAGTTGGCCTATAACTGGCAAGAATTAACCAACGCATATAAGACATCATCATGTTTACACGCGCCACCTTCTAACCATCTAATCCCATTGTACAAAACCATAGTAGGGATTAATTTGTCTATTGAGTCAAACCTTATTATAAGTTTGAGACACTATACAGAAACCCTTTTGGGTTTCATTAATATTTATGTGTGATTATTGTATTTTATGAGAAGCTACATCCCTTCGTATGAAAATATCATATAGTGCCAATTCAACTCTTGACTTGACATCTAACTTATTACATGCTTTATTGTGTTGATCTATGGTCTTCTGGAATATGCATTCTGTATTTCAACAAAATATAAGTTTTTAGTGACCATAACCTAAACTTATTTGCCAATGTCTTGAGCTTTATGATTCTAATGGCTCAGAATTGCCCTAATATATATAGCCAAATAGCTTGCTCGGAGACCCTTATGTTTACCCAAATAACAAAAGTTGGCCTATAAGAAAGAACTTGATATTGGATGTGTGTGTGTGCGTGTGTGTGTATGTGTGGGTGTGCTTGTTGCCAGGTGGCACCCACATGAGGGGATGAGTGTGTTTAGTAGTTCTCCCTTCTGTGCACATTGATAAGATGAGTGCCTTGAATAGTTCTCCACTAGTGCATGGCACATTCCTAAAAGCGAATTATTTTCCGTCTTCAACAGAAGGTTTATGGGGACACCTATTCTTTCCAGGTGTGAGACTTGCAGGTGCGAACACGAGTGAAGCCATATGTGGATGATGCCACAATATTCATATCTTAAGTGCTAACGTCTATGTGATTTAATTATTTAATGGAATTGCAATGATTAGTTGATTTGTTATGGCTAGTTGCGTTTTTTCAATTAAATATTTTTCTAACATATTTTTCTAAATTGTTGATAGCTCGTGTAGAGCAAGATGAATTCAACACACACGTCAAGCGCAATTTATTCCATAGACTTATTCATTAAATTATAAGACACGCCGTCGTTTATTCTAAGGCATGCGTACATCCTCTTTATAAATATTTATTGATACATGATATTTTAGGAGATATATTGAAGATATTTTAGAAATATTTAATGGCTCTCACTAGTTGTGAGTTGTGCAATTGATTGCAACCATTTATTCAGTTAACTCGAACTCTTATCAAAAGAGTGATTGTAAGTTTGTCATCTTGGTTGATATGGCACACTTAGTCTAGTTGGACTTACAACAACTGATCAATGTATCTTCTTCACTAGTATTTTGCACACTCTAGTTTATAATAGATATGACAACACCTATAATCTATAATGATATAATTCAAAAGTGTTTTGAGCTCAATTAAAGTGTAAAATGTGGCAGATTAGAGGTCAACAAGAAATAGGAGTGTGACAAAGGAACACTAGAAGTCATTTCCAAAATAAATTATGATGCAAAAAATAAGAGAGAAAGTAATCGTCCATACTAAAACATGAATAAAATTCAAAGCTAATGTTTTTCTCTCATCATGTACTCTCAATAGTTTCAATAGTGATCTTGGGGCTAAAAATATTGTGAAAACAAGAGAGATTGACTAGTTGGCCTATAACTGGCAAGAATTAACCAACGCATATAAGACATCAATCATGTTTACACGCGCCACCTTCTAACCATCTAATCCCATTGTACAAAACCATAGTAGGGATTAATTTCTCTATTCAGTCAAACCTTATTATAATTTTGAGACACTATACAGAAATCCTTTTGGGTTTCATTAATATTTATGTGTGATTATTGTATTTTATGAGAAGCTACATCCCTTCGTATGAAAATATCATATAGTGCCAATTCAACTCTTAACTTGACATCTAACTTATTACATGCTTTATTGTGTTGATCTATGGTCTTCTGGAATATGCATTCTGTATTTCAACAAAATATAAGTTTTTAGTGACCATAACCTAAACTTATTTGCCAATGTCTTGAGCTTTATGATTCTAACGGCTCAGAATTGCCCTAATATATATAGCCAAATAGCTTGCTCGGAGACCCTTATGTTTACCCAAATAACAAAAGTTGGCCTATAAGAAAGAACTTGATATTGGATATGTGTGTGTGTGTGTGTGTGTGTGTGTGTGGGTGTGCTTGTTGCCAGGTGGCATCCACACGAGGGGATGAGTGTGTTTAGTAGTTCTCCCTTCTGTGCACATTGATAAGATGAGTGCCTTGAATAGTTCTCCACTAGTGCATGGCACATTTCTAAAAGTGAATTATTTTCCGTCTTCGATAGAAGGTTTATGGGGACACCTATTCTTTCCAGGTGTGAGACTTGTAGGTGCGAACACAAGTCAAGCCATATGTGGATGATGCCACAATATTCATATCTTAAGTGCTAACGTCTATGTGATTTAATTATTTAATGGAATTGCAATGATTAGTTGATTTGTTATGGCTAGTTGCGTTTTTTCAATTAAATATTTTTCTACCATATTTTTCTAAATTTTTGATAGCTTGTGTAGAGCAAGATGAATTCAACACTGGTGCGCAGATCGGACGCAGATAGCTCACGTGGTGAATCCCGGAAGGTCCCCAAGAACAAAGTACTCTACTTTTTAGCACAAAAACCCATGTAAAAGCAAGCACGACATGAGGCAAGAGACAAATTGGGTTCAATCTCCCCCATGCCTTGTGTGAGCGCTTCACAAAGCATGTATTTTATGTATATTTCCAATCTTCATGCTCAATAATAGCCCAATTACAAAAATATGATAAGCTTTTAGCTTTTGAGTTTGCTTTCTACCAAAAATAGGAAAATAAAGCAAATGGACGGTGCCCATAGTGTCTGGCACGCCCAATCTCAATGTCCAAATAGAAATAACATATCCAGGCGCATAAGCGCATACAAAATAATAATAAATAATCGATGTCTCAATAGACAACAAAATATAGGCGTGGCGCCTATCAAAATATAGTCCAAAGGTCGAAAACCCGCTAGACTCCAATGCTTTCCTCCGCCACTGCTGCTATCTCTACACATCAACTGAAGCATTCACAATCGTTAGTAAAATAACACAATTAAACCGACAAAAGTGAATACCTAGCAGTCTTCAGCTACATAAATAAATCAACTGGTTAGAAATAAATCCTAACCTTAATTTATTACGAGTGCGCACTCTAAACTCATAAACGTTTATTAATTTAATATGCATTTTGCGGAATCACCCGCTATGGAATCACCCATGTACACACTAAATTAATGAAACGCCCGAAAAGGACAGGCGTCCCCATCAACTTCTCGCACAAAGAATCCTCTTTGTGTATGAGCCCCAGTCATCTAAGTTTACGAAATCCACCGTAAATCCTCACGGAATCCACCGTGGAATATGCCTCCTGGCATCATACCCGCGGGGTGGGATAGCAATTGACCTCAATTGCTATTAGCTCAATGTGGAGCTAACAGAGTGGGGAAAGCATTTAGGTCTCTAGCGTGCATCCATTGTGCTTCCTCTACAGGATGGTTCTTAAATTTTACTAGATATCTAGAATACCTTCGGCCAGTTCTAGTGGTCATGTAGTCAGTGTCTATGATGGCTTCTGGTTCAAGTATTTCAGTCTCTTCTTCTAGTAAAGGTGGGTTTTCATAGACAGGGTGGATAGGTAATTGGCCTCTAAATGGTCTCAATAAACTAATATGAAATGTATTATGAATTTTCCAATGAGATGGCAGTTCTAACTTGAATGCATTGTCATTAATCTTATGAATAATTCTAAATGGTCCGTAGAATCTAAGAGCTAATTTGACAACTGGATGTCTATCTACACTTTGCAGTCTACGCTTTTCTATTCTAAGCCAAACATAATCATCAACTTTGAAATTCATGGCTTGTCTTTTCTTGTTGGCTTGTTTGGTATATGATTGTTGGGCTTTAGCAATCATATTCTTAACCTCATCAAAAATAGTGTTATGCATAACAGCAATATCATCGGCAGTCTGTATTCTATTAGACAAAGATGCAACAGGGGTAGATAATCTATAGCCATAAATAACTTCAAAAGGTGCTTTCTTTGTAGATGTGTGTGGTGTATTGTTATATGCAAACTGTAATAAATGCAAATGAGTATCCCAAGTCTGAGGTTTAGAGATAGTGTATGCACGTAAAAGATCTAGAATGGTGCTATTTGTGGCTTCTGTTTGTCCATTTGTTTCTGGATGAAATGCAGATGAGAAATCAATCTTTGTGCCTAGATTTGCAAACAGTGTAATCCAAAAATTATTACAAAATCTAGAATCTCTATATGAAATAATCACTTTCGGCAATCCATGGTTAGTAAAAATAGTTTTCAAAAATAACTATGCTGCTTGTGATGCTGTTAAAGTTTTCTTACATGCAATGAAATATGCTTGCTTACTAAATCTATCTACAATTGTCCAAATCATGTCATGGTTAGATTTAGTATTTGGTAAGCCAGTAATGAAATCCATAGATATATGTTCCCAAGGTTTAGATGGAATAGACAAAGGCATTAATAATCCATACTGTTTACCATGATGTCTCTTTATTCGTTGACAAATCAAACATTCAGAAACAAAATTAGATACATCTGCATCCATATGCGGCCAATAAAAATCTTCAGTTAACATGCGTAATGTAGAAATGATACCTCTGTGACCTTGATATGGGGAACAATGAATTTCATTCAAAACAAAAGATCGGAATGGAATAGTAACACACAGTCTCTTTTCAAAGAACATGAATCCATCATTATATGACAATGAATCAACAGGAATGAAATTATATTGAACTAATTTTTGCCAATCAGAATGAAAAGTAATATCCTGGTGATATGTATCTTTCATAGCAATCAAAGAATCAAAAGATATGATAGAAATTTTATGAATTGCAGGTCTTCTACTCAATGCATCAGCAACTACATTTTCTTTTCCAGGTTGGTATTGAATGATAGGATGGAAACTTTGAATGAATGAAGCCCATTTGATATGACGGTCAGAAATTTGGGGTTGGCTAAGTAGATGTCTAATGCTTTGCTGGTCGGTCTTTATCATGAATTCTGAACCCATTAAATAATGCTTCCATTGTTTTAATGCTTGGACAACTGCTAAGAGTTCCTTGTCATAAGTGGAATATTTAAGCTCAGAGGGTTTCAGCTTAGAACTAGAATATGCTATTGGATGCTTGTCTTGCATTAGCACGGCTCCTATTCCTGATCCGCTAGCATCGGTCACAACTAAAAAGAATGGTCTGCTAAAGTCAGGCAATTGTAGAACAGGGGCATTGGTTAATGCACGTTTGAGTAAGTCAAAGGATTTCTGCTAGTTTTCAGTCCATTGATAGACAATGCCTTTCTTAAGAAGTTTGGTCAATGGTAAAGCAAGTAATGAGAAATTACGTACAAACTTCCTATAGAAACTAGCAAGACCAAGGAATGAGCGTAATTCATGTACATTTTTAGGAACAGGCCAATGCAATATTGCATCAATTTTCTTAGGATCAACTTTTATTCCTTCTTTTGATACAATATGACCTAGATATTCTATTTCTGTCTTAAAGAATTCACTCTTGTCAGGATTTGCAAACAATTGATTTTCTTTCAGTAATTGAAAAACTAATGATAAATGCTCATAATGCTCTTTTTCACTTTGGCTGAACACCAAAATATCATCAAAGAAAACAATCACACAATATTGATATTTCAAAAAAATACGGTTCATCATTCTACTGAAAGTAGCAGGTGCATTAGTTAATCCAAATGGCATGACTAAGAATTCGTAATGACCAAACTGTGTCCTGAATGCAGTCTTAAATATGTCGGATCTATCTAGCCTCACCTGATGATATCCAGACTTAAGGTCAATTTTACTAAATATAGAAGATCCTTGCAGTTTGTCCATAAGGTCGTCAACTCTAGGTATAGGATACCTATTCTTTACAGTGATCTTATTTAATGCTCGGTAGTCAATACACATCCGATAAGTATTATTCTTTTTCTTGACTAAGAGCACAGGTGCACCGAATGGAGAACTGCTAGGTCGAATTAAACCTCTATTTAGTAATTCTTCAACTTGACTCTGGATTTCTTTTTGCTCTATTTGATTGTGCCTATATGGGGCTTTGCAAGGTGGTTGTGTGCCAGGTATTAGGTCAATCTTATGGTCTTCTGGACGTGATGGAGGTAAACCTGGTGGTAGGTCTTCTGCAAAACAGTCCTTAAAATATGCAAGAAATTCCTTATGCCTAGGGTGCATATGATTTTCCTTTGCATGCAATTCATTCACCCAAATGAGATATGATTTAGTATTCTTGCGTAGTGCACGTTTTGCTTGAGTATGCGAAAGCAGTGGAAAAATATGAGATGCATGCATACCAAATAATGTAATAGATTTTCCTTGAAAATTAATATTCATTGTGTGTGTGGAATAATCTATATTGGGATTATGTTGGTGTCTCCATGGCATTCCTAGAATAATGTCGCTAGACTGTAATGGGACAACTAAGAAATTTCTTCTTTCAATATATGGACCAATTTGAATTTCTAAATCTTGAACTTCTTGTGTGCCATTGTACCTAGTGCCTAAAAATGCAGCTTTTATGCGATAGTGCGTAGGTACAGTATGCAATTTCAATTCCTTTACCAATTTTGTTGAAATAAAGTCATGGGTACTACCGTCATCATGCAATATAGTTCTTTCTTTTCCATGCACCATACATTTCATAGTCAACAATGAATGTGGAGTAGGCATACCTGGTAAAGTGTCGGAAGTAGTAGTAGGATCATCTTCTTCTTCAGTGAAATCTGGCATATCCTCATGCTCGTCTTCGTCCGTAGCTCCAAGGTAGTTGATATGTGCTGATGGCTTCTTTGAATGACAATTTGCTGCGAGATGCCCTGGCTGGTGACACTTGTAGCATACGATGGGCTTGGCTTTGGTCACATTATTTGCAATGGCTGGGAGTCTGGGTATATTTGGATTTGCTTGTGGAATAGGCTTAGGATTTGAATTGACAGTGGATGGTAATGCAGGTGGTTTAGGCCAATTCTTGCGGAAAGATGGTGATGAGAAACGACCTGGATTAAACCTTCTGAAATTGGAATTGAATTGTTTAGATCCATAATTACCGTTTGCTTGGAATGGCTGTGGTCGTCGATCTCTTCCGCGTAACTTATCTTCAGTGTCGTGAGCTAAGGAGATGGCATCTTCAAGGGTAGCAGGCTTGAACATGTTCACTTCAGCGTAGTAATGTCCAAGAAGTCCAGACATGTACTTTCGCTTATGTGTCGTCTCTGGTACGTCTTCAAGCATGCGTAGCTGTAGGAGTGCATTCCAAAAACGCTCTGTATACTGTGGAATAGGCTCACGATCTCGCTGTTGAAGTAAATCCCATTGCTTGATAGCCTTCTCATGAAATTGCGGTGGAAGGAAATTCAGCATGAACTTCTTCTTGAAATCTTCCCATGTAGCAGGACATTCTATACTCTTGCGGACTACAGTCCACCAAAGTAATGCTCTGTCTATCAGATGATTAGTAACACACTTGATTTTATCTTTTTCGGGATAAGTTTCCTCATGGAAATAGTCATCAAACTGGCTAATGAATGATAAAACAGTCTTTCCTTCTCTTATGCCATTGAAAGTGCGAAACTTGAAACTTCGTTTACTTATCTTGGATTCCTTGCGAATGGTTTGTGCTTCAAGAGTGGCGTCGATGGTACGGCGAATCAAATCTTCAGCTTGCGGTTCTTCTTTATCAGTGGACGCTCCTTGTAGCTTTGTCAATTGCGCTTGCAAGGCTTGCCTAGCTCTTCGCTCTTCTTCCAATTGCAACATGATAAGATCCAGCTTTTGCTCCATGGTAGGCTCGGGTAGATCGTCTTCAACCATAGGATCATCCATATGTGGGGTAGTCATCCTGTAAAACTCAACAAACCTTTCTCACTCAAAATCAGTTAGCGGGATGAGCGTAGCTCAAATTTGGGGTTACAAGGCTATGTATTTTTGGGTATTTTTCTTCTTCAATTTTCAGAAATTCTGCAATATTTCTGTCTTCGTTTGCTGAAAGTACTTCAACGAACTTGTAGATAGGTAGAACAGCTTGCTGCGAACAACTTTCCAGTTCAGAGTTTTTGCATACGAACAAGTCTTCTATGAGTTTTAAGCACTAGTCAGTTCTGATTTAGTCTGACTTGCAGAGTTGCAGACTTAACAGACTTGCAGAGTTGTTGACTTGCTGGACTTAGGCCGACTTGCAGAACTTACAGTACTTGATTTCTGTCGACTTACGGAACTTGACTTCAGGAGTGCGAGACCCGGAGTATATCGACTTCTCTGCCCTGTGTGACTTGATAAGAGTTGAGTGACTTAAGCTTAAGTAATTAAGCTTAAGCTTAATAAGCTTAGTAGCTTAGGCTTATTAAGGAGGGAGAGTCGACTGAAAACGGCGCAATTCGTGGAGGACGTGGGTAGACGTTTGCTGACGTCGCGAAATTTGCGGGCATCCTCAGATACCTCGTTGTGAATTTTTGTGGGACTTCTTCAATTCCTAAGTCTTTAAGCTTGAAGACTAAGCTTTTTGGAAGAAAAAGATATGAGCTTCTTACTGTATATCCACAACTTCATGAAGGAGATGTATGCGTGGTCCTCCGCCTGCAGAGCTTGGTCCTTCGCGATCTAACAGTGGAAACAGGGGTTCTTGATCGCCAGAAGTCTGCCTGTATCGACGATTCGCGACGAGGTTGACTGTAGAGGCCGTTTGTTCCTGGAGCTCCGTCTTCGCCCGAGATTGGTAGCGATTGGAAGCTCTTGAACTCTGCTCCGCTCTGATACCACTGGTGCGCAGATCGGACGCAGATAGCTCACGTGGTGAATCCCGGAAGGTCCCCAAGAACAAAGTACTCTACTTTTTAGCACAAAAACCCATGTAAAAGCAAGCACGACATGAGGCAAGAGACAAATTGGGTTCAATCTCCCCCATGCCTTGTGTGAGCGCTTCACAAAGCATGTATTTTATGTATATTTCCAATCTTCATGCTCAATAATAGCCCAATTACAAAAACATGATAAGCTTTTAGCTTTTGAGTTTGCTTTCTACCAAAAATAGGAAAATAAAGCAAATGGACGGTGCCCATAGTGTCTGGCATGCCCAATCTCAATGTCCAAATAGAAATAACATATCCAGGCGCATAAGCGCATACAAAATAATAATAAATAATCGATGTCTCAATAGACATAACAAAATATAGGCGTGGCGCCTATCAAAATATAGTCCAAAGGTCGAAAACCCGCTAGACTTCAATGCTTTCCTCCGCCACTGCTGCTATCTCTACACATCAACTGAAGCATTCACAATCGTTAGTAAAATAACACAATTAAACCGACAAAAGTGAATACCTAGCAGTCTTCAGCTACATAAATAAATCAACTGGTTAGAAATAAATCCTAACCTTAATTTATTACGAGTGCGCACTCTAAACTCATAAACGTTTATTAATTTAATATGCATTTTGCGAAATCACCCGCTATGGAATCACCCACGTACACACTAAATTAATGAAACGCCCGAAAAGGACAGGCGTCCCCATCAACTTCTCGCACAAAGAATCCTCTTTGTGTATGAGCCCCGGTCATCTAAGTTTACGGAATCCACCGTAAATCCTCACGGAATCCACCGTGGAATATGCCTCTTGGCATCAAACACACACGGCAAGCACAATTTATTCCATAGACTTATTCATTAAATTATAAGACGCACCGTCGTTTATTCTAAGGCATGCATACATCCTCTTTATAAATATTTATTGATACATGATATTTTAGGAGATATATTGAAGATATTTTAGAAATATTTAATGGCTCTCACTAGTTGTGAGTTGTGCAATTGATTGCAACCATTTATTCAGTTACTCGAACTCTTATCAAAAGAGTGATTGTAAGTTTGTCATCTTGGTTGATATGGCACACTTAGTCTAGTTGGACTTACAACAACTGATCAATGTATCTTCTTCACTAGTATTTTGCACACTCTAGTTTATAATAGATATGACAACACCTATAATCTATAATGATATAATTCAAAAGTGTTTTGAGCTCAATTAAAGTGTAAATGTGGCAGATTAGAGGTCAACAAGAAATAGGAGTGTGACAAAGGAACACTAGAAGTCATTTCCAAATAAATTATGATGCAAAAAATAAGAGAGAAAGTAATCGTCCATATTAAAACATGAATAAAATTCAAAGCTAATGTTTTTCTCTCATCATGTACTCTCAATAGTTTCAATAGTGATCTTGGGGCTAAAAATATTGTGAAAACAGGAGACATTGACTAGTTGGCCTATAACTGGCAAGAATTAACCAACGCATATAAGACATCAATCATGTTTACACACGCCACCTTCTAACCATCTAATCCCATTGTACAAAACCATAGTAGGGATTAATTTGTCTATTGAGTCAAACCTTATTATAAGTTTGAGACACTATACGTAAACCCTTTTGGGTTTCATTAATATTTATGTGTGATTATTGTATTTTATGAGAAGCTATGTCCCTTCATATGAAAATATCGTATAGTGCCAATTCATCTTGACTTGACATCTAACTTATTACATGCTTTATTGTGTTGATCTACGGTCTTCTGGAATATACATTCTTTATTTCAACAAAATATAAGTTTTTAGTGACCATAACCTAAAATTATTTGCCAATGTCTTTAGATTTATGATTCTAACGGCTCAAAATGGCCCTAATATATATAGCCAAATAGCTTGTAATGGAATTCCAATGATTAGTTGATTTGTTATGGCTAGTTGCATTTATTCAATTAATTATTTTTCTAACATATTTTTCTAAATTTTTGATAGCTCATGTGTAGAGCAAGATGAATTCAACACATGGGGCAAGGGCAATTTATTCCATAGACTTATTCATTAAATTATAAAATGCACTGCATTTTATTCTAAGGCGCATGTACATCCTCTTTATAAATACTTATTGATACTTGATATTTTAGGAGATATATTGAAGATATTTTAGAAATATTGAATGGCTCTCACTAGTTGTGAGTTGTACAACTGATTGCAACCATTTATTCAGTTAACTCGAACTCTTATTAAAAGAGTGATTGTAAAGGGCCCATCTTTGGGCAAAGCAAGACTCATTTTAATATTATAAATACGGCATGGAGGAGATACCCACTCCATGTACGGGGAAAAATTGCACCCAGTAGTGTGTCTTTCAAATTTACTTTACTCTTCTTTAAGTCTATTTTGAGTTTTTTGAATCATGCTTTCAATTTTATAAGAAAAGAGAGAAAGGGAGAACTTTTTCTATTCATTATGCCCAAGTCTTACATCCAATTAATGCAATAGTGGTATCAAATCTCAGGTTACATTTGGGGCTTCCAATCGCCTATCATCTTGCATGAAGGCGAGCTCTCTGGAGCAATTGGGCTCTATTGTCCAAACTGACTTCACGACTAGATTCACTGGGCTTCAAAACCCCTCTATCCCTACTCAAAAATTTTGTTATTTAGTCCAACATTGAAAAATTCAACCCTCCTACCATGGTGCCATCATTCTATGAGTTTCATTCCGAAAGAAGGTTAATAGAGGCTTAATTAAGCTTTGAAATTAATCCATGCTTAACATTTAAAAAGTTTAAAGCTTATTTTTGCAATTCGTGGGAGAGGAGGCATTTAGTTGGCCATTGTGATTAGCGAGATGGCATCCTCTTGTCCTAGAAATCCAAGTTTTTTTTTTTCCATAAGGCTTAAAGCCTTACTTAATCTTTTCCAACTTAATCAACTTCAGCTTCTTCTGCACCAAGTCACATGCAAACTACTCAAACTAGTGCAATATCACGATTGACTTCTAGCATTTAAGAGGTGATTCTTGTACGATCACTCCAGAATTGTGAAATTTTATTAAAATACTATAAAAAATTATGGTCTTTTTTGTCTATTATATCTTATCATTTTTTCAAGAATCCACTCTTTCTTTTGGTTCTTACATGTCAAAATTTTATTACCATGGGCAAAGCGTTGTTGTGCTGCTGCGCATTCGAGCCATATACACCTCCATTTCTTTTGTTGTGCATTTGTGTTATTTTCTGCGTGTGATTCATTGTGTGTGTGATGCATTACGATAATCCGCATCCAATGTATATATTCTGTTTGCGTGTGTGTGTGATTCTGTTTGGATGCATGATGTATGTTTGGATTCATTGTGTGTGTGATGCATTGGATCTTATACAGAAAAATGAAAATTTTTAGTAGCATCATTACAATCTATCGATGTAATTTTAGGTATGCCTTGATATATTGATTATGACATGCATTCAATGCATATTCAACATGTAGATATTATTCTTTTTCTTGAAGGACTAATAGGGGATATGTTGCTAGGTGGCACCTACATGAGGGGATATACACCTTCAATGGTTCTCCTTTGTATGCACGTTGACGAGATGAGTGCCTCGAATGGTTTTCTCTATTAGCATGGGGCCCATTCCTAAGAGCGAATTATTTTTCACGCATCATACCTGTTGGAGTGTGGATAGACTTGATAATTTGCTTCACAATGCGCTCTTCTTTAGTGGACAAAACCCAAGGAGTGTGAGATAGCTGCAAGCGACCATCAGCACTTGACTGTAGCCAATCGACTGCAGCCAAAGCACCTCCATCTTGCCTACCTCCTTCAAATCCATTCGTGCCCTTGCAGTGTCCCTCTTTTGTATGATGTGTTCCTATAGTAAGCTACCCATATTCTGCAAAATATGCCTGGGATCCAACAAGTGGTTGATCTATAAGTAGGTCCAATACAAAAACTTGTAGAAAACAGAGAACCGTCATATTCTATTTGGATGTGACTCCGTGTGGACCATTTTCAGCTCGTACCAGCTTTGGGTGTTTATTTGTATTGGAGGTCGTCCAAGAAAACCTTTCCTCAGTTCATGACCCTCCGCCAAGAAAGCGGCATGTCCTTGATATACCATCTTCTTCATGATTCATGACCTTCGGAAGTCTAACTGTGACCCACACAATGGACATGTATGATAACTTGAGGTAATCAACACCTCTATTCAGTGAATACAAACTTGAATGAGCTATGATAGATATTACCAATGAGAACGGAAGCCTACTTACTTGAGCACTCCCGGAATCCTAGAAAGTCATGCATGGTCCACATGAGAATGACTTGTATATTGGTAGACCGCCATCAACCATCATGCTTGCTTATATCTTCCACGACGACCCCTTCTCCCACAAAATCTTAAGCTCATCAACTAATGGACGAAGATACACATCCATATTCTTGACTTTGTAGCGGCCCAAGAACGAGAAAGCTAAGGATGAGGTGTCATTTCTTTGTAGAAATCCATGGAGGAATGTTGTAGTTAACAAGGACTACAAGCCACACACTGTAAGAAGTTGAGCACACACTGAATGGGTTCATGCCATCCATAGCAAGGTCGAGCTGAAGATTCCTTGGCTCTCCGACAAAGCCTAGAAATGTAGATTCAATGTGGCTCCATGTGCATGAATCTGCTGATATTTTTTGGACTCCATCTGTGGATCTATTCTACACATTGTTGAGAGATCGAGCTCCACTCGTGATATGCCAGGGTGACCGTTGTGCATTTATGTCACCAACTTGTCAGTTGCAGATGCGGTTGGTACACCGCCCATGAATAATAGCTAGATGACAACTATCCTTATCTACTCTAGTTCGTGGCTCAGTTAGTATGCCACCTTATTCATTTGAGTTTGGTTTGAGACCCATATATAGGGTTCTTCTATTTCTTTGTATGAGAGTTCTTTTGGCTTATACAACTAAGAAGAGGAAAACTTTTTTCAGCCTCCACCTCTGTGTGTATTCCCCCATTGTGTAAGCAAGAAAGCTACAAGTGAGACTCGTTCCTTCTCTCCCATAATCTTGACATGGTATCAGAGCCTTGTTTGTGGTAAGGAGCTCAAGAAAGCAAGCCAAGCTTGCGGTGTTCTGGTAAGAGGAGCAGTGTTGCTTTCATTTTCTATTTTGGGAGCAGATCTCTGCAGGTAGCACAACCGGAAATTGCAAGAGTGCATTGTCTCAGGTTGAGACACCCTTCGCGGTGAAGTAAGAGGGCTTCACCCTGTTTTTTTGATTTGAGGCCATTTCGGGGCCTGTTTTGGAGGTGGAAGTTTTCTGCACGCACTCAGGAAAAGGCCCAATTTTATGCTGTGCGACCACTGTTCTACAGGTCGGTGAAAAGTTACTGTAGAAATTGCATTGTATGCTTGTGTGCAGAGACATTGGGAGTTACAGAATCATCCTTGTTGCTTGTTGATGCAAAATCGTCACTAGGAAGTGACTATGTGGTCAAATACCACTTTCGTCAGTTTTGTAGATTAGCCCTTGTGAGGCTGAAGCTGTGTTCTTTGCACTGACAAAACTTTTTGCAGTGTTCTGTAATGGCGTCTGATTCTCTCTCACAGATTGTCACTGAAAAGCTTGACAAGAACAACTTCCAAGCATGGAAGTTTAGAATGGCGAATTTTCTTATAGGAAAAGGATATTGGGAATTTGTTGCAAGAAATGAAGAAAAACCAGTTCTTCCTAATGTTCCCAATCAGCAACAAATGCAGGCATTTAAAGCATGGCATGAGAGAGCCAGAAAAGTTATGTACTGGCTGTCTATCAATATTTCAGACTCTATGATTGTGCATATTCAGGATGCAAGTACGCCAAAGGAGGTATGGGATACTTTGTCAAAAATGTATAGCACAAATACTCAAGCCAGGAAAATGCAGCTCAAGCAAGAGTTGCATAATGTGCAAAGAGAAAATATGAGCATCAATGACTACCACATGAAGGTGAAGAAGATTGCAGATGCACTTGCTTCCATTGGGTCGCCAGTGGAAGATGATGATTTAGTTTCTGTGACCTTGAATGGTCTAGGAAAGGATTATGCACAGTTTCGAACATCCATTTCCGTCCGTGAAAGATTTCCTGATTTTGAGGAGTTGATTGCTCTTCTAATTTCTGAGGAGCAGAGAAATGGTGGTGCATCTTCTTTAGGAGGAACTTCAAAAGAAGCTGTCTTCTACTCAAATGCTGGAAGAGGTAGAGGTAGAGGTAGAGGAGGCCGATCTGGAGGCGGTGGTAGAAATCAGAATATGCAGCAAACTCAAGAAAACCAGTCTTATGGAGGAGGACGTGGTAACTCTAGAGGTAGGGGGAGCCAAAGAGGTCGTGGTGGATGGCAAAGAGGGCAAAATGCAAACAACAATGTTGAATGCTACTACTGTGGTAAAATGGGTCATATGGCTAAAGACTGCTATAAAAAGCAGAATGACATCATGAATGGAAAACTGCAACAAGGAAATTATGCATCTTCTAGTAGACAAGGTGATGACAGAAATGAGCATTTGTTTATGGTGCAGCACATGAACAATTCTGTGACAAGTGCAGAAGAAAGCAACGATGTATGGTATGTTGACTCAGATGCATCAAACCACATGACAGGTCATGCAGAATGGATGGAGGATGCAAGAAAAATGGAAAAACCAGGATTTGTGGAGACTGGTGATGATACTGCATATCCTATTGTGCAGATTGGAAAAATTCCCTTGTCTATGCAGGATGGGAAAAAGAAATACCTGTCCGATGTATTTCATGTCCCGAATATCACCAAGAATCTGGTTTCTGTTGGTCAAATAGTTGAGCAGGGCTTGCAGGTCAGATTTAATCCTCATGGATGGTTTGTTGAGGATATGAAAAATAAAGGTTGCTTGATAGCAAAAGGAAAGAAGAAGGGCAGAATGTTTACATTGGATGCAGACATGTCTGAATTGAGTGCAGCAATGTTTGCACATGGGACCGGTGTAGTTGCAGATATTGATATCTAGCATAAACGCATTGGTCATGTTAATGTACAGCGACTTAAATCAATGCAGACCCAAAATATTGTTGCAGGATTGCCTAGATTCAAGATTGCAGAAATGCATAAGGTATGTGAAGCCTGTCAGTTTGGAAAACAGGCAAGGAAACCATTTCCTAGACATGTTCAAGAGAGTAAGAAGCCATTGGAATTAATCCACTCTGATGTGTGGACTACTAAAGATGCATCTCTTGGAGGTTGTCATTATTTTGTCACTTTTATTGATGACTATAGCAGAAAAGTTTGGGTGTATTTTATAAAAAAGAAAAGTGAAGTTTTTGGGCATTTCAAAACTCTTAAAGCTATGGTTGAAAAAGAAACAGGCCTGCAAATAAAATGCCTAAGGTCAGATGGAGGGGGAGAGTACCTCTCAAATGAGTTTGCAAGGTTCTTGTAGGAGCATAGCATAAAGCAACAATATTCATGCAGTCATATCCCATAGCAAAATGGAATTGCAGAAAGAAAAAACAGTCATATTGGAGAGGTATCTCGTGCCATGCTCAATGAAAAAGACTTGCCAGATTTTTATTGGGCTGAGACAGTTGCTACAGCAGTCTACATAATGAACATGACTCCCACTGCAGCAATACATGGGATGACTCCAGAGGAGAGGTATACTGGTAGGAAACCAAATATTTCTGATTTGAAGATTTTTGGTTGCATTGCCTATGTACATGTGCTAGATGAGTTGAGATCCAAGTTGGATCCAAAAGCTGAGAAGTGCATCTTTATTGGTTACTCTTTGCAGCAGAAAGGGTATAGATGCTATAACCCTTCTACTCGTAAGTTTACAGTGAGCAGAGATGTTGTTTTTGATGAGATGAGTAGCTGGTATAAACCAGTAAATGTGATTGATAATGTAGATGCACAAAATGGTAATGGTCACAAGATATTAGTGGACCTGGAGCGTCCTCTAGCAGTGGTTCATATTCTTCGCTATGGACAGGCAGATTGAGATCAGGAGAATCTTCTCAAAGCAATGCAGATAGTGGTATGCAGGTATCACAAAAAGGAAAAGAGAAGGTAGATCAGCCCATGTTTGATGTGAATGCAGGTCACTCATATGTGGATGGTGAATCCAGTAGCTCACAACAGAGCATTGATGATGAGTTGGGTATTCCTTCTATTGTTACACCTGGAGTAAGGAAGACCAGGGATGTTTTGAGAGCACCTGGGAGTGAACCTACTTTGCGCAGGTCTACCAGAGCTAGGTATCCTGTGGATAGACTGAAATATGATGGATTTATAGCCATTCACTATGCATATATGGTCAAAGTGATACAAGAATCAGAACCCACTTCTTTTGAGCAAGCCAT
Source organism: Lygodium microphyllum (assembly GCF_053477565.2). Taxonomy (NCBI): domain Eukaryota; kingdom Viridiplantae; phylum Streptophyta; class Polypodiopsida; order Schizaeales; family Lygodiaceae; genus Lygodium; species Lygodium microphyllum. Next base: position 60,409,314 of record NC_141139.1, on the reverse strand, counting down.
GGGAAAAGAAAAATGGGAGAAAGCCATGGATGAAGAAATGGATGCCTTGGAAGCAAATGCTACATGGGAGTTGGTACCTTTGCCTAAAGGTAAGAATGCAATTGGCTGTAAGTGGGTTTATAAGGTGAAGCACAATGCAGATGGTTCTACGAACAGATACAAGGCAAGATTAGTAGTCAAGGGGTATGCACAAACATATGGCATTGATTATGAAGAAACATTCAGTCTGGTTGCAAGGATGGTAACCGTAAGAGCAGTCATTGCTATGGCTCCATCAAAGGGATGGTCTTTACATCAGATGGATGTAAATAATGCCTTCTTGCATGGTGATTTGCAAGAAGAGGTCTATATGGAGCAGCCACCAGGTTATGTGCATGCTGTTCATACTGAGTTTGTTTGCAGGTTGAAGAAAGCCTTGTATGGATTGAAGCAAGCACCTAGAGCATGGTCTGACAAGATAAGACAGTATCTTGTCACTATTGGCTTTCAGATTTCCAAGGCACATTTCTCACTTTATGTGAGAAAAACAGAGAAAGGTATTATGCTGCTTGTCATTTATGTTGATGATTTGATTATGACAGGTGACAGTGATGAAGATATCCTTCATGTGAAAATGCTATTGAAGCAAAAGTTTGAGATGAAGGATTTGGGAGAGCTGCGTTATTTCTTGGGCATTGAGGTGATTAGATCACCAAGTGGGATACAGCTCTTGCAGAGGCAGTATGGATTGGACATGCTGCCCAAATATGGGATGACAGGCTGTAAGCCTATTTCAGTTCCTTTGGAGCAGAATGTGAAGCTGAGCGCAGATGCAGGTGAGCTTCTGGAAGACCCTACTATGTACAGATGCATAGTAGGAAGTTTGATTTATATGACTATTACCAGGCTAGATTTGAGCTATGCTATTGGATTGGTAAGTCAGTTTATGCAGGCTCCAAGGAAATCACATTTGGATGCGGCTAGACGCATACTCAGGTATGTAAAGTCCACATTGCAGTATGGACTATTTTATGAGACTGGGGTTCAGATACAGTTGCATGGATACACTGATGCTGATTGGGATGGTAGTATTTCTGATAGACGATCTACCAGTGGATGTGTGTTCTCTTTTGGGAGTGCTGCAGTCACTTGGAGCAGCAAGAAACAGCCTACAGTTGCCTTGTCGAGCATAGAGGCTGAGTACAGGGGTGCAGCAATGGCTGCATGTGAGGTAGCTTGGTTGCACAAGCTACTTTATGATATGCATCAGTCTCTACAGATGGGCTAGTTGTCATTTATTGTGACAACATGAGTAGTATAAACTTGGCAAATAACCCAATCTATCATGCTAGAACAAAGCACATTGAGGTGCATTATCACTATGTGCGGGAGAGGGTTTTACTAGGTCTTATTGATCTAGTTTATGTCAGCACAGAGGATCAGGTAGCTGACATATTCACGAAGGCATTGGGTCTCTAGAAGTTGCACAAGTTCAGAGACGTGCTTGGTGTGCAGGAATTGGGATTGAGCTCGAGGGGGAGTGTTGAGAGATCGAGCTCCACTCGTGATATGCCAGGGTGACCATTGTGCATTTATGTCACCGACTTGTCAGTTGATGCGGTTGGTACACCGCCCATGAATAATAGCTAGATGACAACTATCCTTATCTACTCTAGTTCGTGGTTCAGTTAGTATGCCACCTTAGTCATTTGAGTTTGGTTTGAGATCCATATATAGGGTTCTTCTATTTCTTTGTATGAGAGTTCTTTTGGCTTACACAACTAAGAAGAGGAAAACTGTTTTCAGCCTTCACCTCTGTGTATATTCCCCCATTGTGCAAGCAAGAAAGCTATAAGTGAGACTCCTTCCTTCTCTCCCACAATCTTGACACACATGCCACATTGTCAAGCTCGCCATGCCGGACGTACGAAACATGTGATGTATACAAGGGATAAGCAAAAAGTATCTAAGAACTTTTTGAGGGATGGTTTGCCCTTGCAAGTCTTGTCAATCCCTATGAGCACCACACTTTGGACATGTCTCCATAGTCTTGTATTCTCCTCAAAACAGTACACAATCATTGATACATGCATGGATGTTGTTGTAGTCCATGCCAAGCTTTCGTAAAACATGCCACGCATTATCACGAGACTCATGCATGGTATTTGCAAGTGTTAATATATGATACTTTAGTAACCTGAAAAGAAATCATAAAACACCTTGAAAAAGCAAAATTGTTTTTTATGATGGTGCTAAAAAGAAATCAATGAAGCATACGTAGAAGATACATGAACAACTCAATCACACTCACATTCCTCCACCCATATCTTGCTTGCACACTTAGGAGTGCAAGCAATGTCTTCACGCAAGATACTCGGCACCCATCATATAATGGTATGGATGCTTCCTCTCTAAGCGAATCAAATGTCTCGTTATCCATGGGCATCAATGCATCGATCATTGCCTTCATCTCAAGCTCCAAGATTGTAGGAAAGTCTGGAAGACTGTCTGTCTCCTTTGGTATTCACTGTATAGATTGGGTAGTGCCTTCCAAGTGGTGGATTAGCTCAGGCACTCCATCCATGGAACGCCTACAAACTCTTCTAACTAGCCACAAAAGGTGTACTCCTCCTTGGGATGAGACGTCACCTCCGTGTGATAAATTTTTACAGCCACATCCAATATTTTTATATATGATATTCAATTATTTTACAAATACAATGCATGATTGATATAAACTTTTCTTACCGTTTGCTCAAAATATGAGATCGCTTGATTAATGATCTCTAATTGAAACTTGTTGAAGTGTCGTACGTGTTTTATAGAAAATCAACATATTCGTCTAGTTGCCAGCTTACATTAAGATCAAGGACATGAGACACGCTGATTAAGATACGCATCACAATCTTGAACATCACGACCTTCATCGTTTTCCATTTGGTCTACGTTACAACAACAATTTTTTTTTGTTATCATACTTTTTTTTTCTTAAATTGTTTGAGAAGGAATTTCTTCTCTTGTAATTCAACAAAATTAGCGTATGTATAGTCTCCACCCACCTATGCACAGGCCTACAGTATGTAAAGTCTAACATGCTATGCATGAGGGTGAGGGACTAGCTACCCTATATCGGAGTGTTCCCCATCCTGTGGTATTGCACTGGACCTTGCCACCTTTTTTCCTTTGTATGGGACTCGATACGTAGAGCGTAGGAGAAGGTAACGCAAAGCATGTCAATAAAACCATCCGTTCACCTCCAAGTCCAATCTCTCTTTCGCTTTACCGAGTGGAGATATAGGCCTTTCGTGCCTTCCCAAAGCATCGAACACACGTAAGGTACACCCTTAACAATATATATATATATCTATCTCTCTCTCTACTACTACTACTACTACTACTACTACTACTACTACTACTACTACTACTACTACTACTACTACTACTACTACTACTACTACTACTACTACTACTACTACTACTACTACTACTACTACTACTACTACTACTACTACTACTACTACTACTACTACTACTACTACTACTACTACTACTACTACTACTACTACTACTACTACTACTACTACTACTACTACTACTACTACTACTACTACTACTACTACTACTACTACTACTACTACTACTACTACTACTACTACTACTACTACTACTACTACTACTACTACTACTACTACTACTACTACTACTACTATTTGCCTTTCTAAAGCGTCAAACACACCCAAGGTGCACCTTTAACAAAACCTCTCTCTCTCTCTCTACTACTACCACTACTACTACTAGTACTTGCCTTCCCGAAGCGTCGAACACATACTATTACTACTAGTACTCGCCTTCTTGAAGTATCCAACACACCTAAGGTGCACCTTTAATAAAACCTCTCTCTCTCTCTCTCTCTCTCTCTCTACTACCACTATCACTACCACTACCACTACCACTACCACTACCACTACTAGTACTCGCATTTCCGAAGCGTCGAACACACCAAAGGTGTACCTTTAACAAAACCTCTCTCTCTCTCTCTCTCTCTCTCTCTCTACTACCGCTACTTCTACCGCTACCGCTACCGCTACCGCTACCGCTACCGCTACCGCTACCGCTACCGCTACCGCTACCACCACCACCACTATTACTACTACTACTATTACTAGCCTTCTCGAAGCGTCGAACACACCCAAGGTGCACCTTTAACAAAGCCTCTCTCTCTCTCTACTACTACCACTACTACTACTAGTACTCACCTTTTCGAAGTATCAAACATATACTACTACTACTAGTACTGGCCTTCTCGAAACATCGAACACACCCAAGGTGCACCTTTAACAAAACCTCTCTCTCTCTCTCTACTACTACTACTACTACTATCACTACTACTACTAGTACTTGCCTTCCCAAAGCATTGAACACACCAAAGGTGCACCTTTAACAAAATCTATATATATATATATATATATATATATATATATATATATCTCACCACCACCACCACCACCACCACTACTACTACTACTACTACTTGCCTTCTTGAAGCGTTGAACACACCCAAGATGCACCTTTAACAAAATATCTCTTTCTCTCTCTACTACTACTACTGCTGCTGTTGCTGCTACTACAAACAATAAATCAAAGAACAAGATCTTACCCTCTCTCTTTTTTTCATCCATTCCTTCTTCTCTCTCCCTCCCTCTCTCTCTCTTTCTCTCTTTCTCTCTTTCTTTATTATGTTTCATGTTTATTTCCTCTCTCTCTCTCGTTCTTTCTTTATTTTTCTCTCTTCCTCTCCCTCTCTCATTTTCTCTCCTTCTCCCTCAATACACATCATTTTTAACAAAAACAAACAAAAGAAAAGGAGAAAAACGAAAAAAACCAAGAGGGAGCAATGCACTCACCACAAAGGCCCGAGGATGGATTCGTTGGCTTCTCTTTGTGATGGCAACTCCTCTTCGCCCTTCGTGCACTTCCTCCTCTTCTTTGTGAATGGTGACGACCGCTGTGAAAAGCTCTCCTTCTCCCTCTTTCTCTCCCTCTCCCTCCTAAACGCACGATGTAGTTTGCTCTCTCTTTCACTCTTTTGCGCAAAATGTTGCACTTGGGTTTCGGCCCATTTTTTTCGTCTGAGTACCATTGCTATCTAGCAACAACTATTTCCAATACAAATAGTGATGGAAATAGCGATGCCGCTGATTTGCATTGCAAATGGCCATTGCTATTCCCCTATATCCTTGTAGTGTTGACTTATTATGGCTAGTTACATTTATTCAGCTAATTTTTTTAAACATGATTTTTTGAATTTTCAACAGCTAAAGTGTACAGCAAGATGAATTGGGTATCTGTGGCAAGCTCAATTTATTCCATAGACTTCTTCATTAAATTATAAGATGCATCATCGTTTATTCTAAGGCGTGTATACATCCTCTTTGTGATTGCAACCATTTATTCAATTAACTCAAACTCTTTTATCCAAAATAGTGATTATAAAAGGCGTGTCTTTGGGTAAAGCAAGATTCATTTTAATATTATAAATACATCATGGAGGAGATGCCCACTCCATGTAACGGGGGAAAATTGCACCCAATAGTGTGTCGCTCAAATTTTCTTTACTCTTCTTTAAGTCTATTTTGAGTTTTATGATTTGTGTCTTTAAGTTTATAGGAAAAGAGAGAAAATAAGAGATTTCTCTGTTCGTTATGCGCAAGTCTTACATCTCTTCTATGCAATAATGCTATCAAAAGACCTTAATAAAACGAATGTGTAATGTGAATGAGAAGTTCATTCCTTCAATTAAAAAATTTTGCAATATAAATATTTGCTCCATGTTATCCCACAATTTAAGTCATAAACATACTTAACACTTAAAATGTGAATTAAAAAGGAAAGAAGATGCAAAGGTATAAAATTGTTTCCCATTAAAATAAATAGCAGTATACAAAATATGAAATCCATATAACATTGTGTGATAGAGGAAAAGGGGACATCAAGTAGTACTAGCAAAATAAAATATTTCAATATTAGTAAGATGAATATATAATGTAGATTTTTTAGTGGTCAAAGATCTATCCCTAGTTGCTATCCCTGTCCACTACCATACCAAATTATATTACTAGAGACCATAATGAATGAACTTTTTCACGTTTGTTGTTGTAGATTAGAAGTATGTTTCATTGATGGATCTCACAATTCTAAGCAAGGCTAAACAAAGTATATCACAACAATATGTGGTTTATATAGGTTAGAAGTATTAATGCATATAGATGGCCTTGTGTTAGGGTGTGACCATCCTTACGTTTGGGACTATAGGTTTGTAGGAAGCACATGGGTTGTGAAACTTAAATTCACATACATCATGTCATCACCATTTGTACTACTATTATTTCCATCAAGGGATACACTAAGAATGTGGGCAGGTGTTTTTAATGATGCTAGTATTGACTTTTCACATGAGGGGGTTGCATGGGGGGGTGTGAAGGTTTTAAATTATCTAAGGATGGGGCATTTTAGATGAAAATGGTTTAGTAATATAGTCCTTTAAAATCTATGGGCATTGGCAAGCTGTATGCTACCATAAGGGTAGAATATTCTTGATGAGTATGCAAGGTATTCATGCAAGTAAACTCATGTAGGTTGCTATACATGTGAAGCCACATTAATATGTGTTCAAGGGGATACATGACATACATGCATCAGTGTGTTGTATATACACCATTATCATGACAACACCTAGGTTTTGTCATGCAATAAATGGTCAACTATGATGGGGCACACATATTTATGCATATGTTTATATGGACATGCATATGGTATACCATGTGAATATGGGCTTTTTTTCATGGAGCATACATGAAAAGTTCCATACATCACTATTCAATAATATTTAAGATTATTGCATAGTTTGACATATAGGAATATAGGCCATTTATGAAAGCCGACATATACGGAGTAGGCTAGCCTTGCTGAGGTTACCCTCTATAGTGATCCCCCTTTAGGAGGCAGCAATGAGACATATGATATTTCATGCATTATTTGTGAATATGAAAAAGTATCATGCAAGGCATATAGGTAGTTATGCATGTAGTGTTCACATTATGCTTGATGCACAACAAGGACATTTTGTGTATGTGTGTGCGAGATGCATTTATATTTGAAGAAGCAAGCGATTCCCTAAGCTACATGTGATGGAAATAAATGTCAGTTTATTTCATCTAGGTAGAGTGGTGGCCTATTACATGCTTTCTTAATAATGACATTTCAATATGTACAAGTAGCTTACATTTTTCATCATTTCAATTTGTTATCCTATAACATCTCTAATTTGAATTGGACATTCAATTGTTGCAAGGGTGTGAAAATGGTGCATAGAAATTGGGGACAACATTTGAGAGTTGTTGTAATACCTTTAATAGAGGATGATAAATGGAGCAATTTAGTATAGAGGTAATACAACCATTATTCACATAAAAAATAATCACTTTTGCCTAGGTATATCAAATAGTATTTGTATGAATAGTGAAAGAAACCATTGAATGTTTATGGATAGTGCCCCAAAAAACTTTTCTATTGGTGTGTGTGTGTGTGTGTTGTAAAAATGTGCTAAGAGAAGAATTCATCAAAAGGCCCATAGAGGTATCCATCATGCCTACATGTGAAAAGAGGAAATAAAATGTGGTAGAAGAAAAAGAAGCCTTCTAGAAGCATCCGATGGGAGGAGCTAAGTCTAGAGGGGAGAAGACTCAGAAGAGGAAATAACATGCATGTGGAATGTGTAGGAAGAGGGTGGACAAATCAAAGAATAGCAACATGACAAGTTTGATGAGGTATGTAGGAAGAGAAACAATATCAATGGAAAAAGACTAATGAACAAGATCAAGTTGTTTGAGAGTGGGGTAGCAGCAGTGGCAAGATCAACTTGGGAGGTTGCATAACTTGGCCAGTTGTGGCTTGAAATGTGGCAATACCAATTGGCAATGGAATTCAAAAACTCTTGAGCTCGAGGAAGTCATCTCTTTCAAGAAAGTGGCATATATCCTAATAGATGATGAAGTGGACAAGACGATGGAGGAGGCAGAGGAGAATCAAATCTCTTCCATGCTTTATTGTTCAACAAGCGGGTGTGTTTGTTAAGTGGTGGTTGTGTGGTTCATGTCTTCGGGGAGCCATTGTGTGGTTAAGGTTTTTCAACAAGCGGGTGCAAGTGGGATGCAATGGTTCACATAGCGAGAGAAATTTAAGTTCAAGATCTCCTCCTCTTCTATGTACCATCCATGTTGAATTTTTTTAATCAGGCAAGAGGTTTTACATTAGAAAGGTCCATTGTACATCATGTACTTTTAAAACCTCATTAGGTAGAACTCTATAAAATTTGATGCTCATGATGTTTTTGAAGGATGTTGAAGAATGCTATGTGTTCTTGATGCTCTATCCTAAAGTCTTATGGCTTCCAAATTTTTCTATGTGTGTGTTGAAAAGGACACTGAGGTATATCACATTCTAGGCATAAGACTTCATGTAGCTCTATCCTAAAGTCTTATGGCTTCCAAATTCAAGGTTATGTTTGTGATTCTTTAAGGCTTATGTGTCATGGGATGGCTGCTATGAGTGGATGGTACCTTCTCATGGGAGCTTGTTAATTGTTTCATGTTGTAATAATAAGAATTTTATGAGGGCATATGAAGCTTCTTTTGTTTGTTCAAATTTTCATGCTTTAGTAGGATGATGAGTTTTCAGTTGTAATCTACATCATGCCTTGTGTTTAGGTGTAAATATCTTCAAGACCAATGGTTCTTTTGATGCATACGAGATGCCTATACAATGGTAATGGATTTTTCGTTTCAAAAGTCCCCTTTTAATGGACTTTGAAAGCTAAGATGATACTAATAATGAGGATCTAGTAAAGCTTTGTGTCAAAGGAGCATTTACTTTGGTAATGGATTTTTTGTTTCAAAAGTCCCCTTTTAATGGACTTGAAAGCTAAGATGATACTAATAATGTGGATCTAGTAAAGCTTTGTGTCAGAGGAGCATTTACTTATTTTCTTTTAAGAAGTTTGATAGTGTGTAGATATTGGATTTGATCTCGAGAGTGAGTTGACTATTGAGATAGTGCACGTGTTGTATTCACTCTACATCATCTCGAGGTGGTGTTTTGGAGTTGGAGTATATGTAAGAGAATTTTGAAAGCTTTTTTCTATTTTTAATGATAGATTGTTGTGTTTTTGAAGAGATGTGTTATAGAAAGAGACACAACCTGTTGAAATATTTAGAAAATATTTTCGGAGCCACTAGAATATATGGAATGTCTCAATGGAGAACTAGAGAGGCCCCAAGCATGCTCAAAGTCAAGCATTTTACAAATAAAATTGGAAATTCAACAACATGGCTCCTTTGAAGTAGCCATAGCCATAGCTATTGAAAATGAGAGGAAGATTGAAAAATTGAATAAGAGAGAGCTCATAGAGAGCCTCAAGGAGGATGAACAAGGACCAAAGATTAGAGAGGCTACACTAGAAGTGAATAGAGAAAAAAATTGAAGTTCTAACTAGGCAAGATCTTGGACTATCATTGAAAGCAAAAGAGGACATATAATGACAAATGCATATATTAGTACATGAGCAATTAGAGAAAGACCATGGGAAAGAGGGTTATGAGGACAACTATATTGGAATGGATAAGAGGAAATGAGTGCAATAAGAGGAGGTGGCATGGGAAATTAGAGGGGACTTCCATCATATTATTCTTATGGGGAAATAGTTCATATCAAGCCAAATCATCCTTATTGACATGCAACTCAATGGAAGGGAATATGTATCCACACCCTAAAAACATGCCCAATAAGACAAATGAGTATGAGTAAAAAATTGTGACCCCTCAACTTTAGAGCTCCTTTAGAGAGGCCTACATATCAAGAGAAAGGAAAATATACCCTGAATCATACACCTTAAAAGAAAATTCAATTTATATAGAAATATATACACAATAATATTTCTCTTGATTCAAGAAAAGTTGTGGAAGATTAGTTTACAGGAAGCCAAGATTTGGCTTATATATAATATTTTAGGATGGAAAGTTACCCAACCCTAATGTACATGTCTTATTGGCACATGTGGGCCTCAGTCCCCAAGAACTTCTTGTTTTGAATGAGGATTTGGATATCTTCAATAGGATGTGAGTATTCTACATGAGATAGGCACAATGTTTTAGTCATTATCATGTGTCTCCATCTTCACTTGCAATATTTTGCTAAATATGTAAGACACCATGTCACAAAGCATAGTAGCATCTATAATATGATAAACAAGAATATATCCCTTCAATTACATGAAAATACATAAGAAGAAAATTAAAAGTTTGATAGTTTTTAAGAAAAATCCATACCAAATATTAAAACAAATATCTTTGAATGAAAAATCTTAACACTAGTCTTGTAGCAAAAAAGCCACTTTTGTTGCAATTTGGACCCTCTACAAAAAAATCCATTTCTCATCAATGAGAAAGATGAAGAAGAAATGGTTTTCAAAAAATGTGATGAACACAAGACAATAGCTTAAAAAAATAGAGAGGTTCAAAACAAGCTAGGAAGTGTACATTTTTATGTCCATCTTTAAGACCAATTTCACAAAGATAAAAACATTTTAGTATTTTTTATCAAAACCATACCAAATTTTCTTTTATTAGGCTAAAAGTTTCTTAAAAAATACTTTGATATGTATAGTGTGTATTCCCATTAAGAGATTTGGAATTACAAAAAAATTGTCAACTTTTTTGAGATCTCTAAATAGCCTTAATGAGTGCTATTTTGACCAATTTTCATATACTTTTGAAAATTCATTTTTTTGTAGAAAATGACTTTTCACTTGAAACTTGTTTCAAATCTTTTACTCTATCGTCTTACAATGTCGGTAAAATCCCACTCAATTTCAATACCATATGCATATGTTATTTCAAATATAATGAAATAGGACTTGAGTCACTAAAGTGACTTACAACCACTTTTGTGGCAAAGTACAAGACTGGTGTTAAACTCTCTCTATTTCCCTCTCTCTCTCTCTCTCTCTCTCTCTCTCTCTCTCTCTCATAATCTCCCTCCTCCCTCTTCCTCCATCTCTCTCTTCCTTTCACTAGTATGTCTCTCTCTCCTACCCTCTCTCTCTCCCTCTTTTTGTAACATGATTGCATCACTAGCATCATGATCAATATAGAAAAAGAAAATAGAGAGAATAGAAAGTCATGAATAAATATAAACGAGAAAGTAGATTTGGAGCCTTGAGCATGACTTATCCATCTTGACATCATAGATATGCATTTGATATGCAATCTCAAGCAATATATTACTCATAGGTCTTATAGTAAAGAGATACGAAAGTACTTAACAACATGATTCAACATAGATCAAGAATCTTCCCTTTGAAGAGAATAGATGTTGATAAAAGAAAAAAATAATCCTTGAAAGAGCTCAAACTTGGAACATGCACTTTGAGGTAGAGTTTGATCCACTTGACCACCTTGGAGTTGTATTCATGTACATAAACGAAATCAATCACATTCATAATCTCCCTCTCAATCTCATTCACAATCTCAATCCCAATCTTAATCTAATGATCACCATATCTTTTTCATGTAAGAAAACATGTAGATCATGCATATGTATCTCTCTTTTCAAAATAACTTCAAGACAGTAACCAAAAATCTCCATAACTTTGCACTCTAAACTCAAATTTCCATCCTTGAAGAGTCAAAGTTAGATCATTTAGCAAAACAATGTCTCTAACATAGGCCTATTTTGGAAAAGTACTTTGAATTAAAATTATGACAGTTTTAAAATTAGAATCATTATTTTTAAATTTAAATCAAGTTTTTTCCTAGAATAAACCTTTAAATTTAACTCACTCTTTACGACAAGCTTATAAGTTAACTTACTCTTTGCATGTCTCTTTCCACAAAATATGCTTATATATTTTAATATTGAAATATAAATAAATTATTATAATTATTTAAATATTTAATTATCATAAATGGAGAAAGAGAAAAGTGAAACATTACATTCATTCCCTCTTTATTAATATCTTTTTTTCTCAAAGTGAAAAGCATTGTGATACTTTAATTCTATATCATATCTTACAATACATAGGATTGAAAACATACTTAATACTCATTAAGATCACAAGAAAGTATACAAAGTTTTTTTTTTCTCGAAAAAACATATCTTATGATTTGATGTCACTACTTTGTTCTTCGTCATCCTCCATAATAATGCTTTAGATCCCTTTTATGTTATCTTCATATTTGATATCACGTATTGAATACAACTATATATCTTGAGTATCTTAACTTCTTTATTTCATACAAGTTTTTCAACTCATGCATCATTTGGTCACTATATTTTTCAAGCTTCTTTTATCTTCATGATGTTTTCTAGATCTTCAATTAAACAATGGAGCAATGGTTGTCAATGCTTTCACACATACAATTGGATAGGAGTTTGCATTTGGATTCATATGCATCTTCACAAGAGTAGAGTCTTTATATCATAGACTTTGTGATCAAATCTTCTCCAAGAGTCTTCTAGGGCGGCTAGACATTCTAGCTGGTTAGGTCTTCTCTAGATAGAATAATGTATCTTATCTACCAAAGACCAACTAGTTTAGTGATTAGATCATCCATTTATAGTGTATATATAGTGGGTAGGTGAGATGTAGTTCCTCCCTACATCAAGAAAAGTACAAATGGCAATCCCGACATGACTCTACAAAGTGAAATTTGTCCTTATACATCTCTTTCCACCAATAGTGCTCGATTTTCTCATTTATAGCATATACTCCTCTATGTCCTACTCACAAGCTCTCATGGAATTCTTTTATCACCTCCAATTTGTGTAGTATTTTCATAGATTACTCTAGTAATCATCCCCAAAAAAGTAGACAAACATTATCAACCACAACAGAAGCATCAATAAACTATTTATTGTCACACTTGAGAGCAATCACAACTCCCCAAAGCTCACTCTTAATCTGTGGGCACCTCCTTTGTCTCTCATTCAAGGCTTTTTCCAAAAATCTTAGAGCATACCTATTCTCTTCTTCATCATCCTAACCAATAGCATAGCCAATCCCAATGGTACTAGTGTCCATTGTGGTCAACTATAAGCTTCCCACATGTGTCATTTGCCTCTCTAAGAGTTGAAGTTAGATATAAAAACTTCTTCAATTTTTGCACTACCACAGTATACCTCTTTTCCTAGAAAAAACATTGCTCTTTTCTCAAGAGTTGATATAAATCATCTGCAATATGCACAAAATGCGGAATCAAGATCATATAGAAAATGCAAGATCTAAGGAATCTTTGAACCTCTAATACAAAAGTACAAATTTGAGCTATCTTCTTGATGGCATGAACCTTTGTAGTAGAAGGCTTTCTACCATATGAGCTACACATAAATCTCAGAATAAGAATGTCACTTGCAACAAGAATATACTTCTATCCTAACAAAGTCAGACTAACCTCCTTTAACCTAGATCATATTCTCTCTCATTCTACAATGTGTGTTACAACAAAGTAACTAAAACCTTAATCATCCAATGTCTTATCTCTCTCTTCTTCTATGCATCCCTTAATTGGCACATCATCTAGCAATGACATATTAAACTAAGGGATGAAATCTCTAAGGATCTTATTCTTGGCATTGATCATATGAACTATAGAATTTGTAGCCCCTTGAGGTAAAGTGCACATCCTGACAAGACCGAAAGAAGTCATCATCATCATCATAAAATCTCTACTCCTCCCCAATGCTAGTTGAAACTAGTCATACCCTGAGTAGAGATCTCCTAGATAATAGATAGCATGTCCTACAAAAGCCTCATCAAACTTGTCCACAAATAGCCCTACTCCAACATTCTAGAAGGTTAGTCTATTTATTGGTTGCATGTTCTGTATGAATTTGAGTGCTCCATTCTTCTTAGGTACAATAAACCTTTGATTGGAATAAGGTAGAGAAGATGGCCAAGAATTCCCATTCTAATATTCTCATTAACAACTTGATCAACTTTTACAGGTGGGCTCTAAGCTCTAGAATAGTATTGCGAATTCCAAGGTACATGAGGAATGGTAAAAACCACCATAGGTGCTAGAATTCCTAGATCTACGCATCCAATCTCATGTGAAGAGAAGGTACACATCTCTTCAAACCTCCTTTGCTCTATCAAAAGTATGAACTTCCGATTCCCAATCTTCAACTCTCTCAATATCTCTATAGTAAATTCTGCCCAATATACTCTAGATTCCTAAGATTTGGCTATCTTGCAATCCTCTTCATCTCCTCATCACTGTTAGGAGGTAGTGGTGTAGCAGCCAGCTTCACTTTCTTATCAACTATCTTGTATTTACTCTTCACTTTAGCTTCATTCTCTTTCTCTGGCAAAAAAAACTCTTGCTATAAATGAATAGCACATAACTCTCTTTCTATCAAGAGGTAGTGATCCAACAACCAACTTCACTTTCTTTCTATTATCTTGTATTTACTCTCCACTTTGGCTTCATTCCCTTTCTTTGGCAAAAGCAACTCTTACTACAAATCAATAGCACATAACTCTCTTTCTAGTAGGAGGTAGTTGTCCAGTAACTGACTACACTTTCTTATCAACTATCTTGTGTTTACTCTGCACTTTGGCTTCATTTCCTTTCTTTGGTAAAAACAAAACTTACTATAGACGAACAACACATAACTCTCTTTACTTAAATAAATTAGCACTCTATACTCTAGATTACATAAGAACAACCCTCTTCTCTCATATGCACAAAATGTAGAATCGAGATCATATAGAAAACACAAAATCTAAGGAATCTTTGAACCTCTAATAGAAAAGTACAAATTTGAGCTATCTTCTTGATGGCATGAACCTTTGTAGTAGAAGGCTTTCTACCATATGAGCTACACATATATCTCAGAATAAGAATGTCACTTGCAACAAGAATACACTTCTATCCTAACAAAGTCAAACTAACCTCCTTTAGCCTAGATCATATTCTCTCTCAATCTGCAATGTGTGTTACAACAAAGTAACTAAAACCTTAATCATACAATGTCTTATCTCTCTCTTCTTCTGTGCATTCCTTAATAGGCACATCATCTAGCAATGACATATTAAACTAAGGGATGAAATCTCTAAGGATCTTATTCATGGCATTGATCATATGAACTATAGAATTTTTAGCCCCTTGAGGTAAAGTGCACATCCTAACAAGACCGAAAGAAGTCATCATCATCATCATAAAATCTCTACTCCCCAATGCTAGTTGAAACTAGTCATACCCTGAGTAGAGATCTCCTAGATAATAAACAACATGTCCTAAAAAAGCCTCATCAAACTTGTCTACAAATAGCCCTACTCCAATATTCTAGAAGTTTAGTCTATTTATTGGTTGCATGTTCTATATGAATTTGAGCACTCCATTCTTCTTAGGTACAATAAACCATTGATTGGAATAAGGTAGAGAAGATGGCTCAAGAATTCCCATTCTAATATTCTCATTAACAACTTGATCAACTTTTACAAGTGGGATCTAAGCTCTAGAATAGTATTGTGAATTCAACTATCTTGTATTTACTCTTCACTTTAGCTTCATTCTCTTTCTCTAGCAAAAAAAACTCTTGCTACAAATGAATAGCACATAAGTCTCTTGCTATCATACCAAGAAGTAGTGGTCCAGCAACCAACTTCACTTTCTTTCAACTATCTTGTATTTAGTCTACACTTTGGCTTCATTCCCTTTCTTTGGCAAAACCAACTCTTGTTACAAATCAATAGCACATAACTCTCTTTCTAGTAGGAGGTAGCTGTCTGGTAACCGACTTCACTTTCTTATCAACTATCTTATGTTTACTCTACACTTTGGCTTCATTTCCTTTCTTTGGTAAACACATAGAAGAACAACACATAACTCTCTTTACTTAAATAAATTAGCACTCTACACTCTAGATTACATAAGAACAACTCTCTTCTCTCATAGCTAAAATAAATGAGACCCTTGTATTGTTGACTACATGGAAACAACCCTCTTTTGTCTTGGTTGAAACAAATTAGCCCTCCATATCACTCTTGGCTGAAATAAATCAGCCCTCACCTCTTTGAACTAAAATACATCAGCCCATAACTTTCTTGGTTGACATAAATCTTCACTTAGTAGCTGAAAGAATTCAGCCATCTACTATGTTTGCTACAATACATTAGTAGACTACTCTTTGTGCTAAAAAAACTCAACCATCAATTCGTTTTTCTACATAAAATTTGAAATTAATTTTTTGTGATACATGTCAAGAGAATGAACTTGCACACCATTGAAACCACTCAACCTCTTAGAATTCAATAATTCATTCATCTCTGTAGTATTGTTTGAACAAGATAGCCCTTTATACATCCGATCAATGCAATCGTCATCTTGCAAATCTTCCTCTTTTTTCATACATATTGCATGGTAGCTCTTGAAAACTTTGAAACTCTGAACTCTCCATTGAAATACCAATGAATCCTAAAAGAAAAGACCATTGTGAGGGAGTGAGACATTTTATCCTCCCGTACCATCACCAACTTGCTAAATGTGTGGTACCTCGTGGGAATCTTGATATGTAGTAGGTAAATGCAAAGCCCCACGATGTATTTCTATTCCATGGATGTTTCACCCACTTCAATGAATTTGATAGCCCTTTTTCCAATCTTGTTTTAGACCCATGCATAAGAAAATCCATTATCTTAGTCTCCATCTGTGTTGTAGTAATATAGGACTATCCTAAAACCACAAGATATGTGTATGAGTCCTGAACAAAAAAGTGATGATTTTCCTAGACATCCCTTATGTATATCTTCACATTCAAGTAGGTTTCATATAATTCTACAGCAGTATCACTGGTTTCCCACATTTGATACATGTACTCTACATTAATAGGCAACTCACATAAAAACTACAACTACCTTCAACATGAGGTATAGCGCATGTGATGGGGGGGTTATCTGGAGGTTATGGTTGCCAAGATTTTATAAATTTTCTTACTATCTTCTTTGGATTTAGATTGATAGCTAGATGTAGCTCAATTATTGTATCAAATGGTCAACAAGAGCATCCTCATTATTGTTCTCATATATATCCATGGAATTCTATCTTAGTGATCATCAAGAGGAAGAAGAAGAGGAAGAGGAAGAGAAAGAGGAAAGTCCCATGACATCATCAAGAGGAAGAGGAAGAGATTATTGACTTTCCTCTTCCTCTTGATGATGTCAATAATCTCTTCTTGGAATTCTATCTTAGTGATACCTAAGAGCTCGCCTAAAGTAAATGCCACCTTAGTTTTCAAAATACTCTCCTCCAAAACTCCTTTCATCGTAGTTTTGGACAATATTCAAAAGAATCTTGTAACCCAAGTGTTTCTTGGGTTTAGGCTCCTACTTCTTCCCTTTCTTCTAGCATCCTCCATATCTTTCTCAAGACACAATCTTTCAAGAGGAGCAGATTGCTCACCCCCTCTAGCTACTCTCTCCAAAGAACCTACACAAGCATCATCCCTTTTTTTATTTCTTCCACAATTACTTCAATATTATGAGTCTTTGCTAGATAAGCATAAACTGAGTAGGTGTCGACTAGAGTATCCCACCAACCTTTCTATGATCAAATATTTTAAGCTATGCTAGACAATGCCCACTGAGGTATCTTATCCTTCTGTGCACTTTGCAAGTCAAAGGTCCAAAGCTATGTCTTTTTACCTTTTGGCTTCGTCTCAATCTATAAACTATAAGGTGCAACATCTACAATGATATAGGTAGTCCATACAATCATATTGTCAAGGGTCTTCATGCCTCCTTTCTCAAAGTTTGTGGTTATAGGTTGTCTCATTTTAGTAGACTAAATCTTCCCATCCTATAAAAAAACCAAAATCTACATATGAGCGTCTTTAAAGGCCTCGCAATCTCTACGGTCATGTTTGATGCTATCGCATCATCTGCATCTATGCACAAAAGGGTTCTCTTTCCAAACTCTTGAGTGTTGTAGATGGACCTGCAATCTTCACTTGTTCTTTTACCCTTGACATCTTCAGTTATAGCTCCCTCATATTTTTTATTATCTCATCCAATCCCTCATACTTGGCAAGAGGACCCAAAGAAACATGTGGTTTAACCATAGAAATATGTAAATTCATAAGAGTTGCTACAAGAGAAAATATAGGAGAGAAAGAGAAGAATATACATCTTTCACTCACTCACTCCCTCTTTCTCTCCCTCCCTCTCTCTTTCTTTCTCCCTCTCTTTATTTCTCTCTCCTTGGAAAGCAAGAGAAGAGGAGAGAGAGAGAGGGAGGGAGGGATAGAGAGAGAGAGACATATGGAGAGATAGGGTAAGAGAGAGAGGGAGGGAGGGAGTAATTGAGAGAGTGTGTGCTCCCTCCCCCCCCTCTCTCTCTCTCTCTCTCTCTCTCTCGGCCACCCTCTCTCTCTCTTCACACCCCTTTCTTACTCTCTCTCTCTCTCTCTCTCTCTCTCCCTCACACACACACACAAACACACACACTCTCTCTCTTTCTCATATAAACAACAACGTACAAAGGAAAAAGGGAGAAAATGAGAAAAAGTTTTACCTTGAGACTTGAACTTGTATATTTTCTATCTTAAAGCTCTTTTTTGTGGCCTTCTTCTTCTCCTTGTTCCTTCTGATTTCGTTTGCACTGCCCTTGGCCTTATTTTCAAGCTCCTTGTCCAAGATCTTTGTCCCTCTCTCCCTCCCTCCCTCCCTCCCTCCCTCCCTCCCTCCCTCTCTCTCTCTCTCTCTCTCTCTCTCTCTCTCTCTCTCTCTCTCTCTCTCTCTCTCTCTCTCTCTCTCTCTCTCTCTCTCTATTCTCCTCATTCTCTCCCTCCCCTTCTCTTTGAGTAAGAATATTTGTGGGGTTTTTTCAACGAATGTTTCAAAATTTTTTGCCATAGAATAGAATCTCTATAATCATTCCTATTAGTATCCCAATAATTATTGCTCTTAACATTGCTATATAGCAATGCTTATAGCACCACTTATAGCGACACCAATAAAATTCTTCATAATTAAGAATAATTATATCTTTGTTACCTTGTAGTGTCACTACACAAGTATACTATCTTAGATGAGATCACAAGAAGCCACAGCCACCCATAGGCACCAAAAGGTCAAGAGTTACATATGCAAAGTCTGGGTAGAAAGCACCAAAGATACCAAGAATGAAAGAATCATCAACATCCCTACCTATAATTATGCCAAGTCCAATGCAAGGTTTCAAAGAGCTCTTAAAATAACTAGAAGATCAAAGGGACTAATTGGATGAGAAGAGAATGGTAGGATTAGCCATACTAGAGGAGAGGAAGACACGATTAGTGGCACTAGAATGAGAAAAGAAACATGCAACATATCAATAGCTCAATTGTTATTACAATAGTAGGGTATCATTACAAGTATAAGGCTTATTACATCTCATGAACAGATATATAGGAGTTCTAATCATCTTCAAACAATGGGCTCTAAGCCTTTGTCTCGCTATCTAATTCTTATAGTACACCAAATACTAGACTTGTATAACTTTGCTTTATTGTTGGTTTCTCCTCTCCTCCAAGACTCTTTTTAGATTAGTTGCACACTCAACATCCAAAAGAAGCTTGTAACCTAGTTGTTTATTTGGTTTAGGCTCTTGCTCCTTCCCTTTCTTGAGTGCATCTTCCATATCCTACTAATGACTTGGTCTAGCAAGATGAGTAGATTACTCATCCCCTCTAGATGGTCTCTTCAAAGTACCTGCAAAAGCATCATCCCTTTTTTGCTTTTCTTCCACAATAACTTTGGTATTATGATTATTTGCAAGGTAAGCATAGATGGAGTAGGTGTCGACTTAAGAATCCCAACTTATCTATCATATAATAGTTTGAGTCAACTCCAACTAAGGTATCTTATCCTTCCATGCACTCTGCAAGGCAACGTCCCAAATCTCTATCTTTTTTCCCTCTAGCTTCTTCTCAATCAACATACCATAAGATGTAGCATCTATGATGGTATAGGTAGTCTACATAGTAATATCATCGAGGATCTTCTTCATGCCTCATTTCTCAAAGTTCTTGGCTATAAGTTATCTCATTTCAGTAGAGTAAATCTTTCCATCTTCCTAGAAAACCAAATTCTACCTATGAGCCTCTTTAAAGGCCTCACAATCCCTATGGTCATGCTCAATGCTATCACATCATATGCAACTACACACAAAAGGGTTACCTTCTCGAACTCCTAGGTGCTATAGATAGACCTATTGTCCTCACTTGTTCTTTCACCCTTAACATCAAAAACATGTCCCAATGTTGTAGGTTATGTAGATCTTCAATATACTATTGAATCTCCCATCTTCTTGTAGCTTGGACATGGCTTTTTATGTCAAATTCACCAAATATCGAGGAGGGATATGTGTCAAGCCACAAACCACAGGGGTTCAAGGAAAGAAACAAAACAAGAGATACAATCAATACTACCAAAAGAAACATATAAATTACTTAGTAACTCACACTCTAAATATAAATATGCTCTTGGATTATACACACATTGTCCCTTTGATAATCCTTTTCTCCAAACTTAGAAGAAGGATGTTCACATACTCAAATTGATCATAATAATCTTGATCTCTAAGCTAGTGTGAGCAAAATTGCAAAAATCCTCTCCAAATAGTTGAAAACGCCATTGTTTGTAAAATGTGTTACCTTTTATGTATTTTTAGGCCTGGATTCCTTGTAGCACTCAAGATAACTCTTTTCATGTGCTTTGACCTAGCAAAATTGTCATTAAGTTAACGGAACTCAATAATGAATATATCAAACTATTTTGAAGACTAGTTCTAAACCTAGAAAATCTATTAGGATCTTAAGTAAGTATCCCATAGGCATAGACCTAGAATATTAATATATATATGTATTGTTCTTGGTTTTCCTTCATTGTAGATGTAATCACACGGCATCATGTAGCCAAGGATTTTCTCTTTTTTTCCTCTATTTTTCCCATGATGTTCCATTCTTCACATCTAATCCCCACTCATATGTTTTTTTCATACAAAATAAAAGATAAAACTTATTATTTCCAAGTAGTGGAAAGGGGCAAGATACTAGTCTATTTAGACAATAACTTTAGATATCATTTTGCCCACATGTTCTTGTTGTTAACAGAAAAGATAGGACTTGTTACATAGTTTTTCCAATCGATGGAAAGGGGCAAGGTACTAATTTTTTTAGACAAGATCTATAAATATCAGTTTGCCTACATGATCATCATCATTGTTTAGCTCCAACAATAGGTCTAACATGCTTCTTTCCACGGTGCTCATGCTAATTCCATGGCTGAGAATAGAGTGACTACTACTCAAAGTGACTTATGTTTCTCTAGAGAATATGGATTTTCATCATGTTTTTGGTAAGTCTACACTTTCCATGTGACCTCAAGGTGCTCCTTCTCATCAATATTCAATAAGATGCTCATCAAGTAAGGATGATTAAATACAACACTCATGACTATACCAACAATATTGTTCAATGCAAGCATTTTCTTTTTAGGGTAGCATTCTTTCACAAATGAATTTTAGCCATTTTCACATAAGATCGAAGATCCACATTATGAACACAAAGGTGAAGTGATATAAAGGTAGCATGGGCCTTGGACTTAGTGGAGCTTCTCTCAAGTAGCCTAACCAATGAAGTCATGCCCTATACAATTGACCATGCCAATTGCACATCCAACGAAATCCACACCTTCTACTTGACCAATGGAGGTGTGCAAGCTACCAATGCCCACTCATTACCAGCAACCTCTACAGTAAGAATGGAGTGAGTGGTGCCACTATATATTCTTTTCAATGCTTAGAGGACCATTCTAGTAATGATATGAGTGGTTGAACTACATCACCAGCTGAAAAGACTATAAAGGCATTATATCACATGTATACAAATCTCTAAGTGATTTGATTAGGTCTATTTGCATATCTGCATTAACCATTGGCATCAACCCAAGCAACTTTGTCATGGGATTCCTTGCCCATGGTTGAAAAACAAAGCTTTTATCCTTTACATGTATCACTTAGTCACTTGTATCCTAGACATGCTACATAAAGAATTGCCTAGAGCAATAAATCTTAAACACCTAAGTCCACCAGCATATGACATGGTGTAATAAAGATGGGGATCTCTGCCTTAAAACACAATATAATCATCATGGGTCCTTGACAAAATGATTGGATTTTGGTTACTTACTCTTATCCTTCCTTTCAATGCATACATGAAGTTGCTACAAGTTCTGTAAGTCATGGAACATTAAACATGAGAAATATGGTCATGAGCAGATGACTTGGTAGGTCCCCTTGGGTAGCCTATGATGTGGTTGTGTACTTATGATATTCAAGAGTTACAGGTGTATTGACAAGAAAAGTCACAAAGAATATGGATTTTTCTAAGCTGGCTAAGTGTAGGACATTGTGTTTACCATAGCCTTGCTTATGTGACCTAGTTGTGATTCATTTGAAAGACATGAATCTTCCACTTTTTGCACTACATTTTACGGGCTTCCTCAGGCTGTGAATAGGGCACATTCTAGATAAGGGAGAAAGAAGCTCATACACTACCACACGAAGAAGATGAATCCATGCAATCACAAGCAAGATAAGAAGACTATGCTTGATATATAAGTACCTCTCTTTTCACGCATTGAAGAAAATGGAAGGCCACTCTTGGCTGTGAGAAACAGGGAAAATGTGTATAAAGAGGAGGGTAGCAGCCCATTCATGGGGGGGGGGGGGGATTTATGCTCATTTAGGAAGAAAGAAGGAAGCTTTGAACATTGTTTGTGTCTATGTCTATGAAGTAGCAACTCTCCCCTATCAAGTGAGCCTCTTGTTTCACTTCTTGATCTATATTATCAAGGCTTGTGGGCTATACATAAAGACCCAATCTTGCTCTTTTATGGGTTGAATCTCTATTTTACAAAGCACCTCTTGCACGGTTCAAGTGGTACATGTATATGTGAAGAAGAAGAGAAGGGCAATGTCTTATGTACCTACCTCTTGATGTAGACTCTCTTCTCTATCAAGAAGTTCTATTCTTATGGTTTATGAAGAGAACATGCTCTACTTTCACTTGTAATTGTTGTATCTAATCACCCTTGCCTTGAAAATGCATTGAAAGTAATCTTTGGGAGATTATTTGTGACATCTTGGATTATCCTTGGCAACCCAAAATAGGGTATTCATGTGTTGAAGCTTTATTTGTGATCCTCTTCTTTAATCTTGGTAAAACATGGGTTGTTCTTGGTTCTCATGAGTGACTACAAGCTATACTCTTTGTAATAAAGTTTCAAGGACATATTTTGGCAGTGTTATGTGATACTTTTGGCCTCTTCTTCTCAATCTAAAAATAGCGTATTTCAGGGATAAAACTTCTAAACACAGATTCTTTCAACTATAATCATTGCAAGTACAAACTAGACTTGTAATTTCCTCTACATAGCATCTAGCTTCCTCTTCATTCAAGGGAGGTCTCAAAGAAGTATTTTGGTGATTTCTTGCCATGCTTTGGAATTAATCTTGGCTATCCATAAAGGTCATTCCATAGGCTAAATCTTTCATGTAGCTGCTTTATTCATGTTACATTGATCTAAGTCATGAATCCCATGATCTTTTCATGAAAAACTAGCAACAATTATGCTAGTTCCCTAACCTTGAATCATTCAAAGGCTGATATAGGCACTCTTTATCTTGAATCTCTATCTTCATTGTCCTAATCGACTGAAAAGAGAAAGTGTCTTGAAGATCTTCTTCATGCCTAGGCTGAAATAGGTAGCTATATTCATAGGCAAGGAAGGGCAAGACTCTTCTTATATCAATTGAACTTGTACTCCTGTTTGCAAATCATCCATCTTTGTGATTATAAGTTTCAAGCTCTTAACCCATTTATTCAACCATCTTATGTACAAATCTGTCTTTCCAAGTTAAGCCAAAGTATATGGTGAACTAAAGGTTGTGAAGTTCCTCTTGAACCTATAAACATTCACTTGAATCCTAATCTCTTGAAGACACATCTCCATCTATCTTGTCCAATTTTCTTGCCAAACCCTTATGGTAACCTTTAACCCTACACATTGGTGAACCCGATGTGAAGGTCGAGTGTAAGAAAACTCCAAGATGGGGGATTCTTTAGGAGATACTCTACAACAGTTGGTGTGCATACTGCAGTAGAATCAGCAACAATAAATTCAAATGTTACAACAACAACAACAAAGGCAAGATAAAGAGAATATTTATTCCACAGATATCAAGGCCCTAGAAGAAGTTGAGCAAGAATTAAAACAATTTAATTGCCAAAATGTCTCTGTTTTCATTCACTTGTATGTTGAGAAAATGCTCTTCTTTGGTGTACCACAAGATGCATGGAGTCGCTATTTTTCCAGAATATCCAAGCACGGTCTTCAAGAGAGAATCCATGGTCTTTTTCAACAAGATGCGGATTGGGTTGCATTCAAAAAAGCCCTATGCAAAGAATTCCTCTTAGAAGACTCTAGCCTTATGATGAAGAAAAGTTTCACTAATTGGGTTGAGAAACCCATAAAGGTTTAGCTGCAATAGCTCTATACCATGAGTTTAAAAGTAAATTTAGTCAACTTGATGCTGAAGACCAACAAAGTATGGAAGGTCAGAAGATTGAATTATTCCTTAAGGCTACAGATCCCATCCTGCAAGAGAAGCTTATTGATCGCTAGAGGATGCTACCTCCAAAACAGGAGTCAAAACTGCATGGATAGATATTACTGATGCAGTTAACATGATTGCTCGAAGAGAGCGGATGCGACTAAGATTGGACTCTACTTCAACTTCAACAACTCCATTAAGGGATCTTGTTCCACCTCCAAAAATCCCTATCTCTTTCACTAATCAACCAACTCTTTCTTCTTCTGTTCCTTCTATTCCACCTCTTAAAAATGATGTCATGGATGAACTCATTAAAAGCATGCAAGATCTTCATCTGAATCTTACAGAAATTAGTTCCAAAGTAGAGAAGCTGGATGTCAAAGTTGAATAACGAGGATGATCATCAACTCAAAGACCCATGAGAGAAGGCTATAAGAGGCATTGTATTTGGTGTGACAGCCAACAACATGACAAGAGGAAGTGTACTGCCTTCCGTGAGGTTGAAGCACAGAAGCTTATCTTTTGAAAAGATGGAAAAATTCATGCAACTAAAACTGGTCTTCCACTGGAGTCAAATTTTGGCAATAGAGGAATGAAGAAAAGATTAGAAAATTTAGTTGTAAAGAATGCCTACACAGCAATTGATGTAGCTACCTATGGGCTGCAAATTGAGCCAACTAAATCTAACTTGAAAGCATGTAAAGTTTATGTGCAATCTAAAGTATGGATGCAGGCATTAGATCAAATGGAATGTGACAAAGCAGCCAAAGATGATTTGCAGTCAGTGCATTTGAGGAATAACTGGTTGGAAAGAATCAATAGATTCTTTTTCCACCTTTGCACATTTGGTTGAAGTCAATCATAAAGAAGTCTTGGTTAAAGAAAAGAGAAGATGAACCTGGCCCTTCCCCTTTTGGCCCTTCGAAACGTATAACTAGAAGAATGCATGAACAAACAAAGGCTACTAAAAATACAACCCTAGATCAAGAGATGGAAGATGCGCCACAAACTAAGAAGGCCAAAGGAAAGAAGAAAGGCAAGCAACTAGGCTATAAATTATAGTTTGATATAGAAACTGCAACCGATCTCAAACGAGTCCTAGAAGAATGAATTCTAGGAAGTAAAATTGAGTTTACCTTAGGTGAAATTCTTGGAATTGCCAAATGTGAATTTCATGATGCAATTATTAATGTAATCAAAAGAAAAAGATAATATGTTGGTGATGATGCTGAAGAAATAGTGCATGCTTTTTTGCAAGCTCTTTGAGTATTTGTGCAGGATGAAGAGAAGTTGAATGCACAAGGGATTCAACTTGAAGAAGTTGAAGAATTAATTACAGAAATTGAAGATAAAGAAAGCATGGATGCAGAAATTGAAGAAATAAAGGTTGAAAATGTAATGGTCAGGTGGTCCAAACCAGTTGGGCAGCCTCCCTCTCAAAAAGGTCATCTACAATACATGCATGATGAGGAAGAATCTCGATTCATTCCAAGCACTCACTGCTCCCATACGCATTGGATAAGAGCAACAATGGACACAGTTGTCAAAATTGGAGAAAAATAAATACCATGTATTGCACTCTTAGACCATGGTTATGAGATAAACGTCATGGCTAGGAGTCTCTATGAAAGCGATGGATGGCCCATAGATGTTGATCCATGCTGGCAAATGAGAGCTGCAAACAATTCTTCTAGAGAGTTATATGCTGCATGTCCTAATGTGTAGGTAACTATTGGAGACATAAAAGACAATTTTCACTTCTTTGTTCAAGACTCTTGTAGTTACCCTATCATTCTTGGGCAACCTTACATTTCTGAAGCCCGCTTGGAAATAAAAATCTATTGATGATGGTTCTTCCTATGCTTGAATCCGAAGCAATGATAATGAATGAGCTATCCAATTTCTTACTATGTGTGTTAATCATCATCGAAACAGAGATTGATTGCGAGATTATCATGTGTCTCCTAATGCTCGAGAATTCAAGGGTTTTTGGGCTGCATTGTTGTAAAAGAAGGCTATGGCAGTGCTTCATTTAAAAAGATTGTGCCTCCTCATGCTACAGAGGTTGTCTCTAGTAAATCTACATGTATGTATAGCCAACAGTATGGGCTATTATAAGTCTCTTCCAGCCATGACTAAAGCTGAAAGAAAATATTTATATCATGTAAAAAGGGAGCTGAAAACTTATGACATGATGGCTGAAAATGAAGATATTTTAGGCATCTTTTTTGCACTGATTACTACTAACACATTGTCTGAAATATATGGAGTTGTTCATGCAAAAAATCACGCTAAAAATTAACCCATGGAGGTATGTACATTGGATTTTTATCAAACAATTCAAGAATTTGTTGAACAGGAAGATATTAGTTTTCTCAACAAGGCTGAAGTGCAAGTGGAGACAAAATACAAGATGGTGGATAAGAAAGTCAAGCCTGTGGTAGTCCCACAGCCTCCTGAAAGTGAAGGGCTAGCTAATAGGGTAGCAAATCAACCAAGTCTTCGTGATCCTACCAACATTGGTCACAAGTTTACATCGAAAAGTATGAAAGAGCTCAAAATAGGTGATAATTCTTTTCTTTTATCGGCTGAAAAACACTCTTTTATGCAAATGCTAATGAAACATGGTAAAGCTTTTGCATTTCAGCCAAGTAAAATAGGCTGTGTGGATCCAAATATTATGGCTCCTATGGTTATTTTTACAATTCAACATGTGACTTGGAACCTCAAGCCTATTCCTGTTCCAAGGGCACATTTGCCCAAATTACTAGAACTTCTGAATGAAAAGAACAGAATGAAGATTTTAGAAGTTTCTTCAGCACCTTACTCAAATCAATGGTTTACTGTGCCCAAGAAAAATGGATCTTTACATTTCATTCAAGATCTACAGCCTATTAATTGAGTCGCAATCCATAATGTTGGTTCGGGTCCAATTGTTGACGAGTTTGCTGAAGTTTTTGCAGGAAGAGCAATTTATTCCATGGGTGACCTA
This sequence comes from Lygodium microphyllum, assembly GCF_053477565.2. Taxonomy (NCBI): domain Eukaryota; kingdom Viridiplantae; phylum Streptophyta; class Polypodiopsida; order Schizaeales; family Lygodiaceae; genus Lygodium; species Lygodium microphyllum. Next base: position 60,381,633 of record NC_141139.1, on the reverse strand, counting down.
TATTCAGGATATGACCAATTTCAGCTTTCATTAGAGAGCCGAGACATTACCACAATGAAGACACCTCTTGGATTGGTCCGCATGTGTACTCCACCAATAGGTGCAACAAATTCTGTGGCCCATATGATGAACACCATGCACAAAGTCTTAAGGGAATTTATTCCACATCTTACTCTTCCTTTTCTTGATGATGTACCTATCAAGGGATGTGAAGTCTATGAAAGGAAGGAGAAGCTTGATGAACATGGCTGCAAGACATTTGTAGTTAACCATATTCATGATTTTGATAGGATTTTGACAAGGCTAGAAGAGGTTCATCTTACCCTTTCTGGAGCTAAATCGATTTTTGGAGTTGAAGAAATCCTAGTGGTTGAACACCTGTGTGGCCCCTACAAACATAAATCTTTACCAATCAAGATAGATTCCAGCAGAATGTAGGAAAAATGCACAAATATTTCAGAGGTGAGAAAATTTCTTAGCGCATGTGTATTCTATCACATATGGATACCACATTTTGCTCATGTAGCAAAAAATCTTTATCAATTATTAAGAAAAGGCCAAAGATTCTTTTGGGTAAAGAACATACTCTCACTATATGCAAATTAAAGAAGCTGTTAATTTCAGCCCCCACTCTCAAAAGGGCTGATTATTCAAATGGACAACCCATCATCCTTACTGTGGATACAAGTCCCATTGGGATAGGTTGGGCTGTTGGCCAATAAGATCTTGAAAGTAACAGATATGCAATTCATTCTGGAGCAAAGGTTCTCAATGAATGTCAAAGAAGGTATGCACAAGTAAAAGGGGAATTGTGGGAAGTTGTAACGTCATTAAAGTGTGATTGTGAATACTTTATAGGTGCTCTCATAGTTGTAGAAATTGAGTGTCTTCCACTCTTGGGAATGATTGCCAAATGCTCTACACCCGACATTGCTATGCTAAGATGGATTGCATATATTAAATCTCTCAACCCCGAATTAAAGCATATTGTAGGAAAGGAGAATCTAGTTGCTGACATGTTGTCACGTGCAAGATATGACAATGAAGAGGAGCTAATGGAAGAAGATGAAGTTAAAGAGTCTATACTTGCTGAATTTCATTCCATGACTGCTGATAATACCTTTTCAGTGCTGCTTATGCAGAACCAAGACTGAAAACATCAAGTGTAGCTGATATTTTTAATGGTACAACATTAAGTACAACAAGAACAAAAAAAATGTACTGCTATAAATCAGAAAACAATAGTAAATATTAAAGATTTTCCTATGAAAGAAGGGTAGTCAGGATGCTCATTGCATTACTCAAGTTCTAGCTCATTTCCTTGAAGAAGATTATGAAGAAGATTAGCTGAAGATCGGCCAATATTTGAGCACAATGAAGAAGATGGAGACTTGGATTGATGAGGAGTTCAAGCATATTAAGAAAAGCTTATGGCTTTTTTCTTAAAGATGGGCATCTATGGAAGCACACAAAGAAGAAAAAAGAAGCGTATGTCCGAGTTTTAGGTAACAAAAGATTGCAACAATAGGCAATGAAGGAATTTCATGAAAGTTTGTAGGCTGACCATAGAGACATATAGGGAACCTTTATTAAAGTCAAATAAAAATACTGGTGACAGAACATGTATTGAGATATAGAGCATTTTGTTGAAACTTTTTATGTGTGTCAGATGTACTCTATGGTTAAGCATCGAGATGGGTTACCACCAACTTATCCCTTGTCTACACATTATAGATGGGTTATTGATCTTGTAACCATGCATATAGGGATATGGAATATGCAACATTTAGTGCTTGCAAGAGAGGATCTAACCAATCAAGTTGAAGGTAAAGCTTTAACAACCAAGACCACTCAAGTTATTTGTCACTTTTTGCTTGAAGAAGTATTTTGTAGATATGGCTATGTCGACAAAGTAACCACAGATAGAGGAGAGTTGAATGCCGATGAGGCATGCAACTTCTTTGCTCAATTGGGTATTAAGTGGGCTTTGAAATCAGCCTATAATCTTGAAGGCAATGGGAAAAGTGAGAGAGGGCATCAGCCTATTCTCAAAGCTCTAGCAAAGTCTTGTAGAGGAAAGATCAAAGAATGGCATAAAATGTTGCCTTTCGCATTATGGGCTGACCGTACTACTTACAGTATCGTAACTGGCTATATGCCAGCTAAACTTATGCATGGGCAGCAACCAATTATGCCAATTGAAGAATATATTCTCACATGGAGTTTTCTACCTTGGAAGGAAGACATCAGTAGAGAAGAGTTGCTGACTTTGTGCATATGGGAGCTAGAAAGACGGCCTGAAGATGTTCAAGCAGTTGTTGAGAAGATAAAAACAGCAAGACTAAAGAACAAAAGAAGATTTGATAGGCAACATCGACTTTGGCCAAGAGCTATCCAAGAAAATGATTGGGTGCTTGTCTATGATAGTAGCCTAGACAATCAATACGGTGCTTCTAGGAAGATGGTAAAGCAATGGTTTGGCCCATATGTGGTGAAGGTAGTACATGCAATGCTACCTACTCATTGGTTGAATTAGATGGAACAAGTATGAAAGTACCAATAGCTAGAAAACAAATCAAGCTCTTTAAACTAAGAGAAGCATCTACCTATGAACTACAAGACTTAGGAGTAGGTCATGAACTTGAAGACACGGAAGAGGAAGAAGACTACGAAGATGATATGAGGACATGATAGAAGAGGAATCTCCTAAAGCTGCAAATTCATGAAGTGGCACATGCCGGAGGATGTGCAGATTAGGAGGGCATGAATGTCGTGGGATTCCTTGCCCATGGTTTAAAAACAAAGCTTTTATCCTTTACATGTATCACTTAGTCACTTGTATCCTAGACATGCTACATAAAGACTTGCCCAGAGCAATAAATCTTAAACACCTAAGTCCACCAACATATGGCATGGTGTATACATGAAGTTGCTACAAGTTTTGTAAGTCATGGAACATTAAACATGAGAAATATGGTCATGAGCAGATGACTTGGTAGGTCCCCTTAGGTAGCTTATGATGTGGTTGTGTACTTATGATATTCAAGAGTTACAAGTGTATTGACAAGAAAAGTCACAAAGAAGATGGAGTTGTCTAAGTTGGCTAAGTGTAGGACATTGTGTTTACCATAGCCTTGCTTATGTGACCTAGTTGTGATTCATTTGAAAGACATGAATCTTCCACTTTTTGCACTACATTTTACGGGCTTCCTCAGGCTGTGAATAGGGCACATTCTAGATAAGGGAGAAAGAAGCTCATACACTACCACACAAAGAAGATGAATCCATGCAATCACAAGCAACATAAGAAGACTATGCTTGATATATAAGTACCTCTCTTTTCACGCATTGAAGAAAATGGAAGGCCACTCTTGGCTGTGAGAAACAGGGAAAATGTGTATAAAGAGGAGGGTAGCAGCCCATTCATGGGGGGGGGGGAATTTATGCTCATTTAGGAAGAAAGAAGGAAGCTTTGAACATTGTTTGTGTCTATGTCTATGAAGTAGCAACTCTCTCCTATCAAGTGAGCCTCTTGTTCTACTTCTTTATCTATATTATCAAGGCTTGTGGGCTATACATAAAGGCCCAAGCTTGCTCTTTTATGGGCTGAATCTCTCATTTACAAAGCACCTCTTGTACGGTTCAAATGGTACATGTATTTGTGAAGAAGAAGAGAAGGGCAATGTCTTATGTACCTACCTCTTGATGTAGACTCTCTTCTCTATCAAGAAGAGATCTTTGGGAGACATTAAGCTTTGATTTTGGACTGTCATATGCAGCCCAACACTCTCTTTTTGGGCTGAATCATGTCTCTTTAATGCTCCATTTCTATTCTTATGTTTTACAAAGAGAACATGCTCTACTTTCACTTGTAATTGCTGCATCTAATCACTCTTGCCTTGAAAAGGCATTGAAAGTACTCTTTGGGAGATTATTTATGTCATCTTGGCATTAGGAGAAATATGGACTCTCTTTTTTGCCCCTTAAGGGGTTTCTCTCACCTCTCTCTCTCTAAAAAGAGATTCCAAAATAATATTATAAAAAGAGATCTTCTACAATCAAGCAAATCTCGTTTTTGTGTTTTCAATAGATTTCACCTATTATTTTATTCCCAAACTGCAGGATAAGGTCACTTTTCTCAAAATCCTCATAACTAAAAAAATACAATTCTATTTTTTCTAAAAACGCAGCCAGTCATTCTTTAATGCCCTCATGACTCTTTAATGCCCTCTTTAGTGCCCTCATGACTTTTCAATCATTCTCATTCTCGCTTCTTAAAAGGACAGAAGTTAAAAAACGATATAAAATGACGTACACATCATATTTTAAGATTATTTTTTACCCAGAGACACCTTTTTGACTCGAGAGTTTCCTTGTAAATTTTCATCTTTTTTGGACAAGTATATACCTATTTCTGGGCATTTTTTCATTCCCTCAGAAAGCTCTAGTTTTGTCCCAAATTTTGTGCATTCTTCTCTTTCCCTCCAGAATATGGTTTCTTGCATACGAGTTCTTCTGAAGCAACATTGAGGAGTAGTTTTGATACCATTTGTTGAAATCAAAGAATCTCTATCTACAACACACTCTACCCTACTACAAGCCATCTTCCTCTTCAGAAATATGCTGTAAGAAATCTCCGTCTTCAACAGTCTATACTACAAGCAATCCAGTGATAATGGAGGTATCTTTATTTTTTTAATCTTTGTGATGTTATTATTCTTCACAGTTGTTGTTCAGTCCTTAAGCATCAATTCATAGAGAGAGAGAGAGGGGGAGAGAGAGAGAGTGAGGAGGGGAGAAGGGGGGGACAGAGAGGACTATGTGAGATGAACAAAGAAAATAAGTGATAGAGTGACAGATAGTAAATTAGGGTAGAAGATAAGATGATGTTATTGTTTTCCACTAGCCAAGCTTCAGTATGAATGTGTTTAGGGTTTCCTTGATGAATTTTTGTTGAGAGAGAGAGAGAGAGAGAAAGAGAGAGAGAGAGAATATTTTGGATAGAACAGAAGATAAGATTTGATGCTAATTAGAGGTAGATTAAAAGCCAAGATTACAGGCTGATTAGGGGTTGATTAGGGTCTATCAAGACTGAAAGCAAGAGAAAGAGACAAGAACCAACTGGGTTTTAAAAAAAACACAGATATAGTGAATCAAAGGGGTGTAGTTCTGCGATTTGAATGTTAATCCAAGTTAACATTTGCATACTTTTTTTTTTGCAGAATGCAGGTGCAGGATGTACCAAGAGAAAGAGAGATATTCACTTTCAATTGGAGGATGAATATGCACCAATGTTCAAAAGAACTGTGGAAAGAGATGATGCAATAAGATGCAAGATGCAACAAGAAAGAAATGCAGGGAAAAAAAATGTGGACCTTTGGGTTGATGGATGCATTTATCCACCCGATCCACTCACTCGAAGGCCACCACAATTTGAAGGGCTTACATCATTTGTAAAGTTTGCTTGTGAAGGCAATGAAGGATTGTATGGATACACATGCAGACTTGTCACACAAGGATTAGCAGGGGCTCATCAAACCTTGACAAATATGCAGACAAGATTACAAGGGAATATGCAGTCTTTGATGGAAAAGGATAGATTATTGGCTGAGAAGGATAGAGAGAACCAGAACCTACAACAAGCAATGTCTGTCATTGAAGATGCTATGCATGCTACACACGTGCAGAATATAGAGTTACAGTCTAAAGTCAATGACTTGGAGAAGGAGAATCGAAACATAGAGAGGAAGCTCACAAAAACTTTGGAGATTGGGCCCACTTTAAAAACCAAAGAGGCACGTCGGCGCATCCGATCCATTAAACCAATTGGCCAATTAGCCAAAGGAAGTGGACAATATCATAGACGGATATATGCTCAATCTACTACAATGAGAAATATGTTTCCTCATGCAGAGAATGATACTATTGCCAAAGTCCTTAGCAAGAATATGGTCAAAAATGCATTGGAAAATCGTAAATTCAGGGACATTGTGGATGGTGTTGCTAGTGAATATCTTAGGGATGTGAGCAACTTGTTTACTGCTACAGATGCTCAGGGATTATGTGACAAGGTGGGAATGAGTTCTGAGTCATATAGTATGCTCTATCAACAATTGGATACAGGTTTTAAGCAAGTCTTCAATACTAAGCGAGTAATGCCTCTGCCAAAACCATTTCACGTGAAGAAGGCTCAAAAACAACTAAATGAGAAAGTTTTAGAACTAATTGGTGAGCCTACGCATCTGGAACACACACACATATTGAAGTATGGTTCCAAAGAAGTTGCCTTTGTATTGAATGCATCCAACAACTTTTTATTGGATATATGTAGGGTTCAGATTGCTATGGTCAAGTTTTACAATATGTCTATGGAAGAATGTAGAGGCAAGCTTAAGTTTGTCCTCAAACTTGATGAGAGTGAGATTATCAAGGGGCAAAAACTTGAGCGTGTGAGTATAACACTTATGAATCGAGCATTGGATCCCAACATCGATGAAAAACATCCTTTATACTTCAGTGTACAATCGGAGAATGAAATATGGTGGCTTGCAGCATTTGAAGTACCAAAGGAGGACCATGAAGTACTTAAAGTTTTTTTTAACCTCACTAATATACCCAGTGTTATTCAACAGCAAAATAATGGAGCAGTTTTACACGTTGAGGGGTTTGGGGACTATCAAGTTGAATGGCATCTTGCAGGTGATTTAAAAACATTGAAGTGTATGTTTGGTTTATCAAATGCAGCAAATGCAAAATTTCCGTGCATATACTGCATGCAAACTAGGAAGAAAGGGAAAGATGGAAAGAAAGAATGGCTTGCCAAGGCAGGACAACAGGGTGCTCCGACACGTGATCAAAAAGTCATGAGAAATGGAATGCTAATTCCAGTGGATCCAAACTGGCGCCCTATTTTGGAAATACCACTAACAAGGGTTCACTTTTGCACATTGCATTGTTTGGTTAGAATAATTGAGAAGCTAGTATATGAATATATATGCTTTGCATACAAGATGCAGCCCGTGTCAGAATCTGATGCTACATGCAAGAAGGTAGAACAAGTCCTCTCTGAAGTTGGATTGCACGGAGGCCAAGTAGAAATAAAAAAGGATGAGAAAAAATCGGGGAAGAGTGGAAATGTTCCTTGTAAACCATGCTTTGGTGGCGGACCCAAGGCTAGGAAGTTTTTATCTCCACCTCGAGATGAGGAAGGAAATATACTAGTAAAACAACCAGAGAAGTACGAAGCATGGAAAAAGTTGCACCTTGCTGTTTCAGATTGGAGCAATGGGGGAAGAACGAGGATTGCGAAGGCAGAAGTGTGGATACACCTAGATAGATTAGCAGCTCTCTTATAGAAGTTGGGGTTTATGGATGGTGATGCCAATGCATTTAAAGAGACAGCTGCTAAATTTCATAAGTCCATGGTGGAGGCATGGACTACAAATAGCATAACACACTACATGGTCAGTATTATCACCATTGCAAAAAAAAATCATCATTTCGAATTACTTTGTGTTTCTAATCTCTTTTCTTGTGCAGCATATACTTGAAGCACATGGTCCATACTTTGCAGATCAAGGAAGTTTGGCAATATGGTCAACTCAAGGCATGGAAAGATCTCACTGGCAAGCTCGCTGTGCTTTTCAAAAGGCAACTAATCATGGAGGTGGTATCAATGATTCCAATTCTATGAGGCAATTATTCCAATGGTGGTATAGGAGACTAGAGATACGATACGAGGAAAAAGAAAAGAAGTCCAAAACATCTCAAGCAGAATCTATAAGTAGGGCAATATATGAAGTGAGAAAAGCAAGATATGAAAACAGCACAGCTAGACAACGGCACGCAGAATGGTTGGCAACCCAAGAGAGAGATGGCAAAAAATGGAGACCTAGATAAAGATAATAATTTTGATGCATTTAGAGTCCACAAGAGAGCACAAGTCCCAAGGATATGACACATCAATACTCATATCTCTAACATGAGATGTCTTATAAATTTTCTTTAAAATTTCAAAGGTTTGTCACTATATTTTTCAAAGTCGATTTCGAACTTTGTTTTTTAATTATGAAAAGTCGATTTTGAAATCCTAAGACAAAGATATGAAAATTCTAAACATTGGAACACTCATTGGCCTAGAGAGAGAGGGGGGCATGAGGGGGGTGTCAGGAGATAGAGAGAGGTAGGGATGGGGTGGAGAAATGAAATGAAATGATAAATTTAAAATTCATTTACACCACAGTAAGTTTGAAAGTTTCATATTTAAGTCATCTCTCCTTTCATTTTTTCCCATTGCTCTCCACTCTACCCTCCACCTTTCTATCCTTCATCATCACAGCCATGGCACGTTCCAAGCTTCCTATCAAAAAGGCGCCTGCGAGAGCAAGAGCTCAATACTCTTCCGAATCTATTGAGCGTACTGTGAGTGACAAAGATCCCCTGGTGACTGATAACGGTGGCCCTACTGCAGCCAATAATGGTGGCGCTACTGTGGCCAACAATGGTGGCCCTAGTATGGTTGATAATGATGGTTCGCCATTGTCCAGAAATGGTGGTCCACATGCTCTAGCTGCTCCACCTCCCACTACTGCTCCAGCTCGTAATACATGCCCTCCAACACATAAAAAGCGAAGATGGAGACCAGGCACAGCTGCGCTACGCGAGATAAGGAAATTCTAGAAGAGTGCCGACTTGATTATTCCTAAGGCACCATTCTCCAGGTTGGTGTGAGAAATACTGCAAGATCTACAGTCAGGGCATCATCACAAGTTCTTTTCGAGGAACCAGGCAAGGAATGTGGGGCGATGGTCAAGCCAAGCCTTGCTTGCTCTCCAAGAAGCAGTTGAAAGCTACTTGATTGATCTAATGAGTGATGGTCAACTTTTAGCCATTCATGCCCGACGTATCACTATTAAGCCCATAGATCTGGTTCTTGTTCGCAGGATCCGCAATAATAAGGATGCATTTAATCTTAATGTCAACAATATGCTTTGAGAAGCTACCTTGTAATTGGATCTGTGTTTTTAGCTCAGGTTTGGTTGTAGATTGTAAGGAGCTTAGTTTTGGGTTATCTTTCCAGTATACCTTCAAGTATTTGATAGTAGTGGCCTGCAAAATGGAGCTAAATTTTCCCTAGCTCTAGTTGTACCTGGTGTGATGCACTATCTACCGTGTATTTCATAGTTTTGCAATGCTAAATCCAATATGTGATATTCTATTTTGACTATGTTTCGCATTGTGTGAATTTTCAAGTTTCCAATTTTGCAAGTAGTTTTGTTGAGGATAAATTCAATGTGCAACCACGTACACGTCGGTGATCAGTTGTACATGGGCCGATGCACTATATCCTTACTATATTTAGTGGTTTGGCAACAGTATATCCGATATGCGATATTCCATTTTACCCATGATTTATTTTTTGTCAATTTTTAAGTTTCCAATGTTTCGCATTGCGAGGTTGACAATACATTTAATCTGCAGTTGCGCACACTCATTATCAATACATTTAATCTACAGTTGCGAGGTTGACAATACATTATCAGTGCAGTATAATGCAGTTAACGCATTTTCAAAAAAAGATTGAACCGTCAAATTTATAAATCGAAATCTCGTGAAACTTCACCCTCATGCTGGGCATTAGAAAAAATCATTTATATTAAAAATTTGGCCCCATCAGAAGCCTCTGGGTCACCTGTCCGGAGGCTCGCGTCTGGGGCCCTGAAAGATTCAGGGCCCCAGACGCGAGCCTTCGGACAGGTGATCCCAGATTCAGGGCCCCAGACGCGAGCCTCCGGACAGGTGACCCAGAGGCTTCTGTTGAGGCCAAATTTTTTTTGGGTGGTTGATGTGTCCTTGAGGAGCCTACAGGTAAAATTTCATGTGAATCGGAGCACTGGTGATATTTTTCCTAAGCGTGGATTCATTAATTGAAATTTTAGGGTTTTTGAAAAGTTTGGCTATAAGTTTAAAGTTTCACCTCATTTTACACATTTCACTTTTGAGTTCTGAGTTCTCTCTCCTAGAAGACATGGTACGCACCAAGCAAGCGGCCCGAAGATACCCCCTGGAAATTCCATACGGCAGCCACGTCCTCCAGCTCCACCACCACCACCACTACGCCAGCATCGCAAGCGTCGATGGAAGCCAGGCACAGTCGCTCTTCGCGAGATCCGCCACTACCAGAAGACCACTCACCTCCTGATACTGAAGGCTCCATTCCAGAAGTTGGTGCGGGAGATCATGGAGGGCATACTGATCAGGAACAACAGGAACCACTTTCCAGATACATCACGCACGAAACAACCGGATCGCTGGACTGCCCAGGCCCTCCTCACACTACAAGAAGCTGCTGAAGCCTACCTCATCGACTTATTTGGAGACTCAGTTTATGTAGCGGTGCATGCAAGGAGGGTCACTGTCACCGACAGGGATCTGCGGATAGTCAGGTTCTTTCGGCGATGGAAAGATAGTCCTCGCGGAGGTCAGCAAGGATAGAGGTGTACAACTCAAAAGCACATGGAATGTAGCTTCTGAAGACATTTTGTAAAGCCTTGGTTGTAATGGACCCCATGTAAAATTGTTATTAATACAAATACAAAGTTTTTGGCGCGTCTTATTTTTGTTTAGTCGCTTGATATTTATTTTATTTACGTCGTTGAGTTATCATTACATGCGTTCGAACAAATACATGTTGCGCACGAATTCGATAAAGCACTGTTTATTAAATTTAGGGTACGAATCGTGTTACGTATAAATTCAACAAATAAACGTAACATTCAAGTAAAAAAAAATAGTAAATGACACATATCACAAACTACATTGCACGTGAATCCAACAAACATCAGTTTTCATTACTTGAAGAGAAGATTACAAAGTGCAGTACATCAGTGATGCGATATCAATAGGCAATAAGTACATCTATTCTCTCCTAGGCTTCTTGGAGCTAGGCTCCCCATGGTCAGAGCTATTCTTGATCATAGGCAACAATACATTTTGCCCCAATAGTTCTTGTCTAATGACAGTGGGGTCTTCAACACCGGCAACCATGCCACGGGCCACCATGGAGAAAAGTGGGCCTCTCCTTCAATGTCGAGTCTTGCACCCTTCCTTGGCTACCAAATCGGCCACCCTCCCTAGATGAAAACTCATCTATATAGACAATCTCCTGCAACACACAAGTTCAGTATCAGACTCACTATGCATGGAGTGTGCTGAAGATATATAAATCATATTCATATGAAACTTAACCAGTAGGGCCTCTAGGGCATCGGGAGCACACACATGTGTTTTTGTCAGGATCGGGCCCCCAGATGTGCCCTGGCCGGAGGCAGATTCAGGCCCCCAGATGCGAGCCTCCGGCCAGGGCACATCTGGGGGCCCGATCCCGACAAAAACACATGTGTGTGCTCCCGATGCCCTAGAGGCCCTACTGGTTAAGTTTCATATGAAACCGAGAACATTACCTTCTCTGCATCATCTATCTGCCGCTGTAATGGAGCATCCAGGTCTACTCCTGCCACCACTAGGCTGCCCTCATCTCTCTCTTGGGTAGGCACTGCATAGTCGTGTCAAGGACCAAAAAGGCTTTCCTGCAACCGCTCGAACTCCTCATCAGAGATCTGATACTGTGGCACCGCATCCTCAATCTGCTCTTGGATGCTCACAATGGCAAAGATGTCATCGATGCTCATGCCATCATAACGAGCCACCTCATCAACATGTGGTGGGGCATCCTGTAAATCAAAATCTATGAAATCACTAGGTGCATCACGCACCATGATACAGTATAGTTCTTCTTCCCTAAGCTCCAACAACTCTAGCACATCCTGCATGAGTAGATATTCCACCCGCTCGATGGTGATAGCATGGAGAGAAGAGAGGGGTGGCTCTTCGCTCGTGGGCATCTCATCAGGGCAGGGAGGTGGGTGCACAATGGCCAAGCTCTGTGTTGCCTCAACACTCAGATCGAGAGTGATCTCCTCAGGCTCCCTCTCAAAGTACTCTAATAGTGGCTGAGAGGGTGCGTTGATGTCCTCGTCACTGTCCTCTTGCACCTTAGTGCACATAACATATATGGCAAAGGCGGCATCCCTCTCAATGAGATCCATCGTGATGTGGTCCTGTGACAAGGTGGGCACTGCTCTAGCGCGGAGATGTTGCCCCACATGCACCAGGGCTCGACTTATCACCTTTGCATGGCTGGATCCGACACACAAACTATACAAAAAATCCATGGGAACCCACCTGAGAGTGGAGTCGGGAATAGAGCAAGTGAGAGGGTTCACTGCATCACAAAACGATGCTAGTATACTAGAGTCAGGGTCTACAGTGGAAAGCGAGCTCTCTAGACTCAAGGTCACGCAAAACCTAGGGTATATCTGGTCCCCTATGTGCGCGTAGCATGTGGAACTGATCCATGCGGCGAAGGCGGGAGTGGTAGCCATGGCACACAAAGAGAGAAGGAATGAGAGCACAAGTGTAGGGAAGTGGAGAATGAAAGTGAAAATGAGTTTGGAGTTATAGCTTTTATGTGTCTAGGGTTTTAAATAAAGGTTCTTTATAAAGTTATTAACTCTAAAGTTTCAAATTAAAACTCTTACCTTAGTTTCTTTATTTCAGTACTTTAAAGTCACTGTTAAAATTACTCATACAGACAAACGCTTCGTTCTACATTATTATATCCTCGAATATGTTTGGGTTGCTGAGTATATTCAAGTCTAATGAGAGAAAATTTATAATTTTTTAAAGAAAATAAATCTAAAAGGCCTTGAAATTCCCTTTGGATCCAATTTAATATTAAAATGTAAGAAACGAGCAGCAGAGATACGCTACAATATATCATTGTGCAAAGACAATATTCTCTAGATTATAGACCTCTAACCTACAATTTAATTATGATTTTTAACTGCATGATTGAGTAATTACAGTATGTATTATCGCACGCTTGGATCACAGTAAACTAAAATTTAAAGTACTCAGAAGTTCAAAAAAGGTATGTATTCGCTCTTTATAAAGTTTTTTTACAAGGATTCCACTATCTCAAAGATATGTGGAGAAGCACATTGTTTACATGTCATGGATTCCTCACTACGAGTCCTGACTTTTCTATTATCTAACTTGAAATAGAAGTTGTAGAGGGGCTCACTCGACATTAATTGGATTTCTTGTCTCAGAAAATAAATGGGCCAATGACTCTCTGCACTAACCACGAAAGGATTATGATGACCACTCCACAAGATTACCACATCTACGAGCGCTGTATGTGTGTCATCTCGGATATCTTGATCCAAGCTGATCCACTCCCCTCGCAAAAGTCGCCATCTTCTATATCGAAAGCGAACGCACAGAGTTTGTCTAGCAATGAAATACCTGTAATAAAAACAAAAATAATGGTAAGTGATCAATCTGACTAACATAACAATTCATCTAAGCGAGACCTATGTCAATTAAATCAAGGTATGCAAAGTAGTAAAAAAGTTTTACCTGAATGTAATATCAGACAATCGTCTCATCAAAATGTGTTCTTTTGGCTTCCCAAGACTCACCCAATAGCTGACTCATCCATTCCTTGGATGGACACTTGCATTGATAAGTAATCTTTGTTTTCTTCAAAACATCACATGAACCAAACAAATGTGCAAACAATGAGAATGGAATAAACCAACTAAGATGCACATCTTTGGAGCATGTGGTGGGTTTCATAGCACTATTGATGTCAGATTTTATCTTCGACTTGCAAGCTCCTGACAACTCCAAGCTACCAATGAACCATTCACCACTAGACAGTGGCGGCAATGGGACATGCTGCAATCTCTGGCTTTCTACCACATACAATGAATTATAAAAAAAGATATTTTGAGTGGCAAGTTGACTTGTAGAGGTATTATCATAGATCAAAGAACCTATCTCTTCATGCCAAACATGTATCTTGCAGCTTAAACATTCCACATTCTGCCATTCATGCAAAGTCGATGGATATAGAGCTCTCAATCAAACAAGACTGAATTAGAATACTGCAAAGACTTTTAAAAACAACTCTGATACAAAAGAATAATCAATGATAAAATTTAACAACTTACTGTTTTGTTTATAATTTGCAATGTTGTTCTCGTCGTGTACAGAGATTTGTTTATGCGTATAAACATGTTGAATCAACACTTCTGTTATTGCACTTGTGCCATTAAACACTTTTCTGAACTCTAGAATTCTACCTTTCCAATGTTTGCTAGGGTTTGCAACATCCTTGCGCTTGACCTTGAAACTCCCTCAAGTACTTGGGTGCATCAAAATCCAATCAAACTTATAATACTTATCACAAATCCAATTACCGCCATTATCTTTCCTGTTGAAGACCTCCACTGCAAGTATGCTACTGATATTTTTCCTCCGTGAAGACATCTGTAACAACCAAATACAAAAGTTACCTATCAACATGTGTATAATTTGCAAATGTTCTCTCCAAATGAAATTAAATTTAAATGGATCAATTTAAAAAAGAAACATTGTACCTGTAATTTCTTTCACAAAGATCCCTAGATATGTTGAACAAGAAGTTGACTTATAGCAAGACCATTGTTCCTTCACTGACAGATTCCTGTAGTACAAAAACAAAAGAAATATTGGGTTAACGCATACATATAACTTATATAGGCTTTGTCCAAATGCGTTGAAATTTAACCATGGAACAGTAGTAAAAAATGGCAATATACCTGTCGCTTTCTCTGCAAAAAATCCCAAAGATGTTGTAGAAGTTGAGTTCTTAATAAATCATTGTTCTTCACCCTCGGAGATTCTTGGAGTAAAAAAACAAAGGAAAGCTCAGTATGCATGTAACTTGTATACATTTTGTCTAAACGAGATAAAATTTAACAGTGGAGCAACAAAAAAATAAGACAATATACCTGTAACTTTGTTTACAGAGAAACCCTAAGATGTTGAAGAAGAAGTTGAGTGTTCAAAATCCCAAAGATGTTGTAGAAGTTGAGTTCTTAATAAATCATTGTTCTTCACCCTCTGAGATTCTTGGAGTAAAAAAACAAAGGAAAGCTCAGTATGCATGTAACTTGTATACAATTTGTCTAAACGAGATAAAATTTAACAGTGGAGCAACAAAAAAATAAGACAATATACCTGTAACTTTGTTTACAGAGAAACCCTAAGATGTTGAAGAAAAAGTTGAGTGTTCAAAATATCACTATTCTTGACTGTAAGAGACTCCTAGAGCATCAAAACAAAAGAAATTACATGTCAGAGAATGCACATAACTTGCACAGGTTTTCTCCAAACGAGATAAAACTTTACCATAGAACATCTATGGAAGAGAAAAATATACCTGTAGAGTTTTGTGAAGAGAATCTTAGGGCTTTGGTAAAACAAGCTCTGCTCTCATAAAACACATGAAACTCTCTCTGTGCTTGTGCAAAGCAAATGAAATTTTACAGGGTTACAGACAGGGCAAGAAGCAGTGAGACTGTAAAATTTTGTCAGGAAAGAAGAAGCGGGGAAGGAGATATGACAAATTTGAGTTCCGCCTAAGAAAGAGGGGGAAACTGAAAAGGGGAGAAAAGAAAAGTCAAACATAAAAAATAAGAAAATGAAAATTCGAGGCACAAACTTCCAAGAAGTGACAGCTTTGTACTCCCCTTTTGCCTTATTTTATTGCTGAGGGAAGATTTGGTCCAAGATATGGCTAGAAGATTCATGTTACATGAATTTGGAATCCCAGCTCTCTCATTGGTTAGGCCTATATTTGTTTATTCACTCCTTAAGGGGCAAAAAAGAGAGTCCATATTTCTCCTAATGATTATCCTTGGCAGCCCAAAATAGGGTATTCATAGGCCAAAGCTTTATTTGTGATGTCCCCTCTTTGTGGCAGCGGTGAGAAGATCTCCTTCTCTCTCTTTCTCTCTTCATGTCCCTCTCCTTCCCAAAGCCACGATCTCTTTCACTCTCTCTCAAACTCTTTATAGCAAAATGCCGTGCTCGGGTTTTTGTTACTTTTTTCTCCTCAGAGTGGCATTGCTATTTGCGCTGAATTACACTGCTAATTTACATTGAAAATGACCGTCGCTATACCCCCATTCCCTTGTAGTGTTACATCTCTTACTTTTCTTACTTATGATATCAAATGTATGCATATTTTCTATATATATTCTTATAGAAATAATACAAATCACAAATCTTTATTCATAGGCCAAAGCTTTATTTGTGAAGGAGAAAGAGGGGACATCACAAAGACGAGAGGAAGAATCCATCCTCGGGCCTTTGCAGTAAGTACATTGTCTCCTCTTGGTTTGTTCTTGTTCTTTCTTCTTTTCTTTTGTTTTTTTTCTTGAGAATGAGGTGCGTTGAGAGAGAGAGAGAGAGAGAGAGAGAGAGAGAGAGAGAGAGAGAATAAACATGAAAGATAACAAAGAAAGAGAGAAAAAGAGAGAGAAAAGGAGAGAAAGAGGAGAATGAGTGAGAAAACAATGAGGGGGTGGAGAGAAACAAAGAGAGGGGCAACAAATAAAGAGAAAGAGTGAAAGAAAGAGAAGAGGGAGAGAACATGAAACAAAGAGTGCATAGAGACGTGGATAAAAGGGTGAAGTGAAGAGAAGAAGGATAGTAGGAAAAAAAAGAGAGAGAAAGGGAGGGAGAGAGTAGAACGAGTGAGAAAACGAGGGGACAGAGAGAAACAAAGAGAGGGGAAACAAAGAAAGAGAAAGAGAGAAAGAAAGAGAAGGGGGAGAGAACATGAAATGAAGAGGGACAACAAAGAAAAAGAAAGAGAGAGGGAGAGAACACAAAACAGAGAGTGAATGAAGAGGTGGATAAAAGGGTGAAGTAAAGAGAAGAAGGATAGTGGGAAAAAAAAAGAGAGCTAGAAACAGAATTGGAGAAAAGAGACAAAAAGAGGGAGAAAAAGAGAGATAGAAAAAATAATAAATAGAGAGCGAGAGAAAGAGAGAGAAAAATAAAAACAACGAGAGAATTAGAGAAAATAAAGTTATAGAAAGAGATTAATGGTAGAGGGGAAAGAGAGGCATAAAGAGGGGTGGAGAGAGAGAGTCTTTCAATGCCTTGTTTTATGAGTTTTTTATTTTTTATATTTGATTTTTATTTTAGTGAGATACATTGAGTGTGAATGGAAAGGTAAAGAGAAAAGAAGTGAGAGTGGGAAGGGAAGATAGGGAAATAAAGAAACATTTATAGAAATAGAGGGAAAGAGAGAAGTAAAGAAGGATGAAGGGAGAATTTTTAAAAAAAAAAAGAGAATGAGAAAAAAAACCAGTTGTTTGTCGTAACGTAGACAAAATGGAAAGCGATGATGGTCGTGATATCCAAGATTACGAGGTGTATCTTAATTAGCATGCCCGATGTCCTTGCTCTCAATATAAGCTAGCAATCAGAAGAAAGTGTCACTTGTCTATAGAACACATACGATACTTTGACAAGTTCCAATCAAAGATCATTGATCAGGTGATCTTAGACTTTGAGTGAATGGTAAAAAAAGTGTGTATCAATCATACCTTACATTTGCAAACTAATTGAATATCATATATAAAAACATTAAACGTGGCCATAAAATTTATACAAGGAGGTGATGTCTCATCCCAAGGAGGAATGCACCTATTGTAGACAGTTAGAAAATTTTGTGTGTGTGCAATGGATGGAGTGCCTGAGTCAATCCACCACTTGAAAGGTATAACTTAGTCTATACCATCAATGCTAGAGGAGACACGCAATCTTTCAAACCTTCCTCCAATCTTGGAACCTAAGATGGAGGCAATGATCGATGTATTAATGCCCATGGATGCCGAGGCATCTGATCCACTAAGAGAGAAAGTGTCCATACCATTATATGATGGGTGCCAAGTATCTTGCCTGCTGAAGATATTGTTGCACTTCTAAGTGTGTAGGCAAAATATGGGTGGAGCGATGCAAGTGTGATCGAGTTATTCAAGTACATTCTACGTACGCTCCTTTGATTTTTTTCGAAACATTTATAAAAAACACTTGTGCCTTTTCAAGGTGTTTTATTATTTTTTAAAAGATTGCTAAAGTATCATATATTACCACTTTAAAATACCATGTCCAAGTCTCATGATGATGTGTGACATGTTTTACGAAAGCTTGGCATGGACTACAATAGCATCCATGTATGTGTCAACAATTGCATGTTGTTTCGAGGAGACTATGGAACTATCAAGACATGTCCAAAGTGTGGTGCTCACAGGTATCAACAAGACTTGCAAGGGCAAACCATCCCTCAGAATATTCTTAGACACTTTCCACTTATCTCGCGTATACGTCACACGTTTCGTATATTGGACATGGTGAGCTTGACAACGTGGCATGCACAAAATAGATCCACATATGGAGTCCAATGAATATCATCGGATTCATGCGCATGGACACATTGACTCTACCTTTTCACGCTTTGTATGAGAGCCAAGGAATCTTTGGCTCAGTCTTACTATGGATGGCATGAACCCATTTGGTCTCCACTCAACTTCTTACAATGTGTGGCATGTAGTCCTTGTTAATTACAACATCCTACCATGGCTTTCTATGAAGAAAGGACACCTGATCATTAACTTGCTCATTCTTAGGGACACTACAAAGTCAAGAATATGGATGTCTATCTCTGTCCATTAGTTGATGAGCTTAATATTTTGTGGGAGAAGGGGATCGCGGTGGAAGATATGAGCAAGCGCGGTGGTCAACGGTCCTCCAATATATGAGCTATTCTCATGTGGACCATGCATGACTTTTCGAGATTTGGGGAGTGCTTAGGTGAGTAGGCTTCCGTTCTCGTTGGTGATATCTAACATAGCTCGTTCAAGTTTGTGTTGACTAAATAGGGGTATTGGGACATGTTTGGTTACCTTAGGTTATCATGCATGTCCTTTGTGTGGGCCCCAGTTAGACTCCCAAAGGTCACGAACCATGAAGAAGATGGTATATCAATAACACACCACTTTCTTGCCGGAGGGTCGTGAATTGAGAGAAGGTTTTCTTGAATGACCTCTAGCATAAATGAATGCCCAAAGCTGGTATGAGTTGAAAATGGTCCACACGATAGAGTCACATTCAAATGAAATGGGACACTTCTCGGTTTTCTATGACTTGCCATATTGGATCCACTTATAGATCAACCACTTGTTGGATTCCATCCACATTTTCAAAAATATGGATAGCTTACTATGGGACCATATCATAGGAAAGAGAGACACTGCAGGGGCACCAATGGATTTGAAGGATCTAGACAAGATGGAGGCACTTTGGCCATAGTCGAGAGCACTGATGGTCACTTCAACTACCTTGCACTCCTTGGGTTTTGTCCACTAAAGAAGAGCACATTGTGAAGCAAATTATCAGGTCTATCCATATCTCGATGGATATGATGCATTCCCTCAGATTCGTTTTTTCTAAAGACGACCAACTATCAAGGCTAAAATGCCATGATGATTGGCATAAGATATGTCAGATTTATATTGGCCTCAATTGTAAGTGGCCTGCGTATTTTGCCATTTAGTGTCTAGTTGATGTTTGTAATGCTTCTTAATTTGTGACAGTTTGTACTACCGATCGCGATCGCAGGATGCCTCACTCTAGAAATACACGAGGCAATTTACAATTTGTCGAATTTAGTGCAATGGATCTCATAGAAGGAGATCAAGACATCCTCTATTGAATCTGCAAGGTGGGGAGTAGTGGAGACGGTCTGTCTCTTTGAGAAGTACCTACCCACCAGCATACTCATGATACAAATCCACCTCCTGTTGCATATTGTAGATGAAGTGGAGATTGCACGACCCATCTCTATACGCGATGGATATTCTTCTTGGATAACTTCATGAAAACCCTAAAAGTCTTTGTGTGACAATGAGCTCGTCCAAAAGGTAGCATGGCTGAAGGTTAGCTAGTGTCAGAGGCGTTTCATAGTGGCTACCAACGGTGGATTCAAACAACAGTATATAGAGTGTATGCATGCATACATATTACATAGACGATCAGACGCATGCAAGGTACTCAAGAGTGCATGTGTGCATACATGTTACATAGACAATCAGACACATGCAAGGCACTCAAGAGTGGCATCTCAAAGCTTGAGTGGCTAGACGTAGATGACTAGTGAAGACTCAGGGAGGAGGCTATATATTCTCCAGGCCGTTAGCGACATCAATGGAAGGTAGCAAGGGCACAATTGGAGGTAGGGGTGGTCCATCATCTTGGTAGTGGCAGCCATAGGACTTATTTGGAGGACTTTGTAAGCTTTTCTTTTGTTCTTCTCGCTTTCTTTTTTGAATATTACTTGTACTAACAATCATGTTTTTAATAATTGTATTCTATTTTCTTTGCAGTACTACATTACAAATTGTGATCCCACCGGCTTGGAGACTCAATATGCAGAGAGACACAATCTCACTACAGGGTTTGATAGACTGTATGCATGTGGTGGCCCAATAATTCAATTATCTTTCTTGCATGTAGTTACTATTTTCATTAAAATTCATTATGTATGGTGGACTAATGTGTTCATTTTCTAAAGTCTGTTTGATTCTTCTTTGTGTCAGGATGAGCTTTCAAATGGCGAGGATCTATAGCTCGTACTTGGATTTGTGGAGTGCACATCCTCTTCTTTTTTGGTCCTGTGATTTATGCAAGCATCTTCTATGTACTATGTTGTTATCATCCTTTATATATTGCTGTAATTCCATGAGTTTTTATCGGCGATCTTGCACTTATTCTATGTATCAATCTTGTGGGTTCGAGTACATTTTGTACTCATCTTGATGACCATTGCGTACTTAACATGTAATCCATTTGTAGAATATAAATACAGTACATAATGCTTTTTCCTCTGGTAGCTTGCTACCCTACCACATTTTTTTTCTCTTCAACCGTCGCTATTAGCGAATGCCACTGTCAATAGAATAATAAAATAGATAGAATAGAAACTCATGAAAAAAGATAAACTAAAAAGTAGATTTGAAAACTTGAGTATGACTTATCTATCTTGACATCACATATAAATGTTTGATATGTAATCTTAAGAAATATACTACTCATCAATCTTATAACAAAGAGAAAAAAAATCCTTAACAACATGAATTAACATAGATCAAGGCCTTTTAGTGAAGAGAATAGATGTTGGTGAAGATAAATAACACTCCTTGAAAGAGCTTGAACTTGGAACATGCACGCCTGGGCAAAGCCAACCCATCGGAGCTATATTTATATACATGAAGAATCTTAATCGTATTAACAATCATACTCTCAATCTCATTCATCCCTCTATCTCAATCTTAATCTGATGATCACTACATCTTCTTCTTATAGATTCATGCAGTAGTCATGTGGATCATCTCTGTATATCTCCTCTCAAAACAACTTTAAGACAACAACCAAAGCTCTCCATATTTTTGCACTCAGATGTCCAAATTTCCCACTTGAATAGTCCAAGTCAAGTTCTTCAACCAAAATAGGATCTCCAACATGGGCTATTCTTGCAAAATATTGCAAATAAAAAATTATGAGAGTTTTAACATTAGAATCACTTCTTTTTATTAGAATAACTATTTTCTCCTAAAAGTAAGCTTTTAAGTTAACTCTCTCTTTATGTTAAGCTTATAGGTTAACTTACTCTTCACATCTCTCTTTTAACAAAACATTCTTGTCTCTTTAAATATTTAAATTTAAATATATTATTATAATTATTCAAATATCTAATTATCATAAATAGAGTAAGAGAAAAGTGAAACATTACACCCTCCCTCCCTCTTTCTCTCTATATCTCTCTTTCCATGTCTCTCTTCCTCCCATCTCTCACTTGCTTAAAAGAGGGAGGGAGGCAGGGAGAGAGACATGGAAGAGAGGGAGGAAGAGAGAGAGAGAAAGAGAGAGAGAGAGAGAGAGAGAGAGAGAGAGAGAGAGAGAGAAAGTGAAAAATGAAGAGATAAGATAAGAGAGGGAGGGAGGGAGGGAGGAAGGGAGGAAGTGATGGAAAGAGAAAGAGCGCTCCCCTCTCTCTCCCTCTCTTTCCATCTCTCTTCCTCCCTCCCTCTCTCTATCTTACCCTTTGTCTTAACAACTCCGTCTCTCTCTTTCTATATCTCTCTCTCCATCTCTCCCTCTTCCTCTCCACAGCAACATAAATGTAGAAAGAGTATCAGAGTATCCACCCTATGAGAAGCTCTTAATGAACAAATTCTTGAGAGTATTGAAGTTGTTCTTTTTCGTATCATCGAGGCTTGTGAACCAAGTTTGACCATTTTTCCCAAGATATAACCCAAAATTTTGTGCTCTCTTGTCAACATTCATGAGGTTTCTTCCCTCGCAAACTTGTTCAAACTATTCACCAAAGTTATAAGGGTCATCCCTTGCTCTATAGTTGTCAACTTGCTCTATGAGAATCAATATCTTTTTTGGCTTCTATTTCTAGGTACTGTAGGCCAACATTGTCATAGCTAGTGCAATACTACCCTTTTCTATTGAAGTCAAGTCTAGTAGTCTTTTGAGTAGGATTTCTACATTAGGTTTTTTTGTCTTGCTCATGTCCTCTCCTATAGTGATTCCTCCTGCAAGAGCCAAGATGTGTTCGATTTGGTCTAACTCTATCTCTTTTCTTCCCTTGTCTACTCTTTGATTTTGTGTGAACCTTGCAATTTGCCTAATGAGATCCCTTCCAAGATTCCTCTTAGCTTCTACATCCACCATGATCTCTTTCACATCTCTTTCTCTATGTTCAACTTATGTGTCTTGGTCGTAGAGTGGTATTAGCTTGTGGATATCCATAGGGAATTCCATTGCATCCCCGAGGGGTTCACTATAGATGTTGTATGGTATCATGTGAGTGTAAGGGAGGGGGGTTTTTGGAAGGGGACACTTAAGCGTATACATTAGAGGTAGACCCCTCTTAATTTCCTATATTGAACTCAAATTTAAGGAGGGGATAGAGGGAAAAAAGAAGGGGGGATCCATTTGATCACCTCTCTCCATAGATTGGCTTCTCCATGGCATACAAGAGACCTTGACAAGTAAGGTTAAAACCCAAAATCCTCACATAGTAGGGTTATTGAACCTAAGGTTTCTAACAAAAAAAAACATTAGCAAACTGTGAATAAGCATCGACTGTTGTTTCTTCTCCCGCCGCAACTTTGGATCATCGTCCTTCGCAGCTCCAGGTTCTTTTCCTTCATCTGCCAGCTTGAGCATGAGCACTTTAGACTTGCAAAAGACTTGCAAAAAGAGAATGTCTCACTTTAGACTTTGTGATATGACCATTTTGATACTTTTAATTGCTTAGGATAATTCCAACTTTTAAAAAGAAAGTTAGTATATGTTCTATGAAGATTTTACATTTAAGAAAGGGGATACATAAAAAATCATACATGTATATATCTTATTAGCTTAAATAGGGGGATATATTAGTCTTGGAAGCTTCATAAATAGGGTTTTTTTAGAAGTCCTTGCATGTAGGTGACATGTCTTCTTTACTATGAGTGAACCCCCCATGATTGCATCAAACTCTAGAGAATCGCTATTTGAACTCATTCCTACCATGTTTGGTGGATAATCTTGGGTGGTAAGTATCTCAATGAGGCTAATGAGCCCTGACAAAGTACTAGGGGTTCCTATTGGATGTTCCTTGTAAGATTAAGATATTCTCTAAGTTGATTCAATGTGGTGTAATGTTAGCAATTGTTGCAAGTACATAAGCTTAGTTACCTTGTGGCCCTCAATGGCTAATTAGGCACTTCTTGTTCTCCCTTTTGTTGTATGATACTATTTGTTAAGTTTCAAATGTGTGCTATGACCTTCATGGGGTTTTGTCTTGCCTAGAAAAACATGGTCTAAGTGTGACTCAAGTGGTTGGAATAAGCGGATGCATTAGGGTTCAAGGCAATAAGGGTGATCCTATCTTCTTGAGATTCTGTAGGTACTCAACCCTTATCCATGAGATACTCAATTCATCACATGAGTTCGATCAAACCTCGTGAAGTTTTTCAAACCACTAGCAATGGTCTATGGTGTAGTGTAGCTAAAGCTTGTAGCCTACTTGCAATTTCACAAGATCGCAAGCTACCCCCTTTGACTTTGGAGTAGAATCCTCACAAATTACTTGGTGATCTCCAACACAAGGAGGTAGGCCACCAAGCCACATGCAAGTCGTCCCTCCAAACCCAAAAAGGTAAGCTCTTCACTAGACAATGTCTAGTTAACCACTTCCTACCTGTCAATCGATTCCCAATGGGCAACTAAGCATGTGAGGGTCCTTGCTGGTGTAAAACCTACAATTTAGCCCCAAAAATCACATGCAAGTCATCCTTTCAAATCCAAAAAGGTAAGCTCTTCACTAGACAATGTCTAGTCAACCATTTCCTAGCTGTCAATTGATTTCCAATGGGCAATTGAGTTTGAGGGTCATTGTTGGTGATCCAGATTTTTACAAACCAGATTTCTACCACAAAATTTGGCCAAAACCCCCTATCAAGAGCCTTACCCATAGCTTAAATCCTACATCTTATCACTTTGTAACATCTCTCTCGTGCCTCCCCCATGAGAACCCCTCCCCTTTTTAAAAATCTTTAAAATTAACTCAAAATTTTTAAAACCTCTCTCTCTCCCTACCGACAGCATGTCGGGGAGAGAGAGAGAGAGGTAGTAGAGTGGGAGAGGGGGCATGCACCCCCCAAGTGTGGGGTGGCGGCCCGTCAACCGGCCATCTCCCCCCTCCCCTTGGACGTCGTCTTCAGCGCCGCCCATCTGTTCTATCTTCAGCGCCACATCACCCTCCTATGCCGCCAGGCTGCCAGGACCACCGCCTCCCTCATCCTCATCATTTTTGTCTCCAACACCATTCTCAACACGATGCTGTCAGGGCCCCCTATCAAGAAAACAAGAAATTTAAAAAAGCCTCTTAAGAAGCTTCCTAGAAGCTTCCACTAAAAGCTTCTTAGGGGTGCTTCACCCGCATATCGCATGGAGGACACAATTTGTGAGTTTTCTTGCAAGAAGAAAGGACTGCCAGCTTGCAGAGAATTTCAGCACACCCTCCACCTGCCTGACTTATCCCCCTGACTTAGCCCCAAGTCCTAGTTGCGATGGCCCAAAAGCGCCACACAAGAGGAGCACACGTGGGAGTAAGAGGAGCACATGTAGGAGTCCCCACTCAAAGTGCAAGAACCGATAATACCCCTCCTGCGGATGTTCAGGTTCCATCAAATTCACCCTTTTCGTTTCCGCATGATATGGGTGCATTAAGTATAAATTCGCATAGGGAAAACTTAATTGCATTACTAGAACGCTTTGTTTTAAAAAGATTATAGAAATGTTCAGAAATTTTTTTAATTCCATGACTAGATACTTATATTTCTCGCACCATCATGATGAAAGGTTGTTATATTTTTGAATATATGGTTCATGTGTTAAAAGATGCACTTATGCAATAATGTCCTAGTTGTATCTCACATATATGTTAAATATAAGTTGCAATGTTCTTGTGCATTGGAAGGTTTGCATTGAGTAATTTAGGTTGGAAAGAATGAATTATGTCGTACACAATGCATTTGTGCAATAAAAACCCCTTGTGACGACCGTAAATAGATTAATTCATAGAAGGATGTTTAATTAAAGAATAGATAGTTGCTATGGTGAGGAGTAAAAGAGTTATATTTTATTTAGAATTCACATAAGCAACTACATTCTTATTCACGTGACTTGCATGGGAAAAGAAAAGATTATGTTTTTATAGCATTATAAATTTACGTAGCATAACTTGCTTGCATAAGTAGATATATGAAGGGAAAAAGGGTTATATTTCATTTGATGAAAAGCATATAGGATGCAATACACATGAAATGATAGTTACATTCAATTTGAAAGATAGGTTAAGTTAAGTTAAAATGTTGCTTAGTATTGTGCTTGCAAAGTTAATCTAGTGTTCTTGTACTTAGATCATTCTATGTTGCAAGTAAGAGAGGGTACCAGGCCTTAGGACACGAATACTAGTAATACCGACAAACAAAGGGATGTAATTCCTCAAGATAGGCACTACTACCTATCTCATGCAACTTGTCTACAAGGTCATATGCTATTACAACTAAATCATGAGATGCTACTACTACATCCTAGGTCAAGGGAGGCAAGATCTAATTACAAGTTAGATTCCTTAAGAGCTTGAGTAGTGACCCTACTATAACTCTCTCTCTTGGGGACCGATTTGTTGAACTTAGGGAAATTGTGAATTGCCAAGAAGCAAATTGACCAACCGAGGATGACGGGGTCGTCCAAGATCTATTTGACTATAGTACAAGGAGACCTAAGGTAACGAAGATTGGGGTCGGTAGGGTATAAACCCTAACCCAAAGAAAAAGGGTAAACAAGCAACCTAGCTTGCCAAGCCCTTGAAATCTCGCCAAGTTGCGAATAATCCAGGAGCGAATGCTGGGAGTATTCAGGAAGAAGGAATCACAACTTAGCAGTTGGTCGTACGAATGACCACAGAAATAATCATGATTGTACACTTAGGTACATTGTTTGAAATTCTTTGCTCAAGGAACTAATTCAAGGCCAAACACTTAATGCTTCAGGTTAATAGCCTGGAGGGAGAGGCAAGTTCAGTTACCTCCGACTGCCTGCCTGGGCCTATCCAAGGGGGTTGTTAGCCGCGCCAGGAGCATGGACCGAACCCGCCGCGAGAGGTCTCTCCGTGGATACTGCTTGGAGTGAGAGGATGCTTGGGTGCTAGGGTAGGCTTTGGATGTAAATTCGTTGCCTCCAGATCCCGCACAAGAGGCCGACGTGACTCGAGATGGAATCTCAAGGCCCGTGTACTAGTCTACATGCAAAACTTGGAGTGGCAATCCTGATGATTGCTGGGATAGCCTTTGGGCAAGATACTTGATGTATTCCAAGACTATGATAAATAAAGATTAGATATTTGAAAAAAGAACTTGCTTGACACTGTTTTTTTTAATGTCAGTGCCTAAGTTGCGTGAAGGAACCTATGTTTAAATTGATTATTCCTTTGCATGTCAAACATAATGTGGTAGGTAATTAGATAACTAAGAAACCCGAGGAAAGTGTGATGGACATGACTTGGGTCCGTCCTACGGAAGGGTGGTCCCAGTTAGCTGGGAACTTTTCTCAAAAGACGTGATAACGAGACTATGAAGACCTAGAGTCAATAGAGTTAGAATCCCAATTTATGCTGTTTAAGGGGAGCAGAATGGGACTATGCCTTGTCAAGGTATCACTAAGGAGGAATCTTCATCAAACCCTATTCAAGGGATTCATTGCTCAAGAGTACCACCATGGTCTCCAAAAGAAGCTCAACAGAAGAAGAATCTTTATCGGCAAATGGCACATATACGAGTCAAGAAAGTTAATTACACACACCCTTCTTTACTTCAAGAGAAATCTTTCTCTCATCAAGTTTCTAGGTCAAGGCATTGTGTTGAGTGCTTTGTGTCTAGTATAAAGAGACTCCCTAAGGAGCCTCTTCTTCAAGTGGTGAAGGTGCTTTCAAATTTGGGGATTAACAAGTTTTTAGAGGGGGAGTTACATATCAATGGTGTGTGGTATTGGTGAGAGGCTACATATGGTGATGCGCTTCAACTACTACTAGCAAGAAGGCTCAAAGTAATTGAGAATGTAGCTATCAAAGCCTATGAACTTTACAAGACTGATGATGGTCACACCAAAGCTAGGCTAATCACTAATGAGCAAATCCTTTGCATCTCTCGAATGGTGGGATCTAAGAGGCTAGAGCTTCAACAATATGCTTCATGAAAGTTTTTAGTGAAATTTTATAGTTAATGCATAAATGAATAATCCTATTTTCTACAACTTTCAATCGGTTCAAAACATTAGGGTGGATGTGTGCATTAGTAGGAAAATACATTTTCAGCAAAGGTTGGTCTTATATTTTGGAGCTAAGAGGTTGAGGAAGATCTTGTTGTCCCCTGACCCCATAATATTCCCTATTTTGGATTATAACATCTCCTTTAATGTGTACATATTCATTCTACTCTAAGTGCATCCCATAAACCATAGGGATATATATGGACCTATCCGTCCTCTTGCTAGGCAAATCGTACACATAATAGCTAGCCCAAAGTTCAGGTTCCAAAATACCATAAGGGACTTATTGGGCCCTTGTTGTCTTGTTGAGATTAATGCATATGTGAATCCATTTATTCTATCCTTAATAAGATATGGCTTGGGCCTAGACGTGTTCATCATTGTTTTGTATTGAGCTAGATCAACATCTTCCTATCATGGCTTTTCCAAGCTTTTTTGGACACAAAGAGCAGAAAGCTCTAGACTTCAAGATGACTTAGAAATGGCCTTCCTAGTCATAGGCCAGGATGATGAAGCAACCAAAGTACGGGCCTTCTCTTTAGTTCTAAAGGGTAATGCTCGAGTGCGGTATCAAGCTCTCCCGGAGGCTACAAGGGGTAACTGGGAGGATCTCAAGACTGCATTCTTGCTCGAGTACCAAGATACAAAGCCTCCTGAATATCTTTGGAGACAACTCCTAGATCTTCGCCAAACCTTACCAGGGGAGTACCAAGCATATGAAGGCATGTTTATAAAATTGTGGGATAAATGAACAGCCTCCTTAGCCGAGGGAGAGAGAGTACATGATTGCCTTAAGAAAGATTGTTTTCTGGCAAGACTCTACCCTCTACTAAGGGAGAAGGTCAAGGGCAAGTTTCCCACATCCTATGAAGAATCAGTCACTTATACTAGGGAGAAAGATAGGAAATTGAAGTATCAAGCCTAGTTGAAGGGCGGAGTTGAGCCCCTGTAGGTTTTACCAACCATGCCAAGGCCTAGAGAAATAGCAGGGCCCCACCCGAACTAGAGATGCCACAGCAAGAGCTCCTACAACACATTACTAATCAACTTGAAAGCCTTTCGTTGAATTTAGTGCAAGGAGTATGGCCCCCTCCCCTTGCAAATGAAGGCAATCGGGACCCATGGAGACAAGAAAGAGAATATGTTTGCTATAATTGTAGGGAGACTGGCCATGGTATGTACCTTTTCCCTCATCCCAGGTGTCTGCCAGAAAATGGGTTTCAACCAAGAAGGAGGGAACAACAAGTGACACCACCTAGGGAAAGGCTTGTTCCACCGAATCCAAGGCCTCCACTGCCAGTTCAAGTTCTCTAGCATCCTCAACCACTTTGCAGAGGTACCACCCTTGCATGTCCAGAGAATCATGACATCAGGATGATCAATTTGGAGGAGAGTGATGTCAAAGGGAATGCCAAAGTAGCAAAGGTTGAAGCAATGCGGTGAAGAAAAGCTGTAGAATTGAGAGGATGGAGCCTACACCACCAAAGGAGGTTGAAAATATGGAAGAAGAGGCAAAGTCTTCTAAGGCTTCAAAGACACACGGTAGTAAAAAGAGGAGAGCTCACTCATGCCAATGCATTGAGCTAGATGATTTTTCCCTAGGTAAATGTACTAGAGCTTATGATTTTCTTACTGATGTGAGGGATCAAGGGCAAAAAATTTAATGGCCACAATTGCTGCATCTATCTCCAACGGTGCGGTGACAATTGTCAAGATGGTAAGCATTAGAACCATGAAGAATAGACACCTAAATGCAATCAAGGCTAGAAAGACGAAAGATATTGTGCCTCTAGTGGAAGCCGAGAAATCAATGGGCAGAGAGTATCAAAGACATATGTAGATGGAGGTACAGAAATTTGTGTCATGACGCAAAAGTTGATGCATCATTTGGGGCCAAAATGGCTAACAATGTAGTAGTAAATTGTTTGGAAGTTATAAATAAATTCAAGGTAAAAGTGTATGGAGTGCAATTGGAGCTTGGTATGTATGTGATGCCAGTGAAGGGGGACGGCTATCCACTCATTCTTGGGCGACCATGGCTAATGGGAATGAAAGCCAGACAAGATTGGGAGACAGGGACTTTAGAGCTAAGGCCACAAAAGGGGCTGCAAAAAAAATGGAAGAGCACTATCTACAACATGAAGGAGGGCCGACAGGAGGATCTTGTGTTAGAGACCACCACTGATGAATGGAGTTCCAGCGAGGTTTGGTCATTTACAACAGAGGGCAAGTCTTCTAATAAGGAGAAAGAAAGCTCTCTAGAAGTGATGGGGATTACATTGAAAGGGCCTTCTAGTAGTGAAATTCCATAGCAGCTTCCAAAGGTTGAGAATGAGGGGTTAGAAAAAATATTGGCTAAGGATCTATCAGCTGAGGAGAAGGTAGCCTACATGGAAGTGGTGATAAAGCACTTTGCACTTTTTATTTCTGATTATGAACACATCACATGTGTGACAGTAGTACAACATCACATTAATCTAAAAGATGGAGCAAGGCCAGTGGTGCAACGACTACGATACTTGGGAGTAGTTCAACAAAACGCTCTACTCATTGAGGTGCAGTGACTTTTGAAGGCATGCTTCATCTATCTAGTAGGGGACTCTGAGTGGGTTTCACCTGTAGTAGTGACACCCAAGAAGAATGGAAAATGGTAGATTTGTGTGGACTACAAGCCGCTAAATGCTGCAACAAAGAGAGATCACTTCCCTCTTCCCTTTCAGGATGAAATACTCAATGAGGTGGCCGAGCATGAGAGATACACTATTTGTGATGGGTAATCATGTTATTTCCAAATCCGAATAGCTAAGGAGGATCAACACAAGACCACCTTCATCACACCTTGGGGGGTGTTTTGCTTACAAAGTAATGCCATTTGGATTAACAAATGCCCCAGCTACATTCCAACGATTCATGAATTATGTCTTCCAGCCATATTTTGGTAAGTCCATCATAGTCTTTATTGATGATTATTGTATTTATAGTTCTAAGGCTCTACATCTAGGAAAGGTGGATAAAGGTTTCAATCGCCTCATACAAATGGGGGTAGCTAAACCGTGAGAAGTGTCGTATTGACGAAAGTAGTGTAACTTTGTTAGGGCATGTCGTAAGTGAGAGGGGCATTGAAGTAGATCCAAATAAAG
Source organism: Lygodium microphyllum (assembly GCF_053477565.2). Classification (NCBI taxonomy): domain Eukaryota; kingdom Viridiplantae; phylum Streptophyta; class Polypodiopsida; order Schizaeales; family Lygodiaceae; genus Lygodium; species Lygodium microphyllum. Next base: position 60,350,641 of record NC_141139.1, on the reverse strand, counting down.
TTAAGGCCCTATTTGGCAGTGCCATCACCATCTTCTATGAAGCAACTAACCTCTTTCATTTAGAAGGTGCGATATATGGGGTGGTTCATTCATCTCCTCTACCAATCAGTGTTTCCACTACAACAATTGACCCACTCTGAGGAGCTCCTCTGGAGTGACAAAAGTGAAAGGTGCTTTCATGAGGTGAAGAATGCTCTCAGTACCCTTCCCATAATTTTACATCCTTGCTGGGATCAAGAGTTTTTTGTCAACTTGAGTTTTGGGGAATATGCTCTAGGGGTAACACTAATACAACAGGATGCTAAAAGTGACCTGATGAGGCCCATTTATTTTTCTAGCAGAGTAATGACAGCATTAGAACAAGGGTGCAAGATGGTGGAGGTGATGATTTTGTCTCTAATGTTTGTTGTAAGAAAGTTTCATCCTTATTTTCTCCATAGGCCATTCACAAGTGATCACAACAGAAGAGCATTTTTCCTATGCCTTACATCACATGGATGTTTCAGCCAGAATTGCTAAGTGGGTGATACAACTCCAAGAGTTTGACTACACCTTCAAAATGGAGGACTCTACTTGGCCCTACCTAGCTGATTTGTTGACCCATAGATGCCATCAAAAGAAGGAAAAAGAGAAGGGAAAGGTAAAAGAGGAGACACCTCCTCTTGAGAACCCGCCACGGGTGGAGAATGCCCATGCCCTCTACTTTGATGGGGCCTACAACCATATTAAAGATAGAGCAGAAGTAGGAATAGTGGTGTTCAGTCCCAAAGGTGACAAACTTTATGGAGAAGGTATCAGCTTGGAGGATGTCCATTCTAACAATGAGGAAGAATATCAAGCTTTGCTTTTAGGTTTGAAGTGGTGTCTCTCACATGGTATCACTCGACTTAATGTTTTTGGGGATTCTATGCTAATTGTTAAGCAAATGAAAGGAATTTGGGCTTGTAAAAATTATAACTTAGCCATGAAAATGAGAGAAGCTAAAACTCTCATGAGGAAGCTACAGAAAGCCCAAATCTATTTTGTGCCAAGGCACACAAACAATGACACAGATGCTCTAGTAGCTCAAAAATTGAAAGAGGTAATGGTGGGCATCATTGTAGTAAAGCTCCCCTTGTTTCAAGGTAAGTTTCAACTATAAGATGTGCTTTATTTTCTTGAGCATGGTGAGGCACCTACATATATGAATAAGAGTGAGAAAAGGTAGTTGGCTACTAAGGCCACTAAATACCGCTTGATAAATGATGTGTTGTATTACAAAGGAAAGGATGCAGTACTTAGAAGGGTGTCAAAACAACAAAGGAGATTATGGATGTGATTAAGATCTGCCATGAGAGGGTTTGTGGTGGACATTTTTCTCAAGAAATAACCAGAGCAGAAAGATTCTCCAAACCGGTTTTGTGTGGCCTAGTTTGCATTGAGATGTGTAACATTGGTGCCGCACTTTTGGTGCTTACCAAAAGGCCAGACCAAGGAAGCTAGTGCATGAGGAACAAAATCCCATAACTACATATGGCCCATTTGAGAAATGGGGGTTTGATGTGATAGGGCCACTCCCATGAACTCAATCTGGCAAGGAATACATCATAATGGGTGTGGACTACATGACGAGGTGGGTTGAGGCTTCAGCAACTAGTAGGATCATATCCCAAGAAGTGGGGAAATTTGCGTTTGAAAACACTTGTTGCAGGTTTGGTATACCTTTAGAAATTATCTCTGACCAGGGTCGTGGTTCTAGGGCTAATCTAGTGGGGGAGCTAATGGAAAGGCTAAAAATCAAGCGCAAGCATTCTACTTCCTACTACACATAGTGTAATAGTTTGGTCGAAAAGGTGAATGGGCTGATTTGTAAGATAATTGCCAAGCAAGTTCACATGCACCCCAAGTACTGGGATAAAAAATTGAGTGTAGCTCTTTGGGCCTATAGGACTTCATTCATAACCTCACTTGGATATATTCCATTTCACCTCATTTATGGCCAAGAGGCTTTGCTTCCTATAGAAGTAGAACTGGCCAGCTTACGTGTTTTAGTAGCCAGTCGAGAGAAGAATCAAGATAAGAAGTTAGAGGAAAGGATCTTGGATCTAGAGAGGTTGGAGTTAGACAAAGAAGTAGCAGTCCAACACTATTCTATGCAATTTGAAGAGAGAAGAAAGACATTTAATAAGAAGCTGGCTAGCAAACACATAAGGGAATGATCACTTGTGCTACGCTATGATAATCGCTTTGATAAACAGAAAGGGTGCTAAACTTGTGATCAAGTGGGAAAGGCCATTCATGGTCATAAGGAGATATCCCTCAATCTTCACCTCTCAATAATTGATTTACAAAACACCAATCACACTCAACCCCCCTCTGTCTCACACTCTATTGATAGATACAAGAGGGCAGCCCATTCCTAAAACCTATTGATGTTATCCTTACAGTCACTTATGCAGAGACAATTGATAGTGCAACTATGCATCCCACCATGTGCCAGCATACGGTGTGAGAAGGAAGGCCAGGGAGCCTTATAATGCAGTGCACAGGAATAGATCGTGCTTTGTTCATTGAGAGGACCAACCCATGCGTGCAACACTCCATTCACACATCAGACCTCTCTGTTAAATGTAAAGGGCAAGGACTGGTCACTCATCCCACCCTCTGTCTCACATTCACTAATAGATACAGAGGGCAAACCATGCTCACATCCCCATCCGGTTAGGATGAAAGCTCGCATCACTCAAGGGGTTGTCGATGAAGATCGCTTCTTCTATTATTATCATCAATGTGTTCAAGATGAGGCGTACCCAAGGAGGCATCCAACACAGCTGGTACTTCAATTGGGTTGAAAAAGAGATCATCTCTTGAAGGGGTCAGATGAACTAATGAAGTTGTAGAGATAGCGCACCAAGAAGGTGGCTTAAAATTGTATATGAAGAAGTTCTATTGGTAAGTGAGCTATCCTGAACTATGGGGTGTTACCATATTTTCCATAGCCAACTTCCTGCCTAAGGATATTTACCACCTTTTCTTGGAGCGAGGCCTGCTATGACAAGGAATTGCTTCCTTATTTCCCATAGTAGTTTTTTCTTTTTCTTTTTCTTTTTCTTTCTCCTAGTTCTGAGGGTGTTTCCACCTTTTCTTGAAGAATAGGTCGGCATGACAGGGACCTAAGTCATTTTCTCCCATGAAGATATATCTTTTTTTTTTAATAATCTAAGAAAGAGAATGGTAGAAATACCATGTGTTAGAACCATCCTCGCCACCACTACTAGATCAGATGAGAGGAGAACAAAGTAGGGATGGGAGGTGTCTAGGAGGGGCTGGCAAAAGGATGCCGCCTCATAAAGAAGAGCATAATGGCTATCAATAGCACAAGGAGAAGGACAGTGCGACTCCCAAAAGGGAAAGGGTGGGTTGATTGTGATTGTCAAGATCCCTAGGGAGGGAAGTACTTCTTCAAGCGATAGCCATTGATCAGGAAGGCATCATCAGAGGCATCAACTGTATGGACTTGGATTGAGTCATTCAAATTGACGGCAAGTACCTTATAAGGACCCATCCATCGTTGTTGAAACTTGCCTAGAAACGTGCCAAATCGGAAATCATAAGCGAGAACTAAGTCATCTTCCTTGAACTCTTTTTTCTTGATGAAGCTATCATGATAGACCTTTCTGTGATCTTGTGTGGTTTCCATGCATTGTAGGGCCATCATGTGGATCTCATTAAGACACTCCAAGTGCAATAGATGGCATTGCAGGGACTTGGCATCTCCCAAGCATTTATTGATGGCCACCACAGAGAGGGTAGCTCGAGTTAAATAGGAAAGACAGCTTTTGTACCATACACTAACTAAAAGGGGGTCTACCTTGTAGCCACCTTATGGGAGGTTCTGTACACCCAAATGGCCTCTATAAGTTGATCATCCCAATCATGGTGATGTGCAGCAATCGTCCTTATCAAGACCGAGTAGAGGATGCGATTGGTGACTTCAACTTGGCAGTTAGCTCTAAGGTAATAGGAGGTGGACTTGCAATGTCAGATCTTATATAGTTCAATCAATTCTTCCATGATTTTGTTAAGGAAGTTGGTACCTCTATCCACTGACAAGCTCTAGGGGACTGCCAAAACCAGTGATGATATTCTCATACAGGAACATGGCCACACTATTACCATCATCTCGCTTCAGAGCTTTAGCTTCATACCACTTGGTGACATAATTCGTACATACCAGTCTAGTGGGGGATCGATTGGACCTATGAAGTTGATGCTCCACTTCTCAAACGGCTTGAAGGGAAGGATAGGTTGCAATGGCATGGCACTGATCTTGGTGGGTTTTCACATTTGCTGACAAGCATCATATTGCTTGCAGTAATCATAGGCATCCTTGTGGAGGGTCGGCCACCACCAGTATCTTGCTAACAGAGCCTTCCTGGCTGTGGCTTCTCCTGCAAAGTGGCCTCCACATGGCTCGTCATGGCAAGCCTTCAAGATAATCCCAATCTCATCTCCTACAACACATCGTTTAAGTACTTGATATTTTCCCTTCTTATACACTACATCACCTGACATGGTGTAGGGGGTTGATTCTAACAGAAGCTTCTTTCTTTCCTGGCTAGAGATGCCAGGAGGATACTGTTGGGTTGCCAGCAAGTTAGCGATGTCTGCATACCAGGGAGTTATAGTGTTGACCAAAAACAAGGACGCATCTGGGAGATCTAGATCAACCTATTGAAAGGGATGCAAGAGACGCGGGAGAGAAGAGCACACACAATGTAGGTATTATCAACAATGTTATGAGAGCCTTATTGCACTTTCATATATATATGAATAAAGAATATGGGTGGTCACTGTACACGAGCAGGTCCAAGGGCCTTTTACCCCAATAACCTCCCACTAAAAGGCTAATGGGCCAGGGAGTGAAAAAACAAAACAAAAGAAAAGAGACAAGGTGAGGAATCATGACATCTCATCCAACACCCAATCGGAAAGTGAGCTGTGCAATAAGTGTCAGGAATCTCTGATTCCAAGGCATCCAGGAGGCAAGTGATCCCACAGCTCCATACAACGGAGCAATCCAACACAACTCATGAGTGCAAGGTTGTACATCACCATCATCAGAGTAGTGCATAGCATCAGTGTGGCACATACAAGACAGTGGAGAGCATCCAAACTCTCCAAATTCAATCACTAAAAGAGGGCCAGCATCCCGGACACAAGTCAGACGGGGTCTCAAGACAATATGCGGCCTCAGCGAATCAGAAGACTAACATATGGCTATAGAATCAGTCATAAAGTGCACTAAACGCGCATCAAGAGGCGTGAGAGGTATCTAGTCTCATAAAAAACAGCATGATGGCTATATAGAACTTGCTGGGCATCTAAATCCCAAAACCTGTAGGCCGTAAAGTCACCATATCCATAACCAAGGAGTATGCATCCACGTGACATAGACTCATGTGGCATATTGATTGATGCCTAGTAGCCAAACATCCTCAAGTGATCATAGGAGGGTCTCATGCCACTCCATGCCTCATGCAGAGTAATAACATCCAAAGTCAAGTACATCGTCCTGTTAACCAAGTAGACTGCCGTCATAAGGGCCTCAGCCCAAAAGCCATAAGACAATCCAATTGTGGTAAGAATAGCAACAACCTTCGCCTGTAAGGTCATGCACATGCCATGATCAATCCCATAATATTGGGGGCATAAGAAATCAATGCCATACTGCTGACAAGAGATCCATAAGCTAGGAGAGATAGCATGACTCTCATAATCCATCTGCAAGCATCTAGGCGTGCTACTAGCAGAATCCATAAACCTGTCAAGCATAGTAACAGCATCCTCAATCCGTACCAAAGGGTAAGCCCAAACACGGTGGGTAGCATGATCCATGAAGGTCACAAAATACGATGCTCCACCAAAGTGACTGGGAAGGCATAGGTCCATATACTACAACATGGACTAGATCTAGAGGAGCATGCCTCGCATGACTGCCATAAGCCAAAGAGTCTCTACATGGACCATGAGTACAATGAGGGCAAGTAGCATGGGGAAGAGCAAGCAATAAGCCCATATCACATAAATCATCCATCTCAGTGTGTCGTACATGGCCTAGGCGACAATGCCATAACAATACATGTGGTATGTGCATAACTACAACCATAGAATCTCCCACATGAGAGACATGCACTACATAATCACTACCATATCTAGCACCTCTGGCCAATACCAAGCAACCATGATGGATTTTCCATGAAGTATCCCCAAGGGAGACATAATATTTTGCACCATGCAATTGATTGATAGAGATCAGGCTCTTATTGAGCGTAGGTATATGCAAGACATCACGGAGCATAAGAGAAGACCCATTTTGCAAAGCCAAGTGTATATCCCCTGTATCAATAACATGACAATCCTGCTCAAGACCCAAAGAAATACATCCATCAACCTCCCTGTAAGAAGAGAATCAAGCTCTATGCGGAGTAACATGACAAGATGCCATACTGTCTAAAATCCAATCAAAGGTATACGCCATATCACTGAGCAAGTAATCTGTAGGGTAACACAATGCTAAGAGTCTAGGCTCGGCTGCATCATCATGGGTAATTACATGCACCATACCACTATCAACAGCAGTCTCACCTATCATATCACTGACTCTACTCTCATGTCTAGTGCGGTGCAATCTTTTCTGCTCTCTAATCCACTTGAAGCATTTACTCTTCACATGCCATGTCTTTCTATAATGAAAGAAAACAGAACCTGTAAAACCTGTAGAAGAGGACAACTGCTCTCTAATAGCATGATTAGGTCTGTCCAATACATCCAAGGAGCTCAAAGAATCAGGGGAACTCTCATCAGAGAGAACAGGATCATCAAGAGGACTGTCTGCATGACTAGAAGAGCTAGAAGTCGTCATAGCATACTGCAAAGGGGACTCATCCAAACCAGAAGGGGAGAACACAAATGCATCAACCACGAATGCAAAATCTCCCACACGGACAAGCCTATTAGACAAAATCATGACATATCCAACCACTATAGCTCGCAGCCATAAAAGCATAAGCATGCCTTGGAGCCATAAATTCATAACCATCCCCAAAACAAAGGAGTATACATTACTTTGCAGTGCCTCATACCATGTACTAACATACATGTCCAACCAAGAACGGCAGGTGGCAAATAGACTTACAAGAATCAAGCTCCAATAAAAGCCCAAATATCTGTGTAAAAGCATCCAGGTAAGAGGCTCTATAAAATACATAGCAGCAGACCATGTGCATACATGAGTGGCCATAAAGATCAGCTGCTCCCTAACATAAATGGGCAATAGCATCCCAAATAGCATAGATGCCATACAACAAAGAAGCAGGACGGCCATAACTGTAAATCGCAAGCACTATCCAAGTCCACTGATCAGTAAGTATCCCGCATATCAAATGCAAACGAGCAATCACAGCTCAATAGGCAACTGCCAAAACAAGAGAGCAGTTCACTGCTCAATACCTGTAAGTGCATCCAAATAATAGCCAAGATCCATAATATCCAACTGCTCAAGGGAATACTCAAATGAATGTTGAGATGAGCTCAAACAATTGTTATCCAAGCCAAAGCATAAAGCATTCACCAAGACATCATAACACGTACTGGGTAGTCTAGGCATAAACCATGTCATAGATGAAATGTCAGCTGCAAAGAAGTGACAGTCAAACCCAAATGAAGCTCTAATCTCAGCTTAAAAGCATTCCAAAGCATAAACAAGACATGTGGCATAGTCCAAATACATCATGACATCGTACCGAGTAGCCGAGAGCATCCCATGACTAATAGACATAACCTAACTGTAGCATAAATAGCTTCAGACCTGAAGTTTCCAACAGCAAATAGGAGTCCAAATTTGAGTAAAATAATTCTCAAACCAAGCTCAAATCAAGTGCCAACTCATAGGCATACATTCCCTAACATGTAGGCACCAACCGAGCATAATAATCGCACATCAAATGCCAAGACCTATAAGCATAAAATTGAACTAACATGTGGCTGCCCTATTTTGGACAGATCTGGGATTTTTCAAAACAGTCAATGGCTGAGCTAAATCAGCTCCAAATGCATCTCACATAAGAGGCATAACATCCACAAGTGATCCAGTATCAATAGACATCAGTAGAAGCATCACATAAGCCATACGCATACAAATACATGCTGTCTCAGACCTGAAATCTGTTGCTGAATATTTTGTCATGAGAATTTGGCAAATTCGACATCACCATCATGTCCATAGCATGCCAAAATTCCAACTTAGACTCTTACCACGTCTGAATCGAGTTCCGAATGCCCGAGATATGACAAAAAGAGTGATTTTTGAGCCATTTTTACAAACAGGTGCAAATAAAACGTGAGCATGCTGCTATACTTGAGGGGCCAAATCAAGGTGGGTAGTGGATAAGCAAGAGCCAATGAAGGCCTACAATAGGCCTACACAAGCCTAGGACAAGTCCAAGCAAGAGATGAAGAGAACAAGCTTCAATGATGGAAGCTATGGCTACCTCTTCATGAAACCCTACTGTTCATGTCAAAGAATGGCTGAGAACTGAGTGAGAAGCAAGCTCTCATACCTCGTGTAGATGTCGGGGAAGGTCGGGAAGCGCTCACAAAAGACTTGCTCTGATACTAGTTGAAAGGAATGCAGGAGACGCGGGAGAGAAGAGCACACACAATGTAGATGCTGTCAACAATGTTATGACAGCCTTATTGCACTTTCATATATATATGAATAAAGAATATGGGCGATCACTCTACATGGACAAGCCCAAGGGCCTTTTACCCCAACACCTACTCCTCTTCTGTAGTCTATGGGATATGCGATAGATGATCAACCAGAACATGCGAGCGACTAGGTTTGGTGATTACCTTGAAGTCAAACTCCTGGAATAGAAGGAGCCATCTCATCATTCTTCCCTTCGCATCTCCTTTGTTCATCAGGAAGGATAGGGCCTCATGATCCACATAAAATTTGAAGTGAGTTGATAGTAGATAGTTGCAAAACTTCTCTAGGGGGTAAACACCATTGCCAATCATTCCAACTCTATCACTGTATAGTTACGCTCTCTGTCAGTGACTTTTTGGCTTGCATAGTAGATGGGTTGATCCAACTTCGAGGAGCCTTTCTAGCATAAGACTGCACCTAAGCCTTCAATTGATGCATCAGTGTGAACATAGAACTCCTTCATCCAATCAGGAGGTTGTAGGATAGGTGCCTCGACCAGGCACTATTTCAGAGTCTTGAAGGCCTGATCACAATCCTCTGTCCAAATGAACTCTGCATCCTTCCTTAGAAGCCTATGCAGAGGGGCTGCCTTTATTGCAAAATGGGGTTTGAACCTTCTGTATAGTAGCCCACATGGCCTAGAAATCCCCTCAACTGTTTGAGGTTAGTTGGTGTTGTCAAGGCTGTAATCTTCTCAATCTTTGCAGGGTCTATTGCTATCCCTTGTGCAGAGACAATGTGGCCCAACATGACTCTAGAAGAGACTCCAAATATACATTTGTCAGGGTTGAGGGAGATCCTATACTCCCGGTATCGATCAAAGCATTGCTCCAAATGTCCCCAATATTTAAGGATCAAACTATAAACATAGAAATTATCCAAGTATATCTCAATGAAGTCATGCAAATGATCTCAAAATGTGGCCATCATGACTCGCTGGAAGGTAGCAGGAGCATTGCAGAGCCCAAATGGCATCACTTAGTAGGCATAGGTCCCCCACTCTGTTGTGAAGGTTGTCTTGGACTGATTTTCTTCTGCTATCTGCACTTGGTAATAACCACTGAATCCATCCAGGAGGGAGTAAAGCTCATGGCCTGCCATTGTGTCCAATAGTTGGTCAGTGAAAGGGATACGAAATTGATCCTTCTTTGTCTTTGAATTCAACTTGTGGAAATCCACATATATTCGCAATTTTCCATTCTTCTTGGGTACGACCATGATGGGTGAGACCCATTCACTGTTGGCCTTTGGATATATGAGCTCAGCTTCCAAAAGCTTCAAGAGCTCTACTTTTACCAAGGTAGAGTAGTTTGGGTTCATTCGCCTTTCTCGTTACCGTATAGGCTTGGCATTAGGCTCTAGATCAATGTGATGCTGACATATTGTGGGATCAATCCCCTTCCAATCTTTATAAGACCATGCAAACAAGTTCAGAGCCATCTACATCCACAAAAGCCAACTGTCTTTCACCTTCTACTTCATGGATGAAGGTTCCACAGACTGCTTCTGGATACGGATCCGGACTCCTTCAAGGGAGTGGTGTCCTCATCTGATGTTTCACTAGAACCGACTTCTTCTTTGGGTTGCTCCTTAGGATGTTGAAATGAAATTAGGGTTGTTTCGGGTTTGGTTTCAAAATTAGTTACCTCTTGGCTCAAGCACTCATCTTCTGATGATGCATCTAAGAACATCACATAACAGGGACCCTCTGATGTATGTTGGGGCCGTTGGATTGGTGATTATTGGCAAGGTACATCATCATCATATTTTCTTGGCAAGGATGGGTGAGGATGGCAAGAGCCACTGCTAAAAGTCGGCTTATTCTTTTTAATCCATTTCTTATAAAGATTTTTCATATGAGAGAATCCATTTACCGGACCAAACGATACCATCACCATTCTGTCCCATAGCATGAGATCTTCTTCTTTTGGTGCTTCTAGGACGTCCTCCTCATATGTATCCTCTTTAGGTGGGATAGATTCTTCCATTTTGCTTTCATAACCATCTTCCTCAGTATCATCTTCAGACTTTATCTTTGTCTCTGTCTCTGTAGGAGCTTTGTAAGAGAAGAACAGGTTCTCTGTTTCATCTTCTGCCTCTATCTTTGGCTTTGCTTCGGCCATGTAGTAGGGAGAGCAGTACATCTAGGTCTCTATTTGGCTATCATAGGTAATGTCAAAAGTCATTCCTAGTTCAAATAGCAAGTATTCACCCATTAACAAGGACTTTACATCTTGAGGGAGTTGGCTTACAGTGCCACTGTTAGGGACTATGCCTCTATTTTCTTGGGAAAGATTTGTTTAACAACTTCTTCTTCTATTGATGTACCATCTGTATCTTCATTGGAGGAGTCTGAAAAGACTTCAATAGAGGTAGATCCATTACCTTTTTGCGACCCATACAACTTCAGCACCACTTTATTGGGTCCTCTACCTAGGGTCAGGGTTCCTTTGAACCAATCTGTCCTCACTCTCGCTTCAAAAAGCCATGAACTCCCTAGCAGCAGAGGGTATGAGGTCCCATAAGAATTTGGTTTCACCACCGGATACGTCAACCAATAGTCTCTTCCTGCCAGGGTTGTCTTCACGTATAGGAGAATGCCCAACGGCTTGATTCTGCTCTGGTCTGTTAGTCTGATAAGCCACTGTGTGGGTTGTATACCTTGTAGGCCTAGATCCTTCATTGCGACATCCGTCATGATATTTACTAATGAACCTCCATCAATCAGTGCATTTGCAATGAATCAATCTTCAATCCACACACTAGTCTCTAGAATACCTGAATCTAGGAAGGCGTTGGCTACATCCACTTCCTTTACAGACTCTGGAGCCTTATTGGTCTTGGTTGCTATTGAAGGAGAAATCCTTAATCCACATCTTCGAGTCAAGATTCTTTTGAACTTCTTTTGGAAGTTGGGAGATAGCATCAGCAATAACTGTCAGAATGTTAAATTCGGTTTAAAAGTGTCTAGGTCTTTTACCAAATCATACTCTTTGATAGGATCCACGGGCTTCTCTAGCCTACTAGGAAATGGAGCTACACCCATTTTCATCTTTCCTTTTCTTTCAGCAATGGCAGCATCGACACTTCTTCTGTTTCTAGAGGTATTTCTGTATCGTCTATCTCTTGGACCTCTAGTTTTGTTTCTGGAACTGTCTCTGGTATCTTCTGTGGCACTGTAGTACTCTGTACTACAAGGTTTTGTACTGTAATGGTTTGCCCTTATATTGGCAAGTTGAAATTCATAGCCTTGGCAAGAGAATATTGTGCCTTCTATTGGCTATCAGTGGCATTGGCCTTGGGCTGAACTGGGACAGTCCTTTGCAGTGTGGCCTTCTCCTTTACATCTGCTACAAAGAGGTTTATAGTCCACTAACCTTCTATGATGCCAGGAGGCATATTTCACGGTGGATTCCATGCCATGGTGGATTCCATGAGGTTTTACGGTGGATTCCGTAAACTTTGATGACCGGGGCTCATACACAAAGTGGATTCTTTATGTGAGTAGTTGATGGGGACGCCTATCCTTTTCGGGCGTTTCATTAATTTAGTGTGTACATGGGTGATTCCATAGCGGGTGATTTCACAAAATGCATATTAAATTAATAAATGTTTATGAGTTAGAGTGCGCACTCGTAATAAATTAAGGTTAGGATTGATTTCTAACCAGTTGATTTATTTATGTAGCTGAAGACTGCTAGGTATTCACTTTTATCGGTTTAATTGTATTATTTTACTAACAATTGTGAATGCTTCAGTTGATGTGTAGAGATAGCAGTAGTGGTGGCGGAGGAAAGCATTGGAGGATAGCGAGTATTCAATTTTATCACTTATATTTTGATGGGCGGATACCTTAGGCATGGCGCTTATATTTTGTCGCGCCTATTTATTGAGGCGTTGGATATTTATTTATTATTTTGTATGTGCATGGGTGCACGATTATGTTATTTGTACTTGGACATTGTATTGGGTATGCCTGACTCTTTGGGCACCGCCCATTAGCTTTATTTCTATTTTGTGCTAAAGCAAACTCAAAAGCTAAAAGCTTGCTATTTTGTAATTTGGGCTATTATTTGAGCTTGAAGATGATTAATACATAAAATACATGCTTTGTGGAGCGCTCACACAAGGCATGGGGGGAGATTGCACCCAATTGGTCTCTTGTTCATGTCGTGCATGCTTTTTACCTTGAGTTTTGTGCAAAAAGTAGAGTTCTTTTGTTCTTGGGGACCTTCCGGCATTCACTACGCGAGCGTACAACATCCGATCTGCGCACCATTCTAGGGTTTGAACAATTTAGCAAAATGTGCCCCTTTTCTCCGCATCTATAGCACTCAACTTTTGATCTCTAGCCACCACCAAACTGTCTTCCTCTCTAGCTCTGGGATGGGAACCTCCTTGGTCCAAAATTAGATCTAAACTCCCTGGGCTTTGGCCCGATATCTTGGGTTGTTATCTTTGATTTCAACAGATTGAACCTTGCATCTTCATCTCTCTTCCATTTGTCATGTATCTCTTTTAGAGAGCAGATATCTTCCGTATGGTTCTTCCTCAAGTAGTATGAATAGAAAGCTCTTGGGATAGTAGGTTTGTGGGTACATTCAATGGCTAAATATCTCGGTTGATGGCATTTTCCACACCATGTATTGGACCTGAGGACGTCTTGTGCCACTCCAGTGGGATTAGACACAGTGGTAGTGTTTACCTTCAGAGTCTGCAACTGCTCTATCAACACATCCATGAGTTCCTTCTTGATATTTGCAACTGAGTTAGATAAGTATTCCTTCAAGCTTTCGCCTCCTACCATGTTGGTAGCGGAGTTTTGAGGCGTCTCTATTATCATTGCATAGACTGGTTGAGTTGATGCAGAGGGTCCTCTATTCTGGTCCTAATTCAGGGCTCCTGCCTGGACTATTGGCTGCTGCTGTTGATTCCAGTTGGTAGGATTCCACTGTTGAGGCTAATTCACCATTTGAGGGACAGTCTACAGCCATTGGGGTAGTTGTGGAGCCATCATGGGGGGCATTGTCTGTTGCCATTGTGGAGTTGATGCACTATACTGAGGCATTGTAGGCATCTATTGGTAGGGGTAGGGAACAATTCCTGGGACTGTATTTGGTGGATACGCCATTCCTAACATTGTAAGTTATAAAACTCATTTTCCTGGGGTCATTGACAATCTTGGCTCTACTTCATCATACAGTCTAGCACCTTCCACTGTAGCCCGCAGATTGGCTGGTCTTCTTAGTTCCACAAACTTGCATACCTCTATTTGTAGCCCTCTGAGAAAAACTCCCTTATGCATTCCTTCATCTAGGTTGTGGTTGGTCCATCTCTTGAGAATAGATTTCATCCTTCAGACATATGTTTTGACTCATTCTCTAGGGGTTTAATTCAAATTTATGAATTCTTCTCTCATCCGCTCTTCAAAACCTTCATGCATGAATTTGGTGAGGAATACCAGCTTCAATTGGTCCCAATTACCAAATGTTCTTGCAACTTGGCTCTCATACCACACTGAAATGCCACACCTTTGAAAGTGGTGGGAAATATTGCCAACCAATGCCTTGGGATCCTGGCATTGTTGGCCGCACATGCTACCATCTCACATACCTTTGGACTCATTCTAGTGCTTGCCTCTTGATTATGCTCAACATTATAGAATCAGAGGTGGCTTCAGTCTCTGGAGGACTCTCTGGCCAACATCTCTTCTACTTACTTCTTTTCTACGTCTCTAAATTCAACCTTGAAACCATTACAAAGGGGGAGATATTTTGTTTTGAAGGTATCAAAACTCATTCTTCTACGTTGTTGTGCCATCATCATAATAATGCCAGCCTTTGATGGTTTCGATAGTGTATGTTGTGAATAGCACTCTGTCTACCAACTTCCAGTGGGTTGCTAATTGGATAAGCAGGAGATTGTTAATGCACCAAACATCCCATGTGTCCTGCTGTTGAGCATCTACGAACAAATTCTAACTTCTTTCTTGCTTGTTTTCGTAAACCTCCACTGACCATGACTCCTGAAGCTTCTTCATGATCTCTCAATTGATGATGTCTGGAAACTTCTCAATAAATGTCAAATCTTCCATAGATGGTCATTCTCTCTATTTCTACACTTGAACTTATTCCCAAACAATTTGCCACCAAGATGCAAGTTTCTGCTACTTCAATAGGAAAATAGAGCCTGTGTCATGATGGTAATATGTTTCTACTATTGTGGGATGAACTTCTTGTGGAAAGTGGCTTTGGAAATGAGAATCTCCAATTCTTCCTTGGTAGAAGGAACTTTGCAAGCATCCATTGAATTGTTCTCTTATTGGCAATGCCATTTCCCTCATTTTCAGCCTTTTGTAATGCTTCTTGATGGCAAGTTTCCCTGGGGCTGCGCATCAAAAACATACAGCCCCAAGAGAGACACCAAGGAAAAGGGGATCCTACTGCAAGAAAATCCATCTTGTAACATCAACAATCTTTTTTTTCATTCTTTAGAGAACCAAAATAAGGAAAAAGAACACCACCAGCAAGAAATCTTCATGCAGCATCATAGAAACAATTCTCCCACAGCTTTATCTTCAACAAAATTCATCATTATCTTCATTTTCTTCATAGAATTCATCAACCAACAAAGACAACACAAAAGAAACACCACTTTTAATGGAAATAAGATCACATAATATTCATCTTCATTGTCTTCATAGTTTTCTCTCACAGTCTCTCATAGAAAGATACATTGTTTTACATAGAATTAGCTATCTCTTGCATATGATCTCTTGGACAATAGTACACTCTCAATAGTACATAAAAACCTCTCTACAATGCTCAATAATCACTCACAATAATCCTTCTTAGGTCGTGGATACACCTCCCAAAATGTGTGTCAGATGCGAAGAGGCACTAGAGACATCATAGTGTCCTGTGAGATCTAGCTTCTGTCACTGTTCTTCTATAACCTTCTATAAATCTTCCCACGAATTGCAAAAATAAGCTTTAAACTTCGTAAATGTTAAGCATGGATTAATTTCAAAGCTTAATTAAGCCTCTATTAACCTTCTTTTGGAATAAAACTCATAGAATGATGGCACCATGGTAGGAGGGTTGAATTTTTCAATGTTGGACTAAATAACAAAATTTTTGAGTAGGGATAGAGGGGTTTTGAAGCCCAGTGAATCTAGTCGTGAAGTCAGTTTGGACAATAGATCCCAATTGCTCCAGAGAGCTCGCCTTCATGCAAGATGATAGGCGATTGGAGGCCCCAAATGTAACTTGAGATTTGATACCACTATTGCACTAATTGGATGTAAGACTTGGGCATAATGAATAGAAAAAGTTCTCCCTTTCTCTCTTTTCTTATAAAATTGAAGGCATGACTCAAAAAACTCAAAATAGACTTAAAGAAGAGTAAAGTAAAATTGAAAGACACACTATTGGGTGCAATTTTTCCCCGTACATGGAGTGGGTATCTCCTCCATGCTGTATTTATAATATTAAAATGAGTCTTGCTTTGCCCAAAGATAGGCCCTTTACAATCACTCTTTTAATAAGAGTTCGAGTTAACTGAATAAATGGTTGCAATCAGTTGTACAACTCACAACTAGTGAGACCCACTCAATATTTCTAAAATATCTTCAATATATCTCCTAAAATATCAAGTATCAATAAGTATTTACAAAGAGGATGTACGTGTGCCTTAGAATAAAATGCGGTGCATTTTATAATTTAATGAATAAGTCTATGGAATAAATTGCGCTTGCCGCATGTGTTGAATTCATCTTGCTCTACACATGAGCTATCAAAAATTTAGAAAAATATGTTAGAAAAATAATTAATTGAATAAATACAACTAGCCATAACAAATCAACTAATCATTGGAATTCCATTAAATAATTAAATCACATAGATGTTAGCACTTGAGATATGAATATTGTGGCATCATCCACATACGGCTTCACTCATGTTCGCACCTACAAGTCTCACACCTTGAAAGAATAGGTGTCCCCATAAACCTTCTTTCCAAGATGGAAAATAATTCACTCTTAGGAATGTGCCATGCACTATTGGAGAACTATTCAAGGCACTCATCTTATTAATGTGCACATAAGGGAGAACTACTAAAAACACTCATCCCCTCGTGTAGGTGCCACCTGGCAACAAGCACACACACCCACACACACACACACATCCAATATCAAGTTCTTTCTTATAGGCCAACTTTTGTTGTTTGGGCAAACGTAAGGGTCTCCGAGCAAGCTATTTGGCTATATATATTAGGGCAATTTTGAGCCGTTAGAATCATAAAGCTCAAGACATTGGCAAATAATTTTAGGTTATGGTCACTAAAAACTTATATTTTGTTGAAATAAAGAATGTATATTCCAGAAGACTGTAGATCAACACAATAAAGCATGTAATAAGTTAGATGTCAAGTCAAGAATTGAATTGGCACTATACGATATTTTCATATGAAGGGATGTAGCTTCTTATAAAATACAATAATGACTTCTAGTGTTCCTTTATCACACTCCTATTTCTTGTTGACCTCTAATATGCCACATTTTACACTTTAATTGAGCTCAAAACGCTTTTGAATTATATCATTATAGATTATAGACGTTGTCATATCTATTATTAACTAGAGTGTGCAAAATACTAGTGAAGAAGATACATTCAGTTATTGTAAGTCCAACTAGACTAAGTGTGCCATATCAACCAAGATGACAAACTTACAATCACTCTTTTGATAAGAGTTCGAGTTAACTGAATAAATGGTTGCAATCAATTGCACAACTCACAACTAGTGAGAGCCATTAAATATTTCTAAAATATCTTCAATACATCTCCTAAAATATCATGTATCAATAAATATTTATAAAGAGGATGTACGCATGCCTTAGAATAAACGACGGTGCATCTTATAATTTAATGAATAAGTCTATGGAATAAATTGCGCTTGCCGTGTGTGTTGAATTCATCTTGCTCTACATGAGCTATCAAAAATTTAGAAAAATATGTTAGAAAAATATTTAATTGAATAAACGCAACTAGCCATAACAAATCAACTAATCATTGCAATTCCATTAAATAATTAAATCACATAGACGTTAGCACTTAAGATATGAATATTGTGGCATCATCCACATATGGCTTCACTTGTGTTCGCACTTGCAAGTCTCACACCTAGAAAGAATAGGTGTCCCCATAAACCTTCTGTCGAAGATGGAAAATAATTCGCTTTTAGGAATGTGCCATGCACTAGTGGAGAACTATTCAAGGCACTCATCTTATCAATGTGCACAGAAGGCAGAACTACTAAACACACTCATCCCCTCGTGTAGGTGCCACCTGGCAACAAGCACACACCCACACACCCACACACACACATCCAATATCAAGTTCTTTCTTATAGGCCAACTTTTGTTATTTGGGTAAACGTAAGGGTCTCCGAGCAAGCTATTTGGCTATATATATTAGGTTAATTCTGAGCCGTTAGAATCATAAAGGTCAAGACATTGGCAAATAAATTTAGGTTATGGTCACTAAAAACTTATATTTTGTTGAAATACAGAATGCATATTCCAGAAGACCATAGATCAACACAATAAAGCATGTAATAAGTTAGATGTCAAGTCAAGAGTTGAATTGGCACTATACGATATTTTCATACGAAGGGATGTAGCTTCTCATAAAATACAATAATCACACATAAATATTAATGAAACCCAAAAGGGTTTATGTATAGTGTCTCAAACTTATAATAAGGTTTGACTCAATAGAGAAATTAATCCCTACTATGGTTTTGTACAATGGGATTAGATGGTTAGAAGGTGGCGCGTGTAAACATGATTGATGTCTTATATGCGTTGGTTAATTCTTGCCAGTTATAGGCCAACTAGTCAATGTCTCTTGTTTTCACAATATTTTTAGCCCCAAGATCACTATTGAAACTATTGAGAGTACATGATGAGAGAAAAACATTAGGTTTGAATTTTATTCATGTTTTAGTATGGACGATTACTTTCTCTCTTATTTTTTGCATCATAATTTATTTTGGAAACGACTTCTAGTGTTCCTTTATCACATTCCTATTTCTTGTTGACCTATAGTATGCCACATTTTACACTTTAATTGAGCTCGGAACACTTTTGAATAATATCATTATAGATGATAGATGTTTTCATATCTATTTTAAACTAGAGTGTGCAAAATACTATCGAAGAAGATACATTCAGTTGTTGTAAGTCCGACAAACTAGTGTGCCATATCAACCATGATGACAAACTTAATTAGTTGGGCATACAACCAAATTTTGGGTTGATGTTGAGGAAATACTCAATAGCATGGGTAATTTGGATGGCTTGCTCCTTGTACACCTTGTGGAGGTCATGCTTGCCAATGCTTTCAAACTCAAGGGTGTGGATGAGAATGGAGGAGCTTGCATGAGGCCCATCTTTAACTTTGATAGAGTGGGTAAAAGAGAGCCAATGGGTGCCTAAGCCAAAGCCTTCTATCGTGTGCCATGTAGCCTCAAGATTGTCCTCGTTCCCATGCTCGAACTTGATTTTTGTGAAGTTCAACTCATGGAGGCGACCTACAACACAATCATAGCCAACAAGTCAACTTTGTTCATGAGACTTGGGAGGTTGGAGAGAGAGAGAGAGAGAGTGTGTGTGTGTGTGTGTGTGCGCATGTGTGTGTGCGCACATGTATGCATGTGGTCAATACTATGTTGGGGACATAATAAGGTTACTATATAAAAAGACATAGAGCAAAAATCATGGAGCAAGGGTCCCTAGTCAAGCTAGAAAGAGGTGAGGTGGAAATTTAGGGTCTATGTTTGGTTATTAAGAGAATTCTCCCACATAAAAATTGTAAACGGTAATTTAATAGTGTGAGATCCATTAGCACCGTAACTTCAAGAAGAGGAAGTGAGTTTTTAAATTTACCCATGCTTTGTAATCTCACCCAAAAAGTCTCTTGCTTGGGACCCTTGTGACACAAATTGTTAGAGATTTTTAGGAGCTTTGGGAGCTTTAAGACCAACTATAAATGTTTGGAGCTAGTTCATAGCCCCGCACTAGCATTCTCTAGTGAGAAGCCCTGATTGTATTATAATAGCGACTAAAATAACCTAGCATCCCCTAGTGAGATAGCTTGTTTATACTATGAAAGTTGAATAACCACCGCCGGTGGAAACAAGTACCGAGACTCTTCCCCAGCTTGACGTGTAACACGCTGCCCGGTTTGGCCCAACTGTCGCCTTCGACGAGGTCAACAATGTCATTGTACATGTCCATAGAATGCAGTGGTACAATACTAGAATCACTCAAACACTTAAATTTTAGCATATTCTCATTTTTTGTTATAGTACGTGCACAAGTGAGACCATCATGCATACATCTATATGCTCATCATCATGCAAAACTCCTAATCTTCTCAACTCCTTCTCTCACTACAAGGGAAGGGGGGAATAGCAATGCCAAGTTCCGATGCAAATAGCAACACAAATAGCGATGATACTCAGACAAAAAAAAAGCAACCCAAACCCGAGCGTGGCATTTTGCAAAAGAGTTTGCGAAAGAGAGAATGAAAGAGGGAGGGAGAGGGAGATAAAGAGAGAAAGAGAAGGAAGGAGAGCTTCTCCCTGATGCCACCACCGCCGTTGCTGCCGTACCGTTGTTCACGAAGAAGAGGAGAAAGTGTACGAAGGGCGAAGAGGAGTTGTCACAAAGAGGAGATGAAGAATCCATCTTTGAGCCTTTGTGGTGAGTACATTGCTCCCTCTTGGTTTTGTTCTTGTTCTTTCTTATTTTCTTTTATTTGTTTTTGTTGAGAATGAGATGTATTGAGGGAAAAAGGAGGAAATGAGAGAGGGAGAAGAAGAAAGGAAAAGAAAGAAAGAATGAGAGCGAGAGGGAATAAACATGAAACATAATAAAGAAAGAGAAAGAGAGAGAGAGAGGGAGGGAGAGAGGAGAATGAATGAGAAAACACGAGGGGGTAGAGAAAAACAAAGAGAGACCATAGTCATGCAAGAGGACATTTCATGGTTAAAATCTTGGTGAAAGAAACTCCCTACACCTTGGCACGTCACAAGGGCCATTGCATTTGAGAAGGAGTAACCAAGTCATCACTAATGGGAAGCTCAACTCAACTTACTTGTTTGGACACCTTTAGGAGTGTTTTCAGTGTGCTAGATAGAGGCAAAAGAGATTATGCCAACAATTATGATACGCTCACTTCCAAAGTAAGTGCTAAAGGCTCACTTCATACCTCGAGAAGTAAACTTGAGTAGTCAATGTAAAACTATTCTTATACTCACCTGGAACCATTTGCTGAGAACAACTTGAGTGGAGGTAACACTAATAGTGATAGTCAAGCCCTTGAACCTCATGTAGCATCATCATGATGAAGATACTTGAATATATCATAATTGAATTGGAAGTTTGAGTACCATCATCATGAAGATACTTGCATTTATATTGAATCACATTGATTGTGGAAAACAAAAGCTTAGTTGTGCATAGTGCACCTACATACACTTACAAGTTAGTAAAATTGCAAATTTCTAACAAAGGAACACAAGATACATAAAGAAATAAATCAAAAAAAGAAATCACAAAGTACATAAAAAATTTTGAGAAATAGAGAGACCAAATATTGGCTGACTCTAGAAACCCCTACAATCATAGCTTAGACAAAGAAAGTACATTGTGAAAAATGGACCTTATGATTAAAAATATTTTAAAGCTTACACACCACGCAAGAGAGACCAGATAACTAAATGAGCCTTACTAGCCAACCAAAAATGACAAATTAGGCAACAATCTTTTTAGCACCTAGCATACGACACATCGAATATATGACAAATTTGGAGAGTGAGAGGTGTCTTCCTCAAAAGCCACCACTTCCTTGCCTAAACTAATCACTTATTAAAACCGTAGTCATGCAAGAGGGGGTAGAGAAAAACAAAGAGAGGGAGAGAGAGCGGGAGAGAGGAGAATGAGTGAGAAAACATAAGGGGGCAGTGTCGAAGGGTTTTCGAAAACAAAGTCATGACCACAAAGGTCCTTGAGAAATTCCAAGATGGAAGATCAAGCGAAGCAAATAATCAAGAGGAATATGAATTCATCAAATCTTAACAGCCCATTGGTTTTAGGCCAACCGATCTCAAGTAGAAAATTCAACTCTCAAGCTCGTATCTTGATGGGACCTCAAATGGGCTGGCACTAGCTATGGCACTAGCCAGACCTCATGCTCATAACAGACAAACACACCCTCACAGCCTCGCGGACTAAGAGCATCTATCTACTGCTAAAGGACAAACTGTCCTAAAGCCTAATCTATGCGTTTATAGTTTTGTAGTTTTGTAGTCCAACATTACCCTTTCTATAAACTCCACAGAGGGAAAACCGATACACATTGGCAATAAATACCACGATAATCACATACATGGGAGGCAACCTCTCGGTAGAAACACCGCGGCCCCAGTACAGGTCTCCTACATCGCAGGGATTAGCCCCTTGATGCACTGCTCAACATATAAAACAAACGAACAAACTCCACTCTTTCATTTCGAATCCAGGAGATACACCATGTTTCCTTTCCAAATAATCCCCCAAGAAACGAATGTCAATCCTACGGCTTAGGATGCCTATCCACACTAAAATGTGGGTCATTGTCATTGAAAACAGGTGCTATGCATCTAGGATTTATATTCCGATACCATGATCGTCATGCACATGCAAAGGTGAATGATTTTGAAATGTTCAAACATCATTTTTAAATCAGCAACACGTGCTTGTGCACAATCAGGTTTTTCCATGCATTTACTAACCCATTGCGGCGATGAAAGGATAGCACCGAGATAACACTCGTGCTACTATCCTCTTAATCAACATACCACGAACTCTATGACATGATATGCATCTAAAATCAGCAACAATCAGCACGCAAATCACACCATACAAACATCCCAACCCCCTACGTTTAGGTATTGCTTTCGTTGCATAGGTGTAGATGTTCATTTTGTCATGTTTTGATGTATAGAAAGCGATAAATCACAAACTTTGACAAAGAGATCAGGCAAATTGAGGCCAAACCTCATGCTTTGCAACTACCATACATCCACAAATAATTATTATATTTTTTCTTATTTTTCTAAGACGTATTTCTATTTTTTCCTTATTTTTTCTATTTTCCTGACTTATTTGGCAATAAAAATATGCTATTTTTTGTTTTTCTTATTCCAATCACTTCAGCATACTATTATTCAATTTATCTTCCATATTCCCCCCATGGGAACGTATTTTGCCCACCCGAAACAGAAAAACTACCATTTTACCACTAAAAAAAACCCCTTTTCGGATTTACGGGAATTAAATAAAGAATGTAAATCATTGAAAAACCAAGACTTTCTGATAAATAACAATTACTCATAATGCACACAGCACACAAACAAATTTTCATCCAATAAGAATATAATTATCATCATAAACTATGAAAAATCCTTCATTTTCTTCATAAAAATGGTCATACCGTGTTTTTACGTAACCCGAGATGCCTTAAACGACTGCATAAACAACAAACGGAGCCTCCATTGCTCTCAATCCAATGCTGCTCATCAATCTTCAGCATCTCCATCCATCTTTATCACCATTTCCTTCATTCTCCTTCCCCGATTCCTTCATCAAGATGACACACATGAACAGCCCATAGAGCAGAGAGAAAGACTAGAATCTGTTCTCTTCATCCACACAACCATTCCACGCGCGAAGGGTGGCGATAAGATCAGCCAAGAGAGAGAAGTTGCCACCCAATGTCAGTTGCATGGGTTACTTTCAACCCCCAATCATGAGGAAGGATGATGATGGTGAAAAATGAGCCCTCTTCACGTCGCCATATCTCACGCTTCATCTCCACGAAAATGCATGAAAAAATTGAGGGGGAGGGGTCCAAGGTCCCAAAGGGCACCCCCCCTTTGGTCCTAAGTTGTGGCCACCCTTTAAAATCTTGGCCATTTGTTGGCCTCTTCCCCGTTCGAACTCCGATTTGAGCTTTGAAAAGTCTTGGGCATCCATCTTGACATCGCGCATTGACTAGCAACTCCTAACATCCCGCATGGCAGTCAGAAAAATTATAAAAAATCCACAAGTGTCGCTCAAGCGCCTTTTAAAAGTCGTCTTCCAGTTAGTCGTCTTCCACCCAAGGAGAACAGGGCATCGGCCTCAGGTCCTATCTCAGTACCCAAGAACCTACCAAGCCCTTGCACGGTGACACTTAATCCTTTTCTGATGCTCACTTTTATTTTCACTCTAGCCTTCCTTACTTTATTCTTTTCCAGCGAGACGCCACCCCTAGGAAGACAAAGCATCGGCCTTGGGTCTGACTCGTCCCCAGGAACCTACCAGGCCTTCACAAGGCGATGAGCAACTGCTTACAAATTTTCCTTTCTTTTCTTTTCTATTTTTATAGGGGTTAGAACCCCTTTTTACACACCTTTGTATATATTTATTTCTTTTTAAGATATTCAGGGTTTTTTTATTTTCCTCTCTATCATCATCATTTTTCTTCGGCAGGCTTCTCTAACTGCCTCACAACTAACAAGAACTCCTAGAACGGCTGCCTAGCACGCTAACATAACAATGTCACTAGGACTGCTGTCTAAAATAGATCTTTCAATGCCTGGTAATGTCTTTACAGGAGGCAACGACTACTAAGACCTCCCCTCAGACATACCCAACCTAAACCTGGGACTTCATGCCTTGTATGTCGGTCCCCAACAAGAAAAGAAAATCCCCTACAAGTACACAGGAACATATAGCATAAAAACACGTTACTCTAAAGGAGAGATATCACCTAGATAGGGCCACAAGAAGCTTCCCGCGACATAGGCTCCTTCCAAGCTCTTTTTCGAACCTATCTAGCACAGGAGTAAAACAAGAAACCATTAACCGCATCTGTACTAAATAGACGACTGACCCTCTTGGCCTAATGAAATAAAGCACTTCACTACGAAAACTGATCGGCCCTCTTGGCCTAATGAAATAAAGCACTTCAATACAATAACTAATCGTCCCTCTTGGGCTAATGAAATAAAGCACTTCACTACAATAACTGATCGGCCCTCTTGGCCTAATGAAATAAAATAGGATAGCACCTACACATCCCTCCCTCAAATAGTACAGATATACAATAATATGCTCCTTACCAAGGAAGAAAAATAGGGCTCGCAGCCCTAAGCTAAATGCATAAGGTTATGACCCATCCCTCCTGCATATATAGCAAGAGGTGTATGCATAACATGTTGTCTAATCAACCTATGGGTCCAGGATAACAACGGTAGATCGGTCTTAGCTACTCTTTGCATCACCCATATCAACCATCGCCTGCCATACATAGCATGCTCTGATAACATTTCCCACAAGTGACCGGGTCCTATCTCATTATTGATAGCAATATCCAAACTAGGACCACAGTTGAAGAAAATGTCTTCTTCATAAGCCAGATTTTCCAGTGAATCCGCAAATTGATTCCAGTAACGTGGAATCAGCTGAAGAGACATGCTCTCAAACTCCTCAAGTAGGGTCACCATAGTTCGATGATACATACAAAAGATGGGATTCCGGACTGTGTATGTCCCATCTAGCTGATTCAAAATCAACTGGGAATCCCCTTTTACTAGCAACCGCCGAATACCACCTTGCTTGGCAATATGCAGTCCCATAATCAAGGCTTTATACTCCGCCATATTGTTAGTGAATCCTACCCCGAGATAAGCAGCTAACTTCATCGTAATTCTACGTCGGAGATCTTGGATTACTACTCCAACACTCCCTTTTTTATTAGGGCCCCTGGATGCTCCGTCAAAATATAATGTGTACGCCCACAATGGATTTACACAGCTTGCCATCACGAACTCCTATATTTGTAATTATGATAGTCAAAATTTAGCATACTTAGAGGATGAACGGATGGGTCCATCCCACCTTCTTCATTGAACTCAACAGGGATACTTGTCAACATTCGTAAGCAGTGATGGCAGAAGACTTTGATCTCCCACACAAAGGTTCCGTCCTCTTGCTCAATCACTTTGTATCCTTTGCTCCACCAGATGAGTTTCCCCTGATGGTATCTCTGCTCCAGATATGGGTGCTCCAAATAAGGAATTAACCCCCCCATCAACCGGCTTTAAGCTCTTTTGCAGGTCTCAAATTAGCCCCAGCATGGACCTGCAATGCATTTTTCCTGTATTAGCATACTCAGAAATAATAAGGTTTAATCTTATTAAGATTAACCTTATTTTTAAATTCTACTCCCTGCAGATCAGCTACTAGAGCCGTAGATCTATTTTTCCCTATCTTGACAATCTTATAAGGGCCATCCCATCTAGCTTCCAGCTTCCCTGGAAACAACTCCCTACGCGCATTGTAGTACAGAACTAATTGCCCTTTTTTAAAGGTATACTTCTTTGCTTTAAGATCGTGCAACTTCTTCATCCGACGTTTAGCTACCTCCTGATGTAATAAGCTCTGCAACTTCAGTTTATCCAGGTGGGCTATAGTCGTGAAATGTTCAAAGAGTGAATCCTCATCTCCCAAAGAGTGGTTAATTGAAAACCGTATGGTTGGCAACTTGATTTGGAGAGGTAACACACACTCTTCCCCATAAACTGATTTAAATGGAGTATGGCCGGTAGCTCACTTGAACGTTGTATTGTATGCCCATATCGCCACATACAACTTCTTGTCCCAGTCTCGTTTCTTCTCAAAGGCTATTTTAGACAAGATACCCACAAGCTGCTTATTAGTACTTTCGACTTGCCCATTGGCTTGCGGATTATAAGGGGTCGTTTTGTTGTGCTTGATTTTCCAAGCTTCAGTCAGGCTTTTAATCACTTTATTTAAAAAATGGGTTCCACGGTTGGACACTAATTCCTTCGGTGGACCGAAACGGCAGATAATCTGCTCTAAAAGAAAACTTGCAGTCTCTTTTGCATTGTCCTACCTCGTTGCCCGTGCTTCCGACCATTTTGTAAAATAATCAGTTGCTACTATAATGTACCTCTTCTGGGTAGTAGACGATGGGGTGATAGGACCCACAAAGTCAATACCCCACTTCTCAAATGGAAGGATAGCCATGATAGGCGTAAGTGGTCATTTCCTATTCTCTCTGGTGTCATGTCTTTGAGAGGTATCACATCTCTTAACATACTCAAAGGAATCATGGAAGATGGACGGCCACCAATATCTAGCTCTTAAAGCCTTCTGCGCCGTCAACCATCCAGCGAAGTGCCATCCACACGCAGAGTCATGGCACTCTTCCAAGATGAAAGGAACCTCATCAGGCATCACACATCGGCCATAGATATCATCAACACCCTGCCGATATAATGTTCCTACAATCAAGGAAAACTTGAAAGCCTGTTTTTTGATTTTTCTCTTTTCAGATTTTGATAAACCAGCTCCAGCCTCTCCTGTTGATAGATAATGCGTGATAGCAGCATACCAAGATGGAATAGAAGCTGTATCAATTTTAAACATTTCTTCAATATCACTTTCTTTAGCCAAAGTCTCTTTCGGCTCCCCGAAATCCACAAGGCATTCCACAATCCCCTGCAACCTCGGTGGCTTACTCTTAATCTCATAATCAAACTCCTGCAAAGTGATTAACAACTTTGCTAGACGATCAGGCGGTTGTAGCTTGTTCATAAGCAATCTAAGCCCTTCCGCCTTTGTATAGAATACTACCTTCTCATAGAGGATGTAGTGCCTGAATTTTTTAGTCGCAAAGACCATCGCAAGGCACAACTTCTCCATGTAGGTGTAGTTAATTTCGGACATGCCTAATTTTCGACTAGCAAAAGCTATCGGATGATACCACTTTTCCTCCCAGATTTGGACTAAACAGTAGCTGATACTATGAATGGTGGCTGCTGAAAATATGTAAAATACCTCACCTCTTTTAGGTGCTTTTAAAACTGGTGCTTTTACTACCTCCTATTTGACATCCTCGAAAGCTACCTTACAAGGATCGCTCCATACAAATAGACAACTAAAGGATAATAAGTTTGTTAATGGCAACGTCCTTTCTGCCAAGGCATTTATAAACTGTCGAAAGTACCCTATCGATGATAGAAAGCTATGTACCTCTTTCGGAGTGCATGGTGGACTCGTAGCGATTATAACCTTGATCTTTTCAGGGTCAGTTGCTATCCCTACTGAACTGACCACATGGCCTAGCAATAGCCCATAAGGCACTCCAAAGACACACTTCCGTGGGTTAAGAGTGATACAAAATTTCCTGTAGCGCTCAAAGCACTTTCTTAAAATAATCAACATCCTTTCCCTTACAGTTGCTGCCCCCAGATCATCAATAAATACTTTCAACTCATCTGGGGAAATGTCACCAAAGGTCTTGTCTGCTGTTCGTTGCCATGATCAAGGTGCATTGCACAAACCAAAGGCCATCACATGGTATGCAAAAGTACCAAAGACAGTAATAAAAGTCATTTTCAACTAGTCCTCTTCTGCAATTGCCATCTAGTTATAACTTGCAAAGCAATCCATAAATGAAATATATTTCCCTACCCGCTAATTGATCCAAAATCTGGTCAATAAATGGCAACGGTTAGTAATCCTTAACCATCTGCTTATTCAGATCTGTAAATTTGTTGCCTAATGAGTTTGTGGAGATTTGTTGCCTAATGAGTTTGTGAGTTTGTTGATCAAGAGAGTATGGAGGTTTTAGGTTCTGACTCATGTTGTGATTTTAGTGTCGGTGTTATTGACTCAGTTGAGTCTTGTGAGTTGGTTGTTGATGTTTTGAGTAGCCCTGGAGAGGCTTTTGTTTGTGATGTTGATGATGTTGTGCTGAGTAGACCTAACCTCATGCTTCTTGATAGTTGTGTAGATGATTGTTTGGTTGTTTTAGGCAACAATGTCGAAGAGAAAAAGCTTTCCTTAACTTCTGTAACTCCTCAAACAGCCCGTCCCTCAATTCGAAAGGCATACGCCTTACTTTCTGACGCACAGGACGATTGTCTTCTTTTACAGGAATAGTATGAACAGCCAAGCTGGGAGGAATACCTCTCAGCTCATCATAACTCCAAGTAAAGATATCGCGGAATTCTTGAATCAAGGGTAATAGAGTCCTCCCTTTCTACTGAACTGAGCATGGAACCTAATTTAATTGGCTGCAAATCATTCGGCGTGCCAAGGTCCAACTCAATCACATCCGCGTCTCTTATCTTATCTTGCGGCTCTATCGGCTCATTTAGAGTTATCTGATAAATATCCTCTGTAGTGGACCCCTCTTTAGATCCATCACTAGATGATGTCTCACTGCCAGATGGATAATCTGCTGTTTCTAATTCAGTAGAGGATAAAGGAGCTCTCTCACTCTGAGGAGACTCAAGGTAAGCATCGACTATTACTCGATTAGCACCTCTACCTAGAACCACTCGACCAGCAGGTATATCGACTTGACAGTCGGTTCATAAGATCCAAGGCCTACCTAGCAAGACTTGATAGCTAGGATGTCCTACAAATCTTATCACCCTAAAGTCCAAGAAGCATTCTACACTTGCAACTGTGACATGGACTTTAGTAACGCAACCTTCTCATTGCCTTAGACTATCATTAGCCATTCTAAGAAGGGTGGAGCTATCTTTTTGGATGCCTAGACCCAACCTCTCCATCAACTATGAACTCATGATATTGACGGAGGACCCAGTGTCTATGATAGTATGCTCTACTAATATTCCATCCACGTATGTTGGAACCCTAGGGCGATTCTTTTCAGCATGATCAAACCAATCTTCCCCTACTCGTGCTATGCCCAAAGGTTCTATAATATACCCAATACGTAGGATCTTCTTGAATTCCTTGCATAATCTTGGAGATAATTTAATCAACTGTAAGAGGTTTACATCCGGTTTGACTTCACAAAGAGAACTTGCTAAATCAAAATCATGATAGGTAGCCAAAGCTCTCTTTTCTTGCCACACCATTCTCTCTTTTGGTTTCGGAATCGGCTTTGGTGTTTTTTTAGCTCTTGCCTTCTTTCTTGGCACTTTCTCATCCTTCTTAGGATCGACTTTCTTGTCAACAAGCCTTAGAGGTCCACCTTCCATGCCAGGATTCAGGACTTGCATCCCCTTATCCCCTTGCTTAGGGTTTTCCTCAACCGGTTTTGCATTATCTTTATCAACCTCTTTAGCCTTTTGGCCTCTTGTCACGGCTCGTAGTTTAGAGGTTTTAGCACCATTGACGCATACAGCCTCGATAAGGCTGACTTCACTGCCTTGTGGCAACTCTTCTTTAGTGGTCTTTCCCCTTTGCAATATTTGTCTTGGTCCATCATTTTACTGGAGGTTACTACCTTACGCTCTATGATTAACTGGACCTGGCTGTTTACTCCCTTGTTGGAGGAAACTAATCTTACTCCAACAGGTAGCAGCTAAGTGGCTCGACTTCCCACAAATATCACATTTAACATTTGGACAGTTTCTAGGGAAATGTTGTCCACCACACCACTTACAGCTGAATCTTGAGGGACCACCCTCTTCAGGGCATCGACTCCCTATCAGATTTTGCTGCTTCTTTAAGAAATTAACATCAATAGCTATTTGCCGATATTATTTAGAAATCATGTCAGTGTAGTGCTTCATCATATCCTTAACTTCGCCAATGACATTAGATGCACTCGACTCATATCCTTGATCGTCTATCCGTCGCTCCATTGGCCTAACAATTTGATTGGGCATTGGTTGTTGACTCACAGGAACAACATTAGGGTTCGAAACTTGGCCTCCAAGATTTGGTGGAGCCAATTGACTAGCCATAGGCATAGTCACACTGGGAGGAGCTGGCAGCAAAGGTACATTTTGAACCATGCTTCCTCTCCCATTAGGGTTATTCATAGGCATCCCTTGACTTCCATTTGTCAATGGTAAATTGCCTCTAGGTACTAGGCCCGCATTAAGATTTATTCGAGAGGAGTAGGCCGTTTGTAATCGTGACTCTACTCCTTCTGCCCGTGTGATGATGGTGTCTATATAAGCCAAAGCCACACTGCTCAATTGTATCTAAATATTGAAATCCAATCCATGCAAAAAGTATTGCAATTGGGCAGCCGACGGAATAGGAATGTAAGTTTGTAACTTACGAAACACTTCCTTAAGCTTCTTGGCATAGGCTTTCACATTCTCATGGGGGTCTTGGCACGTTACACCATTCAACACATGCAACCAGTATTGGCCACCTCTTTCAGGGGCATATTCTCCTCGGAAAGCTGCATAAATTTGGTCGATTGTGGTTACGGTGTCGTATTGCTGTGCATTCGAGGTGTGAAAACCACCCAAAAGTTGTGTGTGTGATTTGATACTTTGTACATACTTATTCGTTATGTTTGCTCTTTCATTCTATGCGGAAAATATAGTGAAGAGGGTTTGGAGCAAGAGGAATTAATCAACAATGCTCTGGTTGACATGTATGCTAAATGTGACGTAGAAGAACAGGGAGTTTTTGATAGATTGGTAACTCGAGATGCAATCTCATGGGCTACACTTATTTCAAGATATGCCGATTATGGGCTTTGTGAGGAAGTACTAAACTATTTCCAAGAGATGCAAATCGAAGTACATTGGTGGATATGTATGCCAAATGTGGGAGCTTGCTTGATGTTCAGTACACCTCAGAATGGTTCAATAAAGCTAGTAGGAGCATCAAGACAGGCTTGATTGCGAGTGTCATTGTATCACAGTGGACTTGGGCAGCTACTATTTTGCAAAGCTCTAATGTTGCATGGGAGTATGGTGTTAGTGGCCCTTTCTAGTATGCGAGTGGGGCGACAATTCAGGTGCTCCTTTTTGGAGTACTTGCCATTGAAATCAAACGGAAGGCACCATCAGCACACACAGTTTGTGAGATTGTGCGTGCGAGGTGGGGTTTTTCGGCGCACATTGTTTTTCTGGTGTTTTTCTTTGCCACTAACATAATTGTGACAGCTATGCTGCTTCTGGGGGGTTCTGCTGTTGTAAATGCTTTGATTGGAGTTGACATTTACGCCGCTAGTTTTCTTATTTCCCTTGGAGTGGTCATGTACACTCTTGCTGGAGGCTTGAAAGCTACTTTTCTTGCGAGCTATATACATTCGGTTATTGTTCATGTGATGCTGGTCATATTTATATTTCTGGTATACACATCTGGTAGCAAACCTGGAAAACCTCAATTGGGAGTGGCTGGACCACTTTCCTAAAAAAAGAGGAGCCTAAAGGAAAGCAGAGAAAAGGATCGAAAACGAAGGAGAATGACAAAGGGGGCGCAGGGAATCTCGGAATGAGGAGGCTAATTAGCTGATTCAAGAGTTAATTATGGGGAAGAGGGGAATCGACTGTGGAAGAAGGGAACGACGCGAATTCAACGGGGAGAGAGGGATTTGTTTCTGAGTAGACGAAGGGGAGTCGATTGATTTAGCGGCAGTCGCTTGACTAATAGAGATCAGTAGAATCCTACTATTTGGGAGGGAATCTCTGCATCTATGGAAGGACATACATGCTGCTACGACAGAGGAATGATGAGTTAGAAAGACGAAACCTCTTTGGGAGGTGACGAACAACGGCGGACTAGGAGGTGAAATCTAAAGACAAAGCAAAAGGACAGGACGCAGATCGAACGCAAAAGCTGTGAAGATGAAGGTGAGTCGGCACAAGAGGTAACACAAAACAATCAGAGGAAGGATGCTGAAGGAAATCAGAGAGAAGGATGAGGAGGAATAAATACAGAGAGTGAGGAGAAGAAGAGACGACAAGCCACCATGAACGCCAATCGCGTGCGCATTCCTATGCTTGTGAGGCAAGTGAGATTGATTGGCTCTAAGCGTGTGTGAGTCACACGAAGAGACGGAATTGAAGACACCCATCAAAACGAGCTT
This sequence comes from Lygodium microphyllum, assembly GCF_053477565.2. Classification (NCBI taxonomy): domain Eukaryota; kingdom Viridiplantae; phylum Streptophyta; class Polypodiopsida; order Schizaeales; family Lygodiaceae; genus Lygodium; species Lygodium microphyllum. The sequence goes on along the minus strand of NC_141139.1, from coordinate 60,317,956 downwards.
GGACAAGTTTTTTAGAAGAAGGAATGTTCTGTGACATCCTAACAACGATTGAGCGGAGGAATAAGGACCGTTGAGTTATAATGGTGAAGAAAAACGTTAATGCAGTGATGCACGAACTGGTAACAGAGAGACAGGAAAAGACGAGGATCTGAGGAAAAATGTGGTTGTGAAGTTATGGAGGTGTGGATGCTATCGGCAATTTCGAAAGGGATTTCAGGACAGGATTAAAGGGAAAATGCAATGCTCCGAGGGGGGGGGGAGGAATGTGCTAGGGGAAATTGAACTGTCAACAGGTCACAGAATTATTGTGTCCTTATGGCTTTCAAAACAGTCTATGATTGGGAGTTTGCGTGACTGGATGATCTTCCATGGCGCAGGATTGGATGATCTTCCTTCTGCGAAGTACTTATAGAACCAGGGATAAGATCTCAGGTGTTTGACAGGAGAGAGATCCTATTGAAAGGTTACGCAAACTAATATTAGCAAAGGAGATAGTGTTGCTGAATTGAAAAACATCGAAAAGGATGCAAACTTGCGGACAACGATGCTTCATGCATTGAATTCTTTACCCTGTTACCAGGGAGAAGTAGCCATCTTGACTGCAAAAAACATAAGTTTGATCTATCTATTTGGATTGAAGTCCTGTGTGTGTTGTGGATCAACAGCAGCCAATTCGACTGCAAAAACATTAGCCAACTATGCTTCCTAATTTACAATCAAATTACATTGTGATAAATGCATCTCTACTGTCCTGCATATTTGACAATTTGAATTGGAGACTTGCCAGTCACATGTATAGTGTTGGTTCAACTCTTGAAAATACCCTGTCATAACTCTACAGCTAATCAACAAGTTGTTCCAAAAGCCATGAATCGTACAATGCAGCAATATGCCTGTATAACAATATGACCAAGACAAGTTACATTATCTCAGAAGTCAAATTGCAACTGCTGATGGTATGTCTGTGAAGGCGATGCAGTAGTACTTGCTGCACATGATTATGGTTGTTGTTCATATGTTGATATTACTAATATGGAAGAGAAAGATGTGCCATACATTGCCACAAGTCAGTTTGTCGGCTTATGGAGAATGTAAATGAATACATGGTTCTAGATCATCCCGTGTCCAACCCTCTTGTTCTTGGAAGGAAGCCACCTCTGAAAGGATAATGCTGATACTTCTGTCTGAAGCTGATAACCAGATTTGTATTGAAGGTTCCTATATTGAAGGATGAATTCTATGCTCAGCTGAAAACTTGCTTTTGGTCTTATCATTGCTGCATAGACGAGGTCTCGTTGGAAGCTTGGTGGATCTATTATTACACACAAATCCTCACATCTTGCTTATTCGTATGATTGATCTTCTACCCTGAAATTAGTCAAGGTCCTCTGTGGTTGCGACTTTGCTTTCGAAAACCCTTCGACAACGGTTCCAGTCTCTATGCTATGATACCATACCGCAGCCCTTCCTTTTAATGTTATGTTAAAGAACATCATAAGATGTCCCTAATCTTGGATGCGGTAATTAAACATTAATCTCTAGAATTCACAAATGTGAAACTTCGCATCTTCTTCTGCTAACCCATTAAAAATGGGCAAAGGCACTCCTAAAGCTGGCAGATCCGGCGTCCCTGCAAGAATTGCAATGGGTTGTGCCATGACGACAATCGGATTAACAATAGGAGTTTGGACTGATGGAATCACAACCCCACTTGAAGTGGGCTGACTTGGTGGAAGAGAGGAAGAACTTGCACTTCCTCCTGCACCTAAAGGACTATGTGCAGCAGTTGGGTTACTAATACCACTGCCTCTTATGCGTATCTGGCTACTCCTTTGAGGAGAATAGCAACTTACAATCTCCAACCGTCGTCTAGCCCTCTCAGCACATTCTGCTTTTTGTATTTCGGCTTGACGGTCCTTATCAAAGGACATAAACCAACTTTTTGGTCCCTAAAAACCCTAGATTCGAGAACCACCACTTATTGGTAGTTCCCAGCAGACGCACCACTAATGGGACCTCAAATGGGCTGGCACTGGCTATGGAACTAGCCGGACCTCATGCTCATAACAACAAACACACCCTCATGGCCTCGCGGACCAGGAGCGTCTATCTACTGCTAAAGGACAAACTGTCCTAAAGCCTAATCTATGCGTTTATAGTTTTGTAACTTTGTAGTCCAACGTTTCCCTTTCTATAAACTCCACGAAGGAAGAACCCATACACGCTGGCAATAAATACCATGATAATCACATACATGGGAGGTAACCTCTCGGTAGAAACACCGCGGCCCCACTGCAGCTCTCCTACATCGCAAGGATTAGCCCCTTGATGTGCTGCTCAACATATAAAACAAACGAACAAACTCCACTCTTTCATTTTGAATCCAGGAGATATACCATGTTTCCTTTCCAAATAATCCCCCAAGAAACAAATGTCAATCCTACGGCTTAGGATGCCTATCCACACTCAAATGTGGGGCATTGTCATTGAAAACAGGTGCTATGCATCTCGAGTTTATATTCCGATACCATGATCGTCATGCACATGCAAAGGTGAATGATTTTGAAATGTTCAAACATCATTTTCAAATTAGCAACACGTACTTGTGCACAATCAGGTTTTTCCATGCATTTACTAACCCGTTGCGGCGATGGAAGGATAGCACCGAGATAACACTCGTGCTACTATCCTCTTAGTTAACATACCACGAACTCTATGATATGATATGCATCAGAAAATCAGCAACAATCAGCACGCAAATCACACCATACAAACATCCCAACCCCCTACGTTTAGGTATTGCTTTCGTTGCATAGGTGTAGAGGTTCATTTTGTCATGTTTTGATATATAGAAAGTGATAAATCACAAACTTTTACAAAGAGATTGGGCAAACTGAGGCCAAACCTCATGCTTTGCAACTACCATACATCCACAAACAATTATTATATTTTTTCTTATTTTTCCAAGACGTATTTCTATTGTTTTCCTTATTTTTTCTATTTTCTCGACTTATTTGGCAATAAAAATATGCTATTTTTTGGTTTTTCTTATTCCAATCACTTCAGCATAGTAACATTCAATTTATCTTCCATATTCCCCCCATGGAAACATATTTTGCCCACCCGAAACAGAAAAACTACCATTTTACCACTTTAAAAAACCCCTTTTCGGGTTTACGAGAATTAAATAAAGCATGTAGATCATTGAAAAACCAAGACTTTCTGATAAATAACAATTACTCATAATGCACACAGCACAAAAAACAAATTTTCATCTAATAAGAATATAATTATCATCATAAACTATGAAAAATCCTTCATTTTCTTCATAAAAATAGTCATACCGTGTTTTTACGTAACCCGAGATACCTTGAATGATTGCATAAACCTCAAACAGAGCCTCCGTTGCTCTCAATCCAATGCTGCTCATCAATCTTCAGCATCTCCATCCATCTTTATCACCATTTCCTTCATTCTCCTTCCCTGGTTCCTTCATCAAGATGGCACACATGAACATCCCATAGAGAAGAGAGAAATGGAGGAGAGAGAAAGACTAGAATCTATTCTCTTCATCCACACAGCCATTCCACGTGCAAAGGGCGGTGATAAGATCAGCCAAGAGAGAGAAGTTGCCCCCCAATGTCAGTTGCATGGGTTGCTTTCAATCCCCAATCGTGAGGAAGGATGATGATGGCGAAAAATGCGCCCTGTTCATGTCGCCATATCTCACACTTCATCTCCACAAAAATGCATGAAAAAATTGGGGGAAGGGGGGGGGGGAGGGGGGGTCCAAGGTCCCAAAGGGCACCCCCCCCCTTTGGTCCTAAGTTGTGGCCACCCTTTCAAATCTTTGCCATTTATTGGCCTCTTTCCCATCCGGACTCCGATTTGAGCTCTGAAAAATCCTGGGCCTCCATCTTGACATCGTGCATTGACTGGCAACTCCTGACATCTTGCACGGCAATCAAAAAAATTATCAAAAATTCACAAGTGTCGCTCGGGCGCCTTTTACAAGCCGTCTTCCACTTGGTTCTTAAAATCGTCCTAGTTGCAACCGTCACCTTCGATGTTAAATATTTTTTCCCTAAATTCCGGATTTTTTGGAAAATTTTAGGTACATCCCGGGCTCAAAACTCCGCTGTCATATCTCAAGCTTAAGAATTACTCTAAATGCCCAAGAGGGAAGACCTTTCTCCAAGTTCCATGCCAACTTCTCTATACACAGTAGGTAGCAGTGTTTCATCAGCCTTTTCCATGATGGCAACAAGATTGATCAGACATGCTGAAATTCTTAGGTTCTATAAAACTTTCTGATGGGACCTAAAATGAGCCGGCACTGGCTCATGCACTAGCCGGACCTCTATCATGCGCTCAACAACCCCACGGCCTTGCGGCCAGGAGCGTGAATGACACATACATCATTTTTCTAAACATCTTGTGTTTGTATCACGTCTTGTAGTCCAACTCTAATCCAATTAAGACTCCTCAGAGGGAGTCCCTAGCACATTGCCAAATAGCATGAAGTACAAACATAGGAGGTCCTCCCACGGCGACTGACTGCCGCTACCTCACTGCGACTCTCCTACACCTTGGGGATTGTCCCCTCGATGCGTCGCTAAACATATACACCACATACGAACACAAACTTCTATGTTTTATGATTCGTGTATTTCCAGGAGATATACCATGCTTCCTCACTTTACTTTCCCCTTAGACCCAACTCCTAGCCTACAACTTCGACAACCTTACTTAACGTTGGTCATATCTCTAGAAAGCAATTGCCATGCATCTAGGAGGTATTGTCTGATACCTTTAAGTTTCTTTATGATTTATGCAAATTGTGAAAGCCTATGTGCTCAAACAATTAAGAAAATCAGCATTGGTGCATATGTGGAAAACATTTCTTTCAATGACTTCGACTATCGCTCGTATGCAGTGTTGCATAAACCTAGCACCGAGAAACCCTCGTGCTACTAGGTTCTTAATTTCTAATTAAGGACCGATCTAAATGGTATGCATAAAACCAGCAAGCTTTTTATCATTTCATTCAGTATTTAAACACTTTCTATACACTCTACCCCCTCACCCATTTAGGTTGTGCATGGTGCATAGGTTTAGGGTTCATTTTTCAAATTTTTATTGTATGAAAAGCAATAAAAACTGACTAAAACATAGAGGTAGGACTGAACTGAGGCTAAACCTCATACTTCAGACCCCCCATACATCCACAACCATGAATCTTATTTTTCCGTAATTTTTGGCACTCAAAATCCATTTTTCCCCTTTTTTTTTCCCATTTTCCCGATTTTTCTTGTATTTTTTACAATATTAAATGACTAAAAATACAAAATGAGTTGTGGGCTATGGCCCTTAGGTTCATTTGTAGCAAAATCACAAATTTAGTTGGTGTGTCTTATTATATTTTCCATTTATATCTCAAAAACACCAAGTTTCCCCATATTTCACGTGTTTTACGGGTTTTACACTATTAATTTCATCCACAACACTTATGATCTTCTGATTTTCTAATTTCAAACAGTTGTAAGACATTGCAAACAACATTATAATGCATAATCATCCCATGGGAACAAGTATCCATGAAGCAACTTGCATAAAACATCAATTTCCTTTGTAAAACTGAGATTACCGTTCTTTGCGGGTTACGGGTTTTTATTTGTCATATCTCGGGACTGATTTCCAGCAACCATTAATGCTTATGATAGTACACAATCAGCAATCTTCCTTCCTCTTGCACCACAGAGCAATCCGGTCTTCATTGGACAAGCATCCGTCATCCATTCTTCTTCTCTTCTTCACCACATGAATCTGCCCTTAGAAGAGAGAGAGGGAGGAGAGAGAAATACTGAAATCAAAATTCTTCATAGAGACCGCCATTGGAGGAGCGAAGCATGGCGAAATGATTGGCATCCAGGAGGGAAGCAAGGGCAATGATCAGTGGTGTGGGTTGTTTGCAAGCTGGAGGTTGAACATCTCCCATGATGGTGCAAAAATCGGGCGCATTCTGCTCACGTTTTCCTTTTCTCTCTTATCCCACGATTTGTCATGTGGCATAAAATGCTTCTTGGCCCCAAAGGTCACTACCCACTCTTGGCCAAAACAAGTCCACCTCTTCAAATCTTGCCCATTTGTGGGCCATTTTCCCGTCCGGACTCTGAATTGAGCTCTGAAAAATCCTGGGCGTCCGGCTTGGTATCCCGCATTGGCCAATAACTCTTGTCAACCTGCACGACAATCTGAAAAATTATGAAAAATCAACAAGTGTCGCTTGGGCGCCTTTAAAGCACTTTGGCGCTTAAAATCGTCCTAGATCGAGCCGCTGCCTTCGACGTTGAATATTTTTCCCTTGATATTCATAATTTTTAGCTATTTTTAAGCACTTCTCGGCACCAAAATTCTGCTCTCATTGGTGACCACGGGATAGGGTGACTCAGCCCGTCGAACCCACGAACACATCTGCACATAAACAACGAAAGGAAGCATCAAGCTGATACAAAACAAATATATAATAAAACTTAGCACAATGCTCCCCCTACCCCCTGACAGAACCAAGGCATGACATCCACAAGGAGTAGGCCTAGCATAATCTGATAGAATATTCAAAGCTAGTCACTAACCGACTGCTCCAACATGGCCAAACTAAAAAGAACTATCAAAGAAGTTGCCCTAAGTGGTGGTCTGAACTACCTACCTAACTAAGGACAACACGACTAGGAGCTCCTACTAGGTGAGGACTCCTATAGCCTGATCAAGAAGTATTCTCTTTCAGCACATTTCTTCTTATAGGGTTTTTATTTTTCCATACTCGGGCATGTAAAAAGGAGGGAGTTGAGCCTAGTGTCCCAAGGAGAACAGGGCATCGGCCTCAGGACCTGTCTCGGTACCCAAGAACCTACCAAGCCCTCGCAAGGCGACACTTAATCATTTTTTGATGCTCACTTTTATTTTCGCTCCAACCTGCCTTGTTTCTTCTTTTTCAGCAAGAAGCCACCCCTAGGAAGACAAGGTATCGGCCCTGGCTCTGACTCGTCCCCAGGAACCTACCAGGCCTTCGCAAGGCAATGATCATCTGCATATACATTTTCATTTCTTTTCTTCTCTATTTTTAGAGGGGTTAGAACCCCTTTTTACACACTTTGTATTTATTTATGATCTTTAAGATATTCAGGGTTTCTTTCCTCGTATCATCTTTATTTTTCTTCTGTAGGCTTCTTTAACTGCCTCACAACCAACAAGAACTCCTAGAACAGCTGCCTAGCAGGCTAGCAAAACAGGGTCACTAGGACTCTATACTAAAACAAGTCTTTTGCTGCTTGACAATGTCTTTATAGGAGGCAACGACTACTCAGACCTCCCTCAAACATACTGAACCTAATCTTGGGACTTCATGCCTTGGACGCCGGTCCCCAACAAGAAACGAAAAACCCCTTTAACAAGTACACAAATAGGTATATCATAAAAACCACAGTACTCATAAAGGAAAGATATCACCTAGATAGGGCCACAAGAAGCTTCCATGCAACAAAAGGCTCCTTCCAAGCTCTTCTTCCAAACCTGTCTAGCACAAAACTCAAACAAGAAACCATTAACCGTACCTGCACTAAATAGACAACTGGCCCTCTTGGCCTAATGAAATAAAACACTTCATGACAAAATTGAATCGGCCCTTTTGTCCTAATGAAATAAAACACTAAAACCTCGCAAATTGGCCCTCTTGGCCTAACGAGATCAAACAAAATAGCACCTACACATCCTTCCCTGGAAGAATCCAGATATACAATAATAAGCTCCTTTCCAAGGAGGAAAAACAGGATCGTAGCCCTAAACTAAATGCATAAGGTTATGACCCATCCCTCCTGCATAAATAGCAAGAGGCGTACGCATGATATGTTGTCTAATTAACCTATGGGTCCCAGATAATAACGGTAGATTGGTCTCGGCTACTCTTTGCATCACCCATATCAACCATGGTCTGCCATATATTGCATGTTCTGATAACATTCCCCACAAGCAACCGGGTCCTGTTTCATCATTGATCACAATATCTAGACTAGGACCACAATTAAAGAAGAGGTCTTCTTCATAAGCTTAGCATGTTGAGAGGATGAACGGACGGCTCCATCCCACCTTCTTCATTGAACTCAACAGGGATACTCGTCAACAGTCGTAAACAGTGATGGCAAAAGACTTTAATCTCCCACACAAGGGTTCGGTCTTCTTGCTCAATCACTTTATACCCTTTGCTCCACCAGATGAGTTTCCCCTTATGGTATCTTTGCTCTAGATATGGGTGCTCCAGATAAGGGATTAACCGACCCATCAACCATCTTCTAAACTCTTTTGCAGGTCTCAAATCATCCCCAGCATGGACCTGCAATGCATTTCTCTATATATTAGCAGATTTAGAAATAATAAGGTTTAATCTTATTAAGATTAACCTTATTCTTAAACTCTACTCCTTGTAGAACAGCTAATAGGGCTGTAGACCTATTTTTCCCTAACCTAACAATCTTGTAGGGGCCATCCCATTTAGGTTCCAACTTCCTTGGAAACAGCTCCCTACGCGCATCGTAATAGAGGACTAATTGCCCTTTTTTAAAGGTGTATTTCTTCGCTCTATGGTCATGCAACTGTTTCATGCGACATTTAGCCACCTCTTGATGTAATAGACTTTGCAACTTGATTTATCTAAGTGTGCTAAGGTCGTAAATCGCTCTAATAGGACGTCCTCATTACCCAAAGAATGGTTTATTGTGAATCTAATGGTTGGCAACTCAATTTCTAAGGGTAAAACGCACTCTTCACCATAAACTAGTTTGAACAGCGTGTGGCTAGTGGCTTGCTTGAACATGGTATTATATGCCCATACTGCCACATACAGCTTCTTGTCCCAGTCTCGTTTCTTTTCAGAGACTATCTTAGACAAGATACCCACAAGCTGCTTGTTGGTACTTTCAACCTGCCCATTTGCCTGCAGATTATAAGGAGTCATTTTATTGTGCTTGATTTGCCAAGCCTCTGCCAAGCTTTTGATAAGCTTGTTCAGGAAATGTGTTCCACGGTCCGACACTAAATCTTTCGTGGACCAAAACGGCATATTATCTGCTCTAAAAGGAAACTAGCAGTTTCTTTAGCATCATATTTCCTTGTTGTACATGCTTCTGACCACTTTGTGAAGTAGTCAGTTGCTACAATAATATACCTCTTTTGCGCGGTCGACGACAGAGTAATAGGACCCACAAAGTCTATTCCCCACTTCTCAAATGGAAGTATCGCCATAATAGGGGTGAGTGGTCTTTTCCTATTCTCTCGACTATCATGTCGTTGACAAATATCGCATCTCTTAACATACACAAACGCATCCTGGAAGATGGCAGGCCACCAGTAACCTACTCTTAAAGCCTTTTGTGCTGTAAGCCGTCCAGCAAAATGACCTCCGCAAGTGGAATCATGGCACTCTTCCAAAATTAATGGCACCTCGTCAGGCATCACACATCGGCGATAGATGTCATCAACCCCTTGCCGATATAATGTACCTGCGATCAAGGCAAACTTTAATGCCTGCTGCTTAATTTTCCTTCTCTCAGCTTTAGATAGTTCGGATCCAGCCTCTCCTGTCGATAAATAATGTGTTATTGCAGCATATCAGGAGGGAATAGACGCCGTATCTATCTTAAATAATGACTCCATGTCACTATCTTCAGCCACAGTTTCTTTCGGCTCCCCAAAGTCCACAAGACATTCCACAATACCTTGTAACTTTGGTGGCTTACTCCTGATCTCATAATCAAACTCCTACAAAGTGATTAACCACTTCTCTAGACGATCAGGTGGCTGCAGCTTATTCATCAATAATCAAAGTCCCTCTGCCTTCGTATAAAGCCCAACTTTCTCATAGAGAATATAATGCCTGAACTTCTTGGTCCCAAAGACCATCACAAGACACAACTTCTCCATGTAGGTATAATTGATCTCTGAAATGCCTTGTTTTTGACTAGCAAAGGCTATCGGATGATACTACTTTTCCTCCCAAATTTGGGCTAAACAACAGCTTATACTATGCATGGTACCTACTGAAAATATATAGAACACCTTACCTCTTTTGGGTGCTTTTCAAAAGGGAGCTTTTACTAGCTCCTGCTTCACATCCTCGAATGCTACCTTACAAGGGTCACTCCATACAAACAAATAGCTAAAGGATAATAGATTTGTAAGCGACAACGTTCTTTCTGCCAAGGCGTTTATGAATCTACGGTAATAACCAACCGAAGACAGAAAGCTATGAACTTCTTTCGGAGTGCGTGGTGGACCCATGGCAACTATGACTTTGATCTTCTCGGGATTTTTCACAATTCCTACCAAACTGACCACATGGCCCAGCAATAGCCCATAAGGTACACCAAAAACACACTTCCGTGGGTTTAGAGCGATACAAAATTGTCTGCAGCGCTCAAAGCATTTTCTTAAAATGATCAACTGCCTTTCTCTCACGGTGGCGGCCCCTAAGTCATCAATAAGCACCTCCAACTCTTCAGGGAATATGTCACCGAATGTCTTATCTGCTGTTCGTAGCCACAAACCAGGCTCATTGTATAAACCAAAGGCCATCACATGGTACGCAAAAGTACCAAAGACAGTAATAAAAGTTGTTTTCAACTTGTCCTCTTCTGCAATTGCCATCTGGTTATATTCTACAAAGCAATCCATAAACGAATATATCGCCCTACCTGCTAATTGATCCAAAATCTTATTTTTCCTTAATTTTTGTCAATAAATGGCAATGGGTAGTAATCCTTAACTGTCTGCTTATTCAGCTCTCTAAAATCTACACATAATCGGATTTGATTATTTTTCTTCTTTCTGATCACAACTGGCGAACACCATTCTGTGTGTTGCACAGGAAAGATCAAACCCGCTTTTCGAAGCTTCTGTAACTCTTCAAACAGCCCGTTCCTCAGTTTGAAAGGCATACGCCTTACTTTCTGATGCACAGGAGGACTGCCCTCTTTTACAAGAATAGTATGAACAGCCAGGCTGGGAGGAATGCCTCTCAGCTCATCATAACCCTAGGCAAAGATATCGCGGAATTCTTGAATTAGGGACACATAGTCCTCCCTTTTTGCTGAACTGAGCATCGAACCTAATTTAATTGGCTGCGAATCATTTGGCATGCCAAGGTCTAGCTCGATAACGTCTGCATCTCTTATATGATCTTGGCCTCTATCGGCTCGTTCAGAGTGATCTGATAGATGTCTTCCGTGGTGGATCCCTCTTTGGACTCATCACTCGATGATGTCTCACTGGTGGATAAATCCTCTAATGTCTCCAATTCTGTAGAAGATAGAGGAGCTCTCTCACTCTGCCGGGACTCAGGATAAGCATCAACCACCACGTGCTGAGCACCTCTGCCGAATATCAGCCGACCAACGGGTATATCCACTTGGCAGTCCGCTTGCAAGATCCAAGGTCGTCCAAGTAATACTTGGTAACTTGGACGCCCTGCAAAACGAATTACCCTAAAGTCCAACAGGCATTCTACATTTGCAACAATGACATGGACCTTAGTGATGCAGCCTTCCGGTTGTCTCAAACTATCATCCGCCATTCTGAGAATTGTGGAGGTATCTTTCTGGATTGCAAGACCCAACCTTTCCATCAGTTCGGAACTCATAATGTTAACAGATGATCCCGTGTCGACAATGGCATAATCTACTAATATCCCATCGACATAGGCTACAAACCCTTGGGCAATGCTTCTCGGCATGCTCGAACCAGTCATCAACAACTCGCGCAATACCCAAAGGTTCTACGATATACCCGATACGCAGGATCTTTCTAAATTCCTTGCGTACTCTTGGGGAAAGCTTGATAAGCTGTAAAAGGTTCACATCCGGCTTGACTTCACAAAGAGAGCTCGCCAAATCGAATTCATGATAGTTCGGCAGAGTTCGCTTTTCACGCCAAACCATCCGCTCTTTAGGTCGCTGAACCGACTTTATTGCTTCTTTTTTAACTTTCACCTTCTTCCTTGGTGGTTCCTTATCCTTCTTAACATCGGCTTTACTCTCCACGGGCTTCAGAGATCCCCCTTCCATGGCAGGATCTAGAACTTGCGTTCCTTTGTCGCCCTGTTTAGGGTTTCCGTCGACAGGCTTATCCTTGTCGGCCTCTCTACCCTTTTGACCTCTTGTAAGAACAGCTCGCAAATTAGAGATTTCAGCGTCATTAACATGCATAGCCTCAATCAAACTAACCCCATTACCACTAGGTAGCTCCTCCACTGTAGTCTTTGGTCGTTGGAGTATTTGTTTAGGCCCGTCTTCTCACTGGGAATCATTTCCTTGCGCACGATGATTAACAAGCCCTGGTTGCCGACCACCTCGCTGGAGGGAACTAATCTTACTCCAGCAAGTGGCTGCTAAATGGCTGGATTTCCCACAGATGTCGCACTTGACATTTGAGCAATTTCGTGGATAATGTTGCCCACCACACCATTTGCAGCTAAACCTCGAAGGTGCACCCTCCTCTGGGTATCTACTTCCTAACAAATTTTGTTGTTTTTTAAGAAAGTTGACATCAACGGCTATTTGTCGATACTGCTTCATAATCATGTCGGTATAATGCTTCATCATGTCCTTAACCTTGCCAAGAACATTGGAAGTGCTCGACTTGTAGCCTTGATCATTACCCTGTCGTTCCATCGGTCTAACAATTCGATTAGGCACTGGTTGTTGAACCACAGGCATGGTATTAGGATTAACTGCATGGTCTCCACCATTTGGAGCTATTTGACTGCTCGTAGGCATCGACATGCTAGGGGGAGCTGGTAATAAAGGCACATTCTGCATCATGTTCCCTCTCCCATTAGGATTAGCCATCGCTATCCCTGGGCTACTATTGCCATTGGCTGTCGCCATATTATTTCCCAATGCTAGATCCATATTCGAATTGCCTCGAGAGGCATAGGCAGCTTGTAGTCAGGATTCCACTTCTTGTGCTCGTGTAATGGCAGTATCTATATCCCCCAAAGGGACACTACTCAACTGCAACTGGATATTAAAGTCCAAGCCATGCAGAAAATATTGCAATTGGGCAGCTGCGGGGATAGGAATAGAGGTGTCCAACTTACGGAAAACCTCTTTTAGTTTCTTCACATAAGCACGAATATCCTCGTGTGGTTCTTGGCGGGTCATGTTAAGTACATGCAACCAATATTTTCCACCCCTTTCAGGGGCAAACTCCCTTCGAAAAGCTCCATAAAATGAATTAATATTCAATATGGTTCGAGCTTCTAAGCCATGATACCATATGGCAGCTCTTCCTTTGAGAGTCATGTTGAAGAACATCATTAAATATCCTTCTTCTTGGATGCGACAATTAAACATCAGCTTTTGAAACTCCCTGATGTGGAGTTCCGCATCTTCCTCAACTAGCCCATTAAAAATGGGTAGCGGGTAACCTAGAGCCGGCAAATCCATCGTTCCTGCAAGAATTGCAATAGGCTGTGCCATGATGGAAATTGGATTTGCACTAGGAATAGGGGACGGTGAGGTTACACCTCCTGCACTTGATGTAGACTGCCTTATGGAGAGAAGGGGAGCACTAGAGCTTCCACCTTCTCCTAACTTACTGCTTGTGGCATCAAGACCACTAGATCCACTCCCTCGTAAGGGTTCAGCACCGCTACGCTTAGGGGAATACCTCATAAGAATTTCAGCACGTCGCCTAGCTCTTTCGTCTCTCTCTTGCTTTTGGATTTCGGCTAGACGATGCTTATCGATGAATAACGGGTCAATCTCAGTATCCTTTGGCATAAACTGCTAACTGGTCCCTAGACAACCAAGATTCGAGGACCGTCACTTCTAAGCGGCTCCCGGCAAACGCACCACTGATGGGACCTAAAATGGGCTGGCACTAGCTCATGCACTAGCCAGACCTCTATCATGCGCTCAACAACCCCACGGCCTCGTGGCCAGGAGCGTGGATGACACATACATCATTTTCCTAAACATCTTGTGTTTGTATCACGTCTTGTAGTCCAACTCTAACCCAATTAACACTTCTCAAAGGGAGTCCCTAGCACATTGCCAAATAGCACGAAGTACAAACATAGGAGGTCCTCCCACGGCTGAGTGCCGCTACCTCACTGTGACTCTCCTACACCTTGGGGATTGGCCCCTCGATGCGTCGCTAAACATATACACCACATACGAACACAAACTTCTCTCTTTTATGATTCGCGTATTTCCAGGAGATATACCATGATTCCTCACTTTACTTTCCCCTTAGACCCAACACCTAGCCTACAGCTTGGACAACCTTACTCACTCAATGTTGGTCATATCTCTAGAAAGCAATTGCCATGCATCCAGGAGGTATTGTCTGACACCTTTAAGTTTCTTTATGATTTATGCAAATTGTGAAAGTCTATGTGCTCAAACAATTAAGAAAATAAGCATTGGTGCATATGTGGAAAACATTTCTTTCAATGACTTCGACTATCGCTCGTATGCAGCGTTGCATAAACCTAGCACTGAGAAACCCTTGTGCTACTAGATTCTTAATTTCTAATTAACAACCGATCTAAATTGTATGCATAAAACCAACAAGCTTTTCATCATTTCATTCAGTATTTAAACACTTTTTATACACTCTGCCCCCTCACCCGTTTAGGTTGTGCATGGTGCATAGGTTTAGGGTTCATTTTCCACATTTTTATTGTATGAAAAGCAATAAAAACTCACTAAAACATAGAGGTAGGACTGAACTGAGGCTAAACCTCATACTTCAGACCCCCCATACATCCACAACCATGAATCTTATTTTTCCTTAATTTTTGGCACTCAAAATCTATTTTCCCCTATTTTTTTCTCATTTTTTCTATTTTTCTTGTATTTTTTGCAATATTAAATGGCTGAAAATACAAAATGAGTTGTGGGTTGTGGCCCTTAGGTTCATTTGCAGCAAAATCACAAATTTAGTTGGTGTGTCTTATTATATTTTCCATTTATATCTCGAAAACACTCAATTTTTCCATATTTCACGTGTTTTACGAGTTTTACACTATTAATTTCATCCACAACACTTATGATCTTCTGATTTTCTGATTTCAAACAGTTGGAAGACATTGCAAACAACATTATAATGCATAATCATCCCATGGGAACAAGTATCCATGAAGCAACTTGCATAAAACATCAATTTCCTTTGTAAAAATGAGATTACTGTTCTTTACGGGTTGCGGGTTTTTATTTGTCATATCTCGGGACTAATTTCCAGCAACCATTAATGCTCATGACAGTCCACAATCAGCAATCTTCCTTCCTCTTGCATCACGGAGCAATCCGGTCTTCATTGGACAAGCATCCGTCATCCATTCTTCTTCTTCTTCTTCACCACATGAATCTGCCCTTAGAAGAGAGAGAAGGAGGAGAGAGAAAGACTGAAATCAGAATCTTCATAGAGACCACCATTGGAGGAGCGAAGCACGGCGAAATGATTGGCATCCAGGAGGGAAGCAAGGGTAATGATCAGTGGTGTGGGTTGTTTGCAGGCTGGAGGTTGAGCATCTCCCATGATGGCACAAAAATCGGGCGCATTCTGCTCACGTTTTCCTCTTCTCTCTCATCCCACGATTTGTCATGTGGCATAAAATGCTTCTTGGCCCCAAAGGTCACTACCCACTCTTGGCTAAAACAAGTCCACCTCTTCAAATCTTGCCCATTTGTTGGCCATTTTCCCGTCCGGACTCCGAATCGAACTCTAAAAAATCCTGGGCGTTCGGCTTGGCATCCCACATTGGCCAGTAACTCTTATCAAGCTGCACGATAGTCTGAAAAATTATGAAAAATTAACAAGTGTCACTCGGGCGCCTTTAAAGCACTTTGGCGCTTAAAATCGTCCTAGATCGAGCCGCCGCCTTCGACGTTGAATATTTTTCCCTTGATATTCATAATTTTTAGCTATTTTTAAGCACTTCTCGACACCAAAATTCTGCTCTCACTTTCGTCTTCTCCATGGTTGATGATGCTGGAAGATATCTCTTTTATTTCTCTATCTCTATTCCTTTTTCAGCTTCGAAGACAAGCTACAACTAGTTCTCAGAAAAAGAAGGCACCTGGTCTGTTATCCTTGCATCTTTGTGTCATCACCTTTTAAAGGGACAAAGGAGAGGTGAATCTCTGAATTTTGAATAAAGTAAATGTCTTTACATCCAAGTTAAATTTTCTTCTGCTCAGCTCTAGCAATCAGTTACATTGATACCACCAAGGTAAGTTCAGTTATGTCGCGGTACTCCTATATAGGAGCTGGCTTTCTTTGAATTCCCCATTCTGCGAGCGACTGAGTTGCAACCCCATCTCTTCAACTCATGGACATAGATGGAGCACTCACCACGGCTTTCCAGATACAGCCAATCGAGAGACAGAGTAGTGGTGAACTCTATGCGAGAAAGATGGTGAGTCATGGGGCCAAAATCCCTCTGGGATTAAAGCGTAAATCTCTGTGACGAGTGCTTGTCACAGGGGGCGCAGAAGTTGTCTTTTGTGCATCCAAGCCTCAAGGGTCTGTTGTTGAGCAACAAAGAGAAGATAGGCCACCATCCACCTTCTTTGACTGCAGACAAAGATCCAGGCTCTTCCACGACATCATCTTCTCTCGAATAACACACTGAATCCTTCAAGTTTATGGCCCTTATAGCAAGATGAACATCCACAATAAAATACATTGTATCCATGGGCTCCTCTGAATCATGTCCATCTCTCCAAATCTTTGCTTCCCCATATGTCGCCTTCTGATGAAGTGATCACAATGAGCACGCTGATGTGATCGCTAAAGAACACAGTAATCAAGGCTTGTGCTCTTACTATTTTGTATGAGCATGATCCAAGATGGTTAGTGGACTGCAATTGTCATATACAAATGAGGCATGAATCGTGGAACGAATTGAGTACAGTTTGACAGCCTTCAATTCCCAACAGCTACGTTCATCGCGGCATTGAAGTGATGCTTCTTCCCAGAGTGAAAGCTCTCTTAACACACTCCATGCCTTCATATTACAGCCGTCACATTGAAAGCAGCATCATAATTTACTGAAGAAACACATGCTTTAAGATTTTCATGAGCTTTGAGATTTCTCCTGTTGTTTAGCTTGTAGCAGCATCCAATTCGCGTATCCTTCTGTCCGCTTCAAGCTTTGTCCTGTCAGTTGCCTTCGTTTTTTATTTGTTACATGTGTATCTATGATAGGCCTTAGAGAGTCCCCCCCCCCCCCACCCCCCCAAGATGACTTTTTAAAAAATTTTGAGTGTATCCTCTTTTTCTAGATCCATGGAGCTGCTAATTAAATCCAGAGTAATCGCTGGAAAAGCTCTTTTTTTAATAAAAAACTTATGTTTAAGCTCTGTCTCTCTGATAATTTGTACATTAGAAGGCTAGATTCTTTGTGCCACAACTTTGACACAAAATTGAGGCAGTAGAGATAGAACAACAATCAAAATAATATCATACTAGTAACTGAATGAAGTTACCATCTTATACACGACCCCGTAGTGTGAAAGAAAAGACTCTTGTGTCACAAAATCAAGAATCAAAAGGCAGTAAAAAGTAGCCAATATTGAGCCCCAGATAACTAAATGTGTGATCCATGTCCACTGTTGAATATCCATTGCAAGATGTAAGCTCACTAATATAACCACTGAGATTTTCCACAAGATGCCCATGCTCCAGATGTCAACTGTGCTTATTTGATAAGTAAAGAAAGGGACATAGAAGAGTACTAAACTCTGCCACAAAGTATCCATCATGGTGACCCAAAAGAGCAAATTGTTGTAATTTTCATCTCTTTGACCAGCTCCATAGAGAGGAGGATATTTCAGCAATACTTTGTGATCAATGTCCTTGTCCATGATTCCAACCACAACAGTAGGAACATATATATAGATCAAAGAATAGAACATCAGGTTCTAATGAAAAATTGCAGATGAGGGAGAAAATGTTGTTTGTAAGATGTACTAGAAAAGCATCATGACAAACACAGCATTGCGATAGAAATTATACAACACCATGTAGGACAATCTTTGGTAATTCCAATGTCCATGCACTAATAGGCGCTTTCTCAAGAATCTGAACTGTCCCATAGAAAAGTCTGAAGACATAATTGCTTGCCTTCCCTCTTTGCCGCTTTTTCGCATGATATACAAGCATGCATTCACACACACACACATAGATAAATGCACATAGATAATATTATTTACAATGAAACGAAGTCCTAGCACACACATTGGTTTGAGACTATAAGTGAAAACACACTTACGGAAAAACTAGGGTTCATATACACACAAACATGTAAGCCACATGCAGGACAAAATGCAAACACAATGACTAAGTATGCACAAAGTAACGAATGTCACACACACAAACTTTTTGGTGGATTCCATACCTCGGATGCGCAGCAGCACGACATCCACCCCCTCTGATCCTGCGCATCCTCTGGATGGGCCAACTACCCATGATCATTGTTATCAAGATCCACGAACAGATCAATCTCTTTGTTGTCTGTTTCTAATATATCAGCAAGGTTATCTGTCATATCATATGTCTCTTCTACTGGAGTTTCTTCTCGTTGCTCTTCTCTTGCAAATTCTTCCAATGCATAATCCTCATCTCTTTTCTTGAAAATCTTGATTCTTTTTCCTACAATGGGCACTCTAAGCATTGTCCCATCCAATTCTGTCAGCTCATATGTTGATTGTCAAAGACATGTCTGCCCAAACCATCTTTTCACCATCTTTCGAAGTGCAGTATACTGATTTTCAAGATTGCTATCAAAGACTAATACCCAGTCTCCCTCTTCTATTGCTCTAGGCCGCAAGTGATGCCTGCTATCAAACTTGTCCTTATTTCTAAGTCTAGTAACCTTCAACCTGTCAATAGCTAGTTGAATATCCTTCGGTCTTCTCTCCAACTGCCGGATCTGAAGAGCTAAGGGCTCCTCTCTTGTCAAATCCTCTTGCCAAGGTAAAACTAACCAAGTCAAAGCACAAGTCTCAGTTGGCATAACCGGTTTCTGACCATACATCAACTCTGCGGGCATATATCCTATGGTAACACTGTGAGTCATACGATCAGCCCACAAAGCAAATGGTAGAAGTATCGGCCATTCTCCAATCTATCCTCTGCATGCTTTGGCTAATGCTTTCACTATCGGCGAATGCCCTCTTTCACTCTTTCCATTTTCCTCTGGATTGTATGCTGTGGTTAGAGCCAACTTGTTTCCTAGTTGAGAGAAAAACTCCCTGGCTTCATCTGCATCTAATTCACTGTGATCTTCAGTGATCTTACCCACACAGCCGTACCTGTAGAAAATTTCTTCGAAT
Source organism: Lygodium microphyllum (assembly GCF_053477565.2). Lineage (NCBI taxonomy): Eukaryota > Viridiplantae > Streptophyta > Polypodiopsida > Schizaeales > Lygodiaceae > Lygodium > Lygodium microphyllum. Next base: position 60,298,562 of record NC_141139.1, on the reverse strand, counting down.
AAGAACTTACACACTGCACTAGTGGTCTTCGTTCTCAAAGGTCTGCCCTCAACATGATTGGTAAGATTCTCTCTAGCCAATACAATATATCTCATCTGCCATAGACCCATCAGCATAGTAACCAAGTCAACTACCCACTTATAATGAATGCATGGCGGATAGGTCGGGTGAAGCTCGTCTCGATGACGCACTACAGAATACATATGACAGTCTCTGCAAGTCTCTACAAAGCGAGAAACATCTCTTACATGCCTTTCCACCAATATTTCTCATTGATTTTCTCATAAGTAGCTCACACTCCTCTATGACCAGCCCAAGGTCTCTCATGAAACTCTCTCATCACCTGTAACTGGGTCTCTTTATTGCAGACAACCCGCAAGGGTAATCCACCTCTTTTCTTCGGGTGCTTCCAAAGAAATCCATCCTTGAGAAAATAACCATAGGCTTTTCTTCTGATCTTCTTGAACTCTTCATCTGTCCATTCATCTCTTTTACTTAGTGTACTAAGGTACTTGCCAATCTGCAACCAATCTCCAACATAGAGTTCTTCTATGAAAGCCACAATATCATAGACATGGCAAACATGATCAACCATAGCAGTTGAAATTTCTACATCATCCTCTTCTGCAAGTAGTGCCTCCTCATCATCATATCTAGCTCTAGACAGCATATCTGCAAGTGGAATATCCTTCCGTGCTATGTGTTTAAATTATGGATTTAATGACGATGTATGCGATCCATCTCAGCATCGCTATATCCGGAGTAGAGCAACTCATAATTATATCTATTAATGGCAAGCAATCTGTCTCTATCACAATTGGGGCTCCAATAAAGTACTCCTTATCGCATTTGAGAGCCATAACAATTCCCAGTAATTCCCTCTTGATTTGCGAATACCTCCTCTGTCTCTCATTTAGGACTTTCACCCCAAACCGAATAGCGTACATGTTTCCATCTACATCATCTTGACCCATAGCCCAACCTATGCCAACTGGACTAGTGTCAATTGTCAATACAATAGGCCTTCTACAATTATAATCCGCTTTCTTGAGAGTAGGAGCAATCTACAATAACTTCTTCAATTTCCTCATGGCTCTAGTGTGGCTCTCATCCCAATAAAATTTCTACCCCTTTCGAAGCAGTTGATATAAACAATCTGCTATGTGTGCAAAATGGGGTATCCAAATCATGTAAAACACACAAGCTCCAATAAATTTCCGTACCTCTGAAGTGGTAGAACAATACTCCATAATCTTTCCTATAGCATCCACCTTCGCAGGTGAAGGTTTCCTGCCATAATACCCACACATATGTCCAACAATGATGACCTCATTTACTCCAAAAACAGATTTCTGCCCTAATAGTGTCAAGTTCACTTCTTTTAACCTGGCCAAAATCTTTTCACAAGCTGCAATATGATCAGCCACAAAGTATCTGCATCCTTGTTCATTTAGACTCTCATTTTTCTCTTCTTCTGCACACCCCTTAATGGGCACATCATCCAAGAAAGGCATGGTAAGTTGAGATATGTACTCATGAAGGACCTTATGCATGGCATTCATCATATGTGCAACAGAATTAGTGGCACCTTGAGTCAAGGTACACATCCTGACAAGCCCAATAGGAGTTCTCATAGTGGTTAGGTCCCTGCTTTCCAAGGCCAGCTGAAACTGATCATATCCTGAATAGAAGTCACCTAAAGAATAGATGGCACGTCTAGCAAATGCTTCTGCAAACTCATCCACAACTGGACCTATACCAACATTCCTGATAGTAACTCTATTTACTGGCTGCATGTCCTATATAAATCGAAGAGTACCATTCTTCTTTAGAACCGTAAACCACCTATTTGAGTATGGTGCAGATGACGATTCCCATCCTGATTTTCTCATGACCTAGGCATTGGAATAGGTTGGAGGTTCCATGGAATATGAGGAATAGTAAAGATCACTATAGGGGCAACAATATTCGGATTCACACATCCAATCTCATGCGAGAAGAAAGCAAACCCCCTTCCATGTCGCTCAAGCATATCCTAAAAGCACTGCTTCTCTGAGGGTAGCAAGAAATCACCATTTCCAAGTTTTAATTCAGCAAGAGTCTCTGTTGAAAATTTATGGCCTCTATGCTCTGGGTTCCTCAAAATTGGCTGCTTGGTAGCCCTCTCTATTTGTTGTTCACTGTCAGGTGGAAGCGGTCCAGCTATCGGCTTCACCTTCTTATCCACAGTCTTGTATTTCATGTCAACCCTAGCTTCATTATGATCCTTTGCACTACTCAAATCTTGCTGTAAATCAGTAATTCTGCCCACTGGTGGTGGCTGAATATCCTCAGCCCTCTGCTCTATGGACTGCATAGGAACAACCCTAAACTCTGGATGCTGAAATATTTCAGCATAGTAAACTCTGTTGGCTGAAATTTTTCAGCCCTCTGTGTCTCTGTAGACTGATCATAATCAACCGGAAACTCTATTTGCTGAATTTCTTCAGCTCTCAATACTTTTTGCTGAGTCACCTCAGCCTCTGACTCTATCTGTGACACAAAATCTGAAATTTCATGAAACATGTCTAGGGATTGTACTGATACATTACTGAGACAACTTTGCATATCAGCTTTCAGCATATTTTCCATCTCTGTCATCGTATCTACACAAACCATACTATCATACATCCCATCTATATGCTCATCATCCTCTAAAATTCCTGCATTTTTTAAATATTTCTCCTTCCTGCATATGTACTGCCTGGCAGCTCTAGGCAACTTAGAAATCTTCTGATAACTCATCGAACTGTTTGCTGAAATTCCAACAAAATTGGAGGAGAAAATATTACTTCCAGGAGGCGAGAACTCCAATCTCCTTTGCTCTGTACCATCGTCGTCTCGCGGAACAGTGGTACCTAATGAAAACTCAAATCCCTTACAGTGGGCAAAGGTGCATCTCAAAGAGTATCCCTGTTTCTAGCATGATTTACACACACAGTCATAAACTGGACTGCTCTCATACCATCTTTACTGCGAATCCGTGCATAAGCAGATCCGTCATCCATTACTTTTGTCTCCATGCGCATCTCTGTGATGAATGGCTGTCCTAGGATTATGGGGTAAGAGCATGAATCCTGCACAAAGAAATGGAAATCCTCCTCTACATCTCCAATAGAAATTGTGACACTGGGACAGGCAGCATACAAATCACCTGCAGTGTTGTTGGCGGCTCTCATACGCCACCCATGCTCTACATCCATAGGCCATCTATTACTTTCATAAACTCCACAAACTATGAGATTAATCTCTGAACCATGATCCACCAAAGCAACATAAGGCACCTGATTCTCTCCAATTTTTACCATTGCTTCTGTAGTTGCCCTAGCCCAATGACTTCACAAAAAGTGACTGCGCGGTACCAAGATAGGCTCATCAGTTTCAGCATAATGCATAGGCTGAACTCTCTTCTCTGTCTATGAAAAAACAAGAGCATTCTCGACCATAACCTCATCCTCATCCTCATCCAACTCCCCAATCAAAACTCCCTGTGTATCAGTAGTAGGCAATGTATGTCTTTTTCTCTTCAAAACTTCTTGGAACTAATCTTGAAACTCTCTTTTCGAGATGCCCAAAACCTAAAAGTCACCTCACTGCCAAGTATCTTATCATTAAAGATTTTCTTCATGTCCATAGATGTCTCAATATCGGACATTAATCTAAATCTTGGCTGCTTTCTCTGTCTAGGTTTCTGCCTCTTTTCTTTCTTTTGAGCATCCTTCATTTGTCGTTCTGACCCTGGTCTCGAAGACGGCCCTATAGTAGGTGGAGTAACAAACTCACCCCCTCTATTCTTTTTAGCTGCATTTGGATTCTCTTCATCTCTCTTACGCTTCTCCTCAACAAGTACATCTACTCCCTGAGACTTAGCCAAGTAGGCATAAATAGTGTACTTGTCAACAGGTGAATCCCAACCTATCTCAAATCTAATGCTAGAACCTGCACTAGTCGAAACAGTCTGCTAGATTTTCCCCTTGTTTGCTGTCTCTATAGCATAGGTCCATAATGCCGACTGAATCTCTGAACCTTTCTCAATCTGGAATCCATATGCAGAGGCATCTCCTCTAGCTGTCACATAAGAAGTATGCGCAACCATGTCATCTACTAATTTCTTCATTCAGCCTTTCCCAAAATTGGTAGCAAGCGGAGCTCCTGTTTCAGTCAACCAGATCTTGGCATCTTCTCCCCAAAATACCAAATTCTTCCTCCTTGCATCTTGAAAAGATTCGCAATCCTTGCAATGCTGATGGTCCGTACTATCACACCAAATACATCTTCGATCTCTCCTAGGTGCACTAGGAGCACTCCTAGTAGTTGCGCTAGGAGCACTAGAAGAAATAGTAGGCGCGGTCGAGGAAAATTGCTCTTTTAATTTTCCCACCAATTCTTCTCTAACTGAATCTAGTCTCAAATCCGTTATACCTTTGATTATGTCATCAAGAGACGAAGAAACCAAAGGAGCGGATGATTTTGGAGCAGAAGGAGCCGGCATCGGTCTTGGAACAAGAGGAACATGAGGATTAGAAACAATAGGCACTGGCATAGGCCAAGTAACTGGCTGATGAAGAGAAGAAATGACAGGGATAGAAGTAGACATAGGAGCAGAAGACGACATCGGTGTCATAGATCCATTCTCTAGGTGGGTCTTCCATATCTGCCTCTTGGTCAAAGTCGAGACAACATCCTGGGCGTCTTGCCAATCTGTTTTAAGACCCATAGGCTTCGTGCGATCCTCAAGAAGCTCTCCTAATTCTTCCTAAAGAGGAGGACCTGCAGCTTGCAAGAAAAGCTCAACTTTCTCAATATCCAATGCTCTTTGTTCAATGGAATCAAGCTGACTATAGCTCTCTTCAAATTCTCGTATCAATTCTAAAGTAGCTAGACCTTTGTTTGGCATGTAGGCCCACTCTCGGAATGACCGCCGTGTAGCCATCCCAAAGTCCTCAAGAAAATACTCCTCTTTCAAGGCCTTCTTAAAATCTTGTCAATGCAAAATTTGAAGGAAAAGATCAGTCACTTTTACCCTCAAGGCGGGTGTGACAAGGCGAAGAAAATATTTACTCATAAGTCCTATCGGTACTCCAAAAAATCCCATCTTAATCTCATACGTCTTCAAATAAGCCGATACATTACGACCATCAAATAGCTTCTTTTCATTTTCGACTGCTTCAATTACCTTAGTCGCATTGATTGCATTTTCTTGCTCCGAATATAGTTGCCTTTGCTGAGACAACTGTTGTTGATGTAACTGCTGCTACTGTTGCATATACAATTGTGTCTACTGATTTTGAAGTTCCATATACATAGACATGTTCTACAAAATATTCTTTAAATCATCCGTAGAAGTACTTGAAGCAGAAGTCGATGATGGAGTCGAAGTAGAAGACAAAGTACGAATCGTAGAAGGGGCTGAAATTGATGCTGAAGTATCTCCCATCCTAATTTTTTTTTAAATGCGACGCTTTCACATCGGGTTCACCAAAGATGTCGAAGGGTTTTCAAAAACAAAGTCGCAACCACAAAGGTCCTTGAGAAATTACAAGACGGAAGATCAAGCGAAGCAAATAATTAAGACGAATATGATGCCAAGTAACAATTGTATTACTGCCAAGATGTTTACAAAATACAAGATGAAGTCAAATCTGAACAGCCCACTGGTTTTAGGCCACCCGATCTCAAGTAGAAAATTCAACTCTCATGCTCATATCTCAAGCTCAAGAATTACTCTAAATGCCCAGGGGGGAAGACCTTTCTCCAAGTTCCATGCCAATTTCTCTATACACAGTAGATAACAGTGTTTCATCAGCCTTTTCCATGATGGCAACAAGATTGATCAGAAATGCTAAAATTCTTAGGTTCTATAAAACTTTCGTCTTCTCCATGTTTGATGATGCTGGAAGATATCTCTTCTATTTCTCTAGCTCTATTCCTTTTTCAGCTTCAAAGACAAGCTGCAACTAGTTCTCAGAAAAAGAAGGCACCTGGTATGTTGTCCTTGCATCTTTGTGTCATCATCTTTTAAAGGGACAAATGAGAGGTGAATCTCTGAATTGTGAATAAAGTAAATGTCTTTCTATCCAAGTTAAAGTTTCTTCTAAAGTTTCTTCTAAAGGGTGAAAGAACAAGTGAGGAGAACAGGTCTATCTAAAGCATCTAGGAGTTGAGAAGATAACCCTTTTGTGTGTAGTTGCATATGATGTGATAGCATTGAGCATGACCATAGGGATTGTGAGGCCTTTAAAGAGGCTCATAGGTAGAATTTGGTTTTCTAGGAAGATGGAAAGATTTACTCTACTGAAACGAGACAACTTATAGCCAAGAACTTTGAGAAATGAGGCATGAAGAAGATCCTTGATGATATTACTATGTAGACTACCTATACCATCGTAGATGCTACATCTTATGGTATGTTGATTGAGAAGAAGCTAGAGGGAAAAAAGATAGAGATTTGGGCCATTGCCTTGCAGAGTGCATGGAAGGATAAGATACCTTAGTTGGAGTTGACTCAAACTATTAGATGATAGATAAGTTGGGATTCTCAAGTCGACACCTACTCAATCTATGCTTACCTTGCAAATAATCATAATACCAAAGTTATTGTGGAAGAAAAGCAAAAAAGGGATGATGCGTTTGCAGGTACTTTGAAGAGACCATCTAGAGGGGATGAGTAATCTACTCATCTTGCTAGACCAAGTCATTAGTAGGATATGGAAGATGCACTCAAGAAAGGGAAGGAGCAAGAGCCTAAACCAAATAAACAACTAGGTTACAAGCTTCTTTTGGATGTTGAGTGTGCAAATAATCTAAAAAGAGTCTTGGAGGAGAGGAGAAACCAACAATAAAGCAAAGTTATACAAGTCTAGTATTTGGTGTACTGTAAGAATTGGATAGCGAGACAAAGGCTTAGAGCCCATTGTTTGAAGATGATTAGAACTCCTATATATCTATTCATGAGATGTAATAATCCTTATACTTGTAATAATACCCTACTATTGTAATAAAAATTGAGCTATTGATATGCTGCATGTTTCTTTTCTCATTCTAGTGCCACTACTCGTGTCTTCCTCTCCTCTAGTTCGGCTAATCCTACCATTCTTTTCTCATCCAATTAGTCCCTTTGCTCTTCTAGTTATTTTAGGAGCTCTTTGAAACCTTGCATTGGACTTGGCATAATTATAGGTAGGGATGTTGATGATTCTTTCATTCTTGGTATCTTTGGTGCTTTCTACCCAGACTTTGCATATGTAACTCTTGACCTTTTGGTGCCTATGGCTGGCTGTGGCTTCTTGTGATCTTATCTAAGATAGTATACTTGTGTAGTGACACTACAAGGTAAAAAAGATATAATGATGCTTAATTATGAATCATTTTATTGGTGTCGCTATAAGTGGTGCTATAAGCATTGCTATATAGCAATGTTAAGAGCAATGATTATAGGGATACTAATAGGAATGATTATAGCGATTCTATTCTATGGCAAAAAAATTTGAAACATTCGTTGAAAAAACCCCACAAATATTCTTACTCATAGAGAAGGGGAGGGAGAGAATGAGGAGAAGAGAGAGAGAGAGAGAGAGAGAGAGAGAGAGAGAGAGAGAGAGAGAGAGAGAGAGAGAGAGAGAGAGAGAGAGAGAGAGAGAGAGAGAGAGAGAGAGAGAGAGAGAGAGACAGGGAGAGAGAGGGAGGGAGGGAGGGAGAGAGGGACAAAGATCTTAGACAAGGAGCTTGAAAATAAGGCCAAGGGCAGTGCAAAGGAAATTAGAAGGAACAAGGAGAAGAAGAAGGCCACAAAAAAGAGCTTTAAGATAGCAAATATACAAGTTCAAGTCTCAAGGTAAAACTTTTCCTCATTTTCTCCCTTTTTCCTTTGTACATTGTTGTTTATATGAGAAAGAGAGAGAGTGTGTGTGTTTGTGTGTGTGTGTGTGATGGAGAGAGAGAGAGTGTGTGTGTGTGTAAGAAAGGGGTGTGAAGAGAGAGAGAGGGCGGCCAAGAGAGAGAGAGAGAGAGAGAGAGAGAGGGAGAGGGAGAGGGAGAGGGAGAGGGAGAGGGAGAGGGAGAGGGAGAGGGGGAGGGGGAGGGGGAGGGGGAGGGGGAGGGAGCACACACTCTCTCAATTACTCCCTCCCTCCCTCTCTCTCTTACCCTATCTCTCCATATCTCTCTCTCTCTCTCTCTATCCCTCCCTCCCTCTCTCTCTCTTTCCATCTCTCTCTCTTCTTCTCTTGCTTTCCAAGGAGAGAGAAAGAAAGAGAGGAAGAAAGAAAGAGAGAGGGAGGGAGAGAAAGAGGGAGTGAGTGAGTGAAAGATGTATATTCTTCTCTTTCTCTCCTATATCTTCTCTTGTAGCAACTCTTATGCATTTACATATTTCTATGGTTAAACCACATGTTTCTTTGGGTCCTCTTGCCAAGTATGAGGGCTTGGATGAGATATTAAAAAATATGAGGGAGCTATAACTGAAGATGTCAAGGGTAAAAGAACAAGTGAAGATTGCAGGTCCATCTACAACACTCAAGAGTTTGGAAAGAGAACCCTTTTGCGCATAGATGCAGATGATGCGATAGCATCAAACATGACCGTAGAGATTGCGAGGCCTTTAAAGATGCTCATATGTAGAATTTGGTTTTTTGATAGGATGGGAAGATTTAGTCTACTAAAATGAGACAACCTATAACCACAAACTTTGAGAAAGGAGGCATGAAGACCCTTGACAATATGATTGTATGGACTACCTATACCATTGTAGATGTTGCATCTTATAGTTTATAGATTGAGACGAATCCAAAAGGTAAAAAGACATAGCTTTGGACCTTTGACTTGCAAAGTGCACAGAAGGATAAGATACCTTAGTGGGGCATTGTCTAGCATAGCTTAAACTATTTGATCATAGAAAGGTTGGTGGGATACTCTAGTCGACACCTACTCAGTTTATGCTTATCTAGCAAAGACTCATAATATTGAAGTAATTGTGGAAGAAATAAAAAAAGGGATGATGCTTGTGCAGGTTCTTTGGAGAGACTAGCTAGAGGGGGTGAGCAATCTGCTCCTCTTGCAAGATTGTGCCTTGAGCAAGATATGGAGGATGCTAGAAGAAAGGGAAGAAGTAGGAGCCTAAACCCAAGAAACACTTGGGTTACAAGATTCTTTTGAATATTGTCCACAACTACGATGAAAGGAGTTTTGGAAGAGAGTATTTTGAAAACTAAGGTGGCATTTACTTTAGGCAAGCTCTTAGGTATCACTAAGATAGAATTCCAAGAAGAGATTATTGAAATCATCAAGAGGAAGAGGAAAGTGATTGAGACTATAAAAGAGCCTATCATGTAGGATATAGAGATTGAGGATATATATGAGAACAATAATGAGGATGCTCTTGTTGACCATGTTGCAAATATTAGGCTATGCAATAATCAAGATTAAAAAAATAACAAAAATACTATTATTTCAAACCTTAACACCAAGAATGGTAGAAATAGATGATACAATAATTGAGCTACATCTAGCTATCAATCTAAATCCAAAGAAGATAGTGAGAAAATTTATAAAATCTTGGCAACCATAACCTCCAGAATCCCCCCCATCACATGCGCTATACCTCATGTTGAAGGTAGTTGTATTTTTTATGTGAGTTGCCTATTAATGTAGAGTACATGTATCAAATGTGGGAAACCAGTGATACTGCTATAGAATTATATGAAACCTACTTGAATGTGAAGATATACATAGGGGATGTCTAGGAAAATCATCACTTTTTTGTTCAGGACTCATACTTGTATCTTGTGGTTTTAGGATAGCCCTATATTACTACAACACAGATGGATACTAAGATAATGGATTTTCTTATGCATGGGTCTAAAACAAGATTGGAAAAAGGGCTATCAAATTCATTGAAGTGGGCGAAACATCCATGGAATACAAATACATCATGGGGCTTTGCATTTACCTACTACATATCAAGATTCCCACCAGGTACCACACATTTAGGAAGTTGGTGATGGTACGGGAGGATAAAATCTCTCACTCCCTCACAATGGTCTTTTATTTTAGGATTCATTGGTATTTCAATGGAGAGTTCAGTTTGTTTTCACAAAGTTTCAAAGTTTTCAAGAGCTACCATGCAATATGTATGAAAAAAGAGGAAGATTTGCAAGATGACGATTGCATTGATCGGATGTATAAAGGGCTATCTTGTTCAAACAATACTACAGAGATGAATGAATTATTGAATTCTAAGAGGTAGATTGGTTTCAATGGTGTGCAGGTTCATTCTCTTGACATGTATCACAAAATTTTTTCAAATTTTATGTAGAAAAATGAATTGATGGTTGAGTTTTTTTAGCACAAAGAGTAGTCTATTAATGTATTGTAGCAAACATAGTAGATGGCTGAATTCTTTCAGCTACTAAGGGAAGATTTATGTCAACCAAGAAAGTTATGGGCTGATGTATTTTAGTTCAAAGAGGTGAGGGCTGATTTATTTCAGCCAAGAGTGATACGAAGGGCTAATTTGTTTCAACCAAGACAAAATAGGGTTGTTTCCATGTAGTCAACAATACAAGGGTCTCATTTATTTTAGCTATGAGAGAAGAGAGTTGTTCTTATGTAATCTAGAGTGTAGAGTGCTAATTTATTTAAGTAAAGAGAGTTATGTGTTGTTCGTCTATGTGTTTACCAAAGTAAGGAAATGAAGCCAGAGTGCAGAGTAAACATAAGATAGTTGATAAGAAAGTGAAGTCGGTTACCAGACAGCTACCTCCTACTAGAAAGACAGTTATGTGCTATTGATTTGTAGCAAGAGTTGGTTTTGCCAAAGAAAGGGAATGAAGCCAAAGTGTAGAGTAAATACAAGATAGTTGAAAGAAAGTGAAGTTGGTTGCTGGACCACTACTTCTTGGTATGATAGCAAGAGACTTATGTGCTATTCATTTGTAGCAAGAGTTTTTTTTGCCAGAGAAAGAGAATGAAGCTAAAGTGAAGAGTAAATACAAGATAGTTGAATTCACAATACTATTCTAGAGCTTAGATCCCACTTGTAAAAGTTGATCAAGTTGTTAATGAGAATATTAGAATGGGAATTCTTGAGCCATCTTCTCTACCTTATTCCAATCAATGGTTTATTGTACCTAAGAAGAATGGAGTGCTCAAATTCATACAGAACATGCAACCAATAAATAGACAAAACTTCTAGAATATTGGAGTAGGGCTATTTGTAGACAAGTTTGATGAGGCTTTTTTAGGTCATGTTGTTTATTATCTAGGAGATCTCTACTCAAGGTATGACTAGTTTCAACTAGCATTGGGGAACAGAGATTTTATGATGATGATGATGACTTCTTTCGGTCTTGTCAGGATGTGCACTTTACCTCAAGGGGCTACAAATTCTATAGTTCATATGATCAATGCCATGAATAAGATCCTTAGAGATTTCATCCCTTAGTTTAATATGTCATTGCTAGATGATGTGCCAATTAAGGGATGCAGAGAAGAAGAGAGAGATAAGACATTGTATGATTAAGGTTTTAGTTACTTTGTTGTAACACACATTGCAGATTGAGAGAGAATATGATCTAGGTTAATGGAGGTTAGTTTGACTTTGTTAGGATAGAAGTATATTCTTGTTGCAAGTGACATTATTATTTTGAGATATATGTGTAGCTCGTATGGTAGAAAGCCTTCTACTACAAAGGTTCATGCCATCAAGAAGATAGCTCAAATTTGTAATTTTGTATTAGAGGTTCAAAGATTCCTTAGATTTTGTGTTTTTTATATGATCTCGATTCTACATTTTGTGCAATGAGAGAAGAGGGTTGTTCTTATGTAATCTAAAGTATAGAGTGCTAATTTATTTAAGTAAAGAGAGTTATGTGTTGTTCGCTATAGTAAGTTTTGTTTCTACCAAAGAAAGGAAATGAAGCCAGAGTGCAGATTAAACACAAGATAGTTGATAAGAAAGTGAAGTCAGTTACCGGACAACTACTTCCTACTAGAAAGAGAGTTATGTGCTATTGATTTGTAGCAAGAGTTGGTTTTGCCAAAGAAAGGGAATGAAGCCAAAGTGTAGAGTAAATACAAGATAGTAGAAAGATAGTGAAGTTGGTTGTTGGATCACCACCTCTTGATAGAAAGAGAGTTATGTGCTATTCATTTATAGCAAGAGTTTTTTTTTTGCCAGAGAAAGAGAATGAAGCTAAAGTGAAGAGTAAATACAAGATAGTTGATAAGAAAGTGAAGTTGGCTGCTACACTACTACCTCCTAACAATGATGAGGAGATGAAGAGGACTGCAAGATAGCCAAATCTTAGGAATCTAGAGTATATTGGGCATAATTTACTATAGAGATATTGAGAGAGTTGAAGATTGGGAATCAAAAGTTCATACTTTTGATAGAGCAAAGGAGGTTTGAAGAGATGTTGATGAGACATAGATAGGATTGTACCTTCTCTTCACATGAGATTGGGTGTGTAGAATTAGGAAGTCTAGCACCTATGGTGATTTTTACCATTCCTCATATACCTTGGAATTCACAATACTATTCTAGATCTTAGAGCCCACCTGTAAAAGTTGATCAAGTTGTTAATGAGAATATTAGAATGGGAATTCTTGGCCATCTTCTCTACCTTATTCCAATCAAAGGTTTATTGTACCTAAGAAGAATGGAGCACTCAAATTCATACTGAACATGCAACCAATAAATAGACTAACCTTCTAGAATGTTGGAGTATTGTGGACAAGTTTGATGAGGCTTTTGTAGGACATGCTACCTATTATCTAGGAGATCTCTTCTCAGGGTATGACTAGTTTCAACTAGCATTGGGGAGTAGAGATTTTATGATGATGATGATGACTTCTTTCGGTCTTGTCAGGATGTGCACTTTACCTCAAGGGGCTACAAATTCTATAGTTCAAATGATCAATGCCAAGAATAAGATCCTTAGAGATTTCATCCCTTAGTTTAATATGTCATTGCTAGATGATGTGCCAATTAAGGGATGCATAGAAGAAGAGAGAGATAAGACATTGGATGATTAAGGTTTTAGTTACTTTGTTCTAACACACATTGCAGAATGAGAGAGAATATGATCTAGGTTAATGGAGGTTAGTCTGACTTTGTTAGGATAGAAGTATATTCTTGTTGCAAGTGACATTCTTATTCTGAGATATATGTGTAGCTCATATGGTAGAAAGCCTTCTACTACAAAGGTTCATGCCATCAAGAAGATAGCTCAAATTTGTACTTTTGTATTAGAGGTTCAAAGATTCCTTAGATCTTGTGTTTTCTATATGATCTTGATTCCACATTTTGTGCATATTGTAGATGATTTATATCAACTTTTGAGAAAAGAGCAACGTTTCTTCTAGGAAAAGAGGCATACTGTGGTAGTGCAAAAATTGAAGAAGTTTTTATATCTAACTCCAACTCTTAGAGAGGCAAATGACACATGTGGGAGGCTTATAGTTGACCAAAATGGACACTAGTACCATTGGGATTGGCTATGCTATTGGTTAGGATGATGAAGAAGAGAATAGGTATGCTCTAAGATTTTTGGAAAAAGCCTTGAATGAGAGACAAAGGAGGTGCCCACAAATTAAGAGTGAGCTTTGGGGAGTTGTGATTGCTCTCAAGTGTGACAATAAATAGTTTATTGATGCTTCTGTTGTGGTTGAGAATGTTTGTCTACTTTTTTGGGGATGATTACTAGTTGCTCCATACTTGACATTGCTATGGATAACCTACATTAAGTCCATGAACCCTGAATTTAAGCACATTGCAAGTAAAGAAAATCCAATTTTAGATATGCTTTCAAGCGCTTGCTTTGATGATGAGGAGTCTCTTCTTATTGATGACCATGACATTCAGATTCCAACCTTACATAGATTGCTTTTGTCATGTTTCAACTATTGAGAGCTTTGATGAGGCTATGTATAAAAGGAAATGACTAAAAATTGACTAGTATTTGAGTACTTTCATTGGACAAGTTGATTGGAGTAGTGTTGTGTTTAAAAGGATTAGAGGAAAAGTCTATGGATACTTCTTGAGAGAAGGATAGCTATGGAAACACCTAAGGAAAAGAGGAGGGTTGATATTGAGAGTAATCTATGAAAATACTACACAAATTGGAGGTGATAAAAGAATTCCATGAGAGCTTGTGAGTAGGACACAGAGGAGTATATGCTTTAAATGAGAAAATCGAGCACTATTGGTGGAAAGAGATGTATAAGGACAAATTTCACTTTGTAGAGTCATGCCGGGATTGCCATTTGTACTTTTCTCGATGTAGGGAGGAACTACTGCATCTCACCTACCCACTATATATACACTATAAATGGATGATCTAATCACTAAACTAGTTGGTCTTTGGTAGATAAGATACATTATTCTATCTAGAGAAGACCTAACCAGCTAGAATGTCTAGCCACCCTAGAAGACTCTTGGAGAAGATTTGATCACAAAGTCTATGATATAAAGACTCTACTCTTGTGAAGATGCATATGAATCCAAATGCAAACTCCCATCCAATTGTATGTGTGAAAGCATTGACAACCATTGCTCCATTGTTTAATTGAAGATCTAGAAAACATCATGAAGATAAAAGAAGCTTGAAAAATATAGTGACCAAATGATGCATGAGTTGAAAAACTTGTATGAAATAAAGAAGTTAAGATACTCAAGATATATAGTTGTATTCAATACGTGATATCAAATATGAAGATAACATAAAAGGGATCTAAAGCATTATTATGGAGGATGACGAATAACAAAGTAGTGACATCAAATCATAAGATATGTTTTTTCGAAAAAAAAAACTTTGTATACTTTCTTGTGATCTTAATGAGTATTAAGTATGTTTTCAATCCTATTTATTGTAAGATATGATATAGAATTAAAGTATCACAATGCTTTTCACTTTGAGAAAAAAAGATATTAATAAAGAGGGAATAAATGTAATGTTTCACTTTTCTCTTTCTCCATTTATGATAATTAAATATTTAAATGATTATAATTTTTTATATATATCTCAATATTAAAAGATATAAGCATATTTTGTGGAAAGAGACATGCAAAGAGTAAGTTAACTTATAAGCTTGCCGTAAAGAGTGAGTTAAATTTAAAGGTTTATTCTAGGAAAAAACTTGATTTAAATTTAAAAATAGTGATTCTAATTTTAAAACTGTCATAATTTTAATTCAAAATACTTTTCCAAAATAGGCCTATGTTAGAGACATTGTTTTTCTAAATGATCTAACTTTGACTCTTCAAGTATGGAAATTTGAGTTTAGAGTGCAAAGTTATGGAGATTTTTGGTTACTGTCTTGAATCTATTTTGAAAAGAGAGATACATATACATGATCTACATGTTTTCTTACATGAAAAGATATGGTGATCATTAGATTAAGATTGGGATTGAGATTGTGAATGAGATTGAGAGGGAGATTATGAATGTGATTGATTTCGTTTATGTACATGAATACAACTCCAAGGTGGTCAACTGGATCAAACTCTACCTCAAAGTGCATGTTCCAAGTTTGAGCTCTTTCAAGGATTATTTTTTTCTTTTATCAACATCTATTCTCTTCAAAGGGAAGATTCTTGATCTATGTTGAATCATGTTGTTAAGTACTTTCGTATCTCTTTACTATAAGACCTATGAGTAATATATTACTTGAGATTGCATATCAAATGCAAATCTATGATGTCAAGATGGATAAGTCATGCTCAAGGCTCCAAATTTACTTTCTCGTTTATATTTATTCATGACTTTCTATTCTCTATATTTTATTTTTCTATATTGATCATGATGCTAGTGATGCAATCATGTTACAAAAAGAGGGAGAGAGAGAGGGTAGGAGAGAGAGACATAGTGAAAGGAAGAGAGAGATGGAGGAAGAGGGAGGAGGGAGATTACGAGAGAGAGAGAGAGAGAGAGAGAGAGAGAGAGAGAGAGAGAGAGAGAGAGAGAGAGGGAAATAGAGAGAGTTTAACACCAGTCTTGTACTTTGCCACAAAAGTGGTTGTAAGTCACTTTAGTGACTCAAGTCCTATTTCATTATATTTGAAATAACATATGCATATGGTATTGAAATTGAGTGGGATTTTACCGGCATTGTAAGATGATAGAGTAAAAGATTTGAAACAAGTTTCAAGTGAAAATTCATTTTCTACAAAAAAAAGAATTTTCAAAAGTATATGAAAATTGGTCAAAATAGCACTCATTAAGGCTATTTAGAGATCTCAAAAAAGTTGACAATTTTTTTGTAATTCCAAATCTCTTAATGGGAATAGACACTATACATATCAAAGTATTTTTTTAGAAACTTTTAGCCTAATAAAAGAAAATTTGTTATGGTTTTGATAAAAAATACTAAAATGTTTTTATCTTTGTGAAATTGGTCTTAAAGATGGACATAAAAATGTACACTTCCTAGCTTGTTTTGAACCTCACTATTTTTTTCAGCTATTGTCTTGTGTTCATCACATTTTTTGAAAACCATTTCTTCTTCATCTTTCTCATTGATGAGAAATGGATTTTTTTGTAGAGGGTCCAAATTGCAACAAAAGTGGCTTTTTTGCTACAAGACTAGTGTTAAGATTTTTCATTCAAAGATATTTGTTTTAATATTTGGTATGGATTTTTCTTAAAAACTATCAAACTTTTAATTATCTTCTTATGTTTTTGCATGTAATTGAAGGGATATATTCTTGTTTATCATATTATAGATGCTATTATGCTTTGTGACATGGTGTCTTACATATTTAGCAAAATATTGCAAGTGAAGATGGAGACACATGATAATGACTAAAACATTGTGCTTATCTCATGTAGAATACTCACATCCTATTGAAGATATCCAAATCCTCATTCAAAACAAGAAGTTCTTGGGGACTGAGGCCCACATGTGCCAATAAGACATGTACATTAGGGTTTGGTAACTTTCCATCCTAAAATATTATATATAAGCCAAAGCTTGGCTTCCTGTAAACTAATCTTCCACAACTTTTCTTGAATCAAGAGAAATATTATTGTGTATATATTTCTATATAAATTGAATTTTCTTTTAAGGTGTACAATTCAGGGTATATTTTCCTTTCTCTTGATATGTAGGCCTCTCTAAAGGAGCTCTAAAGTTGAGGGGTCACAAATTTTTACTCATACTCATTTGTCTTATTGGGCATGTTTTTAGGGTGTGGATACATATTCCCTTCCATTTAGTTGCATGTCAATAAGGATGATTTGGCTTGATATGAAATATTTCCCCATAAGAATAATATGATGGAAGTCCCCTCCAATTTCCCATGCCACCTCCTCTTATTGCAGTCATTTCCTCTTATCCATTCCAATATAGTTGTCCCCCTAACCCTCTTTCCCATGGTCTTTCTCTAATTGCTCATGTACTAATATATGCATTTGTCATTATATGTCCTCTTTTTCTTTCAATGATAGTCCAAGATCTTGCCTAGTTAGAACTTCAAATTTTTTTCTCTATTCACTTCTAGTGTAGCCTCTCTAATCTTTGGTCCTTGTTCATCCTCCTTGAGGCTCTCTAGGAGCTCTCTCTTATTCAATTTCTCAATCTTCCTCTCATTTTCAATAGCTATGGCTATGGCTACTTCAAAGGAGCCATGTTGTTGAATTTCCAATTTTATTTGTAAAATGCTCGACTTTGAGCATGCTTGGGGCCTCTCTAGTTCTCCATTGAGACATTCCATATATCCCAGTGGCTCCGAAAATCTTTTCTAAATATTTCAACAGGTTGTGTCTCTTTCTATAACACATCTCTTCAAAAACACAACAATCTATCATTAAAAATAGAAAAAAGCTTTCAAAATTCTCTTACATATACTCCAACTCCAAACCACCACCTCGAGATGATGTAGAGTGAATACAACACATGCACTATCTCAATAGTCAACTCACTCTCGAGATCAAATCCAATATCTACACACTATTAAACTTCTTAAAAGAAAATAAGTAAATGCTCATTTGACACAAAGCTTTACTAGATCCACATTATTAGTATCATCTTAGCTTTCAAGTCCATTAAAAGGGGACTTTTGAAACAAAAAATCCATTACCAAAGTAAATGCTCCTTTGACACAAAGCTTTACTAGATCCTAATTATTGATATCATCTTAGCTTTCAAGTCCATTAAAAGGGGACTTTTGAAACGAAAAATCCATTACCATTGTATAAGCATCTCGTATGCATCAAAAGAACCATGGGTCTTGAAGATATTTACACCTAAACACAAGGCATGATGTAGATTACAACTGAAAACTCATCATCCTACTAAAGCATGAAAATTTGAACAAACAAAAGAAGCTTCATATGCCCTCATCAAATTCTTATTATTACAACATGAAACAATTAACAAGCTCCCATAAGAAGGTACCATCCACTCATAGCAGCCATCCCATGACACATAAGCCTTAAAGAATCACAAACATAACCTTGAATTTGGAAGACATAAGACTTTAGGATAGAGCTACATGAAGTCTTATGCCTAGAATGTGATATACCTCAGTGTCCTTTTCAACACACACATAGAAAAATTTGGAAGCCATAAGACTTTAGGATAGAGCATCAAGAATCCATAGCATTCTTCAACATCCTTCAAAAACATCATGAGCATAAAATTTTATAGAGTTATACCTAATGAGGTTTTAAAAGTACATGATGTACAATGGACCTTTCTAATGTAAAACCTCTTGCCTGATTTAAAAAATTCAACATGGATGGTACATAGAAGAGGAGGAGATCTTGAACTTAAATTTCTCTCGCTATGTGAACCATTGCATCCCATTTGCACCCGCTTGTTGAAAAACCTTAACCACACAACCGCTCCTCGAAGACAAGAACCACACAACCACCACTTAACAAACACACCCGCTTGTTGAACAATAAAGCATGGAAGAGATTTGATTCTCCTCTGCCTCCTCCATCGTCTTGTCCACTTCATCATCTATTAGGATATATGCCACTTTCTTGAAAGAGATGGCTACCTTGAGCTCAAGAGTTTTTGAATTCCATTGCCAATTGGTATTCAATTTGCCACATTTCAAGCCACAACTGGCCAAGTTATGCAACCTCCCAAGTTGATCTTGCCACTGCTGCTACCCCACTCTCAAACAACTTGATCTCGTTCATTAGTCTTTTTCCATTGATATTGTTTCTCTTCCTAAATACCTCATCAAACTTGTCATGTTGCTATTCTTTGATTTGTCCACCCTCTTCCTACACATTCCACATGCATGTTATTTCCTCTTCTGAGTCTTCTCCCCTCTAGACTTAGCTCCTCCCACTGGACGCTTCTAGAAGGCTTCTTTTTCTTCTACCACATTTTATTTCCTCTTTTCACATGTAGGCATGATGGATACCTCTATGGGCCTTTTGATAAAGTCTTCTCTTAGCACATTTTTACAACACACACACACACACCAATAGAAAATTTTTTTGGGGCACTATCCATAAACATTCAATGGTTTCTTTCATTATTCATACAAATACTATTTGATATACCTAGGCAAAAGTGATTATTTTTTATGTGAATAATGGTTGTATCACCTCTATACTTGCTCCATTTATCATCCTCTGTTAAAGGTATTATAACAACTCTCAAATGTTGTCCCCAATTTCTATGCACCATTTTCACACCCTTGCAACAATTGAATGTCCAATTCAAATTAGAGATGTTATAGGATAACAAATTGAAACTATGAAAAATGTAAGCTACTTGTACATATTGAATTGTCATTATTAAAAAAGCATGTAATAGGCCACCACTCTACCTAGATGAAATTAACTTATATTTATTTCCATCACATGTAGCTTAGGGAATCGCTTGCTTCTTCAAATATAAATGCATCTCGCACACACATACACAAAATGTCCTTGTTGTGCATCAAGCATAATGTGAACACTACATGCATAACTACCTATATGCCTTGCATGATACTTTTGCATATTCACAAATAATGCATGAAATATCATATGTCTCATTGTTGCCTCCTAAAAGGGGATCACTATAGAGGGTAACCTCAGCAAGGCTAGCCTACTCCGTATATGTCGGCTTTCATAAATGGCCTATATTCCTATATGTCAAACTATGCAATAATCTTAAATATTATTGAATAGTGATGTATGGAGCTTTTCATGTATGCTCCATGAAAAAAAGCCCATATTCACATGGTATACCATATGCATGCCCATATAAACATATGCATAAATATGTGTGCCCCATCATAGTTGACCATTTATTGCATGACAAAACCTAGGTGATGTCATGATAATGGTGTATATACAACACACTGATGCATGTATGTCATGTATCCCCTTGAACACATATTAATGTGGCTTCACATGTATAGCAACCTACATGAGTTTACTTGCATGAATACCTTGCATACTCATCAAGAATATTCTACCCTTATGGTAGCATACAGCTTGCCAATGCCCATAGATTTTAAAAGACTATATCACTAAACCATTTTCATCTAAAATACCCCATGCTTAGATAATTTAAAACCTTCACACCCCCCCCATGCAACCCCCTCATGTGAAAACTCAATACTAGCATCATTAAAAACACCTGCCTACATTCTTAGTGTATCCCTTGATGGAAATAATAGTAGTACAAATGGTGATGACATGATGTATGTGAATTTAAGTTTCACAACCCATGTGCTTCCTACAAACCTATAGTCCCAAATGTAAGGATGGTCACACCCGAACACAAGGCCATCTATATGCATTGATACTTCTAACCTATATAAACCACATATTGTTGTTATATACTTTGTTTAGCCTTGCTTAGAATTGTGAGATCCACCAATGAAACATACTTCTAATCTACAACAACAAACGTGAAAAAGTTCATTCATTATGGTCTCTAGTATATAATTTGGTATGGTAGTGGACAGGGATAGCAACTAGGGATAGATCTTTGACCACTAAAAAATCTACATTATATATTCATCTTACTAATATTGAAATATTTTATTTTGCTAGTACTACTTGATGTCCCCTTTTCCTCTATCACACAATGTTATATGGATTTCATATTTTGTATACTACTATTTATTTGAATGGGAAATAATTTTATGCCTTTGCATCTTCTTTCCTTTTTAATTCACATTTTAAGTGTTAAGTATGTTTATGACTTAAATTGTGGAATAACATGGAGCAAATATTTATATTGCAAAATTTTTTAATTGAAGGAATGAACTTCTCATTCACATTACACATTCGTTTTATTAAGGTCTTTTGATAGCATTATTGCATAGAAGAGATGTAAGACTTACGCGTAACGAATAGAGAAATCTCTCATTTTCTCTCTTTTCCTATAAACTTAAAGGCACAACTCATAAAACTCAAAATAGACTTAAAGAAGAGTAAAGAAAATTTGAGCGACACACTATTGGGTGCAATTTTCCCCCGTTACATGGAGTGGGCATCTCCTCCATGATGTATTTATAATATTAAAATGAATCTTGCTTTACCCAAAGATAGGCCCTTTACAATCACTCTTTTGGATAAAAGAGTTTGAGTTAATTGAATAAATGGTTGCAATCACAAAGAGGATGTATACACGCCTTAGAATAAACGATGATGCATCTTATAATTCAATGAAGAAGTCTATGGAATAAATTGAGCTTGCCATGGATACCCAATTCATCTCGCTGTACACTTCAGCTGTTGAAAACTCAAAAAATCATGTTAAAAAATTTAGCTGAATAAATGTAACTAGCCATAATAAGTCAACACTACAAGGATATAGGGGAATAGTGACGGTCATTTGCAACGCGAATCAGCGGCATCGCTATTTCCATCACTATTTGTATCGAAAATAGTCGTCGCTAGATAACAATGGTACTCAGATGGAAAAACGGGCCGAAACCCAAGTGCGGCATTTTGCGCAAAAGAGCGAAAGAGAGAGAAAACTACATCGTGCATTTGGGAGGGAGAGCGAACTACATCGTGCGTTTGGGAGGGAGAGGGAGAGAAAGAGAGAAAGAGGGAGAAGGAGAGCTTCTCACAGCGGTCGTCACCATTCGCAAAGAATAGAAGGAAGTGCACTAAGGGCGAAGAGGAGCTACCATCACGAAAAGGAACCACCGAATCCATCCTCGGGCCTTTGCGGTGAGTGCATTGCTCCCTCTTGGTTTTTTTCGTTTTTCTCATTTTCTTTTGTTTGTTTTTGTTAAAAATGATGTGTATTGAGGGAAAATGAGAGAAAATGAGAGAGGGAGAGGAAGAGAGAAAAAAAAAGAAAGAACGAGAGAGAGAGGGAATAAACATGAAACATAATAAAGAAAGAGAGAAAGAGAGAGAGAGGGAGGGAGAGAGAAGAAGGAATGGATGAAAAAAACAGAGAGGGTAAGATCTTATTCTTTGATTTCTTGTTTGTAGTAGTAGCAACAACAGCAGCAGCAGCAGTAGTAGTAGTAGAGAGAGAAAGAGATATTTTGTTAAAGGTGCATCTTGGGTGTTTTCAATGCTTCAAGAAGGCAAGTAGTAGTAGTAGTGGTGGTGGTGGTGGTGGTGGTGGTGGTGGTGGTGGTGGTGGTGAGAGAGAGAGAGAGAGAGAGAGAGAGATAGGTTTTGTTAAAGGTGCACCTTTGGTGTGTTCAATGCTTCGGGAAGGCAAGTACTAGTAGTAGTAGTGATAGTAGTAGTAGTAGAGAGAGAGGTTTTGTTAAAGGTGCACCTTGGGTGTGTTCAATGTTTCGAGAAGGCCAGTACTAGTAGTAGTAGTATATGTTTGATGCTTTGAAAAGGTGAGTACTAGTAGTAGTAGTGGTAGTAGTAGAGAGAGAGAGAGGCTTTGTTAAAGGTGCGCCTTGGGTGTGTTCGACGCTTCGAAAAGGCTAGTAATAGTAGTAGTAGTAATAGTGGTGGTGGTGGTGGTGGTGGTGGTGGTGGTGGTGGTAGCAGTAGCAGTAGCAGTAGCAGTAGCAGTAGTAGTAGCAGTAGCAATAGCAATAGCAGTAGCATTAGCAGTAGCAGTAGCAGTAGCAGTAGTAGTATCAATAGCAGTAGTAGAGAGAGAGAGAGAGAGAGAGAGAGAGAGAGAGAGAGAGGTTTTGTTAAAGGTGCACCTTTGGTGTGTTTGATACTTCTGAAATGCGAGTAGTGGTAGTGGTAGTGGTAGTGGTAGTGGTAGTGGTAGTGGTAGTGGTAGTGGTAGTGGTAGTGGTAGTGGTAGTGGTAGTGGTAGTGGTAGTGGTAGTGGTAGTGGTAGTGGTAGTGGTAGTAGTAGTAGTGGTGGTGGTGGTGGTGGTGGTGGTGGTGGTGGTGGTGGTGGTGGTGGTGGTGGTGGTGGTGGTGGTGGTAGTAGTAGTAGTAGTAGTAGAGAGAGAGAGAGAGCGAGAGAGAGAGACAGAGAGAGAGAGGTTTTATTAAAGGTGCACCTTAGGTGTGTTCGATACTTCAAGAAGGTGAGTACTAGTAGTAATAGTATGTGTTCGACGCTTCGGGAAGGCAAGTACTAGTAGTAGTAGTGGTAGTAGTAGTAGTAGAGAGAGAGAGAGAGAGAGAGGTTTTGTTAAAGGTGCACCTTGGGTGTGTTCGATGCTTTAGAAAGGCGAATACTAGTAGTAGTAGTAGTAGTAGTAGTAGAGAGAGATAGATAGATAGATATATATATATATATTGTTAAGGGTGTACCTTAGGTGTATTCGATGCTTTGGGAAGGCACGGAAGGCCTATATCTCCAGGCTCGGTAAAGCTAAAGAGAGATTGGACTTGGAGGTGAACAGATGGTTTTACTGACATGCTTTGCATTACCTCCTCCTACACTCTACGTATCGAGTCCCATACAAAGGAAAAAAGGTGGCAAGGTCCGGTGCAATACCACCGGATGGGGAACACTCTGATATAGGGTAGCTAGTCCCTCACCCTCATGCATAGAATATTAGACTTTACATACTGTAGGCCTGTGCGTAGGTGGGTGAAGACTATACATACGCTAATTTTGTTGAATTACAAGAGAAGAAATTCCTTCTCAAACATTTTAAGAAAAAAAAAGAATGATAACAAAAAAAAATTGTTGTTGTAACGTAGACCAAATGGAAAACGATGAAGGTCATGATGTTCAAGATTGTGAGGTGTATCTTAATCAGCGTGTCCCATATCCTTGCTCTCAATGTAAGTTGGCAACTAGACGAAAATATCGATTTTCTATAGAACACGTACGACACTTCAACGAGTTTCAATTAGAGATCATTAATCAAGCGATCTCATATTTTGAGCAAATGGTAAGAAAAGTGTATATCAATCATGCATTGTATTTGTAAAATAATTGAATATCATATAGAAAAATATTGGATGTGGCTGTAAAATTTATCACACGAAGGTGACGTCTCATCCCAAGGAGGAGTACACCTTTTGTGGCCAGTTAAAAGAGTTTGTGGGTGTGCCATGGATGGAGTGCCTGAGCTAATCCACCACTTGGAAGGCACTACCCAATCTATCTAGTGAATACAAGAGGAGACAGACAAATTTCCAGACTTTCCTACAATCTTGGAGCTTGAGATAAAGGCAATGATTGATGCATTGATGCCCATGGATGTCGAGACATCTGATTCGCTTAGAGAGGAAGCATCCATACCATTATATGATGGGTGCCGAGTATCTTGCCTTAAGACACTGCTTGCACTCCTAAGTGTGCAAGCAAGATATGGGTGGAGGAATGTGAGTGTGATTGAGTTGTTCATGTATCTTCTACGTATGCTTCATTGATTTCTTTTTAGCACCATCATAAAAAACAATTGTGCTTTTTCAAGGTGTTTTATGATTTCTTTTCAAGTTACTAAAGTATCATATATTACCACTTGCAAATACCATGCCTGAGTCTCGTGATAATGCGTGACATGTTTTATGAAAGCTTAGCATGGACTACAACATCCATGCATGTATCAATGATTGTGTACTGTTTTGAGGAGAATACAAGACTATGGAGACATGTCCAGAGTGTGGTGCTCATAGGGATCGTCAAGACTTGCAAGGGCAAACCATCCCTCAAAAAGTTCTTTGACACTTTCTGCTTATCCCTTGTATACATCACATGTTTCGTACATCCGGCATGGCGAGCTTGACAATGTGGCATGTGTAGAATAGATCCACAGATGGAGTCCAATAAATATCAGCGGATTCATGCACATGGAGCCACATTGAATCTACCTTTCCACGCTTTGCCGGAGAGCCAAGGAATCTTCAGCTCAACCTTGCTATGGATGGCGTGAACCCATTCAGTGTGTGCTCAACTTCTTATAGTGTGTGGCTTGTAGTCCTTGTTAACTACAACATTTCTCCATGGATTTCTACAAAGAAAGGACACCTCATCCTTAGCTTTCTCGTTCTTGGGCCGCTACGAAGTCAAGAATATGGACGTGTATCTTCGTCCATTAGTCGATGAGCTTAAGATTTTGTGGGAGAAGGGGTCGTCGTGGAAGATATAAGCAAGCATGATGGTCGATGGCAGTCTGCTAATATACAAGCCATTCTCATATGGACCATGCATGACTTTCTAGGATTCCGGGAATGCTCAAGTAAGTAGGCTTCCGTTCTCATTGGTAATATCTATCATAGCTCATTCAAGTTTGTATTCACTGGATAGAGGTGTTGGGACATGTTTGATTATCTCAAGTTATCATACATGTCCATTGTGTGGGCCACAGTTAGACTTTCGAAGGTCATGAATCATGAAGAAGATGGTATATCAAGGACATGCCGCTTTCTTGGTGGAGGGTCATGAACTGAGGAAAGGTTTTCTTGGACGACCTCCAACACGAATAAACGCCCAAAGCTAGTACGAGCTGAAAATGGTCCACACGGAGTCACATCCAAATGGAATGTGACAGTTCTCTGTTTTCTATGAGTTTTCGTATTGGACCCACTTACAGATCAACCACTTGTTGGATCCCATGCATATTTTCAAGAATATGGGTAGCTTACTATAGGAACACATCATACGAAAGAGGGACATTGCAGGGGCATGAATGGATTTGAAGGAGGTAGGCAAGATGAAGGTGCTTTGGCTGCAGTCGATTGGCTACATTCAAGTGCTGATGGTCGCTTGCAGCTATCTCGCACTCCTTGGGTTTTGTCCACTAAAGAAGAGTGCATTGTGAAGCAAATTATCAAGTCTATCCACACTCCAACAGGTATGATGCGTGAAAAATAATTCGCTCTTAGGAATGGGGCCCATGCTAATAGGGAGAACCATTCGAGGCACTCATCTTGTCAACGTGCACACAAAGGAGAACCATTGAAGGTGTATATCCCCTCATGTAGGTGCCACCTAGCAACATATCCCCTATTAGTCCTTCAAGAAAAAGAATAATATCTGCATGTTGAATATGCATTGAATGCATGTCATAATCAATATATCAAGGCATACCTAAAATTACATCGATAGATTGTAATGATGCTACTAAAAATTTTCATTTTTCTGTATAAGATCCAATGCAAATTTGTAATCTATGTACTTCCTTAGTTCCGTTATATCGTTGCCCTAAAAATACAGCCTTAGTTTTATAAGTAGATGGAACAATTTTAAGTGGTAATTTTCTAACTACCTTTTTTGAAACAAAGTTATATGTACTTTCGTTATCATGCAAAACATTCATTAAATTATTATGATTTTACATCTCATTTTCAATAAAGCATGGATAGAAATTTTACCAGCAAGTTCGTTAATGTTGTTAGAGTTTTCTCCCATAAGCATGGCTTCATCAAAATCAGGCATTGCTTTAAGGTTTTGAGTTGCTTCATCAACTCCAATATAATTTAAATGTACAATAGGCTTTTTCCAATCATGACTATTGCCCATAGGACAACAACTCACAATATGGCCAAAACAATTACATTTATAGCAAATTAAATTCTTAGAATTGGTATTTGAGACACTTGGATTAACATTTTTAGGTTCAAGTGACTTAGGCAGAGTAAAAGGCAGGTGAGAAATCTTAGGATTAGAATTTGAAGTAGGTTGGCTTACATTATTATAAAATTTTCTCATCCAAGGTCGGCGATTAGGACGATTCTTTCAAAATTGAAAGTTAGAAGTATGAAAAGATTTAAAATGAGAATTGTTGTTACCTATATTATTTTCCATGGAAGTTAGAAGTTGTCGTCATTCTTTCATTTGTTTCTTTTTGGCATCATGTGCCAAAGAGATAGCCTCATCCAATGTGTTGGACTTAAACATGTTGACTTTAGCTTGAAAAAATGAAAGAAGGCCAGACATATACTTCCTTTTAAAAGTAGATTCAACTATAGGCTCAACCATTTGTAGTTGGAGCAAAGTATTCCAAATTCTTTCAGTGTACTAAGGAATGGTCTCTTACTCTTGTTGCATAAAGACATCCCATTTTTGTTGCAGGCGAAGCTCGAATTTGGCAGGGATAAAATTAGTAAGAACCTTCTTACAGAATACTTTCTACATAAGAGGATGATCAGTGCTCTTGTGTGTGGCATCCCACCATAAAGAAGCTTTGTCAATAAAATAATGTAAAGCACACTTGATTTTATCATTTGCAATATAACTTTCATTATCCAAATATGAGTCGAATTGACTTAGCCAAGAGAGAACCTTACGACCATCTTCCATCATAAGTATTAAATGTGAAGGTATGTTTGCTTATCTTTGCCTCTTTGAAGATGGATTGCACTTCAAGGGTGGCATTGATGGTACAGACCATAACATCGTCAACAAAGGAAATTTGGGATGATGGATGCTTGAGAGGTCACAGCTCTTGCTCCATTTGGGCTCCATGCTGACGCTTTTCTTCTAGTTGCATGGCCAATAAATCCATGTGTTTCTCCATGGTTGGTTTAAGAAGCGACGGTGTAGAATTAAAATTTGCAGTATTGGATGGTCCTTAATGAGACATCATGATTGTGGACAACTTGATGAAGATATCTTATTAATAAAGACGCCTTGAAATTAAAAGACACTGTCATAAAGTTCACGCAAGGGCTGCAGAACACGGGGTTCAAGATACAGCAATGGAAGAGACTAACAAGAAGAAAATCGAATTTTTGATGCGTTCAAGTTCAGTTTTTCCATTGGCACATAGACTTGTTAAATTCTGCTGGGTAATAATTCATGTGAACAAATTTTCAGGTTTCCATACAAAGTCAAAACAATGGAGTTTTGTGGGCAGCACTGCTCACTGTGCTAGTAGTATGACCAGTTTAAGATGCTGATGAGAAAGAAGTAGATTTGACTTGTCTTTACCCCTTCAAGTTACTTTTCAAATATAGATTTAGTAACTTTACTTCTGTTTTCATGAAGAGCATGAAGGGGTAAAGAGATACGAAATGCCTTAAGAATAGCTTCTCCAGTTTTGTCTGGATCAGCACACTGACAAACTCTGCATTCCTCAGCAGGCTCCTGCCTATCCATCTCTGTACAGACAATACCTTGGCTGGTGGATACACCTAGATCCAGAGCGTTCTGTTCCCTTCTGGTCAATTCATTTGTTTCCTTACTGATTTTAGATTCTACATTATCCTTTATAGAGCTAGAACATTCTACCTCGCTGGCTCCTGAGGGATCACCAATCTTTTTCACTAAATAGACACTGCATAATACATGTACCAATACTGAATGGTTTGATGAGCACTAGGGTATATATTTTGAGAAACCAATGTTCATAGATAAAAATCATTCCTCCCCTGGCCAAAGATTCTTTCCAGACTGAAAATCTTATTAACCCGAGGAGCAATAAGCCAAGTTATTGTCACAGTCAGCAAACCAGTTGCTATTAAGATTCCTGTCCCTTCTACTGCCCACTTGGTTGCTGGATTGACAAAATTGAGTATGCCCTCATCAGGAACATTGATTGCTTGCTCTGCATCAATCCTTTGCAAACCAGATGATATGTTGCCATGCAAATCAAACCAAAGTGATGTTCAGAACATTAGGTGAAAATATTTTCAGCCGGATTTGCTTCTCAGATATGCCTTTGTTTGATCCTATTTCCTTTTCTGTCTCAGCCTGAATTTCCCTTCGGAACATTGAGAAGTTTGTGAAGCGCTTTCCTGGTAGATGCAAGAATTTGTCCCATTCAAGCACTTCCGATTTGTTGTTGGGCCTAGTGTTCATTATACGAGCTGCAATACAAGGGGTCGCCGGGTGCAAATGTCTGAACCTCAGGGCAAGAAGTCATGGCCAACGAGGGCTTCCAAGACGCTGGATTTGCCACTGCTCTGGCTGCCGACAATAGCGACCTGGGGAGAATGGTCAATTATAGCCACCTTAGCTAGGTCACGGCCCAGCACAGACAGATCCTTCATATAGTTTCCATTAAGATAAACACATGAATCGGGGAAGGTGAAATCAGCATTGTCACAGCGCTCCAATGTTGAGTGCACTAGCGTTTCATCCAAATCTAATAGAAGAGTGATACGTGTAGATCTCCATAACAGTTTTTGAAGCAAGAAGGGTGAACGACCTCGTTCCTCAAACCTTCACGATCTGCTCCCATGGCGCCTAATCTGGCTCCTTCATCTCTTGCGTGACCACCTGACATCATTCCGCCAACAGCTCCAATTCCACTTGCAGCTCCTCCGTGACCAATAGCTCCAGTTGCCATGCCACCTCTAGCTGCTCCCATATCGAATTGTTTGATCAATAAACTCTGTTCTTGTTTTCACTTCCTCTGCCTCCATGATGGAATATTGAACATCCGCTCCTTTCAGCCAAGTCCTGCTTTCAATCTGTCAGAATTCTTCTCTGCAATACCCTCACGATCTGCTTTTTTCCATTTTAGACGTGCCAGTCTCAATTAGTTTTCCCTTCTCCTCTTTTAGCTGAGCGACCAAAAACTCCTCTTTGACAAAAATAACTCTAGTTTCTTTACACCCCATAGGAGATCTATGCACCAACTTTAATTTTGACCTTAAGGACTAACGTAGGGTATCTTTGGAGTCATGAATTGCCCCGTTAATAGTCAGCTTTACGATGATCTGCGCACAAACTTTGACTTCAGCCTTGAGGATTGGTGGCAAAATTCTCCCTCGGTGCTTCACTAGTGCTGTCAACAGCCCCATTGAAGGATTCCTTTACTCGCTTAAGCAGCTTTTGAGAGACTTCCTTCAACTCTATTTCATTAGATGATCAGCTTCCACAAAGCTTCATTTGATTCCACAATTCCTTGCACTTTTCTTAGAGATCATCATTGAAATTATCAGCTTGTTAATGTCCTTTGGCATCAGTTTTTTCATATTTTTCTAACACACACACTTCATGCATCCAAACAGAATCACACACACACACTAACAGAATATATACATTGGATGCGGATTATCGTAATGCATCACACACACAATGAATCACACGCAGAAAATAACACAAATGCACAACAAAAGAAATGGAGGTGTATACGGCTCGGATGCGCAGCAGCACGACATCCACCCCCTCTAAACCTACGCATCCTCCAGATGAGCCAACTATCCAGGATCATTCAAGTCCACAAACAGGTCGAGTCCTTCATCGGTTTCTAGTAGACGTGTTTCTCCATCAGCTTCATCATCCATATTTTCTGCTTCTTCTGCTTGACTTTCTTCTACCTGCTCTTCTTCTTCCAATGCTTCAAGTGAATATTCTTCATCTTCTCTTCTCTTGAAAATCTTGACTCGTTTTCCAGCAATGGGCACCCTCAATACTGTTCCATCTAATTCAGCCAACTCATAGGTACCATTGTCAAAAACCTGTTTCACCACATACGGTCCAAACCATCTTTGAACCATTTTTCTCATGCTACTATGCTGATTCTCTAGACTACTGTCGTAGACTAGAACCCAATCTCCTTCTTTTATGGCTCTAGGCCTCAAGCGATGCCTCAAATCAAACCTGTCCTTGTTTCTGAGTCGGGCTGCCTTCAAACGATCAACTGCTAGCTGCACATCTTCTGTCCTTCTCTCTAGTTGACAAATCCGAAGAGCTAGAAGCTCCTCCCTTGATAAATTCTCATGCCACGGAAGAACACTCCAAGTGAGAGCGCAAATTTTTGTAGGCATGACAGGGTTTTGCCCATACATCAACTCTGCAGGCATATATCCAGTAGTCACACTATGTGTAGAGCGGTCTGCCCACAATGCAAAAGGTAGCTATCGGCGGATGTCCTCTTTCGCTCTTCCCATTTCCCTCTGGATTATAGGCAGTAGTAGTAAGAGCCGTGAGAAAAATTCTCTAGCTTCATCTGCATCTAACTCTCCACGATCAGCTGTAATCTTGCCTATACATCCATACCTGCAAAATATTTCTTCCAACAAGAATTTACATACTGTAGTGGTGGTCTTTGTCCGCAAAGATCTGCCTTCAACATAGTTTGTAAGATCCTCCCTAGCCAAGACAAGATATCTCATCTGCCAAAGTCCCACTGGCAAAGTAACCAAGTCTACCACCCACTTGTAATGCATACATAATGGATAGGTCGGATGCAACTCATCACGATGCCGCACTAAAGAGTAAAGCTGGCAGTCCCTGCAAGTCTCCACAAAGTGAGAAACATCTTTATACATCCCTTTCCACCAGTATCTTTCTTTGATTTTCTCATAGGTAGCCCACACACCTCTATGACCAGCCCATGAGCTCTCATGAAACTCTCGCATAATCTGTATCTGCATCGCTACATCACAAACTACTCTCAAGGGCAAGCCGCCTCTCTTCTTTGGATGCTTCCAAAGAAAACCATCTTTCAAGAAATACCCATAAGCCTTCCTTCTGATTTTCTTGAATTCATCATCTGTCCAATCAGCTCTTCGAGTCAATGAACTTAGATACTGTCCAATTTGCAGCCACTCATCAACATAAAGTTCTTCAATAAAGGATTCAACAATAGATACATGACAATCATGAACAAGAACAGAAGCTGCAAACTCTGTCTCATCATCTTTTGCAAGCATTGACTCCTCATCCTCATATCTTGCTCTAGATAGCATGTCAACAACTAGATTATCTTTCCCTGCTATGTGTCGAAATTCTGGATTTAATGATTTGATATAGGCAATCCACCGAAGCATCGCTATATCTAGAGTCGAGCAGCTAGTAATCATGCCAAGCAAAGGCAAACAATATGTTTCCACAGCAAGTGAAGCTCTAATAGAATACCCTTTGTCACACTTCAGTGTAGTGACTACTTCCCACAACTCTCTTTTAATCTGCGGATATCTCCTCTACCGCTCATTAAGAACTTTAGCTCCAAAGCAGATTGCATATTTATTTCCATCAGCATCATCCTGTCCCACTGCCCAACCTATGCCAATAGGGCTAGTATCGACTGTCAACATGATTGGCTGTCCACACTGATAATCCGCCTTGCGAAGAGTAGGAGCTGACTGCAACAGCTTCTTGAGTTTACGCATGGCTTTCGAATGCTTCTTATCCCAATGAAATTTCTGCCCCTTTCGAAGCAGCTGATAGAGAACATCTGCTATGTGAGCAAAATGAGCAATCCAAATCATGTAAAATACACAAGCTCCCACAAATCTCTGCATCTCTGAAGTAGTCGAGCAATACTCTGCAATCCTGCTTATGGCATCCACCTTTGCAGGTGAAGGCTTCCTGCCATAATATCCAACTATATGCCCAACTATGATGACTTCATTAACACAAAGACAAATTTCAGCCCTAAAAGAGTCAAATTTACCTCCTCTAATTGTGTCAATATTTGCTCACAAGCAACCAAGTGGTCAGCCACAAACTGTCTATATCCTCGCAAATCAAGACTTTCATTCTTTTCTTCTTCTGCACAACCCTTAATAGGCACATCATCTAGGAAAGGCATGGTATACTGCGGAATATAGTCTCGTAGAACTCTATGCATAGCATTCATCATATGAGCAATTGAGTTGGTGGCACCTTCAAGCAAGGTACACATCCTCACAAGACCAATAGGTATCTGCATAGTAGTAATATCCCTGCTTTCCAAGGCAAGCTGAAACTGATCATAACTAGAATACAAGTCACCTAGAGAATAGATGGCTTGTCCTGCAAAAGCCTCAGCAAATTCATCCACAACTGGACCTGTTCCCACATTCCTGATTGTCACTTTGTTCACGGGCTGCATATCCTGAATAAATCTCAAAGTACCATTCTTCTTTGGTACAGTAAACCACCTGTTAGAATAGGGCGCAGAAGAGGGTTCCAAAATCCCCATCTTAATCTTCTCATTCAGCAACTCTATCAGCTTTGGCAAGTGTGCTTTAGGCACAGGAATAGGACGTATATTCCATGGTACATGAGGAACAGTGAAGATGACCATAGGTGCAACCAATTTGGGACTAATGCAGCCAATTTCATGTGGGAAGAAAGCAAATGCCTTACCATGACGTCCAAGCATCTCTCTAAAACATTATTTTTCCACTGGAAGCAAGAAATCATCATTTCCAATCTTCAATTCTGCAAGAGTTTCAGTTGTAAATTTATGTCCAATATTTGCAGGATCTCTCAACATAGGCAGCTTCATAGCTTTTTCTATCTGCTCATCACTATCAGGAGGAAGCGGCCCTGCAACCGGCTTAACCTTCTTGTCAACTTTTTTATACTTCGTGTCAACCTTGGCATCAGTCAGGCACTCTTTTCTTTGCTGTAATTTCTGCAAATTTTCAGCAACTCTCAACTCTATTGGCTGAAAGATTTCAGCCCTTTGTTCTATGGACTGCATGGGTGCAGCCTGAAACTCTGTATGCTGAAATTTTCCAGCATTCAACTCTGTTGGCTGAATGGATTCAGGCCTCGGCTCTATGGACTGCATGGGTGCAGCCTCATACTCCATATGCTGAATTTTTCCAGCATTTAACTCTGTTAGCTGAAAGGTTTCAGCCCTCTGCAACTCTGTAAGCTGATCAAGATAAACCATAAATTCAGTTTGCTGAGTTTTCCAGCCTCTAACTTTATTTTCAGCATAAAATCAGAAATTTCCTGAAACATATCCAAGGTTTGCACAGGTATGATCTTTGAACCCTTACATACATCAGTTTTCAGCATTATTCCCATCTCAAACAATGTATCTGCATAAGACATCCCTTCATACAATCCATCTACATGCTCTTTTGCTTGCAAAATACCTGCAATCTTCAACTCTTTCTCCTTACGACCAATGTACTGCCTGGCAGCTCTAGGCAAATCTGAAATTTTCTGATAACTCACTGAACTATCTGAAGAAAAACCAACAAAATTAGTGGAGAAAGACTGACTGCCAGGAGGCGAGATCTCCTCTTTTCTCCGCTCCGTACCACTGGCGTCTCGCAAGACAACGGTACCTAATGAAAATCCAACTCCTTCACAGGTAGTGGTGCCTCACACAAGGAGTCCCTGTTTCTCGGATGATTTACCCCAACAGTCATAAACTGAACAGCTTGCATACCATCCTTACTGCGTATCCGTGCATAAGCTGAGCCGTCATCCATCACTTTCGTTTCCATTCTTTCTTCTGTAATGAAAGGTTGTCCAAGAATAATCGGATAAGAGCAAGAATCCTGAACAAAGCAATGATAATCCTCTTCAACATTACCAATAGAAATTCTGATACTCGGACAAGCAGCATGCATATCACCAGAAGTATTATTGGCGGCTCTCATGCGCCAGCCATGCTCTGCATCCATAGGCCACTTCCCACTCTCATAAACACCTCGAGCAATAAGATTAATCTCGAAACCATGATCGACTAAAGCGACCAAAGGAATCTGTTTCTCTCCAATCCTTACCACTGTCTAAGTGGTTGCTCTAGCCCAATGACTACGTGAAAAATGGCTGCGAGGAATGAGAATAGGGGTATCATCATCTTCATACTGCATAGGCTGAACTATTTTCTCCAATTGCAGATTCATAGAAGCATTCTCAACCATCACTGCATCATCATGCTCTTCCCCAAGAGCTCCATGCCATAATCCCTGTAAAGCAGGTCCTTCCATCGCATGTCGTTTCCTCCGCAAAAGATCCTGCATCTGATCCTGTATTTCTCTTCTAGCAATCCCAAGAGCTTCTCCAACAGTAAAAGTGACTTCACTATTCAAAAGTCTTTCATGAAAAATCTTACTCATATCCGTCTGCATATCAAGGTCTGACAAGAGCTTGAATCCTGGCTCCTTTCTTGGTTGCCTCTTCTCTTTCATCTGCTTGTCTCCCATAGGTTGTTCAGGACCTGATTGAGCTGGAGAACTTGACATAGGTGGAGCTGTAACAGGTGGTGAAACAAAGTCACCCCCTCTAGTCTTTTTGGAGGTGCTGGGACCCTCCTCATCTCTTCTTCTCTTTTCCTCAACCATGGTATCTAAACCCTGTGTTTTTGCCATATAAGCAAAAATAGAATACCTGTCAATAGGAGAATCCCATCCCGTTTCTCCTTGAATGCTGGAGCCCACACAAGTCATAGTAGATGCTTGAACTTTCCCTCTTCTCGCTATCTCCAAGGCAGAGGACCATAAAGCAGAGTCTCCATCTGATTTCTGCTCAAGCTGGACTCCATAAGCTGAAGCATCTCCTCTAACACTCACATAAGCTGATCGCGCAGCCATATCATCAACAAGCTTCTTCATGCCTCCCTTATCAAAGTTCGTGTCAAGAGGAGCACCAGTCTCTCTCAACCATATCTTCCCATCTTGTCCCCAGAACACTACATTCTTCTTACGCGCTTCCTGAAAAGCATCACAATCTCTGCAGTGTTGGTGCTCTATACTATCGCACCAAATGCATCGTCTCCCTTTTTTTTGACCAGCTGGAAAAGCAGTCGCTGGAGCAGGTGCTACAGCAGGAACTGACATAAGTTGCTCTTTTAACTTACCAACTTCAGCTTTGACTGCTTCAATCGTCAAATCTGCGAAGCCTTTAATAACATCATCTACAGATAAGGGCACTAGAGCAGCAGGAACTGGTGGATTTACAACAGAAGGAGTAGGCTTAGGCATAGAACTTGCAGCAGGGGTAGAAGAAGAAGTCTCCAAGGATTTTTCAGAAGCAGATCCTGCATTACGATGCAATCGTACTCTCCTGTGTTGCTTCTTAACAAGAGCATTCACAGCATCAATGACATGTCTCCACTCGGTCTTTAAACCTGAATCAGTAGCTTGATCTTCCAAAAGATCATCCAACTTTTCCTGTAAATCAGCATTAGCGGCCTATAAAAATAATTCCACTTTCTGCATCGCCAAAGCTTGCTGCTCAGTTCCATCCAACTGATCATAGCGGCTCTCAAACTCCCGCAGAAGGGCGGTAACTGAAAGTCCCTTATTAGGCATAGAAACCCATGCTAAGAAATTCCTGCGGTTCATAAGACCTGTATCCTCCAGGAAATATTCATCTTTTAATGCCTTCTTAAACTCTACCCAACCTGCATGTGTTTCTTGAATTTCTAAAATTCGGACTTCAAGAGCGTGCACCACGATCCGCAAGAAGTAGCGGCTCAAAACATCTTGAGAAACCCCAAAAAACTTTATCTTTTCTTCATACAAATGCAGGTAAGTTGACACTTGTTGGCCATTAAACTGCTTCATCTCCTGTTGGACAACTTTCAAGGTATCCATGGCATCACTATCACGTTTCGCGTGAGCTTGCTATTGCAGATAAGTGGTAAATGACTGAAACAGGTTCTTCATGACATTGTCATCTATCATCTCTTCTTGCGAGTCTCCCATCTTGCTGAAAAGTGATGCAGCACTTTCACGTCGGGTTCACTAGAAATGTCGTAAAGTTCACGCAAGGGCTGCAGAACACGGGGTTCAAGATACAGCAATGGAAGAGACTAACAAGAAGAAAATCGAATTTTTGATGCATTCAAGTTCAATTTTTCCATTGGCACATAGACTTGTTAAATTCTGCTGGGTAATAATTCCTGTGAACAAATTTTCAAGTTTCCATACAAAGTCAAAACAATGGAGTTTTGTGGGCAGCACTGCTCACTGTGCTAGTAGTATGACCAGTTTAAGATACTGATGACAAAGAAGTAGATTTGACTTGTCTTTACCCCTTCAAGTTTCTTTTCAAATATAGATTCAACAACTTTACTTGTGTTTTCATGAAGAGCATGAAGGGGTAAAGAGATACGAAATGCCTTAAGAACAGCTTCTCCAATTTTGTCTGGATCAGCACACTGACAAACTCTGCATTCCTCAGCAAGCTCCTGCCTATCCGTCTGTGTACAGACAGTACCTTGGCTGGTGGATACACCTAGATCCAGAGCGTTCTGTTCCCTTCCGGTCAATTCATTTGTTTCCTTACTGATTTTAGATTCTACATCATCCTTTACAGAGCTAGAACATTCTACCTCGCTGGCTCCTGAGGGATCACCAATCTTTTTCACTAAACAGACACTGCATAATACATGTACCAATACTGAATGATTTGATGAGCACTAGGATATATATTTTGAGAAACCAATGTTCATAGATAAAAATCATTCCTCCCCTGGCCAAAGATTCTTGCCAGACTGAAAATATTATTAACCCGAGGAGCAATAAGCCAAGTTATTATCACAGTCAGCAAACCAGTTGCTATTAAGATTCATGTCCCTTCTACTGCCCACTTGGTTGCTGGATTGACAAAATTGAGTATGCCCTCATCAGGAACATTGATTGCTTGCTCTGCATCAATCCTTTGCAAACAAGATGATATGTTGCCATGCAAATCAAACCAAAGTGATGTTCAGAACATTAGGTGAAAATATTTTCAGCCGGATTTGCTTCTCAGATATGCCTTTGTTTGATCCTATTTCCTTTTCTGTCTCAGCCTGAATTTCCCTTCGGAACATTGAGAAGTTTGTGAAGCGCTTTCCTGGTAGATGCAAGAATTTTCCCCATTCAAGCACTTCTGATTTGTCGTCGGGCCTAGTGTTCAGCTATACGAGCTGCAATACAAGGGGTCGCCGAGTGCAAATGTCTGAACCTCGGGGCAAGAAGTCACGGCCAACGAGGGCTTCCAAGACGCTAGATTTGCCACTGCTCTGGCTGCCGACAATAGCGACCTGGGGAGAATTGTCAATTATAGCCACCTTAGCTAGGTCACGGCCCAGCACAGACAGATCCTTCATATGGTTTCCATTAAGATAAACACATGAATCAGGGAAGGTGAAATCAGCATTGTCACAGCACTCCAATGTTGAGTGCACTAGCGTTTCATCCGAATCTAATACAAGAGTGATAGGTGGAGATCGCCATAACAGTTTTTGAAGCAAGAAGGGTGAACGACCTCGTTCCTCAAACCTTCACGATCTGCTCCCATGGCGCCTAATCTGGCTCCTGCACCTCTTGCGTGACCACCTGACATCATTCCGCCAACAGCTCCAATTCCACTTGCAGCTCCTCCGTGACCAATAGCTCCAGTTGCCATGCCACCTCTAGCTGCTCCCATATCGAATTGTTTGATCAATAAACTCTGTTCCTGTTTTCGCTTCCTTTGCCTCCATGATGGAATATTGAACATCCGCTCCTTTCAGCCAAGTCCTGCTTTCAATCTGTCAGAATTCTTCTCTGCAATACCCTCACGATCTGCTTTTTTCCATTTCAGACGTGCCAGTCTCAATTAGTTTTCCCTTCTCCTCTTTTAGCTGAGCGACCAAAAACTCCTCTTTGACAAAAATAACTCTAGTTTCTTTACACCCCATAGGAGATCTATGCACCAACTTTAATTTTGACCTTAAGGACTAACGTAGGGTATCTTTGGAGTCATGAATTGCCCCGTTAACAGTCAGTTTTACGATGATCTGCACACAAACTTCGACTTCAGCCTTGAGGATTGGGTGGCAAAATTCTCCCTCAGTGCTTCACTAGTGCTGTCAACAGCCCCATTGAAGGATTCCTTTACTCGCTTAAGTAGCTTTTGAGAGACTTCCTTCAACTCTATTTCATTAGATGATCGGCTTCCACAAAGCTTCCTTTGATTCCACAATTCCCTACACTTTTCTTAGAGATCATCATTGAAATTATTAGCTTGTTAATGTCCTTTGGCATTAGTTTTTTCATATTTTTCTAACACACATACATCATGCATCCAAACAGAATCACACACACACGCAAACAGAATATATACATTGGATGCGGATTATCGTAATGCATCACACACACAATGAATCACACGCAGAAAATAACACAAATGCACAACAAAAGAAATGGAGGTGTATATGGCTCGAATGCGCAGCAGCACAACAACGCTTTGCCCATGGTAATAAAATTTTGACATGTAAGAACCAAAAGAAAGAGTGGATTCTTGAAAAAATGATAAGATATAATAGACAAAAAAGACCATAATTTTTTATAGTATTTTAATAAAATTTCACAATTCTGGAGTGATCGTACAAGAATCACCTCTTAAATGCTAGAAGTCAATGGTGATATTGCACTAGTTTGAGTAGTTTGCATGTGACTTGGTGCAGAAGAAGCTGAAGTTGATTAAGTTGGAAAAGATTAAGTAAGGCTTTAAGCCTTATGGAAAAAAAAAACTTGGATTTCTAGGACAAGAGGATGCCATCTCGCTAATCACAATGGCCAACTAAATGCCTCCTCTCCCACGAATTGCAAAAATAAGCTTTAAACTTTTTAAATGTTAAGCATGGATTAATTTCAAAGCTTAATTAAGCCTCTATTAACCTTCTTTCGGAATGAAACTCATAGAATGATGGCACCATGGTAGGAGGGTTGAATTTTTCAATGTTGGACTAAATAACAAAATTTTTGAGTACGGATAGAGGGGTTTTGAAGCCCAGTGAATCTAGTCGTGAAGTCAGTTTGGACAATAGAGCCCAATTGCTCCAGAGAGCTCGCCTTCATGCAAGATGATAGGCGATTGGAAGCCCCAAATGTAACCTGAGATTTGATACCACTATTGCATTAATTGGATGTAAGACTTGGGCATAATGAATAGAAAAAGTTCTCCCTTTCTCTCTTTTCTTATAAAATTGAAAGCATGATTCAAAAAACTCAAAATAGACTTAAAGAAGAGTAAAGTAAAATTGAAAGACACACTACTGGGTGCAATTTTTCCCCGTACATGGAGTGGGTATCTCCTCCATGCCGTATTTATAATATTAAAATGAGTCTTGCTTTGCCCAAAGATGGGCCCTTTACAATCACTCTTTTAATAAGAGTTCGAGTTAACTGAATAAATGGTTGCAATCAGTTGTACAACTCACAACTAGTGAGAGCCATTCAATATTTCTAAAATATCTTCAATATATCTCCTAAAATATCAAGTATCAATAAGTATTTATAAAGAGGATGTACATGCGCCTTAGAATAAAATGCAGTGCATTTTATAATTTAATGAATAAGTCTTGGAATAAATTGCCCTTGCCGCATGTGTTGAATTCATCTTGCTCTACACATGAGCTATCAAAAATTTAGAAAAATATGTTAGAAAAATAATTAATTGAATAAATGCAACTAGCCATAACAAATCAACTAATCATTGGAATTCCATTACAAGCTACTTGGCTATATATATTAGGGCCATTTTGAGCCGTTAGAATCATAAATCTAAAGACATTGGCAAATAATTTTAGGTTATGGTCACTAAAAACTTATATTTTGTTGAAATAAAGAATGTATATTCCAGAAGACCGTAGATCAACACAATAAAGCATGTAATAAGTTAGATGTCAAGTCAAGAGTTGAATTGGCACTATACGATATTTTCATATGAAGGGACATAGCTTCTCATAAAATACAATAATCACACATAAATATTAATGAAACCCAAAAGGGTTTACGTATAGTGTCTCAAACTTATAATAAGGTTTGACTCAATAGACAAATTAATCCCTACTATGGTTTTGTACAATGGGATTAGATGGTTAGAAGGTGGCGTGTGTAAACATGATTGATGTCTTATATGCGTTGGTTAATTCTTGCCAGTTATAGGCCAACTAGTCAATGTCTCCTGTTTTCACAATATTTTTAGCCCCAAGATCACTATTGAAACTATTGAGAGTACATGATGAGAGAAAAACATTAGCTTTGAATTTTATTCATGTTTTAATATGGACGATTACTTTCTCTCTTATTTTTTGCATCATTATTTATTTTGGAAATGACTTCTAGTGTTCCTTTGTCACACTCCTATTTCTTGTTGACCTCTAATCTGCCACATTTACACTTTAATTGAGCTCAAAACACTTTTGAATTATATCATTATAGATTATAGGTGTTGTCATATCTATTATAAACTAGAGTGTGCAAAATACTAGTGAAGAAGATACATTGATCAGTTGTTGTAAGTCCAACTAGACTAAGTGTGCCATATCAACCAAGATGACAAACTTACAATCACTCTTTTGATAAGAGTTCGAGTAACTGAATAAATGGTTGCAATCAATTGCACAACTCACAACTAGTGAGAGCCATTAAATATTTCTAAAATATCTTCAATATATCTCCTAAAATATCATGTATCAATAAATATTTATAAAGAGGATGTATGCATGCCTTAGAATAAACGACGGTGCGTCTTATAATTTAATGAATAAGTCTATGGAATAAATTGTGCTTGCCGTGTGTGTTTGATGCCAGGAGGCATATTCCACGGTGGATTCCGTGAGGATTTACGGTGGATTCCGTAAACTTAGATGACCGGGGCTCATACACAAAGAGGATTCTTTGTGCGAGAAGTTGATGGGGACGCCTGTCCTTTTCGGGCGTTTCATTAATTTAGTGTGTACATGGGTGATTCCATAGCGGGTGATTCCGCAAAATGCATATTAAATTAATAAACGTTTATGAGTTTAGAGTGCGCACTCGTAATAAATTAAGGTTAGGATTTATTTCTAACCAGTTGATTTATTTATGTAGCTGAAGACTGCTAGGTATTCACTTTTGTCGGTTTAATTGTGTTATTTTACTAACGATTGTGAATGCTTCAGTTGATGTGTAGAGATAGCAGCAGTGGCGGAGGAAAGCATTGAAGTCTAGCGGGTTTTCGACCTTTGGACTATATTTTGATAGGCGCCACGCCTATATTTTGTTATGTCTATTGAGACATCGATTATTTATTATTATTTTGTATGCGCTTATGCGCCTAGATATGTTATTTCTATTTGGACATTGAGATTGGGCATGCCAGACACTATGGGCACCGTCCATTTGCTTTATTTTCCTATTTTTGGTAGAAAGCAAACTCAAAAGCTAAAAGCTTATCATGTTTTTGTAATTGGGCTATTATTGAGCATGAAGATTGGAAATATACATAAAATACATGCTTTGTGAAGCGCTCACACAAGGCATGGGGGAGATTGAACCCAATTTGTCTCTTGCCTCATGTCGTGCTTGCTTATACATGGGTTTTTGTGCTAAAAAGTAGAGTACTTTGTTCTTGGGGACCTTCCGGGATTCACCACGTGAGCTATTTGCGTCCGATCTGCGCACCAGTGGTATCAGAGCGGAGCAGAGTTCAAGAGCTTCCAATCGCTACCAATCTCGGGCGAAGACGGAGCTCCAGGAACAAACGGCCTCTACAGTCAACCTCGTCGCGAACCGTCGATACAGGCAGACTTCTGGCGATCAAGAACCCCTGTTTCCACTGTTAGATCGCGAAGGACCAAGCTCTGCAGGCGGAGGACCACGCATACATCTCCTTCATGAAGTCGTGGATATACAGCAAGAAGCTCATATCTTTTTCTTCCAAAAAGCTTAGTCTTCAAGCTTAAAGACTTAGGAATTGAAGAAGTCCCACAAAAATTCACAACGAGGTATCTGAGGATGCCCGCAAATTTCGCGACGTCAGCAAACGTCTACCCACGTCCTCCACGAATTGCGCCGTTTTCAGTCGACTCTCCCTTCTTAATAAGCCTAAGCTACTAAGCTTATTAAGCTTAAGCTTAATTACTTAAGCTTAAGTCACTCAACTCTTATCAAGTCACACAGGGCAGAGAAGGCGATATACTCCGGGTCTTGCACTCCTGAAGTCAAGTTCCGTAAGTCGACAGAAATCAAGTACTGCAAGTTCTGCAAGTCGGCCTAAGTCCAGCAAGTCAACAACTCTGCAAGTCTGTTAAGTCTGCAACTCTGCAAGTCAGACTAAATCAGAACTGACTAGTGCTTAAAACTCATAGAAGACTTGTTCGTATGCAAAAACTCTGAACTGGAAAGTTGTTCGCAGCAAGCTGTTCTACCTATCTACAAGTTCGTTGAAGTACTTTCAGCAAACGAAGACAGAAATATTGCAGAATTTCTGAAAATTGAAGAAGAAAAATACCCAAAAATACATAGCCTTGTAACCCCAAATTTGAGCTACGCTCATCCCGCTAACTGATTTTGAGTGAGAAAGGTTTGTTGAGTTTTACAGGATGACTACCCCACATATGGATGATCCTATGGCTGAAGACGATCTACCCGAGCCTACCATGGAGCAAAAGCTGGATCTTATCATGTTGCAATTGGAAGAAGAGCGAAGAGCTAGGCAAGCCTTGCAAGCGCAATTGACAAAGCTACAAGGAGCGTCCACTGATAAAGAAGAACCGCAAGCTGAAGATTTGATTCGCCGTACCATCGACGCCACTCTTGAAGCACAAACCATTCGCAAGGAATCCAAGATAAGTAAACGAAGTTTCAAGTTTCGCACTTTCAATGGCATAAGAGAAGGAAAGACTGTTTTATCATTCATTAGCCAGTTTGATGACTATTTCCATGAGGAAACTTATCCCGAAAAAGATAAAATCAAGTGTGTTACTAATCATCTGATAGACAGAGCATTACTTTGGTGGACTGTAGTCCGCAAGAGTATAGAATGTCCTGCTACATGGGAAGATTTCAAGAAGAAGTTCATGCTGAATTTCCTTCCACCGCAATTTCATGAGAAGGCTATCAAGCAATGGGATTTACTTCAACAGCGAGATCGTGAGCCTATT
The DNA here is from genome assembly GCF_053477565.2 of Lygodium microphyllum. Classification (NCBI taxonomy): domain Eukaryota; kingdom Viridiplantae; phylum Streptophyta; class Polypodiopsida; order Schizaeales; family Lygodiaceae; genus Lygodium; species Lygodium microphyllum. Next base: position 60,254,683 of record NC_141139.1, on the reverse strand, counting down.
CCACAGTATACAGAGCGTTTTTGGAATGCACTCCTACAGCTACGCATGCTTGAAGACGTACCAGAGACGACACATAAGCGAAAGTACATGTCTGGACTTCTTGGACATTACTACGCTGAAGTGAACATGTTCAAGCCTGCTACCCTTGAAGATGCCATCTCCTTAGCTCACGACACTGAAGATAAGTTACGCGGAAGAGATCGACGACCACAGCCATTCCAAGAAAACGGTAATTATGGATCTAAACAATTCAATTCCAATTTCAGAAGGTTTAATCCAGGTCGTTTCTCATCACCATCTTTCCGCAAGAATTGGCCTAAACCACCTGCATTACCATCCACTGTCAATTCAAATCCTAAGCCTATTCCACAAGCAAATCCAAATATACCCAGACTCCCAGCCATTGCAAATAATGTGACCAAAGCCAAGCCCATCGTATGCTACAAGTGTCACCAGCCAGGGCATCTCGCAGCAAATTGTCATTCAAAGAAGCCATCAGCACATATCAACTACCTTGGAGCTACGGACGAAGACGAGCATGAGGATATGCCAGATTTCACTGAAGAAGAAGATGATCCTACTACTACTTCCGACACTTTACCAGGTATGCCTACTCCACATTCATTGTTGACTATGAAATGTATGGTGCATGGAAAAGAAAGAACTATATTGCATGATGACGGTAGTACCCATGACTTTATTTCAGCAAAATTGGTAAAGGAATTGAAATTGCATACTGTACCTACGCACTATCGCATAAAAGCTGCATTTTTAGGCACTAGGTACAATGGCACACAAGAAGTTCAAGATTTAGAAATTCAAATTGGTCCATATATTGAAAGAAGAAATTTCTTAGTTGTCCCATTACAGTCTAGCGACATTATTCTAGGAATGCCATGGAGACACCAACATAATCCCAATATAGATTATTCCACACACACAATGAATATTAATTTTCAAGGAAAATCTATTACATTATTTGGTATGCATGCATCTCATATTTTTCCACTGCTTTCGCATACTCAAGCAAAACGTGCACTACGCAAGAATACTAAATCATATCTCATTTGGGTGAATGAATTGCATGCAAAGGAAAATCATATGCACCCTAGGCATAAGGAATTTCTTGCATATTTTAAGGACTGTTTTGCAGAAGACCTACCACCAGGTTTACCTCCATCACGTCCAGAAGACCATAAGATTGACCTAATACCTGGCACACAACCACCTTGCAAAGCCCCATATAGGCACAATCAAATAGAGCAAAAAGAAATCCAGAGTCAAGTTGAAGAATTACTAAATAGAGGTTTAATTCGACCTAGCAGTTCTCCATTCGGTGCACCTGTGCTCTTAGTCAAGAAAAAGAATAATACTTATCGGATGTGTATTGACTACCGAGCATTAAATAAGATCACTGTAAAGAATAGGTATCCTATACCTAGAGTTGACGACCTTATGGACAAACTGCAAGGATCTTCTATATTTAGTAAAATTGACCTTAAGTCTGGATATCATCAGGTGAGGCTAGATAGATCCGACATATTTAAGACTGCATTCAGGACACAGTTTGGTCATTACGAATTCTTAGTCATGCCATTTGGATTAACTAATGCACCTGCTACTTTCAGTAGAATGATGAACCGTATTTTTCTGAAATATCAATATTGTGTGATTGTTTTCTTTGATGATATTTTGGTGTTCAGCCAAAGTGAAAAAGAGCATTATGAGCATTTATCATTAGTTTTTCAATTACTGAAAGAAAATCAATTGTTTGCAAATCCTGACAAGAGTGAATTCTTTAAGACAGAAATAGAATATCTAGGTCATATTGTATCAAAAGAAGGAATAAAAGTTGATCCTAAGAAAATTGATGCAATATTGCATTGGCCTGTTCCTAAAAATGTACATGAATTACGCTCATTCCTTGGTCTTGCTAGTTTCTATAGGAAGTTTGTACGTAATTTCTCATTACTTGCTTTACCATTGACCAAACTTCTTAAGAAAGGCATTGTCTATCAATGGACTGAAAACTAGCAGAAATCCTTTGACTTACTCAAACGTGCATTAACCAATGCCCCTGTTCTACAATTGCCTGACTTTAGCAGACCATTCTTTTTAGTTGTGACCGATGCTAGCGGATCAGGAATAGGAGCCGTGCTAATGCAAGACAACCATCCAATAGCATATTCTAGTTCTAAGCTGAAACCCTCTGAGCTTAAATATTCCACTTATGACAAGGAACTCTTAGCAGTTGTCCAAGCATTAAAACAATGGAAGCATTATTTAATGGGTTCAGAATTCATGATAAAGACCGACCAGCAAAGCATTAGACATCTACTTAGCCAACCCCAAATTTCTGACCGTCATATCAAATGGGCTTCATTCATTCAAAGTTTCCATCCTATCATTCAATACCAACCTGGAAAAGAAAATGTAGTTGCTGATGCATTGAGTAGAAGACCTGCAATTCATAACATTTCTATCATATCTTTTGATTCTTTGATTGCTATGAAAGATACATATCACCAGGATATTACTTTTCATTCTGATTGGCAAAAATTAGTTCAATATAATTTCATTCCTGTTGATTCATTGTCATATAATGATGGATTCATGTTCTTTGAAAAGAGACTGTGTGTTACTATTCCATTCCGATCTTTTGTTTTGAATGAAATTCATTGTTCCCCATATCAAGGTCACAGAGGTATCATTTCTACATTACGCATGTTAACTGAAGATTTTTATTGGCCGCATATGGATGCAGATGTATCTAATTTTGTTTCTGAATGTTTGATTTGTCAACGAATAAAGAGACATCATGGTAAACAGTATGGATTATTAATGCCTTTGTCTATTCCATCTAAACCTTGGGAACATATATCTATGGATTTCATTACTGGCTTACCAAATACTAAATCTAACCATGACATGATTTGGACAATTGTAGATAGATTTAGTAAGCAAGCATATTTCATTGCATGTAAGAAAACTTTAACAGCATCACAAGCAGCATAGTTATTTTTGAAAACTATTTTTACTAACCATGGATTGCCGAAAGTGATTATTTCAGATAGAGATTCTAGATTTTGTAATAATTTTTGGATTACACTGTTTGCAAATCTAGGCACAAAGATTGATTTCTCATCTGCATTTCATCCAGAAACAAATGGACAAACAGAAGCCACAAATAGCACCATTCTAGATCTTTTATGTGCATACACTATCTCTAAACCTCAGACTTGGGATACTCATTTGCATTTATTACAGTTTGCATATAACAATACACCACACACATCTACAAAGAAAGCACCTTTTGAAGTTATTTATGGCTATAGATTATCTACCCCTGTTGCATCTTTGTCTAATAGAATACAGACTGCTGATGATATTGCTGTTATGCATAACACTATTTTTGATGAGGTTAAGGATATGATTGCTAAAGCCCAACAATCATATACCAAACAAGCCAACAAGAAAAGACAAGCCATGAATTTCAAAGTTGATGATTATGTTTGGCTTAGAATAGAAAAGCGTAGACTGCAAAGTGTAGATAGACATCCAGTTGTCAAATTAGCTCCTAGATTCTACGGACCATTTAGAATTATTCATAAGATTAATGACAATGCATTCAAGTTAGAACTGCCATCTCATTGGAAAATTCATAATACATTTCATATTAGTTTATTGAGACCATTTAGAGGCCAATTACCTATCCACCCTGTCTATGAAAACCCACCTTTACTAGAAGAAGAGACTGAAATACTTGAACCAGAAGCCATCATAGACACTGACTACATGACCACTAGAACTGGCCGAAGGTATTCTAGATATCTAGTAAAATTTAAGAACCATCCTGTAGAGGAAGCACAATGGATGCACGCTAGAGACCTAAATGCTTTCCCCACTCTGTTAGCTCCACATTGAGCTAATAGCAATTGAGGTCAATTGCTATCCCACCCCGCGGGTATGATGCCAGGAGGCATATTCCACGGTGGATTCTGTGAGGATTTACGGTGGATTCCGTAAACTTAGATGACTGGGGCTCATACACAAAGAGGATTCTTTGTGCGAGAAGTTGATGGGGACGCCTGTCCTTTTCGGGCGTTTCATTAATTTAGTGTGTACATGGGTGATTCCATAGCAGGTGATTCCGCAAAATGCATATTAAATTAATAAACGTTTATGAGTTTAGAGTGCGCACTCGTAATAAATTAAGGTTAGGATTTATTTCTAACCAGTTGATTTATTTATGTAGCTGAAGACTGCTAGGTATTCACTTTTGTCGGTTTAATTGTGTTATTTTACTAACGATTGTGAATGCTTCAGTTGATGTGTAGAGATAGCAGCAGTGGCGGAGGAAAGCATTGGAGTCTAGCGGGTTTTCGACCTTTGGACTATATTTTGATAGGCGCCACGCCTATATTTTGTTGTCTATTGAGACATCGATTATTTATTATTATTTTGTATGCGCTTATGCGCCTGGATATGTTATTTCTATTTGGACATTGAGATTGGGCGTGCCAGACACTATGGGCACCGTCCATTTGCTTTATTTTCCTATTTTTGGTAGAAAGCAAACTCAAAAGCTAAAAGCTTATCATATTTTTGTAATTGGGCTATTATTGAGCATGAAGATTGGAAATATACATAAAATACATGCTTTGTGAAGCGCTCACACAAGGCATGGGGGAGATTGAACCCAATTTGTCTCTTGCCTCATGTCGTGCTTGCTTTTACATGGGTTTTTGTGCTAAAAAGTAGAGTACTTTGTTCTTGGGGACCTTCCGGGATTCACCACGTGAGCTATCTGCGTCCGATCTGCGCACCAGTGTTGAATTCATCTTGCTCTACACAAGCTATCAAAAATTTAGAAAAATATGGTAGAAAAATATTTAATTGAAAAAACGCAACTAGCCATAACAAATCAACTAATCATTGCAATTCCATTAAATAATTAAATCACATAGACGTTAGCACTTAAGATATGAATATTGTGGCATCATCCACATATGGCTTGACTTGTGTTCGCACCTGCAAGTCTCACACCTAGAAAGAATAGGTGTCCCCATAAACCTTCTATCGAAGACGGAAAATAATTCACTTTTAGGAATGTGCCATGCACTAGTGGAGAACTATTCAAGGCACTCATCTTATCAATGTGCACAGAAGGGAGAACTACTAAACACACTCATCCCCTCGTGTGGGTGCCACCTGGCAACAAGCACACCCACACACACACACACACACACACATATCCAATATCAAGTTCTTTCTTATAGGCCAACTTTTGTTATTTGGGTAAACATAAGGATCTCCGAGCAAGCTATTTGGCTATATATATTAGGGCAATTCTGAGCCGTTAGAATCATAAAGCTCAAGACATTGGCAAATAAGTTTAGGTTATGGTCACTAAAAACTTATATTTTGTTGAAATACAGAATGCATATTCTAGAAGACCATAGATCAACACAATAAAGCATGTAATAAGTTAGATGTCAAGTTAAGAGTTGAATTGGCACTATATGATATTTTCATACGAAGGGATGTAGCTTCTCATAAAATACAATAATCACACATAAATATTAATGAAACCCAAAAGGATTTCTGTATAGTGTCTCAAAATTATAATAAGGTTTGACTGAATAGAGAAATTAATCCCTACTATGGTTTTGTACAATGGGATTAGATGGTTAGAAGGTGGCGCGTGTAAACATGATTGATGTCTTATATGCGTTGGTTAATTCTTGCCAGTTATAGGCCAACTAGTCAATCTCTCTTGTTTTCACAACATTTTTAGCCCCAAGATCACTATTGAAACTATTGAGAGTACATGATGAGAGAAAAACATTAGCTTTGAATTTTATTCATGTTTTAGTATGGACGATTACTTTCTCTCTTATTTTTTGCATCATAATTTATTTTGGAAATGACTTCTAGTGTTCCTTTGTCACACTCCTATTTCTTGTTGACCTCTAATCTGCCACATTTTACACTTTAATTGAGCTCAAAACACTTTTGAATTATATCATTATAGATTATAGGTGTTGTCATATCTATTATAAACTAGAGTGTGCAAAATACTAGTGAAGAAGATACATTGATCAGTTGTTGTAAGTCCAACTAGACTAAGTGTGCCATATCAACCAAGATGACAAACTTACAATCACTCTTTTGATAAGAGTTCGAGTTAACTGAATAAATGGTTGCAATCAATTGCACAACTCACAACTAGTGAGAGCCATTAAATATTTCTAAAATATCTTCAATATATCTCCTAAAATATCATGTATCAATAAATATTTATAAAGAGGATGTACGCATGCCTTAGAATAAACGACGGCGTGTCTTATAATTTAATGAATAAGTCTATGGAATAAATTGCGCTTGACGTGTGTGTTGAATTCATCTTGCTCTACACGAGCTATCAACAATTTAGAAAAATATGTTAGAAAAATATTTAATTGAAAAAACGCAACTAGCCATAACAAATCAACTAATCATTGCAATTCCATTAAATAATTAAATCACATAGACGTTAGCACTTAAGATATGAATATTGTGGCATCATCCACATATGGCTTCACTCGTGTTCGCACCTGCAAGTCTCACACCTGGAAAGAATAGGTGTCCCCATAAACCTTCTGTTGAAGACGGAAAATAATTCGCTTTTAGGAATGTGCCATGCACTAGTGGAGAACTATTCAAGGCACTCATCTTATCAATGTGCACAGAAGGGAGAACTACTAAACACACTCATCCGCTCATGTGGGTGCCACCTGGCAACAAGCACACCCACACATACACACACACGCACACACACACATCCAATATCAAGTTCTTTCTTATAGGCCAACTTTTGTTATTTGGGTAAACATAAGGGTCTCCGAGCAAGCTATTTGGCTATATATATTAGGGCAATTCTGAGCCATTAGAATCATAAAGCTCAAGACATTGGCAAATAAGTTTAGGTTATGGTCACTAAAAACTTATATTTTGTTGAAATACAGAATGCATATTCCAGAAGACCATAGATCAACACAATAAAGCATGTAATAAGTTAGATGTCAAGTCAAGAGTTGAATTGGCACTATATGATATTTTCATACGAAGGGATGTAGCTTCTCATAAAATACAATAATCACACATAAATATTAATGAAACCCAAAAGGGTTTCTGTATAGTGTCTCAAACTTATAATAAGGTTTGACTCAATAGACAAATTAATCCCTACTATGGTTTTGTACAATGGGATTAGATGGTTAGAAGGTGGCGCGTGTAAACATGATGATGTCTTATATGCGTTGGTTAATTCTTGCCAGTTATAGGCCAACTAGTCAATCTCTCTTGTTTTCACAATATTTTTAGCCCCAAGATCACTATTGAAACTATTGAGAGTACATGATGAGAGAAAAACATTAGCTTTGAATTTTATTCATGTTTTAGTATGGACGATTACTTTCTCTCTTATTTTTTGCATCATAATTTATTTTGGAAATGACTTCTAGTGTTCCTTTGTCACACTCCTATTCATGTTTTAGTATGGACGATTACTTTCTCTCTTATTTTTTGCATCATAATTTATTTTGGAAATGACTTGTAGTGTTCCTTTATCACACTCCTATTTCCTGTTGACCTCTAGTATGCCACATTTTACACTTTAATTGAGCTCGGAACACTTTTGAATAATATCATTATAGATGATAGATGTTGTCATATCTATTATAAACTAGAGTGTGCAAAATACTATCGAAGAAGATACATTCAGTTGTTGTAAGTCCGACAAACTAGTGTGCCATATCAACCATGATGACAAACTTAATTAGTTGGGCATACAACCAAAGTTTGGGTTGATGTTGAGGAAATACTCAATAGCATGGGTAATTTGGATGGCTTGCTCCTTGTACACCTTGTGGAGGTCATGCTTGCCAATGCTTTCAAACTCAAGGGTGTGGATGAGAATGGAGGAGCTTGCATGAGGCCCACCTTTAACTTTGATAGAGTGGGTAAAAGAGAGCCAATGGGTGCCTAAGCCAAAGCCTTCTATCGTGTGCCATGTAGCCTCAAGATTGTCCTCGTTCCCATGCTCGAACTTGATTTTTGTGAAGTTCAACTCATGGAGGCGACCTACAACACAATCATAGCCAACAAGTCAACTTTGTTCATGAGACTTGGGAGGTTGGAGAGAGAGAGAGAGAGAGAGAGAGTGTGTGTGTGTGTGTGCATGTGTGTGTGCGCACATGTATGTATGTGGTCAATACTATGTTGGGGACATAATAAGGTTACTATATAAAAAGACATAGAGCAAAAATCATGGAGCAAGGGTCCCTAGTCAAGCTAGAAAGAGGTGAGGTGGAAATTTAGGGTCTACGTTTGGTTATTAAGAGAATTCTCCCACATAAAAATTGTAAACGGTAATTTAATAGTGTCAGATCCATTAGCACCTTAACTTCAAGAAGAGGAAGTGAGTTTTTGAATTTACCCATGCTTTGTAATTTCACCCAAAAAGTCTCTTGCTTGGGACCCTTGTGACACAAATTGTTAGAGATTTTTAGGAGCTTTGGGAGCTTTAAGACCAACTATAAATGTTTGGAGCTAGTTCATAGCCCGGCACTAGCATTCTCTAGTGAGAAGCCCTGCTTGTATTATAATAGCGACTAAAATAACCTAGCATCCCCTAGTGAGATAGCCTTGTTTATACTATGAAAGTTGAATAACCGCCGCCGGTGGAAACAAGTACCGAGGCTCTTCCCCAGCTTGACGTGTAACACGCTGCCCGGTTTGGCCCAACTGTCGCCTTCGACGAGGTCAGTGCGCTCGAAATGGCCGGGCGCAGCGGCCAGGAGCGCGTGTGGGAACTCGTCCACGAAGGCTTTCCACACGCGAGACGCCGGCGCCTTCACTGCCACCTCAAACACCACCTTCGTCATATGGGCCTTCCCGCAATCCATTCCTCTCTGTCTCTCTGACTCTCTCTCTCTCGTTACGCTACTGTCTGGCTAGCTCTCGATCTTGGCAGGTTCGACGCCTACGTTTAAATAAATAAGAGAGCTACACTTTTTCTATCAGCCCACTTGACGCGGTCTATACACCTATCGTATGATTCCCGGGTACTCCGCATTTTGCGTAGCCTTACGGCCCCCACGCGCACCTTCACATCTTTGAGGTTTCATAATGACGAAACGTCACGACTGCCGACTCAAGCTGGCTTTCTGCTTACTTTTGCGATACCCCGTGATGGCTGAAGCTGTAGCATGCAGCTGGCTTGCTCGCTTCATGAGCTATATTCTGTTAGGACTCGCAACAATCCATGAACTGCGGGGCTCTGAATTATAGTGCCCAAGCACCTGCCAATAGTCTCCCGGTACTCGAATAATGAATTGGCATTCGTAGTACGCCCTAGCGCGCGAGCGAGTAAATTTACCATAAATTAAAGTATTCTGGTGGAAGTAAATCTATATAGGACAACGTTAGCGAACGCTTGGACGGCGCAACGTCAAGTCTAAAACAAAGCAAAGGAAGAAAATTAAAGTTTCATTTATGTATTCCTGAAAGGCTTTGTATACCACTTGGCATAGGTACCTGAAGGACCACATGCATGACCGATGTTGTTGTTCCAAATTTCCCGTATGAGTTTAAAGCGCCATGGTTTGCAGTGGCATTAACTCAAAAGCATATCTTTATGAAAATACACGCGAGTAAAAGATGGTTCCTTCGTGGAAGGGGCTTGCATAGTTTTGATGAAATACTAAGCATGCTTATGGTGGCCACTTTGTTAAGAAACTAGTTCTCCAAAAAAATCTTGTAATAAGGCTATCTATTGCCTAGTTTAACAAACAATATCAATGACTTGTGTAGTTTATGCTTGCATTACCAAAATATAATGAGTACATGAGTACTCCAAATTCAAATACATGATTTTTCATAATGGCTTATGACATATTTAAAGAATGGAAAATATTTGATCTGATCTCTCTCGCTCTCTCTCCCGCTCCAATCTCTCATGGTCACTCATGTCACCTTAAATCTCTTTGAGAGATGGAAAATGTTGTGAGAAAACTCTGCAATCTGTACTAGGAGCATGTCATGAGGACGTAGAAGGTAAATGCTACGTTAATAGTGTGATGCAAGAGGACGTAGAGGTGAATATGCTTGTGTAAAAACATCCGTAAGTTATCCTAGCAAGGGGTTGTTTACATATAGAAGAGAAAGACACTCTATAAATTGTAAAATATCTATGTACATACCTTCCTACCAGTACCGTTCCTTGATCTTCTCATATGTTGCCCACATATTTATGTGTCCGACCCATAGGCACTCATGAGATTCCTTCATAACTTGTAATTGGGTAGACTTGTCTGCAACTACTCTTAAGGGTTTTCCTCCTCTCTTCTTAGGATGCTTTTATAGCAAAGAAGTAACCATAGGCTTTTTGCCTAAGCCTCTTGTATTCTACATCTGACCATTCTATTATCTTAGTTCGTGTATTCAGATATTGTCCTATCTACAACCATTCATTTGTGTAAAGTTCTTCTAAGAATGTTTAAATAATGGATGTATGACACACATGATCCACCCTAGTGGCGGAAGTGTCTACCACTTCATCATCTTATGCAAGAAGAGACTCTAATAATCAGACGTAGCCCTAGAGAGCATGTTAGCAATTTGATTTTATTTTCCTACAATGTGCTTGAACTTTGGATTTAAGGACTTCATGCAGGCAATCCACCTCATCATAGCTATATTAGGCATAGAGAAAGTGGTAATCATTCCCAAAACAAACTTAAAGAGTCAGTATCAACCACTAGTGAAGCTCCAATGAAGTAATCTTTATCATTCTTAAGGGCTTTCACTATTTCCCAAATTTCTCTTTTAGTTTGTAACCACGTATTGAGAAATTTGGGAAATTCTAATGTGATTAATATTTGGACACATGGTCAAATCTTATCCCCTTAACCACGTATTGAGAAATTTGGGAAATTCTAATGTGGCTAATATTTGGACACATGGTCAAATCTTATCCCCTTACTTGAAGGTGAATCTTTCCCTAGATACTATACAAGCAATCTCCCCAAGTCCCACTCTCAAATATGGGGTTAAGATTTAGCCACTTGGTTAAATCTTTATTATTATTTGAAAGTGAAAGTTGGGAGATTCCCAAATTCTCTAATATGGTATTCTATGGGTACCTCCTTTGTCTCTCGTTTTAGGACTTTCGCCCTAATCCATATAGCATACATATTACCTTCTTCATTGTCTTGACTACACTACAAGATATAGACCTTATACCGACGTTTAAAGCGACGAAAATACAAACAACAAAATTTGCCCGCGTCGTCGCAAAAAGCGTCGTTATTGACGACGCCATAGAATGCACTCTCACTCTCTTTCTCTTTCTCTCCCTCTCTCATTTCCTCCCCCTCCCTCTCCCTCTCCCTCTCTCTCTCCCTCTCCCTCTCTCTCTCCCTCTCCCTCTCCCTCTCCCTCTCCCTCTCTTTCTCTCCCTCTCTCTCCCTCTCCCTCTCTTTCTCTTTCATTTCCTCTCCTAAACAAGCAAAAGAGAGTGATTTAAACCTTAAACAAGCAAAAGAAAGAGAGAGGGAGACTCACCGATGAGATATGGCGAGCGTGGGGCGGCTCCTCTTTGCGATGAAGGCTCCTCCTCTCCTTCGCGAACAACGGCGGCGGCGGCGGCGGCAAGTCTTCTTCCTCTCCTTCTCTCACGACGGTCGCTCTCTCCCTCGCTCTCGCTCTCAAAACTCACAATGGAGCAAACACGAAATGAAAACCGCGCTTGGTTTCGGCCGCTTTTTTTTCCTGCGGCCCGTCGCTATTTGCGACGCAAATAGCGATGCTAGTAGCAACGCCAATAGCGACGCCAATATCCACCGTCGCTAATCGACATCGCTACTAGCTCAAATCCTTGTAGTGCCAATAGCCTAGCCTATTGCAATAGGGTTAGTGTCCACTATCATCACAATATGCCTTCCACAAGTATAATATGATTTTCTATGAGTTTAATTAAACCGTATCAATTTCTTGAACTTCCTCATAGGTCTAGCATGCCTCTTGTTCCGAGGGGATTTTTGCCCCTTGCAAAGTAGTTGATATAATATATTTATAATATGGAAAAAATGAGGTATTTAAATCAAAATAAAATATGCATGCTCCAATGAATCTCCTCACCTTTAAATTGATAGAAGAAAATTTTGTGATCTTATTAACAGGATCTACTTAAGGAGAAGAAGGCTTTCTACCATACCAGCTAAGCATATGACCCATAATAAGTACCTCATTCACATTGAGAACTCACTTTTGTCCTGAAAGAGTCAAGTTTACCTCTTCAAGCCTCGTTAAGTTCTTCTCACAATCAAAAATACGATTTGCAACAAATCATATGCATCCATGTTCATTCAAGCTCTCATCCTTCTCTATCTCTGCACAATCTCTAATAGCAACATCATTAAGGAAGGGCATAGTAAGCTGATGAATATACTATTGCAAGACATTGCTCATAGCATTCATCATGTGTGTTGTTGAGTTTATAGGTCTGTGTGGCAAAGTACACATCATGACAAGTCCTAATGAAGTCCTCATGGTCATTAGATCTCTACTTTGTGAAGCAAGATGAGACTAATCATAACTAGAATAAAGATCTCCTAGAGAGTAGATAGCACAACCTACAAATGCCTCAATGAATTCACCCACAATCAACCCTATAGCAACATTTGTGACAATCACCCTATTTACTAGCTTTATATCTTGGATAAATCTAAGTGATCCATTCTTCTTTCTATTATAAACCATCCATTAGGATAAGGCATAGAAGAAGGCTCTAAGGTTTCCATTTATATCTTCTTATTAAGCAAATCAAACAATTTTGGAAGATGTGCTCTAAGAACTAGAATAGAACAAGGATTCCATACAATATGAGGGATAGTAAAAATCACCATGGGAGCAACAATCTCTGGACTCACACAACCAATATCATGAGGATGGAATGTAAAAGCTCTTCCATGTTGCTGTAACATCTCTAGGAAACACTGCCTCTTTGTAGGTAGCAAGAAATCTTCATTCCCAATCTTTAACTTTGCTAATGTCTCAACTTAAAACTTATGCCCAGTATTCTCTAGGTCTCTTAAATTTGGCTAGTTAGCATCCCTCTTAACTTCCTCATCATAAGCAAAAGTGGACTTGCAACAATCGCTTTACCTTCTTGTCCACAATCTTGTACTTAGTGTCAACATATCCTCGACTCTCTTTGCTCCCTTGAAAATCTCAATTCTTGCTATGCATGCATAGCACTCAACTCCTTGGCTGAAAATTCTTAGTCCTCTACTATGTGGGCTACATAAGAATAGCCCCATTCTCTCTTTATGGAAATAAATGAGTAGTATTCTCTATTAGCCAAGATACCTCATACCTCAAAAACTTTAGTGGCTGAAGATAATCAACCCTTTCCTTTGTTTACCAAAATACTTTAGCACTCAACTCTATTTATTGAGACTCCTTAACCTTTGACTCTTTACTGCATAAAATCAGCAATGTCATGGTACATGTCCACAGAATGCACTGGTACAATACTAGAATCACTCAAACACTTAAATTTTAGCATATTCTCATTTTTTGTTATAGTATGTGCACAAGTGAGACCATCATGCATACCATCTATATGCTCATCATCATGCAAAACACCTAATCTTCTCAACTCCTTCTCTCACTACAAGGGAAGGGGGGAATAGCAATGCCAAGTTCCAATGCAAATAGCAACACAAATAGCGATGATACTCAGACAAAAAAAAAAGCAACCGAAACCCGAGTGTGGCATTTTGCAAAAGAGTTTGCGAAAGAGAGAATGAAAGAAGGAGGGAGAGGGAGATAAAGAGAGAAAGAGAAGGAAGGAGAGCTTCTCCCTGATGCCACCACCGCCGTTGCTGCCGTACCGTTGTTCACGAATAAGAGGAGAAAGTGTATGAAGGGCGAAGAGGAGTTGTCACAAAGAGGAGATAAAGAATCCATCTTTGAGCCTTTGTGGTGAGTACATTGCTCCCTCTTGGTTTTGTTCTTGTTCTTTCTTATTTTCTTTTGTTTGTTTTTGTTGAGAATGAGATGTATTGAGGGAAAAAGAGAGGAAATGAGAGAGGGAGAAGAAGAAAGGAAAAGAAAGAAAGAATGAGAGCGAGAGGGAATAAACATGAAACATAATAAAGAAAGAGAAAGAGAGAGAGGGAGGGAGGGAGAGAGGAGAATGAATGAGAAAACACGAGGGGGTAGAGAAAAACAAAGAGAGACCATAGTCATGCAAGAGGACATTTCATGGTTAAAATCTTGGTGAAAGAAACTCCCTACACCTTGGCACGTCACAAGGGCCATTGCACTTGAGAAGGAGTAACCAAGTCATCACTAATGGGAAGCTCAACTCAACTTACTTGTTTGGACACCTTTAAGAGTGTTTTCAGAGTGCTAGATAGAGGCAAAAGAGATTATGCCAACAATTATGATACGCTCACTTCCAAAGTAAGTTCTAAAGGCTCACTTCATACCTCGAGAAGTAAACTTGAGTAGTCAATGTAAAACTATTCTTATACTCACCTGGAACCATTTGGTGAGAACAACTTGAGTGGAGGTAACACTAATAGTGATAGTCAAGCCCTTGACCCTCATGTAACATCATCATCATGAAGATACTTGAATATGTCATAATTGAATTGGAAGTTTGAGTACCATCATCATGAAGACACTTGCATTTATATTGAATCACATTGATTGTGGAAAACAAAAGCTTAGTTGTGCATAGTGCACATACATACACTTACAAGTTAGTAAAATTGCAAATTTCTAACAAAGGAACACAAGATACATAAAGAAATAAATCAAAAAAAGAAATCACAAAGTACATAAAAATTTTTGAGAAATAGAGAGACCAAATATTGGCTGACTCTAGAAACCCCTACAATCATAGCTTAGACAAAGAAAATACATTGTGAAAAATGGACCTTATCATTAAAAATATTCTAAAGCTTACACACCACGCAAGAGAGACCACATAACTAAATGAGCCTTACTAGCCAACCAAAAATGACAAATTAGGCAACAATCTTTTTAGCACCTAGCATACGACACATCGAACATATGACAAATTTGGAGAGTGAGAGGTGTCTTCCTCAAAAGCCACCACTTCCTTGCCTAAACTAATCACTTATTAAAACCGTAGTCATGCAAGAGGGGGTAGAGAAAAACAAAGAGAGGGAGAGAGAGCGGGAGAGAGGAGAATGAGTGAGAAAACATAAGGGGGCAGTGTCGAAGGGTTTTCGAAAATAAAGTCGCGACCACAAAGGTCTTTGAGAAATTCCAAGATGGAAGATCAAGCAAAGCAAATAATCAAGACGAATATGATGCCAAGTAACAATTGTATTACTGCCAAGATGTTTACAAAATACAAGACGAATTCATCAAATCTTAACAGCCCACTGGTTTTAGGCCACCCGATCTCAAGTAGAAAATTTAACTCTCAAGCTTGTATCTTGATGGGACCTCAAATGGGCTGGCACTGGCTATGGCACTAGCCAGACCTCATGCTCATAACAGACAAACACACCCTCACGGCCTCGCAGACTAAGAGCGTCTATCTACTGCGAAAGGACAAACTGTCCTAAAGCCTAATCTATGCGTTTATAGTTTTGTAGTTTTGTAGTCCAACATTTCCCTTTCTATAAACTCCACAGAGGGAAAACCCATACACATTGGCAATAAATACCACGATAATCACATACATGGGAGGCAACCTCTCGTGAGAAACACCGCGGCCCCACTACAGGTCTCCTACATCGCAGGGATTAGCCCCTTGATGCGCTGCTCAACATCTAAAACAAATGAACAAACTCCACTCTTTCATTTCGAATCCAGGAGATATACCATGTTTCCTTTCCAAATAATCCCCCAAGAAACGAGTGTCAATCCTACGGCTTAGGATGCCTATCCACACTCAAACGTGGGTCATTGTCATTGAAAACAGGTGCTATGCATCTAGGATTTATATTCTGATACCATGATTGTCATGCACATGCAAAGGTGAATGATTTTGAAATGTTCAAACATCATTTTCAAATCAGCAACACGTGCTCGTGCGCAATCAGGTTTTTCCATGCATTTACTAATCCGTTGCGGCGATGAAAGGATAGCACTGAGATAACACTCGTGCTACTATCCTCTTAATTAACATACCACGAACTCTATGACATGATATGCATTAGAAAATCAGCAACAATCAGCACGCAAATCACACCATACAAACATCCCAACCCCCTATGTTTAGGTATTGCTTTCGTTGCATAGGTGTAGACATTCATTTTGTCATGTTTTGATGTATAGAAAGCGATAAATCACAAACTTTGACAAAGAGATCAGGCAAACTGAGGCCAAACCTCATGCTTTGCAACTACCATACATCCACAAACAATTATTATATTTTTCCTTATTTTTCTAAGACGTATTTCTATTTTTTTCCTTATTTTTTCTATTTTCTTGACTTATTTGGCAATAAAAATATGCTATTATTTGGTTTTTCTTATTTTAATCACTTCAGCATACTAACATTCAATTTATCTTCCATATTCCCCCCATGGGAACATATTTTGCCCACTCAAAACAGAAAAACTACCATTTTACCACTAAAAAAACCCCTTTTCGGATTTACGGGAATTAAATAAAGCATGTAAATCATTGAAAAACCAAGACTTTCTGATAAATAACAATTACTCATAATGCACACAGCACACAAACAAATTTTCATCCAATAAGAATATAATTATCATCATAAACTATGAAAAATCCTTCATTTTCTTCATAAAAATGGTCATAACGTGTTTTTACGTAACCCGAGATGCCTTAAACGACTGCATAAACAAAAACGGACCCTCCATTGCTCTCAATCCAATGCTGCTCATCAATCTTCAGCATCTCCATCCATCTTTATCACCATTTCCTTCATTCTCCTTCCCCGATTCCTTCATCAAGATGACACACATGAACAGCCCATAGAGAATAGAGAAAGGGTGGAGAGAGAAAGACTAGAATCTATTCTCTTCATCCACACAACCATTCCACACACGAAAGGTGGTGATAAGATCAGCCAAGAGAGAGAAGTTGCCACCCAATGTCAGTTGCATGGGTTACTTTCAACCCCCAATCATGAGGAAGGATGATGATGGTGAAAAATGAGCCCTGTTCACGTCACCATATCTCACGCTTCATCTCCACAAAAATGCATGAAAAAATTGAGGGGGGGTCCAAGGTCCCAAAGGGCACCCCCCCCTTTGGTCCTAAGTTGTGGCCACCCTTTAAAATCTTGGCCATTTGTTGGCCTCTTCCCCGTTCGAACTCCGATTCGAGCTTTGAAAAGTCTTGGGCATCCATCTTGACATCGTGCATTGAGTGGCAACTCCTAACATCCCGCACGGCAGTCATAAAAATTATAAAAAATCCACAAGTGTCGCTCGGGCGCCTTTTAAAAGTCGTCTTCCACTTAGTGCTTAAAATCGTCCTAGCTGCAACTGCCGCCTTCGATGTTAGATATTTTTTCCCTAAATTTTGGATTTTTGGGCAACTTTAGGCACATCCTAGGCTCAAAACTCCGCTCTCATTGGCGACCACGGGATAGGGCGACTCAGCTCGTCGAATCCCACAACAGATCTGCACAAAACAACCAAAGGAAGCATCAAGCTGATACAAAATAGATACATACTAAAACATAGCACAATGCTCACCCTACCCCCTGACAAAATCAAGGCATGAAATCCACAAGGAGTAGGCCTAGCATAATTTGATAGAAGGTCCGAAGCTAGTAACTAACCAACTGCTCAAGCACGGCCAAACTAAAAAGAACTATCAAAGAGGTCACCCTAAGTGGTGGTCTGAACTACCTACCTAACTAAGGACAACTCAACCAGGAGCTCCTACTAGGGGAGGACTCCTATCATCTGATCAAGAAGTATTTTCTTTTATCACATTTCTTCTTTTAGGTTTCTATTTCCCCCATACTCGGGCATGTAAAAAGGAGGGAGCTGAGCGTAGTGACCCAAGGAGAATAGGGCATCGGCCTCAGGTCCTGTCTCAGTACCCAAGAACCTACCAAGCCCTTGCACGGTGACACTTAATCCTTTTCTGACGATCACTTTTATTTTTCCTCCAACCTTCCTTACTTTATTCTTTTCCAGCGAGACGCCACCCCTAGGAAGACAAGGCATCGGCCTCGGGTCTGACTCGTCCCCAGGAACCTACCAGGCCTTCACAAGGCGATGAGCAATTGCTTACAAATTTTCATTTCTTTTCTTTTCTATTTTTATAGGGGTTAGAACCCCTTTTTACACACCTTTGTATATATTTATTTCTTTTTAAGATATTCAGGGTTTTTTTATTTTCCTCTCTATCATCATCATTTTTCTTCGGCAGGCTTCTCTAACTACCTCACAACTAACAAGAACTCCTAGAACGGCTGCCTAGCACGCTAACAGAACAATGTCACTAAGATTGCTGTCTAAAATAGATCTTTCAATGCCTGGTAATGTCTTTATAGGAGGCAACGACTACTCAGACCTCCCCTCAGACATACCCAACCTAAACCTGGGACTTCATGCCTTGGACGCCGGTCCCCAACAAGAAAAGAAAATCCCCTACAAGTACACAAACACATATAGCATAAAAACACCTTACTCTAAAGGAGAGACATCACCTAGATAGGGCCACGAGAAGCTTCCCGCGACATAGGCTCCTTCCAAGCTCTTTTTCGAACCTATCTAGCACAGGACTAAAACAAGAAACCATTAACCGCACCTGTATTAAACAGACGACTGGTCCTCTTGGCCTAATGAAATAAAGCACTTCACTACGAAAACTGATCGGCCCTCTTGGCCTAATGAAATAAAGCACTTCACTACGAAAACTAATCGGCCCTCTTGGCCTAATGAAATAAAGCACTTCACTACAATAACTAATCGGCCCTCTTGGCCTAATGAAATAAAATAGGATAGCACCTACACATCCCTCCTTGAAATAGTACAGATATACAATAATATGCTCCTTACCAAGGAGGAAAAATAGGGCTCGCAGCCCTAAGCTAAATGCATAAGGTTATGACCCATCCCTCCTGCATATATAGCAAGAGGTGTATGCATAACATGTTGTCTAATCAACCTATGGGTCCAGGATAACAACGGTAGATCGGTCTTAGCTACTCTTTGCATCACCCATATCAACCATCGCCTGCCATACATAGCATGCTTTGATAACATTTTCGACAAGCGACCGGGTCCTATCTCATTATTGATAGCAATATCCAAACTAGGACCACAGTTGAAGAAAATGTCTTCTTCATAAGCCAGATTTTCCAGTGAATCCGCAAATTGATTCCAGTAACATGGAATCAGCTGAAGAGACACGCTCTCAAACTCCTCAAGTAGGGTCATCGTAGTTCGATGATACATACAAAGGATGGGATTCCGCACTGTGTATATCCCATCTAGCTGATTCAAAATCAACTGGGAATCCCCTTTTACTAACAACCGCCGAATACCACCTTGCTTGGCAATATGCAGTCCCATAATCAAGGCTTTATACTCCGCCATATTGTTAGTGAATCCTACCCTGAGATAAGCAGCTAACTTCATCGTAACTCTACGTCGGGGATCTCGGATTACTACTCCAACACTCCCTTTTTTATTAGGGCCCCTGGATGCTCCGTCAAAATATAATGTGTACGCCCACAATGGATTTACACAGCTTGCCATCACGAACTCCTATATTCGTAATTATGATAGTCAAAATTTAGCATACTTAGAGGATGAACTGACGGCTCCATCCCACCTTCTTCATTGAACTCAACAGGGATACTTGTCAACATTCGTAAGCAGTGATGGAAGAAGACTTTGATCTCCCACACAAAGGTTCCGTCTTCTTGCTCAATCACTTTGTATCCTTTGCTCCACCAGATGAGTTTCCCCTGATGGTATCTCTGCTCCAGATATGGTTGCTCCAAATAAGGAATTAACCCCCCCATCAACCGGCTTTAAGCTCTTTTGCAGGTCTCAAATCAGCCCCAGCATGGACCTGCAATGCATTTTTCCTGTATTAGCATACTCAAAAATAATAAGGTTTAATCTTATTAAGATTAAACTTATTTTTAAATTCTACTCCCTGCAGATCAGCTAGTAGAGCCATAGATCTATTTTTCCCTATCTTGACAATCTTGTAAGGGCCATCCCATCTAGGTTCCAGCTTCCCTGGAAAGAACTCCCTACGTGCATCGTAGTACAGAACTAATTGCCCTTTTTTAAAGGTATACTTCTTTGCTTTAAGATCGTGCAACTGCTTCATCCAACGTTTAGCTACCTCCTGATGTAAGAAGCTCTGCAATTTCAGTTCATCCAGGTGGGCTATAGTCGTGAAATGTTCAAAGAGTGAATCCTCATCTCCCAAAGAGTGGTTAATTGAAAACCGTATGGTTGGCAACTTGATTTCGAGGGGTAACACACACTCTTCCCCATAAACTGATTTAAATGGAGTATGGCCGGTAGCTCACTTGAACGTTGTATTGTATGCCCATATCGCCACATACAACTTCCTGTCCCAGTCTCGTTTCTTCTCAAAGGCTATTTTAGACAAGATACCCACAAGCTGCTTATTAGTACTTTCAACTTGCCCGTTGGCTTGCGGATTATAAGGGGTCGTTTTGTTGTGCTTGATTTTCCAAGCTTCAGTCGGGCTTTTAATCACTTTATTCAAAAAATGGGTTCCACGGTTGGACACTAATTCCTTCGGTGGACCGAAACGGCAGATAATCTGCTCTAAAAGGAAACTTGCAGTCTCTTTTGCATTGTCCTACCTCGTTGCCCGTGCTTCTGACCATTTTGTAAAATAATCAGTTGCTACTATAATGTACCTCTTCTGGGTAGTAGACGACGGGGTGATAGGACCCACAAAGTCAATACCCCACTTCTCAAGTGGAAGGATAGCCATGATAGGCGTAAGTGGTCATTTCCTATTCTCTCTGCTGTCATGTCTTTGAGAGGTATCACATCTCTTAACATACTCAAAGGAATCATGGAAGATGGACGGCCACCAATATCCAGCTCTTAAAGCCTTCTGTGCCATCAACCATCCAACGAAGTGCCCTCCACACGCAAAGTCATGGCACTCTTCCAAGATGAAAGGAACCTCGTCAAGCATCACACATTGGCGATAGATATCATCAACACCCTGCCGATATAATGTTCCTACAATCAAGGAAAACTTGAAAGCCTGTTTTTTGATTTTTCTCTTTTCAGATTTTGATAAACCAGCTCCAGTCTCTCCTGTTGATAGATAATGCGTGATAGCAGCATACCAAGATGGAATAGAAGCTGTATCAATTTTAAACATTTCTTCAATATCACTTCCTTTAGCCAAAGTCTCTTTCGGCTCCCCGAAATCCACAAGGCATTCCACAATCCCCTGCAACCTCGGTGGGTTACTCTTAATCTCATAATCAAACTCCTGCAAAGTGATTAACAACTTTGCTAGACGATCAGGCAGTTGTAGCTTGTTCATAAGCAATCTAAGCCCTTCCGCCTTTGTATAGAATACTACCTTCTCATAAAGGATGTAGTGCCTGAATTTTTTAGTCGCAAAGACCATCGCAAGGCACAACTTCTCCATGTAGGTGTAGTTAATTTTTGACATGCCTAATTTTCGACTAGCAAAAGCTATCGGATGATACCACTTTTCCTCCCAGATTTGGGCTAAACAGTAGCTGATACTATGAATGGTGGCTGCTGAAAATATGTAAAATACCTCACCTCTTTTAGGTGCTTTTAAAACTGGTGCTTTTACTACCTCCTATTTCACATCCTCGAAAGCTACCTTACAAGGATCGCTCCATACAAATAGACAACTAAAGGATAATAAGTTTGTTAATGGCAACATCCTTTCTGCCAAGGCATTTATAAACCGTCGAAAGTACCCTATCGATGATAGAGAGCTATGTACCTCTTTCGGAGTGCGTGGTGGACTCATAGCGACTATAACCTTGATCTTTTCAGGGTTAGTTGCTATCCCTACTGAACTGACCACATGGCCTAGCAATAGCCCATAAGGCACTCCAAAGACACACTTCCGTGGGTTAAGAGTGATACAAAATTGCCTGTAGCGCTCAAAGCACTTTCTTAAAATAATCAACATCCTTTCCCTTACAGTGGCTGCCCCCAGATTATCAATAAATACTTTCAACTCATCTGGGGAAATGTTACCAAAGGTCTTGTCTGCTGTTCGTTGCCATGATCAAGGTGCATTGCACAAACCAAAGGCCATCACATGGTATGCAAAAGTACCAAGATAGTAATAAAAGTCATTTTCAACTAGTCCTCTTCTGCAATTGCCATCTGGTTATAACCTGCAAAGCAATCCATAAATGAAATATATTTTCCTACCCGCTAATTGATCCGAAATCTGGTCTATAAATGGCAACGAGTAGTAATCCTTAACCATCTGCTTATTCAGATCTCTAAATTTGTTGCCTAATGAGTTTGTGGAGATTTGTTGCCTAATGAGTGTGTGAGTTTGTTGATCAAGAGAGTATGGAGGTTTTAGGTTCTGACTCATGTTGTGATTTTAGTGTCAGTGTTATTGACTCAGTTGAGTCTTGTGAGTTGGTTGTTGATGTTTTGAGTAGCCATGGAGAGGCTTTTGTTTGTGGTGTTGATGATGTTGTGCTGAGTAGACCTAACCTCATGCTTCTTGATAGTTGTGTAGATGATTGTTTGGTTGTTTTAGGCAACAATGTCGAAGAGAAAAAGCTTTCCTTAACTTCTGTAACTCCTCAAATAGCCCGTCCCTCAATTCGAAAGGCATACGCCTTACTTTTTGACGCAAAGGACGATTGTCTTCTTTTACAGGAATAGTATGAACAGCCAAGCTGGGAGGAATACCTCTCAGCTCATCATAACTCCAAGTAAAGATATCACGGAATTCTTGAATCAAGGACATATAGTCCTCCCTTTCTACTGAACTGAGCATGGAACCTAATTTAATTGGCCGCGAATCATTCAGCGTGCCAAGGTCCAACTCAATCACATCCGCGTCTCTTATCCTATCTTGCGGCTCTATCGGCTCATTTAGAGTTATCTGATAAATATCTTCTGTAGTGGACCCCTCTTTAGATTCATCACTAGATGATGTCTCACTGCCAGATGGATCATCTGTTGTTTCTAATTCAGTAGAGGATAAAGGAGCTCTCTCACTCTGAGGAGACTCAAGGTAAGCATCGACTATTACTCGATTAGCACCTCTACCTAGAACCACTCGACTAGCAGGTATATCAACTTGACAGTCAGTTCGTAAGATCCAAGGCCTACCTAGCAAGACTTGATAGCTAGGACGTCCTACAAATCTTATCACCCTAAAGTCCAAGAAGCATTCTACACTTGCAACTGTGACATGGACTTTAGTAACGCAACCTTCTGGTTGCCTTAGACTATCATTAGACATTCTAAGAAGGGTGGAGCTATCTTTTTGGATGCCTAGACCCAACCTCTCCATCAACTATGAACTCATGATATTGACGGAGGACCCAGTGTCTATGATAGCATGCTCTACTAATATTCCATCCACGTATGTTGGAACCCTAGGGCGATTCTTTTCAGCATGATCAAACCAATCTTCCCCTACTCGTGCTATGCCCAAAGGTTCTATAATATACCCAATACGTAGGATCTTCTTGAATTCCTTGCATACTCTTGGAGATAATTTAATCAACTGTAAGAGGTTTACATCCGGTTTGACTTCGTAAAGAGAACTTGCTAAATCAAAATCATGATAGGTAGCCAAAGCTCTCTTTTCTCGCCACACCATTCTCTCTTTTGGTCTCAGAATCGGCTTTGGTGTTTTTTTAAGCTCTTGCCTTCTTTCTTGGCACTTTCTCATCCTTGTTAGGATCGACTTTCTTGTCAACAGGCCTTAGAGGTCCACCTTCCATGCCAGGACTTAGGACTTGCATCCCCTTGCTTAGGGTTTTTCTCAACCGGTTTTGCATTATCTTTATCAACCTCTTTAGCCTTTTGGCCTCTTGTCACGGCTCGTACTTTAGAGTTTTCAGCGCCATTGACGCATACAGCCTCGATAAGGCTGGCTCCATTGCCTTGTGGCAACTCTTCTTTAGTGGTCTTTCCCCTTTGCAATATTTGTCTCGGTCCATCATTTTACTGGAGGTTACTACCTTGCGCTCTATGATTAACTGGACCTGGCTGTTTACTTCCTTGTTGGAGGAAACTAATCTTACTCCAACAAGGTAGCAACTAAGTGGCCCGACTTTCCACAAATATCAAATTTAACATTTGGACAATTTCTAGGGAAATGTTGTCCGCCACACCACTTACAGCTGAATCTTGAGGGACCACCCTCTTCAGGGCATCGACTCCCTATCAGATTTTGCTGCTTCTTCAAGAAATTAACATCAATAGCTATTTGCCGATATTATTCAGAAATCATGTCAGTGTAGTGCTTCATCATATCCTTAACTTCGCCAATGACATTAGATGCACTCAACTCATATCCTTGATCGTCTATCCGTCGCTCCATTGGCCTAACAATTTGATTGGGCATTGGTTGTTGACTCACAGGAACAACATTAGGGTTCGAAACTTGGCCTCCAAGATTTGGTGGAGCCAACTGACTAGCCATAGGCATAGTCACACTGGGAGGAGCTGGCAGCAAAGGTACATTTTGAACCATGCTTCCCCTCCCATTAGGGTTATTCATAGGCATCCCTTGACTTCCATTTGTCAATGGTAAATTGCCTCTAGGTACTAGGCCCGCATTAAGATTTATTCAAGAGGAGTAGGCCGTTTGTAATCGTGACTCTACTCCTTCTGCCCATGTGATGACGGTGTCTATATAAGCCAAAGCCACACTGCTCAATTGTACCTAAATATTGAAATCCAATCCATGCAAAAAGTATTGCAATTGGGCAGTCGGTGGAATAGGAATGTAAGTTTGTAACTTACGAAACACTTCCTTAAGCTTCTTGGCATAGGCTTTCACATTCTCATGGGGGTCTTGGCACGTTACACCATTCAACACACGCAACCAGTATTGGCCACCTCTTTTAGGGGCATATTCTCCTCGAAAAGCTGCATAAATTTGGTCGATTGTGGTTATGGTTCCAGTCTCTATGCTATGATACCATACCGCAGCCCTTCCTTTTAATGTTATGTTAAAGAACATCATAAGATGTCCCTAATTTTGGATGCGGTAATTAAACATTAATCTCTAGAATTCACAAATGTGAAACTTTGCATCTTCTTCTGCTAACCCATTAAAACTGGGCAAAGGCACTCCTAAAGCTGGCAGATCCGGCGTCCCTGCAAGAATTGCAATGGGTTGTGCCATGACGACAATCGGATTAACAATAGGAGTTTGGACTGATGGAATCACAACCCCACTTGAAGTGGGCTGACTTGGTGGAAGAGAGGAAGAACTTGCACTTCCTCCTACACCTAAAGGACTATGTGCAGCAATTGGGTTACTAATACCACTGCCTCTAATGCGTATCAGGCTACTCCTTTGAGGAGAATAGCGACTTACAATCTCCAACCGTCGTCTAGCCCTCTCAGCACGTTCTGCTTTTTGTATTTCGGCTTGACAGTCCTTTCAGAGGACATAAAGCAACTTTTTGGTCCCTAAAAACCCTAGATTCGAGAACCACCACTTATTGGTAGCTCCCAGCAGACGCACCACTAATGGGACATCAAATGGGCCGGCACTGGCTATGGCACTAGCCGAACCTCATGCTCATAATAGCAAACACACTCTCATGGCCTCGCGGACCAGGAGCGTCTATCTACTGCTAAAGGACAAACTGTCCTAAAGCTAATCTATGCGTTTATAGTTTTGTAACTTTGTAGTCCAACGTTTCCCTTTCTATAAACTCCACAAAGGAAGAACCCATACACGCTGGCAATAAATACCATGATAATCACATACATGGGAGGCAACCTCTCGGTACAAACACTGCGGCCCCACTGTAGCTCTCTTATATCGCAAGGATTAGCCCCTTGATGCGCTGCTCGACATATAAAACAAACGAACAAACTCCACTCTTTCATTTCGAATCCAGGAGATATACCATGTTCCCTTTCCAAATAATCCCCCAAGAAATGAATGTGAATCCTACGGCTTAGGATGCCTATCCACACTCAAATGTGGGTCATTGTCATTGAAAACAGGTGCTATGCATCTAGGGTTTATATTCCGATACCATGATCGTCATGCACATGCAAAGGTGAATGATTTTGAAATGTTCAAACATCATTTTCAAATCAGCAACACGTGCTTGTGCACAATCAGGTTTTTCCATGCATTTACTAACCCGTTGCGGCGATGAAAGGATAGCACCGAGATAACACTCGTGCTACTATCCTCTTAATTAACATACCACGAACTCTATGACATGATATGCATTAGAAAATCAGCAACAATCAGTATGCAAATCACACCATACAAACATCCCAACCCCCTACGTTTAGGTATTGCTTTCATTGCATAAGTGTAGAGGTTCATTTTGTCATGTTTTGATGTATAGAAAGTGATAAATCACAAACTTTGACAAAGAGATCAGACAAACTGAGGCCAAACCTCATGCTTTGCAACTACCATACATCCACAAACAATTATTATATTTTTCCTTATTTTTCCAAGACGTATTTCTATTTTTTTCCTTATTTTTTCTATTTTCTCGACTTATTTGGCAATAAAAATATGCTATTTTTTGGGTTTTCTTATTCTAATCACTTCAGCATACTAACATTCAATTTATCTTCCATATTCCCCCCATGGGAACATATTTTGCCCACTCGAAACAGAAAAACTACCATTTTACCACTAAAAAAAACCCCTTTTCGGGTTTACAAGAATTAAATAAAGCATGTAAATCATTGAAAAACCAGGACTTTCTGATAAATAACAATTACTCATAATGCACACAGCACACAAACAAATTTTCATCCAATAAGAATATAATTATCATCATAAACTATCAAAAATCCTTCATTTTCTTCATAAAAATGGTCATACCGTGTTTTTACGTAACCCGAGATAGCTTGAATGATTGCATAAACAGCAAACAGAGCCTCCATTGCTCTCAATCCAATGCTGCTCATCAATCTTCAGCATCTCCATCCATCTTTATCACCATTTCCTTCATTCTCCTTTCCTGGTTCCTTCATCAAGATGGCACACATGAACATCCCATAGAGAAGAGAGAAAGGGAGGAGAGAGAAAGACTAGAATCTGTTCTCTTCATCCACACAGCCATTCCACGTGCAAAGGGCGGTGATAAGATATCCAAGAGAGAGAAGTTGCCCCCCAATGTCAGTTGCATGGGTTGCTTTCAATCCCCAATCGTGAGGAAGGATGATGATAGTGAAAAATGCGCCCTGTTCATGTCGCCATATCTCACGCTTCATCTCCACAAAAATGCATGAAAAAATTGGGGGGGGGGGGGGGAGGGGGGGTCCAAGGTCCCAAAGGGCACCCCCCCTTTGGTCCTAAGTTGTGGCCACCCTTTCAAATCTTGGCCATTTATTGGCCTCTTTCCCATCCGGACTCCGATTTGAGCTCTGAAAAATCCTGGGCCTCTATCTTAACATCCTGCATTGACTGTCAACTCCTTGTCAAGATTGTGGGAGATAAGGAAGGAGTCTCACTCGTAGCTTTCTTGCTTGCACAATGGGGGAATACACACAAGGGTGGAGGCTGAAAACAGTTTTCCTCTTCTTAGTTGTGTAAGCCAAAAGAACTCTCATACAAAGAAATAGAAGAACCCTATATACGGGTCTCAAACCAAACTCAAATAACTAAGGTGCCATACTAACTGAGCCACGAACTAGAGTAGATAAGGATAGCTATCATGTAGCTATTATTCATGGGCGGTGTACCAACCGCATCTGCAAAACTGACAAGTCGGTGACATAAATACACAACGGTCACCCTGGCGTATCACGAGTGGAGCTCGATATCTCAACACTCCCCCTCGAGCTCAATCCCAATTCCTGCACACCAAGCAGGTCTCTGAACTTGCGCAGCTTCTCTGCGCCCAATGCCTTCGTGAATATGTCAGCTACCTGATCGTCTGTGCTGACATAAACAAGATCAATAAGACCTAGTAAAACCCTCTCCCGCACATAGTGATAATGCACCTCAATGTGCTTTGTTCTAGCATGATAGACTGGGTTATTTGCCAATTGTATACTGCTCATGTTGTCACAATAAATGACAACTGGCCCATCTGTAGAGACTGATGCATATCATAAAGTAGCTTATGCAACCAAGCTACCTCACATGCAGTCATTGTTGCACCCCTGTACTCGGCATCTATGCTCGACAAGGCAACTGTAGGCTGTTTCTTGCTGCTCCAAGTGACTGCAGCACTCCCAAAAGAGAACACATATCCATTGGTAGATCATCTATCAGAAATACTACCAGCCCAATCAGCATCAGTGTATCCATGTAACTGTATCTGAACCCCAGTCTCATAAAATAGTCCATACTGCAATGTGGACTTCACATACCTGAGTATGCGTCTAGCCGCATCCAAATGCGGTTTCCTTGGAGCCTGCATAAACTGACTTACCAATCCAACAGCATAGCTCAAATATGGCCTGGTAATAGTCATATAAATCAAGCTTCCTACTATGCGTCTGTACATAGTAGGGTCTTCTAGAAGCTCACCTGCATCTGCGCTCAGCTTCACATTCTGCTCCAAAGGAACTGAAATAGGCTTACAGCCTGTCATCCCATATTTGGACAGCATGTCCAATCCATACTGCCTCTGCAAGAGCTGTATCCCACTTGGTGATCTAATCACCTCAATGCCCAAGAAATAATGCAGCTCTCCCAAATCCTTCATCTCAAACTTCTGCTTCAATAGCATTTTCACATGAAGGATATCATCATCACTGTCACCTGTCATAATCAAATCATCAACATAAATGACAAATAGCATAATATCTTTCTCTATTTTTCTTACATAAAGTGAGAAATCTGCCTTGGAAATTTGAAAGCCAATAGTGACAAGACACTCTTCTATCTTGTCAGACCATGCTCTAGGTGCTTGCTTCAAGCCATACAAAGCTTTCTTCAACTTGCAAACAAACTCAGGATGAACAGCATGCACATAACCTGGTGGCTGCTCCATATAGACCTCTTCTTGCAAATCACCATGCAAGAAGGCATTCTTTACATCCATCTGATGTAAAGACCATCCCTTTGATGCAGCCATAGCAATGACTGCTCTTACGGTTGCCATCCTTGCAACCGGACTGAATGTTTCTTCATAGTCAATGCCATATGTTTGTGCATACCCCTTGACTACTAATCTTGCCTTGTATCTGTTCACAGAACCATCTGCATTGTGCTTCACCTTATAAACCCTCTTACAGCCAATTGCATTCTTACCTTTAGGCAAAGGTACCAATTCCCATGTAGCATTTGCTTCCAAGGCATCCATTTCTTCATCCATGGCTTTCTCCCATTTTTCTTTTCCCATGGCTTGCTCAAAAGAAGTGGGTTCTAGTTCTTGTATCACTTTGACCATATATGCATAGTGAATGGCTGTAAATCCATTATATTTCAGCCTATCCACAGGATACCTAGATCTCGAAGACCTACGCAAAGTAGGTTCACTCGCAGGTGCTCTCAAAACATCCCTGGTCTTCCTTACTCCAGGTGTAACAATAGAAGAAATATCCA
This sequence comes from Lygodium microphyllum, assembly GCF_053477565.2. Classification (NCBI taxonomy): domain Eukaryota; kingdom Viridiplantae; phylum Streptophyta; class Polypodiopsida; order Schizaeales; family Lygodiaceae; genus Lygodium; species Lygodium microphyllum. The sequence continues at coordinate 60,224,911 of NC_141139.1, read as the reverse complement.
ACTCATCATCAATGCTCTGTTCTGAGCCACTGGATTCACCATCCACATAAGAGTGACCTGCATTCACATCAAACATGGGCTGATCAACCTTCTCTTTTCCTTTTTGTGATACCTGTATACCACTATCTGCATTGCTTTGAGAAGATTCTCCTGATCTCAATCTGCCTGTCCATGGCGAAGAATGTGAACCATTGCTAGAGGACGCTCCAGCTCCACTAATATTTTGTGACTGCTACTGTGAATTCTGTGCAGCATTACCATTTTGTGCATCTACATCATCAGTCACATTTACTGGTTTATACCAGCTACTCATCTCATCAAAAACAACATCTCTGCTCACTGTAAACTTACGAGTAGAAGGGTTATAGCATCTATACCCTTTTTGCTGCAGAGAGTAACCAATAAAGATGCACTTCTCAGCTTTCGGATCCAACTTGGATCTCAACTCATCTGGCACATGTACATAGGCAATGCAACCAAAAATTTTCAAATGAGAAATATCTGGTTTCCTACCAGTATGCCTCTCCTCTGGAGTCATTCCATGTATTGCTGCAGTGGGAGTCCTGTTCATTATGTAGACTGCTCTAGCAACTGCTTCAGCCCAATAAAAATCTGGCAGGTCTTTTTCATTGAGCATGGCACGAGACACCTCTCCAATATGTCTGTTTTTTCTTTCTGCAATTCCATTTTGTTGTGGGGTATGACTGCATGAATATTGCTGCTTTATGCCATGCTCCTGCAAGAACCTTGCAAACTCATTTGAGAGGTACTCTCCCCCTCCATCTGACCTTAGGCATTTTATTTGCAGGCATGTTTCTTTTTCAACCATAGCTTTAAGAGTTTTGAAATGCCCAAAAACTTCACTTTTCTTTTTCATAAAATACACCCAAAGTTTTCTGCTATAGTCATCAATAAAAGTAACAAAATAATGACAGCCTCCAAGAGATGCAGCTTTAGTAGTCCACACATCAGAGTGGATTAATTCCAATGGCTTCTTACTCTCTTGAACATGTCTAGGAAATGGTTTCCTTGCCTGTTTTCCAAACTGACAGGCTTCACATACCTTATGCATTTCTGCAACCTTGAATCTAGGCAATCCTGCAACAATATTTTGGGCCTGCATTGATTTAAGTCACTGTACATTAACATGACCAATGCGTTTATGCCAGATATCAATATCTGCAACTACGCTGGTCCCATGTGCAAACATTGCTGCACTCAATTCAGACATGTCTGCATCCAACGTAAACATTCTACCCTTCTTTCCTTTTGCTATCAAGCGACCTTTATTTTTCATATCCTCAACAAAGCATCCATGAGGATTAAATCTGACATGCAAGCCCTGTTCAACCATTTGACCAACAAAAACTAGATTCTTGGTGATATTCGGGACATGAAATACATCGGACAGGTATTTCTTTTTCCCATCCTGCGTAGACAAAGGAAATTTTCCAATCTGCACAATAGGATGTGCAGTATCATCACCAGTCTCCACAAATCCTGGTTTTTCCATTTTCCTTGCATCCTCCATCCATTCTGCATGACATGTCATGTGGTTTGATGCACCTGAGTCAACATACCACACATCGTTGCTTTCTTCTGCACTTGTCACAGAATTGTTCATGTGCTGCACCATAAACAAATGCTCATTTCTGTCATCACCCTGTCTACTAGAAGATGCATAATTTCCTTGTTGCAGTTTTCCATTCATGATGTCATTCTGCTTTTTATAGCAGTCTTTAGCCATATGACCCATTTTACCACAACAGTAGCATTCAACATTACTGTTTGCATTTTGGCCTCTTTGCCATCCACCACGACCTCTTTGGCTCCCCCTGCCTCTAGAGTTACCACGTCCTCCTCCATAGGACTGGTTTTCTTGAGTTTGCTGCATATTCTGATTTCACGGCCTCCAAATTGGCCTCCTCTACCTCTGCCTCTACCTCTTCCAGCATTTGAGTAGAAGACAGTTTCTTTTGAAGTTCCTCCTGAAGAAGATGCACCACAATTTCTCTACTCCTCAGAAATTAGAAGAGCAATCAACTCCTCAAAATCAGGAAATCTTTCACGAACTGAAATGGATGTCCGAAACTGTGCATAATCCTTTCCTAGACCATTCAAGGTCACAGAAACTAAATCATCATCTTCCACTGGCGACCCAATGGAAGCAAGTGCATCTGCAATCTTCTTCACCTTCATGTGGTAGTCATTGATGCTCATATTTTCTCTTTGCACATTGTGCAACTCTTGCTTGAGCTGCATTTTCCTGGCTTGCGCATTTGTGCTATACATCTTTGACAGAGTATCCCATGCCTCCTTTGGCGTACTTGCATCCTGAATATGCACAATCATAGAGTCTGAAATGCTGATAGACAGCCAGTACATAACTTTCCTGGCTCTCTCATGCCATGCTTTGAATGCCTGCATTTGCTGTTGATTGGGAACATCAGGAAGAACTGGTTCTTCTTCATTTCCTGCAACAAATTTCCAATATCCTTTTCCCATAAGGAAATTCGTCATTCTAAACTTCCATGCCTGGAAGTTGTTCTTGTCAAGCTTTTCAGTTACAATCTGTGAAAGAGAATCAGACGCCATTACAGAACACTGCGAAAAATTCTGTCACTACAAAAACTCAGCTTCACCCTCACAAAGGCAAATCTGCAAAACTGGCGAAAGTGGTATTTGACCACACAGTCACTTCCTAGTGACGATTTTGCATAAACAGGAACCAAGGATGATTCTGAAACTCCCAATGTCTCTGCGCACAAGCATACGATGCAATTTCTACAATAACTTTTCACCGACCTGTAGAACAGTGGCTGCACAGCATAAAACTGGGCCTTTTCCTGAGTGTGTGCAGAAAACTTCCGCCTCCAAAACAGGCCCCGAAATGGCCTCAAATCAAAAAAGTTGGGCGCAGCTTGATACAACCCCGCGAGACTCTTGCCTGCTGTGGACTTGTGGCCAACCTGGTCACATCTCCACACATTGCCCGCAAAAACAAGAACAATCAAAGGAGAACGAATCTGATCAAAGGTGTCTTGAGTATGGAATCACTAACATGTATTCGGATTGCCCGAAGCGGAAAGCTAGCTCTAGCAAAGCTATTGTTCCCACTGTTCCCTTGACTCTCTTTGCAGTAGAAATGCTGAAAGATGAGGATGTGATTCCCATTCCGATTAATGCCAGGGTGACGTCAGTATCCCTGGTCTATCTCTAGCTACTGGCTCTATCATTGGAAAGAAGAATGCAAAGAAGAAAACTAAGCGTGCTGCTCTCAAACTCAAGAGTGACGGGGTGACTTCAATTTCCGCAGTTGCCTCGAGTGCTGAGCAAGCCACGTCTGCTCCACACACAGAAATGGTTGCTTCAGCCAAAGTAGGTGAATACCCCGATCCTGAGCATCAACTTAAGTTGATTAGCAAAGTAAAGAATTGGGTGGAAGAGGCTCAAGTTGAGATTAGGGCTGAAGAAGCCAAGGATAATTTGCAACCACATGGCATCAATAGCATACTTCCCTTGGCCTCAACAATTGGCTCTAACACCTTTGGACGACCCGCTATCGACCTTGGTGCACAACCACTTGCCCAAGGTCAGCCAAGGAAGTTACAGTATCAAGAAGTAGGCCCTGGGTTGCTAGCTGCCTTAGCCTCTACCAGTGTTTCCATCCCATTGGGCATGCTCTTCAATAACAATCCTACCATTTGGATAACATTCAAGACTTGGATTGATGGAAGCACCGAGACCCAGCCTATTGAGGACGACCCCCAACATCCATTGCCTCGTTCCCCTCCTACCCCCGTCCTCGGAGCTCTTGGAGTTGCTACGTTCTAGGAGGGTGTTGAACAACATGTAGTACTCCCTGTGGAAGCACTTGGTGATTCCACGAGAAGAGGCATTATCGATACTGGAGCTGGTGTCAGCATTGTGAATCAAGCAGTACTTAAGATGTGGGGCAACCCTCCAATTGAGCCTGTCCACTTTAATCTCACCGTCGCCGATGGTTCTAAGGTCCGACCCTTGGGCGTGTTGAAGGACTGGCCGGTGAAGATCGCTGGTGTTAAGTTCTGTGTCACATTTGTAGTCATGAAAGGCGTTGACTATGACCTATTGCTTGGCCGACCCTGGATGCGTAATGCACGACTCATTGAAGATTGGGGCAATGGTCTAGTCTTTTTAGGAAATCGTACTGAGGCTGTACGCATTGAAATGGATAGCTGGAAGATTACCTCAGTCGACCTAGATGCTATCTCCAGCCTGTTGCGTGGTGACACCATCTGTCCCCCAACCCAGAAGCCCTTAAACAAATATATTCCATGTCCGGAAGATGAGCAGGACTGGCTTCATATTCTTGCTACCTTGGAGTTACCCTTCACGGAAGAAGGAGAGTACAAAGAAGCTAACGAACGTTTGAGTCGACATAGACTTAAGGAAGTCCCTGTAAACAAGCTCGATATTCCTGATGAACTTCCTTCTATGCCATTGTTGATGCTGCATGCTGGACCATCATGCACATCTAAGCCAAAAGGTTTCCGTGTACCTACTGATCACCTTGAGCTCCGTAAACTCCTCTTCTCATGGAGACCAGCCTTCAAGAATGTGGCTGAGGCTAACCTACTGATCTTTGAAGAGCTTTTAACGTGTCCCGTATGGCATTGGACTGAACTTCATCAAGTTTTGTTCGATTATCATAATAACCTTTTTGTCTCCATGATGCCTCTGGATGACTTGGACACAGAAGAGGATGGTGACTTTGAAGATGACCCGACTGAGTATGCAAGTGATACCGATTCTGATGTAGACTATGACTCTGATGGAAGAACCATTGAGCAAATCACAGTTGATGGGATTATTTTTATAAAAAGGCAAAGGTATAGTTTGACTTTTATATTTTGTGTGATGGTTAGCTAGAAATTTCTCAAGATGTGGTCTTATCTTTTGATTAAGCAGATGAAAGGTTCAAAGTTTGAAATGTCTACAATGTCGACATTGGTGGCTGTCAAGGATCATCATTATGAGGACAGGGGAGTATTCACTATGGAGCAATGCAAGGAGTTTGGTCTAGAGACCAGCATATGGAGTTTTGGGGCCTTGAAGTTTCGTCAACTTACCAACTTGGAGAATATTGTCAACAGGTGTTTCACCATTTGTTTACCCACAACAAAACCAGCACTCGTGCGGGGAGAATACCCAAGGGCTTCATGGAAGATATCTTATCAGACAGGATACTTGATGAGGATTTAAATAAGTTTTGGATGGATCAGATTTGTGAATCCCTTGCCAAAGCACATGAGACTCTTCCTAAAACTCCTGACGGGAGACTCACCACTACTGAGGCCAAGATATGCATGATAAATTACGGTGGTGCACTCAGTAAGGTCATCACCACAGCCTTGGGACTCTCCGAGCCCTTTCAGGTGACACCCGCAGTTGCTGAGATGGGTCAACTGAAGGACAAACGACCAAGGGAGGAAGAAGAGCCAAGTGTTGAGAGTTCACTAAAGAAGATGGGTCAAAAAAAGAGTAAGAAAGGAAAATTTAAGACAGAGCACCACGTAGCGATCGAGGAGTCGCTAGAGAATGCACAACACTTGGGGGAAGCTCTCCACAAGGAAAAGGAGAATCAAGCCACAACCATACAGGAATCATCCATTAAGGACATGAGAGGGAAGGAAGCCTCCGCTCCACAGGAAGTTGAAGAAGACGTTGCTAGGAAACCTCGAGATTTTGACAAAGGAAAGGGAAAGACTCAAGGAAAACAATCGGTGATTGGTCCAGGAGATTTTCAGATGCTCATGACCACTTTACAAACCATGCAAGCCCAGATAAACATGTTGAAACATGGTAGACAGAATGAAGAAATTACAGTCACTTCTAGTGTAGAGAAGCTGTGACCGGATGAGACTACCACTAGTTCAAAAGTTTGCACAAGAAGGACATCAGCGAATTTGGATGGTCTTACCACATTAGAGCTCTTATGTGAAGAGTTGAAACAGGACAAGGATCAAGCAATTCTAGAAAAATTGGAATTACAAAAGAAGTATGAGGCAGAGAGATCATCTCATCAAAAAAATTTGAAACACTCAGCCCACAGCAGTTACACGACTTACAGACTCAGATTGTGGAGAACAATAAGGAGATGGAGGGGCTAAGGGAACAGTTGCAAGAAGTTGAGGTCCTGAGGAAAAGGGAAGAGATCTTGTGGTTCAGTTAAAGGAGGAAAAGGCAAGGACATCAACTCTCACCAAAGAGTTGTCAGAAGCACATCAAACTCAGATGCAGATGAAGATAGCCTTTACAGGGTTGCAAGATACAATTTCAATGAGTCTAACTACTGCTGTCAATCAAGTTGAGGAAAAAGCTAACAGAGCTTATGAGGAGATGTTACAGCAGCTACTCACAGACTTGGCTCATTCCCTTCACAAGGAACGCCAGTTTAAGCTTCATGCAACTGCCTATCAACATGCACTATCATTACAGCAAGGGCTTTATCATCAGGCCATTTGCACTTTATCATCCAAAAGCACCGATGATGTGGAGGAACTCAAAGCTCAGTTGGGAATTGCTACCGGTGCCTTAGCCGCTTTTGACCAGGGTAAGGAGCTCATGTTGTTGACCTCAGACCCAACTAGCAGCCAGATGATTGATCATTTGCATGACATGGGATATAATGATCAAGAATTGAGGGATGTAGAAATGATGCAGCCAACATCTACTGAGCCATGTGACTTACAATATGAGACACTTGTTGAAGACCCTATTGCAGTAGAGCTTTTTGAAGATATGGTTCCTTCTGAGGATTATATGGATCCTCAAGATTTTGCTGAGCAGGAAGATGGAGCTACTGAGGAAATACAGGTACCCCCAACAGTGTCGGACAAGGAACTTGAGGTCCAAGAGCGCTTTGATAGGATTGTTCAAGTTCTTAGGGCTACCCCTCAGGATGTGCCAGAGTATTCCATTGGCATGCAAGGCATCGAGGCACAGAGAGAGGATCTAGATGAGCCCATTAAGACCTATCATGAGAAGCAGACGAGGGAGGAGACCATCATTTTTTATTTCAATGTCTATGGAGATGCCAAATTCAGAACACCCTTACCAGTCAGTACAGTGCAAAAGCTTATTAAAGTGGGAGAGAAGATTGCTAAGAAGTGGTTGAAGAAACAAGATAGGTCGGCTTTGAAAGGAGCTTGTAAGATTCCCAAGGAGAAGAACAAGAGGGAGTATCTCACCGAGAAGCCACGAGAGGTGTGGAAGCTTCAACCAGAATGGCGATATCCTATCCTTGAAGCGGATGAAATGGCCCATTCCACCTTTTGCTACTCAAATCGGAAGACAGATGTACTCCATTGCCCCTATCCGAGAAGGTATGGCAGAAACTATGATGCTGAGAAGCATGGCAGGCATAACTTTCCCAAAATTCCCAATATCAATGCTCCGTATGAGAGTGATATCTATCACTTCCAGTTGCGTGATCTGCTACCTTCTTTTGACAGTTTCCTTAAACTCTACTCAAATTGCCCCAATCCTGCCTTCATAGTCACTTGCAATTATCTCCGCCTCATAGTCAAGCTCTTACAGCAGCTAGCGACTCCCTATGAGGATGGCCTGCCACCCCTATTCTTCAACATCAACACAGGGATTGACCGCATTGCCATAGCAAGTCTTCTTCTTCGAGTTGTATTATTCCCCTCTTACTGCGTATCCTTGCTTGAGGATATGGTGGATAGCAGATTTGCTCGGTGTACCCATCCTTTTTATCCAGAATCACCCATTTATCTCCGAACCTTTCTTAAGCCATATCTTTTGAGCAAAGGGTGTCTTTCACTTACCTTGCAGCCACTTCCTGAGGAGTGACTCCCTTGTGCATCACATGATGGAAAAAAAAAAGAGAAAGCAAAAAAGAAAAAAAGAAAAAAGAAAGAATATATATATATATATATATGCACTCACATGCACTGCACTGCACCTAGGGGTCCTCAAGTTGGATGCGTCCAGTGGCTTTGGTCGGCTGGCTCCGTCTTTAACCCCTAGCCATTTTTCCATTTCCCCACACATTTGCTTAGGGCACATCAAGGTCAGGACATACCTAGGGAGTCTCGGCTCGCCTAGGTTAGACCTATCTCCCTGAGTCACGTGCACTTTTCATTTCTACTTCATTTATCTCAGTAACACCACATCACCTCAGGTCACCTACCACATGTGGTTGATCCAGTGGAGAACCATGCGCTTCAAGAATTCCTTTATCTATCCCACTTAGGTGTCTCCCTTGCATCTTCAACAACAACCTTTTTTTTTCTCAGTACCTACCATTCTTTCCATCTTCATCAGATCAAGCTCCCTTGCTTCCTCATCATCGAGCATCATCATCAACAGAAGCACCCATGGAGAAGTCTTCTACCTATGTATTAGACTATGTATGCACGTGCACACACTATACTATTTGTACCATAACCTATTCACGGTTTTGGGTCCTCAAGTGTGGGACAACACTTCAGGCTTGCCTGGAGTTCGACCCATCTCCCAAACCAACATCATCATATGTCCTATGCACGATCAGAAGACTAGCACTTTTCCCCTAGGGAGTGACTGCACATGAGGTTTTACTTTGCAGGTATTCGCGTTGTGGAGAATCATGCGCATCATTTCTACATCAACATTGCATCTCCCATCTTCTACGACCTCTATTCCATTTTCCAATGACCATTCAAGTTCTATTCATCAGAAGGATCAACAGTCAAGTGTATCTTCAACATAGCCAACTTTTACAGGATTTGTCACCAGCAACACCATCAGTCTCACCATCTACCACAATTTGAGCAACATCATTTGTACCACCCGCAGCAGGCAACATCCTCATCTTCAACAACCACCGTTCTTTATCAGCCACATCCATTTCTTCTCCATCAGGACTACTACTTGATCAGGACTTGTCCCAGCATTCCGCATCTTCGGTGCAAGCTACAACATGCTACCTACGATGTGAGTGCCATGGGACTGGCACTCGTCTAGGGGGGAAATAATGTTAACGGTATTTTGAGAAGGCTGCAGAAAGCGCAAGTGCTGGATACTATTTTTTGGTGGATTACTATTTTGTGGAGCTTCATTGTATTACTTTGGGCACTTGTGTATTACTTTTTACTCATGGACATCATCAGACTATCATGGTTGTATTATTTTGTGAGAGCCCCGTGCATATTGTATTTATCACCCGTAGTTGTATTTGTCGCACCCGCATGTGTTGCGTGGGTTGTGCACATGTAATTGTGATTAGAATAGTGTAGGCTTGGTCTATTTAGGCTAAGGTTCAAGCATGTTTCAAGGATTGACCGGCCTAAAGCCCACTATGTGGGTAGGATGCCCAAAGAGGGTGCAAACCCTAATTCACAGTTGTGGAAACCCTAAACGTAAAAGGAGCGCAAACCCTAACCCTAACCCTAATTCTATGTCTATATAAGGGTGGGAGGTCTCAGTTGTATTCACCCCTTTTGGCACATTCATGCTGCGGAAGCTTTGTTAGTGCAACCATTCAATCTTTCTATTCTATCATCTTGTTTCCATTGTGTTGAGAGTGACTGAGAGGGAGAGAGTGAGAGGTGTGTTGAGCGAGGGACTAAGGGAAGGTGAAGCTCTTCGTCGTCTTCTTGCTTTTCTCGTCATCTCTACTAGCTCTTCGACTCGTTGGTGTGCTTGGTGGTGGATGCGAAGGAGCGACGGCATCGGATCGTGTTGATCGTGGTCGTGGAACTATCTTCGAGCCTTTGAAAGGTAAGTTAGGTGAGTTCACTACAACTCGAGCTTGTCTTGTGTTCTTGCTTCCTTGGGTTGGAGAGGAGAATGCTTGGTTAGTTAGAGCGGAGCGTGAGAGACAAGGTGAGAGATTGTCGCCAACGTGAGTTGCAGCTTCTGAAAGAATAGAAGTCCGTCCAAAGTCCCGACTATTGGTGCGTTTGCCTCAACATCAGCCGACCGGCGGGTATATCCACTTGGTAGTCCGCTTGCAAGATCCAAGGTCGTCCAAGTAAAACTTGGTAACTTGGACGCCCTGCAAAACGAATTACCCTAAAGTCCAACAGGCATTCTACATTTGCAACAGTGACATGGACCTTAGTGATGCAGCCTTTCGGTTGTCTCAAACTATCATCCGCCATTCTGAGAATTGTGGAGGTATCTTTCTGGATCGCAAGACCCAACCTTTCCATCAGTTCGGAACTCATAATGTTAACAGATGATCCTGTGTCGACAATGGCATAATCTACTAATATCCCATCGACATAGGCTGTAAACCCTTGGGCAATGCTTCTCGGCATGCTCGAACCAGTCATCACCAACTCACGCAATACCCAAAGGTTCTACGATATACCCGGTATGTAGGATTTTTCTAAATTCCTTGCGTACTCCTGGGGAAAGCTTGATAAGCTGTAAAAGGTTCACATCCGGCTTGACTTCGCAAAGAGAGCTTGCCAAATCAAATTCATGATAGTTCGGCAAAGTTCGCTTTTCACACCAAACCATCCGTTCTTTAGGTCACTGAACTGACTTTGTTGCTTCTTTTTTAACTTTCACCTTCTTCCTTGGTGGTTCCTTATCCTTCTTAACATCGGCTTTACTCTCCATGGGCTTCAGAGGTCCCCCTTCCATGGCACGATCCAGAACTTGCGTTCCTTTGTCGCCCTGTTTAGGGTTTCCGTCGACAGGCTTATCCTTGTCGGCCTCTCTACCCTTTTGACCTCTTGTAGGAACAGCTCGCAAATTAGAGGTTTCAGCGTCATTAACACACATAGCCTCAATCAAACTAACCCCACTAACACTAGGTAGCTCCTCCACTGTAGTCTTTGGTTGTTGGAGTATTTGTTTAGGCCCATCTTCTCGCTGGGAATCATTTCCTTGCGCACGATGATCAACAGGCCCTGGTTGCCGACTACCTCGCTGGAGGGAACTAATCTTACTCCAGCAAGTGGCTGCTAAATGGCCGGATTTTCCACAGATGTCACACTTGACATTTGAGCAATTTCGTGGATAATGTTGCCCACCACACCATTTGCAGCTAAACCTCGAAGGTGCACCCTCCTCTGGGTATCTACTTCCTAACAAATTTTGTTGTTTTTTAAGAAAGTTGACATCAACGGCTATTTGTCGATACTACTCTATAATCATGTCGGTATAATGCTTCATCATGTCCTTAACCTCGCCAAGAACATTGGAAGCGCTCGACTCGTAGCCTTGATCATTACCCTATCGTTCCATCGGCCTAACAATTTGATTAGGCACTGGTTGTTGAACCATAGGCATGGTATTAGGATTAACTACCTGGCCTCCACCATTTGGAGCTATTTGACTGCTCGTAGGCATCGACATGCTAGGGGGGGCTGGTAATAAAGGCACATTCTGCATCATGTTCCCTCTCCCATTAGGATTAGCCATCGCTATCCCTGGGCTACTATTGCCATTGGCTGTCGCCATATTATTTCCCAATGCTAGATCCATATTCGAATTGCCTCGAGAGGCATAGGCAGCTTGTATTCGGGATTCCACTTCTTGTGCTCGTGTAATGGCAGTATCTATATCCCCCAAAGGGACACTATTCAACTGCAACTGGATATTAAAGTCCAAGCCATGCAGAAAATATTGCAATTGGGAAGTTGCAGGGATAGGAATAGAGGTGTCCAACTTATGGAAAACCTCTTTTAGTTTCTTCGCATAAGCATGAATATCCTCGTGTGGTTCTTGGCGGGTCACGTTAAGTACATGCAACCAATATTGCCCACCCCTTTCAAGGGCAAACTCCCTTCGAAAAGCTCCATAAAATGAATTAATATTCAATAAGGTTCGAGCTTCTAAGCCATGATACCATATGGCAGCTCTTCCTTTGAGAGTCATGTTGAAGAACATCATTAAATATCCTTCTTCTTGGATGCGACAATTAAACATCAGCTTTTGAAACTCCCTGATGTGGAGTTCCGCATCTTCCTCAACTAGCCCATTAAAAATGGGTAGCGGGTAACCTAGAGCCGGCAAATCCATCGTTCCTGCAGGAATTGCAATAGGCTGTGCCATGACGGAAATTGGATTTGCACTAGGAATAGGGGACGGTGAGGTTATACCTCCTGCACTTGATGTAGACTGCCTTATGGAGAGAAGGGGAGCACTAGAGCTTCCACCTTCTCCTAACTTACTGCTTGTGGCACCAAGACCACTAGATCCACTCCCTTGTAAGGGTTCAGCACTGCTACGCTTAGGGGAATACCTCATAAGAATTTCAGCACGTCGCCTAGCTCTTTCGTCTCTCTCTTGCTTTTGGATTTCGGCTAGACGATGCTTATCGATGAATAACGGGTCAATCTCAGTATCCTTTGGCATAAATTGCTAACTGGTCCCTAGACAACCAGGATTCGAGGACCATCACTTCTAAGTGGCTCCCGACAAACGCACCACTGATGGGACCTAAAATGGGCCGGCACTGGCTCATGCACTAGCCGGACCTCTATCATGCGCTCAACAACCCCATGGCCTCGCGACCAGGAGCGTGGATGACGCATACATTATTTTCCTAAACATCTTGTGTTTGTATCATGTCTTGTAGTCCAACTCTAACCCAATTAACACTTCTCAAAGGGAGTCCCTAGCACATTGCCAAATAGCACGAAGTACAAACATAGGAGGTCCTCCCACGGCTGAGTGCCGCTACCTCACTACGACTCTCTTACACCTTGGGGATTTCCCCCTCGATGCGTCGCTAAACATATACACCACATACGAACACAAACTTCTCTCTTTTATGATTCGCGTATTTCCAGGAGATATACCATGCTTCCTCACTTTACTTTCCCCTTAGACCCAACACCTAGCCTACAGCTTGGACAACCTTACTCACTCAACATTGGTCATATCTCTAGAAAGCAATTGCCATGCATCCAGGAGGTATTGTCTGATACCTTTAAGTTTCTTTATGATTTATGCAAATTGTGAAAGTCTATGTGCTCAAACAATTAAGAAAATCAGCATTGGTGCACATGTGGAAAACATTTCTTTCAATGACTTCGAGTATCGCTCGTATGCAACGTTGCATAAACCTAGCACCGAGAAACCCTCGTGCTACTAGATTCTTAATTTCTAATTAACAACCGTTCTAAATTGTATGCATAAAACCAACAAGCTTTTCATCATTTCATTCAGTATTTAAACACTTTTTATACACTCTACCCCCTCACCCGTTTAGGTTGTGCATGGTGCATAGGTTTAGGGTTCATTTTTCACAATTTTATTGTATGAAAAGCAATAAAAACTCATTAAAACGTAGAGGTAGGGCTGAACTAAGGCTAAACCTCATACTTCAGACCCCCCATACATCCACAACCATGAATCTTATTTTTTCTTAATTTTTGGCACTCAAAATCTATTTTCCCCCTATTTTTCCCTCATTTTTCCTATTTTTCTTGTATTTTTTGCAATATTAAATGGCTGAAAATATAAAATGAGTTGTGGGTTGTGGCCCTTAGGTTCATTTGCAACAAAATCACAAATTTAGTTGGTGTGTCTTATTATATTTTCCATTTATATCTCAAAAACACCCAATTTTCGCATATTTCACGTGTTTTACGGGTTTTACACTATTAATTTCATCCACAACACTTATGATCTTCTGATTTTCTGATTTCAAACAGTTGGAAGATATTGCAAACAACATTATAATGCATAATCATCCCATGGGAACAAGTATCCATGAAGCAACTTGCATAAAACATCAATTTCCTTTGTGAAAATGAGATTACTGTTCTTTGCGGGTTGCGGGTTTTTATTTGTCATATCTCGGGACTGATTTCCAGCAACCATTAATGGTCATGACAGTCCACAATCAGCAATCTTCCTTCCTCTTGCACCACGGAGCAATCCGGTCTTCATTGGACAAGCATTCGTCATCCATTCTTCTTCTTCTTCTTCACCACATGAATCTGCCCTTAGAAGGGAGAGAGGGAGGAGAGAGAAAGACTGAAATCAGAATTCTTCATAGAGACCGCCATTGGAGGAGCGAAGCATGGCGAAATGATTGGCATCTAGGAGGGAAGCAAGGGCAATGATTAGTGGTGTGGGTTGTTTGCAGGCTGGAGGTTGAGCATCTCCCATGATGGCGCAAAAATCGGGTGCATTCTGCTCACGTTTTCCTCTTCTCTCTCATCCACGATTTGTCATGTGGCATAAAATGCTTCTTGGCCCCAAAGGTCACTACCCACTCTTGGCCAAAACAAGTCCACCTCTTCAAATCTTGCCCATTTGTTGGCCATTTTCCCGTCCGGACTCCGAATCGAGCTCTAAAAAATCCTGGGCATCCGGCTTGGCATCCCGCATTGGCTAGTAACTCTTATCAACCTGCATGACAGTCTGAAAAATTATGAAAAATCAACAAGTGTCACTCGGGCGCCTTTAAAGCACTTTGACGCTTAAAATCGTCCTGCCGCCTTCGATGTTGAATATTTTTCACTTGATATTCATAATTTTTAGCTATTTTTAAGCACTTCTCGGCACCAAAATTCTGCTCTCACTTTCGTCTTCTCCATGGTTGATGATGCTGGAAGATATCTCTTCTATTTCTCTATCTCTATTCCTTTTTCAGCTTCGAAGACAAGCTACAAGTAGTTCTCAGAAAAAGAAGGCACCTGGTCTGTTGTCCTTGCATCTTTGTGTCATCACCTTTTAAAGGGACAAAGGAGAGGTGAATCTCTGAATTGTGAATAAAGTAAATGTCTTTACATCCAAGTTAAAGTTTCTTCTACTCAGCTCCAGCAATCAGTTACATTGATACCACCAAGGTAAGTTCAATTATGTCGCGGTACTCCTATATAGGAGCTAGCTTTCTTTGAATTCCCCATTCTACAAGCGACTGAGTTGCAACCCCATCTCTTCAACTCATGGACATAGATGGAGCACTCACCACGGCTTTCCAGATACAGCCAATCGAGAGACAGAGTAGTGGTGAACTCTATGCAAGAAAGTTGGTGAGTCATGAGGCCAAAATCCCTCTGGGCTTAAAGCGTAAATCTCTGCGAGTGCTCGTCACAGGGGGCGCAGAAGTTGTTTTTTTGCATCCAAGCCTCAAGGGTCTGTTGTTGAGCAACAAAGAGAAGATAGGCCACCATCCACCTTCTTTGACTGCAGACAAAGATCCAGGCTCTTCCACGACATCATCTTCTCTCGAATAACACACTGAATCCTTCAAGTTTATGGCCCTTAGAGCAAGATGAACATCCACAATAAAATACATTGTATCCATGGGCTCCTCTAAATCATGTCCATCTCTCCAAATCTTTGCTTCCCCATATGTCGCCTTATGATGAAGTGATCAGAATGAGCACGCTGATGTGATCGCTAAAGAACACAGTAATCAAGGCTTGTGCTCTTGCTATTTTGTATGAGCATGTTCCAAGAAGGTTAGTGGACTGCAATTGTTAGATACAAATGAGGCATGAATCGTGGAACGAATTGAGTACAGTTTGACAGCCTTCAATTCCCAACAGCTATGTTCATCGCGGCATTAAAGTGATGCTTCTTCCCAGAGTGATAGCTCTCTTAACACACTCCATGCCTTCATATTTTAGCCATCACGTTGAAAGCAGCATCATAATTTACTGAAGCAACACATGCTTTAAGATTTTCATGAGCTTTGAGATTTCTCCTGTTGTTCAGCTTGTAGCAGCATCCAATTCGCATGTCCTTCCGTCCGCTTCGAGCTTTGTCCTGTCAGTTGCCTTCATTTTTTATTTGTTACATGTGTATCTCTGATAGGCCTTAGAGAGTCCCCCCCCCGCCCCCCCAAGACGGCTTTTAAAAAAAATCAGAGTGTATCCTCTTTTTCTGGATCCATGGAGCTACCAATTAAATCCAGACTAATCGCTGGAAAAGCTCTTTTTTTAATAAAAAACTTGCTATCCCTTGATTCAACCAAGCTCGGAAGTTGGTGACACAGTTTTAGATCCTTTACGTTTATGTTTAAGCTCTGTCTCTCTGATGATTTATACATTAGAAGGCTAGATTCTTTGCGCCACAACTTTGACACAAAATCAAGGCAGTAGAGATAGAACAACAATCAAAATAATATCATACTAGTAACTGAATGAAGTTACCATCTTATAGACGACCCCGTAGTGTGAAAGAAAAGACTCTTGTGTCACAGAATCAAGAATCAAAAGGCAGTCAAAAGTAGCCAGTATTGAGCCCCAGATAACTAAATGTGTGATCCATGTCCACTGTTGAATATCCATTGCAAGATGTAAGCTCACTAATATAACCACTGAGATTTTCCACAAGATGCCCATGCTCCAGATGTCAACTGTGCTTATTTGATAAGTAAAGAAAGGGACATAGAAGAGTACTAAACTCTGCCACAAAGTATCCATCATGGTGACCCAAAAGAGCAAATTGTTGTAATTTTCATCTCTTTGACCAGTTCCATAGAGAGGAGGATATTTCAGCAATGCTTTGTGATCAATGTCCTTGTCCATGATTCCAACCACAACAGTAGGAATAGATATATAGATCAAAGAATAGAACATCAGGTTCTAATGAAAAATTGCAGATGAGGGAGAAAATGTTGTTTGTAAGATGTACCAGAAAAGCATCATGACAAACACAGCATTGCGATAGAAATTATACAACACCATGTAGGACAATCTTTGGTAATTCCAATGTCCATGCACTAATAGGAGCTTTCTCAAGAATCTGAACTATCCCATAGAAAAGTCTGAAGACATAATTGATTGCCTTCCCTCTTTGCCGCTTTTTCGCATGATATACAAGCATGCATTCACACACACACACATAGATAAATGCACATAGATAATATTATTTACAATGAAACGAAGTCCTAGCACACACATTGGTTTGAGACGATAAGTGAAAACACACTTACGAAAAAACTAGGGTTCATATACACACAAACATGTAAGCCATATGCAGGACAAAATGCAAACACAATGACTAAGTATGCACAAAGTAACGAATGTCACACACACAAACTTTTTGGTGGATTCCATACCTCGAATGCGCAGCAGCATGACATCCACCCCCTCTGATCCTGCGCATCCTCTGGATGGGCCAACTATCCATGATCATTGTTATCAAGATCCACGAACAGATCAATCTCTTTGTTGTCTGTTTCTGATATATCAGCAAGGTTATCTGTCATGTCATATGTCTCTTCTACTGGAGTTTCTTCTCGTTGCTCTTCTCTTGCAAATTCTTCCAATGCATAATCCTCATCTCTTTTCTTGAAAATCTTGATTGTTTTTCCTACAATGGGCACTCTAAGTATTGTCCCATCCAATTCTGTCAGCTCATATGTTGCATTGTCAAAGACATGTCTGACTATGTACGGCCCAAACCATCTTTTCACCATCTTCTGAAGTTTAGTATACTGATTTTCAAGATTGCTATCAAAGACTAATACCCAGTCTCCCTCTTCTATTGCTCTAGGCCGCAAGTGATGCACCTGCTATCAAACTTGTCCTTATTTCTAAGTCTAGCAACCTTCAACCTTTCAATAGCTAGCTGAATATCCTCCGGTCTTCTCTCCAACTGCCGGATCCGAAGAGCTAAGAGCTCCTCTCTTGTCAAATCCTCCTACCAAGGTAAAACTAACCAAGTCAAAGCATAAGTCTCAGTCGGCATAACCGGTTTCTGGCCATACATCAACTCTGCGGGCATATATCCTGTGGTAACACTATGAGTCATACGATCAGCCCACAAAGCAAATGGTAGAAGTCTCGGCCATTCTCCAATCTGTCCTCTGCATGCTTTGGCTAATGCTTTCACTATCGGCGAATGCCCTCTCTCACTCTTTCCATTTTCCTCTGGATTGTATGCTGTGGTTAGAGCCAACTTGATTCCTAGTTGAGAGAAAAACTCCCTAGCTTCATCTGCATCTAATTCACTGCGATCTTCAGTGATCTTACCCACACAGCCATACCTGTAGAAAATTTCTTCCAATAAGAACTTACACACTACACTAGTGGTTTTCGTTCTCAAAGGTCTGCCCTCAACATGATTAGTAAGATTCTCTCTAGCCAATACAATATATCTCATCTGCCATAGACCCATCAGCATAGTAACCAAGTCAACTACCCACTTATAATGAATGCATAGCAGATAGGTTGGGTGAAGCTCGTCTCGATGACGCACTACAGAATACATATGACAGTCTCTGCAAGTCTCTACAAAGCGAGAAACATCTCTGTACATGCCTTTCCACCAATATTTCTCATTGATTTTCTCATAAGTAGCTCACACTCCTCTATGACCAGCCCAAGGACTCTCATGAAACTCTCTCATCACCTGTAACTGGGTCTCTTTATTGCAGACAACCCGCAAGGGTAATACACCTCTTTTCTTCAGGTGCTTCCAAAGAAATCCATCCTTGAGAAAATAACCATAGGCTTTTCTTCTTATCTTCTTGAACTCTTCATCTGTCCATTCATCTCTTTTACTTAGTGTACTAAGGTACTTGCCAATTTGCAACCAATCTCCAACATAGAGTTCTTCTATGAAAGCCACAATATCATAGACATGCCAAACATGATCAACCATAGCAGTTGAAATTTCTACATCATCCTCTTCTGCAAGTAGTGCCTCCTCATCATCATATCTAGCTCTAGACAACATATCTGCAAACTGGAATATCCTTCCCTGCTATGTGTTTAAATTCTGGATTTAATGACTTGATGTATGCGATCCATCTCAGCATCGCTATATCCGGAGTAGAGCAACTCGTAATCATATCTATTAATGGCAAGCAAACTGTCTCTATCACAACTGGGGCTCCAATAAAATACTCCTTATCGCATTTGAGAGCCGTAACAATTCCCAGTAATTCCCTCTTGATTTGCGAATACCTCCTCTGTCTCTCATTTAGGACTTTCACCCCAAACCGAATAGCGTACATGTTTCCATCTACATCATCTTGACCCATAGCCCAACCTATGCCAATTGGACTAGTGTCAACTGTCAATACAATAGGCCTTCTGCAATTATAATCCGCTTTCCTGAGAGTAGGAGCAATCTACAATAACTTCTTCAATTTCCGCATGGCTCTAGTGTGGATCTCATCCCAATAAAATTTCTACCCCTTTCGAAGCAGTTGATATAAACAATTTGCTATGTGTGCAAAATGGGGTATCCAAATCATGTAAAACACACAAGCTCCAATAAATCTCCGTACCTCTGAAGTGATAGAACAATACTCCATAATCTTTCCTATAGCATCCACCTTTGCAGGTGAAGGTTTCCTGCCATAATACCCACACATATGTCCAACAATGACGACCTCATTTACTCCAAAAACAGATTTCTGCCCTAATAGTGTCAAGTTCACTTCTTTTAACCTGGCCAAAATCTTTTCACAAGCTGCAATATGATCAGCCACAAAGTATTTGATCCCTGTCATTTAGACTCTCATTTTTCTCTTCTTCTGCACACCCCTTAATGGGCACATCATCCAAGAAAGGCATGGTAAGTTGAGATATGTACTCATGAAGGACCTTATGCATGGCATTCATCATATGTGCAACAGAATTAGTGGCACCTTGAGTCAAGGTACACATCCTGACAAGCCCAATAGGAGTTCTCATAGTGGTTAGGTCCCTGCTTTCCAAGGCCAGCTGAAACTGATCATATCCTGAATACAAGTCACCTAAAGAATAGATGGCACGTCTAGCAAATGCTTCTGCAAACTCATCCACAACTGGACCTATACCAACATTCTTGATAGTAACTCTATTTACTGGCTGCATGTCCTGTATAAATCGAAGAGTACCATTCTTCTTTAGAACCGTAAACCACCTATTTGAGTATGGTACAGATGACGATTCCCATCCTGATTTTCTCATGACCTAGGCATTGGAATAGGTTGGAGGTTCCATGGAATATGAGGAATAGTAAAGATCACCATAGGGGCAACAATATCCGGATTCACACATCCAATCTCATGCGAGAAGAAAGCAAACCCCCTTCCATGTCGCTCAAGCATATCCTGAAAGCACTGCTTCTCTGAGGGTAGCAAGAAATCACCATTTCCAATTTTTAATTCAGCAAGAGTCTCTATTGAAAATTTATGGCCTCTATGCTCTGGGTTCCTCAAAATTGGCTGCTTGGTAGCCCTCTCTATTTGTTGTTCACTGTCAGGTGGAAGCGGTCCAGCTATCGGCTTCACCTTCTTATCCACAGTCTTGTATTTCATGTCAACCCTGGCTTCATTATGATCCTTTGCACTACTCAAATCTTGCTGTAAATCAGTAATTCTGCCCTCTGGTGGTGGTTGAATATCCTCAGCCCTCTGCTCTATGGACTGCATAGGAACAACCCTAAACTCTGGATGCTGAAATATTTTAGCACAATAAACTCTGTTGGCTGAAAGTTTTCAGCCCTCTGTGTCTCTGTAGGCTGATCATAATCAACCGAAAACTCTATTTGCTGAATTTCTTCAGCTCTCAACACTTTTTGCTGAGTCACCTCAGCCTCTGACTCTATCTGTGACACAAAATCTGAAATTTCATGAAACATGTCTAGGACTGCACTGATACATTACTGAGACAACTTTGCATATCAGCTTTCAGCATATTTTCCATCTCTGTCATCATATCTATACAAACCATACTATCATACATCCCATCTATATGCTCATCATCCTCTAAAATACCTGCATTTTTTAAATCTTTCTCCTTCCTACATATGTACTGCCTGGCAGCTCTAGGCAACTTAGAAATCTTCTGATAACTCATCGAACTATTTGCTGAAATTCCAACAAAATTGGAGGAGAAAACATTACTGCCAGGAGGCGAGAACTCCAATCTCCTTTGCTCTATACCATCGTCGTCTCGCGGAACAGTGGTACCTAATGAAAACTCGAATCCCTTACAGTGGGCAAAGGCGCATCTCGAAGAGTATCCCTGTTTCTAGCATGATTTACACACACATTCATAAACTGGACTGCTCTCATACCATCTTTACTGTGAATCCGTGCATAAGCAGATCCGTCATCCATTACTTTTGTCTCCATGCGCATCTCTCTGATGAATGGCTGTCCTAGGATTATGGGGTAAGAGCATGAATCCTGCACAAAGAAATGTAAATCCTCCTCTACATCTCCAATAGAAATTGTGACACTGGGATAGGCAGCATACAAATCACCTGCAGTGTTGTTGGCGGCTCTCATACGCCACCCATGCTCTACATCCATAGGCCATCTGTTACTTTCATAAACTCCACAAACTATGAGATTAATCTCTGAACCATGATCCACCAAAGCAAAAATAAGGCACCTGATTCTCTCCAATTTTTACCATTGCTTCTGTAGTTGCCCTAGCCCAATGACTTCACGAAAAGTGACTACGTGGTACCAAGATAGGCTCATCAATTTCAGCATAATGCATAGGCTGAACTCTCTTCTCTGTCTACGAAAAAACAAGAGCATTCTCGACCATAACCTCATCCTCATCCTCATCCAACTCCCCAATCAAAACTCCCTGTGTATCAGTAGTAGGCAATGTATGTCTTTTTCTCTTCAAAACTTCTTGGAACTAATCTTGAAACTCTCTTTTCGAGATGCCCAAAACCTCAGAAATAAAGTCACCTCACTGCCAAGTATCTTGTCATTAAAGGTTTTCTTCATGTCCATAGATGTCTCAATATCGGACATTAATCTAAATCCTGGCTACTTTCTCTGTCTAGATTCCTGCCTCTTTTCTTTCTTTTGAGCATCCTTCATTTGTCGTTTTGGCCCTGGTCTCGAAGACGGCCCTATAGTAGGTGGAGTAACAAACTCACCCCCTCTATTCTTTTTAGCTGCATTTGGATTCTCTTCATCTCTCTTACGCTTCTCCTCAACAAGTACATCTGCTCTCTGAGACTTAGCCAAGTAGGCATAAATAGTGTACTTGTCAACAGGTGAATCCCAACCTGTCTCAAATCTAATGCTAGAACCTGCACTAGTCGAAACAATCTGCTAGATTTTCCCCTTGTTTGCTGTCTCTATAGCATAGGTCCATAATGCTGACTGACTCTCTGAACCTTTCTCAATCTGGACTCCATATGCGGAGGCATCTCCTCTAGCTGCCACATAATAAGTATGCACAACCATGTCATCTACTAATTTCTTCATTCAGCCTTTCCCAAAATTGGTAGCAAGTGGAGCTCCTGTTTCAGTCAACCAGATCTTGCCATCTTGTCCCCAAAATACCAAATTCTTCCTCCTTGCATCTTGAAAAGATTCGCAATCCTTGTAATGCTGATGGTCCGTACTATCACACCAAATACATCTTCGATCTCTCCTAGGTGCACTAGGAGCACTCCTAGTAGGTGCACTAGGAGCACTAGAAGAAATAGTCGGCGCGGTCGAGGAAAACTGCTCTTTTAATTTTCCCACCAATTCTTCTCTAACTGAATCTAGTCTCAAATCCGTTATACCTTTGATTATGTCATCAAGAGACGAAGAAACCAAAGGAGCGGATGATTTTGGAGTAGAAGGAGCTGGCATCGGTCTTGGAACAAGAGGAACATGAGGATTAGAAACAATAGGCACTGGCATAGGCCAAGTAACTGGCTGACAAAGAGAAGAAATGACAGGGGTAGAAGTACACATAGGAGCAGAAGACGACATCGGTGTCATAGATCCATTCTGTAGGTGGGTCTTCCATATCTGCCTCTTGGTCAAAGTCGAGACAGCATCCTGGGCATCTTGCCAATTTGTTTTAAGA
This sequence comes from Lygodium microphyllum, assembly GCF_053477565.2. Classification (NCBI taxonomy): domain Eukaryota; kingdom Viridiplantae; phylum Streptophyta; class Polypodiopsida; order Schizaeales; family Lygodiaceae; genus Lygodium; species Lygodium microphyllum. The sequence goes on along the minus strand of NC_141139.1, from coordinate 60,202,172 downwards.
CCCATAGGCTTCGTGCGATCCTCAAGAAGCTCTCCTAATTCTTCCTAAAGAGGAGATCTGCAGCTTGCAAGAAAAGCTCAACTTTCTCAATATCCAATGCTCTTTGTTCAATGGAATCAAGCTGACTATACCTCTCTTCAAATTCTCGTATCAATTCTAAAGTAGCTAGACCTTTGTTTGACATGTAGGCCCACTCTCGGAATGACCGCCGTGTAGCCATCCCAAAGTCCTCAAGCAAATACTCCTCTTTCAGGGCCTTCTTAAAATCTTGTCAATGCGAATTTTGAAGGAAAAGATCAGTCACTTTTACCCTCAAGGCGGGTGTGACAAGGTAAAGAAAATATTTACTCATAAGTCCTATCGGTACTCCAAAAAATCCCATCTTAATCTCATACGTCTTCAAATAAGCCGATACATTACGGCCATCAAATAGCTTCTTTTCATTTTCGACTGATTCAATCACCTTAGTCGCGTTGACTGCATTTTCTTGCTCCGAATATAGTTGCCTTTGCTGAGACAACTATTGTTGATGTAACTGCTGTGATTGCTGCATATACAATTGTGTCTACTGATTTTGAAGTTGCATATACATAGACATGTTCTACAAAATATTCTTTAAATCATCCATAGAAGTACTTGAAGCAGAAGTCGATGATGGAGTCGAAGTAGAAGACAAAGTAGGAATCGTAGAAGGGGTTGAAATTGATGCTGAAGTATCTCCCATCCTGAAATTTTTTTAAATGCGATGCTTTCACATCGGGTTCACCAAAGATGTCGAAGGGTTTTCAAAAACAATGTCGCAACCACAAAGGTCCTTGAGAAATTACAAGACGAAAGATCAAGCGCAGCAAATAATCAAAACAAATATGATGCCAAGTAACAATTGTATTACTGCCAAGATGTTTACAAAATACAAGACGAAGTCAAATCTGAACAGCCCACTGGTTTTAGGCCACCCGATCTCAAGTAGAAAATTCAACTCTCACGCTCGTATCTCAAGCTCAAGAATTACTCTAAATGCCCAGGGGGGGAAGACCTTTCTCCAAGTTCCATGCCAATTTCTCTATACACAGTAGATAGCAGTGTTTCATCAGCCTTTTCCATGATGGCAACAAGATTGATCAGAAATGCTAAAATTCTTAGGTTCTATAAAACTTTCGTCTTCTCCATGTTTGATGATGCTGGAAGATATCTCTTCTATTTCTCTAGCTCTATTCCTTTTTCAGCTTCAAAGACAAGCTGCAAATAGTTCTCAGAAAAAGAAGGCACCTGGTATGTTGTCCTTGCATCTTTGTGTCATCATCTTTTAACGGGACAAATGAGAGGTGTGTCAAGATTTTGGGAGAGAAGGAAGGAGTCTCACTTGTAGCTTTCTTGCTTGCACAATGGGGGAAGACACACAAGGGTGGAGGCTGAAAACAGTTTTCCTCTTCTTAGTTGTGTAAGCCAAAAGAACTCTAGTACAAAGAAATAGAAGAACCCTAGATATGGGTCTCAAACCAAACTCAACTAACTAAGGTGGCATACTAACTGAGCCACGAACTAGAGTAGATAAGGATAGCTATCATGTAGCTATTATTCAGGGGCGGTGTACCAACTGCATCTGCAACTGACAAGTCGGTGACATAAATACACAACGGTCACCCTGGCGTATCACGAGTGGAGCTCGATATCTCAACACTCCCCCTCGAGCTCAATCCCAATTCCTGCACACCAAGCAGGTCTCTGAACTTGCGCAGCTTCTCTGCGCCCAATGCCTTTGTGAATATGTCAGCTACCTGATCCTCTGTGCTGACATAAACTAGATCAATAAGACCTAGTAAAACCCTCTCTCGCATATAGTGATAATGCACCTCAATGTGCTTTGTTCTAGCATGATAGACTGGGTTATTTGCCAAGTGTATACTACTCATGTTGTCACAATAAATGACAACTAGCCCATCTGTAGACTGATGCATATCATAAAGTAGCTTATGCAACCAAGCTACCTCACATGCAGCCATTGTTGCACCCCTGTACTCAGCCTCTGTGCTCAACAAGGCAACTGTAGGCTGTTTTTTGCTGCTCCAAGTGACTGCAACACTCCTAAAAGAGAAAACATATCCATTGGTAGATCGTCTATCAGAAATACTACCAGCCCAGTCAGCATCAGTGTATCCATGCAACTGTATCTGAACCCCAGTCTCATAAAATAGTCCATACTGCAATGTGGACTTCACATACCTGAGTATGCGTCTAGCCGCATCCAAATGCGATTTCCTTGGAGCCTGCATAAACTGACTTACCAATCCAACAGCATAGCTCAAATCTGGCCTGGTAATAGTCATATAAATCAAGCTTCCTACTATGCGTTTGTACATAGTAGGGTCTTCTAGAAGCTCACCTGCATCTGCGCTCAGCTTCACATTCTGCTCCAAAGGAACTGAAATAGGCTTACAACCTGTCATCCCATATTTGGACAGCATGTCCAATCCATACTGCCTCTGCAAGAGCTGTATCCCACTTGGTGATCTAATCACCTCAATGCCCAAGAAATAACGCAGCTCTCCCAAATCCTTCATCTCAAACTTCTACTTCAATAGCATTTTCACATGAAGGATATCTTCATCACTATCACCTGTCATAATCAAATCATCAACATAAATGACAAGTAGCATAATACCTTTCTCTGTTTTTCTCACATAAAGTGAGAAATCTGCCTTGGAAATCTGAAAGCCAATAGTGACAAGATACTGTCCTATCTTGTCAGACCATGCTCTAGGTGCTTGCTTCAAGCCATACAAAGCTTTCTTCAACCTGCAAACAAACTCAGGATGAACAGCATGCACATAACCTGGTGGCTGCTCCATATAGACCTCTTCTTGCAAATCACCATGCAAGAAGGCATTCTTTACATCCATCTGATGTAAAGACCATCCCTTTGATGCAGCCATAGCAATGACTGCTCTTACGGTTGCCATCCTTGCAACCGGACTGAATGTTTCTTCATAGTCAATGCCATATGTTTGTGCATACCCCTTGACTACTAATCTTGCCTTGTATCTGTTCACAGAACCATCAGCATTGTGCTTTACCTTATAAACCCACTTACAGCCAATTGCATTCTTACCTTTAGGCAAAGGTACCAATTCCCATGTAGCATTTGCTTCCAAGGCATCCATTTCTTCATCCATGGCTTTCTCCCATTTTTCTTTTCCCATGGCTTGCTCAAAAGAAGTGGGTTCTGGTTCCTGTATCACCTTGACCATATATGCATAGTGAATGGCTGTAAATCCATCATATTTCAGCCTATCCACAGGATACCTAACTCTGGTAGACCTGCGCAAAGTGGTTTCACTCCCAGGTGCTCTCAAAACATCCCTGGTCTTCCTTACTCCAGGTGTAACAATAGAAGGAATATCCAACTCATCATCAATGCTCTGTTCTGAGCCACTGGATTCACCATCCACATAAGAGTGACCTGCATTCACATCAAACATGGGCTGATCAACCTTCTCTTTTCCTTTTCGTGATACCTGCATACCACTATCTGCATTACTTTGAGAAGATTCTCCTGATCTCAATCTGCCTGTCCATGGCGAAGAATGTGAACCACTGCTAGAGGACGCTCTAGGTCCACTAATATTTTGTGACTGCTGCTGTGAATTCTGTGCAGCATTAACATTTTGTGCATCTATATCATCAATCACATTTACTGGTTTATACCAGCTACTCATCTCATCAAAAACAACATCTCTGCTCACTGTAAACTTACGAGTAGAAGGGTTATAGCATCTATACCCTTTTTGCTGCAGAGAGTAACCAATAAAGATGCACTTCTCAGCTTTTGGATCCAACTTGGATCTCAACTCATCTGGTACATGTACATAGGCAATGCAACCAAAAATTTTCAAATGAGAAATATCTGGTTTCCTACCAGTATACCTCTCCTCTGGAGTCATTCCATGTATTGCTGCAGTGGGAGTCCTATTCATTATGTAGACTGCTGTAGCAATTGCTTCAGCCCAATAAAAATCTGGCAGGTCTTTTTCATTGAGCATGGCACGAGACACCTCTCCAATATGTCTATTTTTTCTTTCTGCAATTCCATTTTGCTGTGGGGTATGACTGCATGAATATTGTTGCTTTATGCCATGCTCCTACAAGAATCTTGCAAACTCATTTGAGAGGTACTCTCCCCCTCCATCTGACCTTAGGCATTTTATCTGCATGCATGTTTCTTTTTCAACCATCGCTTTAAGAGTTTTGAAATGCCCAAAAACTTCACTTTTCTTTTTCATAAAATACACCCAAACTTTTCTGCTATAGTCATCAATAAAACTGACAAAATAATGACAGCCCCCAAGAGATGCAGCTTTAGTTGTCCACACATCAGAGTGGATTAACTCCAATGGCTTCTTACTCTCTTGAATATGTCTAGGAAATGGTTTCCTTGCCTGTTTTCCAAACTGACAGGCTTCACATACCTTATGCATTTCTGCAACCTTGAATTTTGGCAAACCTGCAACAATATTTTGGGCCTGCATTGATTTAAGTCGCTGTACATTAACATGACCAATGCGTTTATGCCATATATCAATATCTGCAACTACACCGGTCCCATGTGCAAACATTGCTGCACTCAATTCAGACATGTCTGCATCCAACGTAAACATTCTGCCCTTCTTCTTTCCTTTTGCTATCAAGCGACCTTTATTTTTCATATCCTCAACAAAGCATCCATGAGGATTAAATCTGACCTGCAAGCCCTGCTCAACCATTTGACCAACAGAAACCAGATTCTTGGTGATATTCGGGACATGAAATACATCGGACAGGTATTTCTTTTTCCCATCCTGCATAGACAAGGGAATTTTTCCAATCTGCACAATAGGATGTGCAGTATCATCACCAGTCTCCACAAATCCTGGTTTTTCCATTTTCCTTGCATCCTCCATCCATTCTGCATGACCTGTCATGTGGTTTGATGCACCTGAGTCAACATACCATACATCATTTCTTTCTTCTGCACTTGTCACAGAATTGTTCATGTGCTGCACCATGAACAAATGCTCATTTCTGTCATCACCCTGTCTGCTAGAAGATGCATAATTCCCTTGTTGCAGTTTTCCATTCATGATGTCATTCTGCTTTTTATAGCAGTCTTTAGCCATATGACCCATTTTACCACAGTAGTAGCATTCAACATTACTGTTTGCATTTTGACCTCTTTGCCATCCACCACGACCTCTTTGGCTCCCCCTGCCTCTAGAGTTACCACGTCCTCCTCCATAGGACTCGTTTTCTTGAGTTTGCTGCATATTCTGATTTCTACCACGGCCTCCAAATCGGCCTCCTCTACCTCTGCCTCTACCTCTTCCAGCATTTGAGTAGAAGACAGCTTCTTTTGAAGTTCCTCCTGAAGAAGATGCACCACCATTTCTCTGTTCCTCAGAAATTAGAAGAGCAATCAACTCCTCAAAATCAGGAAATCTTTCACGAACTGAAATGGATGTCCGAAACTGTGCGAATCCTTTCCTAGACCATTCAAGGTCACAGAAACTAAATCATCATCTTCCACTGGTGACCCAATGGAAGCAAGTGCATCTGCAATCTTCTTCACCTTCATGTGGTAGTCGTTGATGCTCATATTTTCTCTTTGCACATTGTGCAACTCTTGCTTGAGCTGCATTTTCCTGGCTTGCGTATTTGTGCTATACATTTTTGACAAAGTATCCCATGCCTCCTTTGGCGTTCTTGCATCCTGAATATGCACAATCATAGAGTCTGAAATGCTGATAGACAGCCAATACATAACTTTCCTGGCTCTCTCATGCCATGCTTTAAATGCCTGCATTTGCTGTTGATTGGGAACATCAGGAAGAACTGGTTCTTCTTCATTTCCTGCAACAAATTCCCAATATCCTTTTCCCATAAGGAAATTCGTCATTCTAAACTTCCATGCTTGGAAGTTGTTCTTGTCAAGCTTTTCAGTGACAATCTGTGAAAGAGAATCAGATGCCATTACAGAAGACTGCAAAAAATTCTGTCACTGCAAAAACCACAGCTTCACCCTCACAAGGGAAGATCTGCAAAACTGGCGAAAGTGGTATTTGACCACACAGCCACTTCCTAGTGACGATTTTGCATCAACAGGCAACAGGGATGATTCTGTAACTCCCAATGTCTCTGCGCACAAGCATACAATGCAATTTTTACAGTAACTATTCACCGACCTGTAGAACAGTGGCTGCACAGCATAAAACTGGGCATTTTCCTGAGTGCGTGCAGAAAGCTTCCGCCTCCAAAACAGGCCCCGAAATGGCGTCTCAACCTGAGACAATGCACTCCTGCACTTTCCGGCTGTGCTACCTGCAGACATCTGCTCCCAAAACAGAAAATGAAAGCAACACTGCTCCTCTTACCAGAACACCGGGAGCTTGGCTTGCTTTCTTGAGCTCCTTACCACGAACAAGGCTCTGATACCATGTCAAGATTTTGGGAGAGAAGGAAGGAGTCTCACTTGTAGCTTTCTTGCTTGCACAATGGGGGAAGACACACAAGGGTGGAGGCTGAAAACAGTTTTCCTCTTCTTAGTTGTGTAAGCCAAAAGAACTCTAGTACAAAGAAATAGAAGAACCCTAGATATGGGTCTCAAACCAAACTCAACTAACTAAGGTGGCATACTAACTGAGCCACGAACTAGAGTAGATAAGGATAGCTATCATGTAGCTATTATTCAGGGGCGGTGTACCAACTGCATCTGCAACTGACAAGTCGGTGACATAAATACACAACGGTCACCCTGGCGTATCACGAGTGGAGCTCGATATCTCAACAAGGTGAATCTCTGAATTGTGAATAAAGTAAATGTCTTTACATCCAAGTTAAAGTTTCTTCTAAATGGTGGAAGAACAAATGAGGACAATAGGTCTATCTAAAGCACCTAGGAGTTTGAGAAGATAACCCTTTTGTGTGTAGTTGCATATGATGTGATAGCATTCAGCATGAACATAGGGATTGTGAGGCCTTTAAAGAGGCTCATAGGTAGAATTTGGTTTTCTAGGAAGACGGAAAGATTTACTCTACTGAAACGAGACAACTTATAGCCAAGAACTTTGAGAAATGAGGCATGAAGAAGATCCTTGATGATATTACTATGTAGACTACCTATTCCATCATAGATGCTACATCTTATGGTATGTTGATTGAGAAGAAGCTAGAGGGAAAAAAGATAGAGATTTGGGCCATTGCCTTGCAGAGTGCATGGAAGGATAAGATACCTTAGTTGGAGTTGACTCAAACTATTAGATGATAGATAAGTTGGGATTCTCAAGTCGACACCTACTCAATCTATGCTTACCTTGCAAATAATCATAATACCAAAGTTATTGTGGAAGAAAAGCAAAAAAGGGATGATGCTTTTGCAGGTACTTTGAAGAGACCATCTAGAGGGGATGAGTAATCTACTCATCTTGCTAGACCAAGTCATTAGTACGATATGGAAGATGCACTCAAGAAAGGGAAGGAGCAAGAGCCTAAACCAAATAAACAACTAGGTTACAAGCTTCTTTTGGATGTTGAGTGTGCAACTAATCTAAAAAGAGTCTTAGAGGAGAGGAGAAACCAACAATAAAGCAAAGTTATACAAGTCTAGTATTTGGTGTACTGTAAGAATTAGATAGCGAGACAAAGGCTTAGAGCCCATTGTTTGAAGATGATTAGAACTCCTATATATCTATTCATGAGATGTAATAATCCTTGTACTTGTAATGATACCCTACTATTGTAATAACAATTGAGCTATTGATATGCTGCATGTTTCTTTTCTCATTCTAGTGCCACTACTCATGTCTTCCTCTCCTCTAGTCTGGCTAATCCTACCATTCTCTTCTCATCCAATTAGTCCCTTTGCTCTTCTAGTTATTTTAGGAGCTCTTTGAAACCTTGCATTGGACTTGGCATAATTATAGGTAGGGATGTTGATGATTCTTTCATTCTTGGTATCTTTGGTGCTTTCTACCTAGACTTTGCATATGTAACTCTTGACCTTTTGGTGCCTATGGCTGGCTGTGGCTTCTTGTGATCTCATCTAAGATAGTATACTTGTGTAGCGACACTACAAGGTAAAAAAGATATAATGATGCTTAATTATGAATCATTTTATTGGTGTCGCTATAAGTGGTGCTATAAGCATTGCTATATAGCAATGTTAAGAGCAATGATTATAGGGATACTAATAGGAATGATTATAGCGATTCTATTCTATGGCAAAAAAATTTGAAACATTCCTTGAAAAAACCCCACAAATATTCTTACTCAAAGAGAAGGGGAGGGAGAGAATGAGGAGGAGAGAGAGAGAGAGAGAGAGAGAGAGAGAGAGAGAGAGAGAGAGAGAGAGAGAGAGAGAGAGGGAGGGAGGGAGGGAGGGAGAGAGGGACAAAGATCTTGGACAAGGAGCTTGAAAATAAGGACAAGGGCAGTGCAAAGGAAATTAGAAGGAACAAGGAGAAGAAGAAGGCCACAAAAAAGAGCTTTAAGATAGCAAATATACAAGTTCAAGTCTCAAGGTAAAACTTTTCCTCATTTTCTCCCTTTTTCCTTTGTACATTGTTGTTTATATGAGAAAGAGAGAGAGTGTGTGTGTTTGTGTGTGTGTGTGAGGGAGAGAGAGAGAGTGTGTGTGTAAGAAAGGGGTGTGAAGAGAGAGAGGGTGGCCAAGAGAGAGAGAGAGAGAGAGGGAGGGAGAGGGAGAGGGGGAGGGAGCACACACTCTCTCAATTACTCCCTCCCTCCCTCTCTCTCTTACCCTATCTCTCCATATCTCTCTCTCTCTCTCTCTATCCCTCCCTCCCTCTCTCTCTCTTTCCATCTCTCTCTCTTCTTCTCTTGCTTTCCAAGGAGAGAGAAAGAAAGAGAGGAAGAAAGAAAGAGAGAGGGAGGGAGAGAAAGAGGGAGTGAGTGAGTGAAAGATGTATATTCTTCTCTTTCTCTCCTATATCTTCTCTTGTAGCAACTCTTATGCATTTACTGCAACGACGGACGCCATGGAGCTTTCCCTTACTGGCTGAAGCTACTGCAACAATGTCATCAAATTGAAGAGTTCGTGAACTCCGAAATGCCCTGCTGGACTAAGCTTGTGCACTTACAGAGAGAGAGAGATAGAATTGGCATGTTCATCACTGCGTATGAAGCTTCCACTGGTTGCTTTTGTGGAGTTGAATGAACCTTTCTCGCACTAAAGCAGAATTGCCAATTTGGGATCGCTCTCCTCCACACTCAAGATAATTGTGCTCTTTTCCCCCCCCATACAATTTTTGACAGAGAACTGGAGTCGCGGAAGACAGAGAACCAGCACAAATTTCTACACCTCCTTCTGGAATCCGAAGACACAAAATTTTTCTCTTGTGAATGACATCATGACAAGAGAAAATGAGAGATTTTGATTGATGATTATTGCTCAGAAACAGTCCAGACTTTCTATCAAGTGCTCTCTGTATCTTCTCTTTAAGCTCATCAAGAGTGCCATTGAAGAATTAATATAAAAAACAACACTTTGAGACTTCAGTTCTTGTATAAACAGAGGCCACTGATTTTAGTCACATTAAAAGATGATTCTTAAGAGGATCTGAATGTATTGTAACAAACAATGCTGCAACATGGACATTACATTTATCTGGACATGTCTGCAAGGTCTGAGGATGTTCACAGCACCACATGAAGTCCTAATACTCTCCATCAGCAAACAGAAATGTTCTATCATGCTGCTTGCTCATCAAAATGTTTACCAAATCTCTGAAGAATGTGCTGTAGTTAATCAGACTTTGTTCTAGTTTTTTTTTTTTAATTTGAAAAGAGTTCTACCAAAGGAGACTGTAGAAAAAGTTGAGGGCATATCAAAGGGACGTGAAGGACTTCAGTTTTTTAGCAGGGTTGTGAATGTCACGCTTGATTAATCTTTTATCCTGAAATTTATCAAGGACTTCTGAAGTTGCGACATTGCTTTCAAAACCCTTCGACAACGGTCGAGGAAAAATGCTCTTTTAATTTTCCCACCAATTCTTCTCTAACTAACTCTAGTCTCAAATCCGTTATACCTTTGATTATGTCATCAAGAGACGAAGAAACCAAAGGAGTGGATGATTTTGGAGCAGAAGGAGCCGGCATCGGTCTTGGAACAAGAGGAACATGAGGATTAGAAACAATAGGCACTGGCATAGGCCAAGTAACTGGCTGACAAAGAGAAGAAATGACAGGGGTAGAAGTACACATAGGAGCAGAAGACGACATCGATGTCATAGATAGGTGGGTCTTCCATATCTGCCTCTTGATCAAAGTCGAGACAGCATCCTGGGCGTCTTGCCAACCTGTTTTAAGACCCATAGGCTTCGTGCGATCCTCAAGAAGCTCTCCTAATTCTTCCTAAAGAGGAGGATCTGCAGCTTGCAAGAAAAGCTCAACTTTCTCAATATCCAATGCTCTTTGTTCAATGGAATCAAGCTGACTATACCTCTCTTCAAATTCTCGTATCAATTCTAAAGTAGCTAGACCTTTGTTTGGCATGTAGGCCCACTCTCGGAATGACCACCGTGTAGCCATCCCAAAGTCCTCAAGAAAATACTCCTCTTTCAGGGCCTTCTTAAAATCTTGTCAATGCGAATTTTGAAGGAAAAGATCAGTCACCTTTACCCTCAAGGCGGGTGTGACAAGGTGAAGAAAATATTTACTCATAAGTCCTATCGGTACTCCAAAAAATCCCATCTTAATCTCATACATCTTCAAATAAGCCGATACATTACGGCCATCAAATAGCTTCTTTTCATTTTTGACTGCTTCAATCACCTTAGTCGCGCTGACTGCATTTTCTTGCTCCGAATATAGTTGCCTTTGCTGAGACAACTGTTGTTGATGTAACTGCTGCTACTGCTGCATATACAATTGTGTCTACTGATTTTGAAGTTGCATATACATAGACATGTTCTACAAAATATTCTTTAAATCATCTGTAGAAGTACTTGAAGCAGAAGTCGATGATGGATTCGAAGTAGAAGACAAAGTAGGAATCGTAGAAGGGGCTGAAATTGATGCTGAAGTATCTCCCATCCTAAAAAAATTTTAAATGCGATGCTTTCACATCGGGTTCACCAAAGATGTCGAAGGGTTTTCAAAAACAAAGTCGCAACTACAAAGGTCCTTGAGAAATTACAAGATGGAAGATCAAGCGAAGTAAATAATCAAGACGAATATGATGCCAAGTAACAATTGTATTACTGCCAAGATGTTTACAAAATACAAGACGAATTCAAATCTGAACAGCCCACTAGTTTTAGGCCACCCGATCTCAAGTAGAAAATTCAACTCTAATGCTCGTATCTCAAGCTCAAGAATTACTCTAAATGCCCAGGGGGGGAAGACCTTTCTCCAAGTTCCATGCCAATTTCTCTATACACAGTAGATAGCAGTGTTTCATCAGCCTTTTCCATGATGGCAACAAGATTGATCATAAATGCTAAAATTCTTAGGTTCTATAAAACTTTTGTCTTCTCCATGTTTGATGATGCTGGAAGATATCTCTTCTATTTCTCTAGCTCTATTCCTTTTTCAGCTTCAAAGACAAGCTGCAACTACTTCTCAGAAAAAGAAGGCACTTGGTCTGTTGTCCTTGCATCTTTGTGTCATCATCTTTTAAAGGGACAAATGAGAGGTGAATCTCTGAATTGTGAATAAAGTAAATGTCTTTACATCCAAGTTAAAGTTTCTTCTAAACTTTCTTCTAAAGGGTGAAAGAACAAGTGAGGACAATAGGTCTATCTAAAGCACCTAGGAGTTCGAGAAGATAACCCTTTTGTGTGTAGTTGCATATGATGTGATAGCATCGAGCATGACCATAGGGATTGTGAGGCCTTTAAAGAGGCTCATAGGTAGAATTTGGTTTTCTAAGAAGATGGAAAGATTTACTCTACTGAAACGAGACAACTTATAGCCAAGAACTTTGAGAAATGAGGCATGAAGAAGATCCTTGATGATATTACTATGTAGACTACCTATACCATCATAGATGCTACATCTTATGGTATGTTGATTGAGAAGAAGCTAGAGGGAAAAAAGATAGAGATTTGGGCCATTGCCTTGCAGAGTGCATGGAAGGATAAGATACCTTAGTTGGAGTTGACTCAAACTATTAGATGATAGATAAGTTGGGATTCTCAAGTCGACACCTACTCAATCTATGCTTACCTTGCAAATAATCATAATACCAAAGTTATTGTGGAAGAAAAACAAAAAAGGGATGATGCTTTTGTAGGTACTTTGAAGAGACCATCTAGAGGGGATGAGTAATCTACTCATCTTGCTAGGCCAAGTCATTAGTACGATATGGAAGATGCACTCAAGAAAGGGAAGGAGCAAGAGCCTAAACCAAATAAACAACTAGGTTACAAGCTTCTTTTGGATGTTGAGTGGCAACTAATCTAAAAAGAGTCTTTGAGGAGAGGAGAAACCAACAATAAAGCAAAGTTATACAAGTCTAGTATTTGGTGTACTGTAAGAATTAGATAGCGAGACAAAGGCTTAGAGCCCATTGTTTGAAGATGATTAGAACTTCTATATATCTATTCATGAGATGTAATAAGCCTTATACTTGTAATGATACCCTACTATTGTAATAACAATTGAGCTATTGATATGCTGCATGTTTCTTTTCTCATTCTAGTGCCACTAATCGTGTCTTCCTCTCCTCTAGTCTGGCTAATCCTACCATTCTCTTCTCATCCAATTAGTCCCTTTGCTCTTCTAGTTATTTTAGGAGCTCTTTGAAACCTTGCATTGGACTTGGCATAATTATAGGTAGGGATGTTGATGATTCTTTCATTCTTGGTATATTTGGTGCTTTCTACCCAGACTTTGCATATGTAACTCTTGACCTTTTGGTGCCTATGGCTGGCTGTGGCTTCTTGTGATATCATCTAAGATAGTATACTTGTGTAGTGACACTACAAGGTAAAAAAGATATAATGATGCTTAATTATGAATCATTTTATTGGTGTCGCTATAAGTGGTGCTATAAGCATTGCTATATAGCAATGTTAAGAGCAATGATTATAGGGATACTAATAGGAATGATTATAGCGATTCTATTCTATGGCAAAAAAATTTGAAACATTCGTTGAAAAAACCCCACAAATATTCTTAGTCGAAGAGAAGGGGAGGGAGAGAATGAGGAGAATAGAGAGAGAGAGAGAGAGAGAGAGAGAGAGAGAGAGAGAGAGAGAGAGAGAGAGAGAGAGAGAGAGAGAGAGAGAGAGAGAGAGAGAGAGAGAGAGAGAGAGAGAGAGAGAGAGAGAGAGAGAGAGGGAGGGAGGGAGGGAGGGAGAGAGGGACAAAGATCTTGGACAAGGAGCTTGAAAATAAGGCCAAGGGTAGTGCAAAGGAAATTAGAAGGAACAAGGAGAAGGAGAAGGCCACAAAAAAGAGCTTTAAGATAGCAAATATACAAGTTCAAGTCTCAAGGTAAAACTTTTCCTCATTTTCTCCCTTTTTCCTTTGTACATTATTGTTTATATGAAAAAGAGAGAGAGTGTGTGTGTTTATGTGTGTGTGAGAGGGAGAGGGAGAGAGATTGTTTGTGTGTGTAAGAAAGGGGTGTGGAGAGAGAGAGAGAGAGAGAGAGAGAGAGAGGGAGAGGGAGAGGGAGAGGGAGAGGGAGAGGGAGAGGGAGAGGGAGAGGGAGAGGGAGAGGGAGAGGGGGAGGGAGCACACACTCTCTCAATTACTCCCTCCCTCCCTCTCTCTCTTACCCTATCTCTCCATATATATATCTCTCTCTCTCTATCCCTCCCTCCCTCTCTCTCTCTTTCCATCTCTCTCTCCTCTTCTCTTGCTTTCCAAGGAGAGAGAAAGAAAGAGAGGAAGAAAGAAAGAGAGAGGGAGGGAGAGAAAGAGGGAGTGAGTGAGTGAAAGATGTATATTCTTCTCTTTCTCTCCTATATCTTCTCTTGTAGCAACTCTTATGCATTTACATATTTCTATGGTTAAACCACATGTTTCTTTGGGTCCTCTTGCCAAGTATGAGGGCTTGGATGAGATAATAAAAAATATGAGGGAGCTATAACTGAAGATGTCAAGGGTAAAAGAACAAGTGAAGATTGCAGGTCCATCTACAACACTCAAGAGTTTGGAAAGAGAACCCTTTTGCGCATAGATGCAGATGATGCGATAGCATCAAACATGACCGTAGAGATTGCGAGGCCTTTAAAGACGCTCATATGTAGAATTTGGTTTTTTGATAGGATGGGAAGATTTAGTCTACTAAAATGAGACAACCTATAACCAAAAACTTTGAGAAAGGAGGCATGGAGACCCTTGACAATATGATTGTATGGACTACCTATACCATTGTAGATGTTGCATCTTATAGTTTATAGACTAAGACGAAGCCAAAAGGTAAAAAGACATAGCTTTGGACCTTTGACTTGCAAAGTGCATAGAAGGATAAGATACCTCAGTGGGCATTGTCTAGCATAGCTTAAACTATTTGATCATAGAAAGGTTGGTGGGATACTCTAGTCGACACCTACTCAGTTTATGCTTATCTAGCAAAGACTCATAATATTGAAGTAATTGTGGAATAAATAAAAAAAGGGATGATGCTTGTGCAGGTTCTTTGGAGAGACTAGCTAGAGGGGGTGAGCAATCTGCTCCTCTTGCAAGATTGTGCCTTGAGCAAGATATGGAGGATGCTAGAAGAAAGGGAAGAAGTAGGAGCCTAAACCCAAGAAACACTTGGGTTACAAGATTCTTTTGAATATTGTCCACAACTACGATGAAAGGAGTTTTGGAGGAGAGTATTTTGAAAACTAAGGTGGCATTTACTTTAGGCAAGCTCTTAGGTATCACTAAGATAGAATTCCAAGAAGAGATTATTGAAATCATCAAGAGGAAGAGGAAAGTGATTGAGACTATAAAAGAGCCTATCATGTAGGATATAGAGATTGAGGATATATATGAGAACAATAATGAGGATGCTCTTGTTGACCATGCCGCAAATATTAGGCTATGCAATAATCAAGATTTAAAAAATAACAAAAATATTATTATTTCAAACCTTAACACCAAGAATGGCAGAAATAGATGATACAATAATTGAGCTACATGTAGCTATCAATCTAAATCCAAAGAAGATAGTGAGAAAATTTATAAAATCTTGGCAACCATAACCTCCAGATAACCCCCCTATCACATGCGCTATACCTCTTGTTGAAGGTAGTTGTATTTTTTATGTGAGTTGCCTATTAATATAGAGTACATGTATCAAAAGTGGGAAACCAGTGATACTGCTATAGAATTATACGAAACCTACTTGAATGTGAAGATATACATAGGGGATGTCTAGGAAAATCATCACTTTTTTGTTCGGGACTCATACTCGTATCTTGTGGTTTTAGGATAGCCCTATATTATTACAACACAGATGGATACTAAGATAATGGATTTTCTTATTCATGGGTCTAAAACAAGATTGGAAAAAGGGCTATCAAATTCATTGAAGTGAGTGAAACATCCATGGAATACAAATACATCGTGGGGCTTTGCATTTACCTACTACATATCAAGATTCCCACCAGGTACCACACATTTAGCAAGTTGGTGATGGTACGGGAGGATAAAATCTCTCACTCCCTCACAATGGTCTTTTCTTTTAGGATTCATTGGTATTTCAATGGAGAGTTCAGTTTGTTTTCACAAAGTTTCAAAGTTTTCAAGAGCTACCATGCAATATGTATGAAAAAAGATGAAGATTTGCAAGATGACGATTGCATTGATCAGATGTATAAAGGGCTATCTTGTTCAAACAATACTACAAAGATGAATGAATTATTGAATTCTAAGAGGTAGAGTGGTTTCAATGGTGTGCAGGTTCATTCTCTTGACATGTACCACAAAATAACACAATATTAGTGAGTTTGGGAATCTCCCAATTCCCATTTTTTAAATACTAAAAAGGTGCCACCCGGATAACATGCCCATTAGTTTCTCAAAACCATATGATGTGACCTATCATTGGAAAGTGCTTGAAAAATGGAATATATTGAGCTATAGAGCTCTTGATTTGGAGTTATAATGTTCAAGTTATGACAAATCCAAAGATTTGACCACATGTCCCAAACTTATGGGAAATTCCCATATTTCCCAATATGGTGTTAAATTTCAAATTTTATGTAGAAAAATGAATTGATGGTTGAGTTTTTTTAGCACAAAGAGTAGTCTACTAATGTATTGTAGCAAACACAGTAGATGGCTAAATTCTTTTAGCTATTAAGGGAAGATTTATGTCAACCAAGAAAGTTATGGGCTAATGTATTTTAGTTCAAAGAGGTGAGGGCTGATTTATTTCAACCAAGAGTGATATGAAGGGCTAATTTGTTTCAACCAAGACAAAAGAGGGTTGTTTCCATGTAGTCAACAATACAAGGGTCTCATTTATTTTAGCTATGAGAAAAGAGAGTTGTTCTTATGTAATCTAGACTGTAGAGTGCTAATTTATTTAAGTAAAGAGAGTTATGTGTTGTTCGTCTATGTGTTTACCAAAGTAAGGAAATGAAGCTAGAGTGCAGAGTAAACATAAGATAGTTGATAAGAAAGTGAAGTCAGTTACCAGACAGCTACCTCCTACTAGAAAGAGAGTTATGTGCTATTGATTTGTAGCAAGAGTTGGTTTTGCCAAAGAAAGGGAATGATTTTCAACTAGCATTGGGGAATAGAGATTTTATGATGATGATGATGACTTCTTTTGGTCTTGTTAGGATGTGCACTTTACCTCAAGGGGCTACAAATTCTATAGTTCATATGATCAATGCCATGAATAAGATCCTTAGAGATTTCATCCCTTAGTTTAATATGTCATTGCTAGATGATGTGCCAATTAAGGGATGCACAGAAGAAGAGAGAGATAAGACCTTGTATGATTAAGGTTTTAGTTACTTTGTTGTAACACACATTGCAGATTGAGAGAGAATATGATCTAGGTTAATGGAGGTTAGTTTGACTTTGTTAGGATAGAAGTATATTCTTGTTGCAAGTGACATTATTATTTTGAGATATATGTTTAGCTCGTATGGTAGAAAGCCTTCTACTACAAAGGTTCATGCCATCAAGAAGATAGCTCAAATTTGCAATTTTGTATTAGAGGTTCAAAGATTCCTTAGATTTTGTGTTTTCTATATGATCTCGATTCTATATTTTGTGCATATGAGAGAAGAGGGTTGTTCTTATGTAATCTAGAGTATAGAGTGCTAATTTATTTAAGTAAAGGGAGTTATGTATTGTTCGTCTATAGTAAGTTTTGTTTTTACCAAAGAAAGGAAATGAAGCCAGAGTGCAGAGTAAACACAAGATAGTTGATAAGAAAGTGAAGTAGCTCAATATGCATAAGCCGCACTGCTCAATGTCTGATAAGCATACAAAGATGCTCCCACTAGCACAAAAGGCATAAGTGTTACCGGACAACTACTTCCTACTAGAAAGAGAGTTATGTGCTATTGATTTGTAGCAAGAGTTGGTTTTGCCAAAGAAAGGGAATGAAGCCAAAGTGTAGAGTAAATACAAGATAGTAGAAAGAAAGTGAAGTTGGTTGTTGGATCACCACCTCTTGATAGAAAGAGAGTTATGTGCTATTCTTTTATAGCAAGAGTTTTTTTTGCCAGAGAAAGAGAATGAAGCTAAAGTGAAGAGTAAATACAAGATAGTTGATAAGAAAGTGAAGCTGGCTGCTACACCACTACCTCCTAACAATGATGAGGAGATGAAGAGGACTGCAAGATAGCCAAATCTTAGGAATCTAGAGTATATTGGGCATAATTTACTATAGAGATATTGAGAGAGTTGAAGATTGGGAATCAAAAGTTCATACTTTTGATAGAGCAAAGGAGGTTTGAAGAGATGTTGATGAGACATAGATAGGATTGTACCTTCTCTTCACATGAGATTGGGTGTGTAGAATTAGGAATTCTAGCACCTATGGTGATTTTTACCATTCCTCATGTACCTTGGAATTCACAATACTATTCTAGATCTTAGAGCCCACCTATAAAAGTTGATCAAGTTGTTAATGAGAATATTAGAATGGGAATTCTTGGCCATCTCCTCTACCTTATTCCAATCAAAGGTTTATTGTACCTAAGAAGAATGGAGCACTCAAATTCATACAGAACATGCAACCAATAAATAGACTAACCTACTAGAATGTTGGAGTAGGGCTATTTGTGGACAAGTTTGATGAGGCTTTTGTAGGACATGCTACCTATTATCTAGGAGATCTCTACTCAGGGTATGACTAGTTTCAACTAGCATTGGGGAGTAGAGATTTTATGATGATGATGATGACTTCTTTCGGTCTTGTCAGGATGTGCACTTTACCTCAAGGGGCTACAAATTCTATAGTTCATATGATCAATGCCAAGAATAAGATCCTTAGAGATTTCATCCCTTAGTTTAATATGTCATTGCTAGATGATGTGCCAATTAAGGGATGCACAGAAGAAGAGAGAGATAAGACATTGGATGATTAAGGTTTTAGTTACTTTGTTGTAACACACATTGTAGAATGAGAGAGAATATGATCTAGGTTAAAGGAGGTTAGTTTGACTTTGTTAGGATAGAAGTATATTCTTGTTGCAAGTGACATTATTATTTTGAGATATATGTGTAGCTCATATGGTAGAAAGCCTTCTACTACAAAGGTTCATGCCATTAAGAAGATAGCTAAAATTTGTACTTTTGTATTAGAGGTTCAAAGATTCCTTAGATCTTGTGTTTTCTATATGATCTTGATTCCACATTTTGTGCATATTGCAGATGATTTATATCAACTCTTGAGAAAAGAGCAACGTTTCTTCTAGGAAAAGAGGCATAGTGTGGTAGTGCAAAAATTGAAGAAGTTTTTATATCTAACTCTAACTCTTAGAGAGGCAAATGACACATGTGGGAGGCTTATAGTTGATGAGGACAATATGTAGATAAGGGGATCGATATTGCAAGGGGTGGAGGTCGCCCAAATCTTGGAGTATGTAAAGAAGGTAGAATCGGGTAACGATGATGGAAAGATAGAAGGCTGAGAATTGTTTGAGAATGAGGTGGAATTATCAATTTGTGGTGATCTTTCTATCGATCTTCTAGTGTATGTGGAGTTGTGTCAAGAGATTGACATGGGACCGTAGGCTACATCATACTTATAGCATCCACCTACTCAATTCATTGATAAATCACTTATAAAGGTACTCTAGAATATGCATTTTACGTAATATCATTTTTTTTCGAGTTATCTAAACCGTGCTTTGCTTGAATATTTATATTGATTATGCTAACATAAATTTTTGTTTGTGCAGGTGACCTTTGTGGATATTTGGACATTCCGATGAGTCGAGGGATGAGCGACGAGGAGCTGTAGGATATCTTCACATGTATGTCTTCAGATCAGATGGCTTGATTTAGAGATATGGCAGACCAGGAGCTATCTCGAACACCATCAGACCATTCCATTAGATCTACTTTGGTATGCTCTGATGCTTCAATTTCCAGTAGATGAGGTCGATGCTCCAGAATTTTCAGACAGAGGGAGTAGTTTTGGGGGATATTGTGGAGATGTGGATGCAGTGAGCCCAGGTCAGCTCATCGAGATACAGGTGCTACTCCTCACTCTCTGCATATTTGAGAGAGGGTGGCTCACGTGGTTATTGTGGAAATACCAACGCAGTGTCTCTGCCTCGTCATTCTACTGGAGTTGCGTCACTTGTAGGATTTGTCACACCTGTGGGGACATCTGCTCCAATCACTCCAGCTTTTGTTCAGCCGTCCACAGGTGGCATCCCTATGGGAGCTACTCCAATAGATATCACCCTCGTCGGTACACCAGCTACATAGGGGTCTCCTGGATATGCCCAGGAACGCGATTGCAAGTGGGAGAGGACACATCTTAGACATACCCCAGAGGGGTATGGATACCTTGTAGATGATAGGACAAGAGCCGTCATCATGAATGTTGACGGTTCTTGTCCTATCAACATCTTGGATCATGAAAGTTTTCCGGCACAACATCTTGGATCATTGGAAGAACATACCGGAGGGGAGCAAGGACTATATAGTAGCATCATTGCATGAGGAGTTTCCAGTATCCACCATTGGAGATAGGTTTTCCATAGGCTGGATGATAGAGTGCATGCCTGCATACATGTCACACAGATGATCGGATGTATGCAAGGCACTTAAGAGTGGAGCCTCAAAGCTCAAGTGGCTAGACGCAGATGACTGGCACCAACTCATAGAGGAGGCTACAGATTCTCCAGGACGTTGGAGATAGTAGCACGAGGTAGCAAGGGCATGACTGGAGGCAAGAGTGGTCCATCATCTTGGAAGTGGTGGCCACAAGACTTATATGGAGAACTTTGTAAGTTTTTCTTTTGTTCTACTCACTTATTATTTTGCAATATCACTTGTACTGATAATCATGTTTCTAACAGTTGTATTTTGTTTTCTTTGTAGCACTCCATTACAAAACATGATCCCATTAGCTTGGAGACTCGATATGTAGAGAGACACGGTCTCACTGCATTGATCAATAGATTGTATGCACGCAGTGGCCTAGTAAGTCACTCATCTTTCTTGTTTGTAGTCACTAATTTTAATTAAAATGTATTATTGTATGGTGGACTGATGTATAGTTGTTTCTTTTTTTGCATAGTTCGTTTGATGCTCCTTTGTGGTGGTAGGACGGAGCTTTCAGATGGTGAGAATCTATAGCTCCTGCTTGGATCCGTGGAGCGCATATCCTCTTCTTTTTTGGTCTGGTGATTTATGTAAGCATTTTCTATGCACTATGTTATTATCATCCTTTGTATCTTACCATGATTCCATGAGCACTTTCATTCAGCAATCTTGTATTTATTTTATATATCAGTCTTGTCCATTCAAGTACATTTGCCTTCATTTTGACGACCATTGTACACTTTATTGTAACCCTTTTGTATGGCCCAAATACAACACATAGTGCACCACAATTTTTTTTCTCTATAATCGTCGCTATGTGCGTCACAAATTTACTACATGCATCGCTATGTGTGTTGTAGCTTGCACCGCAAACCGTTGCTATTGGCATCGGTATTTGCATCGTTAACGCCAATAGCGATGCCAATAGTGATGGTTCTATGGCATCGCTAATACCGACGTGTTTAGTGACAATGAGGATAATTTTTTGCTGAACATTTTTGTCACTTTGAACATTGGTATGAGGCATGTATCTTGTAGTGCCTTTTTGACTTATATACTACCTAGCACAACTCTAAGACTCTATGAAAAGAAACAAAACTATTAGCTGAAAATCCAAATAAAGCTTGAATAAAAAGCACTTGTGCTAGGAGGCAATAACTTTTTTCTCCTCATACCACCTCGTCCAATAGGACAATGGTACCTAGTGAGAATCTAACTTTTTCGCAAGTAGAGGGATATTCCGCAAAATATTTCTATTCCTATGATGATTCACATGCATTGTAATGAATTTCATAGCTCTTCTCCTATCTTAGCTATGAAATCATGCATATGAAAAACCATCATTCATCACCTTCATCTCCATCTGTTCCTCTATAATGAATGACTAGCCCAAAATAATATCATAAGAATAGAAGTCTTGCACAAAGAAATGAAAATCCATCACCTTCATTTCCATCTATTCTTGTCATGATGCAACATCTCACTATTAGTTCACTTAAAATGACTTTTTGCAAAAAGATAAGGGGATCATGAATATATACTATGGAAAGATGAAATGCTCAAGTACAAGAATGAAAATTTTTGCTTCAAGCAAACCACACAGTCTAAACAAGAATTTCGTGAAAATTTTCCTTAAGTACAAATTGATTTTTATCTGTCCTTTTTACTTTTAAAACTCGGTTTAAGGTTCAAGTGATGTCTTCTTTTCCACCTTACCCCCTCCCCTCTCGGGAGTGATGAAAACCCTTCCTAGGATTGGTCGATGAAGGATTAAGTGCATTGAGCACATGCTTAGTATGCTTTACTTTTCCATGAGCCAATCATAGAAGTTTAGGTTATACTCCAAGTGGGGTTGATGGTCCATGTCATGAGGTCTAATGCCTATGTGTGTAATGTAGGTCAGGACATCAGTTAGGAAGTCAACAGAGTTCATCTTGCTAGCTATGTGTAGTTCTTCCTCGACCAAGATTTGATCGAAATAGGGGTGGGTCATAATGTGTTCCTCTAATGGTCGATTGTGACTAATGACTAATACTCTAAACGAGGTAGGAGTGACATAGGTTGGATCGTACTCATAGGTCTTGATTGCTCGTCTCTCCTCAGCATTGGTCATAATTTGGCAGCCCTCTTGTTCCCATTGGAGATGAAGATCGTACCATTTACATAGAAAAGAGGAGTCAAAGCTAGCTATCTTTTTCAGCTTTTCTAGCTCTTGGCTTGTTGTAGAGACTTTGCTCGTGCTATAGGATGTGATCAGTCATTGTTTGTGAGCTTGCTCTCAAGAGATATTGTTGGTGATCCATTCCTTGACTACCATGGGAATCTTAATAAAAATGAATGTGGATTCTTCCTAGGTGCATGGCAAGGAATGTACATCTGTTGCTAATGGCTCATCTAGGAGACCTAAGTCTAGCCATTCATAGCTCCGTGAAGGTGGTATCCAATTATCAAATGCAGGTGACTAAGTCATCCCCCATATTTGCGGCTAGGTCCAAAGCTAAGGAAAGGATATATTTGTGCTCATAGGAGGGTCTAGGGCTTTGTGGATTGGTTAGTGGAGTGTTTTGCGGCCACTTGTGCAATGGGTTGGCCTTGGAGCTCAGGTGATGCACTATTGTCTACTTGTGGAGCAGTTGGGACATTGAGAGTGTCAAGTTGAGTTTGTACAAGGGCAGTTGGTCACGGTTTTGGTTGATAGACTTGTCTATGGGTTTGGTGCTTTTTGAGTCAACTGGTTTCTCATTTTTTGTTGCCTTACCATTTTGTGGGGATGGGCTAGAGGGCCTAGATTGAGAGACATACATGCCACCCATAGTCTTGGACAATCAAATCAAGTTATTGCCTTCATAGTAGCTTTGGGTGCACAATAGGTCTTTAGGCATCCATCATAGCTTGATTGTTTGTCTGCTTCTATAGTGCTAGCTTTATCACCTAGGCCTAGGATGGGGATTTTGTTTACGGATTTGAACGGTTGGGCCACTCATCTCAGGCGTTGCAGTTGTTGATGTTTGGGCACTCATTTGAGCTATTACTCAATGGTCGGAAATACATTAAGTTATAGTCTCAGGTAAGTTACTCATGAATATGTGTGTATCATGTGGGTTCAAAATAAGGTATTTTTAAAATACTATTTTATACATTTTTTACATACAAAAGGGTGTAATATAAAGGGATTATT
This sequence comes from Lygodium microphyllum, assembly GCF_053477565.2. Lineage (NCBI taxonomy): Eukaryota > Viridiplantae > Streptophyta > Polypodiopsida > Schizaeales > Lygodiaceae > Lygodium > Lygodium microphyllum. Next base: position 60,178,756 of record NC_141139.1, on the reverse strand, counting down.
CATAGATAGATTGATTAGAAAAGGGTTATATTTTATTTAAGAAAAACTCACAGATAAGGATATTTATAAATAGTCATTAAATACACATGATGTAGAGGATATACATATAGTAACTTTCCCGATGTTATTATCAACATTGCAGTGTGCTTATTTCTTGAATGAGCGTCCTAGCAGTGATTTCTTACTGGATGGTCATACTGTTAGGCAACATATAGAATATCATAGTAGGTAGGCTTTCAATCTCGATAGAGACCACTAGTTTTCACTTTCCTAGCAGTGAATAGGACTATCCCCCAACAAATGGATTGAGTTTAGCGTTAATGGACTAAAATTAGGGGCTAACCAATGATGAGGGTCCAATGATCATGTGTAAGAATATTAAAGTCAGCTCCCTTGTCAATAAGTGCATCAAAGCCATATGTCTTTTGGGAAGTCACAAAAATGCAGAGATAGGCAAGTTCTACTGCTTTCTTATCCTTGTCGTCTATCTCGATGATGGTGGCTACTCTTACATTCACCGGGGGTTCTAGCATTGGAGGCTCGTGTGGTGGGTGCACTGGTATTCATCGATTTCTAGAACTCCTAGCTATCATGCAGAGTGACACTAATGGTTGGATCCTACTCTTTAGTAGTTGAGATGGTGTGACTTTGTGGGACTCATCGGCTACCCTCACAACCTGCTTATAATCCTCTTCATCATCTGAGAATGGCAGGTCAATGGTGGCCCAAAAAAATTCCTAACTTGTGAGTCCCATTTCAAGATAGTAGAGCTGGCATCTAGGTTGACTAGCATGGTCTTTCAAGTATCCATCTCAACTTTTACAGCCTATGATATGTTGCCCAAGAACATAAGACCATTGCTCTGGTCATCTATCACTCATGCATTTCGCATCCAAGATTGGCCTAGCAAGATGTCATAGTCCACTTCCTTCATGACTATGAAGTTCACGGAGAATTGGACTCCCACTATCTTCATGACCTCATCTTTTAGCACTCCAAATGGTCCTTCATTTCCTTAGCTATTGTGATGTTAAACCTAATGGTCTCCACATGAGGGTTACCCCAAGCATGGAGGATTGTATGGCTGAGCACATTGACTCTTGCTCTTGTATCTACAATTTCCTTCCTTGTAGCATCTCCTAATGCATTGATAGCTCAGACTACGTGCATCTCTGTGCCTTCCAAAAAGAATTTACATGCAAAGACTTAGATACTAAGTTCAAGATTAAGCTCAACATATGTGTTACTACATTGTGGTCGGGCAAGTCGGTCACTCCAAGCTCATCAGGTCCTTCAACCCACTGCTTCAACCCTTGCCATAGCATTGGGCGACCTAAGCAGCTCTCCCAGATGTAGCGTCACATGGGTGGTTATCAATATCATGAGCAAGTCACCAACTGCTTGCTTTTCGTTAGGCTCTATAATCTTTTGCCTGATCTTGGGTAGTGTACCTACATGTGGCCTCTAGGCTCCATCTATGTAGTGCTACATGGGGTGCAAATGCGTCTCTTAATCTTAACTGAGTAGGTGAGACTGGTGTGCTCACAGTAGAGAGCTCATTAATCTCATCTTTGATAATGGGTTTTGCATCTTTTAAGTTCACTTAGGCTTCTTTCACCTACTCCTTGACCTTATCAACCACTTCTAATTGGTGCCTTGGATCGGGATATTCTCCAACCTTGGCACTTCCCTTTTCTGCTATCTTAGGAGCAAATGTCTCTACATCTGTATTCGCTCGGGTAAGTTACTCATGAATATATGTGTGCATCACGTGGGCTCAAAATAAGGTATTTTTAAAATACTATTTTTATTTATTTTTTACATACAAAAGAGTATAATATAAAGGGGTTATTTATAGATTGAATAGAAAAGGGTTATATTTTATTCAAGAAATTTTCATAGATAAGGATATTTATAAATAAATAGGCCTTGGATGCACATGATGTAAAGCACACACACACATACACACACACACACACACACACACACACGCGCACACACACACACACACACACACACACACACACACACACACACACACACGCGCGCGCGCGTGCGCGCACACGCGCACACACACACACACACACACACACACACATATATATATATATATATATATATATATATATATATATATATATATATATATATAGTAACTGTCTCTAGTGTTTCTGTAACTTGCTTCCCCTTTGGTAATGTGGTGGCACTATCTATCTTAAGCGTAATCTTCATCTCAGCCCTCTTTTTCCTTTTTCTACGGCTTTTCTTCCCTATTGAACTTGTGTCAAGGTTTCTATCTCGCGGTAATGAGATACCAGCCTACTTCACCTATGCTCGGATCATGACATTCAGAAGAATTATTGTGGCTTCTCCATCAAGTGTCTCAACTCCGAACAACCCCAATGGTATGGATGGTATGATTGCTAAACTAGTGGATGGTTTTTGCCTACGGCACTTGGTGTACAAGTGTGTGATCCCACACTTAGGGCATCTTAGATCTGCCTTGTCTCGATTGGCTTGCTCCCTTTTGGGGTATCAAGATGAGATGTGCCATGGGTGACTACAATTCCAACATGCGATGAGTTCCTAGTTTTGTCCTCCTAGAGCTCTAGCTCTTCCCCTACCCAATGCCATCATCGGCATTGGTTGAAAATCCATCAAGATGGGATTGCCCCCCTCATCGTATGAGATATAAGGGTTCACATATGCTTCATCCTCATTTGGCTTCTCTACGTAATGTATTGGATCATCACTCAATGGATGGATCATGATGGGTCCATGTGGTCTAGGTATCCCTATGGGATTGATATCCATCCTAGGGACAATTGGCTTTGAATCATTGGGTATTGGGAGAGGTAGTGGAGCTCCCCTTTCAAAATTTGATGGTCTATTGCCTAGGTAGTAAGGCTGATTGTATGGCTGTGAGTATGGAAATCACCTCGCATAGGGTGTGGATCTAGGATTAATACACTTGACTAGAAGGTAGTTTCCTCCGCAATGCATGAATTTCATGTGAGGTCGTATGAGCCTCCTCATCATCTCTTGAAGTCTAGCCAACTGAAGCTTCACGTTCCCAATTTGTGGCTCTAGTCGGCACTCTTTCCCTTGTCTTGGGTGCTCTAGTCAAATCTTTCAATGATGGTCATAGCTCTTTTTGAGATCCTAGAGATAGTGATGTCTTGGTTTGTGGGTCTTGTGCTTCTCTTCTTGAGCACATCGTCCACTCGTATAGATTTTTCAAAGACCCTAGTTAGCATGTTGTCATGCCACTACGTGCACACCATGCGAAAAACTCTAGAGTGTGGCTTTCTTATTGATCTAGAGATCGAATGCCATATTAAACATTAATGTTAGTGTCTATAGTGTGAATGGTCCAAAAATACTAGATTTTTGGACAAGTTTAGCCAATTTTTGATATTTTAGATATTATATCTTCTAAAAATCCAAAAAATATAGACAACTTCTAGTATAGGATGACATGTAAAAGAAAGCATGTAGCTTTCAGCCATTTTGGGAGGATTTTATATAAAAAGGAGGATTAGCGAAATCACGCAATGCGCAATCATAGTTTTCAAGCAGTGAACAACACTCGGAAGTAGGAGAGGAAGAATGAGTGATTTGGCAAAATTCTAGCCAGGTGTGCTGGAATTTTACCCTCCTTTAAAAGCCAATGGAACCATCAAATTGGCGGTCTAAGCAGCATAGAGGAATGTATTATTTATGCACATTTTTGTCTACAAGAGTTTTATCTTCTCATAATGCAAAAATAAATTGACAGGCTTCACCTCTGTGAGTATTCTTCTACATATCCCATTTCTTTTTGTGAGTATTCTTCTACATCATTTATTTCTTTGAACCCCTTCTCTTCTGTCTACTCCTCTCCTTGAATCTCCCTTCACCTTGCTGTCTCTTACCCCTGCGGTGGACTTTCGACCACAAATGCTCTGACAACGTCCCTTTGTAGCTGCGAGTTGCCTACCAAGGCCTTGTAGAACTCTTTGCTTTGGATTCCATTTATGAACACAGTGGAGACTGCTCGTTCTCTAGGTTACTCTCTTTGAGGTTGGGATTCATTTGAAGAGACTGTGCATATGGGTGACATAGTGACGAATATCCTCCTTGTCCCTTTGATAGACATTCATAAGCTTGATGATGAGGTTGTCAGAATATCCCACCTCAGAGAATCTCTTGATGAAGGACTCTTGAGATTACTAAAGTTATTACATTTAGCATTGTCTAGATTAGTTTACCACGTCTATTCTTTGTCTCTTAGGCAAAGTCAGAAAGCTTTGTGCACATTGAGAAAGGGGTTTGTGAGACCGTTCACCTCACATACTTCCTCAAACTGCTCCACAAAGCTATACGGGTCATTGTTAGGTTAATATTTGTCAAGTTTCTTAGCAACCATAGGTATCTTGGTTTGTCTCTTAAAATTTGGAGTGATTCCTAGTCCTGCTAGCAAACAAAGTTACTAGGGTTGCTCTACTTTGCTCTGCAATCATGTTGTCCGAGAGTTGCTCTGTGAAAATCTCACTTAGTGTAAGATCAGACTCTAGTGCTCTCTCCCTCTCAACATTCGGTCTTATCCTATTTCGGTTGGTGAGTGTTAAGACATGTTAGGCTTCATGCATTTCGATGTCTTACCTTAGCTTTTGAGCTTGTTGCTCTTGGTTGTAGATAGCTTTGCCCTGCAACACTTTCCTTGTCAGCTTCTACTCTTCCTCAAGATTGGCTATGATGTTCTTAGTTGGTCTACCATGATGCTCCATTTTATTTTGTAGGTCATACTAGGTTATCTATTGCTGGATGTCAATCGGGAATTCTTTCAAGTCAAGCTCATCATTTTCTAGGTTGGCACTAGTTTCTGACATATTTCTAGTTTCTTGAGCAACTAGGGTGTCAATTAGGTTAATCAAGTCAAGTAGAGATGCATCCCTAATCGTGCCTATCATTGTTGCTCACTAGTGACTCAATGATTCAAGTCTCACAGTATACACTGATTGGGATCCTTGGCCACTATTGGATGTCTAGGGTCTCCTCCTACTAGTGGGTTCATTCATATTATCTTATCTTGCATGAATTCCTTGTTATTTAAAAAAATCCTCAATGTTACAAGCACTCAAATGCTAGTGGGGTGCTCTTCAATGTACGTTGTGCAAAATCAGGCTTTCAGCTTTTCTAGTGCATGTCATGTGTTTAATTGGTGCAGTATGAAAATTCAATGAAAACAATATAGTGCAACACATGCTTTTCCTCGTCCTTTCCTATGGTGAAGGCCACTCTAGCTGGTTTGTTCTGGTCTCTATGGTGTTCTAGATGTGTGATCGGAGGGGTAATAGGTTCGGTCACTTAGTCTCTAGATCTCTATCAGGGCACACAACTGAGGATGAGTCGTCACAATCAATTTCTAAACTGTTAGGTCACGATTCATGACTTTAGTTGCTCTATGAGCCATTCCTGCATTTGGAGGCCTACAGGGGTGTCGTCTAGCTTGGGCTTAGCCTATGCATGGGGGTCCAATTTGGTAGAATCTAGATTCTGTATAGTTTGTCCAAGTGACAGTGTTTGAGTGCCTAACTCGAGCCATTCTAGTTCGAGCAGTCTGAATGAATGGATACTCGACTGAAGCCGAATATGTGTGTGTTTGAGTGGACTATTTTGGGGAGCTCAAATTTGGTCGTCTGAGGCAAAGGGTCTATTGTCCAAGACCAAGTGGTCTTCTAAGGCCAAATAACATTGTCTGAGTCCAAGTGGGCTAGGGACTTGGATTGTTCAAGCTATGGTGGGACTCAAACAACTGTGGATTTGTTCGAGTACAAGGCCGAAATTTTCAAAATGACAAAAATCTTGCTGAATCTCACATGTACCTTGATCAATCCTTCAAGTATGGTATCGGGAACAATCATCCAATATGAAGGCACACTCATAGCTTACCTACAAGACTCGAAGCCGTTGTGGTGAACATTTCTGAGCACAAAATGGTTTCTAGCCCTGTAGCTCTCTCTCTCTCTCTCTCTCTCAAGCTCTCTTAGTTGACTAAATGTACACAAATGAGCTCTCTCTCTACCCTCTTGGCTTCTTAAACCCCTCCTTTCTTAGTCTTTTACCTCCCCCTTCTCTCTCTTTGTGGTCTTAATGCACCTTGAAGCTCTCTTTTCCTCTTTTTTCCCTATTTTGGGCCTGCTATTATAAGAGAAACTCTACTATGTATTTCCCCATTTTCCTTATATTTTCCTTACCTAAATGCATCCAAATCACAAGCAACCACTCATACTACTCCAATCTACTTACCTAAGTCCAAAAAACAAAAAAAAACTTACTTGCAAAGGAGATCAAATACCTCTTCCACTCCCTCACTTCCTACGTATCTCAAGCACTAGTTTGGGGGATAACCCTTACTTCAATGCTCAATTTGGAGTGTGCAAGAACTCATGGCTTGAATCCATTGGTCTCGAAAATGGATCTACAATGTGGGATCTCTTGCTCAACTACCAAGACCCACGGACTACTAATTACTTCAAGTATTTCAAGCCAAGTGCAATGGCTTCCTCTCACACCTACGAGTATAGTGAGCTTACCTCCATGCTCGATTGAGTTGCCTCCTTCCTCAAGCACTCCCGTAGCTCCACAATCCAAGGTGCAAGGTCAAGCAAGTTGGATCCTCAAGCTCCATGCTCCATTGCTACGTGCGAGACAAGAGAAGAGAAGAGAGGAAGAAGAGTGGAGAAGATAGAGAGCTTCTCCACCATCGGTGCGTCACTCTTACACACTCACTCCCTCACATGGGTTCAAAATAATGTATTTCTAAAATATCATTTTTATATATTTTTTACATATAGAGGGGTGTAATATAAAGGGTTTATTTACATATTGAATAGAAAAGAATTATATTTTATCCATGAAAAAATTACAAATAAGGACATTTATAAATAGGCCTTGAATGCACTGATGTAGAGCATATACATATAGTAACTTCCCCAAGATCCTTGGGCTGTAGGAGAGCCATAGAAGCCACAACACTCTGCCTATAAAGGGGAGCTCTTTGTGTATGTGAATTGAGGTATTGATCACATTTATATTTGGATGCTCCTCTATTGGAGCTAGAAAGAAAACCACTGGATTGAAATCGATACAAATAGGTGATTTACTTAGAGCATTGTATAACCTCTAGATGCTCCTGGTCGCAAGGTTATGAGGGTGGTTTCATGAGCATAGGAGGCCTAGGTAGAGCCTAGAGCTAGTGTTGGGCTCGTTTTAGGTCTCGACAAGTTATGTGTTTGCTGAGAGCCATTGATAAGTGGCAATTTTTTTAATCTTAATTAACTAGAGACCAATTGTTCAGTGTATACCAAAGAGCATTGAAATAGATATGTTATTTCCTTATAGACACCATCAAGCTAAAATTCAACAGCAAGAAAGAGATGAAAGGGCTAGACGCTGAGCTAAAATCATTAGGAGGTATTCTCCTAAGCGTAATAGTCTGATATCCTTGGGAAAGAGAGGTCTTGTGGATCCAATCAATATCCTAGTCAGTTCGTCAGGGGGAGGAGGAAGGTCTAGCGTCCTTCTTTTCCCAAAAAGTCAATCTACTTTGAGTGGGAGTGTAACCCCAGTGATAGAAATCCCTAGAGAAAACCCCATCATCATGATGGTGCAACCTATTGCAATACCCATAAGAATGTCAGATTTTCCAGCCCTAGGTTTTCCTCTACCCATCTTTAATGGGTTAACAGCGGAAGATGCAGGACTTCACATTAGTAAGTTCCAAAAATCAATGTTCAATTATTGAATTTAGAACACAGGATATCTCATTATGTTTTTTAATATGACTTTGAAAGAAAGAGCTGCAATGTGGTATCATGGCTTGGAAGCTGTGAGCATAACTACGATTGATCTATTCTTTGTAGCCTTTCAAATAGATTTTTCCTTTGAGAGAGGTGGTTAGTATTGGCTACATGTTCTAAATGTGACACATCAAGAGCCCCATGAGAATGTTCAAGCTTATGCCAGGAGACTAAAAGAGGTGTTTCACAAATTGCAAACCTCCATTCCTATTCCACCTATTGTCCAATTGCAGTACTTTTTACATGGATTAGAATTCAACATCCAAGTGGAGTTGGGTAATGTTTCTCTTTCTGATATAGACAATGCTTTTATATGAGTAGAGGAAATAGAGTTGCGCTCGTCATCCAAAAGATAGGCCTCCTATAGCTCCTTAATCCAATAACTATGTAACTCAGTTTTAGTTGAAACGTGACTTCCCCACATTCTAGAAAAAGAATCAGCTACCATATTATCCTTGCCTCTTGTATGAGTGATGTCAAAGTTATAGTTTTGCAAGATAGCTACCCAGCTACCATACCAAGAAGTAGCTACCACATTGTCCTTGTCTCTTGTATTAGTGATATCAAGGTCATAGTTTTGTAAGATAGCTACCCACCTACCATACTTAGGAGTAACATTTGACTGAGTAAAGAAAAACTTGAAGGGAGTGAGCCTTAAAGTGGAAGCATGGGGCAGAAGCAAGAGATATGGTGGAAGAAGCAAGAGCAAGAGCAAGAGAGAGAGAGAGAGAGAGAGAGAGAAAGAGAGACACACAGAGAGAGAGAGAGAGAGACATAGAGAGAGAGAGAGAGAGATTTAAGAACTCCAATAGTCACAATGTGTGATCACTCTTCCCTTTATTCAAATATCATTGAACTCCTTTAGATGACTGGAAATCAACCCAAGTCACAAGGACAAACTAAAAGAGAAAAGGCTATAAAATCTTATTTATCAAACTTTAGAATAACCTGTAACACGTTTGTAAATGACTAAAAATCAACCCAAGTCAAAGTCCAAGTGCCTTGTTACTCTTGAATACACCTATTCCCTACTATAAAGGGTGTAATGGGATGAAATTTCCTCTAGTAAACTTGTATAATCCTTGTAACTAATTAATGAAGTCTAGATCAATGCTATCCAGCTAAAATCTTTAGATATTCATTGACTCCACTCACGGTACCTATGGTGAGGGATATAATGGCATGACAAGCTCCCTACATGAGATCTAAATCACCAGAGAGGTGGAAAATTTTCCCTTGGGTCAATTGGTTGCACCCCTTTGGGATCTTTAATTGTGGGGGAGGGTCAGCTCTCTCTATTATTCCACTATCTCCTCTGATATCCATCTTTTTCCTTCGTGGGAATATCAACATGGCAAGAACATTCTAATTACGCAAATCGTGATGAGATGCATAATTGAAAATTTCTTTTAGCCTTTAACGATATGCAAGATTTGATTGATGAAATTTGGAATCAAGAAACAGAGATTGACTGAGGTCCTACCAATGCAATTCAATGACTCACTAATTGCATGTACTTAACCTTTACAATATTTCTTTCTTTGGTAAAGTGAATTACACAATCAAATCAAATTTATACATCAAGACAATGTAAATGGTAATCATGATGAAAAGTAGTGAAATAAATGCTGAATTTTAATTGAGAGGGCCTGATTAATGAGAAGAAGCAGTAATCTTTGATCTATTGATCAATTGAGAGATATAATTGATCAATAATCTCCGATCAACAAGTAGAAAAGCTTTGAGGATCAAATGGATGTTGAGATATTTCAAAGGTTAAGCAAGGAGAATATCTCTATTAAGCTTGAAGAAGATGATTGATTCACTTAGAATCAAGCCTCAATCCAATGGTTGAAAAGATTGTCCAAAATCCATCATTAATCTTCATACCTCCAATAATCCATTGTGTTTATTCCATAAATGCTTGAAGATGATGAAACATTTTAAGAATCAATAGCTTGAGTCCACTCGAACACTTGAATTATTTAAAACAAAAACCCCAAAATATAACTCTGTTATAGATTCAAGAAGCTCAATATGTTGAAATCTTTATAATGTCTTCAATCTTGAAGCTAATCTTGCTCCCAAATGGTAGCAGAGAATCCTTTGAAGTCAGAAAGATCTCCAAATGTTGAAGATTTAAAGTTTCCAAGCTTGTGGCTATGGTTTCCTTGTTGTATTTTAGGATTTCAGAGAAGGAAGATGAAGATTAGAGGCTTGAAGAATTTAATCCCTACTCAGAATGTTGTCAATCATTGGTCCAAAGAGTAAGCAAGTTGTAGATAAGTGAGTGATGGTTACCATGGAGACTATGAAAAGAGAGTAAAATTTCAATGCAAAACATGAGGCATTTTTTGGGCTTCCTTTTCATATTCTCTTGAGTCTTATACCTCAAGTATGGTGGTTAAAATGATCAACAAGAAATAAAGAATCATTGCTCCATGCTTTCAGAGAAAGATGAAGTGGCTTCCTTGTCAAGAGAAGAAGATCTTTCCTATCCACCATGAAATCTTCAACAAAAATCTTGAAGGGAGAGGAAAGAGAAGACTAGTCCTAAAAAATAAGTAGAGTTTTAACCAAATCTACCTCTACTCTCCCTTTCTTTAATCATTTTACCTCCAAAATGGCATGTTATGGATGTAGGAACTTCTATGTTTTTCAAAATGCCTCCAAATTTATCTTCAAGAACTCCAATTAACTCTAATTAGGCTATCCTTGATCTCATTGATCTCTACACTTGTCCATTTTCCAAGCTGTCACCCTGTCCTTGAGTAACTAGAAAGGTAACTAGCCTATGAAAGAAATCTAAGAAATGATTGAACCAAATGGATCAAAGATCAATGCTCTAATACCACTTGTCAAGGAGAGGGTTTAGAGGTAAGAAAAAGACGAGGACAAGAGAGAGAAAAGAGGATAGAAAATGAGTGATGAGGAGAGAGAAATACTAGAAATATAGGAAAGAAGAGAGAGAAGCCATGAGAGCTGAGTACAAGTAGGTGAGATGAGAGACAACAATCGTATTATTGTAAAAAGATATAAAAAATTACACGTCTCATACATTTTACACCTATGCCAATGTGATAAGGTACTATTAATAATATCACACTAAAACATTTGTTACTAGCTTCTTAGAATTGCTGAAGGCTCACCATATTGAGAAGCATCTAGAAGAGGCAAATCTTCTGCATGTTCAAGAAAAGTAGGAAGACTTAAAGGTTAAGGATTAGGGGAATTTGGACTTAGAATCTCATTTGATGATGTGATCTCAATTGAAGGGTGAAAACAAACATCTTGATGCACTAGAGAATCCTCCAAGATAGGTGACTAACATTTTCCCATATAAGAGCATTAGAAACCTTTGGAGGTAGGTGGCTATTATATCTAAAGCTATGATGGGACCTAAATCGAGCCGGCACTGGCTACAGCACTAGCCGGACCTCATGCTCATGACACAAAAACACCCTCACGGCCTCACGGACCAGGAGCGTCAATCCAATGCTGAAGGACAAACTGCCCTAAATCTTAATTCATGCGTTTATATTTTATAGTCCAATATTTCCCTAAAACTCCTCAGAGGGAGATCCCAAAGTACTTAGGCATAACGCCTCGATTACACACATATAGGAGGCACTCCACCGACTAATAGCCGGAGCCCCACTGTAGCTCTCCTACATCTCAGGGATTGGCCCTTTGATGCGCTGCTAAACATATAACACAAACGAGCACAAACTCCTCTCTTTTATATTTCTCGTATTTCCAGGAGGTATACCATGCTTCCTCACTTCACAATCCCTTAGGAAACCGACCCTCTACCCTACAGCAAGGGATAACCTCACACTCTCAATCGTGGGTCAAAGTCCTAAGAAAACAATTGCTAGGCAGTCCAGGAGATTTTCCTTCGATACGATGAACCATGCATAGTGCATAATGTGAATGGTTTAGTGCACAAACAATAGAAAATCAGCATTGTGTATCGTGAGAAACCAATCTTCTCATGATTTCCATGCTAACGTTTATGTATTGAAACGAGGAGAGACACCGAGCCTTACGCTCATGCTGCCTTTTCCTTTATTTTAAAACAACGTCCTATAACCATGATGCAACACATAAATCAGATTTAAGATTATACTTTGATCCTCAAACTCCCCTCTCACCCTACCATTTAATGTTTTGCAATCGTTGATAGGTGTAAGAGTCATTTTATGTGTATTTCTTTGTAGAGAAAGCAATAAATACAGACAAAAACATAGAAATGAGGGTAAACCGAGGCTAACCTCATGCTCTACCTTCATTATACATTGCACAAACACTTATGTAATTTTTTGGAATTTTCTTTTTATCGTTTCCTAATTTTCTCCCATTTAAAATCCATTTTTCACCATTTTTTGGTATTTTTCTTCTCTATTATTTTCAATAAAAAATGACTAGAAATTGACATTGATTATGGGCTGTGTCCCTTAGGTTTTTTTATAGCAAAATTTCAAGTTTTATTGATGTTATATCTCATGTTTCCCCTTTATTTTGCAAAAAAACCCCCATTTTGCCTCTTAAACGCATGTTTTACAGGTTCTATACCATTAATTTCAGTCATAACACTTATGATTTTCTGAGCATAAACTGATCAAACTCATAGCAAACAACAACATAATGCATAATTAGCCCATGGGAACAAATATTCATGAAGCAAATTGCATAAAACATCAATTCCCTTTGTAAAAATAAAATTACCGTTCTTTGCGAGTTGCGGGTTTTTATTTGCCATATTTCGGGACTGATTTCCAGTAGCCATTAATGTCCATGACAGTCCAGAATCAGCAATCTACCCTCCTCTTGCATCACGGAGCAATCCCATCTCGGTTGGACAAGCTCGATCCTTCTTCTTCCCACATGAATCTGCCTCTAGAAAAGAGAGAGGGAGGAGAGAGAAATAATGATTTCTGAGATTTCCATAGAGACCACCATTGCGCAAGTGAAGCATGGCGAAATGACCAGGAGACAGAGGGGAAGCAAGGGCCAATGTCAATTGTAGTGGTTGCTCACAGGCAGGAAGAAGCATCTCCATGATCATGGCGCATTTTTCGGTGCCTGCTGTCCACGCCTTCCTCCACGTTTTTCCTCCTCAAAAAATGCCACGCTTTGTGCTAGATTAAAATGCTACATGTCCCCCCCCAAAGGTCATGACCACTTGACTAAAGTTTGGTCCACCTTTTCGTATCTTGCCCAGTTTCTTGACCATTGCCCCGTCCGGACTCCGAATTGAGCTCTGAAAAATCCTGGGCATCCAGCTTGACATCTCGCATTGGTCGGCAACTCTTGTCAACCCACATGGCAGTCTGAAAAATTATCAAAAATTAACAAGTGTCGCTCGGGCGCCTTTAAAGCACTTTGACACTTAAAATCGTCCTAGGTCGAGCCGCCGCCTTCGACGTTGAATATTTTTCCCTTGATATTCGTAATTTTTAGCTATTTTTAAGCACTTCTTGGCATCAAAACTCTGCTCTCATTGGCAACCATGGGATAGGGTGACTCAGCCCGTCGAATCCCACAATAGATCTGCACAAAACAACCAAAGGAAGCATCAAGCTGATACAAAATAGATACATACTAAACACAGCACAACGCTCACCCTACCCCCTGACAAAACCAAGGCATGACATCCACAAGGAGTAGGCCCAGTATAATCCGATAAAAGGTACACAGCTAGTCACCAACTGACTGCTCCAACACAACCAAACTAAAAAGAACTATCAAAGAGGTTGCCCTAAGTGGTGGTCTGAACTACCTACCTAACTAAGGACAACACAACTAGGAGCTCCTATTAGGCGAGGACTCCTATAGCCTAATCAAGAAGTATATTCTTTTAACACATTTCTTCTTTTAGGATTTTATTCTTCTATACTCATATATGTAAAAAGGAGGAAGCTGAGCGTAGTGACCCAAGGAGAACAGGGCATCGGCCTCACGACCTGTCTCGGTACTCAAGAACCTACCAAGCCCTCGCAAGGCGACACTTAATCCTTTTTTGATGCTCACTTTTATTTTCACTCCAACCTTCCTTATTTTCTTCTTTTCCCAGCATGATGCCACCCCTAGGAAGACAAGGCATCGGCCCCAGGTCTGACTTGTCCCCAGGAACCTACCAGGCCTTCCCAAGGCAAGGATCAACTGCGTATAAATTTTCCTTTCTTTTCTTTTTCTATTTTCATAGAGGTTAGAACCCCTTTTTACACACCTTTGTTTTTTTACCACAGTTAAAGAAAAGGTCTTCCTCATAAGCAAGATTTGCCAATGAATCTGCAAACTGATTCTAGTAACATGGAATCAGCTGAAAAGACACTCTCTCAAACTCTTCAAGCAGGGTCATCACAATTCGATGATACATACAGAGAATGGGATTCTGCACTGTGTATGTCCCATCTAGCTGATTCAGGATCAACTGGGAATCCCCTTTTACTAACACCCGACGAATACCACCTTGTTTGGCAATATGCAGTCCCATAATCAAGGCTTTATACTCCGCCATATTGTTAGTGAACCTTACCCCGAGATAAGTAGCTAACTTCATCGTAACTCTTCGTCGGGGATCTCGGATTACTACTCCAACACTTCCTTTTTTAGTAGGGCCCCTAGACGCTCCGTCAAAATATAATATGTACATCCACAATGGGTTTACACAGCCTGCCATCACGAACTCCTCTACTCATAATTATGGTAATCAAAGTTTAGCATGTTGGAACTGACAGCTCCATCCCACCTTCATTGAACTCAACAGGGATACTCATCAATAGTCGTAAGCAGTGATGACAGAAGACTTTGATCTCCCACACAAAGGTTCCGTCTTCTTGCTCAATCACTTTATATCCTTTGCTCCACTAGATAAGTTTCCCCTGATGGTATCTCTGCTCCAGATATGGGTGCTCCAAATAAGGGATTAACCGACCCATCAACCGACTTTAAGCTCTTTTCCAGGTCTCAAATCTGAAAGGTGAGAAGGATCGAAGCTTGCACGCGAGCTATGGCGGGAGAGCAAGAGCAAGAAAGAGAGAGACAAGAAATGGGAATTCCAACGGTCACAATGTGTGACCGGGCCTTCCTTTATTCAAACTGTCACTAAAAGAATAAAGAATAAAGTGACGTGACGGGCGCCCGCCACCTGCAGTGTGCAGTGGCGGGTACTGTCAGTGTAGTAATACACGGGGCGGCACGACGGAGACGCCTTTACCCCCAACAACCTCCCACTTAAAGGCGAATCTGCCTAGTGAGAGAGAAAAGAAAAAAAGAAAAGACAGTACAAATGTACATAGGTACAAGGGATGAGGAAAGGCGACATCTCATCCAACGCCCATCAACCTCCTGAGGAAGGCAAAGCGCTCAGTAGTGAGGCTCTTCGTGAGCAGATCTGCGGGATTCTCGTCAGTGGAGATCTTGACAAGGTCAACAAACTTGTCCTCCACGACACCACGTATGAAGTGATACCTCACCTCAATATGTTTCGTCTTCGCATGGAAGACCGGATTCTTAGCCAACTGAATGGCACTCATAGAATCCAAATGCAGTGTAGGTGTAGCATCAATCCCAAGGTCAGCAACTAGACGGCCTAACCATATGGCCTCCTTGCAAGCCTCAGTGGCTACAACATACTCGGCCTCAGTGGTAGACAAAGCCGTACACTTCTGAACCCTGGACATCCAAGAGATAGCCCCTCCAGCATAGGTGAATATATAGCCAGAAGTGGACTTTCTACTATCTGCATGTCCTGCATAATTGGAGTCAGTGTACCCCACGACCCCTGTATCCTGGCTTCCATAGCAAATACACATATCTGCTGTGCCCTTCAGGTACCTCATGATACCCTTCACGGCATCCCAATGTCTGCTGCCACGTGTAGCCATATAGCGTGCCACAACACCAACTGCATGCGCAATATCTGGATGAGTGGCTATCATGGCATACATCAAACTGCCCACGGCTGAAGCATAAGGGATCTTGGCCATCTCGGCCCTCTGCTCATCTGTCTGCGGACAATCGACCTATGATACCTTTACATAAGAAGGTAATGGACAGCCAATAGGCTTTACGTCCTGCATGCGGAAGCTCTCAAGGACTTTATGAATGTACTCCCGCTGTGAGAGATACAAAAGTCCCTGATGCCTATCGCGCTTAATGCGCATCCCAAGTATATGTGAGGCCTGTCCCAAATCCTTCATCTCAAAGCTCTTCTTCAGCTGAGATTTAAGAGCATCTAGCTCATCATGAGCTTTCCCTACTATCAGCATATCATCAACATAGAGTACCAAGATAAGCAAACTGCCATCACGGGCTTTCTTCGTGTAAAGACATGGATCCATAGCACTCCTGCTGTAGCCCTGTGACTGCATAAAGGCATCAAACTTATGATACCATTCCCTAGGTGCCTGCTTCAAGCCATACAAGCTCTTCTTCAACTTGCACACTAGGTGCTCCCTGCCAGGTTCTGCAAAGCCCTTAGGCTAATCCATATAGATCTCATCATGCAAGTCCCCATGTAGAAAAGCCATCTTCACATCCATCTGATATAGATCTAAGTCAAGCTGTGCAAGCAAAGCCAAGACTAAGCGCAGGGTGGTCATCTTAACCACAGGAGAGAAGACCTCATCAAAGTCCACACCATGTTCCTGCTTAAAACCCTTTGCTACCAATCTAGCCTTGTATGCCGGCTTGGGGTATCCAGGGGTACTTTTCAGCTTGTACACCCACTTGCATGGCAAAGCCTTCTTGCCCTTAGGCAAGGCAACCAAATCCCAAGTCTCATTCTTATGTAGGGAGTCTATCTCAGACTACATAGCCCTCTCCCAAGAGTGACTATCACCCCTGCGCATAGCCTCATCATAAGTGAAAGGCTCTCCTACATCTGTAACCAAAACATAATGCATAGAGGGTTGAAATCTGTCAGGTGGACGTCTGTCTCTAGCAGACCGTCTCACCGCAGGCTCTGCTGCCTGTCTAACTACTTGTCCAACATCCTGGCCCTGTGGAGGAACTCTTGCAGGCTGTACTACTGGCTGTGCTGGAGCTTTAGGCTCCTCCTGAAAGATCACTCTGCGGATCTCAACCACCTTCTCAGGCTGCCTGTGCATCTTGTCTTCATGGAAGACGACATCATGGCTGCGTACTATTTTCCGCGCCTGCGGATCCCATAGGCGATAGCCCATCTCTCCTGACTCACCATAGCCAAGGAATATGCATTTAATGCTCTTTGGATCCAATTTACTCCTCTTGTCCTTGGGCACATGGCAGAATGCCTCACATCCAAAGACACGGAGATGCGCATAAGAGGGTGGCTTACTAGCCCAAACTTCCTCTGCAACCTGGAAATCCAATCCACTGGAAGGTGATCGGTTTATGATATGCACTGCCGTACTAACTGCCTCAGCCCAAAAACTCTGGGGTAGGCCTGCATGGCTAAGCATAAAGCGCACATGCTCCTGAATAGTCCTGTTCATGCGCTCAGCCAAACCATTCTGGGGTGGGGTGTAAGGGGCGGTCAACTGATGCTTAATACCCCTGTCATCACAAAACTGCTCAAAAGCATGCGAGACATATTCTCCCCCATTATCTGTCCTAAGGCATTTCAGCCTATACCCAGTCTGGTTCTCAACAAGAGCAAGCCATCTCTGAAAAACTGCCAAGACATCGGACTTCTGCTTTATGGGATAAGCCCACACTTTCCTAGAAAAATCATCAATGAAGGTAACGAAGTACTTCGCGCCACCCATAGACATGCAAGGCATAGGCCCACAAACATCGGAATGCACCAATGCCAAGGGCTCACTCATGCGTGTCCTACCCAATTTCTTATGCATAGACCTATTCTGCTTACCATAAAGACAATGATCACACGAGTCAAAATGTGCATAGTCCAAAGGCGGAAGATACTACAAACCAGATAACATTTTCATTCCTTTCAAAGACATATGCTCCAAACGGGCATGCCAAAGTGATACATGTGGGATAGAGCCTACTGCTAAAACATGGTCTACAGAAGACCCAGATACCTCAAGAGGATAGAGGCTGCCAGCCTTGGCGCCTCTAGCAAGCACAAGTCTGCCTTTGGTAATCTTCCAGGCAGAATCCCCAAAACAGACATGAAATCCTGCATCATCCAACTATCCTGCAGACATAAGACTGCGCGTAAGCGCAGGTACATGACGTACATCCCTAAGCAAAAATGAACTGCCAGTGGAAAACTGCAACTGAATATCACCCATGCCCACAATGTCAAGAGACCTGTCGTCTCCAAGTCTGACTGAACCAGATATAGTGCGGTAAGAGTGGAACCACTCACGGTAAGGCGTCACATGGAAGGATGCACCTGAATCCAATAACCAGCACTGTGCATACATACTAGATGTCTCAGTCAAGTGTGAAGCATCAGAAGAACTAGCTGCAAGTATAAACTCGTCACCACCATCGGACTCCTCAGTCTGCGTGACATTAATTTCCTCAATCTTGACGCTGGACTTCGCAGGTACTGTGCTGCGATCAGAGGACTTCTCCTGCACTTTATCTTTGCCCTTATCCTTGCGCTTCTCATTGCGCAACTCATGACACTGTGGTCTGATATGGCCCTTTTTCCCACAATGATGACAAGTGACATTTGCATTGCGCCCACGCGACTTACTACGCGACTTGCCACGAGATTTAGACCGACCCTTCTGCAAGTCACGGCCTCGGCCATTACCACGGTCATACCTGTCATTCCTGCCTCTAACTGTCAAAGCATGACTACCACGAGAGGCATCCAAGTTTTTGCGATTCACCTCTTCCTGAAGAAGAGCACTCTCAACATCTGCCAATTTTAGAGTAGCACTAGAGGCACAAAGAGCAGTACGGAAAACATCCCATGACTCATTCAGAGTCCCAAGCAAGAAAAGAGGAGTTACTTCCTCTCCAAAGGTGATATCCTGCGAAGTCAGGTTCTTCAGTATAGCATGGAACTGGCTCAAGTGAGCAGACATAGTCGCATTATCCTTCATGCACAGATCCATAAGCTGCTTCAACCAGTGCATCTGACTCGCCAGACTTTTCTTATCATAAAGATTCTTGATCTTATTCCATAGATCCCATGCACTCTGTGCTTCCTCAAATACATTATAATGTACCTGTTCAGTGAGAGACAATACAATCGTGGACTTGCATAGCTCATCAAGTTCAAGCCAGTCGTCATTGTCCATAGTTTCAGGCTGCTCTCCACTCAACCGAAGTGGCTTAATCTGAGATTTCTGCACCAAGACCTGTCAAATTTGACTCTTCCAGTAAGAGTAGTTGGTACCATCCAACTTTGTAATGTTAAAGATGGCACTATCATGCGAAGATGACGCCATTATGCAGGCTGGAAATGCCCAAACAGTCCAAAACTGCTTGCTGTTTTACTGCAGAAACTGCCCAAAAATTACCAAAACGGGGTCCAAAGGGCGAGCAAAGTGTGCCAAAAGTTGCTGCCCACTTAGTACTAGGTGCGGTACACCAAATCAGGATATTTCAGCATGAAAAGTACACCTCAGTCCACCAATAACTGCTTGGTGTAATAAATTGCAGGTATGCAGTCTAGAGAGCAAATTGTCCCAAAATAGGATCCAATGTCAAGCAAACAATGCTAGGTCCAAAGCCGGCATGAAACGGACATAAGCAAGGCCAATGACAATGAAAAGAACATGAGCTCAACACCGAAGCATGTCAAAATAACATCTGCCAGTGAAAGGCACACCCCCAGACACTCTAGGCAAAGTGTTCCTGTAACTGCCAAAACGTGACACAAATAGGTGTCTGCTCAAATAGAAAGATCCACATATGAGACTCGGCTCATAAGCATCCTGTGAACCAAGAGTACATCAATGCATATCCATAAAGATCAAAGTATGATCCCAAAGTCTCAATGCGTATGTAGCTGCTCAAGACATAAACTACTCCAAATACATGTAAGTGCTCCAATAGCATGCAACTGTCAAAGGTCAAGCAAGCATGTAAAATGCTCCCACTGGCACAAAAGGCGTACAAAGCGAGCTCAGAAGCTCAAACAACCCAAGAGAAAGCACCAATGATAAGTGACCCTGTCAATGCATCAAGCACATCCAAGAGAGCATGACATACATGAAGCACCGGTCGTATTAACCATGAAGCAATACATAAGCCCAAATAAGCTCTCGGTCAACTCAATGACATCCAAATAGCAACCAAGATCAGTGATCAAGTAAGCCGGGAATGCTCAAATACATCCAAATCCAAGCTCCAAATGTCGGTATGGCATACACGAACCAAATAGCATATGTCACGAACCAAAGCATGTAATGCAAAAGCCTAACTGTCAAGCAGAGACATGAGGCATAGGCGGTCCACGAGCATGCCAAGTTGGTCCAAATGCCAGTGAATATGGAGCTAATGCGAAGCTCAAAAGCATCCCATAATCTCATACATATGCTCCAAGTCGTCCCCAAATGTCAGAGACATCATGCCAAAGCTCAAAGCATACATCCGGTATCGGTAGGTAAGTGCCAAAGCATGTAAAGTACCTTCAGCCCACTGTTATTCCAGCATGTATTTACTGTTCTAAATAGTAGATTTCAGCCCCAAATTCAAGCCAAAATCATGGTCAAACCAAATGCATACATCCCCAATACATCCGGGTAGGAAGTAGACCGCATACGGGCATCAAATAAGGTAACCGGAGTAGAGTATAAGCATCAAATGCCAATGCCAAGTGTGGCTGCACTGTTTCCAGCACTGTATAACAGTAAATAACAGTCCCAAATCAGCCAACATTTCAGGCCAAAATCATGGCATAATCATGTGCATACATTCCCAAGGCACTAGGCATCATGTAGACCGCATACGGGCATCAAATAGCACAACCGGAATGGAGTATAAGCAACAAATGCTAATGCCAATGGTGCTGCCCTATTTTCAGCCTGTTATGACAGTTTATAACAGTCCCAAATATGAAGAGATCAGCCCCGAATGATCAAGACCAATGCCCAAAGCTTGAATGACATCAAACATGAAGTCTATAGCCTTCTTGATCAAGGTAGAGAGCAAGAAGCAATGGCCAAGTGTGGAGCTGAAGTAGATGAGTGCTCACAGCCTGGAAAAAAATGATGCAATCTACCCTGTTGGTGCTGAACTTGCTCCTGCTCCACATGGGCTGAAAAGGGGGTAATGGGGGGCTCAAGAAGGGCCTATCAAAGGCCTATGACAAGCCTCTTTGAGCCTTGATAGGTGTAAGGCACAATATGAGGGGAATAAGCTTCAAGGGTTTGAAGCTATGGCTGCCCTTGCTGTTTGCAACCTGTAGACTGAAATAAAACCCTGAAAGAATGATCAAATACCTCAGTATCAATGCCTTGAAGGTGCCTCAATAGGCCGGGAAGGTGCTCGGGAAGCCGGGGAGTGACGGGAGCTCGAGGAGATCGGATATGGCTGCCGAGACGGAGACCCAATGCATGAAGCAAGTCGATGCGAAGGTCGGGAAGCACCAAGTCGAGCTCGAGCAAGAGAATGCCAAGCTCTGATACCAGTTGAAAGGTGAGAAGGATCGAAGCTTGCACGCGAGCTATGGCGGGAGAGCAAGAGCAAGAAAGAGAGAGACAAGAAATGGGAACTCCAACGGTCACAATGTGTGACCGGGCCTTCCTTTATTCAAACTGTCACTAAAAGAATAAAGAATAAAGTGACGTGACGGGTGCCCGCCACCTGCAGTGTGCAGTGGCGGGTACTGTCAGTGTAGTAATACACGGGGCGGCACGGCGGAGACGCCTTTACCCCCAACAAAATCATCCCCAGCATGGACCTGCAATGCATTTCTCTATATTAGCATACTTAGAAATAATAAGGTTCAATCTTATTAAGATTAACCTTATTCTTAAACTCTACTCCTTGTAGATCAGCTAATAGGGCCGTAGACCTATTTTTCCCTAACCTCACAATCTTGTAGGGACCATCCCATTTAGGTTCCAGCTTCCCTGGAAACAGCTCCCTTCGCGCATTGTCGTCGCGTTAAGAGTTAAAGGTCTACCACCGAGGCTTTTAGTGCAGAAGAAGAGTTTAGGATTCAAGATTTGGAAAGGAAAAATGGATTGGGTTTTAATAAGATTCGGGGTTTAGAAATGATTTAGGTACAAAAGAGGAATTCAAGCCTTCTCACTTTGTACTTAGCATACATGAACAGAAGGAATAAGACTAACTTGATTACATCAAATGCTTTAGGATGCATACATCATTTCATAAAGGATATTTTCAGATTTCTAATTCATTTATGAATGTCAAATGCAAGCTCGATTGGCATTTATTTCATGTACATAGATGGATTTCAATCTTTTGGGTCAAGTAGATTGATACTAGAATCAAATACATCCAAGATTTGGGCCAAAGATACATGAAATGAATGAGAAAAGAATATTTTTAGCTTCAGCCGTGTTTTAAAGCAGAAAATTCTAGCCCATAAACAAATTCAAAATGAGTGCATAAACTCAAGAAGAAGCACTCTTGATCATCTATGAACAATGTCCTAAAGAAAAGAGATCATTTTCCTCTATTACAACCATAAAAAACCCATGATTGCTCATAGAAATAGATCAAAATAGTGGGCTGCCCTGTTTATGACTGGTTATTCTAGCCCATAACAGTCCATAAGTCTTCAATATCCTCACCCTTTGCTTGCCCCAAAGTCACTCAAGTACTTGGGCACAAGTCGGGCTTCATTGGACCAAGAATAAGGTAGAGAAGATGAGAGAAGTCGTGCATAAGAGTAGGTTGAATACTCTCCTCTTAGATTTCCCCTCTTTTATAGACAGTTTCAGCATGCATTTTTGTCAGACCAAAGAGGTAGAGAAGTGGAGCTCTCACCAAGTTTACATCTTCACTAGTTGGGCATGTTCATTTTCAGTTTGCATGCTCCACTTCATGCATCTCAGCTCCAGCTTTCCTCCAGTCTTCCTCAGGCAGTGCAGCCCGCATTTTGCACTGAAAAACACGGGCTGCTCTCTGCTCTAACCCTGGTCACTTTTTGACCAGCCTAAGTCACTGCTGGTCACCTAAGTCAGTTACTTTTGGTCCCATGTGGACCTAGTGGACTTTTTGACAGTTTTTGGCAATATTTTTGGGTTTTGTCTATATTTTTGTACCTGAATTAATGTGATTTATCTAGCAGGCTGTCAATTACTTCCAGATGTCCAAGTTATAGGTTCCCATAGACTTATTTTTCATAAATATATATGGTATATCTGCAAATTATATGCTAAATACAAAAGAACTTGTATAACTAAGGTAGATATTGGATAATAATGCCTGAATTTTGTATGCAAATATCTCATACAACTTCTAGTGAAACTCTTCCTATGTTCATAAGAATTCCATGATTTATATCATGAATAGTAAACTCTTTGACATTCACCCCCTCCTAACCTGCACATCCTCCGGCATGTGCCATTTCATAAGATTACAGGTCAAGGAGGGTCTTCTTCTTCATCTTCATTCCCTAAGTCTTTTTCTTCCTGCATGTCTTCAAGTAAAGGGCTTGTATCAAAGTCATCAAGTTCATAAGTTGAAGATTCTCTTCGTTTGAAGAGTTTGATTCATTTCCCAGCTATTGGAGTCTTTATCATGGTCCCATCCATTTCAACCAAAGAGTAAGTAGCATTATTATGTACTACTTTTACAACATAAACCATCACTTGGCTAACTTCCTGTGAGCACTATATTGATTTTCCAGGCTGCTATCATAGACAAGAACCCAATCATTCTCTTGAATAGCTCTTAGACGGAGTCGATGGTGCTTATCAAACCTCTTCTTATTCTTTAATCTTGTTGTTTTTAGCCTTTCAATGGCTATTTTTACATCTTCTGGTCTTCGTTCAAGTTGCCTTATGCGTAAAGACAAAATTTCTTCCTTGTTCATGCCTTCATCCCAAGGCAAGATACTCCATGTGACAATGGAAGGTGGCTGTCCATACATGAGTTCAGCTTGCATATATCGTGTTACTGCACTATGGGTTGTTCTATCAGCCCATAATGTGAATGGTAACATTCTAGGCCATTCCCTCAACTTTCCTTTGCATGATTTTGCTAAAGCTTTAAGAATTGGTTGATGACCTCTTTCACTCTTACCATTGCCTTCAGGATTGTAGGCTGAAGTAAGAGATAGCTTAATTTCCAATTGAGCAAAGAAATGGCGAGCTTCATCAGTATCCAATTCTCCTCTATCAGTAGTTACTTTAGCAATACATCCATACCTGCAAAATACTTCTTCAAGTAAAAATCTAGAAACAGCATGAGTGGACTTTGTTGTCAAGGCCTTTCCCTCCACTTGATTTGTGAGATCTTCTCTAGCAAGTACTAGATATCTCATATTCCAAATTCCTGTAGGCATGGTTACTAAATCAATAACCCATCTATAATGAATAGATAAAGGATAGGTAGGCTGAAGCCCATCTCTATGCTTTACCATAGAATACATTTGACAAGCATGACAAGATTTAACAAAATGCTCAATGTCTTTATACATGTTTTGCCACCAAAATTTTTCTTTTATTTTGGCAAAAGTACCCCATATACCTCTATGACCAGCCAATAGGCTTTTATGGAATTCTTGCATGACCTGTCTTTGTGTCTTTTTGTCACCTAGGACACGAACAGGTGCTCTTCCTTTCTTTTTTGCATGCCTCCAAAGGTAGCCATCTTTAAGAAAAAAACCATAGGCTTTTCTCTTAATTCTCTTGAACTCTTCATGAGTCCATTCTTCCTTCTTTGTCATAGTGCTCAAAATTTGGCCAATTTTTAGCCAATCATCTGCATAATATTCTTCTTTAAAGTGTGAACAAACCATAACAAAACATGGAATATGCTGTTTACTAGCTGTCCATTGTCCTTCTTTAGTTGATTCATCCATCCTTGCTGATGTGAAAGTTGTATTATCAGCTGAACCTGTTGTTCTTGCTGTAATTTTTGTTGTACCTGCATTAACAGCTTCATTTATAAACACTGATTCTTCTTCATCCATCATTTCTTCTTCATCCATATATCTGGCACGTGAAAGCATGTCAGCACAACTGGATTATCTTTACCTGCAATATGTTTCAAATCAGGATTTAAGGATTTAATATAGGCTATCCATCTTAGCATGGCTATGTCAGGAGTGGAACAGTTGGCTATCATGCCCAAGAGTGGAAGGCAATCTGTCTCAACTATAACATGTGCGCCCATTAAGTACTCCCTGTCATATTTTAATGCAGTTACTACTCCCCAAAGCTCTCTTTTAATTTGAGCATACCTTCTTTGTCGTTCATTAAAAACCTTTGCTCCAAAGCGGATCACATATTTGTTGGCTTCAAGGTCGTCTTGACCAACTGCCCATTCTATTCCAATAGGACTTGTGTCCACTATGAGTATAATGGGCTGTCCATTAGAGTAGTTAGCCCTCTTTAAAGTGGGAGCCGAAGTCAGCATTTTCTTGAGTTTTTGAATAGCCTGAGTGTGTGTTTTTGTCCATAGAAACCTTTGGCCCTTGCTTAGGAGCTGATAAAGACTTTCAGCAACATGAGCAAAATGTGGTATCCAAATAAGATAGAAGACACATGCACCAAGAAATCTTCTCACTTCTGAAACATTTGTACATTCTTCTTGCATTTTGCTGATTGCACTTATTTTAGATGGAGAAGGCTTTCGACCATATGGTCCACATATATGACCGACCACAAGGACTTCTTCAACTCCAAAAACAGATTTAGCTCCTGAAAGAGTAAGATGAACTTCTTCTAATTTAGACAGGATTTGAGCACAATCATTAATATGATCAAAAACAAACTTTCGACATCCAAGTTCATTGAGTTCTTCATTTTTCTCATGAACTTCACATCCTTTGATTGGAACATCATCAAGGAAAGGAAGAGTCAATTGAGGAATATAATCCCTCAATACTTTATGCATGGCATTCATCATGTGAGCTACTAAATTCGTAGCCCCTTGAGGTAGAGTACACATACGGACTAGGCCAAGAGGCGTCTTCATTGTAGTAATGTCACGGCTTTCCAAAGCAAGCTAAAATTGGTTGTAGCCTGAATATAAGTCTCCCATGGAATAGATTGCCCTTCCTGCAAAAGCTTCAACAAACTCATCCACAATTGGGCCTGATCCAACATTTCTAATAGTGACTTTATTAACAGGTTGCAAATCTTGAATGAATCGTAAAGATCCATTCTTCTTAGGTACGGTAAACCATCGGTTGGAATATGGAGCTGAAGATGGCTCCAATATTCGCATTTTTATCTTTTCATTTAAAAGTTCCAATAACTTAGGCCAATGAGCCCTTGGAACCGGAATTGGTTTAACATTCCAAGGCACATGTGGGACCGTAAAAATTACCATTGGAGCCACAATGCTTGGATCCACACAACCGATTTCATGCGGCTGAAATGAAAAGGCATTTCCATGGTTCTTTAACATTTGCATGAAAATTTATTTTTCAGCCGGCAAGAGGAAAGAGTCTTCACCAATTTTTAGCTTTTGTAGACTTTCAGCTGTAAATTGATGGCCAATATCTTTAGGTTCACAAAGGCTTGGTTGTTTGGATACCCTTTCTGTCAATCCTTCGCTTTCAGGTGGTAGAGGAGTAGCTACCGGCTTGACCTTCTTATCAACTGTTTTATATTTTGTTTCTACTGTTGCTTCATCCTTGTTTGGCTGTCCAAAGGCTTCATAATTTGCAAATTCTTGAATTATGTCATATATATCCAATGTACATACTTGTATGGACTGATTTTCAGCTTGATTTTCTACATGAACAGCTGTATAAATTTCAGCCATTGTATCATTATAATTCAGCCCATAAAATAGTCCTGGAATTTCTTGTTGAGATATCGAGCTCCACTCGTGATACGCCAGGGTGACCGTTGTATATTTATGTCACCGACTTGTCAGTTGCAGACGCGGTTGGTACACCGCCCATGAATAATAGCTACATGATAGCTATCCTTATCTACTCTAGTTCGTGGCTCAGTTAGTATGCCACCTTAGTTAGTTGAGTTTGGTTTGAGACCCATATATAGGGTTCTTCTATTTCTTTGTACTAGAGTTCTTTTGGCTTACACAACTAAGAAGAGGAAAAACTGTTTTCAGCCTCCACCCTTGTGTGTCTTCCCCCATTGTGCAAGCAAGAAAGCTTCAAGCGAGACTCCTTCCTTCTCTCCCACAATCTTGACATGGTATCAGAGCCTTGTTCGTGGTAAGGAGCTCAAGAAAGCAAGCCAAGCTCGCGGTGGTCTGGTAAGAGGAGCAGTGTTGCTTTCATTTCCTGTTTTGGGAGCAGATCTCTGCAGGTAGCACAGCCGGAAATTGCAGGAGTGCATTGTCTCAGGTTGAGACGCCCTTCGCGGTGAAGCAAGAGGGCAGTATATGCTGCGGGAGAGGGCTTTAGCCCTCGGCGACCTTATTTTTTTGATTTGAGGCCATTTCGGGGCCTGTTTTGGAGACGGAAGTTTTCTGCACGCACTCAAGAAAAGGCTCAGTTTTATGCTGTGCGACCACTGTTCTACAGGTCGGTGAAAAGTTACTGTAGAAATTGCATCGTATGCTTGTGCGCAGAGACATTGGGAGTTTCAGAATCATCCTTGGTTCCTGTTTATGCAAAATCGTCACTAGGAAGTGACTGTGTGGTCAAATACCACTTTCGCCAGTTTTGCAGATTTGCCCTTGTGAGGGTGAAGCTGTGTTTTTTGCAGTGACAGAATTTCTTGCAGTATTCTGTAATGGCGTCTGATTCTCTTTCACAGATTGTCACTGAAAAGCTTGACAAGAACAACTTCCAGGCATGGAAGTTTAGAATGACGAATTTCCTTATGGGAAAAGGATATTGGGAATTTGTTGCAGGAAATGAAGAAGAACCAGTTCTTCCTGATGTTCCCAATCAACAACAAATGCAGGCATTTAAAACATGGCATGAGAGAGCCAGGAAAGTTATGTATTGGCTGTCTATCAGTATTTCAGACTCTATGATTGTGCATATTCAGGATGCAAGTACGCCAAAGGAGGCATGGGATACTTTGTCAAAAATGTATAGCACAAATACGCAAGCCAGGAAAATGCAGCTCAAGCAAGAGTTGCATAATGTGCAAAGAGAAAGTATGAGCATCAACGACTACCACATGAAGGTGAAGAAGATTGCAGATGCACTTGCTTCCATTGGGTCGCCAGTGGAAGATGATGATTTAGTTTCCGTGACCTTGAATGGTCTAGGAAAGGATTATGCACAGTTTCGGACATCCATTTCAGTTCGTGAAAGATTTCCTGATTTTGAGGAGTTGATTGCTCTTCTAATTTCTGAGGAACAGAGAAATGGTGGTGCATCTTCTTCAGGAGGAACTTCAAAAGAAGCTGTCTTCTACTCAAATGCTGGAAGAGGTAGAGGCAGAGGTAGAGGAGGCCGATTTGGAGGCCGTGGCAGAAATCAGAATATGCAGCAAACTCAAGAAAACCAGTCCTATGGAGGAGGACGTGGTAACTCTAGAGGCAGGGGGAGCCAAAGAGGTCGTGGTGGATGGCAAAGAGGCCAAAATGCAAACAGTAATGTTGAATGCTACTACTGTGGTAAAATGGGTCATATGGCTAAAGACTGCTATAAAAAGCAGAATGACATCATGAATGGAAAACTGCAACAAGGGAATTATGCATCTTCTAGTAGACAGGGTGATGACAGAAATGAGCATTTGTTCATGGTGCAGCACATGAACAATTCTATGACAAGTGCAGAAGAAAGCAATGATGTATGGTATGTTGACTCAGGTGCATCAAACCACATGACAGGTCATGCAGAATGGATGGAGGATGCAAGGAAAATGGAAAAACCAGGATTTGTGGAGACTGGTGATGATACTGCACATCCTATTGTGCAGATTGGAAAAATTCCCTTGTCTATGCAGGGTGGGAAAAAGAAATACCTGTCCGATGTATTTCATGTCCCGAATATCACCAAGAATCTGGTTTCAGTTGGTCAAATGGTTGAACAGGGCTTGCAGGTCAGATTTAATCCTCATGGATGCTTTGTTGAGGATATGAAAAATAAAGGTCGCTTGATAGCAAAAGGAAAGAAGAAGGGCAGAATGTTTACATTGGATGCAGACATGTCTGAATTGAGTGCAGCAATGTTTGCACATGGGACCGGTGTAGTTGCAAATATTGATATCTGGCATAAACGCATTGGTCATGTTAATGTACAGCGACTTAAATCAATGCAGGCCCAAAATATTGTTGCAGGATTGCCAAAATTCAAGGTTGCAGAAATGCATAAGGTATGTGAAGCCTGTCAGTTTGGAAAACAGGCAAGGAAACCATTTCCTAGACATGTTCAAGAGAGTGAGAAGCCATTGGAATTAATTCACTCTGATGTGTGGACAACTAAAGCTGCATCTCTTGGAGGCTGTCATTATTTTGTCAGTTTTATTGATGACTATAGCAGAAAAGTTTGGGTGTATTTTATGAAAAAGAAAAGTGAAGTTTTTGGGCATTTCAAAACTCTTAAAGCTATGGTTGAAAAAGAAACAGGCTTGCAGATAAAATGCCTAAGGTCAGATGGAGGGGGAGAGTACCTCTCAAATGAGTTTGCAAAGTTCTTGCAGGAGCATGGCATAAAGCAGCAATATTCATGCAGTTATACCCCACAACAAAATGGAATTGCAGAAAGGAAAAACAGGCATATTGGAGAGGTATCTCGTGCCATGCTCAATGAAAAAGACTTGCCAGATTTTTATTGGGCTGAAGCAGTTGCTACAGCAGTCTACATAATGAACAGGACGCCCACTGCAGCAATACATGGAATGACTCCAGAGGAGAGGTATACTGGTAGGAAACCAGATATTTCTCATTTGAAAATTTTTGGTTGCATTGCCTATGTACATGTGCCAGATGAGCTGAGATCCAAGTTGGATCCAAAAGCTGAGAAGTGCATCTTTATTGGTTACTCTCTGCAGCAAAAAGGGTATAGATGCTATAACCCTTCTACTCGTAAGTTTACAGTGAGCAGAGATGTTGTTTTTGATGAGATGAGTAGCTGGTATAAACCAGTAAATGTGATTGATGATGAAGATGCACAAAATGGTAATGCTACACAGAATTCACAGCAGCAGTCACAAAATATTAGTGGACCTGGAGCGTCCTCTAGCAGTGGTTCACATTCTTCGCCATGGACAGGCAGATTGAGATCAGGAGAATCTTCTCAAAGCAATGCAGATAGTGGTATGCAGGTATCACGAAAAGGAAAAGAGAAGGTTGATCAGCCCATGTTTGATGTGAATGCAGGTCACTCTTATGTGGATGGTGAATCCAGTGGCTCAGAACAGAGCATTGATGATGAGTTGGGTATTCCTTCTATTGTTACACCTGGAGTAAGGAAGACCAGGGATGTTTTGAGAGCACCTGGGAGTGAACCTACTTTGCGCAGGTCTACAAGAGCTAGGTATCCTGTGGATAGGCTGAAATATGATGGATTTACAGCCATTCACTATGCATATATGGTCAAAGTGATACAGGAACCAGAACCCACATCTTTTGAGCAAGCCATGGGAAAAGAAAAATGGGAGAAAGCCATGGATGAAGAAATGGATGCCTTGGAAGCAAATGCTACATGGGAGTTAGTACCTTTGCCTAAAGGTAAGAATGCAATTGGCTGTAAGTGGGTTTATAAGGTGAAGCACAATGCTGATGGTTCTGTGAACAGATACAAGGCAAGATTAGTAGTCAAGGGGTATGCACAAACATATGGCATTGACTATGAAGAAACATTTAGTCCGGTTGCAAGGATGGCAACCGTAAGAGCAGTCATTGCTATGGCTGCATCAAAGGGATGGTCTTTACATCAGATGGATGTAAAGAATGCCTTCTTGCATGGTGATTTGCAAGAAGAGGTCTATATGGAGCAGCCACCAGGTTATGTGCATGCTGTTCATCCTGAGTTTGTTTGCAGGTTGAAGAAAGCCTTGTATGGCTTGAAGCAAGCACCTAGAGCATGGTCTGACAAGATAGGACAGTATCTTGTCACTATTGGCTTTCAGATTTCCAAGGCAGATTTCTCACTTTATGTGAGAAAAACAGAGAAAGGTATTATGCTGCTTGTCATTTATGTTGATGATTTGATTATGACAGGTGACAGTGATGAAGATATCCTTCATGTGAAAATGCTATTGAAGCAGAAGTTTGAGATGAAGGATTTGGGAGAGCTGCGTTATTTCTTGGGCATTGAGGTGATTAGATCACCAAGTGGGATACAGCTCTTGCAGAGGCAGTATGGATTGGACATGCTGTCCAAATATGGGATGACAGGCTGTAAGCCTATTTCAGTTCCTTTGGAGCAAAATGTGAAGCTGAGCACAGATGCAGGTGAGCTTCTAGAAGACCCTACTATGTACAGACGCATAGTAGGAAGTTTGATTTATATGACTATTACCAGGCCAGATTTGAGCTATGCTGTTGGATTGGTAAGTCAGTTTATGCAGGCTCCAAGGAAACCACATTTGGATGCGGCTAGACGCATACTTAGGTATGTGAAGTCCACATTGCAGTATGGACTATTTTATGAGACTGGGGTTCAGATACAGTTGCATGGATACACTGATGCTGATTGGGCTGGTAGTATTTCTGATAGACGATCTACCAGTGGATATGTATTCTCTTTTGGGAGTGCTGCAGTCACTTGGAGCAGCAAGAAACAGCCTACAGTTGCCTTGTCGAGCACAGAGGCTGAGTACAGGGGTGCAGCAATGGCTGCATGTGAGGTAGCTTGGTTGCATAAGCTACTTTATGATATGCATCAGTCTACAGATGGGCCAGTTGTCATTTATTGTGACAACATGAGTAGTATACACTTGGCAAATAACCCAGTCTATCATGCTAGAACAAAGCACATTGAGGTGCATTATCACTATGTGCGAGAGAGGGTTTTACTAGGTCTTATTGATCTAGTTTATGTCAGCACAGAGGATCAGGTAGCTGACATATTCACGAAGGCATTGGGCGCAGAGAAGCTGCGCAAGTTCAGAGACCTGCTTGGTGTGCAGGAATTGGGATTGAGCTCGAGGGGGAGTGTTGAGATATCGAGCTCCACTCGTGATACGCCAGGGTGACCGTTGTATATTTATGTCACCGACTTGTCAGTTGCAGACGCGGTTGGTACACCGCCCATGAATAATAGCTACATGATAGCTATCCTTATCTACTCTAGTTCGTGGCTCAGTTAGTATGCCACCTTAGTTAGTTGAGTTTGGTTTGAGACCCATATATAGGGTTCTTCTATTTCTTTGTACTAGAGTTCTTTTGGCTTACACAACTAAGAAGAGGAAAAACTGTTTTCAGCCTCCACCCTTGTGTGTCTTCCCCCATTGTGCAAGCAAGAAAGCTTCAAGCGAGACTCCTTCCTTCTCTCCCACAATCTTGACATTTCTTCATCTTTAGGTAAAACATCAATTTGCTTCAATTCTTGCTCCATATGACTCAAATACTTTCTTTTAGCCCTGTTCATGGCTGAATATTGTTTATAACAACCCACTCCATTGGCTGAAAAAACCTACAAATCAGCTTTAGACCTTGCCTCCTTCATATGTGGAGGCAATTTTTTATGACATGATGCACTACCATAGCCTCCACTTATAGCAGCCCTACCCGAAAACCCTTAAATTCTTGGGCATTAGGAGGAACGGGATGATCTCTCAATCGATCCCTATTCCGATGGTGATTAACACAGACAGTTAGGAATTGAACAGCCTTATCATTATCCTTGCTTCTTATCCGAGCATATGATGAACCATCATCAAGAGCCTTTGTCTCTAAACAAGACTCGGAAATAAATGGCTGTCCAAGAATGATTGGATAACTGCAAGAATCTTGAACCAAGAAATGAAATTCATCTTTTACATTACCAATAGTAACTTGTACATAAGGACATGCTGCATAAAGATCGCCAGAAGAGTTATTGGCTGCCTTCATGCGCCATCCTAGGTCCACGTCAATGGGCCATCCACCATTCTCATAGAGACTTCTTGACATAACATTAATTTCTGAACCATGGTATATAAGGGCAATGCATGGAGTTTCTTTCTCACCGATTTTAACAACAGTTTCAGTAGTCGCCCTTGCCCAATGGATACGGGAATAGTGACTACTTGGAATAAAGTGAGTTTCACTTTCTTCCTGCATGTTGTGAAGAAAAGTCTCTTTCTTTTGCATGGGCTGCACTTTAGATTGAGAAGTTTTCACCATTATGGCTTCTTCAGCTTCTGCTTCATAAATGTCTTCATCTTTGGCTTCTATGGCTACAATCAATTCTTTGATTGCCTCCAATCGAATCCCTTGAGTTTTCAGCTTCTCTTCATCCTGCAAATACACATGAAGTACTTGCAAAAAAGCATGTACAGATTCTTCAGTTTCCTCACCAACATATTGTCTTTTTCGTTTAATTACATCAATTATTACATCATGAAATCCTCGTTTTGCAATACCGAGAATTTCACCTAATGTAAAATCAATTCTACTTCCAAGAATTCTTTCTTCTAGGATCCGTTTAAGATCCGTTGCAGTCTCTATGTCCGACTGCAACTTGTAACTAGGATGTTTGCTTTTTCTTTTTCCTTCTGTCTTCTTTGCTTGAGGGGCATCTCCCATGTCAAATTCTGGTGGTGGCAAATTTTCAGCAGCCTTCTGTTGGTCTGGTTTGCTTCTTGTTATGCGTTTAGTCGGTCCTGAAGAAGAAGGACCGGCAACATCTTCTTCTCTTTTCTTCTATCATGGCTTCTTGATTATTAATTTAAGCTAGCCGGGCAAAAGCTGAAAATGAATCCACAGGCTCGGACCATCCGGTTCTTCCTCGAATACATTGGCTGGCAATGGTTAAATCATCCTTAGTTGCCTTGCCTTGCTCCATGCGTTCCAAGGCCTGCGTCCACACTTTAGATTTTGCATTACTTTTACATGCTTTAACAATTTCATTAGTTGGCTCAATTCGCAACCCATAAGTTGCAGCATCAACAGTTGCATAGGCTGTTCTTGTTGCCAAATCCTCCAATCTTTTCTTCATGCCACCGTTACTGAAGTTTGGCTCAAGAGGAAGCCCGGTTTCAGTTGCATGAATTTTGCCATCCTTCCAAAATACTAATTTTTGTTTTTCAGCTTCACGGAATGCTCCACACTCCCTTTTGTCATGTTGAAGGCCATCACACCAAATGCAACGTCTTTTAAAGCCTTCTCGTGCAGGTCTTTGGGTGGTTGACCGACCCCTTTCTTCTACTTTAACATTAAGCCTTTCAACTTTAGAATTAATTTTTGTTAAATTAAGATGGAGATCCCGCATGCTTTTAATTAACTCATCCATGAAATCCTTCTTTGGAGAAGGAACAACATAATTTCTTGGTTGCTCGACCATAGAGACAGGAGGTCGAGAAGCTGGAACAGGCTCCTTCATAGAATCAGTTGTTACAGGGGTTGATGCCCATCTTAGGCACAATCGCTCTCTTCGAGCAATCATATTAACTACTTCAGTGACATCACTCCAAGCAGTCTTTAATCCCGACTCAAAGTCAGGGTCTTCAAGTCAGTCAGTCAATTTCTCCTGAAGAGAAGAATCTGCAGCTTTTAAAAATAACTCAATCTTTTGACTTTCCATACCTTGTTGGTCATCAGGGTCTAGTTGGGCAAATTTGCTTTCAAACTCTCGATGAAGAGCAGTAGCAGTTAGACCCTTATTGGGCCTTTCAACCCATTCGGTGAAGATTTTCTTTGTCATAAGGCCAGAATCTTCAAGGAAAAATTCTTCTCGAAGAGCCTTTTTGAACACAGTCCATCCAACATCTTTTTGGGAAAGACCATGAATTCGGTCCTCCTGAAAGATCACTCTGATTGGATAGGAAGGCTGCAGCAGTTCTTAGCATATGCTTTCACATTCTCGTGAGGATCTTGACGTGTTACATTCAAGACCCGCAACCAATATTGGCCACCTCTTTTGGGGGTATATTCCGCTCGAAAAGCTGCATAGAATTGATCAATGGTGGTTATGGTTCGAGACTCTATGCTGTGATATCATAGCGCAGCCCTTTCTTTTAACGTCATATTGAAGAACATCATGAGATGTCCCTCATCCTGGATGCGATAATTGAACATCAATCTCTGAAATTCACAAATGTGAAATTCTGCATCCTCTTCCGCTAACCCATTAAAAATGGGCAAGGGAGCTCCTAAGGCTGGTAAATCCGGCGTCCCTACAGGAATCGCAGTAGGCTGTGCCATGGTGACAATCGGATTAGTAATAGGAGCTTGAATGGGTGAATTCACCCCCCCACTGGAAGTGGGTAAACTTGGTGGAGAAGAGGAATAACTTATGCTTCCCCCTTGCACCTAATGGAATAGGTGAAGCAGTTAAGTGACTAACACCACTGCTTCGTATACATACTAGACTACTCCTTTGAGGAGAATAACGGCTTATGATCTCTAACCGCCGCCTAGCCCTCTCAGCATGTTTGGCTTTTTGGATTTCGGCTTGATGGTCCTTGTCAGAGGACATAAACCAACTTCCTTTTGGTCCCTAGAAACCCTAAATCTGAAAACCACCACTTATAAGTGGCTCCCGGCAAACGCACCACTGATGGGACCTAAAACGGGCCGGCACTGGCTACAGCACTAGCCGAACCTCATACTCATGACACACAAACACCCTCACGGCCTCGCGGACCAGGAGCGTCAATCCAATGTTGAAGGACAAACTGCCCTAAAGCTTAATTCATGCATTTATATTTCATAGTCCAACATTTCCCTAAAACTCCTCAGACGGAGATCCCAAAGTACTTAGGCATAATGCCTCTATTACACACATATAGGAGGCACTCCACCGACTAATAGTCGGAGCCCCACTGTAGCTCTCCAACATCTCAGGGATTGGCCCTTTGATGCGCTGCTAAACATATGACACAAACGAGCACAAACTCCTCTCTTTTATATTTCTCGTATTTCTAGGAGGTATACCATACTTCCTCACTTCACAATCCCTTAGGAAACCGACCCTCTACCCTACGGCAAGGGATAACCTCACACTCTCAATCGTGGGTCAAAGTCCTAAGAAAACAATTGCTAGGCAGTCCAGGAGATTTTCCTTCGATACCATGAACCATGCATAGTGCATAATGTGAATGGTTTAGTGCACAAACAATAGAAAATCAGCATTGTATATCGTGCGAAACCAATCTTCTCATGATTTTCATGCTAACGTTTATGTATTGAAACGAGGAGAGACACGGAGCCTTACGCTCATGCTGCCTTTTCCTTTATTTTAAAACAACGTCCTATAACCATGATGCAACACATAAATCAGATTTAAGATTATACTTTGACACTCAAACTCCCCTCTCACCCTACCATTTAATGTTTTGCAATCGTTGATAGGTGTAAGAGTCGTTTTATGTGTATTTCTTTGTAGAGAAAGCAATAAATACGGACAAAAATATAGAAATGAGGGTAAACCGAGGCTAACCTCGTGCTCTACCTTCATTATACATTGCACAAACACTTATGTAATTTTTTGGAATTTTCTTTTTATCGTTTCCTAATTTTCTCCCATTTAAAACCCATTTTTCACCATTTTTTGGTATTTTTCTTCTCTATTATTTTCAATAAAAAATGACTAGAAATTGACATTGATTATGGGCTGTGTCCCTTAGGTTTTTTAATAGAAAAATTTCAAGTTTTATTGATGTTATATCTCATGTTTCCCCTTTATTTTGCAAAAAAACCCCCATTTTACCTCTTAAACGCATGTTTTACGGGTTTATACCATTAATTTCAGTCATAACACTTATGATTTTCTGAGCATAAACTGATCAAACTCATAGCAAACAACAACATAATGCATAATCAGCCCATGGGAACAAATATTCATGAAGCAAATTGTATAAAACATCAATTCCCTTTGTAAAAATAAAATTACCGTTCTTTGCGAGTTGCGGGTTTTTATTTGCCATATTTCGGGACTGATTTCCAGCAGCCATTAATGTCCATGACAGTCCAGAATCAGCAATCTACCCTCTTGCATCATGGAGCAATCCCATCTCGGTTGGACAAGCTCGATCCTTCTTCTTCCCACATGAATCTGCCTCTAGAAAAGAGAGAGGGAGGAGAGAGAAAGAATGATTTCAGAGATTTCCATAGAGACCACCATTGCGCAAGTGAAGCACGGTGAAATGACCAGCAAACAGAGGGGAAGCAAGGGCCAATGTGAATTGTAGTGGTTGCTCACAGGCAGGAAGAAGCATCTCCATGATCATGGCGCATTTTTCGGCGCCTGCTGTCCACGCCTTCCTCCACGTTTTTCCTCCTCAAAAAATGCCACGCTTTGTGCTAGATTAAAATGCTACATGTCCCCCCCCGAAGGTCATGACCACTTGACCAAAGTTTGGTCCACCTTTTCGTATCTTGCCCGGTTTCTTGACCATTTCCCCGTCCGGACTCCGAATTGAGCTCTGAAAAATCCTGGGTGTCCGGCTTGACATCTCGCATTGGTTGCAACTCCTGTCAACCCGCACGGCAGTCTGAAAAATTATCAAAAATTAACAAGTGTCGCTCGAGCGCCTTTAAAGCACTTTGACGCTTAAAATCGTCCTAGGTCGAGCCGCTGCCTTCGACGTTGAATATTTTTCCCTTGATATTCGTAATTTTTAGCTATTTTTAAGCACTTCTCGGCATCAAAAATCCCCTCTCAAGCTACCTTATAGTTTGCTTTGTCCTAGCCACTGAATATACCAACTTTTAGAAGGAAGAGGAGCCAACAATAGAAAAGAGATGTTCCAATATGGCACAAGGAGAGGAAAGATGAGCTAAGGTCAGGTGTCTATCACACTATATTGAAAGATTATACCCCAGATCATACAAGGAGCTTATGGATCGATGGGCTGATATGGCACCAAAAAGGGCCTTTGAACCAACATGAGTGCTACCAATTGTTTTGTATTCCATGCAAGACCAAAGGCCGATATGGTCTGAGGGTGACCATCGGAGGCCCCAAGAAATGCACCTATCATGCCATATCAAAAGATGCACTAATTTTTGTGCAAGACCAAGCTAGATACAACATGAGGGTCACTATTGGAGATAGTAAGAAATGGGCCTATCATGTTGTATGAGAAAATAGAGAACTTAATTCAAAATAAGGACATGATAGAGTGTGATCGTTATGTTGCTAGGAATGCAAAGGTTCTTAGTTGCATTGAATTTCAAAAGGTTGGAGTAAGAATTGCTACAAGTGATGTGAGTGCTCAGATGTGGGAGATAAGGTGACAAAATAATGCATATGGTTTTAAAAAAAATTACTTCTATAGTACCATGCATGAAGTGCCAATTTTTGGTGGACTAAGGAGCCACGATTTTGAATAGCTAGTTTCAATGATTGTGTCCAATGGTCTTGGTTATGCCACGTTGGTGGATGAAAATGAGCAATTGGGGACATGATGTTGCATGGGGTCAAGTGGGGTAACACATTCAAATATCATTTGTTTGTCTTTCTAACACTTACCTATAGCGGGAGTTGGGCTTATAGATGGAAATCCCAAGTGGTACCATGCATGTTCGACATGTGGTTGTGATATTTCATTTTTGAGACGCGTGCCTCATGTAGGAAGAGATATCCTTACACAAAAAACATGTTCTTGCTTTTGATTTTGAGTCCTCAAGTGGAATTTTACATAGCAAGGGCATGTTTGCCATCTAGCAACTAATGGGAAGCAAGGGGCAGCTTAGTAAAATAGAGAAAAAAGTAAAAACGTGAGGAGTTTTTTGAAAAAGAAGAGAGGGAGAGGGATTCTGCACAAGACAATCAATGTATTAGAGAGAGAGAGAGAAAGAGAGGGAGAGAAGAATCTTGTAGCCTAAAGAGAAGGGAGAAATCTTATGCTCAAAAGAAGAAGAACAAGTTTTTAGAAGAAAGAAGCCATAAAATTGAAGTTATCAAAGCCATGGAGCATGGCAGGGCTATTGAAGCCAATTGGCTGATGTGGGTTTTCAATTTTCAGATGATGGTAATAAGAGTCTTCCTTTTGTCTTGTTTCCTTCTACTACTGCATGGGGCACACAGTATGCAAATCTATTTTGGTGTATGGATATGAGTGAAAGATAGCAAAAGGTTGTTCTTCATCATGTTTAGAGTGATGTATGTTTGTTGTTTGCGTGAGGTTTCTCTTAGCAGAGAAGAATGGAAGTTAAAGATCTCTACATTTGAAAGGATTTACAGCCAAGAAAATGATGAATTAGAGCTCATAACATTTGAAGCTCCTGTACCTCGTCATCAATGCAAGATATGCTGAAATTTATTTGCTGGTATGCTAAAATGATAATTTGAAATCAAAGAAAATGTCTTTCCATTTGCAAGTTTGGGCTTCTTGGAAAAGAGAAGTTATGTGTTTGTTGTATAGAGCAGTAGCATATTTAGGATTGCAAGCTGTGCAGAGCTGTTTTAGGACAGTATATCAAATAACTTGGCTCTAAGTGGTTCTGGAGAGTTCTAGATTGGAAAGAGAGATACAACTTTCCTTTTTGAAGTTTAGTAATCCGAGACCTGATTAGAAAGTTATGAGCTATTTTGTGCAGTGCTCTATGAGGTAATTTCTATGCTTTATGAGAAAACATGTGAATTCAACAACATCTATGTCACCAACATAGTTTCCCATGAAAGTTATCATGATTATCCATTGCAGTGTGAACTAAATTTTGTTGCAGTAATGGAATGTCTACAATAGTGAAATGCTTATAGCAGCTGAATTGGCATGAAAATTCACAGTATAAAGCTTTGGTTACCTATGTTTTTGGTTTGTATTTATGTGTGCTCTGAGAAAAGAATAATAAAAAGGGTGTACAATTGATTTTGCACTACATGAGGCATCCATACTAGTAGTAGTAGTAATAGTAGTAGTAGTAGAGAGAGAGATATAGATAGATATATATATATATTGTTAAGGGTGTACCTTAGGTGTGTTCGATGCTTTGGGAAGGCACGGAAGGCCTATATCTCCAGGCTCGGTAAAGCTAAAGAGAGATTGGACTTGGAGGTGAACGGATGGTTTTACTGACATGCTTTGCATTACCTCCTCCTACACTCTACGTATCGAGTCCCATACAAAGGAAAAAAGGTGGCAAGGTCCGGTGGAATACCACGGGATGGGGAACACTCCGATATAGGGTAGCTAGTCCCTCACCCTCATGCATAGCATATTAGACTTTACATACTGTAGGCCTGTGCGTAGGTGGGTGGAAACTATACATACGCTAATTTTGTTGAATTACAAGAGAAGAAATTCCTTCTCAAACATTTTAAGAAAAAAAAAGAATGACAACAAAAAAAAATTGTTGTTGTAACATAGACCAAATGGAAAACGATGAAGGTCATGATGTTCAAGATTGCGAGGCGTATCTTAATCAGCGTGTCCCATATCCTTGCTCTCAATGTAAGCTGCCAACTAGACGAAAATGTCGATTTTCTATAGAACACGTATTACACCTCAACGAGTATCAATTAGAGATCATTAATCAGGCGATCTCATATTTTGAGCAAACGGTAAGAAAAGTGTATATCAATCATGCATTGTATTTGTAAAATAATTGAATATCATATACAAAAATATTGGATGTGGTTGTAAAATTTATCACACAGAGGTGACATCTCATCCCAAGGAGGAGTACACCTTTTGTGGCCAGTTAGAAGAGTTTGTGGGCGTGCCATGGATGGAGTGCCTAAGCTAATCCACCGCTTGGAAGGCACTACCCAATCTATATAGTGAATACCAGAGGAGACAGACAATCTTCCACACTTTCCTACAATCTTGGAGCTTGAGATGAAGGCAATGATCGATGCATTGAAACCCATGGATGTCGAGACATCTGATTCGCTTAGAGAGGAAGCATCCATACCATTATATGATAGGTGCCGAGTATCTTACCTGAAGACACTGCTTGCACTCCTAAGTGTGCAAGCAAGATATGGGTGGAGGAATGTGAGTGTGATTGAGTTGTTCATGTATCTTCTACGTATGCTTCATTGATTTCTTTTTAGCACCATCATAAAAAACAATTGTGCTTTTTCAAGGTGTTTTATGATTTCTTTTCAGGTTACTAAAGTATCATATATTACCACTTGCAAATACCATGTCTGAGTCTCGTGATAATGCGTGACATGTTTTACGAAAGCTTGGCATGGACTACAACAACATCCATGCATGTATCAATGATTGTGTACTGTTTTGAGGAGAATACAAGACTATTGGAGACCCAAGAAAACCATACTCCCAGGAACAGAATCAGAACAAAATCTATGTTGAGAATAATCTCCCGCTCATGGAATGGAGTAGAAAGCAACCAAAAATCTGAATCTAAAGCCTCTTCCTCTCCATCCTCAATGCTCTCCATATTGAATTAAGCAAACCACACAAGCCACACACAGAGAGAGAAAAGAGACTTCTTTTTTAATACACGAATCATTCCGGTCTTCCTGCGAGAGAGAGAAGGGGTGTGTATGGAAAGAAACACACCCAATCATCCCCCACATGCACCCTTTCGTATGACAATTTATTAAACTAACATGTATTTTTTTTTGTTTACATTGCCCTTTACCACTATTTCTTTAGGGCCTTCAAAGTTATGGCTTTCTTTATGAATACAACCATTGATAAGACATAATAAGAATACATTAATATATGATATGGTTGATGTAGATGTATTGGGGGGGCCAGATTTCGAGCATCTTTAGGCCTCATCAACTATGGAGACATGTCCAAAGTGGGGTGCTCATAGGGATCGACAAGACTTGCAAGGGCAAACCATCCCTCAAAAAGTTCTTAGACACTTTCTGCTTATCCCCTGTATACATCACATGTTTCGTACGTCTGGCATGGCGAGCTTGACAATGTGGCATGTGTAGAATAGATCCA
The DNA here is from genome assembly GCF_053477565.2 of Lygodium microphyllum. Classification (NCBI taxonomy): domain Eukaryota; kingdom Viridiplantae; phylum Streptophyta; class Polypodiopsida; order Schizaeales; family Lygodiaceae; genus Lygodium; species Lygodium microphyllum. Next base: position 60,136,950 of record NC_141139.1, on the reverse strand, counting down.
CAGATGGAGTCCAATAAATATCAGCGGATTCATGCACATGGAGCCACATTGAATCTACCTTTCCAGGCTTTGCCGGAGAGCCAAGGAATCTTCAACTCGACCTTGCTATGGATGGTGTGACCCATTCAGTGTGTGCTTAACTTCTTACAATATATGGCTTGTAGTCCTTGTTAACTACAACATTCCTCCATGGATTTCTACAAAGAAAGGACACCTCATCCTTAGCTTTCTCGTTCTTGGGCCGCTACAAAGTCAAGAATATGGACGTGTATCTTCATCCATTAGTCGATGAGCTTAAGATTTTGTGGGAGAAGGGGTCGCCGTGGAAGATATAAGCAAGCATGATGGTCGATGGCGGTCTGCCAATATACAAGCCATTCTCATGTGGACCATGCATGACTTTCTAGGATTCCAGGAGTGCTCAAGTAAGTAGGCTTCCGTTCTCGTTGGTAATATCTATCATAGCTCCTTCAAGTTTCTATTCACTGGATAGATGGTGCGCAGATCGGATGTTGTACGCTCGTGTAGTGAATGCCGGAAGGTCCCCAAGAACAATAGAACTCTACTTTTTGCACAAATTACAAGGTAAAAAGCATGAACAACATGAACAAGAGACCAATTGGGTGCAATCTCCCCCCATGCCTTTGTGTGAGCGCTCCACAAAGCATGTATTTTATGTATTATTTATCTTCAAGCTCAAATAATAGCCCAAATTACAAAATACCAAGCTTTTAGCTTTTAAGTTTGCTTTAACACAAAATAGGAATAAAGCTAATGGACGGTGCCCAAAGAGTATGGCATGCCCAATACAATGTCCAACTAGAAATAACATAATCGTGCGCCCATGCGCATACAAAATAATAATAAATATCCAACGCCTCAATAAATAGGCGTGACAAAATATAGGCGCCATGCCTAAGGTATGCGCCCATCAAAATATAATCAATAAATCAAATACTCGCTATCCTCCAATGCTTTCCTCCGCCACTGCTGCTATCTCTACACATCAACTGAAGCATTCACAATCGTTAGTAAAATAATACAATTAAACCGACAAAAGTGAATACCTAGCAGTCTTCAGCTACAATAAATAAATCAACTGGTTAGAAATAAATTTTAACCTTAATTTATTACGAGTGCGCACTCTAAACTCATAAACGTTTATTAATTTAATATGCATTTTGCGGAATCACCGCTATGGAATCACCCATGTACACACTAAATTAATGAAACGCCCGAAAAGGACAGGCGTCCCCATCAACTTCTCGCACAAAGAATCCACTTTGTGTATGATCCCCGGTCATCAAAGTTTACGGAATCCACCGTAAAACCTCACGGAATCCACCGTGGCACGGAATCCACCATGAAATATGCCTCCTAGCATCATACCCCCGGGGTGGGATAGCAATTGACCTCAATTGCTATTAGCTCAATGTGGAGCTAACAGAGTGGGGGATTTAAGTCTCTAGCGTGCATCCATTGTGCTTCTTCTACAGGATGGTTCTTAAATTTAACTAGATATCTAGAATATCTTCGGCCAGTTCTAGTGGTCATAAAATCAGTATCTATGATAGCTTCAGGTTCAAGTATTTCATAAACAGGGTGTACAGGTAATTGGCCTCTAAATGGTCTTAATAAACTAATGTGAAATGTGTTGTGAATTTTTCAGTGAGGTGGTAATTCTAACTTGAATGCATTGTCATTAATTTTATGAATGATCCTAAATGGTCCATAAAATCTAGGGGCAAATTTCACAACTAGGTGTCTATCTACACTTTGTAGCCTACGTTTTTCTATTCTCAACCAAACATAGTCATCAACTTTGAAATTCATTGCTTGTCTTTTCTTATTCGCTTGTTTGGTATATGATTGATGGGCTTTGGCAATCATGGTTTTAACCTCATCAAAAATAGTATTATGCATACTAGCAATATCATCAGCACTCTGAATCCTATTTGACAAAGATGCAACAGGTGTAGATAATCTATAACCATAAATCACTTCAAACGGTGCTTTCTTTGTAGATGTGTGTGGTGTATTGTTATATGAGAACTGTAATAAATGCAAATGTGTATCCCATGTTTGAGGTTTAGAAATAGTATAAGCACGTAAGAGATCTAGAATAGTACTGTTAGTAGCTTCTGTTTGTCCATTAGTTTCAGGATGAAATGCAGATGAGAAATCAATCTTTGTGCCTAGGTTAGCAAACAGAGTAATCCAAAAGTTGTTACAAAATCTAGAATCACGATCAGAAATAATAACTTTTGGTAATCCATGGTTAGTGAAAACAGTTTTCAAAAACAATTGTGCTGCTTGTGATGATGTTAAAGTTTTCTTACATGGAATGAAATATGCTTGTTTACTAAACCTATCTACTAGTGTCCAAATCATATCATGGTTAGATTTAGTATTAGGTAAACCAGTAATAAAATCCATAGAAATTTGTTCCCATGGTCTAGATGGAATAGACAAAGGCATAAGTAATCCATACTGTTTACCATGATGTCTCTTAACTCTTTGACAAATCAAACATTCAGAAACAAAGTTAGATACATCAATGTCCATATGCGGCCAATAAAAATCTTCAGTTAATGTTCGTAAAGTAGATATGATACCTCTATGACCTTGATATGGAGGACAATGAATTTCATTCAAAACAAAAGATCGGAATGGAACTGTAACAACAATCTCTTTTCATAAAACATAAATCCATCATTATATGATAATGAATCAATAGGAATCAAGTTATTTTGAACTAATTTATTCCAATCAGCATGAAAAGTAATATCCTAATGATAAGTATCTTTCATAGAAATCAAAGAATCAAAAGATATAACAAAAATATTATGAATGGCAGGTCTTCTACTTAATGCATCAGCCACTACATTTTCTTTACCGGGTTGATATTGAATGATAGGATGAAAACTCTGGATAAAGGATGCCCATTTGATATGTCGGTCAAATATTTGGGGTTGGCTAAGTAAATGTCTAATACTTTGCTGATCGGTTTTAATCATAAATTCTAAACCCATTAAGTAGTGTTTCCACTGTCTTAATGCTTGTACAACAGCTAATAGTTCTTTGTCATATGTGGAATATTTCAGTTCAGAGGGTTTCAGCTTACAACTAGAATAGACTATAGGATGATTATCCTGCATAAGTACAGCTCCTATTCCTGATCCACTAGCATCAGCCACTACTAAAAAGAATGGTCTATTAAAATCAGGCAACTGTAGGACAGGGGCATGGGTTAATGCATGTTTCAATAAGTCAAAGGATTTCTGTTGATTATCGGACCAATGAATACCTTTCTTCAGAAGTTTGGTTAATGGTAAAGCAAGTAAGGAAAAATTGCACACAAACTTCCTATAGAAACTAGCAAGACCAAGGAATGACCGTAACTCATGCACATTTTTAGGTACAGGCCAATTCAATATTGCATCTATTTTCTTAGGGTCAACTTTAATTCCATCAGATGATACAATATGACCTAAATACTCAATTTCTGTTTTAAAGAATTCACTCTTTTCCGGATTTGCATACAGTTGATTATCTTTTAGTAACTGAAAAACCAATGACAAATGCTCATAATGTTCTTTCTCATTTTGACTAAACACAAAATATCATCAAAGAAGACAATTACACAATACTAATATTTCAATAATATACGGTTCATCATTCTACTAAATGTAGCAGGTGCATTAGTCAATCCAAATGGCATCACTAAAAATTCATAATGACCAAACTGTGTCCTAAATGCAGTCTTGAATACGTCAGGCTTATCTAGTCTCACCTGATGATAACCAAACTTAAGGTCTATTTTACTAAATATAGCAGATCCTTGCAGTTTATCCATAAGGTCATCAACTCTAGGAATTGGATACCTATTCTTTACAGTGATCTTATTTAAAGCACGATAGTCAATGCACATATTATAGGTATTATTCTTTTTCTTGACTAACAGAACAGGTGCACCAAATGGAGAACTACTAGGTCTAATCAATCCTCTATTTAGTAATTCCTCAACTTGACTTTGAATTTCTTTTTGCTCTATCTGGTTATGCCTATATGGTGCTTTGCAAGGTGGTTGTGTACCAGTAATCAAATCTATTTTATGGTCTTCTGGACATGAAGGAGGTAAACCAGGTGGTAGATCTTCGGCAAAACATTCTTTAAAATGTGCAAGAAATTCTTTATGCCTAGGATGCATATGATTTTCTTTTACTTGCAGTTCATTCACCCAAATGAGATAAGATTTGCTACTCTTGCGTAATGCACGTTTAGCTTGAGTATGCGAAAGCAGTGGAAAAACATTAGATGCATGCATACCATACAATGTAATAGGTTTTCCTTGAAATTTAATATTAATTGAATGCGTGGAATAATCTATATCTGGATTATGCTGATGACGCCAAGGCATACCTAAAATAATGTCACTTGACTGTAATGGAACAACTAGAAAATTTCTTCTTTCAGTGTATTGACCAATTTGAATTTCTAAATCATGCACTTCCTATGTACCATTATACCTAGTACCTAAGAATGCTGCTTTGATGCGATAATGCGTAGGTACAGTTTGTAACTTCAATTCCTTTACTAGCTTTGCTGAAATAAAATCATGAGTACTACCGTCATCATGCAAAATAATCTTTTCCTTTCCATGCACTAAACATTTCATAGTCAATAAAGAATGTGGAGTTGGCATACCTGGTAAAGTATCCGTAGGAGTAGTAATGTCGTCCTCATCTTCAGTGAAATCAGGCATATCTTCATGTTCGTCATCTTCCATTGCTCCAAGGTAGTTGATATGGGCAAGTGGCTTCTTCGAATGGCAATTTGCTGCTAAATGTCTAGGCTGGTGGCATTTATAGCATACTATAGGTTTGGCTTTGGTTACATTGTTTGCAATGGCGAGAAGTCTAGGGATATTGGGATTTGGCTATGGAATAGGCTTGGAATTTTGATTGACATTGGATGGTAAAGCATGTGGTTTTGCCCAATTTTTACGGAAAGATGATGAAGTGAAACGACCTTGATTAAATCTTCTAAAATTTGAGTTGAATTGCTTAGATCCATAGTTACCATTGGCTTGGAATTGCTGTGGACGTCTGTCTCTACCTCGCAACTTGTCTTCAGTGTCGTGAGCTACTGAAATTGCGTCTTCAAGAGTTGCAGACTTGAACATATTAACTTCAGCGTAGTAATGCCCAAGGAGTCCAAACATATACTTGCGCTTGTGTGTCACTTCAGGTATGTCTTCAAGCATGCGTAACTGGAGTTGTGCATTCCAAAAACGCTCCGTGTACTGAGGAATAGGCTCACGATCCCGTTGGCTGAAGAAGGTCCCATTGCTTTATGGCTTTCTCATGAAATTGTGGAGGAAGGAAATTTTGCATAAACTTCTTCTTGAAATTCTCCCAGGTAGTGGGACAATCTATACTCTTGCGTACTACAGTCCACCAAAGAGATGCTCTATCCACTAAATGATTAGTGACACACTTGATTTTATCTTTTTCTGCATAGGTTTCCTCATGAAAGTAGTCATCAAATTGACTAATGAATGCAAGAACAGTTTTTCCCTCTCGAGTGCCATTGAAAGTACGGAATTTGAAATTTCTTTTACTTATCTTTGATTCCTTGCGGATGGTTTGAGCTTCGAGAGTCGCGTCGATGGTACGTCGGATAAGATCTTCACATTGAGGTTCCTCTTTGTCAGTAGGCGATCTTTGTAAATTTGCCAATTGTACTTGCAATGCTTTCCTAGCTCGTCGTTCTTCATCCAATTGCATCATAATTAAGTCCAGCTTTTGCTCCATCGTAGGTTCAAGTAGGTCTCCTTCAGCCATTAAATCATCCATATGTGGTTCCGTCATCCTGTAAAACTCAAAAGACCTTTTACTCTCAAAATTAAGTTAGCAGGATGAGCGTAGCTCAAGTTCGGGAATACAAGGCTTATGTATTTTTGGATGTGGCTTTCACAATCTTTGAAAAATCTACGTTTTATCCTTCTTCATATGCCGAAAATGCTTCAGCAAACCTGCATATGGGTAGAGTACCTTCCAATGAACAACTTTGCAGTTCGGAGTTTCTGCGCAGGAACAACCCTTCTATGAGTTTTGAACAGAAGTCAATTTTGACTCCAGTTGACTTGTCTGACTTGCAGAGTACCAGATTAATGTGACTTGCAGAGTTTGTAGACTTGCAGAACTTGCTTGCTTTATGGAACTTGCAGAACTTCGACTTGATAGACTTGCTGAGTTGAGAACTTTTGTGTGACCTGTAGCTTATGACTTAGCTTAGGTGATTAAGCTTAAGTAAAGGGCAGCAAATCGTCGTGAATTTGAGGGGGGGGCTGTTTTTCTTCACGGGGCACAAAAATCGGAGGTCCTCTGACAGCTCGCGATGACGTTTTGAAGCTTTTAGCTTCTTTTAAGCTTCCTAAGATTTAGTTTTTAAAGCTTGAAAATATGGAGTTTATAACTTATCTCTTTGTTCTTGACGACTTGATGAAGAAGGGATAGAAGTGGTCCTCCGCCTCTGCAGACCGGTCCTTCGCAGTTTGATGATGGAAACAGGGGTTCTTGATCGCCAGGAATCTGCCTGTATCGACCGTTCGCGATGAGATTGACCGTAGAGCCCAATCGTTCCAGGAGCTTCGCCTTCGCACAACATGGTGAGCGATTGGAAGCTCTTGATCTCAGCTTTGCTCTGATACCACTAGTGCGCAGATTGGATGCTGTTTGCTCGCGTAGTGAATGCCGAAAGGTCCCCAAGAACAATAGAACTCTACTTTTTGCACAAATTACAAGGTAAAAAACATGAACAACATGAATAAGAGACCAATTGGGTGTAATCTCCCCCCATGCCTTTGTGTGAGGGCTCCACAAAGCATGCATTTTATGTATTATTCATCTTCAAGCTCAAATAATAGCCCAAATTACAAAATAGCAAGCTTTTAGCTTTTAAGTTTGCTTTAACACAAAATAGGAATAAAGCTAATGGACGGTGCCCAAAGAGTCTGGCATGCCCAATAATGGACGGTGCCCAAAGAGTCTGGCATGCCCAATACAATGTCCAAATAGAAATAACATAATCGTGCGCCCATGTGCATACAAAATAATAATAAATATCCAACGCCTCAATAAATAGGCATGACAAAATATAGGCACCATGCCTAAGGTATGCACCCATCAAAATATAATCAATAAATCGAATACTCACTATCCTCCAATGCTTTCCTCCGCCACTGCTGCTATCTCTACACATCAACTGAAGCATTCACAATCGTTAGTAAAATAATACAATTAAACCGACAAAAGTGAATACCTAGCAGTCTTTAGCTACAATAAATAAATCAACTGGTTAGAAATAAATCCTAACCTTAATTTATTACGAGTGCGCACTCTAAACTCATAAACGTTTATTAATTTAATATGCATTTTGCGGAATCACCCGCTATGGAATCACCCATGTACACACTAAATTAATAAAATGCCCGAAAAGGACAGGCGTCCCCATCAACTTCTCGCACAAAGAATCTACTTTGTGTATGAGCCCCAGTCATCAAAGTTTACGAAATCCACTGTGGCATGGAATCCACCGTGAAATATGCCTCGTGGCATCAATAGAGGTGTTGGGACAGGTTTGATTACCTCAAGTTATCATACATGTCAATTGTGTGGGCCACAGTTAGACTTTCGAAGGTCGTGAATCATGAAGAAGATGGTATATCAAGGACATGCTGCTTTCTTGGCGGAGGGTCATGAACTGAGGAAAGGTTTTCTTGGACGACCTCCAATACGAATAAACGCCCAAAGCTGGTACGAGCTAAAAATGGTCCACACAGAGTCACATCCAAATGGAATGTGACGGTTCTCTGTTTTCTAGGAGTTTTCGTATTGGACCCACTTACAGATCAACCACTTGTTGGATCCCATGTATATTTTCAAGAATATGGGTAGCTTACTATAGGAACACATCATACGAAAGAGGGACGTTGCAGGGGCATGAATGGATTTGAAGGAGGTAGGCAAGATGAAGGTGCTTTGGCTACAGTCAATTGGCTACAATCGAGTGCTGATGGTCGCTTGTAGCTATCTCGCACTCCTTGGGTTTTGTCCACTAAAGAAGAGCGCATTGTGAAGCAAATTATCAAGTCTATCCACACTCCAACGGGTATGATGCATGAAAAATAATTCGCTCTTAGGAATGGGCCCCATGCTAATAGGGAGAACCATTCGAGGCACTCATCTTGTCAACGTGCACACAAAGGAGAACCATTGAAGGTGTATATCCCCTCATGTAGGTGCCACCTAGCAACATATCCCCTATTAGTCCTTCAAGAAAAAGAATAATATCTGCATGTTGAATATGCATTGAATGCATGTCATAATCAATATATCAAGGCATACCTAAAATTACATCGATAGATTGTAATGATGCTACTAAAAAATTTCGTTTTTCTGTATAAGATCCAATGCAAATTTCTAATCTATGTACTTCCTTAGTTCCGTTATATCGTTGCCCTAAAAACACAGCCTTAGTTTTATAAGTAGATGGAACAATTTTAAGTGGTAATTTTTTTACTACCTTTTTTGAAACAAAGTTATATGTACTTTCGTTATCATGCAAAACATTCATTATATTATTATGATTTTACATCTCATTTTCAATAAAGCATGGATAGAAATTTTACCAACAAGTTCGTTAATGTTGTTAGAGTTTTCTCCCATAAGCATGGCTTCATCAAAATCGGGTATTGCTTTAAGGTTTTGAGTTGCTTCATCAACTCCAAGATAATTTAAATGTGCAATAGGCTTCTTCCAATCATGACTATTGCCCATAGGACAACAACTCACAATATGGCCAAAACAATTACATTTATAGCAAATTAAATTCTTAGAATTGGTATTTGAGACACTTGGATTAACATTTTTAGGTTCAGGTGACTTAGGTAGAGTAAAAGGCAGGTGAGAAATCTTAAGATTAGAATTTGAAGTAGGTTGGCTTACATTATTATAAAATTTTCTCATCCAAGGTCGGCGATTAGGACGATTCTTTCCAAATTGAAAGTTAGAAGTATGAAAAGATTTAAAATGAGAATTGTTGTTACCTATATTATTTTCCATGGAAGTTAGAAGTTGTCGTCAATCTTTCATTTGTTTCTTTTCGGCATCATGTGCCAAAGAGATAGCCTCATCCAATGTGTTGGGCTTAAACATGTTGACTTTAGCTTGAAAAAATGAAAGAAGGCCAGACATATACTTCCTTTTAAAAGTAGATTCAACTATAGGCTCAACCATTTGTAGTTGGAGCAAAGTATTCCAAATTCTTTCAGTGTACTGAGGAATGATCTCTCACTCTTGTTGCATAAAGACATCCCATTTTTGTTGCAGGCGAAGCTCAATTTGGGCAGGGATAAAATTAGTAAGAACCTTCTTACAGAATACTTTCTACATAAGAGGACGATCAGTGCTCTTGTGTGTGGCATCCCACCATAAAGAAGCTTTGTCAATAAAATAATGTAAAGCACACTTGATTTTATCATTTTCAATATAACTTTCATTATCAAAATATGAGTCAAATTGACCTAGCCAAGAGAGAATCTTACGACCATCTTCCATCATAAGTATTAAATGTGAAGGTATGTTTACTTATCTTTGCCTCTTTGAAGATGGATTGCACTTCAAGGGTGGCATTGATGGTACAGACCATAACATCGTCAACAAAGGAAATTTGGAATGATGGATGCTTGAGAAGTCACAGCTCTTGCTCCATTTGGGCTCGATGCTGACACTTTTCTTCTAGTTGCATGGCCAATAAATCCATGTGTTTCTCCATGGTTGGTTTAAGAAGCGACGATGTAGAATTAAAATTTGCAGTATTGGATGGTCCTTAATGAGGCATCATGATTGTGGACAACTTGATGAAGATATCTTATTAATAAAGATGCCTTGAAATTAAAAGACGCTTTGCCCATGGTAATAAAATTTTGACATGTAAGCACCAAAAGAAAGAGTGGCTTCTTGAAAAAATGATAAGATGTAATAGGCAGAAAAGGCCATAATTTTTTATAGTATTTTAATAAAATTTCACAATTCCGGAGTGATCGTACAGGAATCACCTCTTAAAGGCTAGAAGTCAATGGTGATATTGCGCTAGTTTGAGTAGTTTGCATGTGACTTGGTGCAGAAGAAGCTGAAGTTGATTAAGTTGGAAAAGATTAAGTAAGGCTTTAAGCCTTATGGAAAAAAAAAACTTGGATTTCTAGGACAAGAGGATGCCATCTCGCTAATCACAATGGCCAACTAAATGCCTCCTCTCCCATGAATTGCAAAAATAAGCTTTAAACTTCTTAAATGTTAAGCAGGGATTAATTTCAAAGCTTAATTAAGCCTCTACGAACCTTCTTTTGGAATGAAACTCGTAGAATGATGGCACCATGGTAGGAGGGTTGAATTTTTCAATGTTGGACTAAATAACAAAATTTTTGAGTAGGGATAGAGGGGTTTTGAAGCCCAGTGAATCTAGTCGTGAAGTCAGTTTGGACAATAGAGCCCAATTGCTCCAGAGAGCTCGGCTTCATGCAAAATGAGAGGCAATTGGAAGCCCCAAATGTAACCTAAGATTTGATACCACTATTGCGCTAATTGGATGCAAGACTTAGGCATAATGAATAGAAAAAGTTCTCCCTTTCTCTCTTTTCTTATAAAATTGAAGGCATGACTCAAAAAACTCAAAATAGACTTAAAGAAGAGTAAAGTAAAATTGAAAGACACACTATTGGGTGCAAATTTTCCCCATACATGGAGTGGGTATCTCCTCCATGCCATATTTATAATTTTAAAATGAGTCTTGCTTTGCCCAAAGATAGGCCCTTCACAATCACTCTTTTAATAAGAGTTCGAGTTAACTGAATAAATGGTTGCAATCAGTTGTACAACTCACAACTAGTGAGAGCCATTCAATATTTCTAAAATATCTTCAATATATCTCCTAGAATCTCAAGTATCAATAAATATTTACAAAGAGGATGTACGTGCGCCTTAGAATAAAATGTGGTGTGTTTTATAATTTAATGAATAAGTCTATGGAATAAATTGCACTTGTTGTGTGTGTTCCAATGTGTTGGATTTAAACATATTGACTTTAGCTTGAAAAAATGGAAGAAGACCAGACAAATACTTTCTTTTAAAAGTAGATTCAACTATAGGCTCTACCATTTGTAGTTGCAACAAAGTATTCCAAATTCTTTCAGTGTACTAAGGAATGGTCTCTCACTCTTGTTGCATAAAGACATCCCATTGTTGTTGCATGCAAAGCTCGAATTGGACAGTGATAAAATTAGTAAGAACCTTCTTACGGAATGCTTTCTACATAAGAGGATGATCAGTGCTCTTATGAATGATATCCCACCATAAAGAAGCTTTGTCGATAAAATAATGTAAAGCACACTTGATTTTATCATTAAATTCAATATAACTTTCACTATCAAAATATGAGTCAAATTGACTTAGCCAAGAGAGAACCTTACGACCATCTACCATCATAAGTATTAAATATAAAGGTATATTTGCTTATATTCCCCTCTTTAGATGGATTGCACTTCAAGGGTGGCATTGATGGTACAAACCATAGCATTGTCAACAAAGGAAATTTGGGATGATGGATGCTTGAGAGGTCGCACCTCTTACTCCAATTGGGCTCTATGTTGACGCTTTTCTTCTACTTGCATGGCCAATAAATCCATGTGTTTCTCCATGGTTGGTTTAAGAAGCAATGGTGTAGAATTAAAATTTGTAGTATTGGATGGTCCTTAATGAGGCATCATGATTGTGGACAACTTGATGAGGATATCTTATTAATAAAGACGCCTTGAAATTAAAAGACGCTTTGCCCATGGTAATAAAATTTTGACATGTAAGCACCAAAAGAAAGAGTGACTTCTTGAAAAAATGATAAGATGTAATAGGCAAAAAAAACCATAATTTTTTATAGTATTTTAATAAAATTTCACAATTCCGAAGTGATCGTACAGGAATCACCTCTTAAAGGCTAGAAGTCAATGGTGATATTGCGCTAGTTTGAGTAGTTTGCATGTGACTTGGTGAAGAGGAAGTTGAAGTTGATTAAGTTGGAAAAGATTAAGTAAGGCTTTAAGCCTTATGGAAAAAAAAAACTTGGCTTTCTAGGACAAGAGGATGCCATCTCGGTAATCACAATGACCAACTAAATGCCTCCTCTCCCACGAATTGCAAAAATAAGCTTTAAACTTCGTAAATGTTAAGCATGGATTAATTTCAAAGCTTAATTAAGCCTCTAGTAACCTTCTTTTGGAATGAAACTCGTAGAATGACGGCACCACGGTAGGAGGGTTGAATTTTTCAATGTTGGACTAAATAACAAAATTTTTGAGTAGGGATAGAGGGGTTTTGAAGCCCAGTGAATCTAGTCGTAAAGTCAGTTTGGACAATAGATCCCAATTGCTCCAGAGAGCTCGCCTTCATGCAAGATGATAGGCGATTGGAAGCCCCAAATGTAACCTGAGATTTGATACCACTATTGTGCTAATTGAATGTAAGACTTGGGCATAATGAATAGAAAAAGTTCTCCCTTTCTCTCTTTTCTTATAAAATTGAAGGCATGACTCAAAAAACTCAAAATAGACTTAAAGAAGAGTAAAGTAAATTTGAAAGACACACTATTGGGTGCAATTTTTCCCCATACATGGAGTGGGTATCTCCTCCATGCTGTATTTATAATATTAAAATGAGTCTCGCTTTGCCCAAAGATAGGCCCTTTACAATCACTCTTTTAATAAGAGTTCGAGTTAACTGAATAAATGGTTGCAATCAGTTGTACAACTCACAACTAGTGAGAGCCATTCAATATTTCTAAAATATCTTCAATATATCTCCTAAAATATCAAGTATTAATAAGTATTTACAAAGAGGATGTACATGCGCCTTAGAATAAAATGCAGTGCATTTTATAATTTAACGAATAAGTCTATCGAATAAATTGAGCTTGCCGCATGTGTTGAATTCATCTTGCTCTACACATGAGCTATCAAAAATTTAGAAAAATATGTTAGAAAAATAATTAATTGAATAAATGCAACTAGCCATAACAAATCAACTAATCATTGGAATTCCATTAAATAATTAAATCACATAGATGTTAGCACTTGAGATATGAATATTGTGGCATCATCCACATACGGCTTCACTCATGTTCACACCTAGAAGTCTCACACCTGGAAAGAATAGGTGTAAAAACACTCATCCCCTCGTGTAGGTGCCACCTGGCAACAAGCACACACACACACACATCCAATATCAAGTTCTTTCTTATATGCCAACTTTTGTTGTTTGGGTAAACGTAAGGGTCTCCGACCAAGCTATTTGGCTATATATATTAGGGAAATTCTGAGCTGTTAGAATCGTAAAGCTCAAGACATTGGCAAATAATTTTAGGTTATGGTCACTAAAAACTTATATTTTGTTGAAATAAAGAACGTATATTCCAAAAGACTATAGATCAACACAATAAACTATGTAATAAGTTAGATGTCAAGCTTGAATTGGCACTATACGATATTTTCATACGAAGGGACGTAGCTTCTCATAAAATACAATAATCACACATAAATATTAATGAAACCCAAAAGGGTTTACGTATAGTGTCTCAAACTTATAATAAGGTTTGACTCAATAGAGAAATTAATCCCTACTATGGTTTTGTACAATGGGATTAGATGGTTAAAAGGTGGCGTGTGTAAACATGATTGATGTCTTATACGCGTTGGTTAATTCTTGCCACTTATAGGCCAACTAGTCAATGTCTCCTATTTTCACAATATTTTTAGCCCCAAGATCACTATTGAAACTATTGAGAGTACATGATGAGAGAAAAACATTAGCTTTGAATTTTATTCATGTTTTAGTATGGACGATTACTTTCTCTCTTATTTTTTGCATCATAATTTATTTTGGAAATGACTTCTAGTGTTCCTTTATCACACTCCTATTTCTTGTTGACTTCTAATATGCCACATTTTACACTTTAATTGAGCTCAAAACACTTTTTAATTATATCATTATAGATTATAGATGTTGTCATATCTATTATAAACTAGAGTGTGCAAAATACTAGTGAAGAAGATACATTGATCAGTTGTTGTAAGTCCAACTAGACTAAGTGTGCCATATCAACCAAGATGACAAACTTACAATCACTCTTTTGATAAGAGTTCGAGTTAACTGAATAAATGGTTGCAATCAATTGCACAACTCACAACTAATGAGAGCCATTAAATATTTCTAAAATATCTTCAATATATCTCCTAAAATATCATGTATCAAAAAATATTTACAAAGAGGATGTACGCATGCCTTAGAATAAACGACGGTGCGTCTTATAATTTAATGAATAAGTCTATGGAATAAATTGCGCTTGCCGTGTGTGTTGAATTCATCTTGCTCTACACGAGCTATCAAAAATTTAGAAAAATATGTTAGAAAAATATTTAATTGAATAAATGCAACTAGCCATAACAAATCAACTAATCATTGCAATTCCATTAAATAATTAAATCACATAGACGTTAGCACTTAAGATATGAATATTGTGGCATCATCCACATATGGCTTCACACACACACATCCAATATCAAGTTCTTTCTTATAGGCCAACTTTTGTTGTCTGGGTAAACGTAAGGGTCTCCGAGCAAGCTATTTGGCTATATATATTAGGGCAATTTTGAGCCGTTAGAATCATAAAGCTCAAGACATTGGCAAATAATTTTAGGTTATAACACCATATTGGAAAATATGGGAATTTCCCATAAGTTTGGGACATGTGGTCAAATCTTTGGATTTGTCATAACTTGAACATTATAACTCCAAATCAAGAGCTCTATAGCTCAATATATTCCATTTTTCAAGCACTTTCCAATGATAGGTCACATCATATGGTTTTGAGAAACTAATGGGCATGTTATCCGGGTGGCACCTTTTTAGTATTTAAAAAATGGGAATTGGGAGATTCCCAAACTCACTAATATTGTGTTTTATGGTCTCTAAAAACTTATATTTTGTTGAAATAAAGAATGCATATTCCAGAAGACCATAGATCAACACAATAAAGCATATAATAAGCTAGATGTCAAGTCAAGAGTTGAATTGGCACTATATGATATTTTCATACGAAGGGATGTAGCTTCTCATAAAATACAATAATCACACATAAATATTAATGAAACCCAAAAGGGTTTATGTATAGTGTCTCAAACTTATAATAAGGTTTGACTCAATAGAGAAATTAATCCCTACTATGGTTTTGTACAATGGGATTAGATGGTTAGAAGGTGGTGCATGTAAACATGATTGATGTCTTATATGCATTGGTTAATTCTTGCCAGTTATAGGCCAACTAGTCAATGTCTCCTGTTTTCACAATATTTTTAGCCCCAAGATCACTATTGAAACTATTGAGAGTACATGATGAGAGAAAAACATTAGCTTTGAATTTTATTCATGTTTTAGTATGGACGATTGTTGAGATATCGAGCTCCACTCGTGATGTGCCAGGGTGACCGTTGTGCATTTATGTCACCGACTTGTCAGTTGTAGACGCGGTTGGTACACCGCCCATGAATAATAGCTACATGATAGCTATCCTTATCTACTCTAGTTCGTGGCTCAGTTAGTATGCCACCTTAGTTAGTTGAGTTTGGTTTGAGACCCATATATAGGGTTCTTCTATTTCTTTGTATGAGAGTTCTTTTTGGCTTACACAACTAAGAAGAGAAAAAAACTGTTTTCAGCCTCCATCTCTGTGTGTATTCCCCATTGTGCAAGCAAGAAAGCTTCAAGTGAGACTCCTTCCTTCTCTCCCATAATCTTGACATGGTATCAGAGCCTTGTTCGTGGTAAGGAGCTCAAGAAAGCAAGCCAAGCTCACGGTGTCTGGTAAGAGGAGCAGTGTTGCTTTCATTTTCTGTTTTGGGAGCAGATCTCTGCAGGTAGCACAGCCGGAATTTGCAAGAGTGCATTGTCTCAGGTTGAGACGCACATCACGACCCTGTTTTTTTGATTTGAGGCCATTTCGGGGCCTGTTTTGGAGGCGGAAGTTTTCTGCACGCACCCAGGAAAAGGCCCAGTTTTATGCTGTGCAGGCACTATTCTACAGGTCTGTGAAAAGTTACTGTAGAAATTACATCGTATACCTCTGTGCAGAGACATTGGGAGTTACAGAATCATCCCCGTTGCCTGTTGATGCAAAATCGTCACTAGGAAGTGACTGTGTGGTCAAATATCACTTTCGTCAGTTTTACAGATTAGTCCTTGTGAGGCTGAAGTTGTGTTCTTTGCAGTGATAGAATTTTTTGCAGTATTCTGTAATGGCGTCTGATTCTCTTTCACAGATTGTCACTGAAAAGCTTGACAAGAACAACTTCCAAGCATGGAAGTTTAGAATGACGAATTTCCTTATGGGAAAAGGATATTGGGAATTTGTTGCAGGAAATGAAGAAGAACCAGTTCTTCCTGATGTTTCTAATCAACAGCAAATGCAGGCATTCAAAGCATGGCATGAGAGAGCCAGGAAAGTTATGTACTGGCTGTCTATCAGTATTTCAGACTCTATGATTGTGCATATTCAGGATGCAAGTACGCCAAAGGAGGCATGGGATACTTTGTCAAAAATGTACAGCACAAATACTCAAGCCAGGAAAATGCAGCTCAAGCAAGAGTTGCATAATGTGCAAAGAGAAAATATGAGCATCAATGACTACCACATGAAGGTGAAGAAGATTGCAGATGCACTTGCTTCCATTGGGTCACCAGTGGAAGATGATGATTTAGTTTCTGTGACCTTGAATGGTCTAGGAAAGAATTATGCACAGTTTCGGACATCCATTTCAGTTCGTGAAAGATTTCCTGATTTTGAGGAGTTGATTGCTCTTCTAATTTCTGAGGAGCAGAGAAATGGTGGTGCATCTTCTTCAGGAGGAACTTCAAAAGAAACTGTCTTCTACTCAAATGCTGGAAGAGGTAGAGGCAGAGGTAGAGGAGGCCGATTTGGAGGCCGTGGCAGAAATCAGAATATGCAGCAAACTCAAGAAAACCAGTCCTATGGAGGAGGACGTGGTAACTCTAGAGGCAGGGGGAGCCAAAGAGGTCGTGGTGGATGGCAAAGAGGCCAAAATGCAAATAGTAATGTTGAATGCTACTACTGTGGCAAAATGGGTCATATGGCTAAAGACTGCTATAAAAAGCAGAATGACATCATTAATGGAAAACTGCAACAAGGGAATTATGCATCTTCTAGTAGACAGGGTGATGACAGAAATGAGCATTTGTTCATGGTGCAGCACATGAACAATTCTGTGACAAGTGCAGAAGAAAGCAATGATGTATGGTATGTTGACTCAGGTGCATCAAACCACATGATAGGTCATGCAGAATGGATGGAGGATGCAAGGAAAATGGAAAAACCAGGATTTGTGGAGACTGGTGATGGTACTGCACATCCTATTGTGCAGATTGGAAAAATTCCTTTGTCTATGCAGGATGGGAAAAAGAAATACATGTCCGATGTATTTCATGTCCCGAATATCACCAAGAATCTGGTTTCTGTTGGTCAAATGGTTGAGCAGGGCTTGCAGGTCAAATTTAATCCTCATGGATGCTTTGTTGAGGATATGAAAAATAAAGGTCGCTTGATAGCAAAAGGAAAGAAGAAGGGCAGAATGTTTACGTTGGATGCAGACATGTCTGAATTGAGTGCAACAATGTTTGCACATGGGACCGGTGTAGTTGTAGATATTGATATCTGGCATAAACGCATTGGTCATGTAAATGTACAGCGACTTAAATCAATGCAGGCCCAAAATATTGTTGCAGGATTGCCTAAATTCAAGGTTGCAGAAATGCATAAGGTATGTAAAGCCTGTCAGTTTGGAAAACAGGCAAGGAAACCATTTCCTAGACATGTTCAAGAGAGTAAGAAGCCATTGGAATTAATCCACTCTGATGTGTGGACTACTAAAGCTGCATCTCTTGGAGGCTGCCATTATTTTGTCACTTTTATTGATGACTATAGCAAAAAAGTTTGGGTGTATTTTATGAAAAAGAAAAGTGAAGTTTTTGGGCATTTCAAAACTCTTAAAGCTATGGTTGAAAAAGAAACAGGTCTGCAGATAAAATGCCTAAGGTCAGATGGAGGGGGAGAGTACCTCTCAAATGAGTTTGCAAGGTTCTTGTAGGAGCATGGCATAAAGCAGCAATATTCATGCAGTCATACCCCACAACAAAATGGAATTGCAGAAAGGAAAAACAGGCATATTGGAGAGGTATCTCGTGCCATGCTCAACGAAAAAGACTTGCCAGATTTTTATTGGGCTGAAGCAGTTGCTACAGCAGTCTACATAATGAACAGGACTCCCACTGCAGCAATACATGGGATGACTCCAGAGGAGAGGTATATTGGTAGGAAACCAGATATTTCTCATTTGGTTTGCAGTGGCATTAACTCAAATGCATATCTTTATGAAAATACATGCGAGTAAAAGATGGTTCCTTCATGGAAGGGGCTTACATAGTTTTGATGAAATACTAAACGTGCTTATGGTGGCCACTTTGTTAAGAAACTAGTTCTCCAAAAAAATCAATCATGTAATAAGGCTATCTATTGCCTAGTTTAACAAACAATATCAATGACTTGTGCAGTTTATGCTTGCATTACCAAAATATAATGAGTACATGAGTACTCCAAATTCAAATACATGATTTTTCATAATGGCTTATGACATATTTAAAGAATGGAAAATATTTGATCTGATCTCTCTCGCTCTCTCTCTCGCTCCAATCTCTCATGGTCACTCATGTCACCTTAAATCTCTTTGAGAGATGGAAAATGTTGTGAGAAAACTCTGCAATCTGTACTAGGAGCATGTCATGAGGATGTAGAAGGTAAATGCTACATTAATAGTGTGATGCAAGAGGACATAGAGGTGAATATGCTTGTGTAAAAACATCTGTAAGTTATCCTAGCAAGGGGTTGTTTACATATAGAAGAGAAAGACACTCAATAAATTGTAAAATATCTATGTACATACCTTCCTACCAGTACCGTTCCTTGATCTTCTCATATATTGCCCACATATTTATGTGTTCGACCCATAGGCACTCATGATATTCCTTCATAACTTGTAATTGGGTAGACCTGTCTGCAACTACTCTTAAGGGTTTTCCTCCTCTCTTCTTAGGATGCTTTTGTAGCAAACAAGTAACCATAGGCTTTTTGCCTAAGCCTCTTGTATTCTACATCTGACCATTCTGTTATCTTAGTTAGTGTATTCAGATATTGTCCTATCTACAACCATTCATTTGTGTAAAGTTCTTCTAAGAATGTTTAAATAATGGATGTATGACACACATGATCCACCCTAGTGGTAGAAGTGTCTACCTCTTCATCATCTTATGCAAGAAGAGACTCTAATAATCAGACGTAGCCCTAGAGAGCATGTTAGCAATTTGATTTTATTTTCCTACAATGTGCTTGAACTTTGGATTTAAGGACTTCATGTAGGCAATCCACCCTCATCATAGCTATATTAGGCATAGAGCAAGTGGTAATCATTCCCAAAACAAACTTAAAGAGCCAGTATCAACCACTAGTGAAGCTCCAATGAAGTAATCTTTATCAGTCTTAAGGGCTTTCACTATTTCCCAAATTTCTCTTTTAGTTTGTAACCACGTATTGAGAAATTTGGGAAATTCTAATGTGGTTAATATTTGGACACATGATCAAATCTTATCCCCTTAACCACGTATTGAGAAATATGGGAAATTCTAATGTGGTTAATATTTGGACACATGGTCAAATCTTATCCCCTTACTTGAAGGTGAATCTTTCCCTAGATACTATACAAGCAATCTCCCCAAGTCCCACTCTCAAATATGGGATTAAGATTTAGCCACTTAGTTAAATCTTTATTCTTATTTGAAAGTGAAACTTGGGAGATTCCCAAATTCTCTAATATGGTATTCTATGGGTACCTCCTTTGTCTCTCGTTTTAGGACTTTCGCCCTAATCCATATAGCATACATATTACCTTCTTCATTGTCTTGACCAATAGCCTAGCCTATTGCAATAGGGTTAGTGTCCACTATCATCACAATATGCCTTCCACAAGTATAATATGATTTTCTATGAGTTTAATTAAACCATATCAATTTCTTGAACTTCCTCATAGGTCTAGCATGCCTCTCATTCCGAGGGGATTTTTGCCCCTTGCAAAATAGTTGATATAATATATTTATAATATGGAAAAAATGAGGTATTTAAATCAAAATAAAATATGCATGCTCCAATGAATCTCCTCACCTTTAAATTGATAGAAGAAAATTTTGTGATCTTATTAACAGGATCTACTTAAGGAGAAGAAGGCTTTCTACCATACCAGCTAAGCATATGACCCATAATAAGTACCTCATTCACATTGAGAACTCACTTCTGTCCTGAAAGATTCAAGTTTACCTCTTCAAGCCTCGTTAAGTTCTTCTCACAATCAAAAATACGATTTGCAACAAATCATATGCATCCATGTTCATTCAAGCTCTCATCCTTCTCTATCTCTGCACAATCTCTAATAGCAACATCATTAAGGAAGGGCATAGTAAGCTGATGAGTATACTATTGTAGGACATTGCTCATAGCATTCATCATGTGTGTTGTTGAGTTTATAGGTCTGTGTGGCAAAGTACACATCATGACAAGTCCTAATGAAGTCCTCATGGTCATTAAATATCTACTTTGTGAAGCAAGATGAGACTAATCATAACCAGAATAAAGATCTCCTAGAGAGTAGATAGCACAACCTACAAATGCCTCAATGAATTCACCCACAATCAACCCTATAGCAACATTTGTGACAATCACCCTATTTACTAGCTTTATATCTTGGATAAATCTAAGTGATCCATTCTTCTTTCTATTATAAACCATCCATTAGGATAAGGCATAGAAGAAGACTCTAAGGTTTCCATTTATATCTTCTCATTAAGCAAATCAAACAATTTTGGAAGATGTGCTCTAAGAACTAGAATAGAACAAGGATTCCATACAATATGAGGGATAGTAAAAATCACCATGGAAGCAACAATCTCTAGACTCACACAACCAATATCATGAGGATGGAATGTAAAAGCTCTTCCATGTTGCTGTACCATCTCTAGGAAGCACTGCCTCTTTGTAGGTAGCAAGAAATCTTCATTCCCAATCTTTAACTTTGCTAATGTCTCAACTTAAAACTTATGCCCAGTATTCTCTAGGTCTCTTGAATTTGGCTAGTTAGCATCCCTCTTAACTTCCTCATCATAAGCAAAAGTGAACTTGCAACAATCGGCTTAACCTTCTTGTCCACAATCTTGTACTTAGTGTCAACGTATCCTAGACTCTCTTTGCTGCCTTGAAAATCTCAATTCTTGCTACGTATGCATAGCACTCAACTCCTTGGCTGAAAATTCTTAGTCCTCTACTCTATGGGCTACATAAGAATAGCCCCATTCTCTCTTCATGGAAATAAATGAGTAGTATTCTCTATTAGCCAAGATACCTCATACCTCAAAAACTTTAGTGGCTGAAGATAATCAACCCTTTCCTTTGTTTACCAAAATATTTTAGCACTCAACTCTATTTATTGAGACTCCTTAGCCTTTGACTCTTTACTGGATAAAATTAGCAATGTCATGGTACATGTCCACAGAATGCACTGGTACAATACTAGAATCCTCAAACACTTAAATTTTAGCATATTCTCATTTTTTGTTATAGTACGTGCACAAGTGAGACCATCATGCATACCATCTATATGCTCATCATCATGCAAAACACCTAATCTTCTCAACTCCTTCTCTCACTACAAGGGAAGGGGAAATAGCAATGCCAAGTTCCGATGCAAATAGCAACACAAATAGCGATGATACTCAGACAAAAAAAAAGTAATCGAAACCCGAGCATGGCATTTTGCAAAAGAGTTTGCGAAAGAGAGAATGAAAGAGGGAGGGAGAGGGAGATAAAGAGAGAAAGAGAAGGAAGGAGAGCTTCTCCCTGATGCCACCACCGCCGTTGCTGACGTACCGTTGTTCACGAAGAAGAGGAGAAAGTGTATGAAAGGCGAAGAGGAGTTGTCGCAAAGAGGAGATGAAGAATCCATCTTTGAGCCTTTATGGTGAGTACATTCCTCCCTCTTGGTTTTGTTCTTGTTCTTTCTTATTTTGTTTTGTTTGTTTTTGTTGAGAATGAGATGTATTGAGGGAAAAAGAGAGGAAATGAGAGAGGGAGAAGAAGAAAGGAAAAGAAAGAAAGAATGAGAGCGAGAGGGAATAAACATGAAACATAATAAAGAAAGAAAAAGAGGGAGAGGGAGGGAGGGAGAGAGGAGAATGAATGAGAAAACACGAGGGGGTAGAGAAAAACAAAGAGAGACCATAGTCATGCAAGAGGACATTTCATGGTTAAAATCTTGGTGAAAGAAACTCCCTACACCTTGGCACGTCACAAGGGCCATTGCACTTGAGAAGGAGTAACCAAGTCATCACTAACGGGAAGCTCAACTCAACTTACTTGTTTGGACACCTTTAGGAGTGTTTTCAGAGTGCTAGATAGAGGCAAAAGAGATTATGCCAACAATTATGATATGCTCACTTCCAAAGTAAGTGCTAAAGGCTCACTTCATACCTCGAGAAGTAAACTTGAGTAGTCAACGTAAAACTATTCTTATACTCACCTGGAACCATTTGGTGAGAACAACTTGAGTGGAGGTAACACTAATAGTGATAGTCAAGCCCTTGAACCTCATGTAGCATCATCATCATGAAGATACTTGAATATGTCATAATTGAATTGGAAGTTTGAGTACCATCATCATGAAGATACTTTAATTTATATTGAATCACATTGATTGTGGAAAACAAAAGCTTAGTTCTGCATAGTGCACCTACATACACTTACAAGTTAGTAAAATTGCAAATTTCTAACAAAGGAACACAAGATATATAAAGAAATAAATCAAAAAAAGAAATCACAAAGTACATAAAAATTTTTGAGAAATAGAGAGACCAAATATTGGCTGACTCTAGAAACCCCTACAATCATAGCTTAGACAAAGAAAATACATTGTGAAAAATGGACCTTATCATTAAAAATATTCTAAAGCTTACACACCACGCAAGAGAGACCACATAACTAAATGAGCGTTACTAGCCAACCAACAATGACAAATTAGGAAACAATCTTTTTAGCACCTAGCATACGACACATCGAACATATGACAAATTTGGAGAGTGAGAGGTGTCTTCCTCAAAAGCCACCACTTCCTTGCCTAAACTAATCACTTATTAAAACCGTAGTCATGCAAGAGGGGGTAGAGAAAAACAAAGAGAGGGAGAGAGAGCGGGAGAGAGGAGAATGAGTGAGAAAACATAAGGGGACAGTGTCGAAGGGTTTTCGAAAACAAAGTCGCGACCACAAAGGTCCTTGAGAAATTCCAAGACGGAAGATCAAGCAAAGCAAATAATCAAGATGAATATGATGCCAAGTAACAATTGTATTACTGCCAAGATGTTTACAAAATACAAGATGAATTCATCAAATCTTAACAGCCCACTGGTTTTAGGCCACCCGATCTCAAGTAGAAAATTCAACTCTCAAGCTCGTATCTTGATGGGACCTCAAATGGGCCGGCACTGGCTATGGCACTAGCCGGACCTCATGCTCATAACAGACAAACACACCCTCACGGCCTCGCGGACCAAGAGCGTCTATCTACTGCTAAAGGACAAATTGTCCTAAAGCCTAATCTATGCATTTATAGTTTTGTAGTTTTGTAGTCCAACGTTTCCCTTCCTATAAACTCCACAGAGGGAAAACCCATACACATTGGCAATAAATACCACGATAATCACATACATGGGAGGCAACCTCTCGGTAGAAACACCGCGGCCCCACTGCAGGTCTCCTACATCGCAAGGATTAGCCCCTTGATGCGCTGCTCAACATATAAAACAAGCGAACAAACTCCACTCTTTCATTTCGAGTCCAGGAGATATACCATGTTTCCTTTCCAAATCATCCCCCAAGAAACGAACGTCTATCCTACGGCTTAGGATGCCTATCCACACTCAAACGTGGGTCATTGTCATTGAAAATAGGTGCTATGCATCCAGGGTTTATATTCCAATACCATGATCATCATGCACATGCAAAGGTGAATGATTTTGAAATGTTCAAACATCATTTTCAAATCAGCAACACGTGCTTGTGCACAATCAGGTTTTTCCATGCATTTACTAACCCGTTGCGGCGATAAAAGGATAGCATCGAGATAACACTCGTGCTACTATCCTCTTAATTAACATACCACGAACTCTATGACATGATATGCATCAGAAAATCAGCAACAATCAGCATGCAAATCACACCATACAAGCATCCCAACCCCCTACGTTTAGGTATTGCTTTCGTTGCATAGGTGTAGAGTTTCATTTTGTCATGTTTTGATGTATAGAAAGCGATAAATCACAAAATTTGACAAAGAGATCGGGCAAGCCAAACCTCATGCTTTGCAACTACCATACATCCACAAACAATTATTATATTTTTCCTTATTTTTCCAAGACGTATTTCTATTTTTTTCTTATTTTTCTATTTTCTTGACTTATTTGGCAATAAAAATATGCTATTTTTTGGTTTTTCTTATTCCAATCACTTCAGCATACTAACATTCAATTTATCTTCCATATTCTCCCCATGGGAACATATTTTGCCCACCCGAAACAGAAAAACTACCATTTTACCACTAAAAAAACCGCTTTTCGGGTTTACGAGAATTAAATAAAGCATGTGAATCATTGAAAAACCAAGACTTTCTGATAAATAACAATTACTCATAATGCACATAACACACAAACAAATTTTCATCCAATAAGAATATAATTATCATCGTAAACTATCAAAAATCCTTCATTTTCTTCATAAAAATGGTCATACCGTGTTTTTACGTAACCCGAGATGCCTTAAATGTTTGCATAAATAGCAAACGGAGCCTCCATTGCTCTCAATCCAATGTTGCTCATCAATATTCAGCATCTCCATCCATCTTTATCACCATTTCCTTCATTCTCCTTCCCCGGTTCCTTCATCAAGATGACACACATGAACAGCCCATAGAGAAGAGAGAAAGGGTGGAGAGAGAAAGACTAGAATCTGTTCTCTTCATCCACACAACCATTCCACGCGTGAAGGGTGGCGATAAGATCAGCCAAGAGAGAGAAGTTGCCCCCCAATGTCAGCTGCATGGGTTACTTTCAACCCCCAATCATAAGGAAGGATGATGATGGTGAAAAATGAGCCCTGTTCACGTCGCCATATCTCACGCTTCATCTCCACGAAAATGCATGAAAAAATTGAGGGGGGGGTCCAAGGTCCCAAAGGGCACCCCCCCCTTTGGTCCTAAGTTGTGGCCACCCTTTAAAATCTTGGCCATTTGTTGGCTTCTTCCCCGTTCGAACTTCGATTTGAGCTTTGAAAAGTCTTGGGCATCCATCTTGACATCCCGCATTGACTGGCAACTCCTAACATCCCGCACAGCAGTCGAAAAAATTATCAAAAATCCACAAGTGTCGCTCGGGCGCCTTTTAAAAGTTGTCTTCCACTTAGTGCTTAAAATTGTCCTGGCTGCAACCGCCGCCTTCGATGTTAAATATTTTTTCTCTAAATTCTGGATTTTTTGGCAAATTTTAGTTACATCCTGGGCTCAAAACTCCGCTCTCATTGGCAACCACAGGATAGGGCAACTCAGCTCGTCGAATCCCACAACAGATCTACACAAAACAACCAAAGGAAGCATCAAGCTGATACAAAATAGATACATACTAAAACATAGCACAATGCTCACCCTAACCCCTGACAAAATCAAGGCATGAAATCCACAAGGAGTAGGCCTAGCATAATCTGATAGAAGGTCCGAAGCTAGTCACTAACCAACTGCTCCAGCACGGCCAGACTAAAAAGAACTATCAAAGAGGTCGCCCTAAGTGGTGGTCTGAACTACCTACCTAACTAAGGATAACTCAACCAGGAGCTCCTACTAGGGGAGGACTCCTATCGTCTGATCAAGAAGTATTTTCTTTTAGCACATTTCTTCTTTTAGGTTTCTATTTCCCCCATACTCGGGCATGTAAAAAGGAGGGAGCTGAGCGTAGTGACCCAAGGAGAACAGGGCATCAGCCTCAGGTCCTGTCTCGGTACCCAAGAACCTACGAAGCCCTTGCACGGCGACACTTAATCCTTTTCTAACGCTCACTTTTATTTTCACTCCAACCTTCCTTACTTTATTCTTTTCCAGCGAGACGCCACCCCTAGGAAGACAAGGCATCGGCCTCGAGTCTGACTCGTCCCCAGGAACCTACCAGGCCTTCACAAGGCGATGAGCAACTGCTTACAAATTTTCATTTCTTTTCTTTTCTATTTTTATAAGGGTTAGAACCCCTTTTTACACACCTTTGTATATATTTATTTCTTTTTAAGATATTCAGGGTTTTTTATTTTTCCTCTCTATCATCATCATTTTTCTTCGGTAGGCTTCTCTAACTGCCTTACAACTAACAAGAACTCCTAGAACGGCTGCCTAGCAGGCTAACAGAACAATGTCACAAGGACTGTTGTCTAAAATAGATCTTTCAATGCCTGGCAATGTCTTTACAGGAGGCAACGACTACTCAGACCTCCCCTCAGACATACCCAACCTAAACCTGGGACTTCATGCCTTGGACGCCGGTCCCCAACAAGAAAAGAAAATCCCCTACAAGTACACAGACACATATAGCATAAAAACACATTACTCGTAAAGGAGAGATATCACCTGGATAGGGCCACGAGAAGCTTCCACGCGACATAGGCTCCTTCCAAGCTCTTTTTCGAATCTATCTAGCATAGGACTAAAACAAGAAACCATTAACCGCACTTGTACTAAACAAATGATTGGCCCTCTTGGCCTAATGAAATAAAGCACTTCACTATGAAAACTGATCGGCCCTCTTGGCCTAATGAAATAAAGCACTTCACTACAATAACTGATCGGCCCTCTTGGCCTAATGAAATAAAACAGAATAGCACCTACACATCCCTCCCTGAAATAGTACAGATATACAATAATATGCTCCTTACCAAGGAGGAAAAATAGGGCTCACAGCCCTAAGCTAAATGCATAAGGTTATGACCCATCCCTCCTGCATATATAGCAAGAGGTGTATGCATAACATGTTATCTAATCAACCTATGGGTCCAGGATAACAATGGTAGATCGGTCTTAGCTACTCTTTGCATCACCCATATCAACCATCGCCTGGCATACATTGCATGCTCTGATAACATTCCCCACAAGCGATTGGGTCCTATCTGATTATTGATAGCAATATCCAAACTAGGACCACAGTTGAAGAAAAGGTCTTCTTCATAAGCCAGATTTGCTAGTGAATCCACAAATTGATTCCAGTAACGTGGAATCAGCTAAAGAGACACGCTCTCAAACTCCTCAAGTAGGGTCATCGCAATTCGATGATACATACAAAAGATGGGATTCCGCACTGTGTATGTCCTATCTAGCTTATTCAAAATCAACTCGGAATCCCCATTTACTAACAACCACCAACTACCACCTTGCTTGGCAATATGTAGTCCCATAATCAAGGCTTTATACTCCGCCATATTGTTAGTGAATCCTACCCCGAGATAACCAGCTAACTTCATCGTAACTCTACGTCGGGGATCTCAGATTACTACTCCAACACTCCCTTTTTTATTAAGGCCCCTGGACGCTCTATCAAAATATAATGTGTACGCCCACAATGGATTTACACAGCCTGCCATCACAAACTCCTATATTCGTAATTATGATAATCAAAATTTAGCATACTTAGAGGATGAACTAACGGCTCCATCCCACCTTCTTCATTGAACTCAACAAGGATACTTGTCAACATTCGTAAGTAGTGATGGCAGAAGACTTTGATCTCCCACACAAAGGTTCCGT
Source organism: Lygodium microphyllum (assembly GCF_053477565.2). Classification (NCBI taxonomy): domain Eukaryota; kingdom Viridiplantae; phylum Streptophyta; class Polypodiopsida; order Schizaeales; family Lygodiaceae; genus Lygodium; species Lygodium microphyllum. Next base: position 60,108,851 of record NC_141139.1, on the reverse strand, counting down.
CCTCTTGCTCAATCATTTTGTATCCTTTGCTCCACCATATGAGTTTCCCCTGATGGTATCTCTGCTCCAGATATGGGTACTCCAAATAAGGAATTAACTGCCCCATCAACCAGCTTTAAGCTCTTTTGTAGGTCTCAAATCAGCCCCAGCATGGACCTGCAATGCATTTTTCTTGTATTAGCATACTCAGAAATAATAAGGTTTAATCTTATTAAGATTAACCTTATTTTTAAATTCTACTCCCTGCAGATCAGCTAGTAGAGCCATAGATCTATTTTTTCCTATCTTGACAATCTTGTAGGGGCCATCCCATCTAGGTTTCAGCTTCCTTGGAAACAACTCCCTACGCGCATCGTAGTACAGAACTAATTTCCCTTTTTTAAAGGTATACTTCTTTGCTTTAAGATCGTGCAACTGCTTCATCCGATGTTTAGCTACCTCGTGATGTAATAAGCTCTGCAACCTCAGTTCATCCAAGTGGGCTATAGTCACGAAACGTTCAAAGAGTGAATCCTCATCTCCCAAAGAGTGGTTAATTGAGAACCATATGGTTGGCAACTTGATTTCGAGGGGTAACACACACTCTTCCCCATAAACTGATTTAAATGGAGTATGGCAGGTAGCTCACTTGAACGTTGTATTGTATGCCCATATTGCCACATACAACTTCCTATCCGAGTCTCGTTTCTTCTCAAAGGCTATTTTAGACAAGATACCCACAAGCTGCTTATTAGTACTTTCGACTTGCCCGTTGGCTTAGGAATTATAAGGGGTCGTTTTGTTGTGCTTGATTTGCCAAGCTTTAGTCAGCTTTAGTCAGGCTTTTCATCACTTTATTCAAAAAATGGATTCCACGGTCGGACACTAATTCCTTCGGTGGACCGAAACGGTAGATAATATGCTCGAAAAGGAAACTTGCAGACTCTTTTGCATTGTCCTGCCTCGTTGCCCATGCTTTTGACCATTTTGTAAAATAATCAGTTGCTACTATAATGTACCTCTTCTGGGTAGTAGACGACGGGGTGATAGGACCCACAAAGTCGATACCCCACTTCTCAAATGGAAGGATAGCCATGATAGGCGTAAGTGGTCATTTCCTATTCTCTCTGCTGTCATGTCTTTGAGAGGTATCACATCTCTTAACATACTCAAAGGAATCTTGGAAGATGGACAGCCACCAATATCCAGCTCTTAAAGCCTTCTGCGTCGTCAACCATCCAGCGAAGTGCCCTCCACACGCAGAGTCATGGCACTCTTCCAAGATGAAAGGAACCTCGTCAGGCATCACACATCAGTGATAGATATCATCAACACCCTACCGATTAATGTTCCTACAATCAAGGAAAACTTCAAAGCCTGTTTTTTGATTTTTCTCTTTTCAGATTTTGATAAACCAGCTCCAGTCTCTCATGTTGATAGATAATGCGTGATAGCAGCATACCAAGATGGAATAGAAGCTGTATCAATTTTAAACATTTCTTCAATATCACTTCCTTTAGCCAAAGTCTCTTTCAACTCCTCGAAATCCACAAGGCATTCCACAATCCCCTACAACCTCGATGGCTTACTCTTAATCCCATAATCAAACTCCTGCAAAGTGATTAACCACTTTGCTAGACGATCAAGCGGCTGTAGCTTGTTCATAAGCAATCTAAGCCCTTCCGCCTTTGTATAGAATACTACATTCTCATAGAGGATGTAGTACCTGAATTTTTTAGTCGCAAAGACCATCGCAAGGCACAACTTCTCCATGTAGGTGTAGTTAATTTCGGACATGCCTAATTTTCGACTAGCAAAAGCTATCGGATGATACCACTTTTCCTCCCAGATTTGGGCTAAACAGTAGGTGATACTATGAATAGTGACTGCTGAAAATATGTAAAATACCTCACCTCTTTTAGGTGCTTTTAAAATTGGTGCTTTTACTAGCTCCTATTTCACATCCTCGAAAGCTACCTTACAAGGATCGCTCCATACAAATAGACAGCTAAAGGATAATAAGTTCGTTAATGGCAACGTCCTTTCTGCCAAGGCATTTATAAATCGTCGATAGTACCCTATCGATGATAGAAAGCTATATACCTCTTTCCGAGTGCGTGGTAGACTCATAGAGACTATAACCTTGATCTTTTCAGGGTCAGTGTGCTATCCCTACTAAACTGACCACATGGCCTAGCAATAGCCCATAAGGCACTCCAAAGACACACTTCCGTGGGTTAAGAGTGATACAAAATTGCCTTCAGCGCTCAAAGCACTTTCTTAAAATAATCAACATCCTTTCCCTTACAGTGGCTGTCCCTAGATCATCAATAAATACTTTCAACTCATCTGGGGAAATGTCACCAAAGGTCTTGTCTGATGTTCGTTGCCATGATCCAGGTGCATTGCACAAACCAAAGGCCATCACATGGTATGCAAAAGTACCAAAGACAGTAATAAAAGTCGTTTTCAACATGTCCTCTTCTGCAATTTCCATCTAATTATAACCTGCAAAGCAATCGATAAACGAAATATATTTCCCTACCTGCTAATTGATCCAAAATCTGGTCAATAAATGGCAACGGATAGTAATCCTTAACCGTCTGCTTATTCAGATCTCTAAAATCTACACATAGTCGGATCTGGTTGTTTTTCTTCTTCCTGATGACAACTGGTGAACACCATTCTGTGTGCTGTACAGGGAAGATTAAACCAGCTTTCCTTAACTTCTGTAACTCCTCAAACAGCCCGTTCCTCGATTCGAAAGGCATATGCCTTACTTTCTGATGCACAGGGCGATTGTCTTCTTTTACAGGAATAGTATGAACAGCCAAGCTGGGAGGAATACCTCTCAGCTCATCATAACTCCAAGTAAAGATATCGCAAAATTCTTGAATCAAGGACATATAGTCCTCCCTTTCTGCTGAACTGAGCATGGAACCTAATTTAATTGGCCGCGAATCATTCGGCGTGCCAAGGTCCAACTCAATCACATCCGCGTCTCTTATCCTATCTTGCGGCTCTATCGGCTCATTTAGAGTTATCTGATAAATATCCTCTGTAGTGGACCCCTCTTTAGATTCATCGCTAGATGATGTCTCACTACTAGAGGGATCATCTGTTGTTTCTAATTCAGTAGAGGATAAAGGAGCTCTCTCACTGTGAGGAGACTCAAGGTAAGCATCGACTATTACTTGATTAGCACCTCTACCTAGAACCACTCGACCGGCAGGTATATCGACTTGACAGTCGGTTCGTAAGATCCAAGGCCTACCTAGCAAGACTTGATAGCTAGGACGTCCTACAAATCTTATCACCCTAAAGTCCAAGAAGCATTCTACATTTGAACTGTGACATGGACTTTAGTAACGCAACCTTCTGGTTGCCTTAGACTATCATCAGCCATTCTAAGAAGGGTGGAGCTATCTTTTTGGATGCCTAGACCCAACCTCTCCATCAACTATGAACTCATGATATTGACGAAGGACCCAGTGTCTATGATAGCATGCTCTACTAATATTCCATCCACGTATGTTGGAACCCTAGGGCAATTCTTTTTAGCACGATCAAACCAATCTTCCCCTACTCGTGCTATGCCCAAAGGTTCTATAATATACTCAATACGTAGGATCTTCTTGAATTCCTTGCATACTCCTAGAGATAATTTAATAAACTGTAAGAGGTTTACATCCGGTTTGACTTCGCAAAGAGAACTTGCTAAATCTAAATATGATAGGTAGCCAAAGCTCTCTTTTCTCGCCACACCATTCTCTCTTTTGGTCTCGGGATCGGCGTTGGTGCTTTTTTTTTAGCTCTTGCCTTCTTCTTGGCACTTCCTCATCCTTCTTAGGATCGACTTTCTTGTCAATAGGCCTTAGAGGTCCACCTTCCATGCCAGGATTCAGGACTTGCATCCCCTTATCCCCTTGCTTAGGGTTTCCCTCGACCGGTTTTGCATTATCTTTATCAACCTCTTTAGCCTTTTGGCCTCTTGTCACAGCTCGTAGGTTAGAGGTTTCAGCGCCATTGATGCATATAGCCTTGATAAGGCGGACTCCATTGCCTTGTGGTAACTCTTCTTTAGTGGTCTTTCCCCTTTGCAATATTTGTCTTGGTCCATCATTTTACTGGAGGTTACTACCTTGCGCTCTATGATTAACTGGACCTGGCTGTTTACTCCCTTGTTGGAGGAAACTAATCTTACTCCAACAAGTAGCAGCTAAGTGTCCCAACTTCCCACAAATATCACATTTAACATTTGGAAAGTTTCTAGGGAAATGTTGTCCACCACACCACTTACAGTTGAATCTTGAGGGACCACCCTCTTCAGGGCGTCGACTCCCTATCAGATTTTGCTGCTTCTTCAGGAAATTAACATCAATAGCTATTTGCCGATATTATTTAGAAATCATGTTAGTGTAGTGCTTCATCATATCCTTGACTTCGCCAATGACATTAGATGCACTCGACTCATATCCTTGATCATCTATCCATCGCTCCATTGGCCTAACAATTTGATTGGGCATTGGTTGTTGACTCACAGGAACAACATTAGGGTTCGAAACTTGGCCTCCAAGATTTGGTGGAGCCAACTGACTAGCCATAGGCCTAGTCACACTGGGAGGAGCTGGCAGCAAAGGTACATTTTGAACCATGCTTCCTCTCCCATTAGGGTTATTCATAGGCATCCCTTGACTTCCATTTGTCAATGGTAAATTGCCTCTAGGTACTAGGCCCGCATTAAGATTTATTCGAGAGGAGTAGGCCGTTTGTAATCGTGACTCTACTCCTTCTGCCCGTGTGATGACGGTGTCTATATCAGCCAAAGCCACACTGTTCAATTGTACCTAAATATTGAAATCCAATCCATGCAAGAAGTATTGCAATTGGGTAGCTGGCGGATTAGGAATGTAAGTTTGTAACTTACGAAACACTTCCTTAAGCTTCTTGGCATAGGCTTTCACATTCTCATGGGGGTCTTGGCACGTTACACCATTCAACACATGCAACCAGTATTGGCCACCTCTTTCAGGGGCATATTCTCCTCGGAAAGCTGCATAAATTTGGTTGATTGTAGTTATGGTTTCAGTCTCTATGCTATGATACCATACCACAGCCCTTCCTTTTAATGTTATGTTAAAGAACATCATAAGATGTACCTCATCTTGGATGCGGTAATTAAACATTAATCTCTGGAATTCACAAATGTGAAACTTCGCATCTTCTTCTCCTAACCCATTAAAAATGGGCAAAGGCACTCAAAAAGCTGGCAGATCCGGCGTCCCTGCAAGAATTGCAATGGGTTGTGCCATGACGACAATCAGATTAACAATAGGAGTTTGGACTGATGGAATCACACCCCCACTTGAAGTGGGTTGACTTGGTGGAAGAGAGGAAGAACTTGCACTTCCTCCTGCACCTAAAAGACTATGTGCAGCAGTTGGGTTACTAACACCACTACCTCTTATGCGTATCTGGCTACTCCTTTGAGGAGAATAGCGACTTACAATCTCCAACCGTCGTCTAGCCCTCTTAGCACGTTCTTCTTTTTGTATTTTGGCTTGACGGTCCTTATCAGTGGACATAAACCAACTTTTTGGTCCCTAAAAACCCTAGATTCGAGAACCACCACTTATTGGTAGCTCCCAGCAGACGCACCACTGATGGGACCTCAAATGGACCGGCACTGGCTATGGCACTAGCCGTACCTCATGCTCATAACAGCAAACACACCCTCACGGCCTCCCGGACTAAGAGCGTCTATCTACTGCTAAAGGACAAATTGTCCTAAAGCCTAATCTATGCGTTTATAGTTTTGTAGTTTTGTAGTCCAACGTTTCCCTTTCTATAAACTCTACAAAGGAAAAACCCATACACACTGGCAATAAATACCACGATAATCACATACATGGGAGCCAACCTCTCGGTAGAAACACCGTGGCCTCACTGCAGCTCTCCTACACTACAACAAAAAGGCCTCATAGACGCACATTTAGACACAGTTTTTGAATACAGAGAAAAACTTACGGGTGCTTCTATCCGCCCGTCTATTTGCGCGTCTATCATTCTGCATCTATAATCACACGTATCAACGAATTTACACGCACAAATAGACGCGCAATAGATGCACATATACACACGCATATAGACACACTGTTAGACGCGCTTCTACAAGCACTGATAGACGCGAACGGAAAACAAAAAATGTCATTTTAAAAAAAAAGATATTTACTTTCTTTTTTTAATTTGAATTATGAAGCGCATGTATAAGCGTGTGTAGTCTGCATTATAGACGCGCGAATAAACACGAATTATCTGCAATTTAGACGCGCTGATAGATGCGCAAAACAGAACTAGAAAAAAAAAACCAGAGAGCATGTGGTTGCAAATCAACCACATGCTCTCTGGTTTTTTTTCCCCCCTCCCATACATCAGATTGTGTATTTGGGAAAAAGACAATGTATCTTACGGGCATGAGAATCGAAAGTAAAAGTCCATGTATTCATTATATATCAAAGCATTTACAAGGGAAGTTTTGAGTCCTTGCGACCTAAAGCGTGGCCACAAGCAGTAGGCTCAAAGAGATATCATACATATACAAGAAAAGAAGGCCTCATGAGGAGGTATGGTGCTCCTCTACGAGTCTGAAGAGGAAACATCCTCGCTAGTACTACCATGGCTACTAGCGTCGCTATCCCCCTCCTCGCTATGCTCCACATCCGGGTTCGCCTACACACACAAAAGATCAGGGTTTCTTACATAGACAAGGTGGAGAAAAAGTTATAATTAGTTATACTTTTAATAGGAAAGTAAGAAAAACATACCTCCTCTGGCTGTCGAATCCTCATGGCCCGGTTGTATTGGTCCTCAGTGATGAGACCCTCCTCATAAAAGTGAAGCCATGTCGTTGCACGATTATGGCCTCGATGGTAACCTACCTCTCTAGGGGTAGGTGTCCTACCAACGATGGTAGTCTGCAAAACATTTAGAGATATACAAACAATTAGATGTCACAATATATTAGACTAAAATATATAAAGAATTGAAAGAAATATAAATTTAAAAAAACTAGAAATCAAAATATACTTACAAACTCTGCCTCCCACGACTCTCTACCGCCCGATCCGTAATGCGATGATCCCATTGTTTCCATTTGGATCCATCGTGCCTCTGCGTGTTGGCGACTCTTCACTTTCTCAGCTGCTTTCTTCTTGGCTTTCTTCCACTCTACGCGGTGGCACATAGGTGGTTGGCTGTAGGCTCCACGCCCCTCCTCCAGCCTCCGCAGTGAGTCCCTGGCTCGTGTCATGAGGTGGGATATTTTGTTGTGAAGCATATCCCTCACTTTTGTACATCCCCAATCATCCGAGAATCGCTGACCCTTAGGATTTGGGTACCTCCTATGGACTGCCCTCAACACCTCCTGCCACAAGCCGCTTTTCTGATTTTTGAAGGCAATGAAACAATCTTTATACATCGCATGCACGACGCTCCTCATGTACGTCATTACATCCCTTCCCTCATCATCATGAAAGATGCCACTAGCATCTGTAACTCTATAGTACTGGTGCACAACCTCCTCTACATGATCTACTGGTGAGTATATGGATTGGTGAGTAGTGGATTTTTGTCCCAGAAAAGCACTCAAAATTTACCAAAAAATCCAAATTTCAAGAGAAAATTGAATCCCATCAAAGGCGGAAGGGGCATGGAGTCGATTTTAAGCGGCAAGCAACATACGTGTTTCAAAAGTGCTTTAAAGACCCACCAAGCGACGGTTGAGGAATTTTTATAATTTTTTTGAGTGTCAGATCAGACTCCTGGAAGTGGTCGGTAGTGGGGACCCCAAGATGGTCAAGCAGAAATTTGCGGCTCATGAATCAGATGCTGAACGAGGAAGAGGCAATGCCCATAGTAGAGGCCCAAGGAAAGTAAGTGTGAATGGCCGTTTTTGCGTGAAAAGGGGTGCTCTTTGGTAGCACCCCCACCCAATTTTTTGCGTGAATGGCCAATTTTGCATGAAAGGGGGTGCTCTTTGGTAGCACCCCCACCCAAATTTTTGCGCGAAGGGGGAAGGGCAATTTTTCCTTTATGGATTAAAAAAATGTGAAGATGATGGCAGCACAATAGGAAAAATGGGGGGAAGACTATAAGCCATAACCCAGGGTCAATACACCCCTATGAACTGATCATAGCAGCAAGATGAAGCATTTCTTCACTCTCCATCACCACTCTCGCCTCCAGAATTGGATGCCCACAGTTGCTAAGATCGATGTAACATGTCTACCTGTTCCCTTTCAGGACACGTCTTAGCAGTCCATCGGGAAGAGAGTCTAGAAAGCTCTGCCTGGCACTCCCATGGAATGTTACAGGGTTTGCAATCTAGGACTTCCTGAGTCTGTCACATAGCAGAAGTATTTTGGCCATTCCCACTTAGGATCGACCTGAATTAGGGCTTCCCCTAATGGTCAAATTCCTAAAAGGGCAGCTAGCATCGAACCCCAGGCGAACTACTTTATGCAGAAACATCAGGGTTGAAGCAGATTCATACTGCACTTGGTTCAAGGAGAATGGGAAACGAGAGGGATGCAAAGTTCGACCTCTCTGTCCATAGGGCATAGTCCCATTCCGTTCCCCTAAAACAACATAAATCGGAATTCTAGTAACCTAACTCTAAGTCAGCATCCTTGCTGTCCATTTCCTTTGAGAAGAGCTCCTTGCTGTCCATTTCGCTTGAGAAAAGTTCCCGGCCAACCGGGACCACCCATCCGTAGGATGGACCCATGGCCACATCCACCGCACTTTCTTCAGGGTTGTTTTAGCTGTCTAATTACCTACCACATTTAGTTAGACACGCATAAAATAGCTTCCTTAATTAGCCAGTTAGACACTGGTTCCTTCACGTAATCTTAGCACTTGACATAGAAAAATAGTGCCAAACAAGTTCCTTTTCAACAGATTATCTTACTTATCTTTGGAATACATCCATATAATCGAGCCCGTAGGCTAATCCATAATCCGCCCGAAGGCAATCCATAATCCGCTCGAAGGCTATCCAGCAATCCACAAGGATTACAAATCCAAGATTCCACCCGTAGACTAGTATGGCGGCCTTGAGATCCAATCTGAGTCACGTTGGCCTCTTGTGCAGGGCCGGGAAGGCAAGGGATTTACGGCCAGAGCCCCCTAGCACCCAAGCATCCTCCTGCTCCAAGTAGTGCCCAACAGAGAGACCTCACGTGACGGGTTCGGTCCACGTTCCCGATGTGGCTAACAACCCCCTTGGTTAGGGTCAAGCAGAGAGTCGGGGGTAACTGGGGTAACTGATGTTGCCTCTCCCTTCAGGCCTTCAACCTGAAGCATTAAATATCTTTCCATCCTTTAATTCCTTGAGCAAACAATGCAAACTGTGCTCTTAAACTGTTACAAGCACAATCAATCTAGTGGTCGACTGCTAAAGAGTGAATCCTTATCTCTGATTGCATCCAGCATTCGATCCGGGATCAATTGCAACTTGGCAAGATCCCCAAGGGATTGCTTGTTCACCCTTTTATCCTTGGGTTAGGGCCATACCCTATTAACCCAACTTAACCAATACCTTAGGTTTCATAAATTAACAGTAAATCCTGGTGACCATGTCGCTCTAGCTTGATTGATCCTTTGTTTCCAATCAAATACCTAACTTCCCTTTACTTGGCAAATCAACCCAGGAAAGGTAATGTAGCAGGATGACTACTCATCCTCTTGCAAGTTAACCTGCCAACCTCATTCCAAGGCATGGCGAATCAATCTTGTGATTAAACCACAAAGCTGTGCGATGTTGCAACTTGTTGCACAAGTGTCACATCTACCCATGGGATCATTTCACCCATTGAACGGCGTTTCTTGGTCAAGGACTTTTGTTTAGATAATATGCAGGGTTTAGGCTGCCTTCTTACCCAACCCAACCCTAATTGTATTAGGCCGACAATGTTCATTCCTAGGGTTTCCAACCTCAATCCGAGTTTTAGCATTAGGTCGAACGATCCTTAGGGTAGAAACCCTAGATCGTTGTTTGCATGGGCGTCCATTTGACCCAAACATTCCGTGAATGTGGGTAGGGCCTTTGGGTTTGAGGGCTTTGACTTGGCGTCCAAGTATGATACTTCGCTGCATTTCATCGTGCCAAGCCCTAGCTAGTACTTGAGGTTTTTATCATATCGGCTAGTTATGCCTATACGAAACCCTAACGGTTATAATACCACAAATGATTTGGGTAAATTGACCTACTTGTCTTACGACAAGGACGATTCTTTCCTAGATATGCTAAGCCAATTTGAAAGACATCACAATACATGTAAACATGTGATTCATTACTTCCATGCACCAGAGGGTTCGCAATAACCCTATCTTTTCTTGCTAAAGTCAAAACGCATGATAATTTGTAGAATAATTTCCATAGGACCTACTAGGACTTTCATCAAAGAATCATGCCTATAGCCTTTTGTCTAGGCAATTGAGTTTCATGTTTTGATAAGCCACGCAATCTTTTCTAAATGCAATTTGATGAAATGGAATTTATGAATATGTAACATGCGACCTTAGATACAACATCGTAAATGAAGTTCAGGCAAGACTTGGGTTAGTGATGACTTAATCCATTTCCAAGCATCTTTTGCATGCAACTTGCAATGTCCATAGATTCATTTTCATGCCGTGCAACGGATGTTAATGATTCTTTTCATGTGAGTCATAACAAGAAGGCTAATGACTAAATGCAAGATACTCTTTTCCTTCATGGCAAATGCACTTAACAATTTCCTCCTTAACCCTAAACAATATGCGTTTTGGACTCATTACTTTGGAAATGCACCAAATTAGCAACATGCAGCTAATCTCCTAAGACGGACAACTCTAGAAATGCAAACAATCCAATTGCATGACATGCACCAATCCTTATCTATCGTTCAAAAAGATAATTTATCAAATGTACTTTTATCGCTACCACATGCATTAATGATAAGCATAAAATGCGTTCTCCCTTAAGGAATTAAGTGTGCTTAAAACATTTCTTTATGTGGGAATAAACTCAAAAAAACTTGGACTTGTGGATCCGTGGTGATGTCCGCGTGTAAGTTCGGGAAAGAACCTCCTGCAGGTGCGCCTTGGGACTTCTTGGGAGCCATCGTTGATGACTTGAACTCCGCCGATTACCCTCGCTTCCATGCGTTCTCCGAACAGCCTCAAGATGTGCCTTCTCCCTCCTACACAGGAGATTCCTTCACCGAAATGCGGATCTTTAAAAACCCGGGAGCTTGTGGGATTAGGGATTATGGGAAGGCTTGTGGGATTAGAGCTTTAGGAGCCTGGTTTTAAAACCGGTGTTGTATTGCTGTGCATTCGAGGTGTGTAAACCACCCAAAAGTCATGTGTGTGATTTGATACTTTGTACATACTTAGTTGTTATGTTTGCTCTTTCATTCTATGCTGAAGACGGAGAACAATAAGGAATTTTGGAGAGACCGCCTTGGTTCATTAACAGCACGATTTATGCTGAGATAGATGGAGGAGTTGTGGGCTTTGCCAAAAGGAGATGGCATCTCTGGAAATGTATCTATGACCTTTACTTGGGAAAGAGGCAGTAGCACTTTTCAAGTCATATTTTAGTGGTGCTTTTGATGAAGATGCGATTCGAAATAACTTTGTCCTTATCTATGAATTGCTAGATGAAATTATGGATTTTGGTTATCCCCAGAATCTATCTCCTGAGATTTTAAAGTTTTACATCACACAGTAGGGTGTTTGCTCTCCTTTCTCTTCAAAGCCACAAGACTCAAGACCTCCAGCAAATGCAACTCTTTAAGTAACAGGAGCAGTGGGATGGCGCAGAGAAGGCTTGGTTTACAAGAAAAATAAGGTCTTTCTTGATATAGTTGAGAGTGTAAACCTTCTAATGTCTTCAAAAGGAACAGTTTTGAGGTGTGATGTAACAGGAAAAATTCTTATGAAATGTTTCTTATCGGGAATGCCGGACTGGAAACTTGGTCTGAATGATAAGATAGGACTTGAAAAGGAAGCACAAATAAAAGCTCATCCCACGAGATGATGGTGGACGCCTTCAGGATGCACATTATGCAGACCAAAGATCTTGGAACTTGTCCTGTGCGACAGATTGGTGGCTGCTCATTTCTGTACATGCGAATTAGTAACGTCTATATTGTGATAGTTGCCAGTATGCAATTCGATTTGGTGATATTGGATTGGGAAGACGATACTCTGCGCTAAATAGAGGGGAAAAAGGACAAAAAAGCTGGGGGGAATTACGCTAATCTGGGAGGAGTCGGGAGGAAAATAGAAAAAAAACAGAGGATTGGGGAACCTGCGGATGGTGCCCTTTTTACTGAAAGTCAGGATGCCAGACTTGGGAGGGACAGGACATTCTTCATTTAGGTCTCCTTTAGCCTCTAATGGAAGCTCTGAAGAGAATCACGACGTAGATTCACTTTTCAAAAACAATCTCGGAGCAATACTTCATTGAGCAACAATAGATTTCTTGAGGCCTCTATTCAGTCATCAACATTTTCAGATTCAGTAGGGTTTGATGCTTCAAATCTGCCAATATCATTTCTGGTTGCACAGCTCAAAAACCTACTCTTTCAGACGGCTAAACAATATGAAACTGTTGCTACTGTGATCAAAGCTGTCAGCCCAGCAGAAGATTTGAAGGTGCCCTTAGATTCTAACCAGAACGAGGCACGTGGGGAAGGATTTATTCCGACCGTCACATCCATTCAAAGCTTCAATCTTGATCTAGTCCAAGATTTACAAACCAAAATTACAAGTCTTACCGACGAGGTGGCGTCGCAGAAGCTAAGAAATGTGCAGCTTGAACGACAATTGAATGCTATCTGCAACAAGCAGGAGGAAGAAAGGATAAGGAGAGAGGAGGCAGAAACAGGGGAGGAGAGTGCGGGACTCTGCAACTGGGAAGGTGAAACTCGACGGAAGAAAACGATGAAGGAGGGGAAAGCAGAGATAATACTGGGGAGTCCTGTTTATAGATGAGAAGGGGGGGCGCAGAATTCTGGAGGGGATTCGACGAGGCTGCAAAGGAAGGCAAACAAGGAGGCGTAAGAAAGAACGAGAATCACAGCAATGGCTAGAATCCCAATGTGGGTCATCTCTCACCATGGTGTATAGTGCTGTGTGGTCGAGAGCCTTACCCTGCTGCGCGCGTCCAAGTTATTTTCTCAGTGGAGTAAGTGAAGGATCACTATTATCTTCTCCATTCAAATTTACCCCGTGGCAAATATCTGGAAGCAATCCAAAGCAGAACTTTGTAAAACAGATACGCATATCTTCATCAATGGCTTCCTCACAAGCTGAATCGAAGAAGATAGCTCCAGGTCATACTCGTGTGGGATGGATAGGAACTGGTGTTATGGGACAGGCAATGTGTGGTCATATTCTTGATGCTGGCTATCATGTTTCAGTTTACAACAGGACTCGAAGTAAAACTGATAATCTTTGCAAAAATGGAGCAGTGTTTTTTAGATTCTCCTAGGGCAGCTCAACCTTGAAGAGTCGCCATCCTGGGGATCCAGGAGCGTCAACGTATTCGAGAAGCTCGAACAAATTGGAGAAGGAACTTACGGCCAAGTATATATGGCAAAAGAGATGCAACAGGAGGAGGCAGTCGTGCATTGGCTGGAGTCCAGAAAATTTTCACCTAATCCATTCCCTCCTCTCTCATATAAGCATTTTGTGACCCTTCTCTCAGTTTTTCAGTGTTAAAGCAAACCTTGGAAAAGAAAGTGAAGTTCATTTGTTTAAAGTCTATGATGCAGATGGAGAGGGGAAAATGATTTGTGAAGCCATTTTGGAAGTTCTCTATGACTTATCAAGCTTTTTCCTTTCTGAAGAACTAGGCCAACAAGTCTGTTTGCCACATTCAAGAGACTAAAGGCTTGAACAAATTGATTATAGGGGTCATTTTCTGACATTGCATTCACAAATTGAATCTTGATCTTGTTTGATTGATCTTCTATCTTGGACCAATAACCTCTGTGGTTGCGACATTGCTTTCACGAACCCTTCGACACCGGGAAGGCACGTATGAACAAGGTCCAAAGGCCTTATCCTTTAGAAGCTTCTTAGAGAAGCTTCTAAGAAGCTTTTGATCTTCTCAAAAAACATGGGATTAAGGTAATGATTGAGGGGAGGGAATATTATCGACGGAAGGTGGGGGTTTATGATGGAACGGCAGCGGCTTGACGGACTGGGTGGGGCAACGACTGTATCGGCAGCTTGACGACGGGTTTGTGGTGGTAGTGGGGTTTTCCCAGCAGCACGGTGGCGTTCCTCAACATGGCAACCTATCCTCTCACAGCACGGTCGCCTCCCTCTGCCTTATGTGTCCCACTAAGGGGTGTTTATATAGCCTTGGGGGGGGAAGGGAAGCCACCACGTGGCTGATTGGCTCTCCCCCCATACACCAACTTCACCTCATCACCTCCTTCTCCCGCTCCCTTCCCTCCAGCCATGCATCGACTGGGGGAATTTAAAAAAAATTCTAATTTGCATCATTATCCATTTTGCCCCCTTCAAAAAGGGTGTTTCCTCGCAGCTTTCACGGTCTTAAACCCTTGCCTCGATTTCACAAAGCGGAGGCCTAATTTTTGCGCATGCGTGGTACGGATTAAGCTGTTGGTAATTACGATGCGGTAGATAATCTTGCACAAGTTTTTACGAGATGTGCGGGGAGTCAAGTCTAACATTATTTTTGAGCGGAAATATTACATTCTCTCCCCCTTGGAGGAATCGAGATTTCCTCATCTCGAGAAGAACTAGGGTATTGTTGGTTGAGAGTACCTTTATCTATCCAAGTGGCATCCTCCTCGGAATAATCTTTCCACTGGATGAGACATTCTCTCAAGGTTTTGGATCTCAATTGTCTCTCCCTAACATCTAAGATCCTATGAGACTGTAGCTCAAGGACTCCTTGGCTAGGCATTACAACTTGTTGGTCATCAAGTACATGGCTAGGATTAGGTACATACTTCTTCGGTAGGCTGTTATGAAATACATTATGAACATTTAGGTTCTCAGGGAGTTGCAGTCTATAAGCATTGGGTCCTAGGCACTTGAGGATCTTGTAGGGTCCACAATACCTTGGACTTAGCTTCTTGCAATCTCCTAAGGATAGGCAACTCTTCTTTGGGCGTACGCAAATGAAGACCACGTCTCCTACCTCGAAGGTTCTATCTTGACATTTCAAATCCGCATATGCCTTCTGTCTGTCCTTGGCAGCTTGGATGTCCTATCTTATTGACTTCATTTGGTCATCCATATCTTCCAGCATCTGCCTTGAAGCTTCAACGCTCAAGGTTGGATCCGAGAAGTTCAAAGGACTTCGACAGTCGTGCCCATACAATGCTTGAAAAGGGGTCATCTGAATGCTTTGTTGGTAATAAGAATTGTAGGCAAACTCAACCAGTGGCAAGTATTGAATCCACCTTTTTGGTTCACGGCAGCAGTGTGCCCTTAGCATATCCTTGATGACTTGGTTGACTCGCTCTGTTTGACCATCGGTTTGGGGATGGTAAGCTATACTAAAACAGAGTTGAGTCCCAATGGCTTGGAAGATAGCTCTCCAGAAGTGTGATGTGAGAGAATCAAGATCACTAATGATTCTTCTGGGCAACCCATGTAGCTTGAATATCTCCTTGATAAATAATCTTGCAATGTCAGGGGCTTTATGGTTTGTCTTAACAGGAATAAGATGTGCAACCTTGGTGAGAATATCAACCACAACCATAATGGAGTTGTATCCTCCCTGGACTCGGGGTAGGCCAACAACAAAGTCCATACAGATGAATTCCCATTTCATTTGGGGAATGTCAAGTGATTGCAACTTTCCTGGCATTTTGACATGTTCGGCCTTAATACGTTGACAAGACAAACACTCAGTGAAATATTTGAGAACGTCACCTTTAAGCCTCTCCCAATAGTAGCTCTTCCTAACTTTGAGGGTCTTGGCATAGCCAAGATGTCCTGAAAAAGGGGAATCATGAGCTTCCCAAAGTATCTTTTGCTTGAGTGACTGGCTTGCCGGTATACATAATCTCGTTCTATAGTAGACAAGTCCACTATTGATAGAGAATTCGTGATACTTAGCCTGTAGCTTCGGGTCTTGATCCTTGATAGGAATCTCCCTTAGCATCTTCTGATAGGTTGGATCATGGCAAGCTTCTTCTCTAGCTAGCTCAAGTATTGGGTTCCTTGGCATGGAAATCTTTGTGGCTAGAGATCTAGCTGTTGATGGATTTTGCAAGATTAGAGAATTAAGGAATGCCTTGCGACTAAGTGCATCGGCAAATACATTCTCCTTTCCAGGCCGCTATTTGATTTCAAAATCATACTCCTCTAGCACTTCAATCCATCGACATTGCCTCATGTTGAGCTCGTTCTGGGTAAAGATCCACTTGAGACTTTTATGATCCGTCACTAAGGTAAACTTGTTACCCAGCAGGTAGTGTCTCCAAAGCTTGAGAGCATGGAAGACAGCTAACAGCTCTAGATCATGGGTAGCATAATTCTTCTCGTGGCTCTTGAGTTTCCTTGAAGAGTATGCTACAAGATGACCTTCTTGAATAAGCACACATCCTAAGGCAAGCGTGCTAGCATATGTTACTACTTCGAACTCCTTACTGAGGTCCAGAAGTTTCAGGATAGGCTCTGATACCAACTCTAACGTGTCCACCTGTTCCCTTTTAGGACACGTCTTAGCAGTCCATCGGGAAGAGAATCTAGAAAGCTCCACCCAGCACTCCCATGGAATGTTACGGGGTTTGCAATCTAGGACTTCCCGAGTCTGCCACGTACCAGAAGTATTCCCGCCGTTCCCACTTAGGACCGCCGACCTAAATTAGGGCTTCCCCTAATGGTCAAATTCCTAAAATGGCAGCTAACATCAAACCCAAGGCAAACTTCTTTACGCAGAAACGTCAGGGTCGAAGCAGATTCATGTTGCACTTGGTTCAAGGAGAATGAGAAACAAGAGGAATGCAAAGTTTGACCTCTCTGCCCATAGGGCATAGTCCCATTCCATTCCCCTAAAACAACATAAATCGGGATTCTAGTAACCTAACTCTAGGTCAGTACCCTTGCTGTCCATTTCCTTCGAGAAGAGCTCCTTGATGTCCATTTCGCTTGAGAAAAGTTCTGGGCCAACCACGACCACCCATCCGTAGGACGGACCCATGGCCACATCCACCGCATTTTCCTCAAGGTTGTTTTAGTTGTCTAATTACCTACCACATTTAGTTAGACACGCATAAAACAACTTCCTTAATTAGCCAATTAGACACTGGTTCCTTCACGTTATCTTAGCACTTGACATAGGAAAATACTGCCAAACAAGTTCTTTTTCAACAGGTTATCTTACTTATCTTTGGAATACATCCATATAATCCAGCCCGTAGGCTAATCCATAATCCACCCGAAGGCAATCCATAATGTGCCCAAAGGCTATCCAGCAATCCACAGGGATTACTAATCCAAGATTCCGCTCGTAGACTAGTATGCGGGCCTCGAGATCCAATCCTAAGTCACGTTGCCCTCTTGTGCAGGGCCTAGAAGGCAAGGGATTTACAGCGGCCAGAGTCCTCCCTGGCACCCAAGTGTCCTCCTTCTCCCAGTAGTGCCCAACCGAGAGACATCACGCGGCGGGTTCAGTCCATGTTCCCGGTGCGGCTAACAACCCCCTTAGTTAGGGTCAAGCAGACAGTCGGGGGTAACTAATGCTACCTCTCCCTTCAAGCCTTCAACCTGAAGCATTAAATATCTTTCCATCCTTTAGTTCCTTGAGCAAACAATGCAAACTCTGCTTTTAAACTGTTACAAGCACAATCAATCTAGTGGTCAATTATTTGACTAACTGCTAGAGAGTGAATCCTTATCTCCAATTGCATCCAGCATTCGATCCGCGATCAATTGCAACTTGGCAAGATCCCCAAGGGATTGCTTGTTCACCCTTTTGTCCTTGGGTTAGGGCCATACCCTGTTAACCCAACTTAACCAATACCTTACGTTTCATAAATTAACAGTAAATCCTAGCGACCATGTCACTCTAGCTTGATTGATCCTTTGTTTCCAAGCAAATACCTAGCTTCCCTTAACTTGGCAAATCAGTCCAAGAAAGGTAATGTAGCAGGGTGACTACTCATCCTCTTGCAAGTTAGACTTGCGCTAGAACCTTCCAACCTCATTCCAAGGAATGGCAAATCCATCTTGTGATTAAACCACAAAGCCGTGCGATGTTGCAACTTGTTGCACAAATATTGCATCTACCCATGGGATCATTTCACCCATTGAACAACGTTTCTTGGTCAAGGACTTTTGTTTAGATAATATGCAGGGTTTAGGGTGCCTTTTTACCCAACCCAACCCTAATTGTACTAGGCCAACAACGTTCATTCCTAGGGTTTCCAAGCTCAATCCGAGTTTTAGCATTAGGTCAAACAATCCTTAGGGTAGAAACCCTAGATCGTTGTTTGCATGGGCGTCCATTTGACCCAAACATTCCATGAATGTGGGTAGGGCCTTTGGGTTTGAGGGCTTTGACTTGGCGTCCAAGTATGATACTTGGCTGCATTTCATCGTGCCAAGCCCTAGCTAGTACTTGAGGTTTTTATCGTATCGGCTAGTTATGCCTATATGAAACCCTAACGGTTATAATACCACAAATGATTTGGGTAAATTGACCTACTTGTCTTACGACAAGGACGATTCTTTCCTAGATATGCTAAGCCAATTTGCAAGACATCACAATACATGTAAACATGGGATTCATTACTTCCATGCACCAGAGGGTTCGCAATAACCCTATCTTTTCTTGCTAAAGTCAAAACGCATGATAATTTGTAGAATAATTTCCATAGGACCTACTAGGACTTTCATCAAAGAATCATGCCTATAGCCTTTTGTCTAGGCAATTGAGTTTCATGTTTTGATAAGCCATGCAATCTTTCCTAAATGCAACTTGATGAAATGGAATTTACGAATATGTAACATGCGACCCTTAGATACAACATCGTAAATGAAGTTCAGGCAAGACTTAAGCTAGTGATGACTTTTTCCATTTCCAAGCATCTTTTGCATGCAACTTGCAATGTCCATTGATTCATTTTCATGCCGTGCAATGGACGTTAATGATTCTTTTCCTGCGAGTCATAACAAGAAGGCTAATGACTAAATGCAAGATACTCTTTTCCTTCACGGCCAATGCACTTAACAATTTCCTCTTTAACCCTAGACAATATGTGTTTTGAACTCATTACTTTGGAAATGCACCGAATTAGCAACATGCATCCAATCTCCTAAGACGGACAACTCTGGAAATGCAAACGATTCAATTGCATGACATGCACCAATCCTTATCTATCATTCAAAAAGATAATTTATCAAATGTACTTTTATCACTACCACATGCATTAAACGATAAGCGTAAAATGCATTCTCCCTTATGGAATTAAGCGTGCTTAAAACATTTCTTTATGTGGGAATAAACTCGAAAAAACCTGGACTTGTGGATCCGCGGTGATGTCCATGTGTAAGTTTGGGAAAGAACCTCCCATGAGTGCACCTTGCGACTTCTTGGGAGCCATCGTTGATGACTTGAACTCCACAGATTATCCTCGCTTCCACACGTTCT
The DNA here is from genome assembly GCF_053477565.2 of Lygodium microphyllum. Lineage (NCBI taxonomy): Eukaryota > Viridiplantae > Streptophyta > Polypodiopsida > Schizaeales > Lygodiaceae > Lygodium > Lygodium microphyllum. The sequence continues at coordinate 60,089,179 of NC_141139.1, read as the reverse complement.
CCGAACAGCCTCAAGATGTGCCTTCTCCCTCGTACGCAGGAGATTCCTTCACCAAAATGCGGATCTTTAAAAAATCGGGAGCTTGTGGGATTGGGGCTTATGGGAAGGCTTGTGGGAATGGAGCTTTGCAAACCCGGTTTCAAAATCGGGAAGGCACGCAAGAACAAGGCCCAAAGGCCTTATCCTTTAGAAGCTTCTTAGAGAAGCTTCTAAGAAGCTTCTTAGAGAAGCTTCTAAGAAGCTTTTGATCTTCTCAGAAAACATGGGATTAAGGTAATGATTGAGAGGAAGGAATATTATCAACGGCAGGTGGGGGTTTATGATGGAACGGCGGCGGCTTGACGGATTGGGCGGGGCAACGACTGCATCGGCAGCCTGGCGGCGGGTTCGTGGCGGTAGTGGCATTTTCCCAGCAGCACGGCGGCATTCATCAACACGACAGCCTATCCTCTCACAGCACGATTACCTCCCTCCTCCTTATGTGTCCCACTAAGGGATGTTTATATAGCCTTGGGGGGGGGAAAGGGAAGCCAGCACGTGGCTGGTGCATGGCTCTCCCCCCATACACGAACTTCACCTCATCACCTCCTTCTCCCACTCCCTTCCCTCCAACCATGCATCGGCTAGGGGAATTAAAAAAAATTTTCTTAATTTGCATCATTATCCATATTGTCCCCTTCAAAAAGGGTTTTTCCCCTCGGCTTTCATGGTCTTAAACCCCAGCCTCGATTTCACAATGCGAAGGCCTAATTTGCATGTGCAGGGTATGGATTAAGCTACTGGTAATTACGATGCGAGAGATAACCTTGCACAGGTTTTTATGCAACGTGCGGGGAGTCAAGTTCAACATTATTTTTGAGTGAAAATATTACAATCAAGATGTATTCTTTCTCTCTCCTCCCTCTCTCTCTTCCAAATGGGGATTCACACGAAGGAGATCAAGAAGAAGAGGGGCTAGAGGATGCTTGTCCTACAGTGATCGGATCGCTCCAAGGTCAAGAGGAGGCTAAGGGAAGGTGTTCGGCACTGAAGAATGATCCATCACTAGTTGGTTTACTGGCAGTTTGTATTAATTATCAAAAAACCTGCAACACGTGCATAAGCGGTATGCCTCATTTTTACAAAGGAAATTTGCTTCTTTTTTATTGATAGTCTAAATGAAATTCATATGGACTAATAATTTGTTTGGATCTTTTTTGCATCATGATTGAGGGCTTCACATAAAAGAAATGCATAATCATAATGATACATAGTCATAATAATTAAATTATAACCTGAAAAGCGCCTTTTTTGAGGGAAAATGAAGATTTTGTTGGTTTCGAGTGGGGAAAAGAGATTCACATGGAATAAAATTATGATTAAAAACATATTTCAGTTGTCATAATCAGTCAATCATCATAGATTAAAAAATACCCTATTTTTATGAATAAAAAAATAGGAAAAATGAGATAAAAATGGATTTTTGTACTTTAAAAATTAAGGAAAAATATGATTAATGTTCATGAATGTTTAGCAAGGTCGAGGCATGAGGTGTAGCCTATCCTTATTTGTATGTTTTAGTGTGTTTTTATTGCTTTATACATTGAAAATGAGAAAAAAACAAAACCCTACACATTTGTAACGATGCAACACATAAACGGTAGGGGAAAAGAGGGGTTGTGGAAGCGTTTAAGTGTTAAAAATGATGCAAAGTCTGATCTTTTGATTGTGGATGTCATATAGGGTGATAATCATTTAATTTTAAAGAGACTAGTAGCAAGAGAAAACTCTGTGCTAGTCTCTACCAATGCAGCAACACCACATAGATTGGAAATCATTGAAGGGCTGATTTTACACTCCACTTTGCTAATTCCTTTTAAAATAAAATGTGTGTGCACAATAGCATCCACATTTTCATTTTCCATGCCACATGGTATAAAATCCTGAATGCATAGCACTTGTATACCAAACAGACCAATGCTAAGAGTGTGAGGAAGTCTTTGCTGTAGATTCAACGAGTGGTTCCTTGGGGTAAGTTCAGTGATGAAATATCAACTCCTGGATCATTCGATATACAAGAGAGTGGAGGTTGTATACTTGTTCTTTTTAATGAGGCAGTGCATCAAGGGGTCGATCCCCGATATGTAGGAGAGCTACAGTGAGGCCGCGGTGTTTCAAGCGAGAGGTTGCCTCTTGGGTATGTGATACATGGTATATTATACCAATGTGTATGGGATCTCCCTCTGAGGAGTAGGGGAAGGCAAATGTTGGACTGTGTCCTACTACAAATGCAAAATTGATATTGGAGTCTAGTGTAGTGTGTGCCTTAGATGCTCTTGGCTGTGAGGGCATGTGGGGTGTCTTCTGTGTCTTAGAGGTCTAGCTAGAGCTAGAGAGCTAGTGACGGGCTTGTTTTAGGCCTGAGTGGTGCGTTTGTCAAGAGCTGCCTACAAGTGGTGGTTTTCGTACCTTGGTCAATTGGGGCCTATTCTCCAATGTATGCCAAAGAATAGTGAGCTAGACTCAGAAGACTGTTAAGTGGAGCTCCAAGTGTAGGAAAGGGCTGAATGAGCTAAACGGTGAGCTGAGATGAATAGAATATACTCTCTGCAAAGGAGTGGCCCAATAGCTTTGCAAGGGCGGAGCTTAAATAACCCTAGCTTGGCACATAGTCTATTAGGGGGAGCAAGCTCTAGTTCTTTCCCCCCTCTAGTTAGTCTCTCCACTTCGAGTGGAGCTCTAGTTCTGGTTGTTCGAAATCCCTATAGTAGGAGTGAATCCGGTTGTTACCATGGTAGCACAACCTATTTCCATACATGCTGGAATAGTGGATTTTTCAGATCTAGGTTTTCCCCTACCCATTTTTAATGGGTTAGTGGAGGAGGATGCGGAACTGCACATTAATGAGTTCCAAAATTTTATATTCAACTGTCGCATCCAGGATGATGAAGGACATCTAATGATGTTCTTTAATATGACTCTCAAAGAAAGAGCTGCCATATGGTATCACGGCCTAGAGACGAGAACCATGACTGCCATTGATTTATTTTTCGAAGCTTTTCGAAGGGAGTTTGCCCTTGAAAGGGGTGGTCAATATTGGCTACGTGTATTAAACGTGACATGTCAAGAGCCACATGAGGTTTAAATTTTAATTTAAAATGAGAAATGATATTCTTAACTTGTCCATGAAATATCATAATTTTTTGATGTGGAAAGAAAATTTTCTATTAATAAAAACTCTTATTTTTACTTAAAACAATCAATTTTAAAATGTTACTAAACACTCTTTGAAAAGTCTAAAAAATATTCAATAGACTTTTCATAATATATTTATTATATTGGAAAAATAACAAATTTGATAAGTATTTACTCACAAGTTTTATAATAATTTACATAGGCAATTTTAGGGTAGTTTTTTAATATTTTTAGCATTTTTCTATTTTTAAAAACTATATAGAACCATCAACACCCATTCAAAGTAAGAAATCAAAATTTAAAGCATTGTGTAAAAAACTTAAATTGAGAAAATTTCAACAATACACGGTTTATTTTTGTTAAATGAAATGACACACGTACTTGGTAATATGTGGGTCATAATCGTGTCTTTGGAAGTGCGTTCTCCGAGTGTTTGGGGTCAAAAGTCTAGCATGCGGGTAAGAGTCAATAAGATGAAGGGAGATTCGAGGAGAGCAATTGATGAAAGAGAAGGGGTTAAAAGAAATAGAAGATGTAGAAGAATGCTCATAGAGGTGAAGCTGATCATTTTAGTTCTGCATCCTGAGAAGATAAATCCCTTGTAGACAAACAACGTGTATCAAATAGTAGCTTCTTCTCTACTGCCTAGACCGTCAATCTGATGCTTCTATTGAATCTAAAAGGGGGGGTAAAATACCATGACACTTAGTCAAAATTCTCCTAGTTCACTCCTTTTTCTCCCAATTCGAAGTGTTGTTTGCTACTTGTAAACTGCGAACGCGCGTCACATGATTTTGCCAATTCTTCTTTTTGCATAAAATCCCCCAAAAATGGCTGAAAGCCACTTGTTTTTTTTTTTACATATCATTCTATTCTAGAATTTGTCTACAACTTTTGGATATTTATAAAAAATAATATCCAAAATATCAAAAATAGGCTAAACTTGTCCAAAAACCTAGTATTTTTGAACCATCCACACTACAGACACTGACACTATGACTAATATGGCATTGATTCTCTAGATCAATAAGAAAGCCAAATGATGATGCACTCTAGAGTTTTTCACACTGTGTCTATGTAGTGCCACAACATCCACCCCCTCTTAACCTGCACATCCTCCGGCATGCACCAAAGTCTTATGGATCTATACTGTCAAAAGAAGTATCCTCTGCCATGTCAATGTCTTCATCTTCTCCCTATTTTTCTTCCATATTCTCATGTTCATGCTCACTATCCAAATCCTTCAACTCATATGCTGAAGAATCTCTACATTGAAAGAGCTTGATATGTTTTCCTGCAACCACACCACAGGAATCCTTAGAGTTGTCCCATCCATCTCATTTAATGCATAGGTAGCATTGTCAAAAAAAAACCTTACCACATATGGACCAAACCGCCGCTTTGCCATCTTTTGACTGGAACTATGCTGATTTTGCAAGCTGTTGTTATAAACCAACACCCAGTCCCCTTCTTGTATAGCTCGTGGTCGAAGTATATGTCACTTGTCAAAACTCTTCTTATTCTTGATCCTTGTAGTCTTTAGCTTTTTCATGGGTGTCTCAATGTCTTCAGGCCTTCTTTCTAACTGTTTAATGCATAGGACAAGCAACTCTTCTCTATTCAAACCATCTTCCCCTGGTAGAACACTCCAAGTAGTAATAGTCTCCTCAATAGGCATGATTGGTTGTTTTCCATACATTAACTAAGTGGTCCTATCAGCCCATAAAGCAAAGGGTAACATTCTTGGCCACTCGTTCATCCTGCCCTTGCATGACTTTTCTAATCCCTTAACGATAGGTTTATGACCTCTTTCACTTTTTCCATTTGCTTCAGGATTGTAGGCTAAAGTTAAAGCCAGCTTAATACCCAATCATGAAAAGAAGTCACGAGCCTCATCCGCATCCAATTTTTCTCTATCTGCAAACACAACCATACTTGCAAAACACTTCCTCCAATAAGAACTTACAAACTGCTTGAGTAGTCTTTGTATTAAGAGCTCGACCTTCCACTTGATTTGTCAAGCTTTCTCGTGGAAGCACAAGATACCTCATATTCCATAAACCTATAGGCATAGTAACCAAATCAACTATCCATTTGTAATGCATAGACAATGGATAAGTCGGTTGCAACCCATCTCTATGCTTTACCATGGAATACATCTAACAATCACTACATGATTCCACATAATGCTCCATATCTTTATACATGTTTTGCCACCAATACTTCTCTTTGATCTTGGCAAATGTGCCCCAAGCTCCTCTATGTCCAGCACATAAACTTTTATGAAACTCCTGCATCACCTAGTGTTGAGAATCCCTATCTCCCAATACACATATTGGAGCTTCTCTCTTTTTATTTGCATGTTTCCATAAATATCCCTCTTTCAAGAAAAACCCATAAGATTCTCTTTTAATCCTTTTGAACTCCTTCGTCTCATGAGGCTAAATATTGGCCTATTTTCAGCCAACCATCCTCATACAACTCTTCCAAAATTTGTGTTCTCACTGAAGCATAACGCTTATGATGCTTTCTCTCTATTGCCCATCTCTTCTCCATGGCTGTAAGCTCTTTTCTTACCTTCTAAAATCCCTGTTACAATGGTTGTACCTACTGTATTTGATGTTATGAGAGGTGTACCTACATTAATGACAATTGTACTTACTATTTTCAAATATGTACCTATAGTAACAGCAGCTAAATACTCACTCCCTGCTATCATAAAGTCCTTTTCAGCACCTATCACATCATCCTCTTTATCTTTCATCTTCAAACCTTGCTTGTGAAAGCATGTCAACCACCGGGTTTTCTCTACTTGTAATATGTTGAAAATCAGGGTTAAGTGACTCTATATATGCAATCCACCATAACATGGCAATATCGGGAGTTGAGCAATTTACTATCATGCCCAATAGAGGTAGACAATCGGTCTCTACCACTATATGAGCTTCCATAAAATACTCCCTATCACACTTAAGGGTTGTCACTATAGCCCAAAGCTCTCTTTTGACTTGAGAATACCCTTGTTGCCATTCATTGAGGACTTTTTCTCCAAACTGAATGGCATACATATTCCCATCAAAATCATCTTGATCCACTCCCTAACTAATGCCAATTGGGCTTGTATCCACAGTGAGAATAATAGGTTTCCCATTTTCATAATTTTCTCTCTTTAGTATTGGGACTGAAATCAATAAGCTCTTTAATTTCTAAATTGCTTTTGTATGTTGTTTACCCCACCAAAACTTTTTTCCTTTTCTCAAGAGCTAATATAAACTTTTAGGCACATGAGCAAAATGCGGAATCCATATCAAGTAAGACACATGCACCCAAAAATTTTCTTACCTCAGATACATTCAAATATGTCTCCTGCATTCTACTTATGGCATCAATCTTTACTGGTGATTGAGGGCTTTCTTCCATATATCTCGGGGGGGTCACTCATGAATATATGTATATATAACGTGAGTTCAAAATAAGGGGTTTTTAAAACACCATTTTTATACATTTTTTACATATAGAAGGGTGTCATATAAAGGGGTTACTTACAAATTGAATAGAAAAGGGTTGTGTTTTATTCAAGAAAAATTCATAGGTTAGGATATTTATAAATAGACCATGAACTCACGTTATATAGAGAATATTTATATAGTGAATCCCCCGAGCATATGATCCACACATGTGACCAACAACTAATACTTTCTCCACTCCAAAAATTGACTTTTCTCCTGACAGCATCAAATGTACTTCTTCAAGACGGCTCAAAATCTTGTCACAATCAACAATATGATTAGCCACAAACCTCCTACATCCCTAGTCATTTAGCTCTTCATTGTTCTCATGGATATCACACCTTTTATTGGCACATCATCAAGAATTGGTAAGGTTAATTGAGGGATACACTCCCTCAAAACTTTATGCATAGCACTCATCATATGCACCACTGAATTGGTTGTTCCTTGTGGAAGCGTACACATCCTAATCAATCCAAGCGGTGTCTTCATGGTAGTGATATCCTAGCTTTCTAATGCAAGCTAGGACTGATCATATCCTGAATATAAATCTCCCATAGAGTAAATAACCTTGCTTGCAAATGCTTTTGAAAATTCATCCACTATCAAGCTTGATCCAAGATTCCTTATGGTGACCTTATTAACTGGTTGTAAATCCTGTATAAACCTCAAAGAACCATTCTTCTTTGGAACAATAAACCACCGATTTAAATATGGAGATGAAGAAGGCTCCAAAATCCACATTTTGATCTTCTTGTTCAAAAGCTCCAGTAGATTAGGCAAATATGCCCAAGGCACTAGAATAGGCTTTAAATTCCATGGCACATGACGTACTGTAAAGATCACCAAAGGCACAACTATGGTCAGATCAACACATCCAATTTCATCTGGCTAAAACACAAAGGATTTATGGCTGAAATATTCTTAAAACTACCTTTCACCACTATTAGGAGAGATATCAATGGGTTCATTGGTGGATGGACTCGATCCTTTATTCCTCAACTCTCTAGCACTCTTGATCTTAATGTTATTGGGGTCCACAACCACCTATAACTACTGTTGTTTTCGTTGTTTTCTCCTCTTTTTCTTGGTCAATGAAGGTGCATAACTTAATGACTCAGGACCCTAAACTAGGTCAGCCACCATTGATGTGCTTGGTTGGACCTCAGCTTTCCCCTTCTCTGGTGTGTCCTCATGGGACATAGCTGTGACCTGTTGGACAGCCTTGCCAGGTTGATTGGTCAGATGCCCCATCTCATTGGCCACATCTTTGAGAGGTTTCTCCTCAAGCATAGGCTTCCGGTGCTTTGGAAATGCTGGAGTTGTCAAGAATGGTGGTTGCACCACCTTCTCCACAGGTGAACTACTAAGGACACGTTCCACAAGTGTCCTTGTCACGGTCAAGGGCTGTGACTGCTGTGATCCCTAATTGGAAGTAGTATTGGCTAGTCCAGTGGGCTGGCTACTCTTAGTGGATTGTGGTGTCAAGTCCCTAGGGCGATCAAAAGTGGTCATGTATTTTGTTGGCCTTTTGAGCATTCACCTGTGTAGATCGAGCATGAGTTGATTTAGTCACATTAGGTTGCACAAGCATATCCTTGGGCCGAGAGCTAGGATGGTGTCATGTCCCACCTCTTGGACATTTGGAATCTTAGATGGAGATAGAGATTCGGATTGAGCAGTTGCACTTGATGACTGTTGTTGTGCTTCCTGTGTCCATTTAGGAAAAGAGGGTGTAGGAGACTTGGGACTCTTAAGTGGCTCCGACACTGGCTAGAAGATTTTCTCGTGGTTGTTAGACTATTTTACCATTTGCTTTATTGAGCATTTAACCTTGCCATGAGCAATGTTGTGCCTATGATGCCTACTATCCTCTTGGGGAATCAAAGGCTCCTTGGGCACTAGTGGCTTTTGCGTATCCTCAACGATTACATCTGATACTTTCTTGTCAAGCATGCTAGGCTGAGGATCTACCCTCCGATTAGTCCCGTTTGGTTTCTTGATTTTGACCATGAGGGGCTCGGTCACTCCAATGTTTTTGACTCGAGACTTGGTTTTTCGTTTAGATCTCCTCCTGCGCTTCTTTGCTCTTGATGCAATCTAGCCTTCAGTCTACAAAGGAGGTTTAGCAGGGGGTTTTAGTACCCAAATCCATCGGTTACCTGCGTGATACCCTTGAGCACGTAGCAATGCTTTGGATATCCATCGAGGCGTTGTGCTGACCCTCCATCAATGCCTTTGTCTATAAGGCTTGGGATTTTTTTGGGGTTTTCTACGATATTTATAAGTCCAAAGCCCGTCCTTGGCATTGTCTCTTGACCTTATTGTTCCAAGCATGGCCTCACTCATTGGTTCCCATTGTTCGACCTGTGCTTGTATCAACTCTTCCAACAAGTCCTTGCTCTCGTTAGTAGGCTTGATTGTTATGTCAACACCTTCCTTGCCTTTCCCTCGAGGCTCGATGAGGTCATCCTTGCTAAAGGTTGTGACTATCCTCACTCTCGATAGTGTCAGGTGTATCCTCTATGCTACATAGTCGGCCTCACACTTGGTCGCCCTTTTGAAGGGTCTTCCTAGGAGGGTTTCCTTCCCGTAATTAGCACTATTTGGAGAAACATGAAATAGGATAGGCAAGCTTTCAGTTTCGATTGTCGCAAGGATTTTGCACTCCCCTATGAGTGCTTGTGGGTGTCCCCCGTAAGGGCTAAGAGTTGCATTAGTCGGTGTGAGCTCTGGTTGGCCTAGTAGGGTCCATGATTCATAGGTTAAGATATTAAAATCTGCTCCCTCATCAATGAGAGCATCGATAGTATGCTCTCTTTTCGCGGTGAGTTTGACCCTAAGATAAGCAGGTGGTACTATGTCTTCGTCTTCGAGGTCTTGGCTTGTAAATTTAAGCCTTCTGACAAATGCTCTTGAGTCCCAACTGTACGACCAGATGTGGAATCTCCACTGATGTCTTGGATTGCCTGTGCAGTGCTATTCAAGGTGCATCTATCGTAAGGACTATCATATCTAGTTATCCTCACTGTTGTAGCTTGATGTTGTTGCTTTCTTCTTTGACCAGATGCAATCCAAATGCAACACGTACGTGTTTTTGCAGTGTGACCTTTTTGCCCTTGTTGGTTAGATTGTCCCATTGAGGTTCTAGGGTCTCTATTTGTCTCTGTTCATGTATGGGCTTTTGGTTGCTCTTTTCCAAGTGAGAATCCATGCTCGTGTGGAGCCATTACTACACTAGGGTCCAATTTGGAGGACCTGTCACGGTACACGTTTTCTCTCCAACCTACTTGGAGGAGGTGCGGAGGGGGCAGAGCCGCCTCTGCGAGGGTCTGGGGGATGGTAGCCCCCCCGGCCCGCAGGGCCATTAAGGTAAACACCATGCACAATTTGAAGGACTATTTTTTACCAAGTTTTGAACTACTTGCTCTAGATTTCAGCCCAATGATAGATCTATGATGTGGTTTCAGCTCTATATGGTCTCTCAGTCAGTCTCAGTTCTACGAGTTAAAATTTGAAAAAATCCAAATTCGACCCAACAAGTCCAAGTTGCAAGGGCCGAATCCCTGATTCAGCCCGTCCGAGGGCCGAGTAGAAAGGGCTGAATGTAACTGGTCCGAATGTCAAATTTGGTCAGTCTGAGTCTAGTTGTCCGAGTGGGCCGAGGGCCGAGTCAAGTGGGCCGAATCGGCAAGGCCGAGGGCCAAATTTCAAAGTTGGTCCAAATTTTTCACTTGGACCGGGCTGAGTGAAAGGCTTTCGAGTAATGTAGTGGGCAGAATGGCCGGATGGTCCGAGGGAATGGCCGAGCGGTCTGAGGGCCAATTCTAGGACTCGGCCCAGAATTGCCGTCACTCAGATGGGCCGAGCGCGACATGTTTTTTCACCGGATTTCAAAAAATTCGTCGCACCGAGAGATGGAGGCCTTCCTAGTAGTCGAGCAGCTCCAAATCCAACCTACTCATGCAATGGAAGGTGTGGAATTACCTAGGCTAGGCAAATAACTCCTGGATGGCCAAATCGAAGCAAATCCACTCAATGAAGCTTTCTCCCTCTCTCCTGCTCTCCTGAAACTCTACAATGCACAATGTGGCCTTTCTTGCCACTCTTGGGCCCCTTATCATCCTACCTAGGCCTGCACTCACCTTAATCTTGCTTCCCTTACTAACATTTAACCCAAAATTTCATTTTTTTGCCCTTCTTTTCCCTGTTTTAACATGTTATATAGCAACAAAAAACCCTACTATTCGCTCCAATGTTTTGCTCCTATCCTTTCTAAATGCAGGAAAAAATCATAAGGAAAATACCTGCACTACTCCATCATACTTTCCCAAGTCCAAAACAACAAAAACCTACTTGCTAAGGAGATTGAATACCTCTTCAAACTCCCTCGCTTCCTACCTATCTACCTCAAGCACCAGTTCAGGGAAAACCCTACTTCAACGCTCGATTCGAAGCACTCAAGGCTTGAATCCATTTGTCCTGGCAACAGAACCAAAATGTGGGAGCTTTTGCTCAACCACCAAGACCCACGGACCGCTTATTGTTTCAAGCATTCCAAGCCGAGCACTAATGGCTACCTCTCACATAGTCGATGCGCCATCCATATCTACGGGTGTAGTGAGCTTACCTCCATGTCGATCGAGATACCTCCTCTCCTGCGCTCTCCGGTAGCTCCACGATCCAAGTGCAAGCTTTAAGCAAGCTCTATCCTCAAGCTCCATGCTCCAAGCTCCATAGCTCCGAGCAAGAGAAGAGAAGAAGAGAAGAGAAGAAGAGAGGAGAAGATGGAGAGCTTCTCCTCCCCGGTCCCTCGCCCTCACACTCTCACACTCCCTCTCTCAAGCACAAGCTCAAGCAAGCAAGAAGAAGAAGAAGAAGAAGAAGAAGAAGAAGAGGAGAGCCACTTTTGGCCACACACAAGAATGAGCTTCTCATTTACTTTTCAACTTTATATACAAAAACCTAAATCTCTTTTAGGCGGTCATCCCCTTATCCCCTTTTTGACATGGCCGGCCGTGGCCTAGGCCCTTTTTCCCATTGTCCTTCAATCTTCCTAGCTTCCTTTCCACTGCCCTCTACATTTACAAATTGCACGGGTGAGAGCCTGGCGCTCCTTAAATTAGATCATGATGCACTTGAGCTCTTTTACAAAAGTATTGACTTATGCTTTTCCTTGTGCGTATTTTTCCCTTATTTAGAACTTTTCTGCGCTTCTTGTGTTTCTAGATTTTTCTTGGCGTGCTTTTGTCTTCCGTTTCACTTTGCCTTGGCCTTTGTCTTTTGCTTTAGCTTTTCCAAATTTTCCACCTTGTTTGTCTAACGGTTAACACCCTCCCTCCCTCATAGTGCTCGCATATGCACCATGCTAGGACTCCTCCTGCATGTGTCGCTTGGCACCAAGTCTCTACCCCATTGCCACAAGGCCACATAGAGCGTTATCCACCTCATCCACCATGAGTAGTGTCCCATCTCACTCTCTCAACTGCTGTTGGCATCCCACCTTACAGCCCACGTCTCCTCCTCTTTCTTCCCTTGTAGCACCTCGACAATAGGCCGTGCCTGCTCATGCATTCTAGCTGCACTGCCCCGTCTAGCCATAGCTCCCCTCAAACACACCAACTCTTACATACCCCTACCTGCATGCACCATTAAACATGCTACACACATTAGCGCGCACACACACACACACCTCATTCACACACACACAATCACACACAAGCACCAAAAAATTAATTAATTGATTGAATAATTAATTAATTAACTCATAATACACACACCCTCACCCACATTAAGCACACACAATCTCACACACACACACACACATGCATGCACACATACCCTCTACCTCACATTAAGTATCAACACACACACACACACACACACACACACCCGCGCAAGATACACACTCAATACCCATATCACGTACATAGTAGCACACACTAGGGACCTCCTTTGCCTCTCCCTCCCACCTTTGATCTACATAGTAGTGATGATTGTGGGAGGAGACACAAAGGAATCCCCCTAGTGTGTCACACACCTCCACACACAGACACACACATAGCAACCACACAGCCACACATACACAATTCACGCCCACACATATGTACAATCCACTAGTATACATGCATGCCACACACATCTACACATATCCACATTCCCCACACATAGATGCATAGAGACACACCACACTAAACACAGACACATAAATACATAGAGATACACACCCACACATAGTTCATATGCACACTCGACACATGTAGGGACAACACAAGTGCACACCTTGCCACCCTTCTTCCTACTCCCACAAACCACATCCAACCTACTTCAGTACGCACGATTGTCTATTGTGGTATCAGGCCGAAGGTGCCTTGTGCGTTGCTTGTGTCATACACATCTTAACCATCCATACACATCGTGACACAAACCCCCACCTAGTGACACACACATAGATACTATGTGTAGGTTCATGCCCATAGACACACACGAGAAACACTCCCACATACAAAAAAAAACCCATTACCCACGTACACTCACACCACCCTCATACACATACCCATGCATATTTACAAATGCACACACACACCCTCCTAAAACGTACTTACTTTCCACTTCCCTAGGCACGTTCCTACGTAACTTAGGACACTTAAAAACACTTATGTACTTCAGGATACTTTAGGGCACGTTCACATGCATCACAAGCAGTGCATAGTCCACATACTAACCCACACATGTACACATTTAGGGTAGTTCCAACCACCACACCACCAAAACCGTGTCGTGTAGGGGGAATCTTGAGGTAGATACAATGCACAAGCCAACAAAAAATCTAGGCAAACCTTGAGACGAAGTAAGTGCACCAACAAAATTGAAAAGTCAGATGCAAGGAAAATCAAAATTAGAACACAACGAGCCAAAGGAAACCCAAAACTCATGAGCCAACAAATATGCCACGTGAACCTTGAGAGGCAGAGATAGCACACAAGCAAATCTGAAAAAGTTGAACATGAGGAAAATCAAAACCAAAACACAATGAGCCAGAGGAAACCCAAATCTTATGAGCCAACAAAAATACTAGGTACCACAAACTTCGACATCATTTTTGGCTTACTTTAAGTGCTACAAGTTGTTTTACAAATTCACAAGCGTTGGAAAGGAACAAAAGCCTGCTTGTGCTCTACACACTTGCATATAATTAAAATCTAGAATTAAAAAAGTGTAAAACTTGCTAAAGAGCAAAAGCTAGAAGTTGGAATTTTGATATCTTTAATGAACTATAAAGCCTTCATCCCTATTTTCTTCTCAAATTTTCATCGTCATCATGAGATTGAAACTCTAGTGCACACTAAGTGTTTGCAAGAACTTCCTAGCAAATATAAGCTCTTCTTAGAACTCATCATGATATTGAACTTCTTCACAATGACAATACAAACCCTAGCACAATGCTTGGGTGGCCAAAGGCAAAACACATATGAGTAATCACATCCTAATATGCTCATCAACCCTTCTATCAAGCAACCTTGCAATGCTAGGCAATAAGACAATTGCTTTAGCCACCCAGCATGCATGGAACTACCAAATCTAGGTGACATACCATCCAAGTGTGAGAGAATGGAGTGACCTAACGCTACTACAACTGAATATAAGAGTGCAATTGACCTAGAATAGGAAATCCCTAATTCTTCCAATGATCACAGCTTGAAAAAATCATATGCTTCAAATTGCCAAACTTCTTCATAACCTCCATGACATGACCACCCAGTTGCATAGATTGCAAGATCATTGTGTACAAAATAAACAAATTACCAATGCTTTACAATCGTCTCAAGTTCCACCCCATCTATCACCCCCCACACAGACTTGCAAGCCAACTTCTTGCAGTAATCGTCAACAAATAGGCCATATGGCATGCTACTACCCACAACAACCACCCGATGTTGATGACCTTCAACACATCAAGTACAGATTTGCTCAAATATGTCAAGAATATCTTGAGTGCACAACGTCCAGTAGCAGTTTCCCTATACCAATTGGCCCTCACATTTCCATGCATATGGCAAAGGCTATTGTTATTGACCTTGAAGATGAAAAAATCATTCCACTTGCCTATCTAAGGGTCAAATTAATTGTGAAAAGATATCATGTCATTAAAGCTCTCATTGATGAAGGAATGTATTACAATATTTTTACCTATGATGCTTGGACCCGCATAGGACAATCCAAATTAGTACCCAGTCAAAGCCACACTCATCCCTTTCATAGGATCACCTCACTCCTTGCTTGGCAAATGCAAAATTTTGATGACCATAGAAACAAAAAGCTTGCCAACTATGTTTTACAAGTTGCTCAATCGAGAGG
Source organism: Lygodium microphyllum (assembly GCF_053477565.2). Lineage (NCBI taxonomy): Eukaryota > Viridiplantae > Streptophyta > Polypodiopsida > Schizaeales > Lygodiaceae > Lygodium > Lygodium microphyllum. Next base: position 60,074,138 of record NC_141139.1, on the reverse strand, counting down.
ATGTCGAGAAGGAGATCCTATTCTCAGACGACCTTTCAACCATGCCACTAAGTGCAATGTTGACTACAACATGCAACATCACATCCATCAATTCCTCCCTAGTGTCAGAATCATTTCCACATTTAGCAAGGCAACACTTCTCTTTCTCAAGGATGAGGCAAGCAATCAGTCTCTTAGCCTGATAAACACCCTAGCACACTGAGAGAGCCAGATAGTTCTTAGAGAACTATTGATGGCACAAGAGCAAAAGTAGCCACCCATTAGCATGAAATTTCTGAGTCTTGGCACCCACACCCAAGTAACTCATAGCTCTCAAGTAGTTCCTAATACAACCACGAAAATACCACCATGTAAGAAAAAATGAAGATATGGAAAACCTTACCATAAACGATGTTAGAGAGCTAGTACAATGCTGTATTGGATATCCAAAGTGTTGCTACATGCCTAAGGGTATTACGCAGGTGATTGATAGATTTGCATACCAAAATCCCTTGCAAAACCACCTCTGTCAACTGCAACCCTAATGTTATCAAACGTGAAGTAGTGCAGGAGAAAATCAAAACATAAATCTAAATCTCGAAAAAGATGCACTAGGGAGGTTGAACCACTCATGATAGAAATTGAAAAGTCAACCATGACTTATCAGAAAATAGATACCTAGCCTAGCATATTTGAAAGGCAACCATATGATGTAGTCACTAAAGTTATGGAGAGACTCATAGAGACCACCGAGCCCTCAAGTGCTCAAGAGGATGTTGAGCACAATCTACATGATGTTTTTCATGATAGGAATGCACGCCTAACAAAGGAAACAATAGTGACATCAAGCAACCTTGAGCAAACACTAGAGAGAGTGTTAAGCCCACCTACAAGTGTGAAATCTCATCAATCACATTCACATAACCAAACACAGGAACCATAATAGTAGCTGCTTAATCTCAAACTCAACTTCAACTCAAAGTTAGCTTCAACTTCCTAATGTGCAAGGTGCAACACAAGACACTACCTCTCATTCTCAGTTTAAGGATATGCTTAAGCAATCAAACATGACTAGCTCAACCACCACCTTAAGGCCTACTATTTCCAATCACAAACCCCAGTAGTCACATCTTTTGGCCATGATGTCACCTATGAAGGAACATGTCCTTAGTTATCCCCCCTTGAAGAAATTTCCTTAGTGTATGATCCAGCTTGCTCACAAGTTGACATCCATCACATGTTTGTACATCCATGTGTGTTCAAGATTTAGAGGGAGAGAGAGACAAAGACATGGAGGTGTAACAGAGAGTAGTGAACTCCCATTATTCTCTACTTCTCATTATTCCATATACTTACTAAAGTCTAATCACACATAACTCAAAACACACTAGGTCACTAATAGACTGTACAACTCACTCTGGTTGAGTCTGGCTAACTCAGTTATTACAACAGACATAGAGAGTGATAGCTTAGATGACAGTCGTCTAGATAAGGTCAGTCATGTCAGTGATGGTTATTAGGAGCTTGATTCTCAACACTCCCTCTCAAGCTCAAGCCAACTATTGTACTCCAAGTAGCTCCTTGAAATGCACAAACTGCTCTTTACCAAGTCATTTGGTAAAGATATGTGCTACCTGGTCTTCTATCTTCACATGGAGTAGATCAATCTTTTCAACAAGTACCATCTCCGTGATAAAATGGTAATGAAGTTCTATGTGTTTGGATCTAGTATGATAGAAGGGGTTGCTAGTCAGAATCACACTACTGAGATTCTCATAATGCAAGGTGACCTTCCTATCTAACTATATACCCAAGTCATGTAGCAATTTCATAAGGCAAACTTCTTTCCATGCTGCTAAGGTTCCACCCCCGTATTCTGTCTCTGTACTAGATAAAGCAACGGTGGGATGCTTTTTACTACAACACCATATTGGGGAATATGGAAATTTCCCATAATTTTGGGACATGTGGTCATATTAAATATTTGGATTTGTCATAACTTGAACAATATAACTCCAAATCAAGCGGTCTATAGCCCAACAGATTCCATTTTTCAAGTGCTTTTCAATGATACATCACATCATATGGTTTTGAGAAACTTATGGGCATGTTATGTGTGTGCCATCTGTTAGTATTCAAAAAATGGAAAATGGGAGATTCCCAAACTCACTAATATTGTGTTCTACTCCAACTGATCATATTGCTACCCAAATTGAAAGCATAACCACTGGTTGACCTCCTTCATAGACACAACTTACCCAATCATCATCTGTATAACCTACCAAATCGAATAATGTCCTATGCTCATAAAACAACCCATAATCAGTAGTATTTGTCATGTACTGCATAATCCTCATAACTGCATCTAAGTGTGGATTACAAGGTTTCTGCATAAATTGGCTAATCAGCCCCACTGCATAACTCAAGTAAAGATGGGTAATAGTAAGATAAACCTGGCTACCCACCATCTATTTGTACATAGTGGCATTCTTGATCTCAATCCCAATATCAACTACAAGTTTGACATTCTGATCCAATGGCGTTTTCATGGCTTTACACTCCATCATGCCATATTTCAGCAACATATCATGAGCATATTGTTTTTGCAATAGTCATATACCTGGATCTGTAGACACAACCTCAATCCTGAGAAAGTACTTCAGCTCACCAAGATCCTTGACTTTGAATTTAGCCTGTAACATTGCTTTAATTTCAGTAATCTCATGATCATCATCTCCTGTGATGATCAAATCATCATTATAAACCATCGGAAAAACATAACCATGCTATGTTGTCTTTGTAAACATAATGTGATCTGCATGACCTACCTAAAAACCAAGCTACTGGTGCAAATAAGTACTTATGTGAGCATTCCATGTTGAGATGGCAAGCTCAACGCATGGGACATTGGTGATGGACCTCTTGGCTAGATAAGTCCGCACGTCTACACTTAGCATGTTAGTGGTCATTATGATACTCACATGGCCACTAACTTATCACTTATTATATTTATTTTGTTACACCTACCTACAACAGGCAAAGACATTTTCACAAAGGCATTGGGTGCAGAGAAGCTTCGAAAGTTTCGAAGCTTACTTGGAGTTGCAGAGATAGAGTTGAGCTTGAGGGGGAGTGTTGAGATGGCAAGCTCAACACGTGCAGACATTGATGATGGACCGCCTGGCTAGATAAGTCTGCACGTCTACACTTAGCACATTGGTGGTCATTATGATACTCACATAGCCACTGACTTATCACTTATTATATTTAGTTTGTTACACCCACCTATAGTTGGCAAAGACATAGCGCCAATTGATTAGTGTAGTCGGTTATGCACTGTTTGACTTAGTTGGCCACTTTGCTTTATGTTGTATCTTATCTACACTTTGTGTATATTTTATAGTGTGTGGAAGAAGAAGAAAAGACCAGTAAGAAAACATTTTGGTCTCCATCTCTCTTCTTGTGTTCTTGAGTGAGCTTCCTCTTGTGTAGTAGGCCACTTTCCTTTATGTTGTATCTTATCTATACTTTGTGTACATTGTATAGTGTGTGGAAGAAGAAGAAAAAACCAGCAAGAAAACGTTTTGGTCTCCATCTCTCTTCTTGTGTTCTTGAGTGAGCTTCCTCTTGTGTATACAATGTGTGTTTGGCACCGCAGCTCAAGCAAGTCCCCCCACCATGCAATTCTTGACATAGTATTAGAGCCACGCCACTAAGAGAGGCTGATTTTGAAGGCTGACCCATCCCTTCTTTCTCCCTCATGCACTTCTCCCTCTTCTTCACGTATAGCGGTGGCAGTGGTGAGAAGCTCTCCTTCTCTCTCTTTTCGTCTTCGTCTCCCTCTCGCTCTCAAGGCCATGATCTCTGTTGCTCTCTTGAAAATGTTTGAGAAAAATGTTGTGCTCAGGTTTTCGACACTTTTTTTTTCTAAGAATGGTGTCGCTATTAGCGTCGCTAAATGTGACAGTGTTAGCAACGCAAATAGCAATGCCATTATTTTCTGTTGCAAATGGCTCTTACTATTTGCCCATTCCCTTGTAGTGATTTCTCACTCTCATTGACTCTACATACGATAACATTGGTCTTTGTTAATTGCAAGATGCAACAACAAGCAAGCATGGAAAAGTAGCATATTTTTTGGGATTACTTATCCATATCTTTATGTACATAAAGTGGTTGTAACATTAAAATCCAAAACAGTTATGCCATTTGTAATGCTTTATTATGTAAACCCGCAAGCTTGGCATGAACTTGTACAATTTGTAAAGGTAGAATAGGCTCTCGTAGTGAAATCATAAAGGTTCTAGTTCATTCTCACCTTGGGAAAAGTGTGCAATAAGAGATTATTGGTCCAAAAACCCAAAAGGTGGGCAAGATGTCCATGAGGGATGGTGAAAACCTAACCCTAAAATCATGTATAAAAAGGTTGAGTTTGAATGGAACAATCTATTCATGTGTGTGCAAACTTCTAGTACATGCTCTCCTACTTTTGTCTTTGTGAGAGAGTGAGTGAGTGAGAGTGTGAGAGTGAAGGAAAGGAAGTGAGAGGTGAGGTGAGGGATAAGGAATGTGAAACCCCTTCTCTCCACCAAGTACTCTCTCATGCCTTACCATGTTTCTCACCTACATGATGAAGACTATAGAGGGTAGTGGAGTGAAGGAGTGTGTCATGGATCGTGGAGTGTGTTAAGCGTCCTTCATGGGATTGAGTGTATGCTTGGTGCATTCACTACAAACAGGTTTTGACTCGTGTGTGAGTGGATATGTGAGAGGTATCTTAAGTATTTCATAGGTTGAAGCTCCTAAAATAATAGGAGTTTGTCTTGATGGTCCCATCTCATTGAATGTGCACTCAAACATTTGGTTTCATCGTTGGGAGAAAGGGACACATCAACCTTGAAGTTGCTCATGCATGTTGCAATGCAAAATAGGGGGCATTGTGTTGCTCACCCTAAAACACATTTGCAAATAGTTAGGGTGCAATGCTTTTCATTGGATTAACAGAATATTGGTTTGAAAGGGTGGATTTGTTTAAGATTTTTTAAGGATAATTTCATGGTTAATATTGGTTGATTTTTGTGGATGTGATTTTTATGGTTTATCTCTTTATTGTTGGGATTGAAGGAAAAGAAAAGATTCAATTGAAAGAAAAGAGAAGAAGTGGAAAAAAGAAGAAAAAGAAAAAGAGAGGAGAAGAGGAGAAACAATAAGAAGAAGAAGAAAAGGAAAAAAAAAACTAGGGTTCGGAGAGAGCGAGAGAGAGAGAGTAGTGTGTTGGGTTGCAAAGGGGGGGTTAGGGTCTCCTCCACCTCTCTCCTCTCCACCTCATCTCTACCTCTCCACCTTCCCTTTCTAGCTCCACCTCCTCCCATCCTCTCGCTCCCCTTGTGCGTGTGTTGTCACTTCCCTCCCTCATAGTGCTCGCATTTGCACCACGCTAGGACTCCTCCTGCATGTGCCGCTTGGCACGGTTGTGGATATATATCAGCAAGGGCCCCACGGTCTTTCATGTGTTTAACCGATCATTGGGTTACTGTGGGGCCCACAAATTAAAAGCCCCCTAAAAGGGGCATTGGTCTTGCCTGGAGGATTATCCCAAGGATCGAACCTTGTATCCCCCATTCCACACAGTGGTGCTTTAAACCACGCGCCCGCGAATCATATTGATGAAGAACTACTATCTCGCTTTAACTTAATTTTTAAAAAACAAAAAAGTTGAGAGACCGGCACAAGCAATCGGGAGTTACCGGCACGTCCCCATAAAAGCCGGACCCATACTGAAATTTCTCTTTGGTCGCTTGGCACCAGGTCTCCGCCCCATTGCCACAAGGCCACATAGAGTGTCATCCACCTCATCCGCCATGAGTAGTGCCCCATCACACTCTCTCAACTACTGCTAGCGTCCCATCTTACAGCCCACGTCTCCTCCTCTTTCTTCCCTTGCAATGCCTTGACAACAGGCCGTGCCCGCTCATGCATTCTAGCTACACTGCCCCGTCTAGTCATAGCTCCCCTCAAACACACCAACTCTTACATAATCCCACCTTCATGCACCACTAAACATGCTACACACATTAGCGCGCACACACACACACACAATCACACACAAGTACCAAAAAATTAATTAATTAATTGAATAATTAATTAATTAACTCACAATACACACACCCTCATCCACACTAAGCACACACAATCTCACATACACACACACACATGCATGCACACATACCCTCTACCTCACAATAAGTATCAACACACACACACACACACACACACACACACACACACACACACACACACACACACACACACACACGATACACACTCAATACCCATATCACACACATAGTAGCACACACGCACGGGACCTCCTTTGCCTCTCCCTCCCACCTCTGATCTACATAGTAGTGATGATTGTGGGAGGAGACACAAAGGAAGCCCCCTAGTGTGTCACACACCTCCACACACAGATACACACATAGCAACCACACAACCACAACTCACGTCCACACATATGTACAATCCACTAGTATACATGCACATCTACACATATCCACATAACCCACACATATATGCATAGACACGCAACACACTAAACATAGACACATAAATACATAGAGACACGCACTCACACATAGTTCATATGCACACTCGACACACATAGGAACAACACAAGTGCACACCTTGGCACCCTTCTCCCTACTCCCACAAACCACATCCAACCTACTTCAGTAGGAACAATAGTCCATTGTGGTCTCAGGGCGAAGGTGCCTTGCACGTTGCTTGTGTCATACACATCTTAACCATCCATACACACCATGACACAAAACCCCACCTAGTGACACACACATAGATACTATGTGTAGGTTCATGCCCATAGACACACACGAGAAACACACCCACATACAAAAAAAAAAAACCCATTACCCATGTACACTCGCACCACCCTCATACACATACCCATGCATATGTACAAATGCACACACACACCCTCCTAAAACATACTTACTTTCCACTTCCGTAGGCATGTTCCTACGTAACTTAGGACACTTAAAAACACTTATGTACTTTAGGATACTTTAGGGCACGTTCACATGCATCACAAGCAGTGCATAGACCAAATATTAAACCACACATCTACACATTTAGGGTAGTTCGCACCACCACACCACCAAAACCATGTCGTGTAGGTGAACCTTGAGGTAGAGACAATGCACAAGCCAACAAAAAAGCTAGGCGAAACTTGAGACAGAGTAAGTGCACCAACAAAATTGAAAAGTCGGATGCAAGGAAAATCAAAATTAGAACACAACGAGCCAGAGGAAACCCATAGCTCATGAGCCAACAAATATGCCACGTGAACCTTGAGAGGAAGAGATAGCACACAAGAAAAATTGAAAAGTCGAATGCGAGGAAAATCGAAACTAGAACACAACGAGCTAGAGGAACCCAAATCTTACGAGCCAACAAAAATACTAGGTACCACAATCTTTGACATCATTTTTGGCTTACTTTAAGTGCTACAAGTTGTTTTAAAAATTCAAAAGTGTTGGAAAGGAACAGAAGCCTGCTTGTGCTCTACACACTTGCATATAATTAAAATCTAGAATTAAAAAAGTGTAAACCTTGCTAAAGAGCAAAAGCTAGAAGTTGGAATTTCGATATCTTTAATGAACTATAAAAGCCTTCATCCCTCTTTTCTTCTCAAATTTTCACCCTCATCATGAGCTTGAAACTCTAGTGCACACACTGTGTTTGCAAGAACTTCCTAGCAAATATAAGCTCTTCTTAGAACTCATCATGATATTGAACTTCTTCACAATGAAAATACAAACCCTAGCACAATGCTTGGGTGTCCAAAGGCAAAACACATATGAGTCATCACCGTGCATGGAACTACCAAATCTAAGTGAAGTACCATCCAATTGTGAGAGAATGGAGTGACCTTATTCTATACAACTGAATATAAGAGTGCAATTGACCTAGAATAGGAAATCCCTAATTCTTACAATGATCACATCTTGAAAAGAAATCATATGCCTCGAATTGCCAAACTTCTTCATCAACTCCATGACATGACCACCCAATTGCATAGATTGCAAGATCATTGTGTACAAAATAGAAAAATTACCAATGCTTTACATTTGTCTCATGTTCCACCCCATCTATCACCCCCATACAGCCTTGCAAGCCAACTTCTTGCACCAATTATCAACAAATAGGACATATGGCACGCTACTACCCACGACAACCAACTAATGCTGATGACCTTCAATACATTGAGTACAAATTTTCTCAAATATGTCAAGAATATCTTGAGTGCACAGCATCCAGTAGCAGTTTCCCTATACCAGTTGGCCCTCACATTTCCATGCATATGGCAAAGGCTATTGTTATTAACCTTGAAGATGAAAAAATCATTCCACTTTCCTATCTTAGGGTCAAATTAATTGTGAAAATAGATCATGTAATTAAAGCTCTCATTGACGAAGGAATGTATTACAATATTTTTATCTACAATGCTTGGACCCGCATAGGACAATCCAAATTAGTACCCAGTCAAAGCCACACTCATCCCTTTCATAGGATCACCTCACTCCTTGCTTGGCAAATGCAAAATTTCGATGACCATAGAAACAAAAAGCTTGCCAACTATGTTTTACAAGTTGCTCAATTGAGAGGATGTCGAGAAGGAGATCCTGCTCTCAGACGACCTTTCAAGCATGCCACTGAGTGCAATGTTGACTACAACATGCAGCATCACATCCATCAATTCCTCCTAGTGTCAGAATCATTTCTGCATTTAGCAAGGGCAACACTATTCTTTCTCAAGGATGAGGCAAGCAATCAGACTCTTAGCTTGATAAACACCTTAGCATTGAGAGAGCCAGATAGTTCTTAGAGAACTATTGATGGCACAAGAGCAAAAGTAGCCACCCATTAGCATGAAATTTTTGAGTCTGGGCACCCACACCCAAGCAACTCATAGCTCTCAAATAGTTCCTAATACAACCAAGAAAATACCACCATGTAAGAAAAAATGAAGATATGGAAAACCTTACCATAAACGATGTTAGAGAGCTAGTACAATGCTGTATTGGATATCCAAAGCGTTGCTACATGCCTAAGGGCATAACACAGGTAATCAATAGATTTGCATACCAAAACCCCTTGCAAAACCACCTTTATCAGCTGCAACCCTAATCTTATCAAACACGAAGTAGTGCAAGAGAAAATCAAAACATAAATCTAAATCTCGAAAAAGATGCACTAGGGAGGTTGAACCACTCATGATAGAAATCGAAAAGCCAGCCATGAATTGTCAAAAAATAGATACCTACCCTAGCATATCTGAAAGGCAACCATATGATGTAGTCACTAAAGTTATGGAGAGACTCATAGAGACCACCGAGCCCTCAAATGCTCAAGAGGATACTGAGCACCATCTACACGATGTTTTTCATGATAAGAATGCACACCCAACAAAGGAAACAATAGTGACATCAAGCAACCTTGAGCAAACACTAGAGAGAGTGTTAAGTCCACCTACAAGTCTGAAATCTCATCAATCACATTCACCTAACCAAACACAAGAACCACAATAGTAGCTGCTTAATCTCAAACTCAGCTTCAACTTCCTAATGTGCAAGGGTGCAACACAAGACACTACCTCTCATTCTCAGTTTAAGGATATGCTTAAGCAATCAAATGTGACTAGCTCAACCACCGCCTTAAGGCCTACTATTTCCAATCACAAACCCCAGTAGTCACATCATTTGGCCATGATGTCACCTATTAAGGAACATGTCCTTAGTTATTCCCCCCTTGAAGAAATTTCCTTAGTGTATGATCCAGCTTGCTCACAAGTTGACATCCATCACACGTTTGTACATCCATGTGTCTTCAAGATTTAGAGGGAGAGAGAGACAAAGACATGGAGGTGTAACAGAGAGTAGTGAACTCCCATTATTCTCTACTTCTCATTATTCCATATACTTACTAAATTCTAATCACACATAACTGAAAACACACTAGGTCACTAACAGACCATACAACTCACTTTGGTTGAGTTTGCCTGACTCAATTATTACAACACACATAGAGAGTGACAGCTAAGATGACATTCGTCTAGATAAGGTCCGTCATGTCAGTGATGGTGATTAGGAGCTTGATTCTCAACACTCCCCCTCAAGCTCAAGCCAACTATTGTACTCCAAGTAGCTCCTTGAAATGCACAAACTTCTATTTACCAAGTCATTTGGTAAAGATATGTGCTACTTGGTCTTCTATCTTCACATGGAGTAGATCAATCTTTCCAACAAGTACCATCTCCCTGATAAAATGGTAATGAACTTCTATGTGTTTGGATCTAGTATGATAGAAGGGGTTGCCAGTCAGAATCACATTACTGAGATTTTCATAATGCAAGGTGACCTTCCTATCTAACTATATACCTAAAAGGTGAGAAGGATCGAAGCTTGCACTTGAGAGCTATGGCGGGAGAGCAAGAGCAAGAAAGAGAGAGACAAGAAATGGGAACTCCAACAGTCACAATGTGTGACCGGGCCTTCCTTTATTCAAACTATCATTAAAATAATAAAGAATAAAGTGACGGTGATGGGTGCCCGCCACCTACAGTGTGCAGTGGTGGTGACTGTCAGTGTAGTAATACACGGGCGGCTAGGCGGAGGCGCCTTTACCCCCAAAAACTCCCACTTAAAGGCAAATCTGCCCTAGTGAGGAGTGAAAAGAAAAAGAAAAGAGACAATACAACATGTACACATGTACAATAGGATGAGGAAAGACGTCATATCATCCCACGCCCATCAACCTCTCGAGGAAGGCAAAGCGCTCTGTAGAGAGGCTTTTCATGAGCAGATCTGTAGGATTCTGGTCAGTCGAGATCTTGACAAGATCAACAGACTTGTCCTCAACGACCCCACGTATGAAGTGATACCTCACCTCAATGTGTTTCATCTTCGCATGGAAGACCAGATTCTTGGCTAACTGAATAGCACTCATAGAATCCGAATGCAGTGTAGGGGTAGCATCAATACCAAGGTCAGCAACCAAACAACCCAACCAAATGGCCTCCTTGCAAGCCTCAGTGGTTGCAACATACTCGGCCTCTGTAGTAGAAAGGGCCGTGCATTTCTACACCCTGTACATCCAAGAAACAGCACCTCCAGCATAGGTGAATACATAGCTGGAGGTGGACTTCCTACTATCTGCATGTCCTACATAATCAGAGTCAGTGTACCCCACAACTCCTATATCCTGGCTGCCATAGCATATGCACATATCTGCAGTGTCCTTCAGGTACCTCATGATACCCTTCACGACATCCCAATGCTTCTTGCCAGGTGTAGCCATATAGAATGCCACAACACCAAATGCAAAGGCAATATCTGGACGAGTGGCTATCATAGCATACATAAGGCTACCCACTGCGGATGCATAGGGAATCTTGGCCATCTCGGCCCTCTGCTCATCTGTCTATGGACAATCAGCCTGTGATACTTTCACATAAGAAGGAAATGGACAACCAATAGGCTTTACGTCTTGCATGCAGCAGCGCTCAAGGACTTTATGAATGTACTCCCTCTATGACAAGTAGAGGAGTCCTTGATGCTTGTCGCGTCTAATGTGCATACCAAGTATGTGAGCGGCCTGTCCCAGATCTTTCATCTCAAAGCTCTTCTTGAGCTGAGCCTTAAGAGCATCTAGCTCATCATGAGCTTTCCCTGCTATCAGCATATCATCCACAGAGAGTACCAAAATAAATAAAGAACCATCACGGGCTTTCTTTGTGTAAAGACACGGATCCATAGCACTCCTGCTATAGCCCTGTGACTGCATAAAGGCATCAAAATTATGATACCACTCCCTAGGTGCCTGCTTCAAGCCATAAAGAATTTTCTTCAATTTGCACACTAGGTACTCCCTGCTAGGTTCTGCAAAGCCCTTAGGCTGCTCCATATAAATCTCATCATGCAAGTCCCCATATAAGAAAGCCGTCTTGACATCCATCTAGTATAAATCCATGTCAAGCTGAGCAACCAAAGCCAAGACTAAGCGCAGGGTGGTCATCTTAACCACAAGAGAAAAGACCTCATCAAAGTCCACACCATACTCCTGCTTAAAACCCTTTGCTACCAGTCTAGCCTTGTATGCCAGCTTGGGGTGTCTAGGGGTACTTTTGAGCTTGTACACTCACTTGCATGGCAAAGTCTTCTTGCCCTTAGGCAAGGAAAGCAAATCCCAAGTCTCATTCTTATGCAAGGATTCTATCTCAGACTGCATAGCCCTCTCCTAAGAGTGATTGTCACCCCTGTGCATAGCCTCATCATAAGTAAAAGGCTCTCCTGCATCTGTAACCAAGACATAATGCATCGAGGGCTGAAATTTATCAGGCGGACGTCTGTCTCTAGTAGACGATCTCACGGCAGGCTCTACTGCCTGCCCAGCTGCTTGTCCAACACCCTGACCATGAGCATCTACTGCAGTTGTAGGCCATCCAACTGGCTGTGCGAAATTGGTTATGTGGCAAAGAATATGCATTATGGGTAGGTGTTGAGTGCAGAGACTCAAGTTAGTGACATTCGAAAGGATTTGCAGCCAAGAAAATAATGAACTAGAGCTCATAAAGTTCAAAGCTCTCGTAACTCTTCATTAATGCAAGATATGATGAGATGTATCTATTGGTATACTAAAAGGATAATGTGAAATCAAAGAAAGTGTCCTCCTATTTGCAAGTTTGTGTTCCTTTGCATAGAGAAGTTATGTGTTTGTTGTATAGGGTAGCATTATATTTAGGACTGTAGGCTATGCAGAGCTGTTTCAGGATAGTAGATCAAAGGATTTGTCTCTGAATAGTTCTAGACAGTTCTAGATTGGAAAGAGAGCTACAACTTTCCTTTTTGAAGCTCGGAAATTCAAGACCTGGTTAGAAAGTTAGGAGCTATTATGTGCAATGCTCTATGAGGTAATTTCTGTGCTCTATGAGAAAATATGTGAATTTAGAAGCATCTACGCCACCAACTTGGTTTCCTATGAAAGTTATCATGATTATCCACTGTTATATCATTGTAAAATCTATTTTGTTAGAGTAATGGAATGTCTATGATAGTGAAATGCTTGTAGCACAGCCGAATGGGCATGAAAATTCACCGCAGCTTTTGTTGCTTGCATTTTTGGTTTTTATTTATGTGTGCTCTGAGAAAAGAAGAACATAAAGGATCTACAAGTGATTTTTCACTGCTTGAGGCAACCATGCTTTGTGGGGCAGTTGCATGAGGCAGCCATCCCTAAAAAATAGGAGTTATGTGAATCTGAAAGCTTGTGTTGTCAAAGTCTCAACCATGGTCATTTCTACATCAGATTCTCCCTAAAAATGGTAAATTCTGATCTTGAATTTTTAAATGGCATAGGTGTTGAATTGAAGTTTCAGTGAGGAGTGAGTGATGAGGAATATTTGATCATGTGTTCATCAGTGGTGATGTCTTGTGGGTTTTGTTGAGGGGAGATCCTCAATCTTTATCCTTTGGTATTGTCTTGGGGGTTGTTAGAGGCGGACTACCCAATTCACCTACCAACATCTACTTGTGCTATGCAGCTATCACTGAAGAAGTCTTGAAAGACATACTAAAATCCACAACTAGAGAATTGTGCTTTGATTCCCTTGTTCTACACTAATCTTTGAGAGATAAACAAAGAAAAACTCAAAGCCTTAGAAAGGAAAGGAAAAGGATGAGGTACCTTTGCGTAAAAATGGTGCTCTAACTAGAGTCTAGCAACCAAAATAGGGCACCGGATGATGACTTAGAAAGGAAAGGAAAAGGATGAGGTAGCTTTGCGTAAAAATGGTGCTCTAACTAGAGTCTAGCAACCAAAATAGGGCACCGGATGATGACTCTAGCTGAGCAAAGTAAAGCTCGTTGGACATCGCTATAGGATCCCACTTACATTGCCCCAACCTCGCTCAAAGTGCTTGCAATTTCCCATCATGTCAAGCTTTCTACCATCAATATCCAATAACATCCCCTATATGATAAAATATTGATATATGAAGACCTACATGTGGCTAGCAGACTAGGAGTAGGCGGAATGGTACTTGATGTTAGCACTTATGTCTTTTGCCTTACTCAAGATCCTATAATCCTTGACATCTATGATTCAATGCTATACAACTTTGATTTCTTCACATGGCTCCTTTGAACCACACAACCCCTAAACCATCTCTCAATTCTATCCCAACACCATCTCTAGTACCAGATCTAGTGCCAGATAATCCAAACAACAAATCATCCAAGACTTCCCCTCCCAAAGAGGGCAATATGCTTATAACCCTAGGCTAGGAATTTACAACTCTTGTAGAACTATCTGAAGAGACTCTATAAGGGATGAACTACAGACCTCCAAACCTTGAATGCAAGGAATCCAAACAATACAAGAGTCCCCCCAGGATAAAGAGTCCTCCTAAAAAAACCCAGACAACAAACATGTAGTTGCCCACCACTACTATCACCTCACAATCCATTGACTTAAACATTGATACTTCTAATGAAGATATGGAAACACAACAATCATGCTTCCTAGCTATGATAAACCCTCATCTTCTGCTAAGAAACCAACACCTAAGAACTCGAGAAGTAGTGCCATCAGTACTAGACCCACCAGTCCTAGTGAGCCTATAGTTCCAAAATCAATTTCAACTAGACCACTATCAAACTAGCCTACAGTGAGACTTGAAAGACATGGTAGCCAACCTAGCTCACATCCAACATCACCCACCCCACTATTTGCGTGCCTTCAGGAATTGAGCAATAGAATTGCATTCTTTGCTCGCATTTATGCCCAATACAACATAGGAATTCTCCCTCAAGAGTTCCATGAATTCTTAGACTACCCCCTCTCATGGGAAGAGCAAGGACATCTCCATGAATCACACATTGACCAAATAGATAATCTTCTAAGTCTTATTCCTAAAAAGGAGGCCTAATAGTGCCATCATCCGACCCCATATTCCATCATGGGGAAAATAGCCTAACTAATGTAGAAAGTATTGTCCTAGAATTGAAAGGAAAGGGTGAAAGCCCTTTGAGCAAGTCTAGTATCCCATGAGAATATCATCGGTAAAACTTGGCAGTCATCTCATGACAATCTAAGAGTAATGATGAGCTATGTAGAAATATCAAGTTGACCCTACGTACATAGCTCCAACTTCACTTCGTGTGCTTGCCACTGTACAATGAGTACCACTCATTGGATTGCTTCTTCTAAGCCATCTCTTGCCTGATAAAATCCTCACACAACAAAATCTGGATGTTGCGATTTGACTGAATCAAGGAGGTATGATGCTTGATGTCGTAGCATATCTTACTTTATTTTAGAAAATGCCAAACATCCCTAATTGAGACGCTGCACATTAGTATAATTCAGACCTCTCCACATGGCTCACTTCATGGTAGAATAATTGTGTACCATAACACAAAACACTTGTACACTATAAATTCATACACAATACAATCTATAAAACACAACATAAAAAATCCCAAAAATAAAAAAATCAAAAATTCCATGCACACCACATGGCCACAATCCCTACAATGCTAGGAAGCATTGCAAATCTTTCGTGCGGGGAGAGAGCAAGCGTAGCAACCACTTACTAGCTGATAAGATTCTCTCAATTTTTTTGAAATTACTTTTTGATTGAATTTTGTTATTTTTCATTGTCAAGTTTCATCAAGCAAATGCAGATAACCAAGTGATGAAGATAGCTCAAGGCAACATCAATGAAGCAACAGCCTACCAACAATAGGAGCTTGAAATGAAGAAGACAGAAGACAAGGATATGGAGAATCCTTTAACAATTTGAAGTTGATTTGATAAAATTACTCCACATTTTACATCAACCTATTTACTACCGCACACAAATCAATCACGGTTTCCAATCATCTCTTCACATCCATAACAAATCCTCTAACATTGAGGCTTAAGGTGCAACCCCATCTCATTATTCTCAGCCCCACTGAATTCCAATATTTTTTCTATCTTGTATGTAAGGTTGAAAGCCTCATTGTATGGCATTGATTGTAATATTTTAAAAAAAATAAAAAGAAAAAGAAAAGACAAAATATGATAAAAAAAGAAAACAAGAATAAAAATGCATGCATGATCATAACACCGCACCTAGGGGTCCTCAAATTAGGTACGTTTAGTGACCTTTGTCGACTAGTTCCATCCCTAATACCCTAGCCCCTTGTATATTCCCCCACAAATTTTTGTGGCACGTCAAGGGTAGGACATACCTAGGGAGTAAACAAAAGTAAAGCAATGCAAAAGGAATTGGAAATGACATAGTTCTCTTGAATCACTGCAAGTACTTGCAAGCTATTGAAGAATTATCATCGAGATACTCAACTTTGCCACAAGGATTTTGTCCAAGCCTCTAATGGTGTCTCAAGAATCCTTCAAGTGTACTTTTCCTCAACATCAACACTCTTTCCATCTCATTGCTCCCTTGTTTCATCAACACATTGCTATGAGGAACCAAGCCAATTGTCTTCTAACTAAGTAATATCTAAGTACGCACATGCACTCACGTAATATTTGCATAATAGCCTATACACGGTTTGGGTCCTCAAGCATGGGAAAACACTCTAGGTTTTCTTAGAGTTTGACTCATCTCCAAAACCAACCAAATATGTCATGTGCATAGTAAAGAAGACTGGCACTATCCCCTAGGGAGAGACCACACACGAGAGGTTCTCCATTGTAGGTCCTAAAGATTAATCAGCTTTTCAATGGCTTGAGATAACACTTCTATCCTTTTTCTCATCATTGATGCTTACCAAGAGCATGATCACCAATAACTCACCAAGAGAATCTTAAGAAAGTCAACAACTTCAGCAGCCATGACAATTACCAGCCATACCACCAACTGCAACAACCATGTTATACGCAAATCACAATTGACCGATCACTATAGGCATTCTTCATGAGTAACTCTACCAGGATTCCTCCATGAACAACTATCCCTAGTATCCATGTCTTTGGTGCAAGTTAAATCATGCTACCTACTACAATGTTGTTGTGACACTGCGCATCCACCACTATGAACCTGAGGGCAAAGTTTTTTGCTAGGAATTTGAACTCATTATTCATCATCATTAGGAATTTATTTTCCATTGTGCCTGTCTTTTTGTTTGCCATTAGATTTGAACTATCAATTAATTGAATTTTTGATTGCTTGGTTCCATCCTAAATTTTTTGTATTCACTGAGTAGTACTCAAGCGTAAATAACCGGCATGTATGTCTTTGTGTGTGGTAGCTCATATGAGTGCTTGTTTGTTCTAATTTTGAGGATCTAATCCAGAGTTTGCACATGAAGAAGACAATGAGTCAGACAAATACTAGGATTAGTAGTGCCCTTCTAAATTTTTTTGCCAAAATTGAGAAAAATGATCAACGCAATGAATGTGTTTGGCAAGCTGTATGACCATGACACTATATCAATGTGGAATGTGTAGTACTCTTAGCATTCCTTGAATATGGCCAAGGAGACATGGTTTTGTAGTTATACATGCAAATGCATGAAGAGGGTATAAGTCTAGACCAACAAACAATGCTAATTTCCCTTCAAGCATGTGACATTCTTTTAGAGCAAACACAGTTACAAGGTGGCTACTCCATCCTGTTGTTTTGAATATTGGACATGCATTACATGTTGATGCTTGGAGCAAGGGGTTAGTTAAAGATGTTTTTGTGGCAAACATATTGATTGATATGCATGGAAAATGTGGAAGTGTTGTGGAAGTAGAGAGCATGTTTGAAGTAGATGTGTCAGCCTCTTTAGAGGAATGTATAGGTTGTCAATGTGTTTCTCTGGATGAAAAAATTAATTGTATTCTATTAATGCATGAATGGCCAATGAAATTTTTGAAGGTAGAAGATATTGCAGAACAAAAGATAAGCAAAGCGGTGCCTTGGCAAGCATAGGAGATGGGTCGCAAAGCTTTGAAAAAACAAAGCTAATATTAGCCATCTCACATAGAGAAAGCTACATGCTTTCGGGGCTCGATTTGGCAAGAAAGGTGCATCATGATCATAAGAAGGCACTGGCTTGTGACTATTGAAGGAGGGTGGCTATTGAGTACGAGCGTTAGAGAGGATCCATGTGGTTCATACTGCAATCGAAGAGGCAGTGCTGGCTGTGACAATGTTCGTCATCTATTGGCTACCATGTTTTTTGGTGGACTTAGTGATTGGACAAGTCTAATTTTCATGACCTAGAATATATACTCTATGCTTCGGGGAGGACCTTACATGTTGTTTGCAGGAGATTGTCACAAAAACCACAGTGGAGCATACACCTTTGCTAGTGTTGTGCGCATCCCACCGCCTACGTGCTCTAATGCTTTTTCCCTTGCTTGCTCATGGGATGGATTGCCGAACAACTTGACGATGGTATGACTTCTTGCATCACTACATGCTTGGTTTCGTATCTTCTACAACAACTCACAGCGTGCAGATGGATCTATTCTTGTGGCTATCGGTCAAAGTTTCATGCCAGGAGTACATGGAGCTTCAAATCCGCAGATTGAGAGAGGAGGTCACAGGGGACAGGTATGTAGCCATGGCTCCGCCACCCACTCAAACAATGTATAGATTAGGCTGAAAGAGTCTTCTTATAGACTTTGGCTTCATACCGCTCATAATCATGAACACAGAGCCAAAGCCTTACATCTTGCATCTGCAAGTACGGTCGTGATTACCAACAGAGCTTGGCAAACTCCCTAAATATATAGATGTGCTAATCTTATCTTTGAACACAATATCATCATCAACTAAGAGAGAGACCTCTTTTCTTTGACATGAATACTCCCACATAATTTGCGATGATACCTTCTACTTGCCATCGAGAGAGAGCTCCAAGAAAGGCAGAGAGGATTTAGTTGAACATGAGCGGCAACATAATAGGAAGGAGATGAATGATGAAAATTTAGGCTTTCTTCTAGCAAGCTTCATGGTTAGAAGAGGAAACATAAACAAAACCTTTCACCCTACCTGGGAGAGAAGCAGAAGGGTTTCTTGTGTGCAAACTTGATTTTGAGCTATATCAACACGGTGTACTTCCTAGAGTGTCAAAGCTTGACAAGGAGGCAGCCATCACATCATTTGGGTTACAAAACACCCTTCTGGTGATAAAGGAGCCATCAATGTGGGAGATGTTTGACATGATAGAAGGTAGAATGCAAAAGGTGAGAGTAGCAATGTAGCATGGGAAATGGAGTGCAAAGCTGAATGTAGCCGAATTAGAATGACATTTCGCTGCTAAAGGATCAACATCTACATGCTCGTATTTTGGGAGATCCAGCCCTCTCCAAATGTATGATAAGGTGGCGAACTATAGCTGTGACTATCGATTCTCTCCATGGATTCAAGAGTGCTTCTAGTGGCCTCTAGATTCAACCATGCAGATTACTTCTTCTCTTGAATGCTCCTACATAAGATTGAGCACTTCAAAATACATCCCTCTTGTGAAAGGTTTGATGTTGCACTTTGAACAAAAACATGAGCTTATTTCTTAGAGCAATGATCAACACAATGCCAGTTTACTTCCCTTTGGATTTGGATTTGTACTTGCAATACACAAAACCTTTGACGTCAAATCCGTTGTCTTGAATCAATTTTGATCTTGCTCCCATCTCGTTAAGCGTCCTTGCAACGAGTGACTTTTGCAAACTTCTACACACATTTCGTGCGACATCTGGTGAACCCAACATGAAAGCGTCGCTTCTAATCCTCGAGATGGAAGACCCTTTGAATAACCCACCTTCATCATCTATCATTTCTTACTTTTCAATTGATGAGATGAAGACTTTGCTACAAAATCTTTCTTCAACCATTATGATGCAGAATAGCAGCAACAACAGTTGCATCAACAGAGTAGTTGGATCAACAACGATTATTGCATCAAGAACAAGAGCATACACTTAGTGCAACTAAGGCTATTGAGGCTGTGATTAGTGAGTGAAAATTATTTGATGGCCAAAATGTTTCAACATACATTAAGGGCTTTGAAAGCCAGATGCACTTTTCGGAGTTCCAACCAACTAGAGCAACTATTTCTTACACCTTGTCACACCTGCTTTGCGGGTTAGAGTGACAGATTTGTTTATATAGGACTCTAACTAGGATGCTTTCAAGAAAGCACTCAAAGACAAATATTTTCTTGAGGATAATGGTATTGCTACATGAAAGACATTCAGAGAGCGGGTTTATCAACCCAATAATGGATTTTTTGCTTCTGAATTATTGTGGGAGTTTGAAGAGCGATACAACTTGTTAGATGCACTAGAGAAAAGAGCTTTGAACTCAGAGAAAGTGGAGTTATTCTTACAAGTGACTCATCCTGCACTTCAGGATGAGTTGGGAGAGCCTCTAGAGGACTGCATGCGGCCTATGGGATTGAAGATGGATTGGCAGGATGCTGTCAATGCAGTTTCCACATTGACAAAGAGATGAAGATGGAATGCTTGCTTGTAGAAGGGGATGCACTCACCACCAGTGATGTCTTATCCTACCACAAATTCTCCTACTTCTTGTGTTGCACCATCCACTACTTCTCATATTTCTTAGCCTATGTCTATGCCTATGTCTATTGCTTTTGCAGTTGTCAAACCATCTGCAAAACCGACTGTCGAAGATATGGTGGAGGAGATATCAAAACATACATACAAATCAAGATGACTAGAATGGAGTAGCAACCGCTTAGTCCAGCTCTAATTTCGGCTCCAACTTCTTCTCCTATAAATTATTCTAGGAGTGATCCTGTCTGTCATTGCATGTGGTGTGATAGTCTAGATCATGAGTGGAAGGACTATCAAGATTTTGAAGAGGCAAGAAGGTTGAAGTTGGTAGTCTGGAAAGACAAGATGATATGTTTTAGAGATACAGAGCAGCCAATCAAACCAAATTTTGGTAAGGGTGGTATGAAGAAATTGTTAGAGGAGTCTCTTTTGCATTCTTCTTATGTGATGCGAGAGGTGACAAGAGAAGGTGTTGCCTATGGCCTTCAGTTAGAGTAGTTTCCAAATGACAAATCTCCTTTATGATCCTATGTACTGCATGCAGAGACAAAGGGGAAAGCTTCATCATCCAAACTTTCAGCCATAAGTGATGAGATCAGGAAAGGGATTGGATGGGATGAGCGAGTTGATGTCTTTTCTATCTATGCCTATATGGCAAAATCTCAAGGATTCAAAGTGCCTGTGGGGGAGAAGTAGAAAAGAGATGATGATCAGCCTAAAGGTTCAAAGAGAGTGACTAGGAGGAGTGATTGAGTTTCTTAGCCTTCTTCTTCAGGTCCAAATTAGAGAATGGTTGAAGTTCAGAAGCCAAAAGTACAAGAAGATCAGAAATCCCTAAAGACAAAGGATCCAAAGCCAAGAAACCAACATGGATTTAAGATGCTTTCTAACATTGAGATGACTATGGACTTGAAGAAGGTGCTTGAGGATCGAATTCTTAACTGCAAAATTGAATTAATTCTTGGGAATTTCCAAAATATAATTTCATTATGTTATCATCGACATCATTAAAAGAAAATGACATATTATTGAAGAGCCGAGACATGGTATGATCCATCGAGAGGCTTTAGCAGTTGTTGAGGCTGTTATCTATGACTTGCAAATTGAGGATATTGATTCTGATGAGGAGATTACTGAGGAGTATCACAAAGGCTTTTGCACAACATGCTATCTATTCACTTGGAGATCTTTATTTGCTATGACCAATTCCAGCTTGCCCTTGAGAGTAGATATTTGACTACGATGAAGACACCTTTAGGTCTTGTTCGAATGTGTGCACTTCTACATGGTCCTATTAATTTAGTTGCTCATATGATGAATGGGATGAACAAGGTCTTATGGGATTTTATTCCAGAGCTTACCATGCCTTTCCATTGATGATCTGCCTATCAAGGGTTGTTTGGAGAAAGAGAAGGATGAGACTTTAGATGATCATGGATATAGTTACTTTGCAACTGTGCATATTAGAGATGTTGAGAGGATTCTTTGTAGGCTAGAGGAAGTGAATTTGACTTTGTTGGGAATGAAGTCTAGTTTTTGTGCTAGAGCGGTTTTGATTGTTGGACATATGTGTGGTTATTATGGCAAGAGGCCTTCCCCTACAAAGGTTGATGCCATAGAGAAGATTGCAAAGACTTGCTCTTTTACTTTCAAGTAGTTTATCTTATTTGGATTCCTCATTTAAATCATATTGTAGATTATCTCTACTAGCTCTTGAAAAAATGGTAGCATTTTTCTTGGGACATGAGACACACTAAAGCTATGCAAAAGCTGAAGAGATTATTGAGAGCTGCTCTAACTGTTTGGAAAGCACATTATGAGTGTGGGGGACCTATTGTACTCACTATTGATACTAGTCCTATCGGCATTGGATGGTGGGCTATTGGCCATGATAATGTAGATGTGAATAGGTATGCCATTCGGTTTGGGACAAAAGTCCTATATAAATGAGCAGCAGCGCAGGTATCCAGAGATTAAGAGGGAGCTCTTGGGAGTTGTCACAGCTCTCAAAAATGATAAAGAGTACTTCATTCGTGTTGCTATGGTGGTCAAGACTGATTTCTTGCCTCTTCTAGGAATG
This sequence comes from Lygodium microphyllum, assembly GCF_053477565.2. Lineage (NCBI taxonomy): Eukaryota > Viridiplantae > Streptophyta > Polypodiopsida > Schizaeales > Lygodiaceae > Lygodium > Lygodium microphyllum. The sequence continues at coordinate 60,051,484 of NC_141139.1, read as the reverse complement.
TTCATGAGTTGTTCTACTCCAGACATTTCCATGCTTAGGTAGATTGGGTATATAAAATCCACAAATCCTGAGTTCATGCACATATAGTAGGTAAAGATAACCTAGTAGATGATATGCTTTCACAAGCGAGGTATGATGATATGGATTCTTCTTGCAGTAATGATGATGATGATGATGGGGCTGATCTCTCAGCCATGCATGCTGATCATATTTGTCATGTAACTGCTTTGGAGAGCTTCGATGAGTTTTTGTATATAGGAGAGTATTTGTAGATTGGCCATTATTTGAGTACCATGTCTAGACAGGATGGATGGACTCATGTAGACTTCAAGATCAAGAGGAAAGCTTATGGTTTCTTATTGCAGAGTGGGCTACTTTGGAAGCATCCATGAAAGCAAGGAGGACAGCCATTGAGAGTTGTATGTGACAGAGCATCACAAGTGTGAATCGCGAGAGAGTTTGTTTGGGCGATCTATGAGAAGATTAGAGAGCACTACTGGTGGAGAGGCATGTATAGAGATATCTCACAGTTTGTTGAGACATGCATTGATTGTTAGTTGTTTTCTTCAGTGAGGCATAGAGATAAGCTTCACTCTACCTACCCACTATGTATTCACTACAAGTGGGTTTTTAATTTGATTACTATGCATGTTGGATTGTGGCAAATGTGTTACATTGTTTTGGCAGGAGAGGATCTCATGAATTAGATGGAAGGAAGAGCATTGAGGGCAAAGACTACTTCAATGGTTTGTAAGTTTTTGTTGGATGATGTTATTTGCAGATATGGTTGCATTGGAAAATTTATAGCAGATAGAGGTGAGTTGGATGCTAATGAGGCTAGAAAGCTTTCTAGACATACACATCCCTATTATCTGACCTTAGGTATTTCAATCGATACCTAGACTGGTTCTCAACAAGAGTAAGCCAATGTTGAAAGGTAGATAGGTTATCTAATTTCTACTTAATAGGGTAAGCCCAGACCTTAAGTGAGTAATCATCAGTGAGGGTGATAAAGTACTTCGCACCACCTAGTGAGACTGATAAGGCATGGGACCACATATATTTGAATAGACAAGAGCCAAAGGCTCACCCACATGCTACCTAAACCAAGACATCACCAATACCAACTATCTCCAATGGTAGATCATTACCCAAATGGACAGATTTAGTCATATTGCATAGGAGTGAAGCCACTCTCTATGAGGAGTCACATGAAAGGAAGCCCCTAGATCTATCCATCAACAATCAATATATCTTGACAAAGCATTAGTTAGATGTGAGGTATCCAAGGAAGAAGCTACCAATATGAGATCATCATACACATCAGGCTTCACCACATGAATCTCCTCAATCTTGATCTTAGACTTGCTAGGCATAATGATGTAGTCATGATTCTTCTGCTACACTTTCTCTTTACCCTTTTTCTTGCACTTGTCTTTGCATATTTTATGGCATTATGGCCAAATATGACCTACTTTCTCACAATATTGACAAGTAATATCAAACTTATAGCCATAGGACTTATTGTGAGATTATCCATATGTCCTAGATTAAGACCTTTGAGAGTCTCTACTACAGCCATTTTTGTCGTGCCGACCTCTCATTGTCAATGCATGTGATGTATGGGAAGAATTCACATTCTTTATGTTCACCTCTTCTGTTAAGTGGGTATTCTCATCTTCTTGCAAATTTAGCCTATCCTTTGAGATATTAGTACATAGAGCCATACAAAAAGTGTCCCATGACTCAAGTATAGTACTAAGCAGAAATATAGGGTACATGAATCCTTGAACTCAATCGCTTGTGAAGCTAGATGGCTAATGATGGAGTGGAATTCATTCAAATTTGCATACATAGAAGTCCCTTTCTTCATGTAAAGTTCCATCAATTGTTTTAGTCAATATCTTTGAGATGCAAGACTTTGCTTGTCATAAAAATTCTTAATCTGTGTGTCCAAAGCTGATATGTAATCTAATTGTCAGACACAGCACTGTAGTGAGCCGGCTTAGAGAGTGATAAAAGGATTGTGGATTTGCATAGCTCATCCAGCTCAACCCAATCCTCGACATCAATGTTTTCAGGTTTGGCATCCTCATTTTTTAGTTGTCTAACCTGCAATTTTTGCTTAAAATGTGCCATACTTGTGCCTTACAATAGTTGTAGTTGGTCCCATCCTGTTTTTGAATATTGAAGATAGCACTATCATGAGAACCACTAACCATAATGAGACTAAGAAAGTGCACAAAAAAGGGGAAAATAGACTATTGTAATTTCCTACAAATCAGCCCCAAAACCACTACCAAATCAAGTTTTAAACAAGAAAACTGCCAAGGTACTGAGTTATCACAAATTACAAATCAAGAAATTGTCAAGTACAAGTGATTGCCCTCATAAAGAATACATAGATCGTAAATGACAGACTATTGTAATAAATTGCAGCAATAGGTCAACAACCAACTATGAGCACCCAAGAGGAAAGAAGCTAGGAACAACTGGCATTAAATACTATCAGAACTACAGTGTGTTAGTAACCATACATGCAATAGGCATAGATATCATGCATAGGGTAGGTCTCAAGGATAAATTAAGGGAACTTCTAGATGCATAACCCACTGAGGGAAGCTTGATACATAACCCAGAGGCATGTAAATACTATTGACAACACATTGGCAGACATAAGTGCCAAGTCTAATTCAATAGATCAAATTAGCTCAAGATAGGGTAATTGCATCTGATACATATCAAGAGAGCATGTGCATAGCACAATGAGTTCCACTATCCCACTATAATACACTCAAGCTCAACTGCAAATATCAAGTGCTCTATGTACCATCAAACTGACAAGTAGTAGCTCCCACTGGAATAAAAGTTGAATGCCAAATGAGCAATGCAAGCTCAATACACTAGGTACATGACATCCAAGCATCCAAGGTACATAAAGTATAAGTCAGAAGCATAAAACCCAATATATTCTTCAAGCATGTAACTGCATAAGCCAATGAAGCAACCAAGATATGTAACCATAGTCAAGATGAATGTTTCTAGGCTTAAAAAATCAAAACTCATGAGCATCCCATAGCATATTCAAGTTCATAGACTAATGCTAAGCATTAATACATTTATATAAAGCACTTGGATAACATCCAAGGGAAATAGGCATTTACTTTTTCTTGGTAAATTATTGCTATCCTATTACAATATAGTGAAAATCCTATAAAAATTGAGCCAAATGAGAGCTATAATCAACCAAGAAGCATTCAATACAATGTCATAACATACCTCAAGCATGGAGAAACCATATGAGTATTAGTAGCCATAAAAGGGAGCTCCAAACTTTGAGAGTATACGATCCCAGATATTATTCCAGCCAACTATAATAAATTGTGAGACAATTGTTGATCTTGGGAACCTCAAATGATGCCCAAACTCATGCCCAAAGTGCTAAGTACAATGTTAAGTTAATGCCCAAGGGTGCTCAAGAGCTTGGGAAGCTGAAGATGATGATCCAAATGATCAAGAATAGGGACCTATAAACAAGTACAAATCGTGCAAATCATGTTTGTTGGTCTTGCTAAGTTGAATGTGGCACAAGGGGAGCTCTAGTAGGTCGTCCCAGAGAAGCCTTCGAACAAGCCTCAAGTGATGGCAAGAAGCTGTGGGTAAAATATGGAGCTCAATGCATACCTTGGGCCGAACGATCCATGGATGCCCTAAAATGAGCTATTGTAGGTATCTAGAAGCTAAAGCAAAGTAAAGGGAAAGACCTCCTCAACCTTAGTTCTAATACCAATTGAAAGAACTGAGCCCTAAGTGGAAGCCCCCAAGCGGAAGCAAGAGCTATGGTGGAAGGAGCAAGAGAGCAAGATCAAGAGACACAAGATGTGGGAAGTCCAACAATCAGAATGTGTGAGCAAACATCCCTTATTCAAATGCCATTGAAAGATGAATGATGAAGTGACAAATGATGAGCACTTGCCACCTATAGTGTAGAGTTGTGTAGATACTATCAGTGCAACTAATACATAGGTGGCTAGCCATAGGCACCTTTACCCCCAACAATGGTCTTCAAATGTGATGGTTCAATATCTTTCTTCTAAGTTAGAAAATTAAATGAAAAAAAATTCAATATTTGAGGCTTTATCTATTATCAATCGACTTCAAGAAGAGAAAGGTTTGCTTCAACAAGAGGTTTCTCATGTATGCAATGGAATTGCAAGTTTCACATTGTTTTCAAGCTATTAATTCTCTCGATAAAGTTATTTTGGAGAAGGATGATGAAATTGCTAATTTGCATACTCAATTAGCTTTTTCTCATGTTTCAATTTGATATGTTATTGTTGAGGATTTGTATGCACAAAGAATTAGTTTGGTGGATGAAGTAGAGGATGATGAGAAGGAGTTATTTCTTCAAAAAAATGCATCCATATTACTAGTGTTTAAAATAGATGTGGACAATATTATTAAAGGGTACCAATAGTAATCCATTATGGCTAGAAATGGAGTTCCTAAATAGGAAAATGTTCAACATGTAGATCAAAACTGATAAGGACAGTATTGTAAAGATCCTTTTGCAGGTCAAGGGGTCTAAACTTTAGGAAAGGTTAGGAGGTGAGGAGTATAAAGTATTTAGGACCCTGGAACTAGTTATCTTGAACCAGAACAACAAGGAAAATATCAAAATCAAGAAATTGAGAAAGTTGATCCATATATGGACACTCGGATGTGCATGATGAATAAGGACAAAAGGCTATTATTTAGGCTATGAATAGACTATGAAAAAGGCTACAAGAGTGGTGTAGGAAGAAGTATAGGTAGTCAATTTGAATGACGAGGGAGAGGCTAAACCCATCAAAGTAAGCATATATGTTGAGGATGACTTCAAGAAAGATCTCATAAAGCTATGTTAGGAATTTCAATATATATTTGTGTGGAATTATACTAACATCAAAAGCTTTGATCCCACACTTTATCAGCATAGAATTTGAAAAAGAATGACAAACCGATCATATAAAAGTAAAAACTCAATGGTGCAATAGTTTCTTATATGTTTCTGATCTCATTCACGAATTCTGTTTTTGATGATATCATGGGACATGAGATGTTAGGTCAATTTTTAGTAAATCAGGAGTGTTTAGATTTTTTGGTAGTGTTAAATTTATAAGATGGACTACAAAACCTAAATTTTTGAAACAACTTGAGGCAACAATAATGGAACATGTTGCAACATTTTAAAATGTATAATATGCAACATGAAATACTACAATAATATCAAAAATAGTAATTAGAGTAGCAACCTAAATATCAAAATTTTCAAAAATCTAAAAATAGACTTGAAAGTCAGCAAATATAGGTTCTACTAGTTTGGATTGATACCAACCAATACTTTGCAAATGACATGATGCACATTGAAGTTGTGAAAGATTATGGTGCAAATGCAAATACAGTTATGTTTTTTTTTTCAAGTTTTCTTGCATTATCTTGCATATTTCACTGGTGATGCTATTACTTATTTGAGACTCATGTCTTGTGGTACATTGCCATACATCTCTTATGATATAGATGCTAGAGCATCATCAATATATATCTTGATCAATGCAACTACTCTTTGTCATTGAAGTAATGATCTGCTTATTCAGTCATGATTCTATACCCTCATTCTCTATTATATTTTTATGGATATTATTATATTTAATGGATTCCCATCCATGGCATGTTTCTTTGAAATGGTTGCACCGTATTTCACTTTGGATGAAGGGATATGTAGGTTCAGGTCATCGATACCATGCAGCCATCCATTAGGATGTGCCAGGTGTTGAGATTCAAATACACTCTTAACCTTAGTATGCATATAGGAGTCTTATTTGCTATATATGAAATAGCTTTTCAGATCTATCTTTCATGTGTAATCAAAATCCTTTAAGATGGCACCCTATTGGGGTTGTCGATGTCATAACCTAAGTCTTTGTCTCTGTCTCCTAAAAATCTAATGTCATTTACTATGTTTTCTTTATTTAGAAAATATGGGATTAGTAATAAGGCATTAACTATTCTTGGCTATCTAGGATACATAAATCTTTTACCAATTTCCTTAAAATTGAATCATGTTTTCTATCATTTTCTCATTCAAGAAGAATGTATATAGTAGTATTTTCAAGACAACATTTTCCTTTTGTTGTCTACAATATTTCATGAATTTCTATATCATTTTCTTGAAGATTAAAAGTCTTACTCAATTTTTGAAAGACATTCTAAGGGTCTATTATAACAAAGAGCCAAAGAAATGGATTGAATACATACCTTTGGTCAAATTCACTTATAATGATTCATATCAGTAGAATATTGGGATGACTCCATTTCAAGTGTTGTATCAGCAAGAGTACTTATCCACTAAATATTTTTTACCCTAGCTTAACAATTGAAACTTCCAAGAAAATACTAGAGGATATCGAAGAGCAGAACAATAAAATCTACTAGGATATTAAGGCTACCCAAGACTAGCAAAAGGCCTATATGAATCTAAAGAGGATGCCTCAAATATTCAAAGGGGGAGACTTTGTCTTCTTAAGAGTCCATCTAAAGAAAAGTTTACTATCTCTTTGAAAATTCAAGAAACTTAGCCCAAGGTACAATGGATCCTACGAAATGTCAAATATCTTGGTAGAAATGCTTACAAACTAGAGCTTCTACCTCATCTCAAAATCTACAATGTATCTCATGTAAGTTTCCTAGAATCCTACATCTTTAACCCAAGATGTATCTCTTTCCAAATTCAAGAAACTTAGGCCAAGGTACTATGGATCCTACAAAATATCAAATAACTTGGTAGAACTGCTTACACACTAGAGCTTCTACCTCATCTCAAAATTCACAATGTATTTCATGTAAGCCTCATAGAATCCTACATATTTAACCTTTAGCATGTCCTTGATGTGATTGGAAAATGATAATGTGAAATCAAGGAGTCCTTGAGATTCAACCTAATAGGATACTAGAAGTTAGGGAGAAGCCCCTTAGAAAGTATACTCTCTCTGAATTCCTTGTACAATGGAGAGATTTTCTAGAAGAAGATGAAACATGGATTGAGGAGTTCATCCTCCAAAAAGACCACCCTGAGTTTCTCTCCAAATGAGAACATCTCGATTTCTCTAAGGAGAAAAGAATATAACATTTTCAGAGTTTTTCAAATGATGAATTTTTTGAAAAAAAATATTTCTTCCAATTTCCTTGTTGAAAATTCCTCAAATATTGCATCGATTATGTTCCAATGTTAAGCCGCGTTGATATAAAACCTATCCAAGAATTAAAATCTTCAAATCACATGAATCACACTCCAACTATACAAAATTTTAGTTATTCAATTGATTAGTTAATTTATATTTGAAAAGAGTGTTAAAGGTTAGTTTTAAAAGGAGCTCTATTGGGGAGGGGGGAAGTGGCCTATTTAGGTCAATATCACGAAGCATTCCCCCTTAAAAATAATAAAGCCCTCCCCTCAATCAATTGAGACCCACCCCCTAATCATTAGGGGACTCATTGGTTGTCAGTCACCTATCCACCTACAACGTAAATGATCCCCCCTTTCCCCTTCAGGTCTTCATATGTAGCTCAACTCACCCCCTTCCTTTCTTCTAGGCCAAAAACATCATCTCCTCCTAGTCAAAATTGTTAGCCCTTGGTCCCCCCCCCCCCCCCCCCTCTTTAGGCATACAAGATCATTCCCCCATGTCAGCTAGTACCACTATTCCCCCCACCCCCAAAAAAAACCCAATTTGAGAGATAACAAAACCCTTTTCTCTCTTATAAAACCCCTAAGGAATGAAAAGCGGACACAGAACATTGGAAATTTAATGCTCTTGGATGAGAGGGGGAGAGAGACAGAGACAGAGAGAGTGAAGTAGAAGAAATAAATATAGAGAGTGAGGGAGAGAAGAAAAGAAAGAAAGAAAAGAGAAAAGGAGAGAGAAACAAAGAGAGAAAGCAAGGAGAGAGAAGGAAGAAGGAAAAGAAGAGAGGAAAAAAGAGAAGAATACTCAAGAGGAGAGAGAGAGAGGAGAGAAGAGAAGAGAAGAGAGAGAAAGAATGAGAGTGTGGGCGAAGAAGAGAGAGTGAAAACAAGAGCATGGGTGAAGATGTGACTTAAAGAAAATTTCTTCGTTTTGAACTTCCACTTCACTAGGAGTACGTCCACTAACTTTCTAGTTTCTATCCTTTCATTCCCAATTTTGGAGATATCTCCAAAGAATCATCTCCATGTTGTGGGTCCCCCTAATGTCATAGGCCCATCCTCCACCATCAATAATGCAAGGATGAATGTAAATGCCACAAATGAGGCCAACCCAAGTGCCTTGCAATGCTATAATGTTAGTTTTTAGGAAAGAAAAGAATTACGAAAGCTGGATTTTAAAAAATAAAATTTATTAGGTGATTTATTAGACAGTTAAAATGTCAATAATATAATTGTGTGGTAAAATTAAACTAATTTGAAAATATTAATATAAAAATAATATTGATATGTTAGAAAATGATTACTTATTAAATTAGATAAATTAATTTAGAGATATTCTAAAAATTTTATGAAACAAAACTCATAATAAGTTGATTAAGAATGTATGATCAGAAAAATAGAATTAGTAAAATGTTATTATAGCAAAATATTTAATGAAATAAATAATTTAGAAGTAGTATTTCTAATATGAAAAATAAAACATTAGTATATTATTATTTAAATTAATAGCAATTCAATTTGTTTAGGTATTAAAAACTTAGGTAAATATCAATTATGTGAAATGTACCAATAAAATAACAATAAAATAATATTTATTTAGGTATTAAAAACTAATAATATTATTAATATTATTAATAAGTTTTTAATACCTTTAAAAATATTAATAAGTTTAGGTATTAAAAACTTAGGCAAATACCTAAACTTGCAAAAATGTACCAAGAAAATAACAATAAACTTAGGCAAAGTACTACTTGAATTAATCCAAGGCAAAACATGAAAATATTATCATCAAATTATTGCTAACTATTACTTAGGAAGAATGGTACTAAAAATTAGTAATTAGGTAAAATGTCACTGGAATTGCTAATTCAGTGAAAATAGATTGAGGAATCAGTTTAACAATCAACTTGACTACATATATTTTTAAAAGCCAAAGACTATAGGAATTTTTACAATTTTATAGAGATGTGGAAGAAGCAAAATTATAGTTAGATTAGAAATGGTGGCAAAAGGTCCATGTGCAATTATTCAAAACTATGTGAAATAAAAGTAAGATAAATAGCAATTATCTAGAAAATATAAGGACACTATTGTAAGTATCAACATGCAGGAATTTAGATATATGGTGAGTATAGAAATAGTGCATCCTTTAGGAAAAAGAAAGATAAAATACATTAGGATCCTATAAAGGTTAGACAAATCTAAACCTAGAAAATATGTGGATCTTAGGATTTGATAGGTATGTCACACACACACACACACACACACACTCTCTCTCTCTCTCTCTCTCTCTCTCTCTCTCTCTCTCTCTCTCTCTCTCTCTCTCTCTCTCTCTCTCTCTCTCTCTCTCTCTCTCTCTCTCTCTCTCTCTCTCTCTCTCTCTCTCTCTCTCTCTCTCTCTCTCTCTCTCTCTCTCTCTCTCTCTCTCTCTCTCTCTCTCTAGACTCTCCACCACTTCAGGAGAGAGGGGAAACCTATAGGTGAATTTAAAAGACTATTGGGTGGGGGTTGGGAGGGTTTCGGGTGTAGGGTGAGGTGCCACAGAGCATAGTGAGGCTCTCATGGTGGCATAATGGGTTGCCAAACTGTAGAGCAAACTGTATAAGGGGCCATCCCTAATACCATCAGACAAGTACTGTGTTTCAAGAGAACAACTGCCTCATATACACTTTTCTAGTCCTAATGCTTAATAAGTGAATTTTTAGCTCTTTTCTAAATTCCTAAACATAAGTCTCTTCCCCTTAGTTTGGCCTTGCTCTATAGGAAAATCTTAGGCTTGCCTTAGGGTGAATTGGAAGGATCATCAACTATCCTAGAGTCAACATAGATCCATCTATGTAACTTTGTCAAAACTTTGTGATTTTGTTATTGCCTCCTAGGTAAGTTTGTAAGGTTACTTCCCTTTGCAAGAACTCCTTTCTTGACTAATTTTGACCCTCTACTCACCAAAACTAAGTCTTTATTAAAGGAGAGTTTTATACTAAGTCCCATGCAAGCAAATATTGAAGAATAGAGTTAGTAGTGAAACTATTTAAGTCCTATGTGGTTTATCAAAATTGGGATAGTGGTTGGTGTTGCCACCAATGTGGATCTTGAAGCCTCAATGTGCCTCTTAGGTACCATTGCCACAAACCACACATTGCGCATGTTGATTATGGATTCTTAAATCAATAGTTTAAATTTGCTAGATGAAAACAAAAATGGAGGTGATGAGGTCCATGATTGAACATCAAGTTGGAGGAAAAAAGAGATGTTTAATTATAGGGAAATATAATGACGCTTGACTCTCTCTCTCTCTCTCTCTCTCTCTCTCTCTCTCTCTCTCTCTCTCTCTCTCTCTCTCTCTCTCTCTCTCTCTCTCTCTCTCTCTCTCTCTCTCTCTCTCTCTCTCTCTCTCTCTCTCTCTCTCTCTCTCTCTCTCTCTCTCTCTCTCTCTCTCTCTCTCTCTCTCTCTCTCAGCCTTTGGGGGGGAAGGGGGGATGTAAGGGCTTTGTAGGTATACCACGGCATTGCCTACAAAAACACCTATATAAAAAGTAGTAGTGACTCTGAGCCTTGCTCTCCACTCTACATGTGATTTCATATGCCAAGTGGTGAACCCCCATTTCTGTCATGTCTCTAGGGTGTAGTGTTGGGGTGTTCCTATGTTCTACCATTTCTTTCATTTAATAATACAAGAGTATACCTTACTCTAACATATTGTGTTATGTTTTTGTGCCATGTTGAGAGCAGATTTAAAAGTTGGGAGTCAAGTGCAAAAGAACCCTAAGACCTATAAAAGAGGTATTTTTGGTGCAAAAAGAAACAGTCACTAATCAAGGAGCTGGAGTTTTCCTAGATGTATTTTGACACCAGGAACCCAACTCGTCTCCATTTGTCAATCGACTTTGTTTGATCCCCCTATTTAATGACCGCAAGGTTTGGCATTATGAAGCGACTACTAGATCCAAAAGCCAAAAATATTTAATGAAGGCCAAGGTGATAGATTTTGCCAGAAAGTCGCATCTCTAGCTGGATCATGATTCTAGATTATTTGCCCCTCGAACCATGCCAAAACCACTTTGAGCAAGTGTGAACAGCCAAAATAAAAACTAGATAAGTTGGAGGTTGTGTTTAATCATGCATAAGAAGAAGAAAACTCACAAAAATCAAACGAGATGGAGGGAGAGGTGTATTTTTTTTATGCCCCTTCTTTTCCATAAAATTTTGATTTTTCTCAATTGCAATCAACATCCTCACTCTCTTGGGTTAAGTTGCATCAAATTTTCACTCTCTATCGCTCCAATTCTCATGAAGAATGATATAATAATCAGCAAGATCAAAATTTATTCTTTTTGTCTCTTGTTTCTCTCTCCTCTTTGTTCCTTGTTCATAATGACTATTTATGACAAAGAGGGAGAGAGAGAGGGAGCGCTTATTTGACCATGGACGATGATTCGAAAGCATAATGGCAAGTAGATTGGGCAATTTGGATATGTTAGTGAGTAGTTGGAGAATCGTGTTAGTGGCTCTATTTCCTCGAGTTACAAGACATATGTATGTAAATTTTTGAGTAAGTGATCTTTATTTAGTTTTTATGACGAATTGTTAGTGCATATAATGGAAAGATGGTTATATATGATTAAAATATGTTTACGAATATCTAAAATTCCAAAAAATTATTCATTTTTATTTTTTAATATTAAAAACAATAAAACTGCAAAATTTGAAACATGGGATTTAATGAAAATTTGAGTTGTTCTTGGGTTCTATGAGTCAAATGATATTTGCATGGCATGAAAATGAAAATGTTGATGGATCACACTCCACATAAGTTTTAGAAATCAGAAAACTCAAAAATGTTAATAATTTATGTTAAAATAAATGGAAAATTCATGAGAATTTGTCAAAAGAAGGAAAATTTTTAAGAAAATATAGTTTTTGTGTGTTTAAAATTATGAAAAATCAGGAGAATATTTGTGAATGTATAGTGAAGGTAAATCATGAGGATTTGTCTTATTTTGCCTTTATCTATTTGTTGAAGTACGTGCTTTTGGGCTTCTTTCTTTAGAAATTTGTCACAAAATCTCCCTACATTTGGGCAAGTAATATAAATATAAACAGTATAGGAGGTGTGGGGTTGAAATGGAAAGACATTTGATTAAGTGATTGATTTCTTTTCATATCTTAGTGTGTAGGCTTTGATGTATATATGTTTTAAGAGGTTCAATAGTACCGGTTAGCTTGATGTTGTTCCTTAGCCATGCCACACGACACTAGTAGAAAAAAATCATAAAAATATTATTCGTGCACTTCACATAGGCTAGTTTTTAGTTAAGTTATTTGAGCACGATGTGCCATGCACTTTGCATATGAAATCTAAATATAGTATCAAAAGATAAATTCTTGGATGCATTGTAATTATATGTCTAGGTGATGGCCAATGTTGAGAGTGTAAGATTCCCCTTTGTTATAGGGTAGTTCGGTATATTGGAAAATTTGATTAAGTGAGAAATGTATACAATCTCCTAGATCGTTACGATTTACATCATGAGAGAACTCTGTTATATTCATGTTCTATATGTAAGATGGCACATCCTAGGGCCGATCTCGGGGGTGTAATGGAGCCATAGGAGCCACAACGTTCTACTAGGGGAAGCTATTTGTGTATGTGAATCAAGATATTGATCACCTGTATGTTTGGATAGCCTCTTACTATTGCTATGTCAGTGGTGGATAGCCAAATGGATCCACTAAATAATGGAAGACAAATGATAAACCCTAATGTCATGCCAATTAATCAGCGATGGTCTCCCTAATCAGGTGGTTAGGCCAATTGAACAACAAGGAGATAATCACAATTATGAGTCTAGTGTATAAATATTCTTCTTGGCAAAGTTAAGGACACCATGAAGCATTATATAGACAAATAGCTATAGATATTAATTTTCTAAAGAATCAACAAAACTTGATAACACAATATTAGTGAGTTTGGGAATCTCCCAATTCCCATTTTTTGAATACTAAAAAGATGGCAATCGGATAACATATCCATAAGTTTCTCAAAACCATATCATGTGACCTATCATTGGAAAGCACTTGAAAAATGCAAACTATTGAGCTATAGAGTGCTCAAATTGGAGTTATAGTGTTCAAGTTATGACAAATCCAAAGATTTGACCATGTGTCCCAAACTTATGGGAAATTCCCATATTCCCCAATATGGTGTTTGATAGGAAATTGACGTCTTGAAGAGGGTGGTTCATCAAGATTTAACTATAAGTGGTGTGGTGGCCAACACTTTCCGAGAAACTTCCCTAGTATCAAATGTGACATATGCAGGAAGTGTGACCATCTAGCTAGTACTTGCTAGAGTAAGATCAATTCTCTGGAGTAAGCAACTAGGTCCAACTAGTCATCAAGCATAAGGGAATAACCTTTAGCAGGATGACGGACCAAAGCAAATATTACAAAGAGAAAAAGCTATCATAGAAGAGCTACCCAGTGGTAGTGGTTTCAGCCTTATCAAAGATGTGCATGTCAACACCACTGAGGCTTCCAATCTACAAGAGATTACAACAAGACAAAAGGTTAAAGAAGGCATTAGAGATAATGTAAAACCTATTGAGGTAAACTCTAGACAGGATGACAAGGGGACGCAAGTCCTTAATCCAAATGTGAAATTCGATCCTTTAAAAGTTGTTGATGGCAAAGCTGACTCTAATAAGGAGCTGCCAAAGAAGAAGGTAAAAGCCAAGAAAGAGGCATCTAAGTCTATTCACTGACCAAGAGAAAGAATGGTCTGGCAGGAAAAGAGAACCATTACTAAGTATCATGAATTTGACTTTGCCAATTCTCTTTGCGAGGTAAAACTTGATGTAAATCTCCTGCAATTGATTAAGTTATCTCTACGAGTGCGTAAAGAGTTTAAGAAGATCCTTCACACTGGGTATATCATCGAGCCCTTAGGAATAGCCCATGAAGTAGATGACTAGTTTGAACATGTTGAAAAGCATTGTCCAAGGGTGGCAACATATGTTAAAATGGCATATTAGTGGATCATGCCATTGTGGACACGAGATCCTCCGTCAACATAATAAATTCAAAATTGATGGAAAGGTTGGGACTGGAAATCTAAAGGGATGCCTTCATGATTCTTCGAATGGCTAATGATAGTTTAAGACAATTGGAAGGTTGCATTACCAAATTCCATGTGGCTATTGCTAATGTGGAATGCATTTTGGAATTTAAGATTATTAGGTTTGCAGGGCAGCCAAGCTATCGAGTATTATTAGGAAGTCCATGGATCTTGCAATCTGATTGTCAAGTTTCATCTGTGGGCAAAGGCATGAGACACGTAATAGTAGATGCATATCCAGAACCTACTCAAGCAAGAGAGTAATTTTTTCCTCAATAGAATTAGAGGCATTAGAGGATCCTTCTAGCAATGAGACTTTGTCAAGTAATAAATCAAGCGAGGGGTCCACTACAAAAGATGTTTACTAGGTGACTTTGAATGAGCTGATAGAAGCTCAAGACAGAATCAAAGATGCAGATGTGATTGAGCTAGATTTCAGTTTATTGGATGAGCCACGACCGATTAAAGTAGGACCTATGCTTATTCTAGAAGAGAGGAAGGACTATGTGTTCTTGATCCAAGAATCACATGATATTTCTGCTTGGAGCTATGATGAGCTAAGGGGTATTCCTCCTAGTTTGGTTGTACATATTATTCCTTTGAAGAAAGTTAGTCTTCTTGTTCGACAAAAAGTAAGGCATATGCCTTTTGAACTAAGGGATGGACTATTTGAGGAGCTACAAAAATTGCATAAGACTGGCTTGATATTTCTTGTACAACACAAGGAGTGGTGTTCGCTAGTAGTTATCAAGAAAAAGAAAAATAATCAAATTTGGATTTGCATAGATTTTAGGGAGATCAATGAATATATGTTAAAAGTTCACCATTGATTAGATTCTAGATCAGTATTAGCATGTAGGGAAATCTACTTGTTTAAGGATTGCTATGTTGGTTATAACCAAATGGCTATCACAGAGAAAGATAAGAGATCTTTGCATATCATGTTATGGCTTTTGGATTATGCCATGCGCTAGGGTCCTGGCAATGTACAACTAATAAAAGTTTCGATGATATTTTCCAAAAGGAGCTAAAAGTCTTTATTGATGACTTGGGGGCAGACCTGGGGGCAACCATCATAAGGAAAAGACAACTGATTATCCTAAGAAATTGTTTTGAGTGGTGTAGGTAGTTCTGCATTCCTCTTAACCCAAGTAAATGCATCTTTAGAGAGTGCCTTATGGATTGATGTCGGCCCATATGATTAGTTTGGTTGGTATTGCAACCGATCTTGAAAATGTAAAGGTTATCATTGCTATGAGTCTACCATATACTCCTAATTAAGTGCATAGCTTTCTGTTGTCAGTCGAATATTATCAACGATTTATTAATGCGTTGACTGAGAGGACATTACCATTGACAAATCGATTTTCCTTTAACTGTTTGATTGGTTGGAGTGATCCGTGTCAAGTATCCTTCAAGGATGTGAAGAAGGAATTGGCAAAAGCACTAGTCTTGAAAGCACCTAAAAGGGGTGAGATATTTTGTATATTTTCAGTGGCTACAATGATAGTATATGCTTTTTTTGCTATTTAACCCAAATTTTGAGAGAAGAAGTAATACCATTTGATTGCATTTTCCAGTCACATGTTAAGGGTATCCAAGATTATTTATACTTACATGGAGAAATTGTACCTTGGGATGGTTTTTGTAATGAATAAATTTAGGCACTACATTCTATATGAAAAGGTAAGATTTTTTACAATGGCAAAGGGGCTAAGGCTATTATTGAATATGTTGCAGCCGCTTGACCACCTAGCAAAGTGGTTGATCACCTTGCAAGAGTTTGATTATGAAATTAAGACTAAGATGCTGAATTTACAAGGCATTGTTGAATGTCTTGTGGATTTTGGGGAGTTAAAGGAAGTCTTGGCTAATGGTAGTGACCTCGAGGGTCTATTCAAAATTCATATGGCCTCCATTCCATCGTGATATGCTACTATAACACACTATCTATTTATAAGAGAGGTTGGAGCCACTTTGTCGAAGGTTGAAAAGAGAAAAACTAGGCGAAAAGCCTTGAATTTTGTCTTGATTGTGAAAGAGCACTTATCGGCAAGGGGTCGATGATGTTTATCGCCGATGTGTTAGGCTTGAGGAGGTTTCTTTTATCTTGGAAGAGTGTCATGAATCCGCTTGTGGAGGGCACTTTGTTAGACAGTTGACTACTCAGAAAGCTTTGAGAGACAAATATTGGTAACCGATTCATTTTCCAATATGCATTTTCATATGTTAAGAGATGTGATACATGTTAGAGACATGATAATAGGGAGAATAGGAAGGCCCACTGACTCCTATTATGGCTATACTACCTTTTGAGAAGTGGGTCATTGATTTTGTTAGACCTATACATCTTTCATCAACCACAAGAAAGCATTATATCATTGTGGCAATAGACTATTTCACAAAGTTGTTCAAAGCGCATGCTACGATGAAGAACAATGCCAAGGAAACAACTAGTTTTATTTGGAAATAGATTGTTTGTTGGTTTGGACCACCTAAGAAACTTGTGCCTGATCATGGGACACATTTTTTGAATAAAGTGATTGAGGATTTGACCAAAGCTCTAAATATTAAACATAATAATACGATGTCTTACAACCCCCAAGCTAATGGACAGCTAGAGAATACTAATAAGTAGCTCGTGGGGATTTTATCCAAGCCTATATATGAAGGTAAGTATGATTGGGATAAGAAGTTGTATGTGGCTATTTGGTCTTATAATACAACATTTAAGAGACCTACAAGCCACACCCCTTTTAAATTAGTATATGGGGAAGAGTATGTTTTACCTTTGGAGATTGAGTTGCCTACAGTAAGGTTTTCTCTAAGCCATTCTGTACAAGAAATGTTCATTTCTTGTACACATCTTGATGAGGTTAGGTTACAAGCCTTGTTACATCAAGAAGTAGGAAAGAAGCGAATGAAAATGCTTCATGACATTCGTGTTAAGAAGTATAAATTTACCAAGCATCAATTGGTTTTATATTATGATGCTCATCGTGAGATCTTCCCAGGCAAGTTGGAATCCAAATGGGATTATCCTTATATAATATTGTCCGTATAGGAAAGAATGGCTCTACAACCTTTTTAGCGGATTTGCAAGGGATAGAGTTCAAAACTAAAGTAAATTTCAATAAATTGAAGACCTATTATATTTAGGGACTGACATCAAACTTGGTGCCTTTGAAAGTCTTTTAGGATCTAGCTTAAACTAGCAGAGGGTAGTACGAAGACTATTGGATGGGAAAAATCATTCTTTATCTTAGACATCCATATTTAGAGCAGCGTTACTACCAAGGCAGAGTGATCTAGTAGAGTAAGGGTTATCACATTACTAAGTGGCAAGATGGATATTTTACATGGGATATTCGAGTCTACTGTCACTGCTATCATAGGATTCTTACTAGCATCCCTATTGAGCTCAGCGAGAGGAAGGAGGGATTTTACTTGTCTTACACTCTCTCTTTTGATTAGACTTTGATTATCATAAGTATGAGACAGTGACTTGCCAATTGATTCTCCAATACTGGAATTGCTTTGCAAATTCCTTAGCAAATATGCATTTATTAAAGATGTCTTTCTTAACTGTGGTCCTGAGGGATTTTTACAATTGCCTCATGATGTTCGTCTTGGGCTACTATGGCGATTGCTTGCTAACATGTCCTATTTTGGTCACCAATGGTTAGTATTGGAAATGAGCCAAGTAGCAATTGATCATCTTCCTATTCTGTCATGGATACATAAAATCATTCAATGGCATATTCGTCAGACACCCTTTGCCATTCATGCAAGGGGAGCTAGCTAATAATTTGATGCATTTAGTGTAGGGTTGAGTAGCCCATCCCCTTGGTCTAGCTTTGTGCTTCAGTAGGACTTATGTAGGGACCAAGGGTCTTATTTCAGCAATAGGTTGTTGAATGTGTGCTTTATGATTGATTTCATTAGGCCAAGTGGGCACTTCTGTTATCTTTAATGTTGTATAGGCAAGAGGGCCATTTGTAAGTTTGGTACATGCATGGTTAATGGGTTTTTGTTTGTGTTGAACTAAATATGACGGAGCACCTGGAGGGAGCCTTTTAGTACACAGGAGCTAATTGTGGCCAAGTCTAGTGATATCCTTCATTTACAAGTTCTTTCCCTTTATATTGTATCTGTATATGTATGTGGGGTATTTTCCTTTTATTGGGAACTAGCATTCAAGGCATGAAGTCCCAAGGTTAGTTTACGTGTGTCTAGTGAGGTTTGAGTAGTTGTCCACTATCTATAAAGACATTGTCAGCACGCACTCTAAGTGTTGTTTTTTAGGGTAGTCCTAGTAATCATGTTCTATTAGCCTCCTAGGAAGCTGGTTCTAGGAGTCCCTTTTAGTTGTGAAATAAATAGGGAAGGCTGCCGAATAAAAGAGAAAAATCATGAATATATTTGAAATATATAAAATACGGAGGTGTATAAAAAGGGAAGTTAACCCCTAAATAAAGACAATAAAGAAAGAAAAATCCAAGATCACATGATCATTGCCTTGCGAAGGCCTAGTAGGTTCCTGGGGATGAGTGAGCTGATACCTTGTCTTTCTAGGGGTGACATTTAGCTGAAAAAAAAAAGACAACACATGAGGCTGATGCCTTATTCTCCTTGGGTCACAACATGCTTAACTCCCTTCTTTTTACATGCCTAAGTATAAAGCATTGAGAAGAAGGAAAAAAATAAGTGCATTTTTATAGACCAAGCTATAGGAGTCCTTGCCTAGTAGGAGTTCTTGGTCTAGTTGTCTTAAGTCAGATAGGAAAGTCAGTCAGACCACCACTTATAGCTCCTTTGATAGTTATTTTTAGTTGTTTTGTGTTGGAGCAGTTAGTTAGCAACTAGCTCTTGATCTCTATCAAACTATGCTTGCCCTATATCTCATGGACTTCATGCCTTGATTTTTTCAAGGGGTAGGGTGAGAGTTGTGTTTGTGCTGTGTTGTGTATTTTTATTTATAGTAGCTTGATGCTCTTTATATGCAAATTAGTTGTGGGCTCGACAGGCTAAGTCACCCTATCTTGTGATTGCTAATGAGAGTGGATTCTAAAGCCGAGGGTCAAGTGTAAAAGGACCCCGAGACTCGTAAAAGAGGTGTCTTTTTGTGCAAAATGAAACGATCACAAATCAAGGAGATGGAGTTTTGCTAGATGCATTTTGATGCCAAAAACCCAATGCAAGTGTCTGTTCGTGGATTAGAGTCTGTTTGACCCCCCATTTAATGGCCACAAGGTTTGGTGTTTTAAAGCAGCTACTAGATTTGGAAGCCGAAAAGCATCTAACGAAGGCCAGGGTGATAGATTCTGGTGCTAGAAAGCCGCTCGTCCAATCGGATTATAATTTCGAGGCTGATTGTCCCTCCAACCAGGCTAGAACCAGGCTAGAATCACTTCTAGCAAGTATAAAAAGCCAAAATGCAAACTAGATAAGTTGGAGGTTGTGTTTAATCATGCTTAAGAAGAAGAAAACTCACAAAAATCAAACGAGATGGACTGGAAAAAGGAGGGCGTTTTTTTTTTGCTCCCCTTCTTTTCCATAAAATTTTGACTTTTGTCAACTACAATCATCATCCACACCCTCTTGGGCCTGAGTTGCATCAAATTTTTACTCTTCATTGCTACAATTCTTGTGAAGAATGATGTAGTAATTAGCAAGATCAAAATTCAGTATTTCTCTCTCCTCTTTGTTCATTGTTCATATGGTTGTTTATAAGAGAGAGAGGGAGGACTCATTTGATGAATTGATGATGAATGGTAGTCTGAAAGCATAATGGCAAGTAGATCAGGTAATTTAGATGCATCAATGGCTAGAGAATAGTGCCAATGACCTCATTTCCTCGAATTACAAGATATACATATGCGAACTTTTGAGTAAGTAATCTTCATTTAGTTTTTATGATGAATTGTTAGTGCATATGATGAAAATATGGTTGCAAATGATTGAAACATGTTTATTGATGTCTGTGATTCTAGAAATTCATTCGTTTTTATTTTTGTATATTGAAAACAATAAAATTGCAAAATCCAAAACACGAGATTTAATTAAAAATTGATTTTTCTTGGGTTTTGGGAGTCAAATGATATTCACATGGCATGAAAATGAATATACTAATAAATCACACTTCACGTACGTCCTACAAATTAAAAAAATTAAATCAATCATTTAAGTTGAAATAAATAGAAAAATTCATGAGAAAGAGTTAAAAGAAGGAAAATTTTTAAGAAATTTTAATTTTTGTACATTAAAATTAATAAAAACTAGGAGAATGTTTGTGAATATATAATGAAGATAAACCATGAGAGTTAGCCTCAGCTTTCCTTTATTTATGTATTAAAGTGCATGTTTTAGGGCTTATTTCTATGGGAAATTATCATGAAATCTCCCTATATTTGTGTAAGCAATCTAAATATAAATGATAGGGGATGTGGGACTGGTATGGAAAGACATTTGATTAAGTGATTGATTTCTTTGCATATCTTTGCATATAGACTGTGCTTTATATAAGTTTTAAGAGGTATAGTAGCATGGTTTATCCCGTTGTTGTTCCTTAGCAACATCGCATGATGTTAGTAGAAAGAAATCATGAAAAGATTGGCTAGTTTATAGTTAAGTTATTTGATCACGAAGTGCCATGCGCTTTGCATGCGCAATCTGAATATGGTATCAGGAGACAAATTCTTGGATGCATTGCAATTGTATATCTGGGTGTGACGATCAACATTGAGAGTGTAAGATTTCCCTTTGATGTAGGGTAGTTCGATATCTTAGGAAAAAAGATTAAGTGAGAAATATATACAGTCTCTTGGATCGTTATGATTTACATCATGAGAGTTTGTGTTGTATGTGTAAGACAGCACATCTTGGGGCCAATCCTCGAGGTGTAGGAGAGTCAGAAGAGCCACATCATTCTACTGGGGGGGAGCTCTTTGTGTATGTGAATCAAGGTGTTGATCAGCTATATGTTTGGATACTCAGTCACCTGATTCTCCTGGCTGCGAGGCTGTGAGGGTGTTTTGGTGAGCATAGGAGGCCCGGGGGCTAGAGCCCTAGAGCCAATGTCAAGGCTCGTTTTAAGTCTCAGCACATGTAGACGAAGTGATTGAGTGTAGGTGTATTACACTTGGTATTAAAGCAACTTGCTTAGAGTTGAGGAGTGCTTATTTAGGAAAGGAGGAGAGAAGATCCAATGCCCTAAAATTGTACCATGATGACCCATGCCGTGATATCCCATGTTGCAACACTCCACATCATATCTCCCTATGTTGCAACAATCCACATCATGATGTCACAATGCGATGTCCCACAGCACTTTCATGCCGACGTTCACCCTCTATCTGAAAGCTCAAGATGTAGCTTGTGTTTAGACAACTTCAAGCTAAATGGGACAATGTGACAATGTCATTAAGAGAGCGGGATCCAATAAATCTAAGCATAATGAATAGTACCGATTAGCCTCTGGAATACCATAATGCTTTGGAACCTTAGGAGGGGGTATTCACCCTTAGGCTTGTGTGCAGTGGAAAACATGTGGAGGACAGATAGTTAGTGTTAACAGCGGAGCCATGCTTTTTGTGCATGCCACGAAGCTTGTCGAAACGAGGAGGCTATTATTGGTTTAAAATAACAAAGAAATGCTTTTGGCGGAAAGAGAGTAAATTAGGTCCAGCTGTTATCTTAGACGCTGAGATGCTGCAGTGCGTGTCAATCTTCCTCAACTGCTAGGACTTTTCAGTGGACAGAGAAGTGAGAACGAGATCGTGATTGCCGCATGAAGAGGCGAAGAGAAGATGGTTGACAAGTTGACTTGCTGTGAGCATGATGGCAACTCAAAACAGGAAGAAAGCCGACTGCAAGAAATATAGCAGGTTGATTGGAGAGAAGAGCTGTGACCCAACCAGAATCTGCTCCAACGAGGTCGTAATGAGTGAAAACCAGGCAGAGGTTCGTCGTCCATCATCAGCTTTATTAGACACTCTACCAAAGGACACTGTGACGTGAATTGAGATGCTTGCATGTTATGGGTTACATGACTATGTCCAAAAGGCATTGAGCCAAACAATGCATTCATTCTTATTGCTAGATGAGAGAAAAGCTACACAAATATCCAGGTTCGATTGCTTGTCAATGCCATTTAAATGCTTCACGATTTGATGTGATTTGACAACTTAGTTATGACCACTCCTGAGTGGCAGTATGCTTGGACAAAGTGGAGGGCTAAGCAGATTGGGATTAGCTATGACCACTCCTAAGCGATAGTTTGCTTGGATGAAGTGGATAGCTAATAACCTCGAGGGTGTTTCTTATGAGTCATGTATGAGCACGTGATTTGGGTCTATGTGATTTGATAGGGCGTGATAGCTCTAGTGTTTTTCCTAGCTTTCTTTCTTAAATTTTCACAAGTACCAACTCCTTCCTTGCCATAACTGCTTTATGAGACCTTGCATCTTCCAACCACCATGGAGGGCACAACTCCCCAACATCTTTGGTGAATCCAACGTGAAGCTTGGGTGAAGAGTCATGTATGGATGCACATGCAAATATGCTTTCTTTGCAAGATATACAACTGGTCCCAGATTACTTTATATAGATGCTTGAGCTTCGGTATATAAATTATGGAGTTGGGAAGCAACTTGTGGATGTATGTCAAAGGCTTATTGCAACGTATAAGTACCTGGTGATATAGGAAGGTTCTTGGATGCAAATATGCTTTTGCGTAAATTATACAACAAGTGGTGGATTCCTGTATACGAATGATGGAGCTTGGGTATGTCACTTCTATAACTTATGAAATTTGGAAGAAATTTGGGGATTTATGCACAAGGCTTATTGCAATATATAATTATCAACAATGGAAGACTTATCAACAAAGGGTGAAATAGGAAGAGGAAGAACAAAGGATGTGGAAAGAGGAGCAACTAAGGATGTAGATGTAGTCAGAGGAGGATGAATTTAGAGAAGAGACACATGATTTTGCCCAAGTTTTAGTACTTCTTATTGTGGCTAAGAGTACCGTGTGTCAAGATTGTGGGAGAGAAGGAAGGAGTCTCACTTGTAGCTTTCTTACTTGCACAATGGGGGAATACACACAAAGGTGGAGGCTGAAAACAGTTTTCCTCTTCTCAGTTGTGTAAGCCAAAAGAACTCTTATACAAAGAAATAGATGAACCCTATATATGGGTCTCAAACCAAACTCAACTAACTAAGGTGGCATACTAACTGAGCCACGAACTAGAGTAGATAAGGATAGCTGTTATGTAGCTATTATTCATGGGCGGTGTACCAATCGCATCTGCAACTAACACGTCGGTGACATAAATGCACAACGGTCACCCTGGCATATCACGAGTGGAGCTCGATATCTCAACACCGTGCTTGTCAATCTCTAATGACAATGAGGTACAATCTAACACCCAAAAAATATTAGACACTGAGATGATGTTGTAGCGGTGTCAATCTTTCTCAACTACAAGGACTTTTTAATAAATAGAGAAGTGAGAATGAGAGTGCAGCAGGAAGATCCAAAGAGAAGATGGTCGACAAGTTGACTTGCTGTGAGCATGATGGCAACTCAAAAGAGGAAGAAAGCCGATTATAAGAAATATAGAAGATTCATTGGAGAGGAGAGCTATGACCCAACCAGAATTAGCTCCAACAAGGTGGTAATGAGTAAAAACCTCATCCATCATCAGCCAAGGAGAGCCACGTATGGTAAACTAGTATCGTGGGTTTAATATACAAGCTGCAATCATTTCCATTAGTATCACACTATGTCTGATGGGAGAGAATTGGTAAGGCAATGTGGCTCACATACACTCGTGCATTACTTTAGCTATCTCCAAGAAAACTTAGCATCAAAAGTTCTCAAGCTTGAGTTATTTGATTCCATCTACACTCACACCTGTTCTTACCAAGAAAATGAACTAGATTTGAAGGTTCTTTGTAATGGCAAGTTTTACGAGTACACAAGCTTGCAAAAAGAAGCAAAGTCCATATCTTCTTCAACATGCCTATAATCAAGTTTATTGGTTTCTTTGGGGGGGAAATTAGAGATTTTAAGCACCCAAGCACTCTTATTCCTTTCAAAGTTGATAACACAAGAGGAGTGCCAAAATTTTTGAAAGTACCTTTTGATCTTTGCTCATGAACTAACAGAATAGCACGTGTTGTGACTTTGAATATATCAAGAGGAGGGAAGATTGAAGGACACTTCTATCTATGCAAGTGCTTTATTAGACAGTCTACCAAAGGACACTGTGACATGAATTGAGATGCTTGCATGTTATGGGTTGCATGACTATGTCCAAAAGGCATTGATCCAAACAATGTATTCATTCTCTAGGTGAGAGAAAATCTACACAAATATGTTGGTTCTATCGCTTGTCAATGTCATTTTAAGGCTTGACGATTCGATGTGATTTGAGGGCTTAGTTACAACCACTCCTAAGTGACAATATGCTTGGACAAACTGGAAGGCTAAATAGAGTTTGGGATTAGTTGCGACCACTCCTAAGTAATAGTTTGCTTGGATGAAGTGGAGGGATAACAACCTTCAGCATGTTTCTTATGAGTCCTATATGAGCAAGTGATTTGGGTCTATGTGATTTGATAGGGCATGATTGCACATGTGCTTTTCCTAGCTTTCTCTCTTAAATTTTCATAGGTACCAGCTCCTTCCTTGCCGTGACTACTTCATGAGACCCCGCATCTTCCAACCATCAAACCTATAGCTCCTTGACTATGTGATAACCTAGGTGTGACTTGCCATTTGAAGATGTGACATAGCTTTCCTATAATAGAGCTACCACCACTCGAAGGTAAAATTCTGCTTTTCTATGATGATCATAAACCCTAGAGTCGAGGCATGGCTCGCCCACAACACACCACCCAGAGTTGAGGTGCAACTTGCCATAATAACATGGGGACTTGGAGGATAATGTAGAGAATGTACCCAGCCCACCTATGGTAGTTAAAGAGAGAAAGAAGAGTTGATGAGGTCAAGAATGGAGAGATGCTCAAGAAGAGAAAGTAGCTAGGTTAGAGAATTAGTTAGAGGATATGTCAGGCTTGTTACACTCAATTTTGAAGAGCATGCAACTCAAGGACAAAGAGGAAGAAAGGAGAATAAAAGCTGAGGAAGATCAATGGTACATGGAGTGGTTGACACATCATATTGAGCAAGAGAAGAGACACAAGCTACAAGAGGAGATAGATAGATGGGCAAATAGGCTACCTATGAAAGAAGCATTTAGGAAGTACCAAGAGATGAAGAAAGACAAAGAGAAGGATTATAAAGTAGGAGACAAGAAGAAAGACAAGAGACAATCGCAAATGATAGAGAGGAGACTGAGAGTTTAGGAGATGAGTATGGAAAGTTCAACTTGCCCCAACCCACCAAGTAAAAGGGAGAGAGAGATGGTTGATTTTGAAGAAGTGGATCACAAGATAGATAGGTACTTGAAGCATGCCAAGTGTACTAAAGAGAGGAAGGGAAACATGGCAATCATCTACCTTGAAGAGGATTTAGCTAGTTGGTACCTATTGGAGTAAGAGCAAGGCCATACCATCTTCTCATGGGATGAACTATGTGAGGAGCTTAAGGATTACTTCATCACAAAGATGGAAAAATTCAAAGTCAAGGATGAGTGGAGAAACCTCAAGAAAGCACAAGGGAAGATGAAAGAATATGTTAGCAAGTATAGAAAAGATGCTTCAGCTTCCAAATATGGATATAGACACCGAATTGCACGGATTCTTGTTCAACTTGCAATACTAGGCTAGAAGAAGTATAGAGACATAGGAACAACAAGTCTATCTAAGGCTATGAGAATGGCTAAGAGATGATTAGATATGGAAGGATGGAGGACCACCCAATGGATTCAAGCTAGGATCAACACAATCCTCACCGCCAACTCTTGGACCATGAGACCAAACCCTCCAAGAGGACCCATCTCTGAAATTAGAAATTTGGTCTCACAAGTAACCCTAGCCACATCACAATTTGCATTGGTACCAAGGGGACATTTCAAAATGTGGGGAAACAATCACTAAAAACTTCCTCCAAGCACATCTTATGGGTCAAAGGGGACATTTCAAAATGTGGGGAAACAATCACTAAAAACTTGCTCCAAGCACATCTTATGGGTCAATAGGGCCAAATACATCATGGTGGAGACCCTGAGCCTCAACCATAGGAGTTAGATATTCCAAGTGGGAGGGTCCACACTACCATAATAGATGTCCCATGGAAGACGCACCATCAACAAGTGGATCCAAAGTAACAATTACAAGTGCTTATTGAGGAGATGAGCCATAACCCTTGTGCATTTAGGATATCCCCAATAAGAATCAGGAGAGCCTAGATCGCCTGAGAGTGGGAACAATGAGTGCACGTCCCCAATGCACATTGGCATGAGTACAAGTAGTGCATCATCTCTACCTAAAGGGAAGAGTTGATGAGTGGGATCAAGCAATCATGGTTGATATAGGAGTGACTCATAATTTCATCATGCAAGAATGTGTAGCAAAGCATGGGCTAAGACTTTCTAAGGCCCAAGAAGGATTATCAGTGACTTTTGTGCAAGGAGAAGTCAACGAAGTGAAAAAAGTATTTGTAGTGCAAGTGGAAGCAAGGAGAATGGAAGGCTAGGCTCACTTTTCTAATTATACATATGGATGACTTTGAAGTCGTTTTGGGCCTTGAATTCTACGAGATGTATGTGATCACAATTTTTGGCAAAGGATTCAATGAAATGTTGCTAGATATGCAAGGAGAAGGTGTAGGAGTGCCATGTGAAAGAATGAAACTCCCAAGAAGAATGCCAATCAAAGTGCAGATGACGTGGATTCACACAAATATTGACTTTTGAGTTAGTCAGTGGTTTTCGAAAACCTAGACTAGCCTAAAAGATTGGGCTAACATCAAGGACCATGACAGGCCGATGCAACATGGCCCATCAAACCATATGAGGGAGTAGTACCCAAGGGAGGGGCATGTGTCATTGCATTGAGTCTACCTTAGGACCAAAGTCCATGTTGCATATTGAGACTGCACACTTAGGAGCTCTACCCCACCAAGATTATTGAGGACACCTAGAATCAAATTCCTAATATGCTAATCACATAACGCTAAGAATTGTAGTCTAACATGGTGACCCTTGCATCGTGCAAAGTAACATAACCCCGTATTTGGCCCCTAACGCGACATGATGACCTTTGAGACAACAATAGCCCCTTTAAATGTATACACTCTCGATGAGACCTTTCACATGAAAATAGGGGATGGTTTGAAGAGCAGCTACTTCCTTGTCAATGGCACCCCTCATGGGGGAGGAAGCACGTGGAGTCATGCACCTGAGGTCTCACACTTGCATGGCACCTACACTTCATGAGAGTGCCTAATGGATAATGATATTCTTCCACGTAAACTCACACCTCATTCACCACATCAAGGAGGGTTTGAATGATGACTACTACTCCACCCTTGGCACATCCCGAAGAGAATAAGGCAATATGTGATGATGTACATGATGCATGCATACACTTAATATAAGAGTAGATGGAATCTTTTAGATCACAGGATATGTCTTGTAAGCACTGGGGCGCTCTTCACCTTGAATATTGAGAGTGTGCCCCCATCAGATGAGTTGGTTTGAATACATTATACATCTGCAATGTTTGGTTTACAGCTTCGGATGTAGATCGCAAGCCCTAAACCCCAACCTAAGAGCACGCTGGTAACTTGGGGATCAACATTAGTCTCTACATGAGGTGCCATTTCTAAATTAGGGCTACAAGGGGATGTAGCCCTAAATATTCTTAGCAAAGTCAAGAACGTGATGAAGCATTATGCCGATATGATAATGGAATACTATACACAAATAGTTGTAGATATAAATTTCCTAAAGAAGTAGCAAAACTTAATAGGAAGTCGATGCCCTAAAGAGTGTGGTCCATCAAGATTCAATTGTAAGTGGTGTGGCAGTCAGCACTTTTCGAGAAATTGTCCTAATATCAAATGTGACATATGTGGGAAGTCCGGCCATTTAGCGAGTACTTGCTGAAGTAAGATTAGCTCCCTTCAGCAAGGGAGTAAGCAGCCAAGTTCAATAAATCATCGAGTACAAGGAAACAACCTTCAGTGAGATGAAGGACCAAAACAAATACTACAAAGAGGAAAAACTACTGTAGAGGAGCTCCCCAATGGTAGTGATGTTCGCCTTATCGAAGATGTGCATGGTAATGCCATCGAGGCTTCTAATTCACGAGCCATAACAAGAGAAAAAAAGGTTAAAGAAGGTGGCAAGGATAATGTAAAACCTATTGAGACAAACCCTAAACAGGGTGATAAGGGCATGTAAGTCCTTAACTCTGATGTGGAAGCTGATCCTCTAAAAGGCTACTGATGGCAAGACTGACCCCAATAAGGAGCTACCAAAGAAGAAGGTAAAAGCTAAGAAAGAGGCACCAAAGCCTATTCAATGAAGAGAAAGAATGGGTTGGCATGAGAAGATAACCATTGCTAATTATCATAAATTTGATTTAGCAAGTTCTCTTTGCAAGGTAAAGCCTGATGTGAATCTCCTGCAGTTGATCAAGTTATCTCCAAGAGTTCATAAAGAGTTCAAAAAGTTTCTTCGCACTGGGTATATCATTTAGCCCTTGGGAATAGCTCGGGTGGGAAATGATTAGTTTGAACATGTTGAAAAGCATTCCCAAGGGTAGTAGCATATGTTGATGGCATATTAGTGGAATATGCCATTATGGACACGAGATTCTCTCTGTCAACATTATGAGTTCAAAATTATGGAAAGATTAGGACTAGAAATCCAAAAGGATGCCAAGTTTGTAGAGTGGCCAAGCTATCAAGTATTGTTAGGAGGGCCATGGATCTTGCAATCCGACTGTCAAGTTGATATACCCCCACTGGTCATCTGATTTTTGGCAAAGTTTCCCGATGTGTGATAATGAATGCATATCCTAAATCCTCAAAGTGAGAGAATTCCTTTATTTTTGTCAAAATTAGATGCATTAGAGGATCCATCTGGTATTGAGACTTCATCAAGTGATGAATCAAAAAGAGGGGTCTACAGAGAATGTCTACCAAGTGACTCTAAATGAGCTGATAGAAGCTCAAGATAGAATAAGAGACGTGGATATCATTGAGCTAGACCTCGGTACATTGGTTGATCCATGACCAATTAAATTAGGGCCTATGCACAGTCTGGAAGAAAGAAAGGACTATGTGTCCTTGATCCAAGAATTATGTGAAAATTTTGCCTAGAGTTATAATGAGCAAAGGGGTATTCCTCCCATTTAGCTATGCATACCATTCCTTTGAAGGAAGGTAGCCTCCCTATGCGACAAAAAGTGAGGCATATGCCTTTCAAGCTCAGGGATGGACTATTTGAGGAGTTGTAGAAATTGTGTAAGGCTGGCCTGATATTTTCAATACAACGCATGGAGTGGTATTCACTCCTAGTTTTCAAGAAAAAGAATAATACCAAATCCAACTTTGCATAGATTTTAGGGAACTCAATAAATAAATGTTCAAAGATTACTATCTATTGCCATTTATTGACTAGTTTCTAAATCAGTTAACGGGTACAGATATCTATTTATTTATGGACTGCTTTGCTAGATATAACCAAATGGCTATTGCAAAGGAAGACAAGCTGAAAATGACATTTATTATTGTATTTGGAACATTTGCATATCATGTTATGACATTTGGATTATGCAATGAACCAAGTTCTTGGCAACGTACAACTCATAAGACTTTTGGTGATATTTCTCCAGAGGAGTTGAAAATCTTTATTGATGATCTAGGGACAAACACCACAAGGGAGAGACACTTGATTATTTTAAGAAAATATTTTGAGTGTTGCACACAGTTCTGCATTGCTCTTAATCCAAGAAAGTGCATCTTTGGAGTGCCCTATGGATTGCTATTGAGCCATAAGTTAGCTTAGTTGGTATTGCAACTAATCCTGAAAAAATAAAGGTTATTGTCCCTATGAGTCCATCACGTACTCCTAAAGAAGTCCATAGCTTTCTGTCATCACTGTGATACTATCAAAGATTTATCAATGCACTAGTAGAGAGGATGTTGCCACTAATGAATCTTCTATCCTTTAACTGTCGGTTTGATTAGAGTGACCCATGTCAAGTATCCTTTGAGAATGTAAAGCAAGAACTATGAAAGTGCCAATCGTGAAAGCACCCAAAAGGGGTGAGCTCTTATATAGTATTATGTCAATCCATGAGCACAATATGGATTTCCCATGAGCTTTTCTAGCTAACCACCCTTCTTCCATAGGCAAATCTTTAATCTTTGCTACTGTTTTCTAATTTACAGTAGTTCATTTTTCTGTTCTTGTTGTACTTAATGTTGTACCATTAAAAAGATCAACTATACTTGCTATTTTCAGCTTTGGTTCTGCATATGCAACATGTGAAAAGGTTTTATCAGCAGTCATGGAATGAATGTCAGCAAGTATAGACTCTTCAACTTCATCTTCTTCCATTAGCTCCTCTTCATTGTCATATCTTGCGCGTGACAACATGTCAACAACTAAATTCTCCTTTCCTACAAGATGCTTTAATTTGGGGTTGAGAGATTTAATATATGCAATCTATCTTAGCATAGCAATGTAGGGTGTAGAGTAGTTGGCAAGCATGCCCAAGAGTGGAAGACAATCAATTTCTACCACTACGGGAGCACCTATAAAGTATTCACAATCATACTTTAATGCTGTTACAACTCCACACAATTCCCTTTTTACTTGGGCATACCTTCTTTGATGTTCATCAAGAACCTTTGCTCCAAAACAAATTGCATATATGTTACCTTCAAGATCTTCTTGGCCAACAACCCACCATCCTATCCCAATGGGACTTCTATCCATAGTAAGGATGATGGGTTATCCATTTGAATAATTATCCCTTTTGAGAGTGGGGGCTGAAACTAATGGCTTCTTTAATTTGTGTATAGTGAGAGTATACTCTTTAGCCCAAAAGAATCTTTGGCCTTTTTCTTAATAATTGATAAATATTTTTGGCTATATGAGCAAAATGTGGTATTCATATGTGATAGAATACACATGCGCCAAGAAATCTTCTCAACTTTGAAATATTTGTGCATGGTGTTTATCATATGGGCCATAGAATTTGTTGCATCTTGTGGTAGAGTACACATGTGGACCAATCCAAGAGGTGTCTTCATTGTGGTAATGTCTTGGCTCTCTAATGAAAGCTGAAATTGGTTATATCCTAAATATAGGTCGCCCATGGAATAAATTGCTCTATCTGCAAAAGCTTTAGCAAACTTGTCAACAATTGGACCCGAACTAACATTTTGGATTGTGACTCGATTAACAGGCTATAGATCTTGAATGAATCGTAAAGATCCATTTTTCTTGGACACAACAAACCATCAATTTGAGTAAGGTGCTGAAGAAGGTTCGAAAATCTTCATTCTGATCTTTTCATTCGGAAGTTTCAGTAATTTGGGCAAATGCACCCTGGGAACAGGAATAGACTTGAGGTTCCAAGGCACATGTGGAATCGTAAAAATCACCATAGGAGCCACAATATTTGGATCCACATAGCATATTTCACTTGGCTGAAATGCAAAAGCTTTACCATGTTTGATTATCATTTGCATAAAAGAGTGTTTTTTAGCTGATAGAAGGAAAGAATTATCACCCATTTTGAGCTCTTTCATACTTTTCGATGATGTTAGTAGGATCACGAAGACTTGGTTGATTTGCTGCCCTATTAGCTAGCCCTTCACTTTCAGGAGAGGCAGTGGGACTACCACATGCTTGACTTTCTTATCTACCATCTTGTATTTTGTCTCCACTTGCGCTTCAGTCTTGTTAAGAAAACCAATATCTTCCTGTTCAACAAATTCTTAAATTGTGTGATAAAAATCCAATGTACATACTTCTATGGATTGCTTTTCAGCTTGATTTTCTATATGAATAGCTGCATATATTTCAGCCAATGGGTGAGTAGTAATCAGCCCAAAAAAGATACCTAAAATGTCTTCATTTTCAGCCACCATCATGTCATAAGTTTTCAACTTCCCTTTCATATGACATAAATATTTTCTTTCGGATTTAGTCATGGCTAGAAGAGACGTATAATAGCCCATACTATTGGCTGTACATACATGTAGATTTGCTAGAGACACAGCTTTTGTAGCATGAGAAGGCATAGCCTTTTTAGATGAAGCACCGCCATAGCCTCCTTTTATAGCAGTGTAGCCCTAAAAACCTTGAATTCTCGGGCATTAGGAGGCATAGGATAATCTTGCAATTGATCTCTATTTCGATGATGATTAACACACACGGTAAGAAATTGGACAGCTCGTTCATTATCCTTGCTTTGGATTCTAGCAAAGGAAGAATCATCATTAAGAGCTTTTATTTCCAAGCGGGCTTCAGAAATGTAAGGTTGCCCAAGAATGATAGGGTAACTACAAGAGTCTTAAACAAAGAAGTGAAAATTTTCTTTTATGTCTCCAATAGTTACCTGCACATTAGGATATGCAGCATATATCTCTCTAAAAGAATTATTTGTGGCTCTCATTTGCTAGTCCGAATCAACATCTATGGGCCATCCGCCGCTTTCATAGAGACTCCTAGCCATGACGTTTATCTCAAAACCATGGTCTTAGAGTGCAATACATGGTGTTTCTTTTTCTCCAATTTTGACAACTGTCTCTATTGTTGTTGCTCTTGCCCAATGCGTATGGGAGTAGTGACTGCTTGGAATGAATCGAGCTTCTTCCTCGTCATGCATGTGCTATAGACGATCTTCTTTTTAAGAGGTAGACTGCACAACTGGTTTGGATCAGTAGACCATTATATTTTCAGGCTTTACTTCTTCAATTTTTGCATCCATGCTTTCTTTATCTTCAACTTCAATTGCTACAATTAATTCTTTACTGCTTCAAGCTGAATTCCTTGTGCATTCAGCTTCTGTTCCTCCTGCACAAATACTCGAAGAGCTTGCAAAAAAGCATACATTGTTTCTTTAGCATCATCACCAACATATTGTCTTTTTCTCTTGATTACATTAATAATTACATCATCAAATTCACATTTGGCAATTCCCAAAATTTGTTCTTCTAGAACTTGTTTGAGATCGATTGCAGTTTCTATGTCAGAGTGCAATTTGTAGCCTGGCTGTTTGCCTGTCTTCTTTCCTTTGGCCTTCTTATTTTGTGGTGCTTCTTCCATCTCTTGATCTGGGGTTGTATTTTCATCACCAAGCTTTGGTTGTTTAGGCATTGTCAAGCGTTTTTTAAAAACTGAAAGCTCCTAGTCTAACTGTAGTTAGGATTGATTTTTGCTAGCTTAGTTATTTGCGAGACAGTTTGTTTTGTTATTTCGTAGTTGGATTTCTTGTGTTTGTCTAGCTTAGAATTTGTTTCTGTCATTTTTTTTAATTTGTTGAGTGTGAAACTTGACAGCCTTGGTCGAGCTTGGTATTTTTTTGAACAGGATGAAGCTTGTGTTTGTCAATAGCTATTGAACATTGAGAAGCTAGGTATGTTTTCTTGTCGAGACTTTTGCACATCACATGGATTATGGGTTCACGAGCACTTCACGTTGCACTTATTGATGCATTACACTCGAGGGTCATCTCCTGTTCTTATCAAATACTTCCATGCCATGGGTTGGGATTATGCACGTTTTGCACCATCATTCACCACTAGCACGGCATGAGGTCCACTGCAGCTATATGCAGTAAGTTTTAGATGCATGCGCACATGAGAGAGCACCTGTCATTGAGCACGCACATTTCTTGCATGCACCATTTGGGATGTTCATCACAAAGTTAGGAACCTCTGGTTGAGTGTGTAAGGAGGTTGGGTGAGTTAGAGGGTCGTGAAGGACGCCACCAATTGTGAGATGGATTGTTCTTATCTGGTCAACATCTTGAGGACCATCATTTTCTAGAGTGATTGTGAGATTTTGGATGGGTGGAGCGGAGTATATCATATCTTTTTATGAGAGTTGAGAGGTGAGGATAAGGAATTTTAAATTAATCAAGGAATTTTGTTTGCATTTTGCATGATGCACTAGCACATCTAGATAGGCTAGGCACAATTCTTCCAATGCATCCATAATTTTTGTGTGAGCATTGTTTGAATGGTAGCATGTCATGGATTCGATCAATTGCATATTATTCTAAATCATGTATGGTTGTGTACGGAGTTCTCTTTCATACCATATTTCTACTAGGGCACACTGCATTAAAAAACCAGGTTCATATCCAGAGAATATTTATTTTGAAGACTCAAGGATCAAAGGAGAATGTCATACGTTTTACATCGTCAACGAGTATTTCTTGAAGAAAAAGAGAACATGTGTACTGAAAGTGTGTGCAATCACAAGAACAATAGGCCAAGGAAGGGAATAAGTTATCCAAGATTAAAGATGGAGAAAAATGATGTGATTCACGAATATTAGTATTTTGGCCCATTTTTGATGGATTTTCGTAATTCTGTCCACGTTGGCTTGTCGACTAGATGTGGTTCGATCGTTTTGAGTATCCAAACAACTATATTCAGAGTTCAAATGACGAAATTATGATCCAAACAAGTTGCAAACAGGCATAAAGCAGAAAAAACGAAAATAGTGAAAAGCAATAGAAAAGCAAAAGCCAAAAGCTGAAAGTAAAAAGCATAATGTGTATGAGTATGGATAGAAAACTATATAAGGAGAGGAGATTGAAGAGTTAAGGGCCTTCCCCCTTGCTTACAATTGTATTATGTGAGAGAGGAGAGTGGAGGGTCGCATGCTAGAGTGAGCTCTAGTCATGCCAATTTGAAAGTTGGAGATTTTGGGTGTCAAAGCACTGAGCATCGGCTCAAGGTTGTTAAGGTACAAAAATATATCTCACTTGGTTTGTTTTCGAATTGTTGGTATTTTCGTTGTGTTGTGGTTGTGTGATGCTCTACCCACATTCGGGTTTTTAGTTGTTTTGAGCTTCAAGAGGCATTGTATTTTATCTTGTTTTTATATGTGGCTTGTGGTGTATTATTGAATATTTAAAGTTTTCAAGTTGTGTTGTGCATTCAACAAAGTCAATTACCTCAACCGGCACTCCTTATTGTCTCGTTATCGAGTTGTGAGTGAGGCTTGCTCTCAATCACCGCTCACGTAACAGCGTTCTTTTAGTTACCCGTTTCGAAGGGCCAAAGAGGGAACGGCCAAGTTCATATTCTCTTCTTCTCTTTTCTTCAACCAAGACTTC
Source organism: Lygodium microphyllum (assembly GCF_053477565.2). NCBI lineage: Eukaryota > Viridiplantae > Streptophyta > Polypodiopsida > Schizaeales > Lygodiaceae > Lygodium > Lygodium microphyllum. The sequence goes on along the minus strand of NC_141139.1, from coordinate 60,015,854 downwards.
TTTATGATTGACTTCAGCCAAATGTGCAAAGGTGAAAAAATAATCTAGCGATTCTTTCCAACCAGCTATTCCTCAAATGCATTGACTAGCATTAGTCAAATCATTTTTGGCTGCTTTGCCACGTTCCATTTGATCTAATGCTTGCATCCATACTTTAGATTGCACATCAGCTTTACATGCTTTCAAATTATATCTAGTTGGCTCAATTTGCAGCCCATAGGTAGCTGCATCAATTGCTGCGTAGGCATTCTTTACAGTCAAATCTTCTAATCTTTTCTTCATTCCACCATTGCCAAAATTTGGCTCCAGTGAAAGACTATTTTCAGCTATATGAATTTTTTCGTCTTTTCAAAAGATGAGCTTCTATGCTTCAGCCTCATGGAAGGCAGTACATTCCCTCTTGTCATGTTGTTGGTTGTCACACCAAATACAGCACCTCTTATAGCCTTCTCTCATGGGTCTTTGAGTTGATGATCGTCCTCGTTCTTCAACTTTGACATCCAGTTTCTCTACTTTGAAACTAATTTCTGTAAGATTCAGATGAAGATCTCTCATGCTTTTAATGAGTTCATCCATGACATCATTTTTAAGAGGTGGAACAGAAGGAACAAAAGAAGAAAGAGTTGGTTGATTAGTCAAAGGGATATGGGTTTTTGGAGGTGAAACAAGCTCCATCAATGGAGTTGTTGAGGTTGAAGTAGAGCCCAATCTTAGTCGCATCCGCTCTCTTTGAGCAATAATCTTAACTGCATCGGTAATATCTGTCTATGCAATTTTGACTCCTGTTTCGGAGGTAGCATCCTCTAGGCGATCGGCAAGCTTCTCTTGCAGGATGGGATCTGCAGCCTTAAGGAATAATTCAATCTCCTAACCTTCCATACTTTGTTGGTCTTCAGTATCAAGTTGTCCAAATTTACTTTCAAACTCATGGTGTAGAGTTGTTGCAGCTAAACCTTTGTTGGGTTTCTCAACCCAATCAGTGAAACTTTTCTTCATCATAAGGTCAGATTCTTCTAAGAAGAATTCTTTGCGTAGGGATTTTTTGAATGCATCCCAATCCGCATCTTGCAGAAAAAGACCATGGATTCTCTCTTGAAAACCGTGCTTGGCTAGTCTAGTAAAATAGCAACTCCATGCATGTTGCGGTACATCAAAGAAGAGCATTTTATCAATATACAAGTGAATGAAAACATATACATTTTAACCATTAAATTGTTTTAATTCACACCTAAGGAAGAAGATGACTTTCTTGCGGCTGAAAATGATGTTGCAAGAGTGAATTTAGTAATGCAAGGTGTTGCTACAGCATTAACAGAAGCTTGGACAACAAAGAGAAGACACTTTAGATGTTTTGCATCTTGTGTAGAAGTGTTTCTGGAAGACAAATATGTAGGAGAGTGGCTGAGAATTGGTCAATACCTCAGTACATCAACAAAGAGAGATGAATGGTCAGATGAGGAGTTTCAAAAGATTAAGAGGAAAGCCTATGGGTTTTTCTTAAAAGATGGATACTTATGGAAACATGCTAAAAAGAAATAGGGTATGCCATTGCGAGTTTTGGGTGACAAAGCTTCACAAGAAAATGTTATGCAAGAATTTCATGAAAGCTTGTGGGCTAGCCATAGAGGTGTTTGGGATACTTTTGCAATAATCAAATATAGATATTGGTGGCAGGGTATGTATAAGGATGTTGCTCACTTTGTGGAAACATGTACGACAAGTCAAATGTATTTATCTGTGAGACATCGGGATGGATTGCAGGCCCACATATCCATTGTCTCTTCATTTTAACTAGGTGGTGGATTTGGTCACAATGCCTACAGGCCTTTGACAAATGAGGTATCTTGTACTTTCCCATGAAGAATTGACTAATCAAGTGGAAGGGAGAGCTTTACATACTAAGACAACAAATTATGTGTGTACTTTTCTCTTAGAAGAGATCCTTTGTAGGTATGGCTATGTGGGAAAAATTACAGCAAATAGAGGTGAGTTGGATGCAGATACAGCTCATGATTTCTTTCCACAATTGGGGATAAATCTTGCTTTAACTTCAGCCTATAACCCTAAAGGAAATGGCAAAAGTGAAAGAGGTCATCCACCTATTATGAAGGCATTCTCAAAAGCATATGGAGAGAAGGTAAAAGAGTGGCCACGATTGCTCCCTTATGCTTTGTGGGCTGAGAGGACAACTCATAGTGTCGTCACAAGATATATGCCTGCAGAATTGATGTATGGTAAAAAAACCTATCATGAGATGACAGTCACATGGAGTGTGCTACCTTGGGAGGAGGAGTTGAATCGAGAGGAGTTGTTGGCCTTGTGCATTAGACAATTGGAAAGAAAGTCATAAGACATAGAGGCAACAGTTGCAAAATTAAGGGCAGCAAGGATACAAAATAAGAAATGGTTTGACAAAAGACATTGACTAAGACCAAGAACCATACAAGATGGGGATTCGGTATTGGTTTATGATAGTAGTTTAGACAGCTAGCATAGTGCCATGTGTAAAGTTTCCAAAGATGGTTTGGACCCTATGTGGTAAGTCAGGTGTTTGATAATGCTACTTATAAATTAAATGAACTAGATGGGACAACCATAAAACTTCCAGTACCAAGGAAAAGAATCAAATTATTCAAGAGGTGGGAATCTATTGCCTATGAGTTACCAAAATTGGAGGAAAATGGTGGCCATGATACAGGGGATAGCCAGGAAGATGTGGAAGATGAAGAAGCAAAGGATATGGTTACAGAGGATGAGAAGGACTCAAAATCCAGTGACAACTAGGATTTTGGCCCATACCAGAGGATGTGCAAGTTCAGAGGGGGTGGATGTCGTGATGCTATGCGAACACAGTGTGAAAAAGCATGGAATGCATCATCATCCAACTTCTTTATTGATCTAGAGAGTCAATGTGATCTGAGTCATTAGTACTAGTGTGAGTAATATGGATTATCCAAAAATACTAGATTTTTGGATAATTTTAGTCTTTTTTTTATATTATTTATTGTTAAAAAATTAAAAAAAGTTAAAAAAGCTTCTAGATTAGGATGGCATGCAAAAAGCAAGTTTCTTTTTCAGCCAGTTGGAGGGGAGCTTCAAGCTCTACCCCGAGACCTACGGACCACTTATTGCTCAAGTGTTTCGAACCGAGCAGCCATGGCTACCTCTCACATAGCCGACGCGCAATGCCTACCTTACAGGTGTAGTGAGCTTACCTTGATGCTCGATCGAGTGCCCTCCTCTTTTTTGCACACCGGTAGCTCCACGATCCTTGAGGCAAGCTCAAGCAACCTCAATCCCTCTCCCATGAGCTTCATCCTCCATAGCCACGCGCGAGACAAGAGAAGAGAAGAGAGGAGGGGAAGATGAAAAGAGAAGATGGAGAGCTTCTTCTCCAAGATCCCTCACTCTCACACAATCACTCCCTCACACTCTCTCAATCCCTCTCTCAAGCACGAGCAAGAAGGAGAGAAAACAAGAGAAGAAGAAGAAGAAAAAGCTTTTGCCACACACAAGAATGAGCTTCCCATTCACTTTCCAACTTTATATACATGCCCTAATTTCCATGGGCAGTCATCCCCCTTTTTTACATGGCCGACCATTAGCCTAGGCCCATTTCCTCATTTTCCACTATTCTAGTCTATCCTATCCCCAACTAATGCATACAATTTGTACAGGAGTGAGCCTGGTGCTCTTTTACAAGGTTTTGGAAGTGTTTTCACACTTAATGGTGCGCTTTTTATTCTTTTACTCTCCTTGGGCGACTCCAATACTTCTTGAGGATCGTGCGCATGCATTTAATTTTTTCCCGAGTCTAGTTTCCATTTAAGGCGCCTTTTCTTTTTCTCTTTTTCCATTTCTTGCTTCTCTGTGCTGCGGTAAACATTACCCTCTGTGCTGTGGTAAACATTACCCCCCTCCTAGCCAAGTGCCAGTCCCATGGCACTGTGGTGGGAAGTAGTGGGATAGATGGTGCTATTGCTAGGTGGAACTGGTGGGGAGATGACATAAATGCTTGTGAATGAGAGGTGATGGAGTTTGATGATGATGACCAGTAGAGATTTCGGCGTGCTTTAGGCTTCATGAAGATTCTCGGCATCCTTCACACTATTCTAGCGCCCCTATGGAGCCGGTCGTCTTTTGAGTATTCAAAACGCTTGAAGCAATAAGCAATCCCTTAGGAGGATGGTATTGGAGGGATTTATTCTAGAGAAACCCCCCGAATGTTGGTTGTCTTGAAAAGTCGTGGCTTGGGCTGAAAACCCCTAGCGGCGAGTAGAGGATCTTCAGTTTTGAGTTGAAAGTCTTCAGGCTTGTGGTATCAATAAGCGATCCGTAGATCTTGAGGCGGTGGGCATGGATCATCGAATGATGAGGTTCCAAGATCTATGCCAATGGCAGCTCCATCACTGGGTTTTCCTTCTGCTTGATTTGGTTCAGTCATGGCAGCCATGAATAGGCGGATGATTGGCAACATGAAATCTGTTGAGCCATTTAAACCTTCGCAGCAAAGCGCCTGAAGTTGCCGTAATGTGGTCATTTCCGACTCCCTGAAAAATTCCTTGTCATTGGAGGATGTAGTAGATGATGTCCTTCAACCAAACAGCCCGTTCTTGAAACACGAACATAACCTGCAAGAAAAGTAGTGCACTTCCTAGGGGGTGTATCTGTCTCACTGTGTGGTGCATGGTGCCCGTGCCAGTAAAACTAGGAGATGGGTCTAACATTGGGCAAGCCCTTGGTAATGTCCCACACTTGAGGACCCAGTTCGTGCGGCGTTGGAGGTGCGGTGCAAAACTTAGGGTGATAGGTCTGAAAAGTCCTGCCCTTGATGTGCCCTAAGTGTGAAGTGGGGGAGGGGCTAGAGAGGACTCTAGATGCAGTGAGGATGTTGCACCATAATAGTGAAGGAAGACTGCAAGCACTTTTTTTTTTAATGAGAGAGAGTACATTGGGCAAGGTATGGGGCACCTATTTAGTCACGAGGCGATCGCAAGCATTGTGATAAAAATGCGCGACTTTGTAGGTATTCTTTAATACTGGCTTTAGCTCTCAGAGGAGTGGTGGACAAGAAGGGGTGATTATACCTTGCAAAACGAGTGTCACTCATATTCTCTAAGAGCTCTAAGCAAAAGGCAGGGAGGAGAGTAGCGTGCATCATCAACCTAGTCATGGCTCTACTATCTATTCCTAGGTTAATATCAAAAAAGAATGGGGGGAGATGGGCTTCCTCTGCTGCAGGTTTCTGGAGTAGCAAGAATTTGAGAAGTCGGAGGTAATTACAAGTGGTCAAGAATGCTAGATCGGGGCAGGAAGAGAAATTAACTGAATCTGCACGTCTCGATGCTGATGCCGAATTTGGTCATTTCCTCTTCAGAGAATGGGAGTTTACCCCCTTCGTCCTATCCTGTCATGGTGGTGACCTGTCAACACACCATGCCAACATTAATGCCTAACAATCAGCTTATTTCTAATCAGAACTAAGTTTGAGAGAAAAACATATGTGCCCAACATGGATACACTTGCTTAGAGGCTTGATCATTGCTATTGTTTTACTCTGCAGTATTCTTCCATAGAAACTTACTTAATTATAACAATCTGCTAGCTAGATAGCATATCTTTTCATTTTTGCTCTGCTCTTGCTCAGATTGCTCCCCCTCTGTCGAGGATCTTTCAAAGAATCCTTCCTAGGATTAGCACAGGAAGGACGAGGTAAGCGTTGTTTCGCGTGGGTTGACTTACCTAGCCAATAGCCAATTGTAGAAGCTTGGATTGTATTCGAGTTGGGCATGACAATCCAGAGTAGATGGTTGGATGGAGACTTGGGAAATGTAGGTCAAAATGTCGTGGAATAGATCTCTAGTATTGAGGCGACTAGCAACATGTAATTCCTCTTTGGTGAGGAATTGGTCAATGTAGGGGTGGGCGAGCACATGGTCGTCCAAATGCTGATTACGGGTGATGGCCAAGACTCTAAACGAGATAGGTGCCACATAAGTGGGGTCATATTCGATAGTTTTAACTGCCCTACGTTGCTCAGCATTGGTCATTATGTGACAACCTTTTTTCTCCCATTGGATCCTCAGCGCAAACCACTGCTGCAAGAATGTGGAAGTTGAGCTTGCCATCTGCGTGAGCTCGTGCAACTCTTGTTCAAGAGCAGAACGAGGAGGCTTACGATACGAAGTGATAAGTCTTCTGAGGGCAGCTTGATCCTTCGAGATTTCATCGTTTGCTATCAGTTTGGCCGCAATTTTGGGAACTTTAGTGGTCATAAGTTCGTATTCCTCCCAGGTGCATGGTAATGCACGAACATCCGAAGCAAGCGTTTCGTCAAGAAGGCCTAGTTCTAGCCTCTCGTAGCTTCTAGCAAATGTAGCAAAAGTTTCGTCTAACATAGTTGTGACTTCCTCATCGGTGTCACGGGTTGGGCCTTGCACTCTGAAGCACTTTGAGATGCTGCAAGAGGCTCCGGAGGCATGGGGGTTGTGCTAGGTTCTGAGTGAGTAATCATAGTGGTTTGTAAGTTCTCTGGATTAGGTAGGTTTAAGGCCTGTGGCATTTGCTTCGGTCGATAGATGAGCTGAGGCTTGCTAGCCATAGCTGGCCAGGGCCTGTTGACTATGTGCTGGGTGCCCCTTGTGCAAGCCTCTCTCATTGGGGTGAGATTGCTTGTAGATGGACTTCCTAGCTGGCCACTTTTAGGCACCCAAATCCAGGGATTGCCCTCGTAGTATCCTTGTGCCCGCAAGAGATCTTTGGGAATCTAGCGCAGTGTGGTTGCGTGTCTACGGCGATAGCGCCTAGCCTGCCTCTTGGGTCGGGACGGTTGATAATTTTGACGATTAGGATCATACTTGGGTGGTCTACCCGGATGTGGTTTTTGCCGTTTCGGCACCCATAGAAACTTTTGGCCTTGTAAGCGCTCTTGGTGGGTTTGGGCCTAGGGTCGAGAGCCCACGGCACGAGGCCGTAGTTTCCTTTTGTTCAGACTCGTGCTGAAGCGTGGTCGTAGGGGTTTCTACCGGTGGCTTTGTAAAGGTGGGGGAATTAAGACACCCTTGCTAAAGGTCGTCACTATGCGCACATTGCCGATAGCAAGATGTATGCGATTTAGGTTGTAATCCACATTACAGTTGGTTTGCTTCTTGAAAGTGTGACCCAATAGCGACACATTACCAGCTCCTTTATTGTCAGGTAACACATGGAAGAAGGCTGGTAGACTTTCAAACTCGATGGAAACGACCACCTTGCACTTTCCTAGGAGTGGGTAAGCGGTACCCCCAAACGGGGTGAGTTTAGCGTTAGTGGGTTGTAGTTGCGGTTGACCAATGCGTGTCCAATGGTCATGCGTTAAGATGTTGTAGTCGACACCTTCATCAATCAAGGCTTCGAAAGAATACACCGCTCCTGCTTGCAACTGTGATCCGTAGGTACACCGGTGCCACTGCTTCTTTGTCCTGATCTGTAAGGCCAGTTATAGTTGCCATGCGGACGTTCAGTGGGGGTTGTAGCATGGGTGGCTCATGTAATGGATGTGAAGGAGGATAGTACTTCTTAATGCGGCTGCCGTTAAAAAAGCCTATTCCTTCACCGTCAAGTGTCTCCAACTCGACATTCCTGGTCCTATTGATCATGCGTACTCTGAAAGGCCCTAGCCCCCGAAACTTCATCTTCTGTTTATGTCATTTTACCAAGTACAGTAGAACAATGTCCCCTTGTTTGAAGTCTCGCTGCTTGACATACTTGTCAAATCACATCTTTCGTCGAGCCTTTTCAAAAATCAAAGAGTGAGTGGCGAGGAGTCGGGTCTCCGTTAAGCGCTCTAGCTCCACCAAGCGGTTGGTCCAAGCCTCTCTTCCCTCCCAACGCTCCTGGACTGCTAGCCTCAAGCTAGGGATGAAGAATTCTAAGGGTAAAATGGCTTCAGTTCCGTACGTCAGCCTAAAAGGCATTTGTCCTACAGCCGTTTTATAAGCTATGCGATAGGCCCACAAGGCCGCCATTAGCTTGTTGTCCCAGTCACTTCTTGAAGTAGACACCACTTTTGTAAGCACGTTGACTAAGATTTTATTTGTGGATTTGGCTTGGCCATTAGCCTGAGGGTAATAGGGAGAGGACTTCCGATGAATTATTAGGAAGGTAGAGAGCAAGTGGGCAATCACTTCATTGATGAAGTGCGTCCCTTGGTCGCATACAAGTTCGATTGGGCAGCCAAACCACGAAATGACCTGCTCCCACAAGAACTTTGCAGTGGTCCTAGCATCATTCTTTGTCGTTGCTCGTGCCTCTGCCCATTTCGTTAGATAGTCAGTTGCCACAATAATGTAGCGAGCTTGGGAGTATTGTGCCGCAGGACTGATAGGTCCAATAAAATCGATGCCCCATTTTTCAAAGGGTTGTCGGGCTATGACAGGGGTCAAGTCCATCTTGTCCTTTCGCACAGGCACTTTGGTCCTTTGGCACTCATCGCAGTGCTTTACAAATTTAGCTGCATCGCGGAATAGGGTGGGCCACCATAGTTGGGGTTGTAGCACCTTTCGGGCTGTTGTGTCCCCACTAAAGTGTCCTCCAGCGATTCCGCCATGTCCTTCGCTTAATGAGTCGTATATCTAGTGCTCACACACGCATCTATGCAATAAACTGTCTTGTCCCAACCTGTAGAGTTGGCCAGCTATCAGTTGGTATGGCTGGATTTTCAAGATAAGTCTTTTCAGCCTGGCCTTCTCAATGGGTCACTCTAGTAATCCATTTTCTAGTACTTGCACTATGTCATCGGTCCAATACAACGTCAGATCCGCTTTAAATAATTCTCACTCACTAGATGAGTTAAAAATATGGGCGTCCGGCGAATTGTCAGGCACCCCTTTTCCAGCGGCTTCTCCTGTGGGTATGCGGGACATGTGGTCAGCCATGTAGTGCTACTTTCCTTTGCGTACAACCACAGAGAAGTCAAACTCCAATAAAAGGAGTAACCATCTAGCTATGCGCCCCGTAGCGCAAGGCTTGTTCACAAGATACAGTAGGGCTTGATGGTCAACAAAGAAGACAAAGGGAGTGGCCAACAGGTAATGCCTAAATTTCTTTACCGCAAATACCATGACCAACCCCTCCCTTTCTGTCGTGGAATAGTTCATCTCGGTCTCTGTGAGCTGCCTGCTGGAAAAACTCACTGGGTGATCCAAGTTATGCTCACCAGGCTGGCATAGCACGGCTCCAATAGCGAACTTAGAGGCGTCTATGTGCACATGGAACATTACGTTCCAGTCTGGGGCTCGCAAGATTGGTGCAGTCGTAAAGAGCCTTTTTCAATTCCTCATATGCGCGCTAGCATTCCTCCGTCCACTCAAACACTATCAATAACTTGTACAAAGGCCTAGCTATTAATGCATAATTTAGCACAAATCGTCGATAATATCCAGTGTGTCCCAAGAAGCACTGAACTCCGTTGTAGTTGTCGGGTGGCGGTAGGTCAACAATGACTCTGACTTTGGAAAAGTCAGTAGCAATGCCATTCCTTGACACTATGTGCCCTAAGATGCATCCGTTTTTACCCAGAACTGGCACTTTAAGGGGTTTAGCGAGAGGTGGTATAGCCTACACCTTTTAAAGACAGCTCTCAATTTCTCCAAGTGTTCGGCCCAACTAGAGTGTAAACACAGGTCATCTACGAACACTTTCAGTTCGCGCCTAAGCATGTCCTTAAAATAGTGCACATTAAGCGTTGGAAAGTTACAGGTGCATTCATTAGCCCAAAACGCATGACAATGTAGGCGAATACGCCCCATTCCGTAGCAAAGGCAGTCTTGTGCCTGTCATCGGGGTGCAATTGCACTTGATTGTAACCCGAGAAACCATCCAGAAAACTGTAGGCTTCCTTCCCTGCTACCCTCTCCAGCATGTGCTCGGTGTAAGGTAAAGGATAGTTATTCCTTTTCGTAGTGGCATTCATCTTTTTGTAGTTTATGCACACTCGGATTTTTCCATTTTTCTTCATGATAATCACAATAGGTGATACCCAGTCCGTGTGCTCGATCTCATATATGAAACCTGCCCTCATGAGTTTATCAATCTCCTCCTTCACTGCATGGGAGTGCTTGGGATTCATGGGGTAAGGTCGTTGTTTTGTTGGCATTGCATATGGAACCATTGGGATGTTATGAGTCACGACCTTGGGGTCGACTCCCTTAAGTTCGGTCAAATGTCCAAGCAAACACGTCAACGTACTCTTGCAGGAGTGCAACAAGTTTGGTCTCTTCCTCCTCCCCCAAGTCATCTGCAACGAACAGAGGTCTTGGCTTCTCCCCTTTGCCAGCCAAGTTAACCTCTTTGACTTTGGCGGGTCCCCCGATCGGTTCACTAGTTTGACCTTGTCTTTTTGCACCTAACAGAACCACCACTCTGTCACCCTTTTTAAATTTTGTAAACCGTTTGGGTAGATCCTGTGGTTTCCTCTGCCTTTTCGCTTCTGAGTCCCTTGCTTGCTTCCTGGCCTCCTCTTTTAGCCTCCTGCACCTCAGGTGGACTGGCAAGTCTCCCTTGGTGCGTTTGACCTTAGAGGGTTGCGGTATCTCGAGATCACTCTCAGTGCTAACTTTCGACTCTGAGTTGAACTCACATCCCTCACTTGAGGAAGGTGTTTCCCCAGGGGGTCGTAGTTCCGTATAGGTGAATCTGTCTTGAGCACTGGAATTACCCATGGTTGTGCTACTCCGGCTTGATCGTAATCCACGGCTCCTATTCGTTCTAGCCAGGATCTGTCACACTCCATGAGCATGACTCCTTTCTCATTCCGACTAATCCCTTCTTTCCTAGGCCTTAAGTCTGCCCTGATTTGCTCTATCGCTTTTCCCTCCTTGTCGTACTCTATCGTGTCTACCTCTTCTTCACTCTCTTCTCCCGTAGAGTGACAGTCCTCATACTCCTCATCATCCGGGTCCTGTCTGTTGAGATATTGAGCTCCACTCGTGATATGCCAGGGTGACTGTTGTGCATTTATGTCACCGACTTGTCAGTTGTTGCAGATGCGGTTGGTACATCACCCATGAATAATAGCTAGATGACAGCTATCCTTATCTACTCTAGTTCGTGGCTCAGTTAGTATGCCACCTTAGTTAGTTGAGTTTGGTTTGAGACCCATATATAGGGTTCTTCTATTTCTATGTACTAGAGTTCTTTTGGCTTACACAACTAAGAAGAGAAAAACTGTTTTCAGCCTCCACCTTTGTGTGTATTCCCCCATTGTGCAAGCAAGAAAGCTACAAGTGAGACACTTTCCTTCTCTCCCACAATCTTGACATGGTATCAGAGCCTTGCTCGTGGTAAGGAGCTCAAGAAAGCAAGCCAAGCTCGCGGTATTCTGGTAAGAGAACCAGTGTTGCTTTCATTTTTCTGTTTTGGGAGCAAGTCTCTCCAGGTAGCACAGCCGGAAAGTGCAAGAGTGCATTGTCTCAGAATGAGACGCCTTTCGCGGTGTAGCAAGAGGGCAGTATATGCTGTGGGAAAGGGCATTAGCCCTTGGTTGCTCTGTTTTTTTTATTTGAGGCCATTTCGGGGCTTGTTTTGGAGGCGAAAGTTTTCTGCACACACTCAGGAAAAGGCCCTGTTTTATACTGTGCGACCACTGTTCTACATGTCGGTGAAAAGTTACTGTAGAAATTGCATCGTATGCCTGTGCCCAGAGACATTGGGAGTTACAAAATCATCCTTGTTGCCTGTTGATGCAAAATCGTCACTAGGAAGTGACTGTGTGGTCAAATACCACTTTCGTCAGTTTTGCAGATTTGCCCTTGTGAGGCTGAAGCTGTGTTCTTTGCAGTGACAGAATTTTTTGCAGTGCTCTGTAATGGTATCTGATTCTCTTTCACAGATTGTCACTGAAAAGCTTGACAAGAACAACTTCCAAGCATGGAAGTTTAGAATGAAGAATTTCCTTATGGGAAAATGATATTGGGAATTTGTTGCAGGAAATGAAGAAGAACCAGTTCTTCCTGATGTTCCCAATCAACAGCAAATGCAGGCATTTAAAGCATGGCATGAGAGATCCAGAAAAGTTATGTACTGGCTATCTATCAGTATTTCAGACTCTATGATTGTGCATATTGAAGATGCAAGTACGCCAAAGGAGGCATGGGATACTTTGTCAAAAATGTATAGCACAAATATGCAAGCTAGGAAAATGCAGCTCAAGCAAGAGTTGCACAATGTGCAAAGAGAAAGTATGAGCATCAATGACTACCACATGAAGGTGAAGAAGATTGCAGATGCACTTGCTTCCATTGGGTCGCCAGTGGAAGATGATGATTTAGTTTCTGTGACCTTGAATGGTCTAACAAAGGATTATGCATAGTTCCAAACATCCATTTCCGTCCGTGAAAGATTTCCTGATTTTGAGGAGTTGATTGCTCTTCTAATTTCTGAGGAGCAGAGAAATGGTGGTGCATCTTCTTCAGGAGGAACTTCAAAAGAAGCTGTCTTCTACTCAAATGCTGAAAGAGGAGGTAGAGGCAGAGGTAGAGGAGGCCGATCTAGAGGCCGTGGTAGAAATCAGAATATGCAGCAAACTCAAGAAAACCAGTCCTGTGGAGGAGGATGTGGTAACTCTAGAGGCAGGGGGAGCCAAAGAGGTCGTGGTGGATGGCAAAGAGGCCAAAATGCAAACAGTAATGTTGAATGCTACTGCTGTGGTAAAATGGGTCATATGGCTAAAGACTGCTATAAAAAGCAGAATGACATCATGAATGGAAAATTGCAACAAGGGAATTATGCATCTTCTAGTAGACAGGGTGATGACAGAAATGAGCATTTGTTTATGGTGCAGCATATGAACAATTCTGTGACAAGTGCAGAAGAAAGCAACGATGTATGGTATGTTGACTCAGGTGCATCAGAAACCACATGACAGGTCATGCAGAATGGATGGAGGATGCAAGGAAAATGGAAAAACCAGGATTTGTGGAGACTAGTGATGATACTGCACATCCTATTGTGTAGATTGGAAAAATTCCCTTGTCTATGCAGGATGGGAAAAAGAAATACCTGTCCGATGTATTTCATGTCCCGAATATCACCAAGAATCTGGTTTTTGTTGGTCAAATGGTTGAGCAGGGCTTGCAGGTCAGATTTAATCCTCATGGATGCTTTGTTGAGGATATGAAAAATAAAGGTCGCTTGATAGCAAAAGGAAAGAAGAAGGATAGAATGTTTACGTTGGATGCAGACATGCGTGAATTGAGTGCAGCAATGTTTGCACATGGGACCGGTGTAGTAGTAGATATTGATATCTGGCATAAACGCATTGATCATGTTAATGTACAACGACTTAAATCAATGCAGGCCCAAAATATTGTTGCAGGATTGCCTAAATTCAAGGTTGCAGAAATGCATAAGGTATGTGAAGCCTGTCAGTTTGGAAAACAGGCAAGGAAACCATTTCCTAGACATGTTCAAGAGAGTAAGAAGCCATTGGAATTAATCCACTCTGATGTGTGGACTACTAAAGCTGCATCTCTTGGAGGCTGTCATTATTTTGTCACTTTTATTGATGACTATAGCAAAAAAGTTTGGTTGTATTTTATGAAAAAGAAAAGTGAAGTTTTTGGGCATTTCAAAACTCTTAAAGCTATGGTTGAAAAAGAAACAAGCCTGCAAATAAAATGCCTAAGGTCAGATGGAGGGGGAGAGTACCTCTCAAATGAGTTTGCAAGGTTCCTGCAGGAGCATGGCATAAAGCAGCAATATTCATGCAATCATATCCCACAACAAAATGGAATTGCAGAAAGGAAAAACAGGCGTATTGGAGAGGTATCTCGTGCCATGCTCAACGAAAAAGACTTGCCAGATTTTTACTGGGCTGAAGCAGTTGCTATAGCAGTCTACATAATGAACAGGACTCCCACTGCAGCAATACATGGGATGACTCCAGAGGAGAGGTATACTAGTAGGAAACCAGATATTTCTCATTTGAAGATTTTTGGTTGCATTGCCTATGTTCATGTGCCAGATGAGTTGAGATCCAAGTTGGATCCAAAAGCTGAAAAGTGCATCTTTATTGATTACTCTTTGTAACAGAAAGGGTATAGATGCTATAACCCTTCTACTCGTAAGTTTACAGTGAGCAAAGATGTTGTTTTTTATGAGATGAGTAGCTGGTATAAACCAGTAAATGCGATTGATAATGTAGATGCACAAAACGGTAATGCTGCACAGAATTCACAGCAGTAGTCACAAGATATTAGTGGACCTGGAGCGTCCTCTAGCAATGGTTCACATTCTTTACCATGGACGGGCAGATTGAGATCTGGAGAATCTTCTCAAAGCAATGCAGATAATGGTATGCAAGTATCACGAAAAGGAAAAGAGAAGGTAGATCAGCCCATGTTTGATGTGAATGCAGGTCACTCTTATGTGGATGGTGAGTCCAGTGGCTCAGAACAGAGCATTGATGATGAGTTGGGTATTCCTTCTATTGTTACACCTGGAGTAAGGAAAACCAGGGATGTTTTGAGAGCACCTGGGAGTGAATCTACTTTGCGCAGGTCTACTAGAGCTAGGTATCCTATGGATAGGCTGAAATATGATGGATTTACAGCCATTCACTATGCATATATGGTCAAAGTGATACAAGAACCAGAACCCACTTCTTTTGAGCAAGCCATGGGAAAAGAAAAATGGGAGAAAGCCATGGATGAAGAAATGGATACCTTGGAAGCAAATGCTACATGGGAATTGGTACCTTTGCCTAAAGGTAAGAATGCAATTGGATGTAAGTGGGTTTATAAGGTGAAGCACAATGCAGATGGTTCTGTGAACAGATACAAGGCAAGATTAGTAGTCAAGGGGTATGCACAAATATATGGCATTGATTATGAAGAAACATTCAGTCTGGTTGCAAGGATGGCAACCGTAAGAGTAGTCATTGCTATGGCTCCATCAAAGGAATGGTCTTTACATCAGATGGATGTAAAGAATGCCTTCTTGCATGGTGATTTGCAAGAAGAGGTATATATGGAGCAGCCACCAGGTTATGTGCATGCTGTTCATCCTGAGTTTGTTTGCAGGTTGAAGAAAGCATTGTATGGCTTGAAGCAAGCACCTAGAGCATGGTCTGACAAGATAGGACAGTATCTTGTCACTATTGGCTTTCAGATTTCCAAGACAGATTTCTCACTTTATGTGAGAAAAACAGAGAAAGGTATTATGCTACTTGTCATTTATGTTGATGATTTGATTATGACATGTGACAGTGATGAAGATATCCTTCATGTGAAAATGCTATTGAAGCAGAAGTTTGAGATGAAGGATTTGGGAGAGCTGCATTATTTCTTGGGCATTGAGGTGATTAGATCACCAAGTGGGATACGGCTCTTGCAGAGGCAATATGGATTGGACATGCTGTCCAAATATGGGATGATAGGCTATAAGCCTATTTCAGTTCCTTTGGAGCAGAATGTGAAGTTGAGCACAGATGCAGGTGAGCTTCTCGAAGACCCTACTATGTATAGACGCATAGTAGGAAGTTTGATTTATATGACTATTACCAGGCCAGATTTGAGCTATGTTGTTGGATTGGTAAGTCAGTTTATGTAGGCTCCAAGGAAACCGCATTTGAATGCAGCTAGACACATACTCAAGTATGTGAAGTCCACATTGGAGTATGGACTATTTTATGAGACTGGGATTCAGATACAGTTGCATGGATACACTGATGCTGGTTGGGCTGGTAGTATTTCTGATAGACGATCTACCAGTGGATATGTATTCTCTTTTGGGAGTGCTACAGTCACTTGGAGCAGCAAGAAACAACCTACAGTTGCCTTGTCGAGCACAGAGGCTGAGTACAGGGGTGCAGCAATGGCTGCATGTGAGGTAGCTTGGTTGCATAAGCTACTTTATTATATGCATCAGCCTACAGATGGGCCAGTTGTCATTTATTGTGACAACATGAGTAGTATACATTTGGCAAATAACCCAGTCTATCATGCTAGAACAAAGCACATTGAGGTGCATTATCACTATGTGCGGGAGAGGGTTTTACTAGGTCTTATTAATCTAGTTTATGTCAGCACAGAGGATCAGGTAGCTGACATATTCACGAAGGCATTGGGCGCAGAGAAGCTGCGCAAGTTCAGAGACCTGCTTGGTGTGCAGGAATTGGGATTGAGCTCGAGGGGGAGTGTTGAGATATCGAGCTCCACTCGTGATATGCCAGGGTGACCGTTGTGCATTTATGTCACCGACTTGTCAGTTGTTGCAGATGTGGTTGGTACACCGCCCATGAATAATAGCTAGATGACAGATATCCTTATCTACTCTAGTTCGTGGCTCAGTTAGTATGCCACCTTAGTTAGTTGAGTTTGGTTTGAGACCCATATATAGGGTTCTTCTATTTCTATGTACTAGAGTTCTTTTGGCTTACACAACTAAGAAGAGGAAAACTGTTTTCAGCCTCCACCTTTGTGTGTATTCCCCCATTGTGCAAGCAAGAAAGCTACAAGTGAGACTCCTTCCTTCTCTCCCACAATCTTGACACTGTCCTTCTGACTGCTCATCATCCCCTAAGCTTCCCTCTTCAATCTCCTTGTCGTCAATAACTAAAGCCCAGTTATATAACAAGTTCAGGTCGTGGACCTTGGTCCATTTCCATTCTGGTTTAGCTAAAAAGTCACGTAGAGGTTTTAAGTTAGCAGCCAAATTGCTGTCCAATTTATCGGTCAGATACTCTACAATTTCCTAAAGCTCTAATTCGTTGTTGGGGATGCGGGACGAGGGCGGTTTGCCTGGGTTGAGTGAGCTTCCTGCCATCATGCAGAGTGGCACAATTGGCTCCTCAGTTGGCATGGTTGCGGCTTTAACAGTCTGCTCTGATGTGGTCCTTCCTCATCCGAGAATGGTAGGTCAATGGTTGCCAAAACATGCATCCAATCCCTCTCATCCTCAGGGCAAGGAATATATCTAGTGAGTGATCCATAGGGTTTGGTCGTTTGAGTATCGCCTTTTAGCATAGCCGAGATGGCAGCTAGGTCGACAGGTGTCGTCATCCAAGTGCCCATCTCTACCCTCACTGCACTAGTTTTATTCCCTAGGAAAATCAATCCATTGCCCCAGTCCTCTATGACTCGTGCATTCCTCATCCAAGGTTGGCCTAATAGTATGTCGTAATCCACTCCCTTCATGACAATGAAGTTTACCGAAAATTGCATACCGGCAATTTTTACTGGCCAATTCTTTAAGACCCCAAATGGTCTTACCTTCATTCCGTTTGCTAGCGTGACATTGAATCTAGCAGTCTCTACAGGAGGGTTTTCCCATGCCTCTAGGACCGCATGGTTCAGCACACTAACACCGGCACCTGTGTCTACAATTCCTTTCCGAGTCATGTCTCCTAAGGCTAGGACAGGCAAAACTGCGTGCATTTTAGTGCCTTCCCAAAAAGCATTGATGTGCAAAGACTTAGGATCTGAGTGTAGAGTTAGATTTGGGATCCGTGTAACTGCTTCCCCCCGGCCTTGCCGCGCTGAGTTGCTCCTAGTGGTGCAGGTATGCTCCCAGCCTGTGGTTTTGAGGGTGAGACTGGTGTGCTAACACTGGAGAAGTCGTCCATAGGGTCTTCCAATATGGGTTCAACATCCTTGAGGTGCTCTTGGGCGTCCTTGACCCACTCCTTGACCTTGGCTATAGCCTCGAGTTGCCGTTTGGGGTGGGGATATTCCCCTACCTTGGCACTCCCTAGCTCTGCTGTCTTAGGAGCCGAGGTCTCTGCCTCTGCGTCTGTGACCTTCTTTCCCGTTACCAGTGTAGTCGTTTCCTCGATTTTAAGGGTTATCTTCGCATCGGTTCTCTTTTTCCGTCTCCTCCGGCTTTTCTTCCCTATTGAGGTTGCCTCAAGGTTACTTGGCCCTGGCAAGGAGATGCCTGCTTGTTTCGTCTGAGCTCACGTCATAGCATGTAGCGGGATGGGCGTATCCTCACTACCAAAAGTTTCCACTCCAAAGAGCCCCAAAGGCACCGATGGCATGTTGGCAGCACTCGTTGATGGCTTCCGCCTAGGACAGTCAGGAAACAGATGTGTGATTCCACACTCTGTGCATCGGAGATCTGCTTTGTCTTTGTTAGCTTGTTCTCGCTCTGGGCAGCGTGATGAAATGTGGCCTAGGTGGCCGCAAGTCCAGCATGTGACTGGATCCTGGCTAGGCCCTCCAAAGCCTCTGCCTTGTCCTCTTCTTAAAGCCATCACCGGCACTGACCGATAGTCCATCAGGACTGGGTTCCCCTCCTTGTCATAGGATACATATGGATTGACATATGCCTCTTCCTCATTAGGCTCCTCCACAAAGTGAACAGGAGCATCGCTAGGTAGGTGAGTCACAAAAGGCCCTGGTGGCCTGGGTATACCAGTTGGGTTCATTTCTAGCCTAGGCACGACAGGTCTTGAGTCAGTTGGTGCTGGAAGAGCTAACTGGGTTTCCCTGCCAAAGAAATTAGGTGGCCTATTACCTAAGTATGGAGGGTTGTACTGCTGTATGTATGGGAATCTCCTCGGCAGTCTGCAATGCGCTACATCATGTCCGAATCTACCGCAATTTGAGCACGGCCGAGATCTAGGATCTTGGCACTCCACTGGGAGGTGATTGCCACTGCAGTACATACATTGTACATGCGATCTCACAGGCTTTCTAACGAGCTCTTGCAACCGCGCAATCTCCATTCTCATCTCTACCATCCCTTGGTCGTGGTCTATACTCTTTCCCTTGTCCTGCGCGCTAGCAGTTACTTTTTCCCCTAAGGTGGTTGATCTCTCAGGGTCCCTCTGGCCTGCACTATCTCGGTTGGTAGCCCTCATGCTTCGTTCCCTAAGTTGATCATCTATGTGTATTGCCTCCTCGAAGACTCGAGCTAGCACGTCTCGTTGTAAGGTGGAGTTACTGGCCAATGCCTTGTAGAGCTCCTCGCTCCGAATCCCGTTCATGAACACTGTAGACACTACCCTCTCGGTAGGTCGCTCATTGGCAGGGATTCTCTTGTAGAGGCTATGCACCTAAGTAACATAATCCCTAACGTCCTCCTTCTCCCTTTGACTGATATTCATCAACCTAACAATGAGGTTATCCGAATATCCTGCCTCCAAAAACCTCTTGATGAAGAGGCCCTTAAGGAGAGCGAAGTTTGTACATTCTTTGTCATCCAGACTAGAGTACCACGTCCTCCCCTTGTCGACTAAGTACAAGCCGAAGGCTTGAGCTCGCTGCGCAGGGTTAGTAAGACCGTTCGCCTCACATACTTGCTCGAACTGCTCCATGAAGCTGTACAGGTCATTGCTAGGTTCGCATTGAGCTAGTTCTTTTGCTACTACAGGGATTCTAGCCTACCCTTTAGCCCCTTGCGTAACTCCCAATCCTGATAGTAGCGCGGTGGTTAGGGCAGTAGCACTCTATTCCACGGATGTATTGTCCATGAGTCGCTTTGCCACTAGTTCACTCAATGTCATGCCAGCCTGTGCTGCCCATTCCCTCTCTACGTTCGGTCCGGACTTGGCTGTCCCAGCTAGGTCTAGTACTCATCTAGCCTCGTACATATCCACGTCTTGCTGCAACCTTCTAGCCCTTTGCTCATGGTTGTAGGCAATTATGCCTTCCAGCGCTCTCTTGATAGCTCTTCTCTCTTCTTCCAGGTTAGCCACTACTTCCTCTATAGGTCTACCTTGGATCACGGACCTGGTGAGTAGATCGTAGTCGTGGACCAGTTCCTAGACCGAGGTTGGAAATTCTCCTAAGTCTAATTGGTCTTCCCCTTGGTCGCCTCTTGATCCTAACATTGTTTTTACTTCCAGATCCACGAGATTGTCAATGAATCCAATCAGCTCCAGCAGCTTTCACTCCTCTATCTTGTTGCTTCCCGTGTCTTCGTGTTTTCTCCAGGTACTACTAGTAGGGCGCTCAGGCACCTGTCTAAGTCTTGGGGTCTTCTCCTACTAGTGGGTTCCTT
Organism: Lygodium microphyllum; assembly: GCF_053477565.2. Classification (NCBI taxonomy): domain Eukaryota; kingdom Viridiplantae; phylum Streptophyta; class Polypodiopsida; order Schizaeales; family Lygodiaceae; genus Lygodium; species Lygodium microphyllum. The sequence continues at coordinate 59,995,871 of NC_141139.1, read as the reverse complement.
AATTTTATTAGGTATCCAGATGTGTTCCTTGTTATTTGAAAGCAGCGGCGATCCTTACTCACACATTGTGCTTGGTGCGTTCGTGGTGCTTGGTGCGAAAACAGGCTTTTCTCTTTTCTTGCTGTGCAGGTTTAGTGGAGCACAAAAGTGAAATGCCGATGCAGAAAGCGTTTAATGCAAACTCCACCTTGTTTCTACCCACGATCTTAGCCTAATTTGAGTTTTCAACTCGGTTCCCAGCTATCCTACGATCTTTTCGCACCCTAAGTTCGATTAGTCTCTGTGGTCCTAATGGTCGAACTCGGTCTTGGGGGTGTTCAGGGTTGCGTCCTGGGGTCAGGTATGTGGCAAGGTCAGCAAAAGATCCTTATCTTTTTGTTCTGGCAAGATGGTCCGATTCTGGGAATCGGACAGGGCTAGTCCGACTCTGGGAGTCGGACGGTCCGATTCTGGCAATCGGACCGGTTTGGTCCAACTCTAACAGTCGGATGGGGTTGGTCCAATTCTGGGAATCGTCTGACCCTGGTGGTCCGATTCTGGGAATCGGACCAAGAGGATGGTCCTACTTTTGAAGTGGTCCGACTATGGACTGGTCCGAGTCCAGCCCCAATTGTCTGACTACGATGGTCCGATTCTAATGGGCAGTCCGAGTGCCACGTGGCACATTCAATCGGGTTGGTCCGATTCTGGCAATCGGACCAATCTGGTCCAACTCTCTCTCAGTCGGACGGTCCGATTCTGGGAGTCGGGCGGTCCGACTCCAGAGCTCGGGTGGTCCGATTCTGGGGATCGGACCACTGCAGCTTGGTCCGACTGCGTCGGTGGCAGGCGCGATTCCAGTGCGTTTGAATCCTTCCTAATGCCTGCTGCACTCAATCACCACAGACTTCCCACAATTGATTAGAGCACTAATGGAATACATCGGACTCACCTGAAGCAGCACGAATCGAATGCGCCTAGAATCGGGATCGCGTTTCCTTGTCCTGTGAACCAAAAGCTCTCTCTCTCTCTCTCTATCTCTCTCTCTCTCTCTCTCTCACACAAGGCTCTGTCCTGGCCTCCCAAGCCTCTTAAGGTCCTTTCCCAGCACTGCAAAGCCTTACAGCCAGTTCCCTGTCCCTGTTTCACCCAAAAACTTGAATCTAGTCCCTTGTTTTCCTGTTTCCAGCAGCAGCCAGAACCTCTATTTTCTCTTTTCTTACCCTAATCTAACCTTAATCTAGTACAGACAATATGAAAAACAGAAATATAGAACAGTAGTCCTAATCTAATGCTTCCAACAAACCCAAATACTTACCTGTTCCACGGATTAAACCCTCCTAAATCTCCTAGTTATCTCGAGCACTGGTTCAGGCTACAAACCCTACTTCCATGCTCAATCTGATGCGCGCAGCGCTCAAGGCTCGATTCCGTCTGTCCCGGCAATGGAACCAAAATGGAGCGGAGCTTCAAGCTCTACCCCGAGACCTACGGACCACTTATTACTCAAGTGTTTCGAACCGAGCAGCCATGGCTACCTCTCACATAGCCGACGCGCGCAATGCCTACCTTACGGGTGTAGTGAGCTTACCTTGATGCTCAATCGAGTGCCCTCCTCTTTCTTGCACACCGGTAGCTCCACGATCCTTGAGGCAAGCTCAAGCAACCTCAATCCCTCTCCCATGAGCTTCATCCTCCATAGCCATGTGCGAGACAAGAGAAGAGAAGAGAGGAGGGGAAGATGAAGAGAGAAGATGGAGAGCTTCTTCTCCAAGATCCCTCACTCTCACACAATCACTCCCTCCCACTCTCTCAAGCACGAGCAAGAAGGAGAGAAAACAAGAGAAGAAGAAAAAGAAAAAGCTTTTGCCACACACAAGAATGAGCTTCCCATTCACTTTCCAACTTTATATACATGCCCTAATTTCCATGGGCGGTCATCCCCCTTTTTTACATGGCCGGCCATTAGCCTAGGCCCATCTCCTCATTTCCCACCGTTATAGTCTATCCTATCTCCAACTAATGCATACAATTTGCACAGGAGTGAGCCTGGCACTCTTTTACAAGGTTTTGGAAGTGTTTTCGCACTTAATGGTGCACTTTTTATTCTTTTACTCTCCTTGGGCGACTCCAAGACTTCTTGAGGATCGTGCCCGTGCATTTAATTTTTTCTCGGGTCTAGTTGCCATTTAAGGCACCCTTTCTTTTTCTCTTTTTCCATTTCTTGCTCCTCTGTGCTGCGGTAAACATTACCCTCTGTGTTGTGGTAAACACCAGTTATGAGATTTTTCATAAAAAAGGACAGATTGATGAAATAGTGCAAGTCGCGATCATTGTTGATAAGCTAAAAACAACAGTTTGAATTGGAAGAGAAAGAAGAAGTGATCTGAGAGATCCGTGAACAGATGTCTTGCGTTTTAACCCCCCTTTCGGAGTCAATGGAGCCATCAGATTTAGGTTCCGAGCAGCAGAGAAGGAATTGTTATTTCTGATCCACGTTTTTGTTGTACAAGGGAGCTCCAGGAGATCTAATGCCTAGAGAGTGCTTCTGAGTAGTGCCAGACAAAGGATTTCATGTTCTACCAATAGATATTGATTTGATTCATTGTGCTTTTTCATTATTGCATTTACCTCTTGTGTATTCTTTATCTGCTCTTCCATCTCCTATCTCTACTTCCTTCTATCTCTGATCCCTGGTGAATTCAACCTTTCAACAAAAACCCCTCCGACACCGCAATCGACTTTTGGACACCCAAACACCTTACTCTTTATTTGGAAAAAAGCAAATACAAAAGCCAAAAGCATGTTATTTGTAGAGTGGGCTATTTTTTAGCTTAAAGATAAATAAATCTATAAATATATGCCTTGTGAAGCACTCACACAAGGAATGGGGGGAGAATGCACCCAATTGGTCTTTTTGTCTCATGTTGTGAAAATTCCATTTTGCTTTTATGAAGGTTTTTATAGTTCTTTGTTCTTGGGGACCTTCCGGCATTCACTACGCGTGCATAAAGCATCCAATCTATGCACCAAATGAAGGCGAGCTCTCCAGAGCAATCGGGCTATGACCTTCAAGAGATAGACACTGATCATGGTTGTCGTATGAGGGCTACAAATAACTCTTCAGGATAGCTCTGTGCTGCATGTCCTAATGTAAAAGTGACGATTGGTGATGTACAAGAAGAGCAACACTTCTTTATGCAAGATAATTCCTCATATACAGTGATTTTGGGATAGCCCTATATTATAGGAGTACGTATGAAAACAAAGGTGCTTGATGATGGTTCTGCTTATGCAAGAGTTAGAAGCAAGGATGGGAGGAAAGCAGTCCAATTTCTTACTGTTTGTATTAATCATCCTAGAAATTATGATACGTTTCGAGAGTCTCATTTGGCTCCAAATGCAAGAGAATTCAAAGACCTGAATTTTCATTAAGCACTGTTGTAATGTGGGGCTATAGTAGTGTTGTTCAGAGGATGTACTCGCCTCTTGATGGAATAAAGCATGTATTTACTATTGGTTATTCTCAATTTACAGCAAACAGTTCATGTTGGTTTAAGCGTATGGAAGCTATGTGCAAGGCTGAACGCATATCTATGAAACGAGCTACTAAGAAACTGAGAGCATTGGGATTGTTAGCTGAAAATGAAGGAATTTTAGGCATCTTTTATGGGCTCAATATTAATGGCACTATGGCTGAAATTTCAGCAACTATACATGTAAAAAATGAGGTTGAAAATAGAGTGTTGTCAGTATGTTCCTTGGACATGTATGATGTTATAGCATTGTTTGCTTAGCAGAAAGGATTACAATGGGTTGAAGCACTTGTGGAGACAACGTATAAGACAATTGACAAAAAGATGAAACCAAGTGCTTTGCCACTTCCACCAGAGAGTGAGGGTTTGTATGAAAAAGTGTCTAAGGCAACCAAGCTTACGGGATCCTAAAGATATAGGTCATCAATTTACATCAAAAACATTACAGGAATTGAAAGTTGGTGCAGAAGGATTTCTTTTGCCTGCTGAGAGAGACTATTTTATGCAGATGTTGGCTAGGCATGGAAAGGCATTTGCATTTCAACCAAGTGAAATAGATTGTGTGGATCCAAATGTTGTCTCTCCTATGGTAATATTTACCATGCCTCATGTGCCATGGAACTTGAGGCCTATTCCAGTGCCTAAAGCTTACTCGTCAAAGCTGATGGATTTCCTAAATGAAAAGATTCACATGAAGATCTTGGATCCCTCTTTAGCCTCGTACTCAAATCGTTGGTCTACTGTGCCCAAAACAAATGGGGCTTTGAGATTTATTCAAGACATGCAACCGGTCAATAAAGTGACCATAAGAAATGTGGGTGTAGGTCCTATGGTTGATGAATTTGCAAAGGCTTTTGCAAGCAGAGCAATCTATTCTTTGGGTGATCTTTACTCGGGTATGATCAGTTTTAGCTTGCAATTGAAAGTAGGGATATCACAACCATGAAGACTCCCTTGGGGTTAGTACGGATGTGTACTCTCCCACAGGGTGCAACAAACTCAGTGGCACACATGAAAAATGCTATGAATAGGGTACTAAGGGATTTTATACTGCAATTGACAATGCCCTTCTTGGTTGATATTCCAATAAAAGGGTGTGTAGTGGATGAAAAGAATGAAGAGATGGATGCTCATGGGTGCATATAGTTTGTTACACACCATATTGTGGATTGTGAGAGGATTTTGACACGTCTAGAAGAGGTGCATTTAACTCTTTCTAGACAAAAGTATGTCTTTGGAGTTGAAGAGGTTTTGATTGTTGGTCATATGTGTGGGCCCTATGGGCGAAGACCATCAGCAGAAAAATAGATGGGATTGATAGAATGCAAGATGTATGCACGAATGTATCAGAGGTGCGTAGATTCTTGGGTGCATGTGTGTTCTATTTGATATGGATTCCTCACTTTGCACATGTAGCCGATGCTCTATATTAGCTTCTGAGGAAAGGTTAGAGATTTCATTGGGAAAGGAAGCATAAAAAATCAATGAAGAAATTGAAGCAACTCTTAAAATCTACTCCTACATTGAGAAAGGCTGACTATTCACATGGAAAGCCTATCATTATTACTGTTGATACAAGCCCAATCGGGATTGGATGGGCAATTGGGCAAGATGATGAGGAAGGGCAAAGATATGCAATATGCTTTGGTGCTAAAGTATTGACTGAATGACAGAGAAGGTATTCACAGGTTAAAAGAGAATTATGGGGGATTGTGACAGCCCTTTAATGTGATAAGGAGTATTCTATGGGTGCTCATGTAGTCATTGAGACTGATTGTTTGCCGATATTGGGTATGATTACTAGTTGTGCTACCCCGGACATTGCTATGCTCCGGTGGATTGCATACATTAAATATTTGAACCCTGAATTTCAGCATATTGCAGGAAGAGATAACCCAGTGGCACACATGTTATCTTGAGCACGCTATGAGAATGAAGATGGGATGATGGATGAGAAGGAGGAAGATGACTTTGCAGCTGAAAATGATGTTGCAAGAGTGAATTTAGCAATGCAAGGTATTGCTACAACATTAACAGAAGCTTGGACAACAAAGAGAAGATACCTTAGATGTTTTGCATCTTCTGGAGAAGTGTTTCTAGAATACAAATATGCAGGAGAGTGGCTGAGAATTGGTCAATACCTCAGTACATTAACAAAGAGCGATGAATGGTCAGATGAGTAGTTTAAAAAGATTAAGAGGAAAGCCTATGGGTTTTTCTTAAAAGATGGATACTTATGGAAAGATGTTAAAAAGAAACAAGGTATTCCATTGTGAGTTTTGGGTGACAGAGCTTCACAAGAAAATGTTATGCAAGAATTTCATGAAAGCTTGTGGACTGGTCATAGAGGTGTTTGGGGTACTTTCGCAATGATCAAATAAAGATATTGGTGGTAGGGTATGTATAAGGATGTTGCTCACTTTGTGGAAACATGTACGACATGTCAAATGTATTCATCTATGAGACATCGGGATGGATTGCAGCCCACATATCCATTGTCTCTTCATTTTAGCTGGGTGGTGGATTTGGTCACAATGCCTATAGGTCTTTGACAAATGAGGTATCTTGTGCTTTCCCATGAAGACTTGACTAATCAAGTGGAAGGGAGAGTTTTACGTACTAAGACAACAAATGATGTGTGTACTTTTCTCTTAGAAGAGATCTTTTGTAGGTATGGCTGTGTGGGCAAAATTACAGTAGATAGGGGTGAGTTGGAGGTAGATATAGCTCATGATTTCTTTGCACGGTCGGGGATAAAGCTTGCTTTAATTTCAGCCTATAACCCTAAAGGAAATGGAAAAAGTGAAAGAGGCCATCCACCTATTATGAAGGCATTCGGAAAAGCATATAGAGAGAAGGTAAAAGAGTGGCCACGATTGCTCCCTTATGCTTTGTGGATTGACAGAACAACTCATAGTGCCATTACAACATATATGCCTGCAGAATTGATATATGGTCAGAAACCTATCATGCCAATAGAAGAGATGACAGTCACATGGAGTGTGCTACCTTGGGAGGAGGAGTTGAATCGAGAGGAGTTGTTAGCCTTGTGCATTAGACAATTGGAAAGGAAGTTAGAAGACATAGAGGCAGCAGTTGCAAAATTAAGGGCAGCAAGGATATAGAACAAGAAACGGTTTGACAAAAGACATTGACTAAGACCAAGAACCATACAAGATGGGGATTGGGTATTGGTTTATGATAGCAGTTTAGACAACTAGCATAGTGCCATGCGTAAAGTTTCCAAATATGGTTTGGACCCTATGTGGTAAGACAGGTGTTTGATAATGCTACTTATCAATTAAATAAACTAGATGGGACAGCCATAAAACTTCCAGTAGCAGGGAAAAGAATCAAATTATTTAAGAGGTGGGAATCTACTACCTATGAGTTACCAAAATTGGAAGAAAATGGTGGCCATGATACAGGGGGTAGCCAAGAAGATATGGAAGATGAAGAAGCAAAGGATATGGTTACAAAGGATGAGGAGGACTTAGAATCCAATGACAACTAGGATTTTGGCCCATACCAGAGGATGTGCAAATTCAAAGGGGGTGGATGTCATGATGCTATGCGGACACAGTGTGAAAAAGCATGGAATGCATCATCATCCAACTTCTTTATTGATCTAGAGAGTCAATATGATCTGAGTCATTAGTACTAGTGTGAGTTACATGCATTATCCAAAAATACTAGATTTTTGGATAATTTTAGTCTTTTTTTATATTATTTATTGTTAAAAAAACAAAAAAGTTAAAAAAGCTTCTAGATTAGGATGGCATGCAAAAATCAAGTTTCTTTTTCAACCAGTTATGAGATTTTTCATAAAAAAGGACAGATTGACGAAATAGTGCAAGTCGCGATCGCTGTTGATAGGCTAAAAACTACAGTTTGAATTGGAAGAGGAAGAACAAGTGATCTGAGAGATCCATGAGCAGGTGTCCTGAGGTGTCCTGAGTTTTACCCCCCTTCCGAAGTTAATGGAGCCATCAGATTTAGGTTCCAAGCAGCAGAGAAGGATTTGTTATTTTTGATCCACATTTTTGTTGTACAAGGGAGCTCCAGGAGATCTAATGCCTGGAGAGTGCTTCTAAGTAGTGCCAGACAAAGGATTTCAAGTTCTACCAATAGATATTGATTTGATTCATTGTGCTTTTTCATTATTGCATTTACCTCTTGTGTATTATTTATCTTCTCTTCCATCTCCTATCTCTACTTCCTTCTACCTCTGATCCCTGGTGAATTCAAGCTTTCAACAAAAACCCCTCCGACATCGCAATCGACTTTTGGACACCCAAACACCTTACTCTTTATTTGGGAAAAAGTAAATACAAAAGCCAAAAGCGTGTTATTTGTAGAGTGGGCTATTTTTGAGCTTAAAGATAAATAAATCTATACATACATGCCTTGTGAAGCGCTCACACAAGGCATGGGGGGAGACTGCGCCCAATTGGTTCTTTTTGTCTCATGTCGTGCAAATTTCCTTTTTCTTTTATGAAGGTTTGTAGAGTAATTTGTTCTTGGGAAACTTTTAGCATTCACTACGCGTGCATACAGCATTCGATGTGTGAACCAATGAAGACGAGCTCTCTGGAGCAATCGGGCTTTACAATCCAAACTAACTTCACGGCTAGATTCACAGGGCCTCAAAACCCTCTATCTCTACACGACAATTTTGTTGTTCAATACAACATTGAAATATTCAACCCCCCTACCGTGGCTCCATCATTTTATGAGTTTCAATCCAAAAGAAGGTTAGTAGAGGCTTAATTAAGCCTTGAAATTCATCCATGCTTAAGCTTTAAGAAGTTTAAAGCTTATTTTTGCAATTCGTGAGGTGAGAAGGCGTTTAGTGATCAGCAAGAGGACATCCTTTTGTCCTATAAAACCAAGTTTTTTTTTTCATAAGGCTTAAAGCCTTACTTAATCTTTTCCAACTTAATCAACTTCAGCTTCTTCTACGCCAAGTCACATGCAAACTACTCAGATTAGTGCAAAACTACCATTGACTTCTAGCCTTTAAGAGGTGATTCCTATGCGGTCACTTTGGGGCTGTGAATTTTTAGCAAAGTACTATCAAAAATTTCGGTCTTTCTTTCCTATTCCATCTTATCATTTTATCAAGAAGCCGCTCGTTATTTTGATGCTTACACATCAAAATTTTATTAGCACGAGCAAAGCGTCTTTTCATTTCAAGGTGTCTTTATTAATCAAATATTTTCATCAAGTCGTCCGCAATCATGATGTCTCATGAAGGACCATCCAATACTACAAATTTTAATTCTACATCACTGTTTCTTAAACCAACCATGGAGAAACACATGGATTTATTAGCCAACCAACTAGAAGAAAAGCGTCAACATTGAGCCCAATTGGAGCAAGAGTTGTGATCTCTCAAGCATCCATCATCCCAAATTTCAATTTTTGAGGACATTATGGTCTATACCATCAATGCCACCCTTAAAGTGCAATCCATCCACAAAGAGACAAAGATAAGAAAATGTACCTTTAAATTTAATACTTAGGATGGTAGATGGTCATAAGATTCTCTCTTGGCTAAGTCAAATTGACTCATATTTTGATCATGAAAGTTATACCGAAAATGAAAAAATCAAGTGTGCTTCACATTATTTTATTGATAAAACTTCTTTGTGGTGGGATGACACACACAAGAGCACAGATCGTCCACTTATGTACAAAGCATTCTGTAAGAAGGTTCTTACTCATTTTATTCCTACCCAATTGGAGCTTCACATGCAATAACAATGGGATGTCTTTATGCAACGAGAGAGAGAGGCCATTCCTCAATACACTGAAAGAATTTGGAATACTTTGTTGCAACTACAGATGGTTGAGCCTATAGTTGAATCTACTTTTAATAGGAAATATATGTCTGGCTTTCTTCCATTCTTCCAAGGTGAAATCAACATGGCTTTAACCCAACACAATGGATGAGGCTATCTCTTCGACATATGATGCCGAAAAGAAACAAATGAAAGATTGACGACAACTTCTAACTTCCATGGAAAATAATATGGGTAACAACAATTCTTATTTTAATTATTTTCATGCTTCCAACTTTCAATTTGCAAAGAATCGTCCTAATGCCGACGTTGGATGAGAAATTTTTATAATAATATAAGCCAACCTACTTCAAATTCTAATTTCAAGATTTCTCACCTGCCTTTTACTCTACCTAAGTCACTTGAACCTCAAAATGTTAATCCAAGTGTCTCAAATACCAATTCTAAGAATAAAATTTGCTATAAATGTAATCATTCTAGCCATATTGCGAGTCATTGTCCTATGGGCAAAGGTCATGATTGAAAAAAGTGTACTACACATTTAAATTATCTTGGAGGTAACAAAGTAACTAAAAACCTTAAAGCAATGCTTGGTTTTGATGAAGCTACACTTATGGGAGAAAATTTTAATGATATTAATGAACTTGCTAGTCAAATTTATATCCATGCTTTATTGAAAATGAGATGTAAAATCATAATAATGAAATGACTATTTTGCATGATAACAGAAGTATGCATAACTTTGTTTCGAAAAAGCTTATAAAAAATTTACAACTTAAAATTATTCCATCTACTTATTAAATTAAGACTGCATTTTTAGGGCAAGGATATAATAGAACTAAGGAAGTACATGGATTAGAAATTTGCATTGGATCTTATGGAGAAAAACAAGTTTTTTAAGAACCATCGTTATAATCTATCAATGTAATTCTAGGTATGCCTTGATATATTGATTATGACATGCATTTGATGCATATTCAACATACATATAAATTTCTTTTCTTAAAGGACTAACAAGGGATATGTTCCTAGGTGGCACCTACATAAGGGAATGAATACCTTCAATGGTTCTCCCTTGTGTGCATGTTGGCAAGATGAGTGTCTCGAATGGTTTTCTATGAGCATGGGGCACATTTCTAAGAGCGAATTATTTTTTTGTCTTGAGTGAAAAGTTGATGGGAACACATATCCTTTCCAGGTGTGAACTTACAAATGTGAATGCAAGTGAAGTTGTACATGGATCATGCCACAATATTCATATCTTAAGTAGTAACATCTATGTGATTTGATTATTTAATGAAATTCTAATGATTAGTTGATTTATTATGGCTTGCTATATTTGATTATTTAATGGAGTTCCAATGATTAGTTGATTTATTGGGGCTAGTTAAATTTATTCAACTAATTATTTTTTAACCTAAATTTTTTAATTTTAAATAGCTAATGTGTAGAGCAAGATGAATTGGATATACGTGGCAAGTGCAATTTATTCCATAGACTTCTTCATTAAATTATAAGACACACCATCGTTTATTCTAAGGCATGCGTACAATCTCTTTGTAAATATTTATTAATACTTGAGATTTTAGAAGATATATTGAAGATATCTCAATAATTGTGAGTTGTGCAAGTGATTACAACCATTCATTCAATTAACTCAAACTCTTTTATCAAAAGAGTGATTGTAAAGGGCCTATCTGTGGGCAAAGCAAGATTTATTTTAATATCATAAATAAAACATGGAGGAGATTCCCACTCCATATAATGGGAAAATTTGCACCCAATAGTGTGTCGCTCAATTTTTCTTTACTCTTCTTTAAGTCTATTTTAAGTTTTATGAGTCGTGCTTTTAAGTTTATAGGAAAAGAGAGAAAGGGAGAGCCTTCTTTGTTCATTATGTGCAAGTCTTGCATCTAATCTACACAACAATGTTATCAAAAGACCTTAATAAAATGAATGTCTAATGTGAATGAGAAATTCATTCCTTCAATTAAAAATTTTGCAACACAAATATTTACTCCATATTATCCCACAATTTAAGTCATGAACATACTTAACACTTAAAGTGTGAATTAAAAAGTAAAGAAGATGCAAATGTATAAAATTATTTCATTTGTAGTATAAAAAATATTAAATCCATATAACATTCTGTGATAGAGGAAAAGGGAACATTAGGTAGTATCAGCAAAATGAAACATTTCAATATTAGTAAGAATATATAATGTAGATATTCTATCGATCAAAGATCGACCCCTGGTTCCTATCCATATCCACTACCATACCGGATTACATTACTAGAAACCATAATGAATGAATTTTTTCGGGTTTGTTGTTGTAGATTAGAAGTATGTTTCAATGGCAAATCTCACAATCCTAAATAAGGCCGAATAAATTATATCACAACAATATGTGGTTTATATGCATTAGAAGTATCAATGCATATAAATTGCCTTATGTCAGGGTGTGACCATCCTTACATTTGGAACCATAGGTTACTAACAATTACATGGGTTGTGAAACTTAAATTCACATACATCATGTCACCACCATTTGTACTACTATTATTTACATCAAGGGATAAGCTAAGAATGTAGGTAGGTGTTTTTATTGATGCTAGTATTGAGGTTTCACATGAGGGGGTTGCATGGGAGGGCGTGAAGGTTTTTAAGTATCTAAGTATGGGGCATTTTAGATGAAAATGGGTTAGTGATATAGTGCTTTAAAATGTATGGGCATTGGAAAACTGTAAGTTACCATAAAGGTAGAATATTCTTGATGAGTATGCAAGGTATTCATGCAAGTAAACTCATGTAGGTTGCTATACATGTGAAGCCACATTAATATGTGTTCAAGGGGCTACATGACATACATGTGTCAGTGTGTTGTACATTCACCATTATCATGACAACACCTAAGTTTTGTCATGCAGTAAATGGTCAACTATGATGGAGCACACATATTTATGCATATGTTTATATGGACATGCATGTGGTATACCATGTGAATATGGGTTTTTTGTCATAGAGCATACATGAAAAGTCTCCATGCATCACTATTCAATAAAATTGAAGATTATTACATAGTTTGACATATAGGAATATAGGCCATTTATGAAAGCTTACTTATATGAAGTGACTAGTCTTGCTAAGGTAACCCTCTACAGTGATCTCCCTTCAGGAGGTAGCCATGAGACATATTATAATTCATGCATCATTTATGAATATGCAAAAGTATCTTGCAAGGCATATAGGTAGTTATGCATGTGGTGTTCACATTATGCTTGATGCTTACATTTTTCATAGTTTCAATTTGTTATCCTATAATATCTTTAATTTGAATTGGACATTCAATTGTTGCAAGGTTGTGAAAATGGTGCATAGAAATTGGGGACAACATTTGAGAGTTATAGTAATACCTTTTGCATAAGATGATAAATGGAGCAATTTAGTACAAAGGTGATACAACCATTCTTCACATTAAAAATACTCGATTTTGCCTAGCTATATCGAATAGTATTTGTATGAATAATGAAAGAAACCATTGAATATGCTAAGAGAAGACTTCATCAAAAGGCCCATAGAGGTATCCATCATGCCTACATGTGAAAAGAGGAAATAAAAGGTGGTAGAAGGAAAAGAAGCCTTCTAGAAGCATCCCGTGGGAGGAGCTAAGTCTAGAGGGGAGAAGACTCAGTAGAGGAAATAACATGCATGTGGAATGTGTAGGAGGAGGGCGGACGAATCGGAGAAGAGCTACATGACAAGTTTGATGAGTTATTTAGGAAGAGAAACAATATCAATGGAAAAGAGATTAATGAATTCGATCAAGTTATTTGAGAGTGGGACGGCAGTAGCGGCAGTGGCAGCAAGATCATCCTGGGAGGTTGCATAACTTGGCCAGTTGTCTAGACTTAGAATGTGGCAATACCAACCCAAGGCAGCCATCTCTTTTATTAGTCCTATGCGTCCATTCGGATCTCCATGCCAATTGGAAATGATCCATCAAACTATTGTATCATCGCATCCATATAACACACAATGTATTGAGTCATAGAATATCTCAGGTGTCAATCCAATGTGCCAATTAAGATTTGTATGCCATGTGGCTATTATCCTTGTAACAACTACTCTGTAATACCCACATTTAATACAATGTATTGAGTCAAATCAAACTCCTATTCATTATAATGAAATTTATTTCAGCAAAATTCTCTGAGTATTCTTGTGCTATTTTTTTCATTATATTTCATGTAACTGGTATTATTAAAGTGATGCCTTGAAATTGAATCTATACTTTGTGTTGATGTACATATCCACATGCATTTTGATATCGATTTTTGTGTCTATTCACAAAAGTTTAAATATCTCTTAATGCCATGTTGATTAGTATGGCATATTGGTGATTACTAAACTTACTTAAAATGCTTATTGTTTAGGGGTTGATTCGAGTTTTTTTACAAATCGGATTTCTATCACAAAATTTGGCCAAAACCCCTATCAAGAGTCTTACCATATCACTTTGGGTTTACTCTTCAAGTGCAGTAGGTATGCTACATTTCTTCTCGATCATGATAACTAGACTAGAAAATGGGAGGAACAAGTTCTTAGGAGGGATGTCAATGTAAAGGGTAAAAGGGATGGTTATCTTAGTGAAGATGGAAATGGATTACACCTAGGAGTTGAGTGAGTGCATAGATTTTTCAAAGGACTAGCCTCCAACTACACGTGGGTTCCGCCTGCATCACTAAGATTTGGAATCTATCACCATCATTAGAGGACACCTCACCCTAGTACACAAGTCAATATCCACATCATGGTGTCATTTGGATCTTACACAAAAGCTTACAAGCATGGACTCCTTATGTCACATGCTTATATGTATTTATATATATATATATAAGGAACTAAAGTCAAAGCAACTTTTGGAAGCCATTTTTTATCATCTCAATAACTCCCAAGGAAAAGCGAATTTCAAGAAAATTCTTGCATTGCCTGATTGGTTTTAACCTGGTCTACAAAGTTGCAAAAGAAAATTTTTTCAGATTCTTCACCGATTTGCAATTACAAAGGCGCAGACTACTGGCTACATGCAATTTTCTTCTCTCATTCACCACATCAACTTTCCATTCTATCCTTCTTGTAAATATATTATAATAATGTGCTTTGGCCACCCACCTCTTGTAATCTAGCTCCCTTTCTCTATTTTCTCTACCACCACCCTTGGCTTCTTGCATGATGACCAAGGTGGGGACTTGTCCCATCCACTATTCTCTATATTTTCAAAGATACCATACATCATCTAGGATTATATTAATCAAGAATATTAGCTTAATCTAATCCCTCATGGAGGCTATATAAAGATCCCATGGAGAATTTACAAGGGGAAGGAGAATGACAAGCACATGAGAGCACTCTAGAATACCCTCATGCTAGTCCATCTCTTTGAGGTAAGCTATGAGTGAGTTCTTTTATTATGTAGCATAATGGCAAGCTTCCTCTACCTCTTCTCCTAATGGCAAGTTTCCTCTACACCTTCTCCTCCTGTCTCTCTCTCTTCTCATCTTCTCATTTCATGAATACATAGTGGCAAGCTTTCTTTACCTCTTCTCCTCTTGTCTCCCTCTCCTCTCATCTCTCTCTCTCTCTCTCTCCTCTCTCTCTCTCTCTCTCTCTCATGTTCTAATATGGTGTCTAGTACATATATTCTCTCTTGCAAAGTTGTGTCTTGGTTTTTTTGATTCTCTTTGAGAAAAGGGATGTCCTAGCCCATCCTCCCTTTGGCTAGGTGGTGCCCCTCTTTAGTTCTCTTAGTGAGGATTGGAGGTTGGATGGCTAAGAGGCAATCCATTCATCATTTCAACCCTCATTTTTTGTGCCCCCGCTGAGGACTTCTCAAGCTACGCTCTACAATTTCTATGAATGAAGAAACATCTAAGGAGTTGTCCTCTTCTTCAACGAGTGTTTGTCAAGGAATCACTAAGGAGGAATCTTCATCAAACCCTATTCAAGGGATTCATTGCTCAAGAGTACCGCTATGGTCTCTAAGGAGTTGTCCTCTTCTTCAACGAGTGTTTGTCAAGGAATCACTAAGGAGGAATCTTCATCAAACCCTATTCAAGGGATTCATTGCTCAAGAGTACCGCTATGGTCTCCAAAAGAAGCTCAAGAGAAAAAGAATCTTTATCCACAAACGGCATGTATGTGGGTAAAGCAAGTTAATTATACACCCCCTTCTTTGCTTCAAGAGAAATCTTGATCTCATCAAGTCTCTAGGTCAAGGCATTGTGTTGAGTGCTTGGTGTCTAGTGTAAAGACACTCCCTAAGGAGCCTCGTCTTCAAGTGGTGAATGCGCTTTCAAATTTGGGGATTAACAAGTTTTTGGAGAGGGAGTTACACATCAATGGTGTGCGGTATTGGCAAGAGGCTACATATGGTGATGCGCTTTAACTACTACTAGTAAGAAGACTCAAAGTAATTGAGAAGGTAGCTATCAAAGCCTATGAACTTTACAAGGCTGATGATGGACACACCAAAGCTATGCTAATCAGTGGTGAGCAAATCCTTCACATCTCTCGAATGGTGGGATCTAAGAGGCCAGAGCTTCAACAACACGCTTCATGAAAGTTTGTAGTGAAAATTTGTAGTTAATGCATAAATGACTACTCCTACTTTCTACAACTTTCAATCGGTTCAAAACATTTGGGTGGATGTGTGCATTAGTAGAAAGATACATTTTCAGCAAAGGTTGGTCTTCTATTTTGGAGTTGAGAGGTTGAGAGAGATCTTGTTGTCCCCTGATCCCATAATACTCCCTATTTTGGATTATAACATCTCCTTTAATGTACACATATTTATTCTACTCTAAGTGTATCCCATGAACCAAAGAGATTTGTATGGACCTATCCATCCACTTGCTAGGCAAATCGTGCACATAATAGTTAGCACAAAGCTCAGGTTTCAAAATATTATAAGGGGCTTATTGGGCCCTCATCATCTTGCTAAGATTAATGCATCTATGAATCCATTTATTCTACCCTTAATAAGATATGACTTGGGTCTAGACGTGTTCATCTTTATTTGGTATTGAGCTAGATCAACATCTTTCTATCATGGCTTTTCCAAGTTTTTTTGGGCACAAAGGGGAAAAAGCTCTAGACTTTCTAGATGATTTAAAAATGGCCTTCCTAATCACACGTCGGGATGATGAAGCAACCAAAGTATGGGCCTTCTCTTTAGTTCTAAAGGGTGATGCTTGAGTGTGGTATCAAGCTCTCCCGGAGGCTACAAGGGGTAATTGGAAGGATCTCAAGACCACATTCTTGCACAAGTACCAAGATACAGAGCCACCTGAAGATATTTGGAGACAGCTCTTAGATCTTCACCAAATCTTACCAGGGGAGTACCAAGCATATGAAGGCATGTTTATAAAATTGTGGGATAAATGGACAGCCTCCTTAGCCGAGGGAGAAAGAGTATCTGATTGCCTTAAGATTTTTTTCTAGCCGGACTCCATCCTCTACTAAGGGAGAAGGTCAAAGGAAAGTTTTCCACATCCTATGAAGAATCGGTCACTTATGCCAGGGAGAAAGATAGAAAATTGAAGTATCAAAATTGAGGTCCAAGGAGACAAGAAAGAGAGTATGTTTGCTATAATTGTGGGGAGACTGGCCATGGTATGTACTTTTGTCCTCATCCTAGGCGCTTGCCAGGAAATGGATTCCAACCAAGAAGGAGGGGACAACAAGTGACACCACCTAGGGAGAGGCTTGTTCCACTCAATCTAGGGCCTCCACAGTCGGTTCAAGTTCTCCAGCATCCTCGACCACTTGCAAAGGTGCCGCCCTTACCTATCTAGCCACCAGAGAATCGTGATGTCAAGATGATCAGTTTGGATGAGAGTGATGTCAAAGGGAAGGCCAAAGTAGCAAAGGTTGAAGCAATGCTAGAGAAGAAAGCTTGTAGAATTTAGAGGATGGAGCCTACACCACCACAGGAGGTTGAAAATATGGAAGAGGAGGCAGAGTCTTCGAAGGCTACAAAGACACACGGCAGTAAAAAGAGGAGGGCTCGCTCATGCCAATACATTGAGCCAAATGATTTTTCACTAGGTAAAGGTACTAGAGCTTATGATTTGCTTGCTGATGTGAGGGATCAAGGGCCAAAAATTTCATGGCCACAATTACTACATCTATCTCCAACAGTGCGGCGACAATGGTCAAAGATGGTAAGCATTAGACCCATGAAGAATAGACATGTGAATGCTATCCAGGCTAGAAAGATGAAAGATATTTCCCTCTAATGGAAGCTGAAATCAATGGGCATAGAGTATCAAAGACATATGTGGATGGAGGTGCAGAGATTTGTGTCATGACGGAAAAGTTGATGCATCGTTTGGGATTAGAGGTAAATGAAACTACTGAATCTGGGGCCAAAATGGCTTACAATGTAGTAGTAAATTGTTTGGGAGTTATAAAGAAAGTCAAGGTAAAGGTGTGTGGAGTGCAACTGGAGCTTGACATGTATGTGATGCTAGTGAAGGGGAATGGCTATCCACTCATTCTTGGGCGACCATGGCTAATGGGAATGAAAGCCAGACAAGATTGGGAGACAGGGGCTTTAGAGCTAAGGCCACAAAAGGGACTGCACAAAAAATGGAAGAGCACTATCTACAACATGAAGGAGGGCCGACAGGAGGATCTTGTTTTAGAGACCACCGCTGATGAATGGAGTTCCAGTGAGGGTCGATCATCTACAATAGAGGGAGAGTCTTCTAATGAGGAGGAAGAAAGCTCTCTAGAAGTGATGGGGATTACATTAAAAGGGCCTTCTAGTAGTGAAATTCCGCAGCAGCTTCCAAAGGTCAAGAAGGAGGGGTTAGAAAAACTCTTGGCTAAGGATCTATCAGTTGTTGAGGAGAAGGCAGCCTACATGGAAGTGGTGATAAAACACTGTGCACTTTTTATTTCTGATTATGAACACATCACATGTGTGATAGCGGTACAACATCACATTAATCTAAAAGAGGGAGCAAGGCTAGTGGTGCAGCGACTACGATGGTTGGGAGTAGTTCAACAAAATGCTCTACTCATTGAGGTGCAGCGACTTTTGAAGGAAGGTTTTATCTATCCAATAGGGGACTCAAAGTGCATTTTACCTGTAGTGGTAACACCCAAGAAGAATGGCAAATGGAGGATTTGTGTGGACTACAAGCTGCTAAATGTTGCAACAAAGAGAGATCACTTTCCTCTTCCCTTTCAGGATAAAATACTCAACGAGGTGGCCGCACATGAGAGATACACTATTTGTGATGGGTATTCAAGTTATTTTTAGATCTGAATAGCTGAGGAGGATCAACAGAAGACCACCTTCATCATGCCTTGGGGGTGTTTTGCTTACAAAGTAATGCCATTTGGATTAACAAATGCCCCAGCTACCTTCCAGTGATTCATGAATTATGTCTTCCAACCATATTTTGGGAAATCCATCAGGGTCTTTATTGATGATTTTTGTATTTATAGTTCTAAGGCTCTATACCTAGGGAAGGTGGATGAAGCTTTCAACCGCCTCACACAAATGGGGGACAATTGAACCATGAGAAGTGTCGCATTGGCGAAAGCAGTGTAACTTTGTTAGGGCATGTCGTAAGTGAGAGGGGCATTGAAGTAGATCCAAACAAAGTTAAGGCCCTATTGGTGGTGCCACACCATCTTCTATGAAGCAACTAGCCTCTTTCATTCAGAAGGTGAGATATATGGGGTGGTTCATTCATCTCCTCTCCCAATTAGTATTTCCACTGCAACAGTTGACCCACTTTGAGGAGCTCCTATGGAGTGACAAAAGCGAAAGGTGCTTTCACGAGGTGAAGAAGGCTATCAACACCCTTCCTATAATTTTACAACCTTGCTAGGATCAAGAGTTTTTTGTCAACCCGAGTTTTGGGGAAGATGCTCTAGGGGCAGCACTAATACAAAAGGATGCTAAAACTAGCCTGATGAGGTTGGTTTACTTTTCTAGCAGAGTAATGACATCATCAGAACGAAGGTACAAGATGGTGAAGGTGATGGTTTTGTCTCTAATGTTTACTGTAAGAAAGTTTTGTCCTTATCTTCTCCCTAGGCCGTTCATACTGATCACAACAGAAGAGCATTTTCCTTATGCCGCACATGGATGTTTCAGCGAGAATCGCTAAGTGGGTGATACAACTCCAAGAGTTTGACTACACATTCAAGGTGGAGGATTCTACTCGAGCTTGCCTAGCTGATTTGTTGACCCATAGATGCCATCAAAAGAAGGAAAAAGAGAAGGGAAAGGTAAAAGAGGAGACACCTCCTCTTCAGGACCCGCCACGGGTAGAGAATGCCCATGCCCTCTACTTCGATAGGGCCTACAAGCGTATTAAAGACAGAGCGGTAGCATGAATAGCTGTGTTCAGTCCCAAAGGTGACAAACTTTATGGAGAAGGTATCAAGTTGGAGGATGTCCATTCTAACAATGAGGCAGAATATCAAGCCTTACTTTTAGGTTTGAGGTGGTGTCTCTCACATGGTGTCACTCGACTTAATATGTTTGGGGATTCTATGCTAATTGTTAAGCAAATGAAAGGAATCTGGGCTTGTAAAAATGATAACTTAGCAGTGAAAATGAGAGAAGCTAAAACTCTCATGAGAAAGCTATAGAAAGCCCAAATCTATTTTGTGCCAAGGCGCACTAATGGCGACACAGATGCTCTAGTAGCTGAAAATTTGAAAGAGGTAATGGTGGGCATCATTGCAGTAAAGCTTCCCTTGTTTTAGGATAAGTTTCAACTACAAGATGTGCTTTATTTTCTTGAGCATGGTGAGGCACCTACACATATGAGTAAGAGTGAGAAAAGTTGGTTGGCTACTAAGGCCACTAAATACCACTTGATAAATTATGTGTTGTATTGAAAAGGAAAGGATGCAGTGCTTAGAAGGGTGCCAACAACAAAGGAGATTATGGATGTGATTGAGAGCTGCCATGAGGGGGTTTGTGGCAGACATTTTGCTCAAGAAATAACTAGCAGGAAGATTCTCCAGGCCCGTTTTGTGTGGCCTAGTCTACATCGAGATGTGCAACATTGGTGCCGCACTTGTGATGATTGCCAAAAGGCCGAACCAAGGAAGCTAGTGCATGAGAAAAAAAATCCCATAACTACATATGGCCCATTTGAGAAATGGAGGATTGATGCAATAGGGCCACTCCCACGAACTTAGTCTGGCAAGGAATACATCATAATGGGTGTGGACTACATGATGAGGTGGGCAGAGGCTTCAGCAACTAGTAGGATCACAGCCCAAGAAGTGGAAAAATTTGTGTTTGAAAACATTTGTTGCAGGTTTGGCACACCTTTGGAAATTATCTCTGATCAGGGTCCTGGTTTTAGGGCGAATCTAGTAGGGGAGCTAATGGAAAGGCTAAAAATCAAGCGCATGCATTCTACTCCCTACTACCCACAGTGTAATGGTTTGGTTGAAAAAGTGAATGGGCTGATTTGTAAGATAATTACCAATCAGGTACACATGCATCCCAAACACTGGGATAAAAAATTAAGTGCAGCTCTTTCGGCCATCATTACCTCTTTTTTTATATTATTTATTGTTAAAAAATCAAAAAAGTTCAAAAAGCTTCTAGATTAGGATGGCATGCAAAAAGCAAGTTTCTTTTTCAGCCAGTTATGAGATTTTTCATAAAAAGGACAGATTGACGAAATAGTGCAGGTCGCGATCGCTGTTGATAGGCTAAAAACTATAGTTTGAATTGGAAGAGGAAGAACAAGTGATCTGAGAAATCCATGAGCAGGTGTCCTGAGTTTTACCCCCCTTCCGGAGTTAATGGAGCCATCAGATTTAGGTTCCGAGCAGCAGAGAAGGAGTTGTCATTTCTAATCCACGTTTTTGTTGTACAAGGGAGCTCCAGGAGATCTAATGCCTGGAGAGTGCTTCTGAGTAGTGCCAGACAAAGGATTTTAGGTTCTACCAATAGATATTGATTTCATTCATTGTGCTTTTTCATTATTGCATTTACCTCTTGTGTATTCTTTATCTTCTCTTCCATCTCCTATCTCTACTTCCTTCTACCTCTGATCCCTAGTGAATTCAACCTTTCAACAAAAACCCTTCCGACACCGCAGCCGACTTTTGGACACCCAAACACCTTACTCTATATTTGGGAAAAAGCAAACACAAAAGCCAAAATCATGTTATTTGTAAAGTGGGCTATTTTTGAGCTTAAAGATAAATAAATCTATACATACATGCCTTGTGAAGTGCTCACACAAGGCATGGGGGGAGACTACACCCAATTTGTTCTTTTTGTCTCATGTCGTGCAAATTTCCTTTTTCTTTTATGAAGGTTTGTAGAGTTATTTGTTCTTGGGGAACTTCTAGCATTCTCTATGCGTGCATACAGCATCCGATGTGTGAACCAATGAAGGCGAGCTCTCTTGAGCAATCAGGCTTTACAATCCAAACTAACTTCACGGCTAGATTCATAGGGCCTCAAAACCCTCTATCTCTACTCGAAAATTTTGTTGTTCAATACAACATTGAAAAATTCAACCCCCCTACCATGGCTCCATCATTTTATGAGTTTCAATCCAAAAGAAGGTTAGTAGATGCTTAATTAAGCTTTGAAATTCATCCATGCTTAAGCTTTAAGAAGTTTAAAGCTTATTTTTGTAATTCGCGGGGTGAGGAGGCGTTTAGTGATCAGCAAGATGACATCCTCTTGTCCTATAAAACCTTTTTTTTTTTCAAAAGGCTTAAAGCCTTACTTAATCTTTTCCAACTTAATCAACTTCAGCTTCTTCTACACCAAGTCACATGCAAACTGCTCAGATTAGTGCAAAACCACCACTGACTTCTAGCCTTTAAGAGGTGATTCCTATGCGGTCACTTTGGGGCTGTGAATTTTTATCAAAGTACTATCAAAAATTTTGGTCTTTCTTGCCTATTCTATCTTATCATTTTATCAAGAGGCCACTTGTTATTTTGATGCTTACACATCAAAATTTTATTAGCACGAGCAAAGCGTCTTTTCATTTCAAGGCATCTTTATTAATCAAATATTTTCATCAAGTCATCCGCAATCATGACGTCTCATGAAGGACCATCCAATACTACAAATTTTAATTCTACATCACTGTTTCTTAAACCAACCATGGAGAGACACATGGATTTATTAGCCATGCAACTAGAAGAAAAGTGTCAACATTGAACCCAATTGGAGCAAGAGTTGTGATCTCTCAAGCATCCATCATCCCAAATTTCCATTGCCGAGGACATTATGGTCTATATCATCAATGCCACCTTGAAGTGCAATCCATCCGCAAAGAGACGAAGACAAGAAAACGTACCTTTAAATTTAATACTTATGATGGTAGATGGTCATAAGATTCTCTCTTGGCTAAGTCAAATTGACTCATATTTTGATCATGAAAGTTATGCCGAATATGGAAAAATCAAGTGTGCTTCACATTATTTTATTGATAAAGCTTCTTTATGGTGGGATGACACACAAGAGCACAGATCGTCCTCTTACATAGAAAGCATTCCGTAAGAAGGTTCTTACTCATTTTATTCCTACCCAATTAGAGCTTCACGTGCAATAACAATGGGATGTCTTTATGCAACGAGAGAGAGAGAGGCCATTGCTCAATACATTGAAAGAATTTGGAATACTTTACTGCAACTACAAATAGTTGAGCCTATAGTTGAATCTATTTTTAAAAGGAAATATACGTTTGGTTTTCTTCCATTCTTCCAAGGTGAAGTCAACATGGCTTTAACCCAACACATTGGTTGAGGCTATCTCTTCGGCATATGATGCCGAAAAGAAACAAACGAAAGATTGACGACAACTTCTAGCTTCCATGAAAAATAATATGGGTGACAACAATTCTTAGTTTAATTATTTTCATGCTTCCAACTTTCAATTTGCAAAGAATCATCCTAATTGCCGATGTTGGATGAGAAATTTTTTATAATAATGTAAGCCAACCTACTTCAAATTCTAATTTCAAGATTTCTCACCTGCCTTTTACTCTGCTTAAGTCATCTGAACCTCAAAATATTAATCCAAGTGTCTCAAATACCAATTCTAAGAATACAATTTGCTATAAATGTAATCATTCTAGCCATATTGCGAGTCATTGTCCTATAAGCAAAGGTCATGATTGAAAAAAGTGTACTACACATTAAAACTATCTTAGAGGTAACAAAGTAACTAAAAACCTTAAAGAAATGCCTGGTTTTGATGAAGCCATACTTATGGGAGAAATTTCTAATGACATTAACGAACTTGCTAGTAAAATTTATATCCATGCTTTATTGAAAATGAGATGTAAAATCATAATAATGAAATGACTATTTTACATGATAACGGAAGTATGCATAACTCTATTTCGAAAAAGCTTGTCAAAAAATTACAACTTAAAATTATTCCATCTACTTATTAAATTAAGACTGCATTTTTAGGGCAAGGATATAATAGAACTAAGGAAGTACATGGGTTAGAAATTTGCATTGGATCTTATGGAGAAAAACAAGTTTTTTAAGAACCATCGTTATAATCTATCAATGTAATTCTAGGTATGCCTTGATATATTGATTATGACATGCATTTGATGCATATTCAACATACATGTAAATTTCTTTTCTTAAAGGACTAACAGGGGATATGTTCCTAGGTGGCACCTACATAAGGGAATGAATACCTTCAATGGTTCTCCCTTGTGTGCATGTTGGCAGGATGAGTGTCTCGAATGGTTTTCTATGAGCATGGGGCACATTTCTAAGAGCGAATTATTTTTTTGTCTTGAGTGAAAAGTTGATGGGAACACCTATCCTTTCCAGGTGTGAACTTACAAATGTGAATGTAGGTGAAGTTGTACATGGATAATGCCACAATAGTCATACCTTAAGTAGTAACATCTATGTGATTTGATTATTTAATGGAATTCTAATGAATAGTTGATTTATTATGGCTAGCTATATTTCATTATTTAATGGAATTCCAACAATTAGTTGATTTATTATGGCTAGTTACATTTATTCAACTAATTATTTTTCTAACCTAATTTTTTGAATTTTCAATAGCTAATGTGTAGAGCAAGACGAATTGGATATATGTGGCAAGTGCAATTTATTCCATAGACTTCTTCATTAAATTATAAGATGCACCATCGTTTATTCTAAGGCATGCGTACATCCTCTTTGTAAATATTTATTGATACTTGAGATTTTAGAAGATATATTGAACATATCTCAATAGTTGTGAGTTGTACAAGTGATTGCAACCATTCATTCAAGTAACTCAAACTCTTTTATCAAAAGAGTGATTGTAAAGGGCCTATCTGTGGGCAAAGCAAGATTTATTTTAATATTATAAATACAACATGGAGGAGATTCCCACTCCATATAATGGGGAAAATTTGCACCCAATAGTGTGTCGCTCAATTTTTCTTTACTCTTCTTTAAGTCTATTTTGAGTTTTATGAGTAGTGCTTTTAAGTTTATAGGAAAAGAGAGAAAGGGAGAGCTTTCTTTGTTCATTATGTGCAAGTCTTGCATCTAATCTACACAACAATGCTATCAAAAGACCTTAATAAAATGAATGTCTAATGTGAATGAGAAATTCATTCCTTCAATTAAAAATTTTGCAACACAAATATTTACTCCATATTATCCCACAATTTAAGTCATGAACATACTTAACACTTAAAGTGTGAATTAAAAAGTAAAGAAGATGCAAATGTATAAAATTATTTCATTTGTAGTATAAAAAATATGAAATCCATATAACATTGTGTGATAGAGGAAAAGGGAACATTAGGTGGTATCAGCAAAATGAAACATTTCAATATTAGTAAGAATATATAATGTAGATATTTTATCGATCAATGATTGATCCCTTGTCGCTATCCATATCCACTACCATATCAAATTTTATTACTAGAGACCATAATGAATGAATTTTTTCGAGTTTGTTGTTGTAGATTAGAAGTATGTTTCATTGGTAGATCTCACAATCCTAAATAAGGCTGAATAAATTATATCACAACAATATGTGGTTTATATGCGTTAGAAGTATCAATGCATATAGATTGCCTTATGTCAGGGTGTGACCATCCTTACATTTGGGACCATAGGTTAGTAGCAAATACATGGGTTGTGAAACTTAAATTCACATACATCATGTCACCACCATTTGTACTACTATTATTTACATCAAGGGATAAGCTAAGAATGTAGGTAGGTGTCTTTATTGATGCTAGTATTGAGGTTTCACATGAGGGGGTTGCATGGGAGGGCATGAAGGTTTTTAAGTATCTAAGTATGGGGCATTTTAGATGAAAATGGGTTAGTGATATAGTGCCTTAAAATGTATGGGCATTGGCAAACTATAAGCTACCATAAAGGTAGAATATTCTTGATGAGTATGCAAGGTATTCATGCAAGTAAACTCATGTAGGTTGCTATACATGTGAAGCCACATTAATATGTGTTCAAGGGGCTACATGACATACAAGCGTCAGTGTGTTGTACATACACCATTATCATGACAACACCTAGGTTTTGTCATGCAGTAAATGGTCAACTATGATGGAGCACACATATTTATGCATATGTTTATATGGACATGCATGTGGTATACCATGTGAATATGGGTTTTTTGTCATAGACCATACATGAAAAGTCTTCATGCATCACTATTCAATAAAATTGAAGATTATTACATAGTTTGACATATAGGAATATAGGCCATTTATGAAAGCTTACATATACGAAGTGACTAGTCTCGCTAAGGTAACCCTCTATAGTGATCTACCTTCAGGAGGTAGCCATGAGACATATTATAATTCATGCATCATTTATGAATATGCAAAAGTATCGTGCAAGGCATATAGGTAGTTAAGCATGTGGTGTTCACATTATGCTTGATGCTTACATTTTTCATAGTTTCAATTTGTTATCCTATAATATCTTTAATTTGAATTGGACATTCAATTGTTGCAAGGGTGTGAAAATGGTGCATAGAAATTGGGGACAACATTTGAGAGTTATAGTAATACCTTTTGCATAAGATGATAAATGGAGCAATTTAGTACAAAGGTGATACAACCATTCTTCACATTAAAAATACTCGCTTTTGCCTAGGTATATTGAATAGTATTTGTATGAATAATGAAAGAAACCATTGAATGTGCTAAGAGAAGACTTCATCAAAAGGCCCATAGAGGTATCCATCATGCCTACATGTGAAAAGAGGAAATAAAAGGTGGTGGAAGGAAAAGAAGCCTTCTAGAAGCGTCCCATGGGAGGAGCTGAGTCTAGAGGGGAAAAGACTCAGTAGAGAAAATAACATGCATGTGGAATGTGTAGGAGGAGGGCGGACGAATCAGAGAAGAGCTACATGACAAGTTTGATGAGTTATTTAGGAAGAGACGCAATATCAATGGAAAAGAGATTAATGAACGAGATCAAGTTGTTTGAGAGTGGGGCGGCAGTAGTGGCAGTGGCAGCAAGATTATCCTCGAAGGTTGAATAACTTGGCCAGTTGTCTAGACTTAGAATGTGGCAATACCAACTCAAGGCAGCCATCCCTTTTATTAGTCCTATGTGTCCATTCGGATCTCCATGCAAACTGGAAATGATCCATCAAACTATTGTATCATATCATCCATATAGCACACAATGTATTAAGTCATAGAATATCTCAGGTGTCAATCCAATGTGCCTATTAAGATTTGCATACCATGTGGCTATTATCCTTGTAACAACTACTCTGTAATACCCACGTTTAATACAATGTATTGAGTCAAATCAAACTCCTATTCATTATAATGAAATTTATTTTAGCGAAATTCTTTGAGTATTCTTGTGCTATTCTTTTCATTATATTTCTTGTAAATGGTATGATTAAAGTGATGCCTTTAAATTGAATCTATACTTTCTGTTGATATACATATCCACATGCATATTGATATGAATGTTTGTGTCTATTTACAAAAGTTTAAACATCTCTTAATGCCATGTTGATTTGTATGGCATATTGGTGATTACTAGACTTACTTAAAATGCTTATTGTTTAGGGGCTAATACATATTTCTTTACATCTAATGCCTAGGTTATAATGCTTGAGAGAAGAACAAGCATTCTCTTGATAGAAGTAAGTAACAGAAAAGATGAAGAAGGGAATTGCACCACTTATACGTATCATTGCTCGTCTTGGGTACATATGCGTCCAAGCATAAATTGGAGCTTTAAGGGTGAAAGCATTTGCAATTGCAGATGTATCAAAGCACTAGAACGGTAAAATTTTAGCTCTCAAACAAACGAATGTTGATTCTCACCTTGTAATAGAGGCATTGGTACAACATGTATTCCTCCAAAAGCAAGTACATATTGTGCACACCACTGCGCCCTTTCAACAAAACATTGCAAACAATAAGTATTTGCAACAGCTGATTGAGAATGAGAAATTTCATGATATCTATGTAACTACTTATCTCATATTTACAGAAGTATGCCCTCCGAATTGCTGTGAGTGGTAAAATGTCGAGAGTTTCACAGGTTATGTTCTTTTAAATGTTACCACCTCAAAATTGGTAGATTTCCCTTTGAGGGACATACAATTATGTAGCTTGTAGATGACCTTGTTTTTTTCTATGACTCCAAGTACATATTGCCCAAGGGGGATCAAGAATATGGAACCCTTGAGTCTATGCACATATCGAATCTCAATAGCATAGAATGGCCATTGTGTTGTAGCAACATTTTGCACATGTGTAGCACAAAAATTTCAGCAAACATATTGAACTCTATGAAGCCAAGCACTGGCTCAAAGAATGTACATCTAAATTGGCTCATACCAATTGCAATTTTTGCACATATGTTCAAGAAATGTAAGGGTTTGAGATGTACCAAAAGCACGTACATCATAGAAAGTGCATTGGAGGATTATGTAACAAGGATTCTAGGCAAAACTTGCACATAAAGAAAGACTCATAGTCCTAACACAGTGGAGTGTCGAGTCATAACAAGGGACATGGCTTTCAGGTTAAAAATTTTCTCTCTTCGTTGACTATTATCTTACTTTGGGATGGATCAACTAACTTTCCTTTCCAATTACAGGCACTTTGTCACACGATAGACTTTATGCCTAATGTTCAAGTATTGTGGATGGAGGATGCTCAAGGGTGAATGGTTGTGCCTTGATCAAGACATGCGTGAAAGTGCAGTTGTGGATGTTACTGCCATTTGTGAGGGCCGCAAGTCCCAAGTGTTTCAAATGGAGGATGACTAGCCCTTGAGTATAATGCGCCAAGAAATGACAATGTTAATGCATAATCCACTTGCTAGCTTCTATTTGAAACTAGATGGTAGGAAAATTGGAAGCTGAGCTAAAGATACTGTTACCAGTGGAAAGTATGTTGCTCCACATAATTGTAGGGTCTCCCTAAAAATCCCAACACCACAAGTTGTAATATCCAATACTTGTAAATTTTTAGTTTTTTTAGTCAATTGAATATTGTCGCTTGCAAACTTGCAAGATTTAAAAATTATGGTATTTATGAAAAATCATACACTTGCTATCCACTTTTCACATCGACACATTTACATATGCATGTGAACTTTACAAAGACATTAAGTAAAGTCATAACTAAATATCATATGCGAACAGCCCTCAATAGTTTAAAACTTAAGGTTTTTAAGGTAGAACTAGTTTAGTTTTTGTTTCATTATTTCATTTCACACTTTCTCTCTTCATCTCTTTACATCCACCACATCCCTCCTACCTGTTACGATGGATGCTCGTGCACACTTTGATGAGTGGATCCACAAGACTATCTTTGCCAGCCAAGGTGATGAGATATTTCAGGTTTTCTCTAAGAACTTCAACCTTGAAAGCGTGCTCTCATTGCTGGATTCCCCCTTCAAGTTTTGGAAAACTTTATGAGCACCATTGCTACTTGCACATACTCCATCAAGGGATCCAATATGACTTGGGTTTCTTTAGAATAGCTCATGGTATTTCAGGTAGAGAAGAATCGCCAAAAAGTGATGAATAGGTATCTAGCCCATGTGGACCCTTCGTACAGAGTATGCACTGTTCCCATGGGCAATGCACCACAAGTAGAGAACCTTTGGATCTTGTGGAGTGTGATTGCGCATTGGCAATTTACCTCCTTGCATTGGATACACCCCTAGAGGACGAGAGTGATGAAGATACAACTCCATAAGTCGTTTCTATCATGTACATGAGAGAAGAGCTCGGATTGAAGAGCTCATAAATGTTGAAGAGGAACATCGGGTGGTGGTAGAGCAAGGGTTGGCTCTCATGCTGGCATCTTCTTTAGAATAGCCACAAGTCAACAAACCCAACCTTGCCTCCTTGACACCCATTAAAGTACATGGTGTGTAGTACTTGCTTCTGTCGAATGTGTTGCAATACTTGGAAATGAAGGAAGAAGATTTGTTTTCCGTCCTAGTTAGGGATTCGATGGAAGACCTGATTGATTATGATTACATGGATGTGTATCCAATGATGGCCGAGATTGGAAGATATGAGGGCACATGCTTAGATACAGTGAGTGCCATCATAGCATCACAAGAGTAAATTTCATCAGTTAAAGAAGATACCTTGTGTCAAATGTTGAATTTGAAGCACTACAACATGATCTGCAAGGTCCCAACTTCCTATCAAGGAGTTTATAGATCCCTCTGCCCAAAGAGGTGCCTCCCTAACACATGAGGAAATGAAGATATAAGATGATCTTGACAAGATAAGATTTCTAAGTACCATATATTATTATGCAATGAAACTTAATGGTACGATGCATCAAGTCCCCCTAGAGTCCATCGATGAAATCTTGGCCAAAAATGATGCCTGCAACAACTGCCTTGGCGTCTGGGGTCACTTTCTTAAGCAGACTTCATATAGGGTAGCTATTGTTTAGGAAAGTGGCCTCAGATGCCAGACAAGGCAGTTGCTATATGCATCATTTTTTGCCAAGATTTCACAAGTGGGGGACCCAATGTACCCTACCATCAAGTTTCGTCACTTTTTGATAACTCTAGTTTAGTTGCTAATTATATTATTTGGTTTGACTTTGTCATTCAAGGCATACTGTATATATATGAGTTTACATCAAGGCAAGGAGGAGCTTGACATGCGGATCGACAAAAGGATTCAACTCTAAATGAGTACATTGGCAACCATGTTGCAGACTTGGTGGTCTTCCATAAGAACTGCTCACCATAAGGGCAAGAAACAATCATGAAAATTCAAGCTTTGACCAAGTTCAGTCCTTTTCGATCGATACTTGTGACATCTAACTTGGATAAGGTGTTGCTAGTCAAGCAGTCAAAGCTTCTTTACTTGTTTGATCAAACGCGTGGTGGAGCAATGTGTGTGCTTGCTACATTAGGTGACCTTGCTAAAGTATCAAATCTGCTTCTCCTGGAGGAAGAGCTGAAGGGGGAGCATGTCATTTTTGAAGCAAAGAAGGAACTTCTATTTTCATCGGAAGCTAGCCCCTCCTCTCCACTGATGAAAAATCCAAGGAATGAATGAGAGTTCTTGTTGGCTATCGGCTTTTTTGTATCTGCCATTACATATACTTTTCTTGATAAATATAAGATATTTTACTTTGTCCCTATAAATAAATATTTATTGAATAAATGTGTGGTTCGTGTAAGTGTGACAATAATGTGTGGTACATGAATGATGCATTTGCATACATTAACATAATCCAATTTAATTATGTCAATGCATAGTACTACACTTACGATTGTGTATAGGCAATAACATAACTCGTATTTGTATGTATTGCTCCTTTCGATACGTGCATAAATTAAACAAAAATTAAAAGTCATGTGTTTCAGAAAACAAAACAAAACAACTTTACTCAATTATGTGAATCCAATACGCACCGCATGAGAATATATATATATATATATATATATACATACCATTTTGGCAGAGTATACAAAATGTTTTGGTCTTTCAAGATGCTATGGTGCTATAATACTCATACAAAATCGTGTATCATTAATCTCATAACCTATGGATAAGTCCCCTTGCCGTGTCAAAGCCGAGAACCATAAAGTTCATGTCTTTATCTATGATTGTAATGTGCTTTGAATGGATGGCCGCTAGCTATGTATCATCAAAAAAGTCGACGAGAAACCACTGTGCAGCCATTTGCAAGGTCTCCATAGCTGCACAGCAGCCCACTTTCCTGCTGGTGAGCCATCGCGCACTCGTGCCCAGAATCTTCCCATCCCTTTTAGCTCTAAGTCTTACATAACCTCCCGAACAACCTTATGAAAAGATCTTTTCGAGATGAGAAGCTCGTATCCCCACTATATTCTCTTTATATCCTAAAGGGTAACAATGCACGGTTTCCATCTCCTCTTCTTCTATGGTGGTTGTTGTGCTCTATGGGGAGCACCTGCTACTGCACTAGAGGAGGCTCTACCTTGTGCTTCAAGTGGCAGGCCTTGGCATGAGGCTTTCCCATGGCGGAAATGACGACATGCTTGCTTGGTGCATGCCATGCAAGCTCAAGGAAGGCAAGATAAGGAAGAGACATATGTTGGGGGTGTGAGAATGGAGGAAGTAAAGAAAGCAAGATGTGAAAAATGAGAAGAAGAATGAACTTTTAACCCATTTAAATCCCAAAACTGGGTTAATGCAACTTCATACGCACTATCCATCTCATGTGATCATAAATCCATAACCTTTTATCGAAATGCAATGAAACTTCACACGCGTACTCGTTAGGTGGCCAAGAGCTCTTTTTTGGAAACCCCTAGTCCAAAGTCTAGTGTCTAGATCCACTTTCCTGTGAGGAAAGTGGCTCCATACGTTGCTCCAAAAGCTAGACTTTGGACTAGGAGGGTAACAATGCACGGTTTCCATCTCCTCTTCTTCTATGGTGGTTGTTGTGCTCTATGGGGAGCACCTGCTACTGCACTAGAGGAGGCTCTACCTTGTGCTTCAAGTGGCAGGCCTTGGCATGAGGCTTTCCCATGGCGGAAATGACGACATGCTTGCTTGGTGCATGCCATGCAAGCTCGAGGAAGGCAAGATAAGGAAGCGACATATGTTGGGGGTGTGAGAATGGAGGAAGTAAAGAAAGCAAGATGTGAAAAATGAGAAGAAGAATGAACTTTTAACCCATTTAAATCCCAAAACTGGGTTAATGCAACTTCATACGCACTATCCATCTCATGTGATCATAAATCCATAACCTTTTATCGAAATGCAATGAAACTTCACACGCGTACTCGTTAGGTGGCCAAGAGCTCTTTTTTGGAAAAAAATGCATGGAAACCCCTAGTCCAAAAGTCTAGTGTCTAGATCCACTTTCCTGTGAGGAAAGTGGCTCCATACGTTGCTCCAAAAGCTAGACTTTGGACTAGGAGGGTAACAATGCACGGTTTCCATCTCCTCTTCTTCTATGGTGGTTGTTGTGCTCTATGGGGAGCACCTGCTACTGCACTAGATGAGGCTCTACCTTGTGCTTCAAGTGGCAGGCCTTGGCATGAGACTTTCCCATGGCGGAAATGATGACATGCTTGCTTGGTGCATGCCATGCAAGCTCGAGGAAGGCAAGATAGGGAAGAGACATATGTTGGGGGTGTGAGAATGGAGGAAGTAAAGAAAGCAAGATGTGAGAAATGAGAAGAAGAATGAAATTTAAACCCATTTAAATCCCAAAACTGGGTTAATGCAACTTCATACGCACTATCCATCTCGTGTGATCATAAATCCATAACCTTTTATCGAAATGCAATGAAACTTCACACGCGTACTCGTTAGGTGGCCAAGAGTCCTTTTTTGGAAAAAAATGCATGGAAACCCCTAGTCCAAAAGTCTAGTGTCTAGATCCACTTTCCTATGAGAAAAAAATGCATGGAAACCCCTAGTCCAAAGTCTAGTGTCTAGATCCACTTTCCTGTGAGGAAAGTGGCTCTAGACATTGCTCCAAAAGCTAGACTTCGAACCAAGGGTCTGCATACATTTTTTTTCCAAAACCAAATTGGGCTCTTGGCCACCTAACGAGTGCATGTGTGAAGTTTCGTCGCATTTTGATACAGTTTAGTATTTTAAAGACTATCATACACCAAAATTATGGATGGATTGATAATCAAGAAATCAACATCATGACTATTGGCCCTTAGAAACTTCACGCCACATAGAGTACACAATGGCATCAAGAGTAAAGTCTGCAATAAGAAATGATAAATTTTTGCATGTTTTCTTATTGAAATTGACAATGCTAGCAAAAATTGCAAATAAGAGTTGAAAATATAGTGAAGATGCACAATCAAAGTTGAGAGAAAAGGATAAGAGTAAAAAATTAATTCATATTTTAAGGGCATGTACAACGGTTTTGCACTGGGACATAGTCATATATCCAATGCACAAAAAGAATACTATGCCAAAAAAGATAACATTACAAACTATATGCATTCCATTGAAAACAATGCATCCTTCATTGCTTGAAGATTTCTTACAAGTTGGAAGTCCTTGGGAGTTACAGTGATGCACTTCCTATGTATTGCACAACGCTAAGCATCAGTCATCAAGTCAACCAAAAAGACCTCTACAACACATTATAGAGCATGAAGACATTCTTTTCTGAAGCAATCAAGTCTATCCTGACCTTGTGTCAAAAACCACCTCGTGCTTTCTCTATGGTAGAGGTCTTGCACAATCTCGTGAACAAGTCTCAAGAAACTCGCCTTCAGAATGATGAGATCAAAAGAGCGATGATACCTCTTGATTTCTCTTAGGGCCATTGTACATGGCTTCCACTTGTGTTTCTTATGGGGATGCTGAGAATGACCCTTATGATGGTGCCTTGAGGAAGCTTGGTTAGGCTGAGAAGGGGGTGAATCTGAGCTAGTAGATGCTTCAAGGGGTTCAACACGATATAGGACTCTGAGCGGAACCTTATTTGCAACTACCTTAAGCCTAGCCATCTTCCCTACACAAGAGATGTGAGAACTCAATGAATAAGATAGAAAGTGAAACCCTCTTTTATATAACCCTAAACTATAAGACTCATTTACATAGATGCGTACTCTCTCTTTCTCTCTTAAACTATGAATTGCATTCACATTGAACACATTGTTCATCTTACTATATTAGCTCTCTTTAAACCCATTTGCTGCCTTGTTGAAGCCTTGTTTCTAAGCACTTGACATGGTTTTCTTTGGCATTTGAGGCTTCATAACGCACTCTTTTAGTGACACGACATAATTATATCATGTCTGTAGCTGATTCATCAGCACTTTCATTTGCTCTCTTTTGCGAGAGTTTAGCTTCATCCGCTACTATAATCCTATACCACCAAGATAGCAATTGGATCATTGAATTGCTACCATTCACCCCTCCACCATGATCGGTTTCCCTTTTGTATGAACCATGCACTATCGAATGTGAATTTTCCATCCCTTGTATTGACCAAACTCTGAAGCTTCCCTTTTCTGCAAGGTATGGCCCATGTGCCTCAAGGATATGCTACAAAGACACATATCACATATGAGTAAAACTATGCTCAATAGTTTATACAATTCATACAATTGTAAAATATTAACTTAGTATGCATGTGTGATAGAGCTTTTGCCTCACACTTTCACCATGTTTTCATAGAAGCTATGCATAGCATCAATAAATCCTTGCTTATCTTCATTATTAAACACCATCTTGCGAAGTAAGGGAGCCAATTTGTTATGACTTATCCAAACCTTACTTTAGCCAACCTTGTTTTTTCTCCATTACTTCGATCAAGAGAACTGCAAAATGCAACTTTTTCCACCCATCGTAGTCTTGCGGCCTATGAACCATGACATTCCCTTCCTCATTGATGGGTGTTGAGAGAAACTTCCTAGCCTTTGCTCCTTCAAAGTAAGGCTTTTTCAACAAGTTACCAAATTTTCCTGATCTCTTCTCATATTTTTCAATCATCACTTGATACTTGTGTAGCCAAATTTTTGATAGCACTCGCTCCACATTCCTATACGTTGCAATGGCTTCTTCTTTTGGTTGCATCCTATACGCAAAGCAAGTTTATTCACATACAAGT
Organism: Lygodium microphyllum; assembly: GCF_053477565.2. Lineage (NCBI taxonomy): Eukaryota > Viridiplantae > Streptophyta > Polypodiopsida > Schizaeales > Lygodiaceae > Lygodium > Lygodium microphyllum. Next base: position 59,960,430 of record NC_141139.1, on the reverse strand, counting down.
TTCTCCATGATTATGACAAAAGCATGCAATGAACAAATGTGAATACGATCCAATGGAATGTTGAAGATGGGATTCCAAGTGGGATCTTCTCTATTTTGTGTCGATGCAACATGAAAGGGAGAGAATGATCGAAGCTTGGACTCGAGAGCTATGGCGGGAGAGCAAGAGCAAGAAAGAGAGAGGCAAGAAATGGGAACTCCAACAGTCACAATGTGTGAGCGGACCTTCCTTTATTCAAATTGTCACTAAAAGAATAAAGAATAAAGTGATGGTGATGCCCACCACCTGCAGTGTGCAGTGGCGATGACTGTCAGTGTAGATTACACGGCCGGCTAGGCAGAGGCGCCTTTACCCCCAACAACCTCCCACTTAAAGGCAAATCTGCCCCAGTGAGGAGTGAAACGAAAAAGAAAAGACAGTACAACATGTACACATGTACAACAGGATGAGGAAAGATGTCATCTCATCCCACACCCATCAACTTTCTGAGGAAGGCAAAGCGCTCTGTAGAGAGGCTTTTCGTGAGCATATCTGCAGGATTCTGGTCAGTCGAGATCTTGACAAGGTCAACAGACTTGTCCTCAATGACCCCACGTATGAAGTGATACCTGACCTCAATGTGTTTCGTCTTCGCATGGAAGACCGGATTCTTGGCTAACTAAATAGCACTCATAGAATCCGAATGCAGTGTAGGGATAGCATCAATACCAAGGTCAGCAACCAAACAACCCAACCAAATGGCCTCCTTGCAAGCCTCAGTGGTTGCAACATACTCGGCATCTGTAGTAGAAAGGGCCGTGCATTTCCGCACTCTGGATATCCAAGAAACAGCACCTCCAACATATGTGAATACATAGCCAGCAGTGGATTTCCTACTATTTGTATGTCCTACATAATCAAAGTCAGTGTACCCCACGACTCTTGTATCTTGGCCACCATAGCATATGCACATATCTACAATGCCCTTCAGGTACCTCATGATACCCTTCATGGCATCCCAATGCTGCTTGCCAAGTGTAGCTATATAGCGTGCCACAACACCAACTGCAAAGGCAATATCTGGACGAGTGGCTATCATGGCATACATAAGACTGCCTATTGCGGATGCATAGGGAATCTTGGCCATCTCGACCCTCTGCTCATCTATCTGCAGACAATCAGCCTGTGATACCTTCACATAAGAAGGCAATGGACAGCCAATAGGATTTACGTCCTGCATGTGGAAGCGCTCAAGGACTTTATGAATGTACTCCCTCTGTGACAAGTAGAGGAGTCCTTGATGCCTGTTGCGTGTAATGTGCATACCAAGTATGTGAGCGGCCTGCTGTCCCAGATCTTCCATCTCAATGCTCTTCTTGAGCTGAGCCTTAAGAGCATCTAGCTTTAGAAATTTCTATTTTACCTCCAAAAACATTTCCAAAACACACGAAATTTGACCGGTTGGTTTTTTTTTAAAGCTAGAATATTAAAAATTCCCAAAATATCTTAAAAGGAACTTTCAAATTTTCATTTTCCTTATTCTTGATTTAAAAATCAATTACCTCCTATCTACTAATCATTTTGCATTGAAAATGAAGCATCACACTCCCGTAACTAACTCCTTTTTTAATATAAAATTTGGTTGAAAAATACTTCTTGAATGAGGAGAGAGAATGAATCTGAGTATATCTTTGTAGATAATATAGCAAAACAAGATTGCAAAAGTAGAGAGAGAAGAGGATTATTTTACTATTCTTCTCTCCTCTTTTCCTTGTTTTAAGGAGGAGAGAGGGGGGGATAAAAGGCCCACTTCTGAGTTCATTTTTTTCCTCAATGTCAAAAGGACACCGAGGTATATCACGCTCTAGGCATAAGACTTCATGTACTGCATACTCAAGGCTATGTTTGTGATTCTTTAAGGCTTATGTGTCATGGGATGGCTGCTATGAGTAGATGGTACCTTCTCATGGGAGCTTGTTAATTGTTTCATGTTGTAATAATAAGAATTTGATGAGGGCATATGAAGCTTCTTTTGTTTGTTCAGTTTTTCATGCTTTAGTAGGATGATGAGTTTTGAGCTGTAATCTACATCATGCCTTGTGTTTAGGTGTAAATATCTTCAAGACCCATGGCTCTTTTGATGCATATGAGATGGATATACAATAGTAATGGGATTTTTGTTTCAAAAGTCCCCTTTTAATGGACTTGAAAGCTAAGATGATACCAATAATGAGGATCTAGTAAAGCTTTGTATCAAAGGAGCATTTACTTTGGTAATGGATTTTTTGTTTCAAAAGTCCCCTTTTAATGGACTTGAAAGCTAAGATGATACTAATAATGAGGATCCAATAAAACTTTGTGTCAATGGAGCATTTACTTATTCTCTTTTAAGAAGTTTGATAGTGTGTAGATATTGGATTTGATACAGTGAGTTGACAATTGAGATAGTGCTTCATGTGTTGTATTCACTCTACATTATCTCGAGGTGGTGTTTTGGAGTTGGAGCATATGTAAGAGAATTTTGAAGACTTTTTTCTATTTTTTATGATAGATTGTTGTGTTATAGAAAGAGATACAACCTATTGAAATATTTAGAAAAGAGTTCGGAGCCTCTAGAATATGAAATGTCTCAATGGATAACTAAAGAGGCCCCAAGCATGCTCAAAGTCAATCATTTTATGAATAAGATGCATAGAGAAGTACAAATAAAATTGGAAATCAAGCAACATGGCTCCTTTGAAGTAGCCATAACCATAGCTATTGCAAATGAGAGGAAGATTGAGAAATTGAATAAGAGAGAGCTCATAGAGAGCCTCAAGGAGGATGAACAAGGACCAAATATTAGAGAGACAACACTAGAAGTGAATAGAGAAAAAATTTGAACTACTAACTAGGCAAGATCTTGGACTATCATTAAACGAGAAAGAGGACATATAAGGACAAATTCACATATGAGTACATGATAAATTAGAGAAAGACCATGGGAAAGAGGGTTAGGGGGACAACTGTATTGGAATGGATAAGAGGAAATGAGTGCAATAAGAGGAGGTGGCATGGGAAATTAGAGGGGACTTCCATCATATTATTCTTATGGGGAAATAGTTCATATCAATCCAAATCATCCTTATTGACTTGCAACTCAATGGAAGGGAATATGTATCCACACCCTAAAAACATGCCCAATAGGACAAATGAGTATGAGTAGAAATTTGTGACCCCTTGACGTTAGAGCTCCTTTAGAGAGGCCTACATATGAAGAGAAAGGAAAATATACCCTGAATTGTATACCTTCAAAGAAAATCCAATTTATATTGAAATACATACACAATAATATTTTTCTTGATACAAAAAAAAAGTTTAGAAAAAAGTAATTAACAAAAAAAAATCTCTTTTACATTATAATTGGAATATTATTTTACAAGAAGTCAAGCTTTGGCTTATATACAAAATTTTAGGATGGAAAGTTACTAAATCCTAATGTACATGTCTTATTAGCACATGTGGGGCACAGTCCCCAAGAACTTCTTGTTCTAAACAAGGATTTGGATATCTTCATTAGGATGTGAGTATTCTACATTAGATAAGTGCAATATTTTAGTCCTTATCATGTGTCTCCATCTTCACTTACAATATTTTGTTAAATATGTAAGACACCATATCACAAAGCATAATAGCATCTCTAATATGATAAACAAGAACATATCCCTTCATCAATGACATGCAAAAACATAAGAAGATAATTAAAAGTTTGATCGTTTTTAAGAAAAAAAATTGTACCAAATATTAAAACAAATATCTTTGAATGAAAAATCTTAACACTAGTCTTGTAGCAAAAAAACCACTTTTGTTGCAATTTGGACGCTCCACAAACAATTCCATTTCTCATCAACAAGAAAGATGAAGAAGAAGTGGTTTTCAAAAAATGTGATGAACACAAGACACTAGCTGAAGAAAAATAGAGGTTCAAAACAAGTTAGGAAGTGTACATTTTTATATCCATCTTTAAGACCATTTCCACAAAAATAAAAATATTTTAGTATTTTTATCAAAATTATGCCAATTTTTCTTTATTAGGCTAAAATTTTCTAAAAAATACTTTGATATGTATAGTATGTATTCCCATTAAGAGATTTGGAATTAGAAGAAACTTGTCAACTTTTTTGAGATCTCTAAATAGTATTAATGAGTGCTATTTTGACCAATTTTCATACATTTTTTTTATAAATGAATTTCCACTTGAAACTTTTTCAACTCTTTTACTCTATTGTCTTACAATGTCAGTAAAGTCCCACTCAATTTTGGTACCATATGCACATCTTATTTCAAATATAATGAAATAGGACATGAGTCACTAAAGTGACTTACAATTACTTTTGTGGCAAATTACAAGATTGGTGTTAAACATGAACCTATCTCTCTATATTTCCCTCTTTATCTCTCTCTTAATCTCCCTCCTTCTCTCTCTCTCTCTCTCTCTCTCTCATAATCTCCCTCCATCTCTCTCTTCCTTTCTCTATGTCTCTCTCTCTTACCCTCTCTCTCCCTCTTTTTGTAACATGATTGTATCACTAGCATCATGATCAATATAGAAAAATAAAATAGAGAGAATAGAAACTCATGAATAAATATAAACTAGAAAGTAGATTTGGAGGCTTGAGCATGACTTATCCATCTTGACATCATAGATATGCATTTGATATGCAATCTCAAGCAATATATTACTCATAGGTCTTATAATAAAGAGATACAAAAGTCCTTAACAACATGATTCAACATAGATCAAGAATCTTCCCTTTTTGAAGAGAATAGATGTTGATGAAAGAAGAAAATAGTCCTTGAAAGAGCTCAAACTTGGAACATGCACTTTGAGGTAGAGTTGGATCCACTTGACCACCTCGGAATTGTATTCATGTACATAAAGAATATCAATCACATTCATAATCTCCCTCTCAATCTCAATCTTAATTTAATAATCACCATATCTTTTTCATGTAAGAAAACATGTAGATCATGCCTATATCTCTCTTTTTGAAATAGCTTCAAGGAAGCAACAAAAAATCTCCATAACTTTGCTTTCTCAACTCAAATTTTTGTACTTGAAGAGAGTCAAAGTCAAATCATTTAGCAAAATAGTGTCTCCAACATAGGCCTATTTTGCAAAAGTACTTTGAATTAAATTTTACAATAGTTTTAAAATTAGAATCACTATTTTTTAATTTAAATCACATTTTTTCCTACAATAAATCTTTTAAGTTAACTCACCCTTTATGGCAAGCTTATAAGTAAACTTATGTCTCTTTCCATAGAATATGCTTATATATTTTAATATTGAAATTTAAATAAATTATTATAATTATTTAAATATTTAATTATCATAAATGGAGAAAGAGAAAAGTGAAACATTACATTCATTCCCTCTTTATTCATATCTTTTTTCCTCAAAGTGAAAAGCATCATGATACTTTATATCTATATCATATATTATAGTACAATGTAGCATTGATAACATACTTAATAATCACTAAGATCACAAGAAACTATACAAAGAAAAAGTTTTTTGAAAAAACTTATGATTTGATGTCCCTAGTTTGTTCTTTGTCATCCTCCACAGTAAATGTTTTATATCCCTTTTATGTTATCTTCATATTTAATATCACACCTTGAATACAACTATATATCTTGAGCATCTTAACTTCTTTATTTCATACAAATTTTTCAACTCATGCATCATGTGGTCACTATATTTTTCAAGCTTCTATCTTCATGATGTTTTCCAGATCTTCAATTAAACAATGAGCAATGGTTGCCAATGCTTTCACACGTGCAATTGCATGGGTGTTTCCATTTATATTCATATGCATCTTCACAAGAGTAGAGTCTTTATAACATAGACTTTGGGATCAAGTCTTCTCCAAGAGTCTTCTAGGGTAGCTATGCATTCTAGCTAGTAAGGTCTTCTCTAGCTAGAATAATGTATCTTATCTACCAAAGACCAACTCATAAAGTGACTAGATAAATCATCCATTTATAGTGTATACATAGTGGGTAGGTGAGATGTAGCTCCTCCCTACACCCTAGAGAAAAGTACAAATGGCAATCCCTACATGACTCTACAAAGTGAAATTTGTCCTTATACATCTCCTTCCACCAGTAGTGCTCTTTGATTTTCTCATTCATAGCATATACTTCTCCATAATGTCCTACTCACAAGCTCTCATGGAATTCTTTTGTCACCTCCATTTTGTGTACTATTGTCATAAACTACTCTCAATATCTACCCTCCTCTTTTCCTTAGTTGTTTCCATAGCAATCCTTCTGTCAAGAAGTATCCATAGATTTTTCTTCTAATCCTTTTAAACTCACCATTACTTCAATCAACTTGTCTAGTTAAAGTACTCAAATACTGGTCTATTTAAAGCCATTTCCTTGTATGCATAGCCTCATCAAAGCTCTCAATAATTGAAACATGACAAAAGTAATCTATGTATGGTTGGAATCTCAACGTCATGGTCATCAATAAGAAGAGACTCCTCATCATCAAATCAAGCTCTTGAAAGCATATTTGAAATTGGATTGTCTTTACTTGCAATGTGCTTAAATTCAAGGTTTATGGACTTAATGTAAGTTATCCACCTAAGCATAGCACTGTCAAGCATGGAGCAACTAGTAATCATCCCCAAAAAAGGTAGACAATCATTCTCAACCACAACAAAAGCATCAATAAAATATTTCTTGTCACACTTGAAAGCAATCACAACTCCCTAAAGCTCACTCTTAATATATGGGCACCTCCTTTGTCTCTCATCCAAGACTTTTTCCCAAAATGTTAGAGCATACCTATTCCCGTCTTCATCATCCTAACCAATAGCATAGCCAATCACAATGGGATTACTGTCCATTGTGGTCAAGTATAGGCCTCCCACATGTACTCTAAGAGTTGGAGTTACATATAAAAACCTCTTCAATTTTTGCACTATCCTAGTATACCTATTGTTCTAGAAGACACATTGCTCTTTTCTCAAGAGTTGATATAAATCATTTGCAATATGCACAAAATGTGGAATCTAGATCATATAGAAAACATAAGCTCTAAGGAATCTTTGAACCTCTCATACAAAAGTACAAATTTCAGCTATCTTCTTGATGGCATGAACCTTTGTAGGAGAAGGCTTTCTACCATATGAGCTACACATATATCCTAGAATAAGAACGTCATTTGGACCAAGAACATACTTCTATCCTAACAAAGTCACTAACCTCCTTTAACCTAGATAATATTCTCTCTGAATCTGTAATTTTTTACAACAAAGTATTTAAAACCCTAATCATCCAATGTTTTATCTTTCTCTTCTTTTGTGCATCCCTTAATTGGAACATCATCTAGCAATGGCATATTAAACTGAGGGATGAAATCTCTAAGGATCTTATTGATTGCATTGACCATATGAACTATAGAATTTGTAGCCTGAGAGCTGGATTTTAGGACGCGATTTGAACCCGTTCTTGAAGTTCTGGAGCCCATTTTTGGGGCCGAAAACTGCCCGAGAGGTGTTAAAGAGCCAATTTTCATGAAAAATCAAACGGTGGCGGATGACCAAGCTAGACTTTTCCTAGATGCATTTTGATGTCAGGAACCCAACGCAAGTCTTGGTTCATCAATCGGAGTCGTTTAACCCCCCACTTAATCCCCGCAAGGTTTGGCCTTATAAAGCAGTTACTAGCCGGAAGCCGTAAAGTGTGTGGGAGAGGCCAAGTCTATAGATTTCAACGTAATGAAGTCAATCGTCCAGTCGGATCGTGAATCGCAGTCTGTTTGCACTCCCAAACAGGCCGAAAACCCTTTCGCGGTAGTGTGAAAGTGGTTTTTTTGAAGTGGACATTTTGTAAATGAAATGAAATGAAACTCTAAATGAAGAAAACATGGAAACACATGTCGAGATGTAGGAAGAGGCGTTTTTTGATTGACGCCCCATTTTTTGGGGGTTTTTGTGCCTCTTAGATGCCCAATCATGTAGAGAGAGATGGGGAGATCCCTGATCTATGTAGAGAGAGCAAGATTTTGATGGTAACCATGTGTAATATGATGAAGGGAATAAAATTATGCTTTTTTATATTTCTCTCTCCTCTCCTCTCTCTCCCCTAAGAGGCAATTCATGTGGAAGAAGCCCGATTGATGAATGCTCGTTCGACATGCATTACCAACTTTATGGCAAGCATTGATATGATGAATTCACCAATTATTTATATCAGCACTTGGGTGTTTGCCATCGTTTCAAAATCGAACAATTAAGTTAAAAGATCTAGTCCATGCAGAATCAACAATTTCCCATCTATTAATGACACAAAATACACATTAGTAAATAAACAGTAAAATTGGGCATCCTAAAGTCAATTCATGTCTCAAAACTATAAAAGTAAGCTCTCTTTTCATAATAAATGCAAAATAAAGGCATATTTAATAGTGCTAGAAATTATCGATGATGATGGATCTACTATTTGCTACCAAGTGAAGTGTGTTTGGGTCTTGCAAATAAAAAAGAAAAGTGAAAATTACAATAGGTTGGTTGTGTTGAATCGATTTTATTGAGACAAAAAAGTAATCACTCAAGTGCTAGCGATCACTATTGGGACTTTGTAGATTATTTGGGCAACTTGCTAGACACCTACATATTAAAGTTCAAGAACTAAAACAATTAGATAGATGTGAAGATTACTAGTGTACCTCCTCGATGGGTTAATACATCAAGTCTTAATAGCTTTGGAGTATCAACATTGAGATGAACTTGTTGATGATGATGCTAAAGGTGAGGTGTAGTTCAATATGAATTCTGAGGTTGTAAAAGTGCATTGATGGTTCAACAAGACCTACACTAATACTACTTGGTTGCTCTTATTGTTGTTTATGAAGATGATGATGACTAGCCTTGGATAGGGCTAAAACTTATGTGCATGGGTAATAAGAAGACAAGTAGAGAAAGCTTCAATGATTGTAATTAACGAGTGCTACATGTAGTTCACTATGCAAGATTGTAGTACAATGTGTAAAACCTATCTCACAAAGTGCTCTAGTACCAATTTGGGAAAAGTAGATGTGAGCAAAAGATATATTATCCACCCAAACATAGTCATAGATAGACCAAAGGCATGCTTTTCTTGGATCTCACTATATTTTGGGAGGCATCTAGCCATCCCACTCCATTGTAGAAACACAAGCTCGTTTTTCTCAAATATCACCCTATTTTGGAAGATGTTTAGCCATCCCAATAATGATAGTGGATTGTCTGGTCATTTAAGACCCCCCTAAACCCAACCCATATGACTTGGACCACCCCATCATAATGTATGCCCATTGACCATCATGTGACATTGGTAGCCTTCCTTATCATATGATCACATCCATGTGTCAATCACATTTCACGTATGTATATAATATTACAAATTACACGAGAACTCTACACATAGAGAATGTGTAGCTACATTACAAAGAGTCCTTAATTAATGATAATCCAAACAAGATTTAGCATTTTCATAAGGTTGAGACATTGCAAAATGAAAATGGTAACTTTAAAGATCTAGATAGAGAAATGTGTATGGGATACTAGCTAATAGAAATATACTAGCATCAACTTCACCATATATTCTAGTGTAAAGAAGACATTCTCTTTTGTACAATTGTGCCAAATGCACAACCTTCAATTGCAATTATGTAAAATGAGAACAAGTGAATCGTTAAGGAGATGATTTTCAATACGAATCTCATTATCATTAAGGAGATGCTTTTCAAAATGAATCTCATTACATAGAGATGGACATCCCCTCATGCTTCCATATATATAAATTGTACTTAGACTTTTCTCCATAGCTTTTGATTGGAGGGCCCTTGATTTGCCCTGTATAGTTAGGATTGTGTTATTTAATCATATAATAGTAGAACAATGATTGAATCAAAATCAGTAAATTTCTTTTAATATTTCCTATCTATTCGTTTGATCTATTTCTCAAAACATTTAAGATGTAAGATCCCCTCCTCCCGCCCCAAGCCGCCCAAAGATTTGTTTCTCAAAACATGCAAGGTATGGCATGCTTCGTAGTTTGACCTATTTCTCAAAACATTTTAGATATGAGATATCCCCCCCCCGTCCCCCTCCTCCCTACACTACACGTGGCAAAGCTGGCCCCTTTATTATTGCTAGGAGACATTTTAGCTAGAGAGATGATGGCCTTAAATGGTTCTCCTCTATGTGTCAGGGCACGTTCTCAAGTGGATGATGGCCTTGGATGGAAAGTTGATGGAGATGTTTGTCTTTTTTGAATGTGAGACCTACTCATGTGTACATCGATAAATTTCACTAGCTGAGTGATTTTGTAATATACACATCAGCGAGTGTTAGCATGTACATGTGTAAAGAGTTCTTACCACAGTATTCTTTTTATTAGTCGAGTGCCTTTGGAGTATCCCTTGACTATTTGCTTTTGGTGGCAATCAAAGTTCTAATAATTTATACTTTTAATGTTGTTAAAAATGATATATTCACACTAAATTTTTTGTGGTTAGACTCAATTGATGTGGAGACAAGCAAGGAAACATTTGCAGGGCTAGGCTAAGCATTCAACAGATTTTGGAACATTCTATATGTATTACTATTTAATCAAGTTGTTGGATTTATTTATTGAAGGTACATTGATGGATGCATCTATTTTTACAGCATTGCCTACTATTTGTTGATTATTATGTGTAAGCATATTGCCATTGGCATTGGGCAATTACTTAGCCTTAGAGTTTTTATATGTAGGATTTATAAAGGTTCAAAACCTTAGTATAATTAAGCAAGCTGAATTAGCAAAACACTTACTCTTTTTTGTAAAGGGATATTTTTGGGCAAAAGTGTAATAAATCAACTAAATACATGCATTCTGTAGAGCATCTCAATGCATAGGGGGATTGTACCCAATCTTATGTCGTGCATTCTCTTGCTTTTTCCATATCTTCATGCTTTTGTGTGATTTCATCTCAAATTTGTGTATTGAGGTGCTAACCTATGGTGAGAGGTTTTAACATCTACACAATCAAAATTAATTCTTGGTGCTCATTATTTAGTTCTCGGTAAACTTTGATATTTTTTTACCAAAATGTTAAAAAGAGTAGTATTACACAACATCACAAGGATCCTATCAACTATAGCAACATTTCTTTATAGACTTAAGGGCACTTGGATTTTTTCCCAGAAACTTGAAAATGACAACAATTTCTTTCATTACAAAGTTGAAAATAATCTCCATTAGCTCAAGCGTTGTGCTCTTCCCAAAAAGGATAAAGTTCCTAGTTAACCACATAGATCTACATGCATCTACTCTAATAATTGCCTAGACCTTCCAAGACTCTTCATTTAAGTTTGCTCTATCACCCAAAATGACTTGTTTCCAACTGACTTTCTTGATCTTTATTCCAACACTTACGACCCTCTCTACACTCCCAAAATAGATGTTTTGTGGACTCCTCAACCTTACGATAGAGTAGGCACAACGGTGAGACACCAATGCATTTAACCTTCTCTTTGGTTGGTAACTTATTCACTACAATTGTTAATAGCATCAAGTTAAGCCTAAGGCCCAATGCACACACTAATTTGGATGGATTGGGTGCACCTTTTGAAAAATGTATCATGGCATTATACACCAACTAAACGGACTATTCTATTTGCTTATATCCTTCAATGTTGTAGTAAAAGGCAACATTGGTGCAGTTGTAAGGTGCTTGGTGTGTATCTTGGAGCAAATGAGTTCAATTCTTTGCCAACACAAAATTAGTAGTAGCATGAACCTCGGTGGTCTGGACGTGTTGGGTGTATTTTTCCTCATGCGAACAACTTTTTGAGTGCTCGGGAACGTGGCACATTAGCATATGCTCCTATGCATGAAAGTTGTGCGGATGGATGGGAAACTACCTAAAGGAAGGATTGGCTTTCTAGACTATAGGGTAAGCAAGCTAGTATAGTGGCATGCAACTTTCCCACCTTCGATCTCAATAATGAGGTAAACGGGTGAAAATTTTTAGCTTGCGGGCCCTTGGCTCACCATAAGCAACTCTCAAGAAAAAAACAAAGTTGCTAAATGCACGTGCGCGTGAATATTGAAGCTTGCCAATGGATTCTAGTTCATTAGAAAATGCCCATTAAAGTAGGCAAACTTGGGCTAGTAAAGGAATAGGACACTTGGTAAGCACTTGGTCTCCTTTAATTAGACCACTAGCTTTTTGCCCTTTCATTGGTCCACATGTGCTTGAAATCAAGGCGGGAGCTTGACACACTCTAGGAGGTTGTCACATTGCTAGGTCCCTTACCCAACCTTTTTTTTTTGAAGAAAGGCTTGAAATTTGAAAGATGCCTCAAGGGTATACCCAAGGTTTGAACTCATACGCGCTCAAACCACTTGAGTTACAACCCCATTGGCCCCCTTACTCTAGTTGTTTTGGGTCTCTTGTTCTGGTAGTTTGTGATCTTTGTGGGTAAATTTACATCAACAGTCATCAAACCCATAGAAATGTTACCGGCTTTTTGCCCTTTCATTGGTCCACATGTGCTTGAAACCTGGGTGGGAGCTTGACACACTCTTGGAGGTTGTCACATTACTAGCCCCCCTCCCCTATCTTTCTTTTTTGAAAAAAGGCTTGAAATTTGAAAGATGCACCCAAGGTTTGAACTCATACATCCTCAAACCACTTGAGCTACAACCCAATTGGCCCCCTTACCCTAGTTGCCTTCGGTCTCTTCGTCCGGGAGTTTGTGATCTTGGCGGGTAAATTTACATCAACATCAAACGAATAGAAGTTTATACTTGTTCGTCAGCAGAGATTGGCTCTATACACTAAATCATTTGAAATCGAAGGTTGGGTCCTGGTCGATCATGGAAGGCGAGACGAAGGCCAAGGCGAAGACTGGTGGCAAGGCCGGGAGCTCTAGGGAAGCATCCCTCAAGCAAAGTGAGTCTGCCATCATAACCTACCTGCAGACACAACACAGTGATCATTACTTTCTTGCTTGCTCGCTCGCAGCAATTTCGTTCACTGAGCATTTTCCCGTTGCTTGCTTGCAGAGTCTCCCGCAGAATTCTTTTCTGAGAACAAAAACATCGCAGGGTTTGACAACGTGAGTGATCACGCCTTCCTTTTGCTTTCTCTATTCGCAGAACTGACACGTTGAATGGCTTGTCAGTATCCTAATATGTCAGTCAATTGCCTAAAGGAGGTTTTTTAAATTTTGCTCCCTTAAACATGAACCCTTTTAGAGTGACCTATACCAAGGAATTCATATTTCTTGATATGGGTCACTCTAAGAGCTCTTGCTAGTACATTTCTTTTTGCTTCCGGTTACTCAATGCAGCTCTTTGTGGGATAGTGCAGTTTCCAAGGAAAGAATGTATTTGGATAAGCTGCCCTCTAAATACTTCCACTTTATGCAACACATCATTTTATTGCCTTGATTGCCGACAGAAATGTGAGGTTGCAGGACCAAGTCCACAAGAAGTCCTCTTCCCCATTTTCATATTCAGAGGGGACTATGGTAATGACTTTTAGAGAAAGGGAAGCATCAAAGGTGGCAAGAACACCTAAGCGGGGCAGCCAACTCAAAACAAGGGTGACACTCATTCTTCACTTGGAGCCAAAGAAACACAAACACAAGCATAGAGAGAAGAGAACTCTAAAGTGAACGAGTCAATGTTGTAGATGAATGGAAGAGTGTACAAAATGCTCAAGGGTAGAGTTGAAGAGTGCCAGAGTGTGATGCCTATTGAAGACAGATCCCAAGTGTTGTAACCACCAATCGGAGCTAAGAGAGTATTGAAAAAGTACTGAATGCTGGTCACCAGATGTTAGCAAAGGAGAGCTGTAACGGTGAAAGTTGGTAGTAGAATAATCAAATGTAGCTGTTCCAATTGTAACTAGATGGTAGGCAAGCTTGTCTCTGGTTGTAGAAGATGCAAATGCAGACAGAATAGGTATTGGAGCGAGAAAATTGTTGGCAATGATAGCAAGGTTGTAGAAGCACATGTGTGGGGATCTCTTGGCAGCAACAAGCGGCAATAGTAGATTGGGTGTCAGGGATTGGAAGTTGTCGAGTTGTACAGTTGAAATTTGCACGTAGGAGTGAGAAACTTGCACACAAGAATGAGATTGAATGGTGGGCAGCTTGTCTATTTATTGATGGAGAAGGGTCCTTCCAACTTAGGGTTTTGCTTATGAGACACATAAACTCTCTAGGACCGTGCCTTGTTTAATAAAACTTTTTGGTAATTTATATGTTTTGGGATTGTTTTAAAGAGCTAATTAGTTTGTAATGCATTTTTAGGCCAACACCCCCTCTTAGACCCAAAACAAGAATTAGAAAGGGACTGTAATAAAAAGCTTAAGTCTATATTTACCCCAAGGCGTATCATTCCAAAAAGCAGCTAGGGTATTGGACAAAGGGTGCGTGTTGACTGCCCCGACTACAGAGACAATGATTATCTTACCAAGGAAGTCTAAGTGATCACCCCAGAGAGGCCAGGGCATTGGATAAAGGGTGCTCATTGATTGCCTAGTGGCCTACTAAGACTTGCAAAGGTAGATGGGACCACATTGAATCTTTAAAATTAACAAAAGAATGAGAAAATATGGTTTGCAACTTATTAAGTAATTGTATTCTGAGGGGAGAATGAAAAAGGGATGGTTAGATCCAACACATCACAAAACAAACAAGCTATATTGACCACTCAAGGGGGTAAATGACAAGGGAAAGGGGTGAAGAAGTATGGTGGTGTGGTGGTAAAGAATTGCTAGTGGAGACAGCTCAGGATCTGTGCAGATGTACTCTACTTAATGAGATGCATAGAGTGTGCTACTTTACATGATAAAAATGCACATGCAATAAGTGCTACTTGGATAGCGTCCATTGTGGGGAAATTGTTCACTTGCCCAAGCGCCCTAGTACAAAGATTATGATGATCATGCAATACAAAGAAGAAGGTACAATAGAAAAGAAAGGTTGATGCCAAAGATAAGGGCTGAATCTTGTAGAATACCAAGAAAGGATAGGAATCCCCTCTCAACCCTTGATGTTGAGGCCGAGGGAGGAAGAGGAACTTGATGTCAGTCTTCTAGATGAAGATGAGGATGAAACACTCTGATTGGAAGGCAAAGTAGAAGTCACTGCCATAATAGCATCAAAAGATATGTTGCATGATCTCTCTTCATATTGGTAGAAGGGCAAATCTCTTAGGAAGATGAAACCATGAAGGAATGGCACGCATCCTATGTCTCCAACCCAAGAAGGATTGATGCAAATCTGCATATTAGCTCTACACTAAAATACAGAACTCTACATGAGATCATAATCTACAAAACAAAGGTTAGTAGTAAGATGCTTCAAGAATCAAAGTACAACAAAACAAAAAGTAAAGCTAAATGAAATATATGCAATGGGTGTATGTATGTGAGTGAAGGAGTGAATGCAATGGAAGAATAAAGAAGAAAAACCTAAGGATGTGGCCATCATCGCATTTTTCCATTAGCAGGTCTGTGCCAATGAAATGCACGATAAGGTAGGAAAGTAATCCTAGAGGAAGGTGTGGGGGGGAGACCTTGAAATAGATGCGAAGAGTGTTATGTGAGAAGAGCTACCACACCAATCTATTAATCCTTCAGGGGTAATGAAAGATATGGGTTGTTGGGTTTGTCCATGTGCTACATATCTAGTAGCGATGGTGCTAACAGCAGATGGGGCGGCAATAGGAGGTGTAGCCCCACTGGACTATCCAATAGGATACGTAGTCGCAGCAATTTACTGTGTTTCTTAGGTGGGAGACCTTAGGTCTTGGTACGACACTTCTCATTCACATGGCCCAAGCTCTATCAGTGTGTGCAAATCCTATTCTTGTTAGGGAGTTGTTGCTAGATGGGTTTAGTTTCTTTGGTTTCATCCGAAGAAGGGGTGTTATTCTTGTTTTGAGTTGCCTTTACATCTTGTGAGTTCTTGCCACCTCTAGTTTTCCTTTGCGAAGAAGAGGCAACTAGATCTCTCTTTGAATAAGAATGTAGGGAGGACTTCTTATGGACTTGATCATGTAGCCTCGCATAACACAAGAATTGATATTCGAACTCATAGAAGGTTGGTAATTGGGGCAATAGGATGACGTGCTGGATGAATTGGAAATTGTTTTTTAAAGTTTATTAAAAAAAAAGTAACTTGATCATCATTTGACTTCGGTGAGCTAGTAGTAGCAAACTCAATGAGTAATCGTCTATATTTGGCTAACTTGACTTTTAGGTCATTTCCTTCCTTGATGGAAAACTCCTAAAGCTCAAAGCTGAGATTGATACGTCGAGTGCGATCTTGTGCTGCATAGTAGTCAACGAGATGACTCCAATGCTTAGGTGTGAGGGGAAAATGTTGTAACTAAGTGTGGAACTTAGGAAGCAAGCCCTGCATTAGCTCAACATTGGCTGTGGCATTGCGGGTTCTCCATTGACAAATGTGATTAGGCTAAGCCAATTGACATAGGCTCTAGACCAACGATTAGGTCCTAAAGACTGAGAGATTCAAGCACTTATTGCATGAAGTTTGACCAAGTAGTGAGATTTGACCTGTTAAAATGAGTCTTATTCGTAAAGGCATCCTTGGACGTTGCAACAAGAGAGGTAGTGCTACAAGATGGCAAAGATAGGTAGGGTGGGAGAGTGGATTATACTTGGGAATTAATCCTAGAGTGTCCACCATGCATGTGTGAAGTGTGCACTGTGGTTCAAAAGTGAGAATAGACTGACTAGGTACAGGCATGGTCAGTGCATGAGTAGCCCATGTAGGAGGGACAGGGACACATGGGGTGAAAGATGTAAATCCTTGCATGGGAGCGACCCATGGAATGTGTGATGGTGCACCATAAATAGAGGATGGAGGTGAGTGTTCGGAGTGACCCATGGATGAGGAGGTGAGTGTTTGGGAGAAGTGAGGGGGATACCCATCACCACCATCCTAGAGTAAAAGGATGTACTCACTTGCAGGAATGAGAAAGGCACAGTGTTAAAAGGGTGGCATTCCCCCTAACAATGTACGAAGGTGCAAAATAGCATTCACCTAAGGATAGGTGACATGGGTGTAGAGAAAGAGAAGGAACTAGCAGCAGAGATGGAAGACCCAACTTCTACTACGTCGGAGACAGAAGTGGAGTGCAATCCTAAATTATTGAATGCAAAAGAAAGAGATTCGAGAGATGTGGGTAGGACAAGAGGAAAGTGTGAAAGAGAAGTGTCAACTCCATGATAAGAGGAAACAAACGATACAGTTTCAACTTCCAAGTATACTTGTAGATACATATCTATGTTGAGAGCCTCCTCAATTAAAATTGACATAGTAAAAATTATCCGGATCTTGCACACCAAAAGGAGAAACAAGGGAGGGTTTTGATTTATATGACTCAAAGGGGTTATATGAACCTGACATTGGGCACAGCTAAGATGCAGAAGACGGTTTGCCAGTCGTCCCAAATGCCATATGTTCTCCTTGATCAGAAAGTGGCCAGTCTCACCAACCGGTTTGGCTGTAGTAGAAGAGCTAGTAGGAGGGAGGTAATTTGGACCATACTTGATGCGCATGAATTTTTCAAACTCCTCATTTGTCATGAAGCTAGGAAAAGGAGAAGAAAGAGAAGGTGAAGATGAAGTGTTTCGTCTTTCTCATTGAGTCCATAATGATTTCTCAAGGCCTCTAGTGATGGAGAAGCTTGAAAAGGCATCGTGGGATCCCAAGGAGGAGTTTGAGTGTTGTTCCTGTATCTTGCACAAAACCAAGCCTTCATAATACCACAAGATACTCTTTAAAAGAGCACCAGCCTGATACCATGTGAAGAGATGCTAGGGTTTGTGTAGAGAAAACACAAGGTGTACGACTATGACTAAAACACAATAGCTCAGACCGTAACATAATAAACACAAACCCTAAACACAAAACTCAAAATGCAAAAAACAAACACAAACAGAGAGAGAAGAGAACTCTAAAGTGAATGAATCAATGCTATGGATGAAGGGAAGGTTGTACAGAATGCTTAAGTCTAGAGTTGAAGAGTGCTGGAGTGTGACCTCCACTAGAGATGGATCTAGAGTATTGTAACCACCATTTAAAGCTCGAAGAGTGTTGAATGCTGGTCCACCAAAGGATGTAAACAGCAAGGTGACAATGGACGAGAGGTGTAGTGGTAAAAGTGGGTAGTAGAACCGCCAAATCCAGCCGTCCTGG
This sequence comes from Lygodium microphyllum, assembly GCF_053477565.2. Lineage (NCBI taxonomy): Eukaryota > Viridiplantae > Streptophyta > Polypodiopsida > Schizaeales > Lygodiaceae > Lygodium > Lygodium microphyllum. The sequence goes on along the minus strand of NC_141139.1, from coordinate 59,942,185 downwards.
CTGTCGCTAGGTGGTGGGCAGCTTGTCATCTAGCTGCAAAAGGTGCAAATATAGGCATGGCAGGTGTTAGAGAAGAGAAAACAGCTAGCGATGGCAGCAGGGCTGTAAACATAGTTGTATGGGGACCTCTTGGCAACAAGCAGCGGTAGTAGACTAGGTGCCAAGGGCTAGAAGATGTCAAGTTGTAGTGGACAGGGGTTGGACAACAGATGGTTGGTTGCTGATGGCTGAAATCTACACGAAGTGAGAAACCTACACATAAGGATGAAGCTGAATGGTGGCAGCTTGTCTACTTATAGATGTAAAAGGATCCTCTCAAATTAGGGTTTTGCATATGGGACTAAAAACTCTCTAGGACCACGCTCCATTTAATGAAGCTTTTTGGTAATTTACATGTTTTGGGGCTGTTTTAAAAAGCTAATCAGTTTTTATGCATTTTTAGCTCAACATGTGTGAGTGGTTTGCTAACCCCACTCCATTAGATTTCTTACCACATGCGCTTTTAGCATCCATTTTGGGCCCCCCCACCTAGAACCATTTCCCCACCTCGACATGAGTTTCATTGGCAACAACCTGTTGACGGCCGTGCATGTCAGTGGCCACACACTTAGGTTGGCACCCTTAGGGTACTCTAGACTAGTCTCACATTACTTAGCACCCTTAGTTTCTTAGGCTTCTTAAGCTTTAGGATTTCCTTTATTTGTCTTCCATTGCATCCACACATTCATTGCGAGGATGAAGCACATCGAGATTCAAAATCACTTCACTTGTGAGAAGATCTTGGACAGGACCACTGATGTGGAGTCCTATAAGATGGAGGACAATCTAACAAATTTGTTTACAAAGGTACTTTCTTAATTCCATTCTTCATCAACATTTTAGTGTTAATGAGATTTGGTCACCTCCAAGATGGCAAGCACAGACTTGGGCATGGCAGTTTAGATCGGCATTATGGTGTAGAGGAGCAGGTTGGGCAAGTATGTAGTTGGCCAATTTTTGACTGGCCAACCTGCGTTATTTTACTTGTTATTTTTTGTTACTTATAGTAGACTTCCTATCCGGTCATTTTCACTCGTTTCTCGTGCAAATTGAGAGAGATCTTCAGTTGTATATACTCTCATAGCCAGTTGTACATATTGCCTTCTGTATTCAACATTCATTCTATGTAGTCTTTAGCATTCTGTGAGAGATCAGATTTTCTTTGCGAGAAAACCCTAAATTCTGCTTGCTGCTTGCTCCAGCCTGCATTTAATGTCACCTACTGCTAGGCACCTTCAAAATGCTGTCACCTGATCAGCAATGCTAGCAATGCTGTTGCCAGCCCTTGGAAGGTGACTCCTTGTTGTCCCCTGCCTGTTGGGGCTTCCAAATGGTTGTCTTTAGTAGGAAATTGCTGTTCTTTGATAAAAAAATGGACTGGTAACTCTCTTTCTTTCTCTCTCTCTCTCTCTCCCAAGTTGTAAAATAAGTGAATGGTTGAGACCCAACCCCCAAAAACGTTTTCTCAATTTGCATGGGTAGTTTTACCAAGTGGTAGTCTTCTAAACCCATTTTTCAGCATTATCTAACCATTTAATTAATTTGAGAAATTAAATAATCTTGAAAATTAGTTTCAACCCTTCTGACCTTGCCCAAAATTAAATGTGCCCATCCATAATTAAATTGGCTAGGCCATTTGCAACTTGGAGTGATCCCGACCTTAGTTGATCCTTAGACTAGCATTAATTAATTCCTAGGGTCAAAACTGACACTAGCTGACCCCCAAAGCTCAGTTGGCATAACTTATCACAACTTTTGCCTTTGACACCCACTGCATCCTCGGGGTCCTTGACGTGTTACCATGAAATATCTGCCATGTGCATCACATGTGCTAAACAACCTTGCATATTTGATTTAATAATATAATTAAATGTTATTAGTAAGATAAAAGCATCTCAAAATTACACGTGCTCGTAAGAGACCTCCCCCTTGAAATCCCCGCAATTGTCCTTGATTGCATTGCATTGTGCCAAAAGAAAAGCATATTGCACCGGAATTTCCATAAGGCATCACGGTCACAACATTGGCCACTATTGTCCAACCATGCCACATGCCCCAAACATTGCTGAAAATTTCCAGTCAGCATAAACAATCTAGAATTGTTGCTAGAAACCCATTGGATACCTCCATAGCCCGTGTTTCTCAATTGTTCTGACTTTCCACCATAGAAAAGCATTAATTCGGCATAAAGCATGGCTGAAACTATCAATCACATTTACTAACATGTTGCTGTCCATGGAACCAGTTGTAAATTATTGAAAACTGAGCATAATTTGATCATAAATGGATCACTTTGCTGATGTGAGAACTGATCACAAATTGCTGCAAATGTGACCCAAGATGATCACAAACTCATTGTAAAAACTGACCAGCAATCAATGCAAAAACTGATGCAAAAGCAATCCCAAAAGTAATCGTAAACAGTTCTCAAACTGATCGAAAACTGAGTTGAAATCGATCAGCATTTTGTCTCAAAATTGAGGGAAAATTCACACCAAACTGATCATAAGTTGATGCAAAAGTATAGTTCCAGTGCTCGGGTGAAACTCATACCCAACTGCATACATCTCACGGTGTAGTACACTAAGTAGTGACCTCATAATATACTATCAGCATAGTATCTTGGATGCATGCTGAGTATATTTGAGATCCACTACATACGAGAGCTGTCCATAATTGGAGGAGTGGAAGTGCTACCTCCCCCTTGAGCATCAGGCAATACTTTGACCCCTACTTTGCTGGCATCTTATGATTTAGTTGCAATAGCATGTGTCCTTGCAGACTAGTTGCACGAGATAGGTAGCAGTGCCTATCATGAGGAATTACATCCCTTTGTCGATATTATTAGTATCAGATGTCTCCGAAGAGACATCTGATAAAAATTTGGACAATTTCTCGTTTTGTGCGTGTCATCCTTGTGCAGGGGCCATGCTAATCTTCTTGGTATCGTTCCAATTTTATCAGATGTCTCCTCAACTTCTTAACGAACCTAGCTTGTAATTAGATCTCGCCTCCCTTGGCCTATGACGTAGTAATAGCATCTTATGATTTAGTTGCAATAGCATCTGTCCTTGCGGACTAGTTGCACGAGATAGGTAGCAGTGTTTGTCTTGAGGAATTACATCTCTTTGTCGATATTACTAGTATTCGTGTCCTAAGAGCCCGTACTAAAGTCGGCTCTGACTGAAAGGCATCTAGGTAAAGCTGCAACAATTGAGGATGGTTTGCCAAGTCATCCTCTTCTATCCATTTGGCATCCATTGGTGAATAATTTTGAAATGTCACCAAGTATCTCCTGGAAACTTTACCTTTGATCTTTCTTTCCTTATGTACCAAAATCTACTCAGGTACCAAATCTCATTCAACTTCTCAACCTCAGGTTGAATTTCAACGAACATATCCTCTGGCACATCACTATGAAAATGTCTCAACAAACTGACATGAAAGGCATTGTGTATCCGCCAATATGGAGGTAATTTCAACCGATATACCACATCATTGATCTTCTCCAACATATGGAAGGGCCCATAGTATCTCATACTTGACTTTGGATACAATCTTTCTCTTTCTTTCATATTTTTCATCCTTGCCTTTTTAAAACACAACAATAAATAATTGCCCTTTGTAAACTGCAAGCATGACTATGATGATCAACCATCCTCTCTTACTTTTTATGCGATCTTTGAAGTGCATACTTTATGTTTGCATAGGCTGCATCCAAGTTTTCCACATCACGTTCAGTCTCAAAGATCTTATCCTTAGTTTACAAGATAGGTGGTACCTTCTTGTTACCTTCAACTACCTCGAATGGAGCTTTGCCAGTGGAACTATGCACTGTGTTGTTGTAAGCAAACTCAACTAAGGGCAAATACTGCTCCCACTGTGTCTTGTGGTTTGAAACATAACATCTCAAAAGATCTAACACTGTGGAATTCGCTTCCTCAGACTGACTATTTGTTTGCAGATGGAAGGATAATGAGAATTGCAGCATGATATCCATATTCTCAAACAACCGCTTTCAAAATAAACTAGTCATCCGAGAGTCTCGATCACTAATGATCAACTCTGGTATATCGTGATACTTAAAGATGTGTTGCAAAAATAATCGTGCCATATGATCAGCCTTTATTTTCTTCCACATCGGAATAAAATGGGCTTGTTTGCTAAACTTGCAAATGATAGTCCATATCCCATCATGCCCTGTAGGTATCCTAGGAAGCTAAAAAATAAAGTCCATTGCAATGCTCTGCCAATACTTATTTGGAATAGGTAAGCGTTGCAACAAACTCGACATCTTTTGCTTGTCATGCTTTACCTTTTGACATACCATGCATGTCGTGACAAATTGTTTTACATCAGGCCTCAAAGCTGGCCAATAGAAGAAATGCTCCATTGCCTTGACCATGGCATTAATACCTCTGTGTCTTGTACATGGAGGAGCATGACTTTCATTGATAACTGTGAGCCTTAGTTGCTTGGTGATACACAATTGTCCATGCATCATAAAAAATCCATCTCTTAGCACAAAGTATTCATGTCTCTGGCCATTGCAATGCTGATCATAAACATTAGCAAAATCGAATCAATAACATATTGCTCTTTGATGGCATCCAACTCAATGTGATAAACCATGCTTTCGACTGAAATTTGTGGCTTATGTGACAATGTATTAGCCACAACATTCTTTATACCATCAATATGTGCAATTTGAAAATGAAACGTAGAGAGAAAATTTACCCATCTCATATGCTTCTTTGACAACTTTGTTTGCGTTAGAAAGTATCTCAAAGTGTGATGGTCCGTTTGCATTGTAAAATCAGTGTCCAATAAATAATGTTTCCACGTAGATAGTGCATGAATTAGAGCCAAGAGCTCTTTCTCATAGACTTGCAAATTCTTTTCTGCACCATGGAGAATTCGGCTCTCATAAGCCACAATGTGGCTATCCTATAGTATAAGAACAACCCTAATGCTGTTACCACATGTATCACACTAAATTATGAATGACTTCCTCAGATCGGGCAACACAAGCACATGATCTGAAGTCATCTTTTTCTTTCACTTTTCAAATGCTGAAATTTCCACTATTGTCCATCTAAATGGCACATTCTCTCTTTGCAAAGCATGCAATGGAGATGCAATTTTAGCAAACCCGCATATATACTTCATGTAGTAAGAACATAAAACCAAGAAGTTGTGGATCTCATGTACATTTCTCAAAGGTGGCCATGATCCATAGAAACATGAAACGGGGAACGGGGACGGGGACAGGGACGGGGACGGGAACGCCAAACCTAGGGAACGGGGACGTGGGAACGGGAACGGCATTTAAAAAATCAAAATTCATGAAGTAAGTAGAAACGGGAACGCCAAACCTAGAGAAGGAAGAGAAGAAAGAGAAAGAAGAGAAAGAAGAAGGAAGAGAAGGAAGAGGTTGGAGGTGGGAGGAGAAAGAAGAGAAAGAAGAAGAAGGAAGAGAGGGAAGAGAAGGAAGAGAAGAAAGAAGAAGAAGGAAGGTGGTTGGGGGTAGGATGCAGGCGGGAGCAAGACGCGACTGGGCGCAGGTAAGTTTTGCCACGTGGCGTTCCCTGTCCTGTCTGAAACGGGACAGGGAACGTTCCATCATTTGGAAACGCGGTCCATGACGGATACATTCCGGGGACGGCGATTCCACGTGCCGGGGGGCCGTTCCGGCCGTTTCCTGTCACTATGCCATGATCGTATTGCCTCAGTCATTGCAGGGTCTATGCAAATACTATTAGCTGATACAATATGCCCCAAAAAGTGGATTTCATGCAAGAAGAATTCACTTTTCTTGTCAGTGATAACCAGCCTATGCTCACTTAGTTCATTGAACACAATGTCCAAGTGTCTTCTATGTTTTGTCTCGTTCTTTGGAGACACAATCATATCATCAAAGAATGTGTCCACAAATCCTTTATGTGGCTTGAAGATGCGATCCATCATCCAATTGAAAGTGGCACGAACATTTGTAAGTCCAAAAGGCATAACAAGAAACTTGTACAACCCAAAAGATGTTCTGAAAGCTATCTTAGGCACATCTTCTGATCTAATGCGTACTTGATGATACCTACTTTTCAAATCTATACGGTTGAATATGGTTGTTCCTTGCAATCTATCCATAACATCATGGATTTGAGGAATTGAAAAGTGATTCTTTATTGTGATCTTGTTCAGAGCATGATAATTAATACACATACGCCATGAATCAATTTTTTTTTTTGCACCAAAAGCACTAGAGAACAAAAAGAAGATGAGCTAGGTTGAATCGGTTCATTTTCTAACATCTCATTCACCTGACTCATGATCTCTTGTTGGGTTGCAATGACTCTGTAGGTTGGCTTATTAGGTGGGCTACTTTCAGGGATAAGATCTATGCCATGACCTTTTGGCCTTTTAGGCGGTAGCTGCCGTGGAAGTGACTGAGAGAAGCAATCGGTATATATTTTCAGAAATGACATGTGGTCCTTCTCTAACTTAGACATGTTCTCAACATTCTCATTATCATGTTTATCCTTAGTAAAAACCAAGTATGTTGAAAGATGATTTTTCATTACTTTAGAAATGGCAGTTGCAGATACAACAAGGATAGATATATCTTTTAACTTTATATCAATTGTGAGTGCTTTTTCCTTATGCTGAATAGTGATCTTTTTTGCACAAGAATCAATCACTGCATGCATATAGTGACACCATGGCATACCAAGCAATATATCACAACCCTCAATTGAAGTAATGAAGAACTCTTTGCTGTCCACACATCCTTGTATATGCAACTTAAGCTTTCAAATGAGCTGTGTGACAGGCTATGCATGGCCTTTACATTCCATTCCAACTTTCCCCATGGATCGATCTCATTTTCTTTGATGCCTAGACGGGTTGCCATGCCAACAGAGATGAAGGTGGCTTGTGTACCATTATCAAAGAAAATCAATATATGTTGATCCCTAAATTTGCCCCATGTTGTGCACAACTCAGTAGCATCATCATTGGGTTGATCACTAACAATATCGGGCACCAATCCTACTGATGTTTTGGGCTTCTTTCCTTTAGAATCTCCTTGATTTTCTGATTTTCCAGCTTGTTGCGTATTGGGACAGTCCCTTGCAATGTGACCCTTTTGTTCATAAGTAAAACATTTATTTGTAGCCATCAATTCCCTACTTTGTGTCAATGTTTTTGAGCCCTTTCTTTGCTGTTTTGGCCTCTTACAAGCTGATTTTCAGATCCGCCCCTTTTCTCAACCTTAAACAACTTTTTATTAGTCTTCTCCCCACTCTCTAGGAAGCCCAATTCCTTTCCATGTAGCAAAGCATCGGCTGTAGCATTAGTCTCTATGAGCTGAGACATGCTAGACACGATGGATTTAATGCAAAAATCCCCGATTCCTTTGGGCAGCCCACAAACATATTTTTCCACTTGCTCATGAAGGGGTACGGGGTGATAAGAAGTAATAGGCAGCAATGCATCCCAAAACTTCTTGTTATATTACTCCAAATTCTTACATTCCTTAGCATCCAACTTATTCCAAGCTGTCATGATGTCCACCTTAAAGATACTTGCCAACCAATTTGATGCAAACATTTGCTTGAATTGTACCCATGTTGACGATGCTCTACCTTGCATAAGAAGAGTGGACCACCACTGCAATGCATTCCTTTTCAAGAAAGTGGTTGCCTTTCGAATCTTCAAGGACTTGATGAAGTTTCCCCTTGAATAGGTTGCATCGAATTGTTGAATGAAAGTCAAAGCTTTTAGTCTATCTTGTGCACCATTGAAGGACTTAAACTTCATTGCTTTTCCACCCTCATTATAGTGCTTTACTGCCCCTTTGGGTATTAAGTTGTCATACACGGGCTGCTGCAAAAAGGGTGCATTTGTTAAATTTACATTAAAACCAACACCAAATGGAGCATTTGCATGACCAGTACTCATTCCTTGAGCCCCATAAGCATTCGCGGTTACAGATGCATTACTAAACATGTGTCCTAGGTATCAAACCAATGTTGCCATACATAGGGTTTTGCACATATCCAGCCATACCTGAATACATTGGGCTTTGCACACCATGCATTGGGCTGCTGCATACCATAGGGATTTGTGTCATACATTTCCATATGTGGTTCGTGTCCAACCATAGTATGAAAAATGGTGCTCCCACCAAAGTTTCTTAGTTGCCCCATTATAGCATGTATGCTCGGTTGCCCAAAATCCCTTGGATTGGTGCTTCCATGATGGCCTTACATTTGCATTCCTTGCCCCGTAGGTACTGATTGTTTTGTTTCATTACCATCTTTGGGAGCTTTAAATGAAGGCTTTGGCATTACCTTCGGTGCACCTTGTTGTTTCGAAGATGTAGAAGATGTCTTCTTCTTCTTGCCTTTGCTGTTCTTCTTCGGAGCATTCAAGAATCTGGTAAACTCAGGATCCTTTGCCAATTAAACAAAGAGATTTGTTGTTGTCCTCATCCGATTCTTAAACTGGTCATAAAATTTCTCTTCACTTTGCTGGTCATTAGCCTCATTAAGCCTTGAAGGCCCTGTATGTTGCCGAGCAGAACCATTTTCAGCTTGCTGTCCATGGTTTGAGCCTTGTCCAAGATCAGACATTGCATTTTCTTCATTCCCATGTGAATGTTCATACGAAGAGGCATCATCACTGCTTGATTGCATCTCATTGTATGAAGACATATTGCTATAATTTCTCAGCTAAGAGCAAAAATCAGCTCTAGCACAAAGCTTTGGCTTGCAATCACGTGCCTTGGGCCCATCAAATCAAGGGAATGAGTGGTATCCGTGCAATGGAATCATTAAACTAGCCTTCCTTCTTGGAAAGAGCGGTAATTCCTTGATTAAGCACTTAACTATAACAATCAACAAATGAATATAACTTGAAATGCACAAATTACTTTAATAATCTCAGACATTGGACACTCTGTTGGCCCTAAAACTGGTGCCCCTTTCGATATTTCTTTAAGTTGATTGCTAATGGAATGAGTATAAGTTGAGATTCACAATCTTCTTTGCTGTCCCAAAAAGCCTCTTTGCTGTAGCAACAATCAGCAATTGATTCGGGCCAAATGTCCCTTGATTTTTCACTCAAGACTTGCACAAATGGAACTATTAACTAGCCAAATGCTGCCCCAAATTACAATGAATGGGCTGGCATCTGAATTTCTTGACAATTACATAAATTTAAGGTGCTGGATTTTGTGTACGATACCTCCACCAATTGGCAGGGGTCTCGAGTGGCTGTCAAATCCTAATTTTTGCAGAAATTTAGGGTTTACAGCAGAGATCTTTTTGCTGTCCACTAACTTTGGTTGAGATTTGCGTAAAATGGTTGAGAAATGCTGAGATCTCCCTAGAATGGGTTGGAGAAGGTGAGAGAAAGCCAAGATGAGAGAGAAATCTGATTTTCTTTACGAGAAAACCCTAAATTCAGCTTGTTGCCTGCTTCACCTTGCATTTTATGTAGTCACCTACTGTTAGGTACCTTCAAAATGTTGTCACTTGATCAACAATGGTGTTGCCAGCCCTTGGAAGGTGATTCCTTGCTGTCCCCTGTTTGTTGATGCCCCCAAATAGCTGTCTTCGACAACAAATTGTTGCTCTCTGATTAGAAAATGGACTAGCAGCTCTCTCTCTCTCTCTCTCTCTCTCTCTCTCCCCCCCCCAAGCTGTAAACTATCTGAATGGTTGAGACCCAGTCCCCAAAAACGTTCTCTCAGTTTGCATGGGCAATTTTGCCAAGTGGCAGTCTTCTAAACCCATTTTCCAACATTATCGAACCATTAAATTAATTTGAAAAATTAAATAATCTTGAAAATTAATTTCAACCCTTCTGACCTTGTCCAAAATTAAATGTGCCCATCCATAACTAAATTGGCTAGGCCATTTGCAACTTGGAGTGATCCCCAACCTCTGTTGATCCTTAGACTAGCATTAATTAATTAATTAATGCTAGGCCCTAGTGTCACCACTACCACTCATTAATTAAATAACTGTCTTAGGGTCAAAATAGACACCAATTGACCCCCAAAGCTCGGTTGGCATAACTTATCACAACTTTTGCCTTTGACACCCATTGCATTGGCGGGGTCCTTGGCATGTTACCATGAAATAATTGCCATGTGCATCACATGTGCTAAACAACCTTGCACATTTGATTAATAGCATAATCAAATGTTATAAGCAAGATAAAAGCATCTCAAAATTACCCGTGCTCATGATGTCAGTCAATATCTAGAGCCACAAAAAAAACTAGGTCGGCTATAAATAAAGTCACCAAGCAGTCAAACTAGCAACCACATCACACTGATAAAGAAATGTGCCTAGCCCATTGGGACATAGACAACTCACTCATGATCTGACAATATCCACTAACACCATATAGATGAGGTTTCAAATTATATTGATAGAGACAAAGAAGCTAGAGTCACTTTAGTTGGGGTGGTGTGATATTGGAATTGCTTTATGCAAATGACATTGAGTTGATCTCAAACTTGGCCAAGGGACTACAGAGATATTTGGATAATCATCAACTTTTTGTAGAAATGGAGACCTTAGGGTGAACTTGAGAAAACCAAGCTTACAATATAATATATTCAATAGCTTTGCTGTTTGGGTGATGAGATTTAATTATCAGTTTACTTTTGTTGGAGGACTAGTGGAGTCTGTCAGGCAGTATGTATACTTGGGAGTCACTTTCAAAGGGCCATAATTTTCTTTGAGAGACATTGAAGTCTCAACTAGCATGAGCACATGCAGTATTGGGTGTGTTGGAGTTTGAAGAGAGAGTGTGCACACATACAACTCCACGAACCACACACCAAACTGTGGACCTTTGATACATTGGTTACATCTATACTCCTTGATGGGCAGGCATTGGGGCCCATGCCTCATCATGCAAGGAGACAATCATTGATAGATCAAGGACCAAAATGGGAGTTTTATGATGTATGGGAATTGCATAAGGTTAGACCAAGCGGTGAAGTTCGACTTGTAAAAACAAGTATTGTCCATTAAGGCATGCTTGGCCATAGCAACTGGATTGAATGTGTTGAGGGAAGAATGAGATGGGCCAGGGAGTGGAGTATATTTGTTCGTAAAGGCATGCTTGGCCATAGCAACAAGAGTGATAGTGTTGAGGGAAGAATAGGATGGGTAGGGTGGGGGAGTGGAGTACTTTTGGGAATGAATCCCAAAGTTCCCACCATGCGTGTAGGATGTGTGCACAATGGATCCAAAAGTGGGGATGGGCCAATTTGGTATGGGTGTGGTAGCCACACGAGTAGCCCAAGGAGGAGGGATAGGGATTCTATAGGTAGAGGACGGAAATCCCTATGTGGGAGTGACCCAAGGAGTACGTGATGGTGCACCATAAGCAGGGGATGGAGATCCTTGTGTTTGAGAGGTCGACAGAATGGGTGGTGAATGTCTAAGGGGAGTGAGGGGGATACCCATTACAGCTATCATAGGATAGACATGTGTGCTCACTTGCAGGTATGTGTAAGGTATAGTGTTGAACTCCTCTATCATGAGCCCTACATCTGGCCAAGAAGAAGAAATAGATGATGTGTTGTCTTGTTGAGACCATAATGTCTCCTCAAGGCCTCCAGTGATGGAGGATCATAAAAAGACATTGTGGGATCCTAAGAGGAAGGAGTCTAAGACATTGTGAACCGGCTAAATGTTGTGTGTGTCTTGCATAAACCAAGCTCTCCACTATAATTGCAGGATACTCTTTAGAAGAGCATTGGCTTTGATACCATGTGAAGTGATGCTAGGGTTTGCATTGAGAAAACATAGAATGTATGAACACAAGTAAAACACAAGAACTCAAACAAAAATGCAGTAAATGCAAAAACACAAAACACAAATAGAGAAGAAAGAGAATTCTGTAGTGAATGAATCCATGCTAGGAATGAATGGAAGAGTATACAAATGCTCAAATGCAAAGCAATGGGGGTAGTTGGAGTGTGACATCCATTGGAGACAAATCTTGAGGTCTGTAACCATCAGTCTGAGTTGAGATGATGCTGAAACTGGAAGGGCAGCAGGCTGGAAACCAAAACGAAGTAGATTGGAGGGCTGGAACTGGTAAGTGCTGTAGTGTAACCACCCGGACATGATGTCAGCTGATTTCTGGCAGCAGCAGGAGGTTGGACGATGGCTGTAGAAGGTGAAGAAGATGATGATGTGGCCTGTACTGCAGCGATCTCTGGAAGTGGCTGATCAGTAGGCCAGCCTGCTTAATCTGCCAACACAGTTGTCTGGGAGCTGTAGGATGGTCGCCAGCAGCAGGAAGGAGAATGCAGCAGCAGTGGACAAGGCATTAGGGGCTGAAAGATGCAGAGCAGCAGTCGTGGATGGTTGAACAGCCACTAGAAGTGGGCTGAAGGCTGGAAACAGGGTACTAATGGCTGGAGAGGGTGTGGAAGACTGATGCAACCTGCAAAAAAGGGTGAACTGAGCGGCTGGGCAGCCTCCTATTTATACATGTGGATCCTCCCGAAATTAGGGTTTGGCTTATGTGGCACAAACTTTGGTAATCTTTGAGTTTTGAGGCAGTTGTCTTTTTTAGTTTAACATCACCAAATCAATGTGTCAACTTTGTGAGTCTTGGGTCATTGCACATTGTCATGGTTGCCAAAACCCAGAAGTGCTTCCAGGCTGGCTGCTTTAACTAGAGATGTCCCTCATACGAATGGTTTCTTTGGGTCAGTTTTCACGTGAATTATTTATCTTCTTGTCTGAATATCTTTAAGGGATTTTCTGGGATAAAGATGGATTACTATTGAATAGACATGAAAGAAGGTTGTTAACATCAACATTTGTGTTGGAAATGGACGCATTCTGGTTCTCAGGCGATTGTTTATTCAAACAAAATTGTGCACATGCTTCTTAAACCACCAAAAGTGATGTTTGGAACTATGGTACTAAATTGATTGTTGCTGACAGCCTGGAAAGAGTCTCTACACAACAGTGAGGGAACTTGTGGAGAATGCCCTTGATTCTGCTGAGTCCATTGCAGAGCTTCCTGTGATTGAAGTATCAATGTGAGATTTTGTTGCTTGTATAATGCAGCTGTGCTGTTACCCCAAATATTATTGCATTAATTCTGTATTAAAATCTTGGTTGTGGGGTTCATGGTATGCTCTGCAGTCTATACTTCAAATGCTTTTTAAAAATGTCTGTAAGATCTTGATTATACTTGGATTTTGTTATATACAGTGAGGAGATTAGCAAGTCCAAGTATAACACATTAATTGGGCTGATAGATCGGGAGCGCATTGATGCTGAACTATATGATGACTATGAAACTGAGAAAGCAAGAGAAGTGCGTATGAATGTCATGCAGAGTATAACAATAGCCTTTCTAACTGGAAACATTCTATGCTGTGCATCTGTAGAAGATGTTAATTTGCTAGTAAATAACAGTTGTAGTAAATGCTGCAGAAGCGTCTTGCCAAAGAAGCCAAGGACCAAGAGAAGCAAGCTAAATTTGCAGCATCTGGCAAAAAGCTGAAAGAACCAGTTGCAAAAAAGGCACTGAAAAGTCGTGGTGAATCAGCATACTTTAAAGTGACTTGCAAGGTACAGTTCAGCAGATCATCCAGAGAAAATGTTTTTCAAGAGGGTGCTATTATGTGAGAAACATTGCTTGGCTTTTGACACTTCGTGTTCTGCATTGCAAGCAATTCATACAGTTATTATTTTGAGCTCTAATGACGTAGCATGAAACTATTAGGTCATCCTTTTTTTTGACTGAGCGTGTTCCTACTTTGAAGGGTACAGCATCAAACCCCACTGACAAAGCAATAGAAATATTGGAAGAATTTTGCTCTATCAGAACATTTATTTCTGTATTTTCCCTTTTTAGATGCTATGTCATATCAAGTAAGATGTTTCCTTTTTCTTTCTGTACAGGATAATGGGAGAGGGATGCCGCATGATGATATTCCCAATATGCTTGGTCGAGGTGATACCAAAAACAATAATATGCGAAATGTTCCACTTACTTCCTTTAGATTTGCCTGGATGCTGTTGATCAGAACATGAACCAGTGTTTTGTCTGCACTGTTTGTTTTTGGCTGCAGTTCTTTCTGGTACAAAATATGGTTTACGGCAGACCCGTGGCAAGTTTGGCTTGGGTGCAAAGATGGTATTGTGATTAGCTCAAGTAAAAGGGAAAAGTACTAAATATCGAATATAAAATATAAAGAGTGATTGAATTATCGTGGCAAAGGGAACACATTTAGAGTGGTGGAATTTGCTTCTAAGCCCTATTAACATATGCAAGACCTCAAGAGTGTCAAAAGATGTTTTACAGCATTGATCTGAAAACCTGTCCATGAATCTAGGAGTAGTCGAGATACACATAGTGAATTAGAATCAAATGGTAGCTTTTCACCCATTTATGGTTTCCCACACTGTATAAGGGGTAAAAAAGGAAAATATGAAGGTGGAAACTGCAGTGAGGAGCTATTAGTGCAGTAAATCGTGCTATGCCAGTACACAAAGTCCTCTAGTATATGAAGCATGGGAGAGATGAGGGTGCTTGCGAGCTTCTGTTAGTGAAGGGCAGCAGCTCCATGCCATCTGACTCTAGGGTGGGGTCTAGTGGCCCAGGATGGGGATTCTCCCATACATACTTCTGCATGCATACATTCTGAGATGGTGTTGGAGTGTGATATGTCTTTGAGTGAAGGGGTTTTTGTTGTGAAGAAGTGTAACTGCTGCATTTCAGTGTATTGCTATAGGAGGATTGGAGTTTTCTGTAACATCCCTGTTTCTACGCAAGGCAACATTCTTTTCAGCTAGGCAACATCATTTGCAGCCATTTGGTACTGCCATGCTTGTGTTTCCTTGTGCAGGAGGACATATTCACCATGGTGACCCACTCCTTGTTGCTTGCTTTGCATTTTAACAGATAGAAGTCTTGCATGACAATTTTCTGTCCACCCTTTGGAGGCCATTTGGGCTTGTGGCTTTGCAGCTTGGAGCATTCCCCATATTACAACACTTCTTGATTGCCTATGAAACATCTGGCGATTTGCAGTTTGCTTCTCAGAGGGTGACTTACATGGCAGTTATCTGGAGTTTTGTGGCTGCTGTGTTTTGCTAGTTTTGGGGGACTATAGAATTTTATGACTGTATTTCACCATCCTTTTGGGAGCAGTTTAGAGATCCCACCTTCCACAGCTTCCAGCAACATCCCACGAGTTTTCTACATCTAGGTGACATTGGCTACTACCCTACAGATGTGCGGGTTTCGCTTGCTGCTGCCATGCAGTCTGTCTTCCAGTCCACTCTTGCATTACTATTATGTCCTATTTGGCCACTTCTCTTGTAGGGATGTACATCTGCATCAAAATTGGATGGCTTATGGAGCCTGGACAGGTTGGACAGCTAATCTGGTGCCTATGGTAGTATGCAGATGGTTGGAGGGGGACTCTGTTTTTGCTGTCCATCCCTTCTCTTGGGTAGCTTCTTGTCTTCATATTTCTACTTCCTTAAAGGTTCAATTTCCTTCAAGATCCAACCTTGATAAACTCATGACCTTTGCAACCAGCCTTCCTTCTTGGCAAGGATGGTGATAATCTGATTTGACTCAAAATTACAGTGAGCATTAAATACAAAAATCTGAAAATACACACTTTACCACTTAAATCTTGGACAGCAGACATCTGATTGTGTCAGAGTGCAGCGGTACGGAAGCGTAGGACTGAGAGAGAGAGAACGCAGAGAGAGAAAGAGACAGTGGAAGATGAAGATCTGCTGTATAAAGTGTGCTGAATACAAAGATATGCAGATATATACACGGGCGTAGTGCGCTGGACTGCGTGTCTCCACCTTGACGATGCAACCTGCTGTTCACCTCGAAGTCCGCTGCAGTCTGCACTGTCTCCTGTCTGAAATCTGCGAACAGAGACGGAATCTGCGCGTCACCGGTCTGTAATCTGCGAGCAGAGAAGTGTGGGAGACTGCTGGGAATGTCGGCTATTTATAGCCAGAAACTGCCAGAAAATAGGGCGCCAGAAATACCATGTCGGCTGCATTAAATGCAGCTGCATTAAATGCAGCCGACTGCCTGCAATGGGTCGGACTGCCACGTGGCAGTCCGACTGTGCAGTCCGACTGCACACTGTCCGACTGCACCAGCCTCCTGCCTGGCTGTGATCTCTAACACCCCCTCTCAGAGCCTGGGCAGGGCAGAAGCCTGAGGGATCTGGAATGTCTCCGAAGTAGAGCCTGGGGAAGTGCCTTCGTAAACAAATCTGCAAGATTGTCCTCCGTCTTGCAGTACTCCACAATGATGGTCTCATCCAGAAGCTTCTCTCGGATGAAATGGTACTGGATCTCTATGTGCTTCGTCCGGGCATGAAAAACAGGGTTCCGTGCCAAGGCAATGCAACTCTCATTGTCACATTGCAGCAAAGTAGGACGAGTCTGGGGGCACCCAAGCTCCTCCAATAATCTCCGAAGCCACACAGCCTCACATGTGGTGGAAGACGCGGCCCGATACTCCGCCTCAGTAGACGAAAGGGCTACCGTGGGCTGCTTCTTGCTACTCCATGAAATAACACCGGCACCCAAGGTAAAACAGTAACCTGTAGTAGACCGCGTGTGGTCGACATCACCGGTCCAATCCGAGTCGCTCCAACCTGCAAGTACAAGATCTGAACCATCTGTCCCTGCGGGGTAATGAATCCCTAAATCAGACGTCCCCCTCAAATACCGAAGTATCCTCTGAACAGCCTGCCAATGCACCGTCTTAGGTTCACTCATGAACCCTACCAAGAGCCCAACAGCAAAACAAAGATCAACCCTAGTGTTGAGAAGCCAAATCAAGGACCCAATCAACTGACGATAGCGGGAAGCATCCGCCAAAGGAGAAGCTGAATGGGAAGTGGCCTTCCAGTTCGGATCCATAGGAGTAGAAAGGGCCCGACAATCCTCCATCTCAAAAGACACCAAGAGCTCCTGTATATATCTCTGTTGAGAGATGAAGATCCCTCTCTGAGACTGATAAATCTCATGGCCCAAAAAGAAATGGAGTAGACCCAAGTCCGTCATCTTGAACGTCCGATGTAAAGCTGACTTCGTCTCTTAGACCTGCTGAGCATCATCACCTGTGACAATCAAATCATCAACATATAAGACAAAAAGCACACAACCATCCTCGGAAGTGTGAACATAAAGCTGTGGATCGGCCTTGGAACGCCGATATCCCAACTGAGATTGGAGGAATGAATCAATCTTCTCGTTCCATGCACGCGGAGCCTGCTTGAGGCCATACAAGGCCTTCTTCAACCTGTAGACTTTCCCATCTGAAGATCCAAAACCAGGAGGCTGCTCAACATAGATCTTCTCCTTCAAATCACCATTGAGGAAGGCCGACTTCACATCCAACTGGTAAACGGGCCATCTCCTATGGCCAGCCAAAGCAAGAACAGCTCTAATGGTCGCCATACGAGCTGTGGGGGCAAAAGTGTCATGACAGTCAATCCCTGGGCGTTGGGCAAAACCTTTAGCAACAAGGCGAGCCTTATGCTTATCCAAAGAACCATCGCTAAGGTATTTGGTCTTGAAGACCTACTTGACGCCAATCACCTTCTTATTCGGGGGGCGGGGCATAAGTGACCAAGTGCTATTCCTCTCAATAGCCTCCAACTCGGCTTCCATAGCTTTCTTCCATGGTGGGGACTGTAAAGCCTCCTTCACGGAGGTGGGCTCTCGATCCTGCATAACACGGGTCATCAAACAATAGTTAGAGCAAACAAGCTTCGTAGAATGTGCGTGGTGCCGCCGTGACCGCCGCGGACCATCCTGCGGTCCCCACTCCTCAGGAACCCCCTCGATCTATGAATCACGGAGTGTGTCATGGGCCCAGCGAGGAGGAGGCCGAACCTCCCCTCGTCTCTCTCCATCAGCAGAGGACTCTGGAATATCCACTGGTGGTAACTCCTCTGAGGTGACCGGTGGAACAGTAGACTCTGTGTCAGAAACAGAATCAGAATCAAAAGGCACGGGCTCCAGTGGAACTGTAGAAGGAGCCCAACTCTCCCTTGGATCTCCAAGAACAGGATGCTCCGCACCCGTTGAGATAGCCGGAACCTCCACAAACCGCACATCGCGGCTAGTGTACACATCCCGCTTGACGGGATCATACAATCGGTAGCCTTGGGACTGGGAGCTGTAGCCAACAAATACCTGTTTTCGGGAAGCTGCTTCAAATTTATCACGGTGAGCTTTGGGAATGTGAACATAGGCATCACACCCAAAGACCTTGAAGTAAGAAACATCTGGCTTCGTCCCAAAATAAGCCTCAAACGGGGTCATCCCTTCCACGGCCGAAGTAGGGGATCAATTAAGGATGTGGATTGCAGTAGCCACAGCCTCGGCCCACAGAACCTGAGGGGTCTGTCGGTGCTTCATCATGGTGCGCGCCATCTCGATCACACTGCGGTTCTTCCGTTCAAGAATGCCATTTTCTTGAGGAGTGTTGGTATTGGCAAACTCCTGGTGAATTCCTTTATCTGCACAAAACCGAGCAAACTCATTAGAAACAAATTCACCGCCCTTGTCGGATTGCAAGGTCTTCAATTTCCAGCCCGATCGGTTTTCCTCAAAGAGAAGCCAATCCTTGAAGTGTGAGAAAGCCTCTGACTTTAATGCCAAAAAGTAGACCCATGTCATCCTGCTGTAGTCATCCACGATCAGCATGAAGTACGAGCTCCCACGCAAGGACTCATTCCTCATAGGGCCACATAGATCCGTAGAGACAAGCTCCATCGGTGAAGTAGACCGCCGCGAAGCTGTGTGGGGAATGGCATCCCTATGCTGCTTCCCCCGAATGCAGGAGACACATGGCTGCTGGCTCACCACTATATCCGGCAACCCTCAAACAAGCTGTCCATGTGACGCCCTCCGAAGATAATCATAGTTTAGGTGACCAAACCGAGCATGCCATAACTCTGACTATGACTGAGAGGTAAGAAGAAGAGAAGAGAGGGCGGTGGAAGACTTCAGTTTATAAATGCCGTTCTCCTCATATCCGGATGAGAGAACCTTCCTCGATCCACGATCAAGGACTCGCACCGTAGTACTGTCAAACTCCACCAAAAGGTCAAGGGAGCAAATCTTATGAACTGAAAGGAGATGGTACCCTAAGCCTGGTACATGCAAAACCTCTGAGGTATGGGTACCACCTCGTCCATCGGGAATAAGCTGCATCTTACCCCGACCTGCAATAGATACTGAAGAGATGTCTCCAATGAGAATCTGCCCACGCGAGGGTCGCAACTGGGCAATACCATCTGATGAAGGAGTCATGTGCCGTGAGGCACCACTATCAACGATCCACTCTCGAGCCTGGGGAGCCGTCATCGCAGCATCAGAAGCATTCGGTGAAGCGTCCTCAATGACAGCTAGATGAAGAAATGCAGTTGATGAGGGTGCAGCCACCGCTCCAGAATCCTTGGTGTCCTTCTTGTTGGTGTCCTTCTTGTCTTTGTCAGGGCAATCCTTCTTCCAATGGCCAGTCTTTCCACAAATATGGCATGTGGATTCTTTGTCCTTGTCCTTCTCCTTGTCCTTCTTGGACTTGTTATCCCCCTTCTTCTTCTTTTGGTCCTTCCCCTTCCTCTGAGAGGCTTGACCTGTCAGCGCCTCCGATTTGGAAGCATTCTGTCCCTTTAACTGTTCGTCTTGGTTCAAGACCATAGGAACCAACTCTTCCCACCGAAGAGTAGACTCTCGTCCCGAAGCAATAAGGGCAGAGTAAAATGTACCGAATTGTGGCGGCAACTGGGACAAAAGTGTGATCGCCATGTCTTTGGAGGAAATCGGCTTCCCCACATTCTGAACCTGCATCTGAAGCTGCCTTAGCTTATTTACGGACAAGGTCCGCATCTGTACCTCCAAAGAAACCCGCTTCATAAGGGTCATCCGATTGTACATCTGATCAAGCTCCAGCCATATCTCCCGAGCCACCGTCAAGTGCTCGATGTGAGCGATCACGGCTGTAGTACATGATAGAAAGAGAAAGGAACGAATCCTGGCATTCAGTTTGTCCCAATGAGACTGAGCCTTGGCCAACTCCGCACGAGCATCGGAAGAGAGTTTGGACTTATCTCTTACCGAGGGCCGGTCGATCTCCTCCTGTACCAGCTCCGCCAAATCATAGGACTCAAGGATGGCCAACATCATGACGCGCCAAATGCGGTAGTTGTTGCCGTCCAGCTTCTGATCTGTAGGAAGAGCCGGTAAGACAGGCACCTTCCGGTCCATAATCGACTGGAACTCCAAGTCAATCTCTGTAGACATCTTCACCTGTAATGCCTTCACAAACGCAAAAGCAGCCCCCTCTGACTGGGTAAACTTAGCCTGCTAAGGCTCTTCCGCGTCCTGAACCTTCTTCACCCGCCGGAGGCGATGAAAAAGCAAAACCTGCACTTGTAGGCTGAAAACTCAAACTTCCTCCGCGTCAAACAGCAGTAAACAGCAGCAAATCCACCACTTGGACTCCTTTCCTGCCCGCCCACACTTGTTTCAGCCTTGTTCCAAGGCGCAACCCTCCTGTCTGCCCTTAAACGCAAAAAACACAAATTTGTGTCGCGATGGAAACTCCTCTTCAGGTTGATTCTGCGCTCAGTCAGCCCTCTAACATTGCTTTGATACCATGTCAGAGTGCAGCGGTGCGGAAGCGTAGGACTGAGAGAGAGAGAACGCAGAGAGAGAAGAGAGGGAAAGAGACAGTGGAAGATGAAGATCTGCTGTATAAAGTGTGCTGAATACAAAGATATGCAGATATATACACACGCGCAGTGCGCTGGATTGCGTGTCTCCACCTCGACGATACAACTTGCTGTTCACCTCGAAGTCCGCTGCAGTCTGCACTGTCTCTTGTCTGAAATCTGTGAACAGAGACGGAATCTGCGCGTGTCACCGGTCTGTAATCTGCGAGCAGAGAAGTGTGGGAGACTGCTGGGAATGTCGGCTATTTATAGCCAGAAACTGCCAGAAAATAGGGCGCCAGAAATACCCTGTCGGCTGCATTAAATGCAGCCGACTGCCTGCAATGGGTCGGACTGCCACGTGGCAGTCCAACTGTGCAGTCCGACTGCACACTGTCCGACTGCACCAGCCTCCTGCCTGGCTGTGATTTCTAACAGATTGGCCCCATCAACTAGTGCCCCTTGGGGTATTTCTTTATCTTGTATTGCTCTAAAGTTGAAGTACAATGAGATACAAGCTGATCTCCTTCGATCCTCAATACATTGGCTGTCACAAAATGACCAGCACTGCTTGGGCACAATTTGCCCCTTGATTGTACAACAATCTGGGCTTAGATTGGATCTTCAATCTCTTGCATGTGGGCCACAATAATTGGTGAATGGGTTACCCCTTGGTTCAGCTGCAAATCTCTTTGCCTTGAGCTGCAACACAAGTGTTGGGTCTTCAATAATCGGGCATGGATCCCAATGTGGCTGTGGAAACCGTGATTTCTACTGTAAATTAGGATTTCAGCAGCAATTTCTGCAATGCTTTTCATCCCAAGCTGGAATTGGCTGAGAATTGTTGAGGGCTAATTGGCAGACAAGAGAGAAAATCAATTGAAAAACAATATCTTTCAGTCGGTAGTTTTGATGGCAATTTTGATGGTGCCAATAGCTTCAAAAGGGGGGTAAAACCCCACTGCAATTGGCAAACCCTCCTCTTCTATCACCACCTCTCATTGAAGCGGAGAAGAAAACTTACTGCCCTTGTCTTGTCACATTGTGCGATCAATTGTCGCCTCTCTTAGAGCTCATCCAACACCTCCTTCCTTAGCCTTTGAATGCTGGAATGAACCTCAACCAGCCCCAAACTTGCAGTTTGCATTGGAAGTTTTGATGAGTGGCAGTTTGTTTTGCCACTTGGCAACTTTCCAAAAGGAATTTCCAGCTGTAATTAAGTAATTTTTAGAATTTAATATCTGAAAATGAATTAAATAACCATTTAACCCTACCCCAGAATCGGCTAGTGCCCATCCATAGTTAATGTGCTAACCGCAATGGTACATTTAATGTCCTAACATTTATTTTGCATTGGACTTAGCATTAATTTATTAGTTAATGCCTAATCACTCTAATGTCACCACAAGACATTTAATGGCCCAATTAATGGTTTAGACCCAAATTGACATTAGGCATCCACAAATACTTGTCCTTGTACAACTTTTGCCAATGTCACCCACTAATCACCAAGGTTACTAAGGTCTCACTGTCGCTTAATTGACTTGCATTTCACATGTATACCTCACATGTGCACAACTTAATGATGCCAAAGCTAAGCTCTAAAAATGCACGTCCTTGTGACATAGCTCTCCCTTGATATCCTTGCAATCATCCTTGATTGCACTGCCAGGTGACAAAAGCAAACTAATAATGAACTGAAAAAAGCATGGGCATCATGGTCAAAGAACATCGGTCGCTTTTGTTCTACTATGTTTGTGCTCAATTCATGCTTAAATTTCCAACCCTGATAACTAAGCCATAACTGACCAAAAAGGAACTCTAATTGTTGTTAGAACGACTATGGATGCATCCATTAACTTTATCTCAAAAGTGTTCTGACCAAACAACCATAGTAAAGAATGAAAAAAGCATGGGCAACATGGTCAAAGAACATCGGTCGCTTATGTTTTACTATGCTATTGCCCAATTCATGCTGAAATTTCCAGCCCTCATAACTAAGCCATAACTAACCAAAAAGGAACTCTAATCGTTGTTAGAACGACTATGAATTCATCCATTAACTTTATCTCAAAAGTGTTCTGACTAAACAACCACAGTAAAGAATTAACCATGGTTGTACTATCAATAGCATCACATCACATGCTGTTGTCCATAAAAACTAGCTAAGTACCATTGAAAACTAATGACCATATGCTGAAAATTGGCAATTGATAATCAGCCTTGAACTATCATAAATCGAAATATGAGCCAATCATGATCCAATGATGCATAACTGATGATATTTTACTAAGAATTTGATGCAAATATACAATCTCAAAGCTGCATTGAAAACCATACGTATCTGCATACGTACTACAATGTACATTGAATAGTGATCTTGTGGCAAACATACTATTAGCAAACAATACCTTAGATGCATGCTGAATACATCTAAGATCCACGATACACTAGAGCTGTCCATCATTGGAGGAGTGGAAGTGCTACCTTCCCTAGCACTTCCCCTTGAGCATCAGGTAGTGTTGTAGATCTTTGCTTTGCTGAACTTGAATAAGCTCGATCTAAAGTCGGCTCAATTGAAAGGCTTCTAGGTAAAGTTGCAACAATTGAGAGTGGTTTGCCAAGTCAACCTCTTCCATCCATTAAGCATCTGTTGGTAAATAGTTTTGAAATTTCATCAAGTACCTCTTGGAAACTTTAATCTTCCTTATCTTCAACTTGTTGGTTATTGGGACAGTCCCTTGCCATGTGTCCCTCCTGTTCATATACAAAGTATTTATTTGCAGCCATTAGCTCCTTGCTTTGTGCAAGTGTTTTCCAAGTTTTTTTGTGCTGTTTTTGCCTCTTCTCAGCCCTATATTCAGTTCTGCCCCTCTTTTTAGCCCTTGAAAACTTCTTGAATGGCTCAATATCATCTTGGAAGCCTATATTCTTTCCATGCAACAAAGCATCGGCTTGTTGTCTCTATGAGTTGTGATATGCTGGTAACAATGGTCTATATGCAAAAATCCCTGATTCCTTTAGGCAGCCCACAACAATACTTCTCCAATTGCCCTTGAAGGGGGCCAACTCCATAAGAAGTAATGGGCAGCAATGCATCCCAAAACTTCTTATTATATTACTCCAAGCTTTTGCATTGCATTGTAGCCAACTTGTTCCAAGATGTCATAATATCCACTTCAAAGGTACTCGTTAACCAATTAGAAGTAAACATTTGCTTAAATTGTATCATGTTGATGGTGCTCTATCTTAAAAAAAGTGGCTACCTTTCAAATCTTTGAGGATTTAGTGAAGTTGTCTCTTGAATAGGCTGCATCAAACTACTGAATGAAAGTCAAAGCTTTCAGCTTATCTTATGCACCATTGAAAGCCCACTTTTCCACCCTCATCATAGTCCATTGTTGGCCCCTTGGGAGTCAAGTTATTATACACAAGCTGCTGTAAAATGAGTGCACTTGCTGCATTTGCATCTTAATTGGCATCATAAGAAGCATTTGTGTGACCAACATTCTACCTTGAGTCCCATAAGCATTAGGGGCATAGTTAACTAGTTGGAACAAGGAACGGGAACAAGAATGGACCCCTCGGAAGGGGGGGAACGGCACATGTCTTAAGTGCCCCAATTCCCCAAATATGCCCTAAATGCGCCAAATTGCCGTGATAGTTCCCCATGCTCCCAATTACCCAATTTGCCTTGAATGTTTCAAAATTGCCCCAAATTGCTCTCAATGCTCCAAGTTGCCTTGAATATCCGAAAATTGCCTCCATTACCCCAATATCTCCAAATTTCCCTAAATTGCATGAAAGCCCCAATCACCCCAATTTCCCTTGAAATTGAATGATATAAATATGTGATTATCTTGGAATTGAGGATAGGGCTGAAATTCTCTTGTGATTCACAAGAGTTGATGATGCATTGAATGTGAACCCTACATGGACTCATGATTGGCTTGTAACTTGTCGTGACGCTCTCAATCTTAAGCATGAGAGAGAGAGAAAGAAAGAAAGAAAGAAAGTTATATTAACGTCTACAACAGGCCAAGTTGGCCTATGAGACCAAAATGTTGCATACAAATGTCTGAGAGAGAGAGAGAGAGAGAGAGAGAGAGAGAGAGAGAGAGAGGGGAGGGATAAACATGTACTTTTTCTTTTGTATTGTGACATGATATGATGTAACAACTCATTACGAAAAAGAAAAAGATGGATGAACATGTGATAGAGTGTGAGTTGTGACATAATTGAGAAGAAAAAATGGAAAAAAATATCAAATTTGGTCAGTAGGCCTAGAATGTCCATTTGAAACAGGGAATGACAAAGGGAATGAGCGGGAACAGGCCTGGGAATGGCAAGGAATATTCCTTGGCCATTTCACCTTCTTCAAGGGTTTGGAACGCATTAGGATGTTCCTACAGGCCGGAATGGCATTTCTTGTTTCTATGATCAAGGGGCTCAAGGACAATATTTTTAGGCCTTTGATAGTGTTCGTTGGCTGCACTCTACCTGATTTCTCCTTTCTGGCTACTTTTCATCTATACTCTAACCTAATTTCCATGTTTCGACAGTCTTTTTTGTGATCAATTGTCCCTTCACTACATGTGAACTGGTGATAAGTATAGTTTGTGCCATATTTTGGCTGTACTCTCTTTACCTCTCTTCTTTGCTTTATCTTCTTATCCTATCCTCTGCAAATGGTACCCCCTTGTTGTTCCACCGATGATAAATTTCATGGCCTTGATATGTGGTTTCAAGGGCTTTTGTGTAACCCTAGACTCCAACTTCTCTTCTAAATGATTGGGACAATGACAATTATGAGGAAGCTATGCTTACATGGGATATAGATGATGCTCATGCATATTCCCTATTCTCTAATGCATTTCTAAAGAGGTTGCCCTCATGCAGGACGACTTCAAAGATGTGGGAAAAGCTCTAGATGTTGTACGAGGCTCCATTGACCATGGGTATAGTGACCCTCTATGGTTAGCTCCAGCAGATGAAGTTTAAGCCGAAGGATACTATCCAATCTTTCTTACTTCGTATTACATAGGTACAGAATCAATTTCAACGCATGCGGTCCACACTTTCAAAGGCTCATCTTGTGGGGATTGTACTCTATAAGCTCCCTTTGCACTTTTAGAGGCTCATCTTGTGGGGATTATACTCTACAAGATCCCTTTGGTGTTTAATGGGGTGGCCAATGCTTTATGGGCCCAGGCATCTTTGTAGCTAGTAAGCTTCACTCATATGTCCTCTATGTTGCTTGAGATGAAGTCCCAGTGCTGTCATAGTTGAAAGAAGGGCCACTTACGCAAGGATTGCAAGGAGTTAGCGGCATTGTGGAAGAAGAAGGAGAAGAAGAAGTATGATATGGACTTGTCTGATGGGTCATCATCCTCCTTTGACTTTGACTCCAATTTAGATCCTTTGGCCAAGGCTCGAAAGGGGTCATTTTCTTTAGTGAAGAGCAAGGGTATGGTTGCCTCTCCTTTTGCTGCTTTCCAGTGCTAAAGATGTGGTAATCTCTCAACTATCCAATGCCAGCGAGAGTGAGAGGGTGGTGAGGTGGGGCTGATGAGCCTCATTTGTATAGGTATACAAGTGCAAAGGATCAACAGAGCAACTTCCCTCTTGCATCAATTGAAGTCTAGTAGGTTTTGAAATCCTAGAGTTGGGGTTGACATCCAAAGTTCATGATGGGTTGTTTCTTGACAAAGAGCAGGATTGGCTCCTAGTTCTCAAGCTCACATGAGGGGATACTTTGGCAGTCTGGCGGAAGGTGGGGAATCCATGGTCACGTATGCTCAGAGGTTTTGCTGATAGGATAGTCATGCATGCTACCAGAGATGCATTGTTTGATGGATATCGAGAGTTGCTATGATGCTTCTCTATTTTCAGGAGTTGGTATGATTCACATAGACATTAGGTTTTTTTTGAGGTACCTTGGTGGTGGCTTGATCACCCATTGCTTGAGTATCCATGGTCCTATTCTAATGGTCATTGTTATATGTACTATGATCATTGATAAGTCACTATCATTGTATCATTGTATTTTACTAGATTATCCATGATCTGAGAGGGTGTTAGTAGATTAGTTAGCTCATGAGCAAGTCTATGTGTGGTTTAATGGGTTGGGCATAGTATTTTATTTGTGCATTTCTCTGCTACTTGATTTATGAGGTTTTAGTCATTATTTTATGGCCAACTTGTATTTATTAGTGGTCCAGACAGGTTATTGGTCTATTTATTCTATGGCTCCCTCCTCCTCAGTTATTCATCACTTGTAGACTTCTAGAGCAGGTCTTGTTGGAGAGGGGGAGCTAGTGCTAGTGTCCACATAGTTGGTGACTCACTATTGTATTTGGTTGTCTCATGTCTTGGCATATGAATTCCATTTCTCGAGCATTCTTCTAAGTTCCTTCTTTGCTGTGTTCTTTTCTTTTGCAATCTTTCGTCTTTCTTGTGTTGTGCATTCTATTATGGTAGATTTTCACACTTCCATCTCTGCACCGCACTCACTTTTGACACTCTGCCTGCGAGGAATCTATAGTGAGGATCTTCCTTAAATATTGGCCAATCACAAAAAAAGAGAGGCTCCCTTGAAAATCCTCACATACACATATTGGGCCTTTGTCTATGACCCAAACTATTGCCCCCAAAGTCACTAGCATAGTCTCTGCTATGCCATGGCAAGGTCATTCTAAGGGCTCTTCTCCACACCTCGTGAGCTTTAGGACAATCCCATAGATAGTGCCTCTGAGTCTCCTCTTAACTCTCCACATCTTGCATATGCCATAAGGACCCTGCCATAATCAAGCCATGTACCAATTGTTAGATTCTTATGAGCTACTAGTCATAAGAAGGGTGAACTCTTTGTAGGCTTGAAGCTGTCATCCAGCCTTCCCCAAAAGTCTAACAAGAGGGATCTAAGAGACCTTGCCGATGCCAATGAAGAGTGGTTGTTAGTTTTGCTCTCATCCTACTCATTTGTATCCTCTTCCCTAGCCTAATGGTGTAGCTAAAGAAAGCTACATCAATGGTCTGTCAAGGAATGGGACTCTCTAAAGCCACTCTCATGCATCCCACTGTAATCTTTGTAGGGTGCCTCCTCTATTAGGCCTAGTGTCTCTATCCATCAATCAATCGACTATAGGAAGGCATCACTCAATCATTGTAGGATGTGCTCAGGGCTTATGTAGATGGTTGATTGGTTGGTGCCTTCCTAGAGGAAAGAATCCAAAGCATATCCTACAGTGATTTTGACCATAGTGTGGGTTACGATTAGTTAATTATGCTTCAAGCAAATTTAGGCAGACAAAAGGCATAAGCTTTGGCTTCAAGAAAAAGTGGGTAGGATGGAGAGGGGTAGGGTGCATGGGAGGTTTAAGCATGGGTTGAACATTGATGGAAGTGAATATGGTGATGTTCAAAGGGAGTTTTTTGGTTGTCAAAGGCTCTTACTGTTATATTCTTAATTGCTTGAATAGTTTTGAGGACATAAAGTTTATGAAATATATCGTTGGTAGTTTACAATAGTACGTATAATGATTGCTTTTATTTTGCAAAATGTACAGGCTTTAATATGGGCCAAGATGAGCACAGGCTTACCAATTGATGTGCTTGCTTCAACTAAAGGACAAAATTTCATATCACGCTGCATCCTTGACATTGACATTCATAAGTAAGTTGGTTACCTTGCATGTCTAATGGGAGAAAATCTCCAATCTTGCAGCTTCTGGACTAATCTTTGAGAGTACTCTGCAGGAATGTTCCACATATTCATGCACATGAAAAGAGGGAGAATCCTGCTAAGTGGCATGGGGCTGAAATTCAAGTCACAATTGAAGGCAATTGGACGACATATCGTGTATTCTCCATTAAAGCCTTGACTGTTCTGACTTATGCAATAAAACATGAACCTGATTCTGGTCTCTTCTTATTTTTTCAGTCAAAAATCATCAGCTACATGCGCCAAATGGCTGTCATCACACCATATGCTGAGTTTCTCTTCCGTTACATCACAGAAGCTGTAGAGTAAGCTCTCAACAAATTATAGTGTAAAGATGGTTATAAGAGTTGAAAAATGGTTCACTTGTATCCATACCAATGTAATAGTTATGTGCTTGTGCAGCAAGAATGTCACTATCAAGTTTGCTCGGCGTACAGATGTCATGCCAGATGCTCCATTGGAAACTAAATTTCACCCATCTGCAGTCGATCTTCTACTCATAAAGCGATTGATATCAGAAACTACAAAGCAAACTCTTCTTCAATTTCTTCAGCATGAATTTACTAGTATCAGCAAGTCCTATGCTGAACGCCTGATTGGTACTAAAAGTACTGTTGTATCTTCAAAAATTTAACCTTGCTAGAATTCTTTTGAAAAGAAGACAGAATTCACTGAGGAAGTTTTGAACCTTTAAACTACTCGTGAAAGTCCTTCACTTGTAAGGATTAGGCAAAAAGAATGCAGAGACTTTATATAATTACTGAAAATGACGCATTACAGCCTCTGCAACCTATGTATACTTGGTCATGTGTTTGATTGTCCAAGGGGATTATAAGACTAGCATGATAGAAAGCTAGGTAGAGGTAAGAAAGTTCTTCAGAGCTGTTGCAGTGGCCTATTGTTAGTGATTTTCCTTGCATATTAAATGCTTTGAAACGTCTGTTTTTGTGGATGTGGTATGGGCTTCTCAGCTGGGGCATACTGCTTTCTTCTTGACTTGTTTAGCTCCCATCCTAGACAATACCTTTGCAGTCAGTGGAGTTATCTTAGACTAGCCTTTGAAAGGTCTTTTTACATACTTTCTTCTTGCTTGCAACTCCATCTTGAGGCCTTCTTATGAACTCTGACTTACTAAATATTTTTCTATGGTCAGCAATGCAGTTTTTGATGGTTGGGAGGGGCAGCCACTCTAAACACATAAGATAAGAACAGATTGTGACTAGTTTTGTCTTCTATATTTTGAGGGAAGTCAAAGAAACAAATGATATCAAAAAAATTCTATTGAGCTTTGAATCCGAGTGCTAGAAGTGGCTCTTGCACATCTGTCTACTTTGTAATAAAAGTGCACCTGGGTAGCAATGGTGGATGGTGGCCGCAGGGAAGTGATGGTGAGACATGAATTAAGGTGGTGATCGTATACCTTGTCCATTTTGTAATGAAAGTGTACTTTGGTATAATTGGTGGATGGGGTAGTAGAGATGAGTGATATTCAAGGTATGCATGTGTGGTTGACATGAAAGCAGTGGGGGAGTGATGCTGAGATGTGATATGTTGAATGTACTGGTGTAGTCAATTTGCAAGTACAAGAGCTATAAGGAAATTTTTGATCTGTTGTAAAAAGATGAGGGAGTATATCTTGGTGCTACATGTGATACTATAAGGGTAGATATTTGTGGTCAACGTAATTCTAGATTTCTTGTATCAGGGTGGAGGATGCAATGAAGCGATTTTTTCCTTGTTGAAGGTATCTGGGCTTGATGGTCACTGTCACTGGCCTCCGCGATGTCAATTAAGTCAATGCTGAGAGTGGTAGACTCAAAGGATCATCTGGAGCACCTGAGTTTCTCATGTAATAAAGGCCAGAGCCAAAATCCATTAACTTATTGGGAAGGGTCAAGCCATATCCAGGGCTTGCAGCTCAAAGATGCATCTACCAATAAACTTGGTAATGTCGAAAGGGTTGGCCCGTAGCAAAACTTCAACTTTTAGGGTGATGGACCAAGCCTTATTATGTACATGACCAAGCTCACTCGGTATCAAATCAGGGAATGCAATCACTACTTTCTTTTGCCTTTTCTGCCCAATGTAAGAAATATATGTATTCACCTCATGGGTGGTGACTTCTTATAAATGATGCCCAGCTGATGTATAGCCCTCTCTTTGAAAGCAAGTACCTTCTACATGCTGGCATGTTTGTCTCCACAGCCAATCTGACACGTCCATCCTCATATCTATTAGTGGGATATATTGTTACAGCTGACAAAAGAATATCCAAGGTGCATTGCATTGCATTTTGTGGCCTACAAAATTGTCCCATCAACAGACATAATTTGGCATTTGGGAGATGAATTGGATGGAATGTAACATGTAAGGATGTCATGACTTGGCTCATGGCTTAAATTAAAGCTAAAAGAAAAAAAGGAAGCTGACTATTTCCATTGGAGGTGCAGTTGATGATATTATTAATGGCCTTTGTTGCTGGGCTGATTCTGTATTCTTATGCTAGACACGTATTTTCAGACAAAAAGTGCATCTGTTGGTGAGGATGCATGTTGCTGAGCATCTATTATTGTATACTCACTCAAAAATCAACCTTGCTGGTCACTTTACTTGTTTAGAGCAACATTGAACAGTTATGGTTGGTGTTCTCCACCTCCTCCTGGCATAGTCTCATATCCAGTGAGCCACTGCTTGACCTGTACATACCATGAAGTCTCATGCTTTGCCGGAGCTAACTGTTGAGAGGCCTTGAAGGCTCTCCTAGGTGGTTTATTTGGATGCATGTCGCATACTTTTTATGAAGCTGATGGTTTGAAAAAGGGCTTCCAACATCATGCGGGGTGTGGAAAACTTAGCTTTAATGATCGCATGTGGTTCTGATGGTTTGTTGGGGATCATCCATGAGAGCAGGATGACTTGTGGTCTCTCAATGTGTGCCTTTAGGTATGTACCTAGGGCCGAGGTCCAAACAGGTGCACCATACCTCATGGCTGGTGTGACCAATGTGTCAAACAGCCACCTCCGTGTGCAAGGCTCTTGGAAGTGTGCTTGTTGGCACTCTCTCTTCATCATGGCCAATGCTGTATATCCTCTTGTGAGTTGGTCTTTGGCTGCTTGTGCCATGGTGAATCTCTTCGCCGATGCAGTGAATGTGACCCCTAAGTAGACATATGAGTCCATAACCTCCACTTGACTTGCTCCTAGGGTAAAGACCGATCTCCTCCTCACTAGGGCCGACGTGTGAAAGATTAGGATCTTGGTTTTCCCAAGATTAATTGTCAATCCACACTATGTGCAAAAGTCTTGAAGGGCATGGAGATGTCGTTGTGGACCCTCTTGTGACTCAAAGACCAGAACAATACTGTCAACTTAAAGCATGATAGAGACTAATATACCTGCCATCTCCACCCATCATCTCCTCCTTGTGTGATGTGGTCTTCTATCTTGTTGATGTAGAGTCCAAAGAGTGAAGGGGAGAGGGGATATCCTTGTTTCACTCTAATGGTGCGATTTACATGCCTCAAAAGTCCCTTTGGGCATCTCATATGGCCTACCGCCCTCTCATACACTGCATAGATGCCCTAGATCATGTCCAATGGGATCCCTAGTGTCTGCAGCCTCTGTAGTAGTCTATCTTGTGGAACTGTGTCAAAGGCTTTGTAGAAATCTACGAAGCAGCAATAGATTCTCTTCTTCCTCACTTTCACTTGCTCAATCATGCCCCTTATTGTGAAGATGTGGTCAAGTGTAGAGAATCCCTGTTTGAATCTAGCTTGTCATGTTGCCCTCAAATTTCCTCTCTTTGCATATGCGTTGAGCTCCGCCTCCATCATTGCTCCATATAGCTTAGCCAATGTGTGGTCCACCATGATGGTCTTGTAATTTGCCAAGATCTAGGGAATCTCTAGACTTATGGATAGTCATGTTGGTATGCATGGTCCACTCGTTTGGGAAGCCTTCCACAAGAGCCGTGTTGAACATAAAAGCAAGGAGAGTAGCCAAAATGTCCATTGCATAAATGAAGTGAAGTGCTCACCCTTTATACTTATGTGATCCATCGATCATCATGCTGTAGGTATATTATCACTCTCCTCACTATATCATGTGTGAAGAAGGTGGATGTGGTTGAATGAGGCTCTAGTGGGTGAGGAATTGATGGTTGGTGTGGTACATCACTTAGCCCCTTTGCATAGGATTGCCATGTCTCTGGGTCATAATGGGTGTGGGACAACATGGCTCCTGTAATTTGCACCAATTGTGGTTACATCTCTACTCATGAATAAATGATATAGATCCCAATATTGGGCCTCCTCACATACCCAACACTTAACGGCAAGTCAGGGTTCTCATTTGCATGCTGGCCTCCTTCTTTGTAATAGGCCCTAGTCTGCTCTGGGTCTAGTGGTGATTGTATAGCTTTTTGCACTTGTCACGATACCATTTGTTTTGGGGCTTGGTTTGAGGTCTTGTGAGTTTGCTAGTGTGTGTGGAGTGTGGGAAGCTTTGGAGAGCGGCCAAGTGTAGGATGGAGGTGAGTTGGGAGGTGAGCATGCCTAGGGAGGTAGTATGCTCGAACTTGTAAGCCCATTGTAGACATGATGGTTGTATATGTTGGCTAGCTCTTGCGTGAAATAGAAAGTGGTGGGCTAGGTGTGGGTGGGAGATGACACTTGTGGACATGGGGAGGTGGATATTGTTGGGTGTAAAGTCCCTTCGGGTGCAAAGTTCTTTAATCTTCGTGTATATGAACTTATATGGGTGTGTATAAACTTATATGGGTGTTAACACACCGTTATTTATACATTTGTACCCTAACATATAAATACATTTTATTCTTTCTGTACCATGACGAGCTGGTACACTCAACACTATTGTTGCACTTTTGACTCTCATTCCCATTGCGTACTTATCCCAACAAATTGGTATCAAAGTTGCGGCAAAGGTGTGCGCGCTTCTCGAGGATAGTGCGAGTAAGTTCCAACGTGCGCGCGTAGGGAGGTCATCATTGTTGCAGCCAGGTAGACCAGGCGGCAATCAATTGCAGTCAGTCGTGTACTGGTGGCAAGCGGGGTTGATTGGTAGCTCGACATTTTTTGGTTACTTAGCACATCTGTCTAAGCCCCAGTTCGCGTGTGCAAGCACATTTTGCAAATTTGTGCCTAAAATTTGGGGCTTTTCCAAATTTGGTGCTGTTCATTCATAACAGTGGCATTGGACCCGGAAATTGCAGAAATTGTTCACATTGGCTTTGAAAATTTTGGGGCTTTTCATGTATCTGTGAAATTTTACTCGGTTAAGCCGAATTTACTGACATTGGTGCACCCAAGAAATTTGGGGCTTTTGCAAAATTTTGCAAAATTTGCTTGTTTTATGCTCTTGGGAACATGTATTAATGCAATTGGGGCAGATTGGTCAATGAAATTTTGGGGCTTTTGCTGAAATTTATGGATTTTGGTAAAATTGATGTTTGAAATGCACTTTGGAGACGTTGCTGAAGCAATCTTGGTACTGTAAGCAGTGTAATTTGAGTTTATTATCTCTCACTTATGAGATTTCGGAGAAAATGCAGAGAATTTTGGTGGTTTTTTTTTGTATCAGAAGTGCTTTTGGGCACATACATATATAGTACACATGCTAGGAAGCTCCTATTAAGTTGATGTATTGGTGAATATTCATGTTGCAGTAGTCTTAGTGATCATTTGCAGATTTGGGATTGTTGTAGATGTGTTTTTTGTGATATTGCTGAAGTGGGAGTCACCTTGCAGTGATGTACGCATGGAATGTACGCTGAAATTTCAGTTATATTGATAATAGTCATTCTTTTTGCTGCTGTGTTTATATTTGGATCAAATCTTGCTCTTATTTCTAGAAAATTTGGGCTGAAATCAGCTGAATATTCAGCTTGCTATTTACTGTCATAAAAATACAACATTGATTCTTGGCACTTTGTTGAATAATGGCCACTAATGCTTCTAGAAGCAGTGACACTAAATCTCTTCTTGAAATCAAGAGGTTTGA
Organism: Lygodium microphyllum; assembly: GCF_053477565.2. Taxonomy (NCBI): domain Eukaryota; kingdom Viridiplantae; phylum Streptophyta; class Polypodiopsida; order Schizaeales; family Lygodiaceae; genus Lygodium; species Lygodium microphyllum. The sequence continues at coordinate 59,907,641 of NC_141139.1, read as the reverse complement.
TGGCATTGACTTTGATCTGTGGAAGGACAAGATGCAAGGCATTTTGTTTCTCAAGGACTGTGATGATGCACTTTTGGAAAACTAGCGTGTAGCTATGACAAATGAGGATTGGGTTAGACTCAACAAGAAGGCCATTGCATACATTAAAATGGTTGTATTTGATGATGTACTTACAGACATTAAGCGTCTTGATATGGCTTATGCCATATGGAAAAAGTTAATGAATACTTATGAAAATACAACTCTAGTGAATCAAGTGCATCTCATGCGCAAGCTTATGAACATGGAGCTAGATGGGTCTAAGCCAGCATCTGAGCATTTGAGTGTTTTCACAGGGATTTTGAGTCAGTTTTGCAAGACTCTAGTTTGCATCCCTTCAATGATAAACTGAAGGCTATTTTTTTGCTGATGACTTTGCTTGATAGTTGGGAATCTTTGGTTGTTTCACTTAGCAATAACCCTGCTTTAACCTTTGATGGTATTAGGGACTCTATTCTCAATGAGGAGATTAGAAGAAAGTCTAATGGAGAAAGCAATGGTTCAGCCTATCATCTTACAGGTAGGTCAAAGAAGAGGGGTAATGCAGTAAATAAAGGCAAAAGTAGGAGTAAAAGCAAGGGCAAACAGTAGGATGTTACTTATTATCAGTGTGGGCATAAAGGGCATAAAAAGCCCGATTGTCGGTACTACAAGAAAGAGCAAGAAAGAAAGAAACGGTAAGGAAAGAAAAAGAAGGATGACAAGAAAGATGATGACAGCTCTCCCTCAAAAGAAGTTGCAAAGGCAAATGTTGCATCTAGTGTGGCCATTGAAGAGCTCTCTAACACTGGAGAGATACTTGTTGCAGCCTCATGCAATGGTGTAGATATTATGGCAATAGTAGGTGATATGCATATCACCTAAAAGGAGGTAATTGATGCTTTACTTTCAGCTCATGATAGGCTGTCCCAATCATGGATAGTGGACAGTGGTGCCTCTTTTCATGTTACTCCCTCTTTAGAGTCATTTTCTGAAGACATTGCAGGTTGCCTAGGCAAGGTTTACTTGTGCAACAACTATGCATGTGAGATAGGTGTAGGTACCATTTACGTGGCCCTTGATAACTACCAAGACCTAATTTTACAGGATGTCAGATATGTACCTAGCATAAAGAAAAGTCTATTGTCAGTGGAACAGCTTGATGCAAGAGGATATTTTACTATCTTTGGTATGCATGTGAGATAGAGGGTGTAGGTACCATTCACTTGGTCCTTGAAAATGGCCAAGAGCTGATTTTATAGGTTGTCAGATATGTACATGGCATAAAGAAAAGTCTATTGTTAGTTGGATAGCTTGACGCAAGAGGATATTTTACTGCCTTTGGTGGTGGATCTTGGAAGGTCCATGATGGCTCTATGTTGATTGTTAAGGGTAGTAAAAAGGGAACTTTGTGCTATTTGCATTGTAAAGCATTACCTAGCAAGTTTTTGGTTGTGGTTGAAGTTCATTCACAGATGAAACTTTGGCACAAAAGACTTGGCTATATGAGCCAAAAAGGCCTTTAGGTTCTCTCCTCTTTAGGGAGATTTGATGTAAAAGGCTCTGATCTCGACTTTTGTAATGATTGCATATATGGAAAACATGTGAAGTCTCCTTATTACTTTGGTGTCATTAAGAAGTCCAATGCTCTTGATTTAGTACACCTTGTTGTGTGCACTATGCTTGTTAATTCACCTGGGGATGTATGGTACTTTGTCACTTTTATTGATGATTTCAATAGAAAGTCATTGGTGTATGCGTTAAAGAGCAAAAAGGAAGTGTTGGATGCTTTTAAAAGGTTTCATGCTTTTGTTATCACACAGAAAGGGCTTAAGTTAAAAGCTATAAGAATAGATAACGGGGGCGAGTATGTCTCTAATGAGTTGAAAAAGTTTTGTGAGATGCTTGGCATTAAGAGGGAGTTGGCAGCCCCTTACAATCCCGTATCAAATGGGGTGGCTGAAAGATATAATCGCACACTTTGTGTGAGAGTGAGATGTATGTTGTCCACAACTAATCTCCCGCAACAGTTCTAGGGAGAGGCTCTTAAAACTGCAGTTTATGTATGCAATTGCTCTCCCAATCATGCATTAGAAAGTGACATTCCTGAAGAGGTTTGGTTTGGCAAACTTGCTTTTTATAACCATTTGCATGTCTTTGGTTGTGATACCTTTGTGCATGTTCTTGTAGATTAGAGGACTAAACTAGACATGAAATCCATCTAGGGCATCTTTATGGGATATGGAGATGAGGGAGAGACGGGCTATAGAGTTTGGCTTCCTCAGGGCAAGAAGATAATACGCAGTTGAGATGTAGTATTTAATGAGGCAAAGTTGCTAAAAAATTCAACACAGGGTGACCTTGACAAAAAGAAGGTCAAATTTTAGTATGAACAGCTAGCCATTAGCTGAAGATTCTGTTTCTTTTGATGCTGAAAATGAGCAACAACCTATTGTGCTACAGCCACAAGATAATGGACAGCAAATAGATACACAGGATGGAATAGGATAGCAAGAAGAACATGTTGAAAATAGGTTACAAGAGCAAGAAAATGCTGAAAATCAGCCACTAGGTGATGGTGTGCACGTACTTGAGGATGTAGACCCATTGCTTAACAATATAGATCATTGGGTAAAAAGGTCTACATGTGTTAGAAGGCAGCCACAGAGGTCTCAGCCATCTTTGGACTGCATTTTATTGACTAATGAAGGTGAGCTTTTGATATTTAGAGAGGCACAGTCATGTGAAACGAAGAGAAAGTGGGAGCTCGCTATGGAGGAAGAGATGAAGTCTGTGTATGCAAATAACACATGGGAGCTTGTACCTTTGCCCAAGGATAGGAAAGCTATCCCTAACAAACGGGTTTACAAGGTGAAATGTATTGATGGGAAGCCCAAGTACAAGGCACGTTTAGTTGCTAAGGGCTATATAGAGAAGGAAGACATAGACTTCCAGGAGGTTTTTTCATGAGTGGTGGTGAAGATGACTATGCTCTGTGTTTTGTTTGCTCTCACTGCATCCTTGGATTTAGAGTTGGATCAGATGGATGTGAAGAGTGCTTTTCTTCTCGGTGACCTGGATGAAGAGTTGCACATGAAATAGCCCAAAGGTTTTATTATTCCAAGAAAGAGCATTTGGTTTGTAAGCTAAAATGCAACTTATATGGGCTGAAACAAGCCCCTAGATAGTGGTATGAAAAGTTTGATACTTTTATGCTCAACCATGGACTTAAACACAGTCATGTAGATCACTGCCTATACACTAAAAAGGCTAATGATGAAATCCTTATTGTGCTGGTCTTATATGTGGATCACATGTTGATTGTAGGAAAGCACAAGAGTACTTTGAATACTCTTAAAAGACAGTTGAGTTCAGCCTTCTCAATGAAAGATTTGGGGGCAGCTGAACACATTTTGGGCATGCACATTAAAAGAGATAGAGAGCAGCAATTGTTGTTTCTCTCATAGGACAAGTACATTAGCAAAGTACTTGACAAGTTTAATATGGCTGATGCTAAGCCTCTTGGTGTGCCTTTACCGCCACATATAAAGCTTAGCAAAACTGATTGCCCAAAAGGTGATGCAGTTGCTAGTGCTTATGTATCAACTCGTGAATCTTTTATGTATGCCATGGTTGTAACTTGTCTTGACATTGCTCATGGAGTGGGGGTTGTTAGTAGATTCATGTCTAACCCTGGCAAGACACATTGGGAAGCATTGAAATGTATATTTAGATGTTTAAAAGGTACACAAGAAAAGTGTATATGCTATGGAAAGGATACACTAGAGTTGCAGGGATTTTGTGATTCAGATATGGCAGGAGATCTTGACACTAGGGAATCTATCAATAGATATGTCTTTACTTTGGCTAGTGGAGCTCTCTCTTGGTGTTCAATGTTGCAGAAAATTGAGGCACTGAGTACTACAAGGGCTGAATATATTTCAGCCACAGGAGCTTCTAAGGAAGCTATTTCGCTTGGACGTTTGGTCAAGGATTTTGGTCTGTCTTCACGTACTTCAGTGCTTGGTTGTGATAGCCAGAGTGCCGTATGTTTGGCTAAGAATGCCATGTTTCATGCACGTACCAAATACATAGATGTTCTGTACCACTTCATTTGATAGGTCTTGGATGATGGTCTTGTCACACTTAGTTCAAAACTCAAGATAACCTTGCAGATGTTCTCACTAAAAGTCTTGCAAAGGCTCAGCATGAGCATTGCATCTGATTAATGGGAGTTGGCTAGCTTAAGGGTACCACTTCGGGCCTTTAAGTGGGAGGCTGTTGGGTGTAAAGTCCCTTAATCTTCATGTGTATAAACTTATAGGGATGTGTATAAACTTGTGTGGGTGTAGAAAACATTATGTTTTGGAGATGGTAGCTGAGTCAAAAGAATCATGGCCATATTCTCCAGAAGAGATGATCTTGCTGAGGGAAGAAAGCTCATCCCTCATGTCCTCCAACTTGTTGATGTGATGCTTCATGGAAGGAGAGTTATCGATATCGAGCATTCGTAATTTCTTCTCAAATGCAATTTGGTGGGCAAATGTCTTTTGATGGTACAAAGAAGCAAGTTTTGTCCACACCTTCATTGCTTGTTGCAACCTTTACACATGCACTAGGATAAAATCTTGGAGGCTCATAAAAATGAAAGATTGGGCTCTAGAGTTGAGCCGATCCCATAGAGCAGCCTGGTCCAGAGACAAACCAATGTAAGGATCCTCCACTCCATGGGGAACCAAGGTGGTAACAAAGTCCCAAAGATAAAGGTGTCTAGGATATACTCCACCTTTCAAAGACCAAAGGGAGTAATTAGACCCATCGAGGCAATTTTCTATGGGTAAGGAAGGTAACGTGGGCACTTGAACAGCGGCTGCCATCATGGCAATATGCGGGCCAGTAGTACGGGCCTTGCGAGACATATGAAGAGAAGTAGGAGGGGAGAAGGGGGCTTCGATCTTCACGACCTAACAGAGGGAGAATGAGGCCTTGAAGGCCGATCTTTGCGACAAGCTGATTGATAAGACTGTCGATCAGGAGAAGAAGGAAGAAGCTCCTCTTTAGAATCATCAAAAGCATTGAACCAATAATAATCCATCTCCTAAACTTGCAAAACACACCAAGAAAATTTGCTTTTTGGTGTCAGGGAGCTTGAATGGAGGTAAAATCAGCTGCACTCTGCAAGATGGAGTTGTAGATGTCTTGTACACTTCGTAAAAGGCCCAAACAATGCAAAAAATCTGCGTTCTTTGTTACAGATCTACTCCAAACAGCAATTTAAGTGTGGTCTTCTCTTTGTGGAACCTCCAAGGCCTCACTTTGGCTTTGATACCATGTGAGAGTGCACAACAGAAGAGGAAGCATGAACATGGAGAGAGAAGGGAAGAAGAAGACTGCAAAGAAAGAAGAGAATGGAAGAGGAAAATCTGCACTGACCAATGGAAGAATGCTGGATACAAGGACTGATCAGTCCTTGCATGCAGCCCAAGGTGTTAGGGCACCCGATCAGGCTGATGACAGATGGCAGCATCAAAGACAGAGGAATGCCTGAATATCAGGCTGACCAGCAAAAAAAGCCCTAAAAATGGTAGTCAGCTAGCTAAAACTGGCGGGCCAGCATCATTTGATGGCGAAAATGCTGATGTGGCAATATCTTGGCTGACTGATGGAAAACAAGCTGATAAATAAATCAGCTAGTGTGAACACACCTAGATCTTGCCTAAAATGAGAAATGCATGCTCTAAACTGAGCTGCCTCCTCCATCAAAACACATGACAGACATGTCAGAGCTCCTAATATCCTTGTCTGATTCCGACTGAAGGCTCACAAGTAGGAGATGACAAAGTATGACAAACATGACTGCTAAAAAAAATGAATGGCACCTGTCCATTAACACATGTGCCTCCTTTGGAGATCTTATTCACCTATTATGGGATGGTCCAAGTGCTAAAAATTAGATCCATTACTAATCATATATTGGAAATAGTTTCTTATGGTCATACATACTTTGCTGGATCTTTAGCAACATTAGACGTGTTTAGCTATCATGTTTCCTTTTTTACTTTACAAAACTAAGGGTGCTTGTATTACCTTTGCTATATTGAAGGATTGCCAATTCTTAAGCATCATTACTCTCCATGTGAATGTTGTTGCACTCGTTTATGCTGCCTGGTTTGGCCGCTAGCTAGCTGAGAGTGACATGCTCACTAGACCTATGGAAAATGTTTTCAGACCTTGTATATATGGGACATAAAGTTTTTACTCATTTGGCTAGGGCTTATCCTCTCTTATGTGGATTCTGAGTACTCTGGAGCCGGTAAACACACATGCCTATTTGTCTACCAGAAAGTTGTCTCAGTCATTGAGATGGCTGAATGGCCAGACAGAGAAGTTGAGAGCAAGATACTGTGATTTAAAGTGGAGTATTTTTTGCAATAGGTTGATTGGCATCCATTACTTCTGGTATACTGATTCTGATGTCTATCTCTGCTTCATCAAACCACAGCTACTCAGTTCCTCTACTGCACTCATGTGGTAGTTTGGGCAGGCCCTCTTCATCCACATTCTATCAGCCTGTAGCCAACCCTGTTGCTTCAGCCCCTTCCAATGATAATAGTGGTGAGCTGTCTTCGTATGTGCAGATTAATGGTTGGAATGCCCCCATATAAAGAGAATAAGGGCAAAAGATGAAGCAGAGAAACATGGTCAACACCACACTGTACCTGATCAACTATTTTGAACTGATGCAGTCTAGAAATTGAACAGCAACTGTGCCAGTACTAGTGGAATTTTCACTGCAGTGGCAGATTCAACTGTGCATACATTATGAGCTCTTGTGCTATTAAAAGGTTTCCACACGGCCGGTTTTGAACTTTTTTGTCAATACTGAGGAATAATGTCAAATGTGCATGCTGGACTAAGACATGGATAGTGAGAAGACGTGAATTCATGAACGACAAAGGTGCAAAAGAAATATGCTTTAACTGATGAAGAGCTCAAGTACCCTGCAATAGGTATGTGTGCACGAGCAGTGAAGGTGCTGTTGATGAAAGACTGTACAGATGGCCAAACTGATGGAATGCTCATTATGGTCTTTGGATATTGTGTCCACTTTTGCCATCTTATCTTTTACCACATGCCTGAAACTCTTGACAACCCTGAGTGAGCAATAGATGGCTTTCAACTCTCAATTGTAGACATACTTCAACATGCCACCTTAGGAGATTTGTTGCAGATGTATTCCACAGTGAATGCTACGTCAGTCCAAATAGAATTAGGTAGTCTTTGATGTTTGAGCATAGTTCAATCCATCTCTGTGATAAATGTGTTGTGTTGTTCTACTGCCCTACCCTTTGATGGTATCCCAGCATTGGCAAACTTCTCTGAATGCCATTTAACATAGAATAGTGTCAAAACTGTGAGAGGGTAAACTTAGCATGGAGATTTGCTTTGACAGTTCCCACCTTGTAATTAGACTCTCTTTTTACCTTGGTCCTCCTTGCTTCTCCACTCTCTCAACCTTCAGAGGAAATAATACATGTAGGCTTTTCACCGTATGAACTATTTTGATAGACCATTGTCGTGTGGTATAATGTTCAATGGAGGAAATAGTGAAAGAGTCCGCTTTCATGGGGAGTTCACTTATACGCCTACTGATACTTGTTGGGTTGTCTACATGAGGAGTTGAGTTTGTTCGTAACCAGACATGGAGATTTAATGAGTGGTTTACATGCTTAGTGGAACTTTAGTCTTGTTTATGTTACTTGACAAGTTCATGTGGTTCATGCTGAAGTTTAGATGTTTGTAGGACACTTAACATAGGAAGAGTTTTACCTAGCCTTAATGTATGCTTTTGGGGACTTTAGGAAGGGGTTTTTGTGCGGAAATTGGGTGTGAATAAGGGCAAGGAATTCAGCACAACTTCAGGGAGAACAGGGGCACCATCTAATGTAGGGAATTCGCATCTCATGCTTTTTGTTCACGAAGAGAAGTAGCTCATAGTAGGGTAACACCAAGAGAGAGAGTTCTTGGAGGTCTTTTATGGACTGATTTACAGCAGTTCATGGCTCAATACATGGCATAATAGGGGCAGCCTTACTGCTGTCCTTATTTCTTCCAGATTTGTATGCATTTTGGTCACGATCTCAAGCATTTGATAGAAAGGAATCACTAAGAGAGTGCAAGAATTGATGGAAGAGAGTTTTTTGATGACTTTTGTGGTTTGATCTCTACAGCATATCACTGCTGTAATATAGGATATACATGTGGAATACTGTAGTCCATAGCTTTGGCAGTCAGAGCTCTCTTGATCTAGGTGCCTTCCCTTACCTATAGCTATCCCGATGAGACAAAGTATGGACACATTGAAGATTTCTTGATTTACTGTTGAAGGTCTTGATGCAAGAGTTTATTTTGGGTTGAAATGAGTGTATTCTAAAAGCTCTGGTACAGAGCTTTTGGATTCATGTCGAATGCTTTGTCTTCAATAAAATCTATGCATATACAGGATTTGTTCTTGGCAAAGGAATCTACGTCTTGATTTTGGATTGATGTGCACATCAATTGAAATGATGTACATAGGGTTTTTTGAGCTATTGTCTCAGTGAAATTATCTTGAGCTATCGTCTCAAACTTGTCTGAATTAGATTTATGTATGATGTATAAGAATTGAATCAAAGACTCTCCTATAGTTGGGTTTTCAATATTTCTTGTCTCTCTATTGTAGAATATATTCTTTATTTTAGAGATTTGTTCTCTTTCTTCTTTGTGACTCTTCTTGTTGAATCCTTGTGATTAAGGCCTTTGATTTTAATCTCCCTTTTGACATTTGGTAAATCTGACATGAAAGGTTGTGTGAAGAGTTACAAGATGGAGGATGCTATGGGACCTTTTATAGGTTCTTTAGATGAAGTGAGACAATTTTTGCAGACCTTTTATACAGTTGCAAACATCTACAAAGCATGAATCTGTTATTACTAAAGCTTTGCAGGTTGAAAGCTAGTTGAAATTGTGTGATGGTCGGAATGTTTTGGCCTATCTAAAGATGTATGCAGATAAAATGGATTGCTTTGGGATCACTAAGTTGTATATGAAAGATTCAGACTAGGGTGAGTTCAAGAAAGCATTAGGAAAATAATTTTTCATTGAGGACACAGTCTTGTTTAGTCGTAGAACTTTCATGGCAATGGATTACCAAGTCTAATAAAAGTCTTGCAGCTATAGAGTTACTATGTGAGTTTGAGCACAGGTTTGATCAGTTGGGCACTATTGAGTAGTAGGCTCTAGAGACTCAAGAGATAGAGTTGTTTTTGTAGGCTACAAATCACACCTTGCAAGTGAGCTTGGAAGAGCTCTTGGAAGATGAAACTATGGAATTGGGTTTGAAAACACATTGGCAGAATGTTAAATATGTTGTCTCTGTGCTTGTTAAGAGGCAAAGAAGAAGGGCTAGATTGCATGTTGGGATTATTCTTACAAGCTCTAGTAAGGTAATAGAGCTTGTAGTAAAATAGCCTATGTCTATAGCTGTACCTTTTGTTAAAGATAATGTTATGGACAAGTTGGTTAAAGGGATGCATGATGTGCAACTTAAGGTTGCAAAGCTTGATGAAAAGGGGGGGGATGCAACCCCTAAGGTTTCAACTTGAGAGGGATTTTTTCATTAGTACATATGGTGTGACAATCCTCTACATGAGCAGAGAGGCTATGATATGTATTGGGTTGCTTTAGAAAGAATGATTTTTTGAAAAGAAGAAAAAATTCATTTGCACAAAACAAGTTTTCCACTTGACCCAAATTTCGAGAAAGGTGGGATGCAAATATTGCTTGAGGATATGGCTACTAGGAATGTATGTGCAGCAGTGAAAGTTGTCACTTTTGGGTTGCGGGTTGAAAAAGCTCTTGGATGTGGTATTGCTAGTAGTAAAGTAGAGAGTTGGACTCATGCAATTTACACAGTTGAAAAGGATAAGATATTTAGGGCTGAATTAATTGGTGCAAGTAAGAGCATTTTTGAGATGACAGGTTGGGATGCGCCAGTGGATTCATTTTCAGCTTATGCTTATCTTGCCAGGACTCAAAACATGGATGTGATTGTGGAAGAGAAAAGGAAAAGGGATGAGGATAATGCAGGTAATTCTAAGAGAGCGACTCATGGAAATCCGGATCAGCCTGCGCTTCTGCTAGGCCTACTCCAGAGCATGTGATGAAAGATGCATCTCGAGAAAAAGCAGGATTGGAAGAAAAGGGGAAATTAGCCAAGGTACAAATTGCATTCGGATATTGAGATTGCAACTGATTTAAAGAAAGTACTTGAAGAGTTCATCTTAAACAACGAGGTCGAGTTTGCTCTTGGAGAAGTACTTGGAATTGTGAAAGAGAGTTTCATGAAGAAATTATTGATATCATTAAAAGAAAACGAGAGTTTCTTGGGGAACCAACAAATGCCATGGCGCAGAAAGAAGAAGAGCTTGGTTTGTAGGGTATACATGTGGACTATAAGGATGATACAACTGTTGGTGTAAATGTGGTGGTTGAAGGTGCAAAAGCTGATATACTGGTTGAAAGATCAGTAAATTGCAGCAATACACAAAGGGGAGTGAGGCTGATGCATTATAATGATGACAAAACTTTAGGTTTAATTCCTAGATGTCATTACACCTAAAATCATTGGGCTCGAGCAATGATAGAGACAATTGTGAAGATTGGGGAGCTTGAGATTCCATGTATTGCAGTTATTGACCGTGGGTCAAAAATCAACGTAATGGTCAGAAGTGTGTATGAAAACGATGGATGGTTGGTCCATATTGATCATAGATGGAGAATGTGGGCAGCAAACAACTCCCTAGGGATGTTTATGCAACTTGCCCGAATGTGAGGGTTACCATTAGTGATGTGCACGATGATCAACATTTCTTTGTACTTGACACTTCTACTAGCCATATATCATTGTTGTTTGTAGAGAAACAAAAGTGTTGGATGACAGGTTAGCTTATGCACGAGTCAAAAGTGTGTTAAAGGATGCAGATCTAGAGCATGACACAAGCTATGGTGGATCAAAGATGAAGACCAAGTTCATAATGACATGGACAAGTAGAGACAAACTGTTACACAAGTGAATTAGGTTCCAAGATAGATTAGCTTGGACTCATAAACACAATCTTGTGTAGAATTGACAATGACAAGACACTTAACTGAAAGTACAAAGCATCATGACATTGTATTCATTTCATAGTCAAGTACAATGCTTTATAGACTTTGAGTTGTTCCACTTTCCTCACTGTGCATATGGGATTCAGGACAGCTCTTCTTGGAGCTTACATCATTTGTCTATTTCTCAACGAAGTGGAGATGGGAAAAGAGCTATTCAGTTTTTGATTGTATGTGTAAATCATGCTAGAAATAGAGACATGCTAAGGGACTATGCACTCCCACTAAACATAAAAGAGGGAGCCAGGTTTTGAGTGAGCACTACTATAAGCAAGACTAGTGTGGTTTTGTGTGGAGAAAGCCCTCGCCTCCTACTATAGGCATAGATGCTTTTTAGGCAAGATTTACTGGAATTATAGTAGCAAGTTCCGTATGTTTTTCGAAGAATTGAGTGCATGAATAGGGGTGAAAGACTATATATATGCAAGGCTGAAAAAGACATGAAAGAGTATGGATTATTGGCAGTAGATGAGAGCATCTCTAGCATGTATGATAGACTGATTTTGTGGACACAGTGGCTGAAATTTCAGCAATATTGAAATCTGAAAATATGGCTGAAAACAACATGATATAGGTTTTGCTCATTGGATATGTTTCAAGTGATAGAGGAGTTTGTTACGTAGAAAGGATTATGTTTGAATAAAAGGACTGAAGCTGTTTTAGAGACAAAGTACCAAAATGTGGACAAGAAAGTTAAATTGGTTGCAATGACACTACCACGAGATAGTGAAGAATTGTATGATTTGGTGTCTTGCCATGGGTGGACAGGATGACTAGAGAAGAGCTGCTAGCTCTAAGGATCCATTAGTTGGAAAGAAAGCCAAGCTTAAGGGATCCAAAGGGAGTGTATTGCCATGGAAGGATGGGATGACTAGAGAAGAGCTGCTAGCTCTAAGGATCCATTAGTTGGAAAGAAGGCTAACATAGAGATTGCCACAGAAAGATTGAGGGCAGCGAGGCTTTGAAACAAAGAGAGGTTTAATAAAAGGCACAGACTTAGACCAAGAGCTATAGAGGATGGAGATTGGGTACTTGTGCATATTAGTAACTTGGACAATCCACATAGTACTATCAGGAAGATTTTCTAAGAGATGGTTTGGTCCCTACATTGTTAAGTAGGTGTACAACAATGTTGATTATGCTCTTTGTGAGTTGATTGGTACAGATGTGAAGATTCCAATTGCAAGAAAGAGGATCAAATTGTTTAAGGGAAGATATTTAGGTGCATATGAAGAGGATGGACAGGACATTGACCTTATTGATGGCAGTATAAAAAATGAGCAAGAGGAAAATCAAGAAGATGATGAAGATGAAGATGAAGAAGATGAAGGGTTTGAACCTGCTGAAGACTAAGAAGTTTGGCACATGCCCTAGGAGGAGCAGGTTTAGAGTAGTTATAGTAGGAGCATAAGTATTGTCATACAGGTTGTAAAGTAGGTTGTTACAATTGGCAATTTTGGGAAACTTTAATGTTCTGAAATTTGGTGTCGATTGGGGAGCCTTTGATGATGCGCAACACATCCAAGGTGTACTTTCACACCTAAGGAAGATCCCTACCAAGTTTGGTAGCCAATTGAGTAAGTACCCGTAAGATATATGCTTTAGAAGGTCGATGTCTGTAGTAGACTGCATGTAGGAAAATAGGACAGCGGCTATGTAGAGTTTTTAGGGAATTTGACTTTGGTGTCTTTAGGGAAGTTATACTTCTATTTTGGAACCAGGGCTTCAGTTTTCCTTTAGGAAACTTTGTAATCCGAGTTATGGTTGGAAAGTTATGAGTAGTTTTGTATAGGGCTGTCCTAATTGACAAGTTTTTGAGAGCAGGGAGTGACTAATCATGGTGGGTGAAAAGCATTGACCCCGAGATTTGGCATTGTGGCACACACTGAAGAATGTGTAGGTTTAGAGGGGGTGGATATCGTGTGGTATCATGTCCAATGGATGAAACAATGAAAGAGTCTGCCTTTTTGAGGAGTTCACTTATACACCCATTGACACTTATTGGGTTGTTTGCATGAGGAGTTGAGTTAGTTCGGTGACTTGACATAGAGATTTAATAAGTAGCTTACATGTTCAGTGGAACTTTAGTCTTCTTTATGTTACTCGACAAGTTCATGTGGTTCATGCTTAAGTTTAGATGTCTTTAGAACACTTTACACATGAAGAGTTTTACCTAGCCTTAATGTATGCTTTTGAGGCCTTTAGGAAGGGTTTTTTGTGTGGAAATTTGACGTGAATAAGGGCAAGGAATTCAGTGCAACTTCAGCAAGAATAGGGGTGCTATCTGCAGAGAATTCACTGATAAAAAATGTGAAGGAAAAGGGAGTTATCTGGTGCTTTTTTTGCATGAAGAGAAGCAGCTCATAGTAGGGTAACGCCAAGAGAGAGCAAAGCTTGAAGAGAGAGAGTTCTTGGAGGTCTTTTATGGACTGATTTATAGCAGTTTATGGCTTAGTACAGGGCATAATAGGGGCATCACTACTGCTGTCCTTATTTCTTCCAGATTTGCATGCATTTTGGTCATGATCTCAAGCATTTGATAGTAGGGAACCACTAAGAGAGTGCAAGAATTGATGAAGGAGAGTTCTTTGATGACTTTTGTGGTTTGATCTACAGTAGATCACTGCTTTGATACAGGGTATACATGCCGAATGCTGCAGTCCATAGCTTTGGCAGTCAGAGCTCTCTTGATTCGGGTGCCTTCTCTTACTTGTAACTATCCCGGTGAGACATAGTATAGACAAAATCGAAGATTTCTTGATTTATTGCTGAAGGTCTTAATGCAAGAGTTTATTTTAGGCTGAAATAAGTGTCTTTTGAAAGCTCTAGTATAGAGCTTTTGGATTTAGGTGGGTTGCTTTGTCTTGAATGAAATCTATGCATATATAGGTTTTGTTCTTGGCAAAGGGGTTTATGTCTTGATTTTGAATTGATGCGCACAGGGTTTTTGAGCTATCGTCTTAGTGAAGTTATCTTGAGCTATTGTTTCAAACTTGTCTGAATTGGATTCATGTATGGTGTATAAGATTTGAATCAAAGACTATCCTATAGTTGGGTTCTCGATATTTCTTGTCTCTCTATTGTAGAATACACTCTTTCTTTCAGAGATTTCTTATCTCTCTTCTCTGTGACTCTTTCTTATTGAATCCTTGTGATTAAGGCCTTTCACTTTGACCTCCCCTGACAGTGTATACTGTAGTCCTTAACTATTGGCTGAGTTAAGGACTACAGTGTATATGGTAGTTCTTAACTATTGGCTGAGTTAAATAGCCTTGCATAATGATTGTATCTAGGTATAGCAGTCATCTTGACAAACATAAGGCTGACTATTAGCTGCAAGGATTTACAACTCCCGTAGCCAGATTATCAATTGAGATGTGACTTTCATGGTAGGCTATGTGACGGGTTGTAGCCTAGCCCTTGCTGCAACATGCTCAGAAACACCATTTCCTCTGAAGTGAGGTGCACCCATGTGTAGATGAAAAGTGACAACCAGCAACCTTCAGACAAAATGAGAAACTGCCTTGTATTTCTTAAGAACGTGTTCACTTTTGAGAAGAATTATCAACTTACCAAATGAGCACTTCATAACTTTGGCTCATCAACATGAGCATTGTTGACACCCACTAGGATCTTGAGCTGCACAATTGCAGCATGTCAGATCGCATTACTGATTGCAGACTGCATATTACTGTATGAGCGGATTTGGCCACTCACTCTACTCCTTGGAATATCTAGAAAGTCAAGTGAATCACAGCAAAGAAGCTGCTAACTACTCTTGACAAGTAATTGCAGTTATAAGCATAACGCCTTAGAAAAATAACCTAAGATCCCAAGAAGACTGGCAAGCTCAGTTGAAAGGAAGCACTCTGAGTATCAAAGCCACTTTTGATTTCAATCACCATCACAATAACTCCATGTGAGATTCAACTCAAGGAACAATTTGCTTTATAATGAAGAAACCATGATCTTCCAAGGTGTCCACAGAAACGTGAGTAGATATCAGGATCTTCACAAGAAAAAAACACCAATTGAGGAAAGTAAACCTGCTTCTCTGACCACCATGAAGGTTTGCCAAAGTCACGAGTGCTATGACAGCATCCGCAAATCAGCACTGTCTAGTCCTTCAGTTCCTTCAAGAGATTTCGGACATCAGTCCAAGTTTAGCCGCTCTTGCAAAGATTCTCAGAGAGAAACATGTATAAAACTCCTATGAACAGAGCTCCCAAAGGTTGAATTAACGATTTTTAAACAGGCCACATGCACAAGGATGACCGAGGATGTAGAAGCCTTAATAAAGCAAGCTCCACAGGCGATCACACAGATTATTTTAACAAGTCAATGAATAACAAGAGCATTGGACATCCATAGATCAACATGTCTTATATATTTCGTAAAAACTTGTTCACTTTAGAGAGTAGTGTCGACTTATAGAATGACATGTAGCTGTAGAAGTGAAGTGCTTCTACACTTGAATTACTCTTAAGCATAGTTGCATTCATACTACGTACGGACTAGTTCGTTCTGTATGGTTCGTACGGTACGGTACGGTACGTATCCGTACCATTTCGTACCAAAAAACAGGCTATTTTTGGCTTCTAAAGACTAGACCATACAATATCTTCCAACTTCTAAGACTTATGTTTATTATCATAATTCCAAGTCTCTCTCACACACACACACTCTTTTTTTTTTTCGTAAGACACACACACTCTCTCTCTCTCTCTCTCTTCCAACTTCCAAGATGAGTATGCAATTCCAAAAGCATCCCTCCCCCCCTCCTCTCTCTCTCTCTCTCCAAACTACCAAGCCTCTCTCTGTCTCTCTCTCTCTCTCTCTCTCTCATCTCACACACACACACAAAAGAATGAAGAGCCCGTTTGTCCATCCACCCTAAACTTTGCTTTGTTCTTCGATGTATTACTATACACTCCCATCTGTCTTCTAGTAGCGCATTGCGCATGTTGTGCATGAGGTTTTTCCTTGTTATCCTCATGTATTCATCCTATTAACTCAAGTGACATTGCTATTTTAGCTCTAAACATGTGTTCTATGGTCTATAATCCAAAATAACCAAGTTTTTGGTTTTTTTCTCGTACTAATATCGTACCTTACCTTATAAAATCATAAGGTACCAAATAGTACCATATTTTTTCGTACCGTACCATATCGTACCTTTCGTACTTGACAACCCTGCTCTTAAGGTTTAATTGGCCAATCCAATGCTGTTGAGTCTTCCTAAGTATATCTTGTTTCTGTATTATCAACCTTGAGGTTTATTGTGTAATGTGGTGTGTTGATGATTGAAGTAGGTTGGAATCACCACTTTGTAAGCAAAGGCCAACTTGGGTAGTACTGTTTGGACTCTCGTGAAACTATCTGATTATTTGGAGAGACCAGATAGGCAACTCTGTTAGACTGATGACAGTCATATAGTTGTAAAGACAATTTGGAAGTGGTATTTTTACATCAAAATGGCATTTTTTCCATTGATGTCCAACTCCCTACAGAGAACATATTCAAATGGGTCTTGAGTTTCATTTCTAATTCACCAATAAATAATCATATAGCTCGAGTAATTGGACAGTTGTATCTTAATGTGTCTTGAGTTTAATTTTTCATTCGCAGATAAATAATCATATAGCTCAAGTAATTGGACAGATGTATCTTTCATCATGATCTTTGTTTCACAGAATTGTAGTTATTGTGTAACTTGGGAACTTGCTGGTGGTATGTGATAACCACCTTGACTCAGCCATTTTTCATCTCGTTCAGCTGTTTACCTTACTACATTATAACTTTGGTTACAGGTTTCCAGTTCCAATCCCTTTAGATTACACGAATATCGTTATCAACATAAAGACTGCTCAGACCAACTACTATCTCAAATTCTCATACTCTTGTTGAGTGAAATTTGATGTTTGAAATACAAGCAATCACTAAGGGTTTTCTCTATAGTCAAAAGATTAGTTGCTTGAAAAATTCAGAAGCTGCCAAAAAAGTGCTTCTTGAGAAAGATAAGTGAGAAGACTTGGTATCAAACCCTTGCATGCAAACTTCAAACTTAAGCTCTCTCTCCCCACCTCCTAACGAAAGTGTGCCCTCTCTCTCTCTCTCTCTCTCATTGTTTGTTTGATAACAGGGCTGTGAGAGGGAGGGAGGGAAGGGATTTCAAAGTTGAGGCTTTTCTGAAAACCCTCTGATGTTCCTGCTGCCTTACCTTCTGCAGGGGAAATGGGTTCTGAGTTCTTACCTAAGATGTCTGTAAAGTCTTTGACGGATCAACAAATAGTACGAATTCATCAACTGTTTCGACAAGCCAAATTCGATGAACCTAGCGGGGAGGTATACTTTCCATTAGTATTAGACAGCTTAGTTGTGCAAAGTTCAATATGGGTACTAACTTATTGGGGTTGAAATGAATGTTCTGGAGGAATAAGTGCACTACAGTGCACCCTAATAGAGAAACACGAGAAACAGAAACCTCTGCATGCAAACCATCTGTCGTTTGATAACAGATGCAATGCTACCAATTAACTCTAATAAGGAATTCACAAGCTGGGAGCTTACCTCTCTAGTCTATTCCTACTGTCCAATTTGTGCTTTGAATATCCGATTCCAATTTTCTCTTCACTACCCTGTTTCAATTATCAATGCGAAGATGGTTTGCCACCCTTTTTGTATTACAAGTTAGGGAGGTTCTTTCTTTGGGTCTCCTGCTTGATGTTGGGCATCTCTTTGGCAGCAGTCAGTTACCATGACTGTTACTTAGGGAGAATTTTCCTGATATTTGGATATTTAGGGAACCCTGGCACTTATGAGAGAAGACTGGCTAATCTCTTGGTGTGTAGTTTATGGCACTCCTCCAAGCAATAGCTCTTCATTCCCCTTTTTGGTTTCCCGCTGAGCAGCCAACCTAGGGTGGCAGGAAACTCGCGTTACACTTCTGCCCTTCATTTTGTTTAGCCTTTACATGTACTGCTCTTTTAGCTAAAAACAAAAAGCTGAAGTACTACTCAATATTTTTGATCTCCTGCAGAGCAGCCAACCTAGGGTGGCAGGCAACTCTTGTGTTACACTTCTGCCCTTCATTTTGTATAGCCTTTACACATACTGCTCTTTTAGCTAAAAACAAAAAGCGGAAGTACCATTCATTATACAATCTTTTTGTAGACCATGTGGATGTTTTCTCAAATGAGTTTGTAGTGTATCTCAGAAAGACATTGTTGGTTGGTTGAACCTTCTTTGTGGTTGTCATGAAGGGGCTGCTTGTGCAGTGCTTTTGCTGCGACAAAGTTGCCTACATGAAGGCATTTACCTCTTGTTGTAGTTCATTCTCTAAGACAATCCATCTTCGTTGAGGGATATTGGGTCTTCCTTTAGAAATATGTAGGCAATTTGCCTCTCGTTGTAGCTCATTCTCTAAGACAATCCCTCTTCGCTGAGGGATATTTGGTGTCCCTCTAGTAATATGTAGGCAATTTGCCCTCAATTTATGTTTTTCAGAATTGCAACAAACTTCAAATGCTTACAAGTGATATAAACACACATCGTTAGCCCTTACACATTCTAATGTGGGTGCTTGAAGAAAGATTCATTTATTTGTATGACTGTTTAAATGTTAGATGCTTTAAACCTAAAGCTTGGTGATCAAATCAAAGCTTTGAACAAAATCTGAACATATAATATTTAAAGGGAAAGTAAGCCATACCATACTGCCCAAAAGGGCAAGCTGAATTACATGTCTTTGGTTCCTTTTGCTGCTCTTTCAGTGCCTGAGCCCTGCTGGTGAATATAATCTTCGACTAGGTATAATGAAGGAGTTGCATCCTGATATGGTTGCTACGTATCAGGGCAGGTGAGGGCACATTGGGTCTCTGCTGCAAGCATAAATTCCCACCAAAATTCACAAAAGTAGTGGTTTACACAAACATAGAAAGTGCTGATTGTTACATGAGTGTCCTTTTGATTACTTCTTCTGTGCGTTCTCATCTCTTTTATGCTCAGCCCACAGGTATTTGAGGGTCACCCCTTCATTGTTGAAGCTGGAGTGAGTTTAGGTGGAAAAGATGTGAAACCAGTAATAATATTACATCCTTCTCTTCCTACACTCTCTACATGTATTTGGGCATGCTTACTTGTGCTAAATATACTTATGTGTCTGCAGGGCCTCAACATTTTCAGGTTTGCAAATCGAATTCCTCTATTATTTGAGCAGGGAGGAGATGTTGTAACACGCACAGCAATGAAACGTATCAAGTCTGTACCTTTGATGTGTCATGTCCACATTAGTTTTTTCTGGAAGAAAAAAAATCTGAGGGTTGAAAAATGGGTGTGCTAACTGCTCTCTAAATCAGCTGGAGCAACTACAAAATCAAGGAAAATCAGGATAAGGTTGGGGTGTTTGTCAGCATTGTGAGCACCAAAATACCCTTCAAGGGCACAGGCAAAGAGTACATTGGAGATGACATTGATGAAATTGCATCTGCAGTGAAGGTATGCCTACTTCTTAAGTATTTTGATTTTTGGTTTCTTAAACGGTTAGAATGATTGATCCTTTGTATATCATGTTTATGATATTTGTACATGATGAAGACATATTAGTTGCTCCAATGGCAAGTCACCTTTTCTGATGCATGTACAAACATGAAGATATACATGCATGTGTGCATGGATATAGGAAAATCTCTTGTTGTAGTGGATTAGGATTTCGTATCTTAGATTATGATTAAAGCAGGTTTCCAAGAAAAATGTCACAGGTCATTTACTGACGAAATAAAAGGATGGGACTTCCCAATCTCTACTGACCTGATGCTGGAATATGTACATTTGGTAAATCAGCAAGACAAGGGTGCCCTTTTAGTCTTTTATCATATGCTATTGCTACATATCCCTTGCTGCTATGTTTGATTAATGTGATGCAAAAAGGAACATTGTATGGGCTTGTAGTGCCTGATGCTTTACATATCTTGGCCCAAGGGTGGACTGATGATTTAGTTTGGTGTGCTGATACGATCTTATTTTATTAATCAATGACCTTAGTCTTAGTAAGTGTGTGCATGCTTGCCACATCACCTACTTATCTGGGTCTAGCCCTTGTGGACATGTGTTAATTGGCTGGAGCCTTGTATTTTAAATGGCCTAAGCCCTTGCTCATACGTCCCTTGTATGTGCTATTAGTTGTGCATTGTGAACCCCATGCATGTGTATTCTATAATCAATTAACACTTTAAAATGTGTGACACCTCCTCAAGATTAGTTTTCACTTTCGAAAACAAAATTGGCATGCTCCCACATTGAACTCTCTTTTGAACAATCCTTCCATGTCTAAGCCACACGGATGGATGCATTGTGAGTTCTTGTAAGAGTGACTAGATGGGTCTATGGATTTATTTAAAGTCTATCCATGGAGATTCACAAGACTAGTTAGCCCAGCCTTGAAGTATTGTAAAAGGCATTGATTGAGGGGGCTGTCCATATGCCACCTTACTAGTAGGCCACCATTGGGTCATGTGGGCACTAGGAGTGGAAAGAATGGGAGCAAGCATGGGGGTAAGACCCCCTCTAGGCTGTCCAAGGGGAGTGTCACTTGTCGGTGTGCTCAAGGACTGATGGGCATGGGGAGCAGAAGCCTTGGGGGGTTTACCCTTGAGCTTTGGAACAACACTCCTTGTCCACATGACCTTGGTGGTGGCAGTTAGTGCAATGTATTCTTTTTGGGAATATTTTGCCCCCGACTAGTTTAGGATGCTTTTTTATTTGAAGGAGAAGAGGAGTGACATACCATTTTGAGGACTTACCTTCGGTTCTTGAGAGATCATGTCACCTTAGGACTTGTTCATGCAGCTGAGTGTAACGTAGTAGCATAATGTTTGAACTCATAGAAGGTCAGCAATCGGGACAACGAAATAACTTGTTGCAGAAAATGAAAGTAAACGGGTGATAGCTTGTTTAAGAATAAAGTGACCTGATTGTTTAAGAATAAAGTGACTTTGATAAGCTAGTAGCATGATGTTCGAACTCATAGAAGGTTAGCAATTGGGACAACGAAATAACTTGTTGCAGAAAATGAAAGTAAATGGATGGTAGCTTGTTTAAGAATAAAGTGACCCGATTGTTGTTTGACTTCAATAAGCTAGTGGGAGGCATGGCGTGTTCTTTTGAGGACTTCCCTTCAGTTCTTGAGAGATCTTGTCACCTCCAGACTGGTTCATGCAGCCTAGTGTAACATAGTAGCATGATGCTCAAACTCATAGAAGCTCTTCACCATCTCCTCTTCTCTTCTTCTCTTATCTTCTCTTCTCTTTTCTCACGCGCGCGCAGCTATGGTGGATGGAGCTCAATGGAGGAGGGTTGAGCTAGCATCTAGGATCATGGAGCTACTGGTGTGTGCGAGGAAGGAGCCAACTCATTTCAGCATCGAGGTAAGCTCACTACACTCGTAGGTTCGAAGGCGCATGGGCTAGGTGAGAGATAGCCATTAGAGCTCGCTTGAAACGCTTGAAACAATAAGCGGTCCGTGGATCTTGGCGGTTGAGTGTGAGTGCCCTCCACAACGTGGGTACAATTTAAGAAAATGTTTGCATCGAATTGGTTGACAAGTACCTTTGAGGTGGACATCATATTAATAAGATTTTGGAGCAATATAATAAGAAGTTTTGGGATGCATTGCTGCCTATTACTTCTTATCGCCTTGTACCTCTTCATGAGTAAGTGGAAAAATATGTCTGTGGGTTGCCCAAAGGAATCAAGGATTTTTGCATTAAATCCACCGTGTCTAGCATGTCTCAGCTTATAGAGACTGTTGCTACAGTCGATGATTTGCTGCGTGGGAAGGATTCGGACTTCCTAGAGAGTGGAGAGAAGCTAGATAAAAAGTTGTTTAAGACTGAGAAAAGGGGTAGGTTTGAAAATCAGCTTGAAAAGAGGCTTAAACAACAAAGAAAGGGCTTGAAAACATTGGCACAACATAGGGAATTGATGGCTACAAATAAATGTTTTATTTGTAAATAGGAGGGACACATTGCAAGGGACTGACCCAATTGGTAGCAAGCTGAAAAATCAAACAATCAGGGAGATTCCAAAGGAAAGAAGCTCAAAACATCAGTGGGATTGGTGCTCGATGTTGTTAGTGAACAACCCAATGATGATGCTACTGAGTTGTGCAGAGCATGGGGCAAAATTAGGGATCAATATGCATTGATTTTCTTTGATAATGGTACATGAGCCAACTTCATCTCTGTTGACATGGCCGCCCGTTTAGGCATCAGAGAGGATAAGATAGGACCCATGGGGAAAGTTGGAATGGCATGTAAAGGCCGTGCAGAGCCTGTCACATTGCTCATTGGAAAGCTTCGGTTGCACATACAAGGATATGTAGACAACAAAGAGTTCTTCATTGCTTCCCTTGAGGGTTGTGATGTATTGCTTGGTATAGCATGGTGCCACCGTATGCATGTAGCGGTTGATTCTCGTGCAAAGACAGCTTTTAGGACATCTTTTGGATTGTATGAGTTTCTTGTTATGTCTTTTGGACTTACGAATGCTCCTGTCACTTTTAATTGGATGATGGATTGTATCTTCCGGCCACATAGAGGATTTGTGGGCACTTTCTTTGATGATATGATTGTCTATTCAAAGAATGAGGCAGAGCATAGAAAACACTTGGATATCGTGTTCAATGAACTGCGTGACCATAGGCTGGTTATCAATGACAAGAAAAGTGAATTCTTCTTGTATGAAATCCACTTTTTGGGGCATATTGTATCGGCTGATGGTATTCTCATGGACCTTGCAAAGGTTGAAACAATATGATCATGGCCACCTTTGAGAAATGTGCATGAGATCCGCAGCTTCTTGGGTTTATGTTCTTACTACAAGAAGTATGTACACGGGTTTGCTGAAATTGCATCTCCATTGTATGCCTTGCAGAAGAAGGATGTGCCATTTAAATGGACAACAGTGGAAATTTTAGCATTTGAAAAGTTGAAGGAAAATATGACTTCAGATCTTGTGCTTGTGTTACTCGATCTAAGGAAGTCATTCATAGTTCAATGTGATGCATGTGGTAACAGCATTGGGGTTATTCTTATGCAGGACGGCCGAGTTGTGGCTTATGAGAGCCGAATTCTCCACGGTGTAGAAAAGAATTTGCAGGTCTATGAGAAAGAGCTATTGGCTGTAAATCATGCGTTGTCTATGTGGAAACATTATTTGTTGGGGGTTGATTTTATAGTGCAGACAGACCATCAAACTTTGAGGTACTTTCTGACGCAAACAAAGTTATCAGAGAAGCATATGAGATGGTGGGCGAATTTTCTCTCTATGTTTCATTTTCAGATTGTACATATTAATGGTAAAAAGAATGTTGTGGCTGATGCACTGTCACGTAAGCCACAAATTTCAGCCGTCAGCATGGTCTATCAGAATGTTGTTGCTGATTCGGACTTTGCTAATGTTTATGATTAGCTTTGCAATGGCCAAAGGCATGAACACTTTGTGTTAAGAGATGGATTTTTGATGATGCATGGACGACTATGTGTCACAAAATCAATTAAGGCCTAGAGTTATCACTGAAAGTCATGTTTCTCCGTATGCAGGACACAGAGGTATTGATGCCACGGTTAAGGCAGTGGAGCATTTATTTTATTTGCCAACTTTGAGGCATGATGTAGAACAATTTGTTAAGACATGCATCATATACCAGAAGGTAAAGCACGATAGGCAAAAGATGCCGGGTTTATTGCAGCCCTTGCCTATTCCAGATAGGCCTTGGCAGAGCATTGCAATAGACTTTATTTTTGAGCTTGCTAAGACACCTTCAGGGAATGATGAAATATGGACTATCATTTGCATGTTTAGCAAACAAGCCCATTTCATTCTGGTCAGGAAGAAAATAAAGGCTGATCATATGGCACGATTGTTTTTGCAGCACATCTTTAAGTATCATGGTATGCGAGAGTCGACCATTAGTGATCGAGACCCTCGAATGACCAGTTTATTTTGGAAGGGCTTGTTTGAGAAAATGGGTACCACGCTGAAATTCTTATCATTCTTCCATTTGCAGACAGATGGTCAGTCTAAGGAAGCAAATTCCACAGTGTTAGATCTTTTGAGGTGCTATGTTTTAGACCACAAGACAGTGGGAGCATTATTTGCCCTTGGTTGAGTTTGCTTATAATAACATAGTGCATAGTTCTACGGGCAAAGCTCCATATGAGGTGGTTGAGAGTAGCAAGAAGGTACTACCTATTCTGCAAACTAAGGATAAGATCTTTGAGGCTGATCGTTATGCGGAAAACTTGGATGTAGCCTATGCAAAGATAAAATATGCACTTCAAAGATCACAAGAAAAGCAAAAGAGGACAGCTGATTGACACAGACATGCTTTGCAGTTTGCAGAGGGTGATTATGTATTGTTGTGTTTTGAAAAGGCACGGCTGAAAAAGATGAAAGGAAAAGAAAGATTGTATCTGAAGTTGAGTATGAGATACTATGGGCCCTTCTAGGTGTTGGAGGAAATCAACGATGTGGCATATCGGTTGAAATTACCTCCACATTGGCGGATACACAATGCCTTTCATGTCAGTTTCTTGAGGCCTTTTCATGGTGATGCTAGAGGATATGTCTGCTAAAATTCAGCCTTAGGTTGAGGAGCTAGATGAGATTTTGGTACTTGAGTAAATTTTGACACCTAAGGAAAGAAAGGTCAAAGGTAAAGTTTCCAGGAGATACTTGGTGAAATTTTAGAATTATTCACAAATGGATGCCAAATGGATGGAAGAGGATGACTTGGCAGACCATCCTCAGTTGTTGCAGCTTTACCTAGATGCCTTTCAGTTAGAGCCGACTTTAGTTTGAGAGCAAGGGTCCGGAGTATTGCCTGATGCTCAAGGGGGAGAAATTTTAGAATTATTCACCAATGGATGGAAGAGGATGACTTGACAGACCATCCTTAGTTGTTGTAGCTTTACCTAGATGCCTTTCAGTTAGAGCCGACTTTAGTTTGGGCTCCATCAAGTTCAGCAGAGAAAGGTTCCGAAGTATTGCCTGATGCTTACTCAAGGGGGAGATAGCACTTCCCCTCTAGTTATGGACAGCTCTCGTATGTATTCAGCATGCATCCAAAGTACTACGCTGACAGTATGTTTTCCATGAGATTCCTACTTAGTGTGCTATTCACTGGGAGATGTATGTAGATGAGTATGAGTTTCACCCGGGCACTGGAACTATACTTTTGCATCAGCTTATGATCAATTTAGCATAAATTTTGCCTCAATTTTGAGACAAAAATTCTAATCAGTTTCAACTCAGTTTTTGATCAGCTTGAGAACCGTTTATGGTCACTTTTTGGATCAGTTGTGCATTAGTTTTTGCATTGATTGCTGGTCAGTTTTTGCAATGAGTTTGTGATCAATTTGAGGTCACAATTATATCAGTTTGTGATCAGTTCTCAGATCAGCAAGTGATCAGTTTATGATCAGATTATGCTCAATTTTCAATGGTTTACATCTAGTTCCATGGATAACATCATATGTTATGATGCCATTGATGTTTTAGACATAGTTTATGCTTGGTTATGCTATGCAATGGTTTGGTTTTGCTAGATGAGTTGAGCTCATGAGAAACAGACATGTCACATGATAATCTGGCAATGTTTTTGAGATTCTTTGTGAGTCTTATGCAATGTTATGTTAGCTGGTAATTTTCAGCATATGTTGGGCATAGGAATGGTTGAATAACAGTGCGCAATGTTGTGTTGACTATGATGCCCTATGGAAATTCCAGTGTAGTACTTTGCTTTTGATGCATTTGACAGTGCAATCGAGGACGATTGCAAGGATTTCAAGGAGAGGGCTATCATGAGGACATGTATTTTGGAAACCTCACTTAACATGCAGATTAATTTTTAATTACATGATTAAGTAAATGTTGCACATGTGAGGTGCAATTGGGGTTAAAGTAAATTTACGAGCCCAGGACTCGAAGAAATCACGGGATGTCAAAGGCAAAAGTTGCTATAAGTTATGTCGCATAGGTACTTGGTAGTATCTGGTGCCAATTGTTGGCTTAGGCCATCCATTTGGCCATAAGTGTCAGTTGGTGACACTAGAGAAGTGGCGTTTAATGGTACCTAACACCAATCTGATGGTCAAAGATGGCGTAGAGACACTCGGGAATGGAAGTTGCCTAGCTAATTTAATTATTGGCCAGTCAGATTATTTTTTAGGGCATCGAAATAATTATTAGATTAATTTTTAGTATTTAAAGACTGACAATTAATATTTAATTGTGGAAAATATTGGAAAAACCATTTGGGAAGGTTATTACTTGTCAAAAATGCCCATGCAAGATTGAAAAACGTCTTTAGAGGTTAGAGAGACATTTTTATAAATTCAGCCTGCAAGAGAGAGAGAGGGCATGCTGCTGGTTTGATTTGCAGCCATTGGAGGACCTTCTGAGGCTACCAAGGGTAAGAATAGACCAATCAACAGCAAGAGACAGCATCTACAAGCTGTTGAGACAAGGTAGCAGCAGTAAATGACTGATTTTATTTAGTTCTTTGCATCTATAAGCTATTGTGGCAGCGTAGTAGCTGCATTTGATAGATTTTCAGCCATTCTTCGCGACAAAACTCTGAATTTTTCCTCTCTACAGCTTTCCCTCTCATCTCCCAGCCATTTCATAGCCTTGCTTTGAAGATCTCATCATTTGGACCATTGGAGGCTGAGAAATTGCAAATTTCTTTATTATAAATCCTAATTTACAGTAGAAATTAGGGTTTAGCAGCAGCCTTAGAAAGCATGCCAGAAATTGGAAGCTCCAAGACTTGGATTCAACAAGATTGAAGGTGAAATTCAGTTGAATTCAAGTGGAGGACTAGCCAACCATTGAATTTGGGGCATTTCCATCGTCTATGAAGTGGGTGAAGGCCAATTGAGTGCCCGAATCTAGGGGCAAAATAGATTAAAGACTTGCCGGTCACTTTGGATAGCAAAGGGAGTTGAAATACTGAAAGGGATTGGGAAAATCCCATTGTAAATCAACTTTTTCTTCAATAAAGCTAAAGAAATACTGAAAGGGGCGCCAATTTTGGGGCCAATCGGGTGTGCATTGTCCAAGATCAATAGGTAAATTTGTATTTTCAAATTTGCATTTATTGTTTGCTACTGTAATTAAGTTGTAATCAAGGATTTACCACCCTATCGGAGGAGGAAGGTTGGTTTCATATTGTGCCATACAGGTCATTGTTCACAAGGCCCTACTACCAGACCTGCGCCTTGCTCCATAGCGCTAGCCTGCCTAGTTCGTTTCGCTCCCCCTATCCATATGGCCCGCCTTGGCCTTGGATTTGTCGTCTCCAACTTAACATGTTATCGACTGTCCTAGTCGATTCCTCTACCTATCCTGGTTGATTCTTTTGCTCATCTCTTTGCAGACGCCACCTAGCTTCAACATTACCTTGCCATGATTCTTGCCTATCATGCTTCCCCAATCGGCTGTTGTTGTACACCACGTGGCTCCTTTTAGGTGCCAACTTGCAAAAAAATCTGTCACATGTCTATCCTTTGATTCAGCTGAATTGCATGGCCGAGTTTGCCACATTTTTCACGTGGGGCTCATCATATTTGCCAGACATTGATGGTTCTTATTTGCCATGATAACCAATCCACCTCGTTGAGAAGTGCCCATAGCCCACCAGCCACGTGTGTTGACTTGTTAGATTATGTGCCAGCCCATCATCCACTAGATAAGACCAAAATTAAAGTAATTAATTGAAGTTCAAAACATTGGGTTGTTTGCATGCAAATTGGGCCTTTTTCAAATTGAGGCAATTTCTCCAAATTGCTTCACTAAAATTTGGGGCTTTTCACGTTTGAGCGCTCAACCATCAATTCAGAGTGCATCAACACGTTGAAGACTATCCAAGTGCTTGCCTTCGACATTAGTTGAAAAATGACCCGCCAAGCGTCCAGTGCTTTGCGGCGTTGTCACAAGCGATCAACATTGATCGTGATGCCTTTGGTAGCAACATCAAGGGTGTATTTTTATCCTGACAAAAAAGCAATTATAAAAAAAAATATTTTTAAAAATTGCTAAAATTTAGATAATTGAAATTAGAAACTGGCAATGTACATGTATGTGCTAAGACCTTTCCATCACTTAGAATATGACGGGAAGCTGATGCTGATACTGGCGTGATGGGCGTGACGTGACATTGGCGGGCGTGACGCTGACAAGACGGGTGTGACGGGCGTGACGCTGACAAGACGGTCGTGACGGGATCGTGACGGGCGTGACGCTGGTGTGACGGGCACGACGGATGGATGCTGATGCGACAGGCGTGACGAGCCGGATGCGGACGAGACAGACGTGACACTAGCATACGTGTTTGGCAGAGCAATGTACTTTGACGAATGTATTGTGGCAGCAGTGACGAATGAGTATTGTGGCAGCAGTGAGGAATGTATTGTGGCAGCAGTGACGAATGAGTACTAAGTGAACAATGATGGATTGTACCTGCAGTAAATAGTGGTGGGCCTTGTGAACAGTATCTGCAGAGATGCGCAATGACTGATGGGACAGTTTTGGGTCGTGATTGTGACTGTATAAGAAATCTGTAGACTCTCTCAGACTGACGTGAATGCAGACCTGTGTGAATGTACTGAGATTGCAGATGCACTCAGACTGATGTGAACCTTGCCTGCTGTGTAGACTGGAGACTTGCTTGATTTCAGACTAACGCACATTAACATTTCATGCTATAGTGATAGTTTATGTGAGATTGACAGTTCTATGCTATATTAACAGTTCATGCTACAGTCATATCTTATGATGCAATCACATTGACAGTTTATGAGATACTGTCAGTTCATGCTATAGTGATAATTTATGTTACTGGTTTACTACTCTAGTCAGACTGTAAACAGTTTTATGCTATAGCACATACTATAATCATGATGGAAGAAACTGACAATGAAGGAATCACAAAACCAACCATGGAGGCAATGTTTCATACATGGCCAAAGAACACAAGATACAAAACCTATGGGCGTAAAACCCGAGATTGGAATGTCTCTCCAGGGTCGAGTAGATATGAGAAGACATCCCGCAAAATTAATGAAACACTATATGAGGAGATGTTGACCATACTCCGTGCTGAAATCGTACCATGAGGAAGGAAATGGAAAAGGATATACAAGAGCGGATTCGAGTTGAAATGATGGAAGAACTAAAAAAGGAGATGCGACAAACATTGGATGAACACATGGCAGAGAAAGACTCAACGATCTCTAATCTACAAGAAGAACTAGAGGAATGCAAAAAGAAACTGGACGCACAAAAGGAACCACAAATCACACCGGAACTACAAAAAGAAATGGATGTTTTAAAAAAGGATATGCACACCTATGCAAGTGTGGTGGAAGGCACCCAAAAGAAAATGGAGAATGTTGAGAATACCGTCAAAGAAAATGCAGAATGGATAGATGTGGCAAAAAATAACAAAGGAATGCATGGCAACAAAGTGGAAGTTATGAATGCCACCTTGGAAGAAGAGGCAAAAAGACGGGCACGCGCACTCCACGTAAGAGTGGTTGGATATAGAAAGTAGGTAAATGGGCTGTCTATAGAGATGGAAGAGTCATCATCACAGAGAAAAGAACAGCATGACGGTGCGCGGCCTATGAGACCTTGAAGTTCACACTATGGAATTGCAACGACTCCCTTAAGACAGATGCAGGTTATTTTGAGGATACTTTCAAAGGGATAGAAATTGCTATGTATAGTGAGACAGATCAATGCAAAGACAGCCGTCTACCTGATGTATATGGATATAGATGGGAAAGTGTATATCGCCCTCAGCCTAGGCAGCTTGGAGGGACGAGGGGATCAGGAGGTGTGGCAATTCTATTTAGAGAAGAGCTCTGAGATACAGTCCAAGTGGTACATAGAGATGTAAAGGCAAGATACATGTGGATCAGGTTACATACAAGCAGAACTCGAGACATGTATATTGCCATATGCTATTTTCCCCCTGCATACTCTAAGTTTGCCCCTAAAGAGGCATCCCCGTATACACCACTATATGAGGACATAATGAGATACATGAGAATTGGGGATGTTCTACCAGCAGGAGACTTTAATGCACGCACAGGAAGCAACCAATCTGCTTTCTTTGACACTAGTGATGAGATGTTTAGAGATATTGCATTAGATGAAGTGGGATTAGTTAGATCAGCCCAAGATAGAGAGATAACAGAATATGGAACACACCTACTGGCATTGGGAAGTGCACATGGTTTGGCCATCCTTAACGAGCTGCCACAGTGGCCAAGATCTAATGGTTTCACATGTTGGAATAACAAGAAAGGGTCAAGCACAGTGGACTATTTGATTGGATCACCCAACTTGCTACTTGACATAAAAAGCTTTGAAATCTTGAACAGACCAATTGGATTAGCAGCAGACCATGCCATTCTAGCTTTCACAATGCAATATGGGCATATATACGAAGCATAGCCACACATACCAAAATTACCACGCTATGATTTTGTGGAAGCGACCTCACACATATACATCACCACTGTGCGAGATGCATTGAGGGAGCTAGACACACAGGCCTCTCTGGATGAGTTTATAGGACAGTTGGCGGAGATAATACACACTTCAGCAGCATACGCTTTTCCACACACTACACCGTCAGATAAACCTCCACGAGGTAATGCCCCACAGAATGGCTGGTATGATGATGAGTGCAGAGAGACACGAGCATGTTTTCAGCGAGAGATGGCACTTGGCATATGTACACATAAGCATGCTTGAACACTCTTCAGACGATTGGTACGCAAAAAGAAGCGGGAATACCTGAGCAGACTAGAAATAGAAATGTATTCCATGTTCTTGGGGCAGGACAGCAAGAGAGCATGGAAAAAGATGCATGAGAACCAGCCACCCCTACAGATTACTAGACCGGATGATTGGCATGGATATGCTTGCACACTTTATGATGTTCCTGGCCAAGAGCCTATGCCGCTCCCCTCAACCTCAAGACCAGCAAATTGCAGTTTTTTCACGAAAAAAAAGTGAGGAATGCCATATGGAAACTGAAAAATGGAAAAGCCTAAAATCATGATGGTTTAGTGGCTGAACACTTCGCGCATGCCTGTGATATTTTGGCACCAACGCTGGCTCACATCTTTAATAGGGCAGTTTGTGAGGGATTTCCAACTTGTTGATTAGACCATATTATTGTGCCGCTCTTTAAGAGTAGAGACCCCGCGCTACCTAGTAGCTACCGAACTATCACGATTGGACACATGTTGGCCAAGATATATGGCTCTATCGTGGAACAAGCATTGAGTGAATGGACCGAGATGCATGGCCTGAGATCAAAAGGCCAGGCTGGCTTTAGGAGGGGATATACAACTCTAGACCATATCTTTACATTGAGGGCAATCATCGAAGAAGGCAAGGCATTCAAGAAAAAAATCTACTGCTGTTTTGTGACTTTCGCAAGGCCTTTGACACAGTGCCACGCGCTAGACTCATGAGAAGAATACAAAACATTGATGTGCTTGTAGAGATATAGTGGAGTATCTATGCCTTGTATGAGACAGTGACGGGCAGAGTACGAACACCTGAGGGCATCTCAGATACAGTCAATAGCACCATTGGGGTGAAACAAGGCTGTCCACTTTCACGGACACTATTTGGGTTGTATATAGATGAAATTTCAGAATATGTGGACAGGACTGGTGGGGCCGGAGCCAGCCTAGCTGGAGTGCTGATACCATTATTGCTTTATGCCGATGATATTGTACTTATATTTGTCTATAGGAGCGGCTCTTTGGAAAGATACACATGAGGGTGGGCTTTATATGCTCACAGCCTTAGTTGTGAGGACTTCCCACGAGCTTGGGCTGCTTTGGCATGCTCGTTATGGGCATCTCAACATGGATGCGATTCGATAGGCTGCACAGAGGAAGATGGTGGAGGGACTTCCAGATTTCCCTCCTATTCACACCCTTTGCCTCCCGAGTTGCTTGAGGGGCAAGTAGCATTGGTAGCTGCATCCGTAGGTTGCCACTAGGAGGGCTACTACACTGTTGGAGTTAGTGCACATGGACCTTTGCGGACCTATGGGCATGACCTCCCTTGGGGAGGCCAAGTATTTGATGTTGATTGTTGACGACTTCAATCAATATGTGTGGCCTTATTTTTTGGAGTATAAGAGCAAGGCGTACTCCTTTTGTGAGTGAAGGTGTTTGGTGAGAAGTATAGTACCTTCAAGGTTTGCGGTGTGTGAGTCGATCACAGTGGAGAGTTTACTTCTCATGTCTTCTCTCAATTTTGTAGGAATCACAGTATTCGGGTGGAGTATTCCCATCCAAACACACCATCGGAGAATGGTGTGGTGGAGCGTGTGAATTGGACCATGTTGGAGATGGCCCCCGATCGATGCTGGAGCATCAAGGGTTACCTCATTCCCTTTGGGGTGAGCTGGTGGTGACTACGGTTCACATCTGCAATCAATCCCCTACTTTGGCTTTGTAGGACATGACTCCCTATGAGGCTTTCTTTGGTCGGAAACGTTTTGTGTCTCACTTTCGCATCTTTGTGTGTGATGTCTTTGTCTATGTGGACAAGAAAAAAAGGCAGATCGAGCTCGACTCTAAGTCGCGAAAGCTTATCTTTGTGGGACATAGCACCACCATGAAGGGCTATTGGCTTTACGACACGATGACACAAAAGATCAAGGTGAGCAAGGATGTGATCTTTGATGAGGTCTCAGCCTTCGAGGATCCGATTGATGGTTCTATTGTAGGTGATTCTTCTTAGGTAACGGATCCGCTCCCTCCTTCGGTTCCACCTCTTCCTACGAGGTTCCCTCTTAGCACCCCTCCTTCGTCATTGATTTCTTTCTCTTCCCCTCCTCTGCCTCCCTCCCCTTAGCTTCCCCACCACCTTTGAGGGCTCCTTCTTCTTGGAGTTTACCTACTCCTTCCCCACCCCCATAGGTTTCCCCTGGGGATGATCCGCCGTCCATTGGAGAGCCCTTTTACGATGAGGAGGATGTACCTTCACTTAATGAGGGGGAGTCCCTTTCCCAGATAGGTGCTTTGCAGGTTTCGGAGGCCTTGTCTTCTTCCTCTACTCCCTTGCAGCGGGATGAGCCTCTCCACATTTCTAGGTGGTATCAGCTGCTCATGCATAACGAAGGTGTTTTGTACTTTCTTGCTCCTACTCTAGGACCATGTAGATCAGCTCGTTTACAAGCCTAGTGGGATCATTCACTCTATGTGAACTATGCCCTTATGTCTTAGATTCTCTAGGTGCGTGAGCCTACTAGAGTTGAGGAGGCTCTTGCACATGATGTTTGGTGTCAGGTCATGCAGGATGAGCTTGATTTTATTGAGTGGAATTAGACTTGGGAGTTGGTACCGCCTCTTCGAAGGCGAAAAGTGATTGGTGTGAAGTGGGTCTTTAAGACCAAGTATCTTGCAGATGGTTCCTTGGACAAGCATAAGGCTAGGCTTGTTGCCAAGGGGTTTGCACAGTGAGTTGGGCTTGATTATTTTGAGAGTTTTGTTCCCACGGCAAGCATGTTTACTATTCATTCTATCTTGGCTATTGCTGCACACCATCATTGGCCCGTCTACCAGATGGACATCAAGTCTGTGTTTTTGAATGGTGTGCTTGAGGAGGAGATTTATGTTTCACAGCCTCTAGGTTTTCTTGTGTAGGGGGAGGTGGACCATGTCTATAGTTTGTGGAACACCCTTTATGGCTTGAAGTAGGCTCTTTGTGCTTGGTACCAGAGGATTGATTGCTTCTTTATTCACAGTGGCTTCCAATGATTAGCTCATGATCCCAACGTTTATTATAAGGTTGTGGGTGCTTGTCGTGTGCTGATTATTTTGTATGTGGATGATCTTATCCTTACAGGGAACTCTTCACAAGAGAGGTAGATTGCACTTGGGCGTTTTTGGGCGAGGAGTTTGACACGACGGATCTAGGGATCCTTCACTTCTTTCTTGGATTGGAGATCTATTAGATATCCCAAGGCATCTTTGTTTCCCAGCATAGGTACATCTCCGAGCTTCTTTCGGAGTTTGGTATTCGGCCTATTTCTTGCCTCGTGGACCCCGAGTCCAAGCTTGTGGCAGCAGGAGTTCACCTTGCAGATGCTACCCCTTATAGGTGCCTTGTCGGCATCCTTATTTGGCTTATCCACACTCGATCAGATATCTATTTTGTGGTGGCTTTGCTATCTTCTTTTGTGAAGATTCCTTCTGAGGATCACTGGAGAGCGGCCCTCTGTGTTCTTTGCTATTTACAGGGGACTCCATCCCACGGGATCTTGTATGGAGAGGGGGTTACTCTTTTTTGGATGGAGTGACTTCGATTGGGCAGGTGTTGTGGATTCTTGGAGATCCACTACATGTTATGATTTCTCCCTTGGATTGGGTGCTATCTTATGGAGCAGCAAGAAGCAGCCTACTGTGGCTCTTTCTTCTATAGAGGCGAAGTACTGAGCTTTATGTTCTACAGTGATGGAGGCGGTTTGGCTTCGCCTACTGTTGGTAGAGATTGGCTTTCCACAGCCAAGCCTTATGGAGTTGCACGTGGACAACTAGATTGCTCTTGCTTTGGCTCGAAATCCAGTGTTTCATGCTCGCATGAAGCAAATTGAGGTTCAATACCACCATGTCCGGGAGCAGATGGTGGATTCCAAGTTAGTGGTGGCCTATTGTCCCATGGAGGACAATGCGATGGACCTCTTCACGAAGTCTTTACCTCAGGCTTCTATGCTCCATTATATGAGATTGTCGGGTCTTTAGACACTCCCAAGATCTGAGAGGGGGTGTTAGTGTGCCTGATTTAGTCGTGTCACTCTATCATCTCTTGGTTGTGAGCTCTTGTCAGAGTCTGACAGAGACATAGAAGCTCTGGCATTATTTAGTGTGTGCATTTTTTTTTTTCCTAGTTTGGTTGTCAGTTGGCCAGTTTAGGGCCCGCCCTTCGCTGGTGGTCAGCCAGTTTTGGAGGTGGGGGGCTATATATATAGCAGCCATCTCCCACTCTCTTACATATTCTGTCTTGTAGGCTTTGCACTCTCCGACTTGGTGCTGCCGTTTGCATCAGCCAGAGTTGGTGCCCTCACTGACGCTCTGGGCTGCGCGTAGGGACTGATCAGCCCTCTTTGTATTCAGCTTTACTATTCAGTTAGTGGAGTATTTCTTTCTTCATCTCTTGTTATGTGTGTGTGTGTTCATGTTCCTCTTCTGTTGTGCACTCTCACAGTTTCAAGAGCTTCAATCACCATAGATAAACTATCTCACTTAGTTGTCTCATACTCTGATTCCAAACCAACCATGCATCCTTTTTCCCTATTCCAAGAAAGCAAAGAACACAAGACTAACTTCGAGGTGTACTGAACTCACCTACTTACCTTCCCATGGTGGAGTTCAAAGCTTGAAGGCTTATAGTTGGTTCCATGATCCAAGTGATGCACTTGACGAGCAGATGACTCAAAATCCTTCACATCCACATTAGAGCACACACACCGTTGAGGGAAGAAGAAGGAGAAGATGTAGAAGAGCTTTGCCTCGCCAGGTCCTTTACTCTCTCACAAACTCTCCCTCACACACAACTCTTAACTCAACCTCTTTGCTTGATGGGAAGAGGACAAGGGATGTGAGATGGAGATGAGGTTCACTATCCTGAGTCCATTACTCGTGTGCGCACACACTCTCTCTCTCTCTCTCAAGAAATGGTTGCACAAGATGGAAGACAAGAAGCAACAAGAACAGTTGTTCAAAGTTTACATTGGTGAATAGAGTGCTTCATTCACATTTTGCATTTATACATTACGGTTAGGGTTAGGATTCCACCCATGTTGGGCACCCTACCCACTCTTGTGGTTCATGACCGGTCCTCCTATTGATTAATGCTTCCACCTTAGGTTGGGCTAAAGTGAATAGAGTTACATAACCGCAACCCTCAAAATCCACCAAGGGTTCTCTAATCCATCAACAAGAAATACTATGACTTGCATGGGGGTGAGCTCGGCTCTCACAAAAATAATAGTGTCTTTCATGCAATAAATTACAAGTGCCTAAAACGATATATTGAAGTAGGTTCTTTATTCTTTGGAATGAGGCATGTAGTTGACACTTGTAGGTCCATGTGTACTTCCATGTATTTTGGGGTTACTCAAATGACAAATCAGCAGTGCATGGTTCCCTTCTTACTCATGGGTGTTTTTGGGTATTGAAGTTGGCAATTCAACAGTGCTGCAACCAGTTAAAAGTGAAGATATCAAGACAACAGGCTGCATTGGACAAGCAAGAAAGAAAAAGAACATTAGCCAAGTATGCTCTCTAGGTCTTTGCTATTGATATTGTGTACATTCTGACTGTCTCTTGGTGTTGTTTCTCTTTCTTGGTATTGTGTAACCTTGTATAACTGCCAAATGTCCAATGCTAGTTCTTGGTTAACTTAAATGCAGGTATATACCTGGCGTATCACGAGCCATACATGACACTTTGATGACAATTACGGAGTCACAGAATTTCAAAAGGCATAAATATGGAGAAGACTTTGAGGAGCTCCTTGAAAAAGTGGCTTCACGGAGTATAACAGAGTCAACGTTTTCACAGAAACTTACTCAACATGTAGATCAGGTGCATGTTTGGATGCTTTAAGTATGGGAAGCACTTGGAGTTTTCAATGTTCAATTAGTCAAAGTGTATCATTCAGAAAGAATCAATAAGACAGCAACATATGAGAAGACTAGCAGAAGTTTTCAGTACTTCACATTGTGCTTTAGTACTATTTCTATAGTCACATCTGTTATTTTACATTCTTGAGCATTTTAACTTTGCAGATGGACATGGAAATGGCTTTGGAATATGCAACCCAAAGTGGAATGGTGGAGGCAGCAAGAGAATCCATCTTTCTGCACTGCTTGGATGATAGAGCCGCATTTCTACCTGATTTACATAGTCCTGTGTGTGTACTGCGGATTCTTTCTGGTGTTGGAATGTAATGCCCTTTTATGACAAACAAGATGAGTTTTGTTCAATATGACCTGCCTTGCAAATTGCAGGGCTGTTGAAAGAAATTTCAAGAGTTCTGATAGATTCATAGAAAATGTAACAGTATGTGGCGATTGATATTGGGAGCTTCAAAATATGTCTTCAGTGTAACTCCATGGTTTGCTATGGGCAAATGTAGTGATGATATGATTGCCTCAAGAGGCTGTCCCAAGAAAGCATACAACATAATTAATTGTGCTTAAAATTTTATCTTTTCATCATGAAGATTCATGTAATTGCTGAAATCAGGGCTAAAATGCCATGGAGCAGATAGCTAATTGAGTGTATTCCAAGTTCACGTAGATGGCATGTGTTTTGTGTAGACCTTAATTTTCTTAGACTTGGGATTTAAAATGAATCAAGTTATGGAGTGAAAACAGGACAAGCTTTTTGATATGGCAATTTCATGCAGCAATACTTGAAGTAGTATTCTTATAGTGTTTCACTCGGCACATGAGTATTCCCCTTGATCATGGGTGGACGAGGTGTTCTAGAGCCACCTCTCCTTGAAAAAACATTATGCCCTGATTTTTTAAAAAGGTCGGCAACTTATAGTGGATCTTTGTGTGTGTGCGTGCAGGTGCGGTTTTTGTGGGGGGGGGGGGGGGGGGTTTGGAGGGGGGTAAGGGTATGGGCTTTGTAGCTATACCATGGCGTAGGAGTTAGAAACACCTATATAGGCAGTAGTTGTGACTCTGAGCTCAACTTGGTTTCTACTCTACGTGTGATTCCTAGTACTTAGTGGTGAACCCTCATGTGTGGCGTCATGAGCGTGTAGTCGTGACGTGAGCTTGCTCCCCTTTCGAGCTAGCATGCTCTGCGCTAGAGTTGCTATGATACCAAGTGTTACGGATCTTCACGGGACTCCATGGTAAAATCCGTCATGAGGCACAAAAAGGCACAACGGAATCGCACACAAGATATATTGTATCTTTCGATATCATGAATACAAAGATTCCTTTTATTGTATCTTTCGATATCATGAATATAAAGATTTTTTATATTGTATTCATGATATCGAAAGATAAGATACAATATAAGGAATCTTTGTATTCATGATATATCAATAAGAAATCTTTGAATTTATGATATCGAAAGGTACAATATGAGGAATCTTTGTATTCATGATATCGAAAGATATAATATAAGGAATCTTTGTATTCATGATATCGAAAGATACAATATATCTTGTGTGCGATTTTGCTGTGTCTTTTTGTGCCTAATGATTGGTTTTACCATGAAATCCCATGAAGGTTTGTAACACTTGATATCAGAGCAACTCTAGCACAAAGCATACTAGCTCGAAAGGGAAGTAAGCTCATGCACGTGAAGATCCCACCATAACACATCGTGCAACGTGACATGACATGACGCGACACGACCTCGACATGATGCAACACGACCTCGACATGATACGACACGACATGACACGTGCGATGCTTCACGTCGCACGCTCTCTTGGGCGAGCTTAATGTCGAAAATTGGAAGAGAACTTGATGTGCCAACAAAGTTGAGAGGGAGTCGTGGCGTGATAGGAACACACGGCACATCATTTAAAATGACTTGGAAAGACCTGAGCTTGTGGGAGGGCATTTTCTTTGAATAGGAAGATGAGCTATGCCACTGGCTTAAAATTACACACAAGAAGAAAGAACTACGGCACAAAATGATCGAGTAGACAAAGATGACAATCAAGATGCTAAGAAAGACCCAACAAGGAGCAAATGTGCTAGATGATCTCGAAGAGGAGGTTGAAGATCTGGATGAAGACTTGGAAGATGTTGACTACCAGTTGATCATGGTGTGAGAGACAACTAGACTGGCAAGTGAAGATGGCATGAGACCTCGACACAGAGTTACAAGAGAAAATCATGTTGAGGTGGGACTAGGAGACTACCTATGGATCTAAAGAAATCAAAGAGAGGGCCGAACCATACTTAAAGCAGCAGATGTAGGCTGAAAGAGTCCAAGAGCTGAAGAATGAAGCGAAGCCAACCAAAGAAGAACCAAAGAGCCAAGAGAAGCAGAAACATGTGAAAGAAAAAGAAAAAATATGGTCGGATGAAGATGAAGATGAAGACAAGGGGGAGGATGAACTTGACACTACACTTGGAACACCTCACTCCCAAGAAGAAGTTGACGGCTACTACGTGGAAGACTACTACCTAGAAGGTTATCTTGAAGATCAATACTTTGATCACGAATACCCTCCTGAAAGGAGATGGATACTACTACCTTGAAAATGTTCCCATCGACTACCACTCGAAAGGAGAATACCTCTACATCAACCATCCCTATCTCGAAGAATGCCAAATCAAAGGAGTTTCGATTAAAGAAGAAATGATGGAATATTATGTGAAGAGAGAAGGATGGAAAATGGATGAGTTCAAAGGTAGAAAATATTATGACGGAGTTGGGATACAGAAAAGAAGAGGAAGCAAGGTGGACATGCTAGAGGGATGAACCACTATACCCACAAGTTGCAGCCCAGTTGATTGAAGAACCAATGTTAGAAAAAGAGAAGGGGGAGGATGAGCTCAATTTTGATCTTGGAACACCTCTACACATTGAGATTGAGGGTGAGGCCATGTTGGCGTCCTCTTGTGAGGCATATGCCTCTGATGAAGAAGTAGATGAAGAGATAGAGTTAGGAGATGAGAATGAAAGGGCAAAAGCACCTGTGGCAGGGCATCCGCTACATGGAACCAACACTTCTAGTTTAGATGATGATATAAGTGAAAAAAAAAGAAAAGAGAGGAGTTAGAAGAGAAGAGAGAAGAAGAGGGGAGGATGAGCTCAGCCCAGATCTTGGAACACCTCAACCCCGACAACCCCAACAACAAGAATCAACCAAACCCTCACAGTTCAAGGATGATAGGCTAGGAAAAGAGTTGAAGGAGAGAAACATCAAAATATGGGATGAGATAGAGGAAGATGATAGGAAAGAAGAAGAAAGAGATTTGTTAGATGGAGCCATAGAGAAGACCAAGGAAAAGACGAGACAAGAAAATAGAAGAAGAGATAGAAGAACAAGTAGAGTTAGCTAGGAAGAAGCTAGAAGAAGAAGAGAAGCTAGACCATGATAGGAGAAAACAAGTAAAAGAAAACAAGAAGAAGAAAGTTAGAAAAAAGATTGAGCAAGAAGAAAAAGACAAAGAAAACAAGTTGAAGGAACAAATATGGAGAGCCAGGAAGCCAAAGGAAGAGATAGGCTAGATCAAGACGAGTAAGAAAGGATAGATCAAGGCAGGAAGGCCAAAGAAGAAAAGATAGAAGACGAGAATGAAGAAAAAGAGCAAAAGATAGAGAAGGAAAAGAAAGAGAGCGAGACAAAGAAGGCGGTGAAACCAAACGCCAAGAAATGGAGGCATGCCGATAGAGCCGGGATGAGAGATGAGAATGAAGATGCCTCCAAAACCGCCCAAACTCGACTCGTGGCTAAGGACGAAGCAACCTCAGCTTTTACTCCAAGGCCACATCCCATCCCAGCCAAATCAGATCAAAGTAGAAACCAAGTGCACTTCAGCAGTAGAGTCATTGGCTACGCCTTTGAGCCCGAAGAGGCAAATTGTTATTAGCTTGGAAAGGAGTCGGAGGACAAAGCCTCAAAGAAGGGAGAGCATGAGGGAGTGCTCGCAATATGGTCGAGTCAAGGTAACTTAGTGCCATGGAAGGGAACCTTGCTAGTTGACCCTTGGAGAACTCTCCAAATCACTCTTTAAGGTGAATGTCTTTGGTCTATGGAACTCGTTGGGACCATACTCAATGCTAACAAAGATTGAGATCTTGGCACTCAGGCCGCAAGCAATGTAAGGAGTTGTCATCCCGATCCTATGGATTCGTGACACACCAAGCACCACACAAATGGGTGTCACCCCAAGAACTTCAAGGATACCTCTACTTTTGCAAACCAAAATCCGGTCTAAGTGTGATGACTTAGTCCGTTCCCTGCCAAGAACCCCAACTCCAAATGAGGCTAAGAAGAGCCAAAGAGGTGCCATGTACCAAGACCACACCTTCCATGTAATCACGTGGGATATGATCAAGGAATAAGAAAACTAGTTTTTTAGTCTTTCTCTCTTCTCTCTCCTCTCTCCTCTTGTGGGGTGCTCATATGCATTAATGAAAGAGAGAAGGGGTGGGGGATGATAACAATTTTGAAGAAAAAAATGTTAATGGAGCGCTAGAGGACAGAGATCGGGGCTAGAGAGCATGTCAGCAGCAAGAAGTGAGCATTAACGGCCTCTCAATCTTAGGATACGTGCCTTGAGCACGCGGGTTTCTATGAGTAAGTGTTCTTTTTCTTTGTTTGATGAAAGATAATTGAAGGAAATGATTGATGATGATTGATCTTGGTTGCATATGCTAAATTATCTCTGAAATGAAATAAAAAAGCCAGAAATTTTGATGACAATAAATTTTCCTCAAAACACATAAAACCCTCAAAGTGCGATTTTTGAAGAAATCATGGAAATTGGGGGTTTTAGTGTGTGTTTTGAGTTCCCATGGAATAAAAATGAATAAAAAAATGAGGCTAAGTGCTTTTGATTAGTGAGAGCTCACAATTCTATTTTTTCATAATTTTCAAAAAATAAATAGAAATAAATAGAGAAAAATGGGGAAAATTAGGTTTTTTGCGATAAATAAATAAGAAAAAATACGATCCATGTGTGTGGATGTATGAAAAGCTTGAGGCATAAGGTTTAAGCCTCAGATCATCCTTGTTTGTATGTTTAGTGCGGTTTTTATCGCTTTCCATATGAAAAATGACACAAAAATGAACCCCACATCTATGCAGCGTTGCAAAACCTAAACACTTAGGGAGAAGAGGGATTGTAAAAGTGAGGTGTTGCTAGAAATACATCAAACTCTGATTCATTTGGTTTATGCATAGCATATAGGCTGATTATAATTTAAGTTTAAGGAGACTAGTATCACGAGGAAACTTAGTGCTAGTCTCTAGCAACGTCGCAATGAGCGGGTTGAAAATTATTAAAAGATTGTTATGCACACCATGTGGATGATTTCTAATCATAAAATTCTTTTGCACAATGGTCATACACTTCTGAATTTTGCATGTTACATGGTATAAAACTTGGATTCATAGCAATTGATTGCCTAATAAATGACCAATGTGGAGTGTATAAAGATATCCTTGCTGTATGCTAGATGATCGTTTCTCGGGGAAAGTGCTTGGTGAGAAAATATTGAACTCTCTTGGATCATTCAAAATCAAAGAGTGGAGATTGTTTGTATGCCCTTTATGTTAGAGTAGTGCATCGAGGGGCCAATCCTCTCGGTCTAGGAGAGCTGCAGTGGGGCCATAGCATTCAGCTGGAGGGGGTATCTCCTTTATGTTTATATTACGTGGTATATTATACCAAGACATATGAGATCTCCCTTTGAGGAGTAAGGAAGGGCAATCGTTGGACTACATTCCATTATAAACGCAATATCTCTAGTAGTAAAGATACTCTGTGCAAAGGAGTGGCATAATAGCTTTGCAAGGGCAGGGTTTTAATAACCCTAGCTTGGCACATAGTCCATCAAGGGGAGGAAGCTCTAGTTCTTTTCCCCCTCTAGTCAATCCCTCCACTTCGAGTGGAACTCTAGTTCTGGTTGTTCAAACCCCTGTAGTAGTAGCAAATTCGGTTGTTACCATGGTGGCACAAACTATTGACATACATGCTGGAATGGAAGATTTCCTAGCTGTAGGTTTTCCCTGCCCAACTTTAATGGGTTAGTGGAGGAGGATGCAGAACTGCACATTAACGAATTCCTAAAGTTGATGTTCAACTGTCGTATCCAAGACAAAGGACATTTAATGATGTTCTTTAACATGACTCTCAAAAGGAAGAGTTGCTATATGGTATCGTAGCCTAGAGGCAGGAACTATAACCACTATTGATTTAGTTTTCAAAGCCTTTCAAAGGGAGTTTGCCCCTGAAAGGGGTGGTCAATGTTGGCTACATCTACTAAATGTGACACGTCAAGAGCCACATGAGGATATCCGAGCATATGCCAAGAAGTTAAAAGAGATATTTCACAAATTGCAAGCCTCTATCCCTATTCTAGAAGCTGCCCATCTGCAATATTTCATGCATGGTTTGGATTTCAATATTCAGGTGCAATTGAGTAGTGTCACTTTGCCGGATGTAGGCACTGCCATTAGACGAGAACAAGAAGTAGAATCCCGACTATAAGTGACCTATGCCTCTCGAACCAATCTTAATATGGGATTAGTTTTAAAAAATAATTTGGCATTGACCAATGGTAATGGAAGTTAAGGGATAGCTATGACTAACTCGAATGCGAGAGGAGGCATGGTCCAAAATGTGCCGTTATTGCCAGCTCCTCTCCCAATGTGACTATGCCTATGGCTAGTCAGATGGCTCCGCCAAACGTTAGAGGCCAAGTAGTGAGTCCTAATGTTGTTTCTATGAGTCAGCAACCAATGCCCAATCAAACTGTTAGGCCCGAACAACCAATAGACAATCATGGCTATGAGTCAAGTGCATCAAATGTCCTTAGTGAAGCTAAGGACATAATGAAGCACTACACTGACATGATTTTCGAACAATATAGAGAAATAACCGTTGATGTTAATTTCCTTAAAAAACAACAGAATTGATGCCCTAAAGAGGGTGCACCCTTGAGATTTAGTTGTAAATGGTGTGGTGGCCAACACTACCCTAGAAATAGTCCAAACATCAAATGTGATATTTGTGGGAAGTCCTACCATTTGGCTGTGCCACCTGTTGAAGTAAGATTAGCTCTCTCCAACAAGGTAGTAGATAGCCAGGTCCAGTTAACCACCAAGTGCAAGGGAACAATCTTCAGCGAGATGATGGTGGGCCGAAGCAAATCCTTCAAAGAGGTAAGGCTACTATAGAGGAGCTGCCTAGTGGCAATGGAGTTAGTCTCATTGAGGCTATACGGGTTAATGGAGCCCCGAGAGGAACACCAAGGAAAAGGGAATTCTCTTGCAAGAAAATCTATCTTGTAACATCAACAAGCTTGTTTATCATGTTTCATATGATCACAATGAAGAAAAGAACACCAGGCACAACAAATCTTCATGCAGCATCATGTAGATCTCCCACGGATTTTAATAGAATTAACCATATTCTTCAACATCTTCACAAAATCCATCAATGGAACAAAGAGAGCAAAAGAATACACCATCTTTGAATGGAAATACATCACATAGTATTCATCTTCAATATCTTCATAGTCTTCTCTCTCAATCTCTCATATACAATCACTCTGTTTGAGTAGAATTGGCTATCTCTGACTCTCTCTCTATCTCACTCCATCAATAATACATCATATCCTCACTACAATCTCTCAAAATCACTCTCAATAATCACTCTTAGGTCATGGATACCCCTCCTAAGAGGTATGTTTGATATGAAGGGTCACCAGAGCCACTACAGTGTCTCTTCACAGCTCACTACTGTCACTTCACTCTAGTCTTCTCTTGAGTCTTCAGCAGCTACTTCTTCCACTTCTTTCAGCTCTTTTACACTTGTATTCACCTCTTTCCAAGGCTAGAAAACTTTCCCAAAGTCACACATACATTCCATAGAACACTTACAGAAGCATACAGAACAGTACCAGAACAGCTACAGTACAGAACAGAACAG
Organism: Lygodium microphyllum; assembly: GCF_053477565.2. NCBI lineage: Eukaryota > Viridiplantae > Streptophyta > Polypodiopsida > Schizaeales > Lygodiaceae > Lygodium > Lygodium microphyllum. Next base: position 59,862,670 of record NC_141139.1, on the reverse strand, counting down.
AAGCAGAACAGTCTACAGAAGACCTACAGAAGGTTATAGAAGGTTATCAAAACCTCATAACTCACTCTCAAACCATTTCAAACTCTCACAAACCATTCAATAAACTTTCACAATATCTCATTCTTCATCAATCAATACTCCTTCCCTCCTTACAGAAAATCAGAACAAAACAGACCAAAACAGAACAAAACAGAAGGTATACAGAACCATTCAGAACCTATCAGAACATCACAGAACCATCAACAAACATCATGAACTTCCAAGACACAATCAATATCATCTAAAACACTCTCAAACCACTTCCAAATCAATCAATCATCCCATAAAATCAACCATTTAGCTCTCCAAAACAACAAAAATCAGCCAAAAAACAAGTCATTTCAACACTCAACATATCCCCACACTTAATAAGGAAGCGTCCTCGCGACCCAGGAAAAAGGGAATACAAGTTCATTTAAAATCTCAACTTTGATCTTCAATATCTTTTCACAAAGAATCCATCCACCACGACCCCAACTTATAACCTGTTTCTGATATAAAAAATATAAAGAAAGGAAAACTCTTTATACATTAACACCTCTTATCAAACTAAAAATCACCACAAATTTGTAAAGGATATAAGAGTTTGCTTCTTCTTCTTCAGCATCAGCTTCAACTCTCCAACCACGACCCCATCTCTACAAATCTCCAAAACATAGCTCGTACACGAAATCCAATAGGAAACCACCACGTTCGTTTGACATAAAGGAACTCACAACACAAACACTAATACACAACACAACCATCTGAATGACTTCTTCAAAAAGAGAGGTGTTCATTAAAAGCTTCCACCATACATTGGAAAGGCATCAATGAAGATGATCCCTCTTAAAAGATTGATGTTGTCGGAATCGATCCATAGATAAGGATTCATCTACAAAGTTTTTAGGAGGATTTTGGAAAAATTGGAGACAGCACATCCTTTCCAACAGGACCAAGTATCTGCTAGGCAAACAGAGGGCATGAAAATACAGTATCTCCAGCTGTTGGGAATCAATGCTAACATTGACATTCATGCACAACTTTGGAATAGGCTTTGAATCAGTATGAGAGTGCCTATGCATATACGCCAGGTACCAAGCAAAGTGAGCAGTTAATCTCACTGAGGGATCTGCATACTGTGAATATTGTTGGGCAAAATGAACATAGTTTTGATAAGCTTGACTAGAAGCTATCCATTCTCGTGGAATTACTGGCCAATTAATCTGCGGTCCTGTAAGGCAATCATCCGAACTCCATCCCCTTCTTCTGGAAATCTGATTATCAAAACCGTCACAGTCACTAACCAACTGAGGTGGTTGAGATATGGAAGTGTTAGGAGAGGGTAGTGGAATAAGGGAAAGTGGATGAAGGGAAGGATAGGAAAAATCATAAAAGGAAGAAAAGGTTAAAGAAGGAGTGGCAGAAATTTGTAAGGAATCACTAAGGAAAGGTATTAACTGATAAATAGGAAATGTGGAGGGTACATTAATGAGGGGTGAAGGACAGGGTGGAGAAGGGGAAAATACCCTATCCTCAATAAAGGAACAGTAAGTGAAAATAGGAATTTGAGGGAAAGATGAAGGTTGGAAAAGAAGGGGTAAAATAGTGGAATTAGATTGACAAAGGGAAATATATATAGCATAGCGGTGAGCCATTTGTTGGTAATAGAGGAGGGTAGGAACAGAAGGTCCCAAGAGAGATCGTCTATGATAGGCATCAAAGAAGGTAGCATCAAATGGATTATGTTTGGAAAGATAGGTTAAGAGATCCATCCTCAGTTGGTTAGTACTCTGGACAAAGGTAGGAGCTGTGTTTTGTCTTTGATTTAGGACCACCGAATCAATCATGGGATGCCACGAACTATCCTGACAATCAGCTACTTTGGAGGAATAACTCTGGAACATATCAGCTATGCACAACTCCAAATGATTGACATATAAAACAGCCTGTAAGACCATATCCCCCACATACCATGCCATATCTACCTCATCTGGGATTAACAAATCTCCTCGTAGATACATGTATGACATCAACATGGTATCTGGCGTGACAGAATCTTCAAAGACCATTCTGACTACCTCTGTCAACAACTCAGCAGACCAAGCCCCACTCCAGCCATCCTCTGGAAAAGGTAAATCCATCGTGGAAAGCTTCATATAGAAAACCAACTTCTGTAAGTGGTAGTGGACAAAGAAAGAATGGTCGGGTAAGACATATCCCTGAAACTGCTCAAAGGTAGACCATAACAAGTCCATTCTGGACTGCAATCTCTCCACTTTATCTTGGAATAGAGGGCACAAAGTAGCCTGTCTCTGTAGGGCAGCCAAATCCTGCTGTGAAAGAGAAGAAATTAATGGAACAGGAGGGCTTGGAGGAACAGAGCGGGACTTTGCAAGCTGATCTTGCAACTGCTGGATTTGGGAGGCTTGGTTGGCCACTGTGTCATTAGCCATCTGTAAAGCTGAAAGCTTGTCATCTAAAAGAACTTGGAATTCTTTCGCTTCGCTGGACATCCTCTCCTTCTCTGCTGAAAGGTTAGTAACGTGTGACTGAGCTTCTAGTAACTGGGTCTTCAAAGAAGAAATCTCATCGCTTTGAGTGGCAACCAGTTGGGTTTGTTGTTCCATTTGCTTAAATAAATCTGCTAGGGTATCCTTAGCAGAAGCTAACTCAGATGTTGCCTTATGCAACTGGTCTTTGGACTGCATAAGCTCTTCATAAAAGGACGCATACAGCTGTTGAACATAGGCTGTCACTGACAACTCAATGGAACTTTGAATATCCTTGCAGAGGAAAGGAATGGCATCTCCTGAGACGAGACTGTTCAGGGAAGGAACTGAGATCTCCAAGGATCCTTCTCGATGTGCTCTGAACAGGTTATTACAAGTGAGATACCCAGGGAGGTCACTGCCAGAAGTAGTAGGGATAGGCACTGAGGGAAGTACAGTAGGGGCTTTATCCGCTACCCTCTTCAAGCGTTTGCGTTGTATGACCAGGGGAGACGGAGAATCATCATCCTCAATGTCAATGGGTGTTGACTCTTCTGAAGGTGGAGGAGGAGGTACTGGATCTGATGGAGGAGGTGGAGGCACAGTCTTCTGTAAACCTGAATAGGTCAAGAAGGCAGACAAATATGATCCGTATGTAACATTGGTAACATTACCCCTGGTGACTTTAACAAAATGCTGATCCATTTTAGTAAGGAGGTAAGTGCTCCAATCAATAGCAACTCCTTTCAGCACCATCCTGGAAGCTGTGAAAAGCTCTTTGGACAAATAGTGGGATGGCGTTTTGGCAGGCATAAACCTGTCCTGAAGGAACTGACACATCGTCTTCCATACGGGATCAGTGATCATAGAAAAAGAAACTCCTGAAGAGTTTATCACCTTCTTAACATCAAGGACTTCCCTTGTCTGCTTTTGCAACAGCTTTAGAATCTCTTCATTAGAGAAGAGCTGACGAGTGGTCACAAAAGGTTCTCCTTTGAAGGGTAAAGATAGAGCCTTCCCTAAGCCGCGAGATGTCAAAGTCATAGACATGCCTTGGACTACTCCTGTCTTCTTGCTGTAAGAGGCCAGGAACTCATCACATAATGATGGATCCTCCGGAAGCAATGGAAAAGGAGTGGCCACAAAAGTAGCAAGTCCTGCCTTCGTAAGAGGCTCAAAAGTAAGTAGGGAAGAGTAATCCCTACTAACTAATGGGACGTACTGGATAGGGGGAGGAGCATGAGAAGGCGCCATTCAGATGGTTACACACACACCACAAACACAGACAATCAAGGAGAATGCCTGCAAAGCAACAGACAAAAAACCAAGGATAAGAGAATTACCAATAAAACGTGACACGACCAACTAACCCCAAGCAAACCACATCCTAGAAAAAATTTGACATGACCTCGAGACAAATGCGACCGAAAGCTTCATGCGATGCATCAGACAAACACCCTGAACCCCGTATCAGGCAATAAAAGAAAAAACTGCATACCGTACCCGTAACCGTAACAAAGACATGAAACCAAAACCATACCATATCCGACACATATCAAAACTACATCTGTGATAAACCAAGACTGGACCAAGGAAAATAACACTAAAAACTGCGCAAACCCATCCACGAAACGCTTCATTAAAAAGGGGAATTAAGTGCAGTGAGGGGGGGAATTAATTTAATGAAGGGTTGATTTTAATCAATTATTAAAAATGGGTGAATTTTTATTAGGTGATAAACCTTAACAAGAAAATGGCGGTTCCTTATTAGTTATTTAATTACCAATTATTAGGTTAAGCGGTGCAGTTATTCGATTCCCGGGCTTCGATTCCCGACTGGGTCTCTAAATGCAATTCATTGATTACAAATTAAAGTGATGTGGAGCGCTTTTTTGCCAGCGCGTGCTCATGTGACGGCTGGTTTATTTTAATTAAAAATTTAAAGTGCATCTTTAGCGCGCGTAGCGCGTGCTAAGTGAACGGCTGGTTGATTTTAATTTAAAAAGTATGTGTGTTTAGCGCGAATGCATGTGGAAATTGTGGGTGAATTAAAGGGTTCATTTTAACAATTAATTTGTGATTAAGGGGGAAAGGAAAAATAAATAAAGCACATAAAATAAATACCTGGAAGGGGTGTGTATGTAATGTAGGAATGCGCACGGAAGAGTCCACCAAAAGAAGGGAATCCAGGAAAGGAAAAGTAAAGACCACTGATGAAACAACAATGACAACACCTTAGCGGATGGGTGGATTTGGTTTGTGTTGGTTGTTTATGTTGATTTTTATTTTTTATTTTTTATTTTTTATTTTATTTTTTTATTTTTTTATTTTTTTGTGTTAAGTTGTGATTATTTATGTTTGAATAAAGGGAAAATGATGAAGGAAAGTGAGGGGAATTTTTTAGAATTTTTTAGAAGTTAGTTTAGAATTTTTTAGAATTTTTAAATGAATTTTCTACATTTATTGGCAATTTGGAGGTGAAATTAGGAAATATTGAATTTTCAGAAATTATAGGGTAGGCAATTGCCAGCGGACAAACTCCCAAAAATTGGCAAAAGGCAAAAGGAATTTTTAGAAATTTTCCTGAATTTTTTTTAAATGGAAAAATTAATGTAGTGATTAATTAAATCACCTAAATCACATTAATCAGATAAGTCAGTTAGGCATAAGTCAGTTAAGTCTGGTTAGTGGGGGTAAGTCATGTTAGTCTACCTAAGTGAAGTCAGGTTAGTCAAGGTTGCTTAGGTTAGTCAACTAGGCTAGGTTAGTCAACTAGGTTAAGGTGGGGTCAGGTTAACTAGGTTAAGGTGGGGTTAGGTTAACTAGGTTAAGGTGGGGTTAGGGGTGGGGGTTAGATTAGTTAACCTAACTCAGATTAAGTTAGGGTTAGGTTAACTTAATTAGGGGTTAGTTAACTAAATTAAAGGTTAGCTAACTAACCTAATGAGGGTTAGAGAGGGGGAGGAGCAGGAGGTGGTGGTGTCGGCGGCGACCCGGCGGCAGGGTGGCGATGTCGGCGGCGCGACGACGGCGGAGGCAGGCTCCAGGCGGCAGCGGCGGCAAGTCCACGGGCGCGGCAGCTCGACTGCAACAGGGGGGCGGGCAGAGGCGTAGAGGAGGGAGGCAGAAGGGCGGGGGGAGAGGGATGCTGCTGGTGGGAGGCAGAAGGCAGAAGGCGGGCGGAGAAGCACGGCGGGAGGCTGGCGGGAGGAGGGAGAGGGACGGTCGCGCTGGGGGAAGGGGAGGGAGGTGGCGGGAGGGAGGACGGGCGGCGGCGGAGGAAGAAACGGGCTGGGGGAGGAGGAGAGGGAGGAAGTCGGGGGGGTAGGGAGGAAGAGAGAGAAGAAGGGCGGGCTGGGGGAAGACGGGGAGGAGCAGGAGGTCGGGGGGGTAGGGGAGGAGCAGGAGGTCGGGGGGGTAGGGAAGGAAGACGGGGAGGAGCAGGAGGTCGGAGGGGTAGGGGAGGAGCAGGAGGTCGGGGGGGTAGGGAGGAGCAGGAGGAAGTTGGGGGGGTAGGGGAGGAAGAGAGAGAGAGAGAAAAAGAAACGCACAGAGAGAGAGAAAGAAAGAGAGAGAGAGAGAGAGAGAGGAAGAAACGGGCGGTTGGGGGGAAGGGGTGGGCAGTTAGGGGAAAGGGGTGGGGGCCCATGGGGGGGCCATGGGGTGGGCAGGTGGGGGGAAGGGGTGGGGGGCAAGGGCGCGTACCCCCGTCCCGCGCTCGTGCGCGGGGCGGGGTAAAAAAATTTGCCGTGACGGGATTGAAATGACGCGGGGAAGATGGTACGGGTTACGCGGACACGACCGGGGCGCGTGGAGACTCATAAAATCGAAAAAGGGCGCGTTCACGCACAAAACGGGCGCGAGAAAAACGTAAAAATAAAGAAAAATTAATAACTCCCAATCCGGATGTCAAAACGACATAGCGTAAAAACAAAAAGTGGGCAGGACGACAGAGGGAAAACAAGAAAAATATATGAAGGAGGTTCCGGGAGGGGTAAAGGCGGTCACGTGCAAAAAACACCAAAAACGAACCAAAAACACAATTTAAAAATTAATATCGAAAGATCCGTGCATCGGAATGAGGTGCAGAAAAAAGGAAAACTGTGCAGAAAGATGTGCCCGACAATCCTATCACATCAAAACATAATTCCGACTGAGATAAGACGCGTTCACATGGGAAAAACCCAAAAAATAAACCCAAAAATGGGATAAAAAATTAATATCTGACAATCCATTCACCGGAATGACATGCAGTAAGAAGGAAAAATGTCCGCAGGAAGGGGTGGCACAGGGTTATCATGTTAAACCGCAGTTCCGGTGGAAGTAGGAAGGGTTCACATGCGAAAAACGCAAAAAATACTCCCAAAAACTCATTTAAAAATTAATAAGTAAAAATTCGGAAGTCGAAAAAGGGTGGAGGAAAAAGGAAAAAGGGAGGGGAAGGCACAGGGGACACGGATGTCAAATCAAATTGGAATTCCGATGCAAACAGGGCAGGTTCACATGGAAAAATAGCAAAAATACACACGAAAAAGTCGTGAAAACCCGGAAAATTAATAACGGACAAACCGTGTATCGGAATGATGCGGAATAAAAAGAAAAAATGTCAGGGGAAAAGCGCTGGTCAGGGCTATGATGTCAGAGCATGATTCGGAAGCAAGAAAAGTGCGTTCACATGGAAAACCGGCTAAATTGCACAAAAGGCTTCAAAAATTAATAACTCAAAAACCGTGCACCGGAACAGGGGTAGGTAAAAAGGAAAAATGGTCAGTTCAATGGGAGGAACAAGGCTATAAGGTTGGATTTGGATTTTGGTGAACGTAGGATACATTCACATGGAAAAACCTCAAAATCAGGGAATGAAGGAAAACTGCAAGGGAACAGCCCCAAGAGTGGGTGGAACATAACCGGGTGGTTGGGAGGGACCCCAGGAGGGTAAAAGCAAGTCATGGCATTCATGCATGAGCAAGATAAGGCATATGCAGAGGGGTATGCAACCTAGACGCGCAGGGACGCGTCCCCACACTTAAGACCTTAACGGATAGGGTTAACCGAACAACAGGGACCTAGGACTACGCCACAGACCATCCACTAACTTCCCCACACTTAAAACATGACCGGCACGAAGAAACCAAAGTGTAGGGTTAGAAAAACTTGGCCCGTTTCGTCAAGAATCAAGGTTGAGTATCGATGGCACGTCCAGTGTGGTTGTCGGCGCTGGAGGGACCAAGGCATCTTCTCGGCACACGTCCGTCATGGCAGGGACCACGCGGCAGTACCCAGGGAGGTAGCTGATGGAAGGAATCGCAGGAAATTCGTCGATGATGATGAGGGATACTACACTCAACTCACAATCACTCAAACGAAATGAAAGAACAGTCACTCGCCCCATGACTAATATCACTCGAGGAAGAATGATTAAAACCCATATCGCATACCCGGTTGAGGAATCGACAAGGGGAAAATGGTGCATGAGTATGCCAGGGTGCACAGTTGATGGTGCAGTAGTGCGTCCAACCCGTCTGGCATAAGTGCAAGGAGGAAGGCAAGGGAGCCTTACAGTGCAGTGTACAGAATAGGGTGATGTGTCTTGTGAGGACGGCAAAGACCCATCCCGTGGGTGCATAGGGAAAGTGGAACATACCTGACTCCAAGTGTCGTAACGTCCCTCAAACGCACCTCTCGGTAAGTGATTGAAGAAACTCCAGTCAAACTCAACCCACCCTCTGTCTCACTCTCTGTTGATAAATACAGGAGGGCAGCCTTTTCCTGAAACCCATTGATGTAATCCTCACAGTCACTTGTGCAAAGGTTGTATGCCTTGTGCGCATTTGATGGTGCAGCTGTGCATCCCGCCCTGTGCCGGCATACAGTGCAAGAAGGAAGGCAAGGGAGCCTTATGGTACAGTGCACAGAAACAAATCGTGCTTTGTGCATTGAGAGGCCCATCCCGTGTGTGCAACACTTCATTCACACTACTCACCTCTCATTTGATTTGAAGGGAAAAGACTGGTCTCTCGACCCACCCTCTGTCTCACTCTCTATTGATAGTTACAGAGGGCAACCCATACTCACCTCCCCATCCGGTTAGGATGAAAGCTCACGTCACTCAAGGGGTTGTCGATGAAGATCGCGTCATCAATTGTTGAAGAGGCGTACCCAGGGAGGTAGCCATCAAATCGATTATTGTATTGGATAGGAACATCTTGTCTGCTAGAGGACAGTTAGACACTTTGCAGAGAGACCCATGACACAACGTACCAAGGGAGGTAGCTTCGGAATTGGATCCTGGAAATATCAATTAATGAATCCCCTTCTGGACTGCTGGGTGTTACTACCTTTTCCACAGCCAGCTTCTCGCCCAAGGGTGTTTATCACCTTTTCTTGGAATGAGGCCTGCTATGACAGGGAATTGCTTCCTTTTCTCTCATAACAGATTTGTTTGTTTGTTGTTTTTTTTTTCTTTCTTTTTTCTTTTTCTTGTTTTCCCCTATTCCCGAGGGTGTTTCCACCTTTTCTCGAAGAATAGGTCGGCATGACAGGGACCTAAGTCCTTTTCTCCCATAACCGATATGTTTTGTTTTTTTTTTCTTCTTTTTTTTTTCCTGCAAAGTGAGCAAGGGAATGGTAGAAAGACCATTTGTCAAAACCAACCTCTCCACTGATGCTGGTGGAAAATAGAGGATAAGAGATCAAGGCTGGAAGGGGGTTTTGAGGGGACAGAGGGTTGCGCCCTCTTCATCAGAAGTGATTGAAGAACGGCTATCAGAAGTAGCATCATAAGAAGTACAGTGCCGCGCCAACGAGGGAAAGGATCAAGTGTCCGTAATTGTCAAGATCCCCAAGAAGGGAAGTACTTCTTTTGGCGATATCCATTGATCAGAAAGGGATCATCAGAGGCATCAACGGTCTGCACTTGGACAGAACCATTAGGGTTGACGGCAAGTACTTTATAGGGGCCTATCCACCGCTGTTGGAGCTTGCCAGGAAACTTGCCAAAGCGTGAATCATAGGCTAGGACCAAATCACCTTCTTTGAACTCCTTGTGCTTGATGAAGCTGTCATGGTAAGCCTTGCGTCGAGTTTGCGTGGCTTCCATGCACTGTAGAGCCATCCTACAAATTTCGTCCAAACATTCCAGGTGCAGGAGATGGCGTTGCAGTGAATCATCGTCCCCCAAACGCTCTTTGATAGCCACTCTCAAAGAGGGTAATTCCAGTTCAACCGGAAAAACAGCTTCTATTCCATACACCAGCTGAAAGGGTGTCTGTCCCGTTGCTGCTTTATGGGAGGTTCTGTACGCCCAGAGGGCCTCTGTAAGTCAATCGTCCCAATCACGACGATGTGCAGCAATTGTTCTTGTCAGAATCGAGCAGAGGATGCGATTGGTGACTTCGACTTGGCCGTTGGCTCTGGGGTAATAAGGAGTGGACTTGCGATGGCGGATCTTATACAACTCTGTCAACTCTTCCATGACTTTGTTGAGGAAATGCGTGCCTCTATCACTTACCAACTCTAAGGGACTGCCAAAACGGGTGATGATATTCTCGTACATGAACAGGGCCACGCTGTTACCATCGTCCCGTTTTAGGGCTTTAGCTTCACACCACTTTGTGACATAATCCGTACATACGAGGATGTATCTGTTCTGTTTCCTTCTGGTAGGAGGATCGATTGGACCTACGAAGTCAATGCCCCACTTCTCAAACGGCTTTAAGGGAAGGATAGGTTGCAGTGGCATGGAACTTGTCTTTGTGGGTTTCCCCATTCTTTGACAAGCATCACATCTTTTACAGTAATCATAGGCATCCTTGTGAATGGTAGGCCACCAATATCCTGCTAGCAGAGCCTTCCTGGCTGTAGCTTCTCCTGCAAAGTGACCTCCACATGGCTCGTCGTGGCAAGCCTTCAGAACAATCCCAATCTCGTCTCCTGCAACACATCTTCAGAGCACTTCATCTTTGCCTTTCTTGTACAGTGCACCGCCTAGTAGGGTGTATGGGGCTGATTCTAGCATGAGCTTCTTCCTTTCCCGACTAGAAATACCAGGAGGGTACTGTTGGGTTGCTAACAGATTGGCAATGTCTGCATACCAGGGAGTGACAGTTTCTACCAAAAACAGGGAAGCATCAGGGAGGTCTGGATCATCCTGCTCCTCGTCTGCAGTTTGTGGGATACGCGGCAAATGATCAGCCAGAACATGGGAACGACCAGGCTTAGTAATCACCTCAAAGTCAAACTCCTGGAATAGAAGGAGCCATCTCATCATTCGTCCTTTCACATCTGCTTTGTTCATCAAGAAGGATAGGGCCTTATGATCCACATAAAATTTAAAGTGGGTAGATAGGAGGTAATGGCGAAACTTCTCCAGGGCAAACACCATTGCCAAGCACTCCAGCTCGGTCACTGTATAGTTCCGTTCCCTATCAGTGACTTTTCGGCTTGCATAATAGATCGGTTGATCCAACTTCGAGGAGCCCTTTTGGCAGAGGACAGCACCTAAGCCTTCAATTGATACATCAGTGTGTACATGGAACTCTTTCGTCCAATCAGGAGGTTGCAGAATGGGTGCCTCTATCAGACACAGCTTCAAAGTGTGGAAGGCTTTGTCACATTCTTCTGTCCAAGTAAACTCTGCATCTTTCCTCAGGAGCTTGTGCAAGGAAGTTGTCTTTGTCGCAAAATGGGCTATGAACCTTCTGTAGTAACCCACATGGCCTAGGAATCCCCTCAACTGTTTGAGGTTGGTGGGTGCTGCCAGAGCTGCAATCTTTTCGATCTTTGCAGGGTCTGTTGATATCCCTTGTGCAGAGACAATGTGGCCCAACAGAACTCCAGAAGAGACCCCAAAGATGCATTTGTCGGGGTTGAGGGAAATCCCATATTCCCGGCATCGGTCAAAACATTGTTCCAGATGTTCCCAGTGTTCACGGATCAAGCTATAGACACAGAAGTCATCTAAATATACCTCAATAAAGTCGTGCAGATGATTTTGAAATGCGGCCATCATGACTCGTTGGAAAGTAGCAGGGGAATTGCAGAGCCCAAATGGCATCACTCGGTAAGCGTAGGTCCCCCATTCTGTGGTGAAGGTTGTTTTGGATTGGTCTTCTTCTGCGATTTGGACTTGGTTGTATCCGCTGAATCCATCCAAAAGAGAATAAAGTTCATGTCCTGCCACTGTGTCCAACAGTTGGTCTGTGAAAGGGATTGGAAAGTGATCCTTCTTTGTCTTGGAATTAAGCTTTCAGAAATCCACACATATTCGCAATTTGCCATTCTTCTTGGGTACAACCACGATGGGTGAAACCCATTCACTATTTGCCACTGGATAGATGAACTCGGCTTCCAGAAGCTTGAGTAGCTCCGCTTTCACCAATATGGAATAATTCGCGTTCATTCGCCTCTGTCGTTGCCGTACTGGCTTGGCATCAGGCTCCAAGTCAATATGATGTTGACATATTGTGGGATCAATCCCTTTTAGGTCTTTGTAGGACCACGCAAACACGTCTAAATTCTCTTTCAACAAGTTGTACAAAGTTGACAACTCCTCTTCTGGGAGACTGCTACCCACCTTCAAGTGGCGTTCAGTGCCTTCTGAATCCACAAAGGTTAACTGCCTTTCACCTTCTACTTCATGGATGAAGGTCCCGCGGACCGCTTCTGGATACAGATCCGACTCCTTCAAGGGAGTGATGTCCTCTTCTGATGTCCCACTAGAACCAACTTCTTCTTTTGGTGGAGACTTAGGTTGCTCCTTAAGACGTTGGAATGGAATTAGAGCTATTTCGGGTTTGGTTTCAAGATTAATTACGTCTTGGCTTGAAGACTCATCTTCTGAAGATGACACATCCAGGAATGTCACATAACAGGGACCCTCTAATTTCTGTTGGGTTTGTCGGACTGGTGCTTGTTGGCACGGTGCATCATCATCATCTTTCTTTGGCAAAAATGGGTTAGGACGGCATGAGCCACTGCTGAAAGACGGCTTGTTCTTCTTAATCCATTTCTTATAAAGGTTTTGCATATGAGAAGATCCATTTACCAGACCAAATGATACCATCACCATTCTGTCCCATAGCATGAGCTCATCGGCTTCTGATGCTTCTGGAACTTCTTCCTCAAATGTATCCTCTTCAGGTGGGATAGACTCTTCCGTTTCACTTTCATAATCTTCTTCGTCCATATCATATCCATCCTCTTCTGTCTCTGTCTCTGCTTCTGCTTCTGCTTCTGTCTCTGTCTCTGTAGGAGCTCTGTAACAGAAGAATAGATTCTCTGTTTCCTCTTCTGCTTCTGTCTCTGCTTCTGCTTCTCTCTCTGTTGTGGCCATGTAACAGGGAGAGCAGTACATCCATGTTTCTATCTCACTGTCAGAAGTGATTTCAGAAGTCATGTTTGGTTTAGGCAGGAAGTATTCACCCATTGATAATGGCTTTGCATTTGGAAGTCGGCTTACAGTATCCACTGTTAAGGAATGTGCCACTGTTTTCTTGGGAAGGATCTGTTTGACAGCATCTTCGTCTGCTGACGTTCCATCTGTAGCCTCATTAGGGGAGTCAGAAGATAATTCCAAGGAGGTGGATCCATGTCCTTTTTGAGAACCATACAGTTTCAGCACCACTTTATTGGGTCCTCTGCCCAAGGTCAAGGTTCCTTTGAACCAATCCGTCCTTGCTCTGGCTTCAAAAAGCCATGGTCTGCCCAGTAACAGAGGATAGGATGTACCATAAGAGTTTGGCTTCACCACCAAATAGGTTAGCCAATAATATTTTCCAACCACTGTAGTCTTCACATATGGGAGAATGCCCAAAGGCTTGATTCTACTCTGATCCACCAGTCTGATGAGCCATTGGGTGGGTTGCACACCTTGTAGGCCTAGATCCTTCATTGTCACATCCGTCATAATGTTCACTGATGAACCACCATCAATCAGTGCATTTGCAATGAAGCAGCCTTCTATCCACACGCCAGTCTCTGGAGTACCCGGATCTAGGAAAGCATTAGCCACATCCACTTCTTTTACAGGTTCTGGAGCCTTGTTGGACTTTGTCACTGTTGAGGGAGTAATCCTTAAACCACGTCTTTTTGTCAGTATACTTTTGAATCTTTTCCGGCAACTAGGAGACAACAACAATAATTGTCGGAATGTGAGGTTTGGTCTAAAGGTATCTAGATCTCTGACCAGATCGTATTCCTTAATAGGATCCACTGGCTTCTCTAACCGATTAGGGAATGGGGCAACATCCATTTTCATTTTCCCTCTTTCTTCCATCAGAGGAATTACAGGAACTTCTTTTGCCACTTGTGGCACTTCCTCCTCTTTTGTATCCTGGACCTCTGGTCCTGTCTCTGTAACTGTCTCTGTAACTCTCTGTGGCACTGTAGGGCTCTGTACGGCACTGTTAGGCTCTGTTCTGTTCTGTTCTTCTGGTGGAAGATTGAACTTCACTGTTCTAGCAGGGGGGTTATTTTCTTTCTGGATAGGTGGTTCCTTCTGCTTTGCACGTGTGATGGCAGCAACTTCCAATTCCACCAAATTGGAGGTAGGCTCTTGAGCCTTGGACGGACTATCAGTAGCACTGTTTTTCACTGGGGCTGGGCTTGGACAGTCTTTTGCAGTGTGGCCTTCTCCTTTGCATCGACTGCATAAGGGCTTGTAATCCACTGACCTTCAAGGATTTGGACAATTTGGTGAGATGTGTCCCTTTTCTCCGCATCTGTAACATTCCACTTCTGATCTCTGACCACCGCCAGACTGTCTTCCTCTGTAACTTTGAGAGGGAAATCTTCTGGGTCCGAAATTAGGACCAAACTCTCTAGGCTTGGGTCCAATATCTTGTGTTGTCATTTTGGATTCCAGCAAGTTGAATCTTGCGTCTTCTTCCTTTCTTCTCCTATCATGCATCTCCTTCAGAGAGCAAATGTCCTCTGTATTGTTCTTCCGCAAACAGTAGGAACAAAAGGCTCCAGGAATAGTTGGTTTTCGTGTACATTCAGTAGCTAAATGGCCTGCTTGATGACACTTACCACACCAAGTGTTTGACCGCATCACATCTCTTCCTGGTCCTGCAACGTTGGATATGCTAGCAGTATTCACTTTCAGCATCTGTAGTTGTTCTATAATCACATCCATCAACTCCTTTTTGATGTTTGCAACTAAGTTGGATAAGTAGTCCTTCAAGCTTTCACCTCCTGAGGCACTGGCAGGAGGATTTTGAGGAGTCTCGGCAATCACTGCATAAACGGGTTGGGCTGGTACAGAGGGATCTCTGTTCTGGTTCTGATTCAGAACTCCTGTTTGAACGGTTGGCTGTTGGCTCCAGTTGGTAGGGTTCCACTGTTGCTGTTGATTTGGCATTGAGGAAATTGGTTGGGACCATTGCTGTTGTGGTTGAACCATCATTTGAGGCATGGATTGTGGCCACTGTGGATTTGGTGCACTGTACTGTGATACTGGGGACATCTGTTGATAGGGATAGGGAACAGTCCCTGCAACTGCATTTGGTGGGTACATCATTCCTGGCACCAGAGGAGATAGGACTCCTCTTCCTGTATTCATCGCCAATCTAGCTTCCACTTCATCATATAGTCTTGTACCTTCCGTTGCAGCTTGCAGGGTGGCTGGTCTTTGTAGCTCCACAAACTTACGGACTTCTGGTTGTAATCCTCTGAGAAACACTCCCTTCTGAATGCCATCATCTAGATTATGGTTAGTCCATCTCTTCAGGATGGATTCCATTCGTGAGACATAGGCTTCCACTCTTTCTCCAGAGGACTGACTTAGGTTCATAAATTCCTCTCTCATCCGCTCTTCAAAACCTTCACGCCTGAATTTAGTGAGGAAGGCCAACTTCAGGTCGTCCCATGTGCCAAAAGTTCCTGCTGCTTGTCTGTCATACCACTGAAACGCCGCGCCCTTGAAAGTGGCGGGGAATATTGCCAACCAATGCTCAGGGGTTCTGGCATTGTTAGCCACACATGCTACCATAAACTCTGCTACATGAAGATCGGGGTCTTCATTGTACTCTCCCTTAAAAACTGGCAATGGGACTACATTCGCTGGCCTGTCATCAATATTTCCAGGACGGATCTGGCTTGGAAGTGGACCTCTAGCAGGAGGAGGAAGGGCTTGATGTGCCATTGGGACTTCTGTAAAGAGTTCCGCAAGGGCGTCAAAGGCGGCTTCTGCTGCGAGCTCGTTCTCAGCCTTGATTTTTGCTTTCTCTCTTCTCACGTACCTCTGGACTCGTTCTAACGCTTGCCTTTTTATTGCGTCATTCATCAGGGGGTTGGCTCCACTATGTTGTTAGTGCTCCACAGAGGGTTAACAGAAGGCTTCAGTCTCTGGAGGACTCTCTTGCCAACATTTCTTCTACTTCTTTCTTTTCAACGTCCCTGAATTCTGCTTTCATGCCACTACACAGGGGAAGGTATTCGGTTCTGAAGGTGTCAAAATGCATACGTCTGAGCATTGTGGTAGTGCCATCATCATAGTAATGCCAGCTTCTGATGGTTTCAACAGTGTAGGTTGTGAAAAACACTCTGTCTACCAACTTCCAGTGGGTTGCTAATTGAAAAAACAGAAGATTATCAGTACACCAAGCATCCCATGTATCTTGCTGTTGAGCATCCACGAACAAATTCCAACTCTTTTCCTTCTTGTCTTTGTGAACCTCTACAGACCAAGACTCCTGAAGCTTCTTCACAATCTCCCACTTGATGTTGTCTGGAAACTTCTCAATGAATGCCAAATCTTCCATGGATGTTCATTCTCTCTGTTTCTGTTCTTCAGTTTGTTCCCAAATAGTTTGCCACCAAGATGCAAGTTTCTGTTGCTTCAATAGGAAGAGGAAGCTGTCCACCACATAGAGCATGCATCATGATGGTGATGTGTTTCCGCCATTGTGGGATGAACTTTTTGTGGAAAGTGGCTTTGATTATGAGAAATTCCAACTCTTCAGTGGAAGAAGGAATTTTACAAACATCCATTGAATTCTTCTCTTCTTGGCAATGCCATTTCCTTCATTTTCAGCCTCTTTTGGTGCTTGTTGATGGCAAGTTTCCCCGGCTGCGCACCAAAAACATGGAGCCCCGAGAGGAACACCAAGGAAAAGGGAATTCTCTTGCAAGAAAATCTATCTTGTAACATCAACAAGCTTGTTTATCATGTTTCATATGATCACAATGAAG
Source organism: Lygodium microphyllum (assembly GCF_053477565.2). Taxonomy (NCBI): domain Eukaryota; kingdom Viridiplantae; phylum Streptophyta; class Polypodiopsida; order Schizaeales; family Lygodiaceae; genus Lygodium; species Lygodium microphyllum. Next base: position 59,845,967 of record NC_141139.1, on the reverse strand, counting down.
AAAAGAACACCAGGCACAACAAATCTTCATGCAGCATCATGTAGATCTCCCACGGATTTTAATAGAATTAACCATATTCTTCAACATCTTCACAAAATCCATCAATGGAACAAAGAGAGAAAAATAATACACCATCTTTGAATGGAAATACATCACATAGTATTCATCTTCAATATCTTCATAGTCTTCTCTCTCAATCTCTCATATACAATCACTCTGTTTGAGTAGAATTGGCTATCTCTGACTCTCTCTCTATCTCACTCCATCAATAATACATCATATCCTCACTACAATCTCTCAAAATCACTCTCAATAATCACTCTTAGGTCGTGGATACCCCTCCTAAGAGGTATGTCTGATATGAAGGGTCACCAGAGCCACTACAGTGTCTCTTCACAGCTCACTACTGTCACTTCACTCTAGTCTTCTCTTGAGTCTTCAGCAGCTACTTCTTCCACTTCTTTCAGCTCTTTTACACTTGTATTCACCTCTTTCCAAGGCTAGAAAACTTTCCCAAAGTCACACATACATTCCACAGAACACTTACAGAAGCATACAGAACAGTCTACAGAACAGTACCAGAACAGCTACAGTACAGAACAGAACAGAAGCAGAACAGTGTACAGAAGACCTACAGAAGGTTACAGAAGGTTATCAAAACCTCATAACTCACTCTCAAACCATTTTAAACTCTCACAAACCATTCAATAAACTTTCACAATATCTCATTCTTCATCAATCAATACTCCTTCCCTCCTTACAGAAGACAATCAGAACAAAATAGACCAAAACAGAACAAAACAGAAGGTATACAGAACCATTCAGAACCTATCAGAACACCACAGAACCATCAAAAAACATCATGAACTTCCAAGACACAATCAATATCATCTAAAACACTCTCAAACCACTTCCAAATCAATCAATCATCCCATAAAATCAACCATTCAGCTCTCCAAAACAACAAAAATCAGCCAAAAAACAAGTCATTTCAACACTCAACAGTTAATGACACTGAAGCTTCTAATTTGTGGGCCATTACAAGAGGTCAAAAGGGTAGAGAAGGCGACAAAGATAATGTAGAACCTATCGATGGAAACCCTAAACAAGATGACAAAGGGACGCAAGTCCTTAACCCCAACATGGAAGGGGGACCTTTACAACTCGTACCAAGCTATCAAGTATTGTTAGGAAGGCCATGGATCTTGTGATCCAACTGTCAAGTGGATATGCCTGCTAGTCGATTGATATTTAATAGAGGTGCCAATCGTGTGGTAGTAGATGCATATCCTCAGTCTCCTCAAAGCGAGAGAGCTCCTTTATCCTCTACGGAATTAGAGACATTAGAAGATGCATCTGCTAGTGAGACTTCATCAAGTGATGAATCCAAAGAAGGGTCCACTACAGAGGACATCTATCAAATAACTTTGAGTGAGCCAATAGAGCCTCAAGATCGAATAAGAGACGCGGATGTGATTGAGCTAGATCTTGGTATGCCAAATGATTCGTGGCCAAATAAATTAGGGTCCATGCTTAGTGTGGAAGAAAGGAAGGACTATGTGTCCCTTATCCAAGAGTTTCACGACATCTTTGCCTGGAGTTATGATGAGCTGAGAGGTATGCCTCCTAGCCTGGTTGTTCATACCATTCCTCTAAAGGAAGGTAGTCATCTTGTGCATCAAAAAGTAAGGCATATACCTTTCGAATTGAGGGACGAGTTGTTCAAGGAGTTACAAAAATTGCGACAAGCTAGTTTGATCTTCCTTGTTCAGCACATTGAATGGTTTTCACTTGTTGTTATTAGGAAGAAGAAAAATAATCAAATCTGACTTTGTGTAGACTTTAGAGAGCTGAATAAGTAGACAATTAAGGACTACTACCCATTGCCCTTTATTGATTAAAATTTGGACCAGTTAGCGGGTAGGGAAATATATTCGTTCATGGATTGCTTTGTGGGATATAACTAGATGGAAATTGCAGAAGAAGACAAGCTTAAAATGACGTTTATTACTGTCTTCGATACCTTTGCGTACCATGTGATGGCATTTAGTTTATGCAATGCACCTGGTTCATGGCAATGAACATCAGGCAAGAACTTTGGTGACATCTCCCCAGAGGAGTTGAAAGTATTTATCGATGAATTGGGGGCAGCTACCATGAGAGAAAGGTAGTTGATTATTTTACGGAAGTGTTTTGAGTATTGCAAACAATTTTGCATAGCTCTTAACCCACATAAGTGCATCTTTGGGGTGCCTTATGGGCTATTGTTAGGTCATGTGGTTAGTTCGACAGGGATCGTGACTGACCATGAAAAGATTAAGGTCATAGTCGCCATGAGTCCATTGCACACTCCCAAATAAGTACACAGATTTTTAACATCTATGGGATACTATCAGAGGTTCATAAATGCCCTGGGACAGAAAGAATGTTGCCACTAACGAATCTATTATCCTTTAGCTATCTATTTAAATGGAGTGACCCTTGTAAGGTAGCTTTTAATGATTTGAAACAGGAGCTAGTAAAAGCACTAGTTTTAAAAGCACCTAGAAGGGGTGAAATACTCTATATATTTTCAATAGCCACCATGCATACTATTAGCTGCTGCTTATCCCAAATCTAGGAGGAAAAACGATACCATCTGATCACTTTTGCTAGGAAGTTGGGCATATCAGAAATCAAGTACACCTACATGGAGAAGTTGTGCCTTGCAATGATATTTGCGACTAAAAAATTTAGGCACTACATTCTCTATGAGAAGGCTGTATTTTATACGAAGGCGGAAGGGCTTAGATTGTTGATGAGCAAGTTGCAGTCGCCTGATCTTTTAGCAAAGTGATTAATCACTTTGCAAGAGTTTGATTATGAGATCAGGAGTAAGCCACTGAGGTTTCAAGGCATTGTGAAATGCCTTGTGGATTTCGGGGAGCCCAAAGAGACTTTGGCGGAAGAAAGCGATATGGAGTTGTTGTTTAAGATTGATACGATATCTATTCCCTCCTAGTATGTCGCTATAATGCATTACCTCTCGACAGGAGAGACTGGATTTGGACTATCAAAATTAGAGAAGAGAAAAATTAGATAGTAGGCATTGAAATTTTCCTTGATTGTAGGAACATTATATCAATAGGGGGTTGATGATATCTATTGTCAATGTGTGATGCTTGACAAGGTTCCATTCATTTTGGAGGAGTGCCACGACTTTGCTTGTGGAGGGCATTTTGTTGGGTAGCTTACTGCACAAAAAGCTTTGAGAGCAGGTTATTGGTGGTTGTCTATTTTCCAAGATGCATTTGAGCATGTTAAGAGATGCGATATTTATCAATGACATGACAGTAGTGAGAATAGGAAGTGACCACTTACTCCTATTATGGCTATACTTCCATTTGAGAAGTGGGACATAGATTTTGTGGGTCCTATTACCCCATCATTGACTGCACAAAAGAGATATATTATCATGGTGGCTGACTACTTTACAAAGCGGTCAGAAGCACGAGCGATGAGGAAGGATGATGCAAAATAGATGGCTAGTTTCCTATTAGAGCAGATTATATGCCAATTTGGTTTGCTAAAAGAATTAGTATTGGACCGTGGAACCCACTTTTTAAACAAGGTGATTAAGTACCTAGCATGGAAAATTAAGCACAACAAAACAACTCCTTATAACCCTCAAGGGAATGGGCAGGTTGAAAGTACTAACAAGAAGATTGTGGGTATTCTATCAAAAATAGTGTTCGAAAAGAAGCGAGACGGGGATAATAAATTATATGTGGCAGTGTGAGCGTATAACACAATATTTAAATGATCCACTCGCCACACCCCATTCAAGCTACTCTATGGGGAGGAGTGTGTTTTGCTCTTAGAGATTGAGTTGCCGACCATAAGATTCGCAATCAATCATTATTTGGGTGATGAGGATGACCTTTTCGAGCGCTTTACGACTCTGGCCCACTTGGATGATCTCAAATTGCAAAGACTATTGTACTAGGAAGTGGCTAAGCATTGAATGAAGTAGCTGTATGATTTAAAAGTGAAGAAATATACATTTGAGAACGGACAGTTAGTTCTATATTATGATGCACATAGAGAACTATTTCCAGGAAAACTTGAGCCCAAATGGGACGATCCCTACAAGATCGTAAGAATAGGAAAAAATAAGTCCATGGCATCACTGGCTAATCTTGAGGGAGTGGAATTTAAAAATAAGGTTAATCTTAATAAGATTAAACATTATTATCTCTAAATGCACTAACAAAATAAATCCCTTGTAGGTCGATGTAGGGTTGATCAGAAATCTACAAGAGAAAACATTGGTTGATGGGACGGGTTATTCCTTACTTCGAACACCCATAATTGGAGCAGTGATATCATCAAGGGAAGATTATTTGGTGGAGTAAATGACATAAGGTGGTTGAGCAAGAGGACGGATCCTTTGTCTAGGATATGAAAGTCTTCTAGCATCACTACTTACAAATCTTGACAAGCATCCCTGTTACATTCAATGAAGAAGGTGGGATGGAGCCTTCAGTACATCCTCTAAATATGCTAAATTTTGACTATCATAATTACAAGTAGAGGTGACGATGGTTGGCTATGTGAATCCATTGTGGATGTACACATTGTACTTTGATGGAGCATTTAGGGGTCCCAACAAGAAAGGGATTATAGGGGTAGTTGTTAGAGATCCTCACGTAGAGTGGTAATGAAATTGGCTGTTTATCTCAGGGTTGGATTTACCAATACCATGGCAGAATACAAAACTTTAATCATGGGCTTGAATAGTGCCTCGGGGGGTCCACTAGGGTTTACCGTATGGTACCATGTGAGTGTAAGGGAGGGGGTTATTTAAGGGAAGGAAGGTACATTTTATAAGGTAAGGTCCCATAAATAGGGGGTAGATAAGGGGTTCTTTCATATATTTCTTACACACAAGTGACGTCTCCTTATTATTACTAGTGAATCCCCCGTGAATAGTGCTAAGAAAGGTGGCATCTGTTAGTTGTTAGTAAAGGGGGATTCCTAGTTGGTTTTAAATCAACTAAATGGGACATACACAGTTTGAAATCCTATTTTGTCTATGTATTATCACATTGCTATGACCCTACTCAACGAGTTTGAGAGAGTGTCTCTTTAGCTGGTTCCACGTTATTTGAATCAATTTGCATACTCATTAGCAAACTTTGCTTATGAAGAAGACATTTTCTTCAACTGTGGTCCTGGTTTGGATATCTCTATGGATGATGAGATAGGACCCGATCGATTATGGGGGCTTTTATCAAAACATGCCTTATATGACCGGTGATGGTTAGTATGGGTGATGCAAAGAGTGGCCGAGACCCATTTGCCTTTGTTATCTTGGACCCATAGGTTGGCTAGATGACATGTTATGCATATACCTCTTACTATTTATGTCAGAGGTATGGGTCACAATTTGATGCATTTAATTTAGGGCAAGAGCCCTATTTTCTCCTTAGGATGGAGCATCTTGTTGTATATTAATAAGATTTTACAAGGGGGGATATATACGAGCTGTTTTGTTTGATACCATTAGGCCAAGAGGGCTGGTTCTTTTTAGGGTTAATTTTGATTTCCTTAGGCTAAGAGGGTCTATTTTTGTTGAGTTTCAATGCCTTATTTCTTTAGGCCATGAGGGCTAGTTTTGTTAGGAGTGAACAATGTTATTTCCTTAGACGAAGAGGGCCATATGTCTGTTTGGTGCAAGTGCATTTAATAGTTTTTTATTTTAGGGATTGCATCACACATGTTGCCAAAGTCAATGGAGGGAGCCTTTGCTGCTGGGGAGGAGCTTTTGGTGGCCACCATTTTAGGTGGTTTCGTTCCCTTTCTAAGGTTTTCCCTTAAGTAGATAATGATATATGTGTATGTAGGGGTTAGTTTCTTTTTGTTTGTTGGGGATCAACAATCAAGGCATGAAGTCCTAGGTTTAGGTTAGGTATGTTTGTGGGAGGTCTGGCCTCATGCAAATGCATTGTCAAGCACTGATAGACTTGTTATAGAAGGAAATCCTAGTGACCTTGTTCTGTTGACCTGCTAGTTAGACAGTTGTTCTAGGAGTTTTTGTTAGTTGTGAGGTAGTTAGAAAAGCTTGCCAGAACAAACATATGCAAAGAAGAAAAATCTTGAATAGCTAAAGAAAAAAAATATACAGAGGTGTGTAAAAAAGGCTTCTAACTCCTATAAAAATAGAAAGGAAGGAAAGAAAAATCCTTGAGTAGTTGTTCATCACCTTGCGAAGGCCTGGTAGGTTCCTAGGACCCGATACACAACCCGGGGCATGACCTGGGGGGGCTGATGCCTTGTCTCCTTAGGGGTGGCATCTAGTTGAAAAATAAGAATAAGAGAAGGTTGGAGTGAAAATAAAAGTGAGGAGAAGATGAAAAGGACAAATGATTAAGTATCACCTTGCGAGGGCTTGGTAGGTTCTTGGGTACCAAGATAGGACCTCAGACTGATGCCATGTTCTCCTTGGGTCCCTACACTCAACTTCCTCCTTTTTACATGCCCGAGTATGGAAGAATTACAGCTAAAGAGAAATGTATTAAATAAAAATATTTATTGCTCAAGCTATAGGAGTCCTTGCCTAATTCCTGGTTGAGTTGTCCTTAAGTTAGGTAGGTAGTTCAGACCACTAGTTAGGATGATCTCTTTGATAGTTTTTTGTAGCTTGGCCATGTTGGAGAAGTTGGTTAGTGATCGGTGTCAAAATTTTTATCAAATTATGCTAGGCCTACTCCTCCTGGATTTCATACCTTGGTCTTGTTAGGGGGTAGGGTGAAAGCTATTATGTGTTTTGTTGTGTATTTTTTCTATAAGATCGATGGTCCTTTTGGTTGTGTATGTGCAGGTCAGTTCATGGGATTCGACGGACTGAGTCACCCTATCTTGTGGTCGCCAATGAGAGTTGGATTTCATGATCCGATTTGGACTCGTTCTTGAAGCATTGGAGTCCATTTTTGGAGCCAAAAAGTGCCCAATAGGCATTAAATAACCAATTTTCATGAAAAATCAAACAGCGGCAGATGGCTGACTTGAGTTTTCTTAGATGTATTTTGACATCAGGAATCCAACACGTGTTGATTTGTTGATCAGAGGCCATTTGACTCCCCATTTAATCCCTGCAAGGTTTGGCATTATAAAGAAGCTATTGGATCCAGCTTCGTGGGGAAGGCCAAGATGATGGAGTTTGATGCCACAAAGCTGCCTCACCAGATGGCGGATCTCAATTCTGAGTTTGTTTGGGCCTCGAAATCCAAAAAAACCACTTGCACACCAATGTGAACACTTGGGGTTGAACTAGTTTTTTTAATGTTTAGAGTCTAACGCTTGGTTCAAAAGAGCTTAAGCTCTAAAAAATTGAGGAGACAAGGGAGGCGTAAATTTTTTTGCGCCCCTAAAAAATTTTGATCGGCACCTCTTCAATGCTGACTGATTGAGAGAGAGAGAGAGAGATCCTCAACCTATAGGCAGAGAGGAAGAAGATGGCTGTAATCATGTGGGATATGATCAAGGAATAAGAAAATTGATTTTTTAGTCTTTCTCTCTCCTCTCTCCTCTTGTGGGCTATTCATATGCATTAATGAAAGAGAGAAGGGGGTGGGGGTGATGACGATTTCAAAGCAAACGATGTTGATGGAGCGGTAGAGGATGTAGATCGGGGTTGGAGAGTGCATCAGCGGCAAGAGGGAAGCGTCAATGGCCTCTCAATCTCGGGATACACACCTTGAACACGCGGGTTTCTATAAGTAAGTGTTCTTTTTCTTTGATTGATGAAAGACAATTGAAGGAAATGATTGATCTTGGTTACAGTATGCAAATAGAGGGGTCGATATTGCAAGGGGTGGAGGCCGCTGAAAGCTTGGAGCATGTAGAGGAGCCAGAATCAGGTAATAATGATGGAAATACAAGAGTCCAAGAATTCTTTGAGAACGAGTTGGACTCATCCTTTTGTGGTGACCTATCTATCGACCTTCCAATGTATGTAGAGTTGTGTCAGGAGATTGACATGGGACCATAGGGTACTTCATACTTGGAGCATCCACCTACTCAATTCGTTGATGAATCACTTTTGCATGCCACATGGTATAAAACGTGGATTCATGGCACTTGATTGCCTAATAAATGACCAACGTAGAGTGTGTAAGGATACCCTTGCTGTAAGCTAGGGAAAAGTGCTTGGTGAGGAAATATTGAAGTCTCCTAGATTGTTCAAAATCAAAGAGTGGAGACTGCTCGTATGTCCTTTAGGTTAGAGCAATGCATCGGGGGGCCAATCCTTTGGGTGTAGGAGAGTTGCAGTGGGACCACGGAGGGGGTGTCTCCTTTATGTTTGTGTTATGTGGTATATTATACCAAGACATATTGGATCTCCCTTTGAGGAGTAAGGAAGAACAATCGTTGGACTACATTCCTACATTCCATTACAAATGCAATATCTCTAGTAATGATTAGGGTAGTGTACCCTCATCGGACGCTCTTAGCCATGAGGCCACGTGGGGTTGACTTGTGAGTGTTATAGAGGCCTTGGTTAGTGCCTATAGCCAATGCCGAGCCCATTTTAGGTCCCAACAATAGACCCACTTGTTGGTGCATTTTGGTTGCATCTACTTTTAGGTTTGAATGAAGGTCTGTGTTAATTATTCATCTTGCATTCACTGACAAGACCATTTGATGTTAACAAACTTGTATTTATCAAACGTCCAATAGTAGCAGCTAGTAGAATGTGTGATAGATGCTCTAAATATCATCCACGTTTTTGTTGGCGAAGAGCTTTACTACAAGCAAAGGGCCAAAGTGGCACTAGTTGAGAGGGTGAGAGCGGAGTTTTGATGCCAAGAAGTGCTTAAAAATAGCTAAAAATTACGAATATCAAGGAAAAAATATTCAACGTCGAAGGCGGCGGCTCGAGCTAGGACGATTTTAAGCGTCAAAGTGCTTTAAAGGCGCCCGAGTGACACTTGGTGATTTTTGATAATTTTTCAGACTGCCGTGCGGGTTATCAAGAGTTATCGGCCGATGGGGGATGTCAAGCCGGACGCCCAGGATTTTTTAGAGCTCAATTCGGAGTCCGGACGGGGAAATGGCCAAGAAACCAGGCAAGATACGAAGGGGTGGACAAAATTTGGCCAAAATGGATAAGTGAACCTTGGGAGCCCAAAAAGGAAATGTAACATGAAAGTCTTGGGAAAAATCATGTAGAGAGAGAGGAGGATGGCGGCAGCACGCTAGCGCATTTTTCGCCATGATCTTGTTGATCATGATCTCCAGGCTGAACACAACCACTACAATTGATCATTGGCAGTGAATCCCCTCTGGATGCTGGTCTTATTGCCGCCCTTCGCTCGCGCAATGGTGGTCTCTATGGAAATCTCTGATTTCAGTATTTCTCTCTCCTCCCTCTCTCTCTTCTAGAGGCAGATTCATGTGGAAACAAGAAGGATTGACAGATGCTTGTCCAACCGAGATGGGATTGCTCCGTCATGCAAGAAGAGGGTAGATTACTGATTCCGGACTGTCGTGGACATTAATGGCTGCTGGAAATCAGTCCCGAGACATGGCAAATAAAAACCCGCAACCCGCAAAGAACGGTCATTTTATTTTTACAAAGGGAATTGATGTTTTATGCAATTTGCTTCATGAATATTTGTTTCCATGGTCTAATTATGCAGTATGTTGTTGCTTGCTATGAGTTTGATCAGTTTATGCTTAGAAAATCAGAAAATCATAAGTGTTATGACTGAAATTAATGGTATAAAACCCGTAAAATACCCGTTTAAGAGGCAAAATGGGGGTTTTTTGCAAAATAAAGGGGAAACATGAGACATAACATCAATAAAACCTAAAATTTTGCTGTCAAAGAACCTAAGGGCCACAACCCATAATCAATTTCAATTTCTAGTCATTTTTATTGAAAATAATAGAGGAAAAATGCCTAAAAATTGTGAAAAATGGATTTTAAATGGGAGAAAATTAGGAAACGATAAAAAAAAATTCCAAAAAATTACATAAGTGTTTGTGCAATGTATAATGAAGGTAGAGCACGAGGTTAGCCTCGGTTTACCCTCATTTCTATGCTTTTGTCCGTATTTATCGCTTTCTCTACAAAGAAATACACATAAAGTGACTCTTACACCTATCAACGATTGCAAAACATTAAACGATAGGGTGAGAGGAGAGTTTGAGCGTTAAAGTACAATCTTAAATCTGATTTATGTGTTGCATCATGGCTATAGGATGTTGTTTTAAAATAAAGGAAAAGGCAGCATGAGCGTAAGGCTCGGTGTCTCTCCTCGTTTCAATACATAAACGTTAGCATGGAAATCATGAAAAGATTGGTTGCGCACGATACACAATGCTGATTTTCTATTGTTTGTGCACTAAACCATTCACATTATGCACTATGCATGGTTCATGGTATCGAAGGAAAATCTCCTGGACTGCATAGCAATTGTTTTCTTAGGACTTTGACCCACGATTGAGAGTGTGAGGTTATCCCTTGCCATAGGGCAGAGGGTCGGTTTCCTAAGGGACTGTGAAGTGAGGAAGCATGGTATATCTCTTGGAAATACGAGAAATATAAAAGAGAGGAGTTTGTGCTCGTTTGTGTTATATGTTTAGCAGCGCATCAAAGGGCCAATCCCTGAGATGTAGGAGAGCTGGAGTGGGGATCCGACTATTAGTCGGTGGAGTGCCTCCTATGTGTGTGTAATCGTGGCATTGCCAATGTATAAGGGTTTTCCCTTTGAGGAGTTGTAGGGAAAGTTGGACTATAAACTATAAACGCATGAATTAAGCTTTTTAGGGCAGTTTGTCCTTCAGCATTAGATTGACACCCCTGGTCCGCGAGGCCGTGAGGGTGTTTGTGTGTCATGAGCATGAGGTCCGGCTAGTGCTATAGCCAGTGCCAGCCCATTTCAGTACGTATACGAAGCAGTGGTCTTAGTCACTTAACTGCTTCACCTATTCCATTAGGTGCAGGAGGAAGCATAAGTTCTTCCTCTTCTCCACCAAGTCTACCCACTTTAAGTGGGGGTGTGAATCCGTCACTTCAAGCTCCTACTACTAATCCGATTGTCACCATGGCACAGCCTATTGCGATTCCTGCAAGGACGCCGGATTTACCAGCCTTAGGAGTTTCCTTGCCTATTTTTAATGGGTTAGCGGAAGAGGATGCAGAATTTCACATTTGTGAATTTTAGAGATTGATGTTCAATTATCGCATCCAAGATGAGGGACATCTCATGATGTTCTTCAATATGACGTTAAAAGGAAGGGCTGTGGTATGGTATCACAGCATAGAGTCTGGAACCATAACCACCATTGATCAATTCTATGCAGCTTTTCGAGCGGAATATGGCCCTTAAAAGGGCAAATATTGGTTGCGGGTCTTGAATGTAACGCGCCAAGATCCTCACGAGAATGTGAAAGCTTATGCCAAGAAGCTTAAAGAAGTATTCCATAAGTTGCAAACTTACATTCCCATTCCACCAGCTGCCCAATTGCAATATTTTTTGCATGGGTTGGATTTTAATTTCCAAGTACAATTGAGCAGTGTGGCCTTAGCAGATATAGACACCGCTATTACGCGGGCAGAGGGAGTATAAGCACGATTACAAACTGCCTACTCCTCTCGAATGAATGTTAATGGGGGTTTAGTACCTAGTGGCAATCTAGCATTGACGAATGGAAGTCAGGGGATGGCTATGACTAACCCTATTGGGAGAGGGAGTATGGTTTAGAATGTACCTTTACTACCGGCTTCTCCCAGTGTGACTATGCCTATGGCAAGTCAGTTGGCTCCAACAAATGTTGGAGGCCAAGTTTCAAATTCTAATGTTGTTCCTGTGGGTCAACAACCAATGCCAAATCAGATTGCTAGGTCAATGGAACGACGGGTCGATGATCGAGGCTACGAGTCGAGTGCATCTAATGTCCTTGGCGAAGTTAAGGACATGATGAATCATTATACCGATATGATTTTCGAACAATATCGACAAATAGCCATTGACATTAATTTCTTGAAGAAGCAACAAAATTTGATAGGGAGTCGACGCCCTGAAGAGGGTGGACCCTCTAGATTTAGTTGTAAATGGTGTGGTGGACACAAATTCCCCAGAAATTGTCCAAATGTGAAATGTGACATTTGTGGAAAGTCAGGCCATTTAGCTGCTACCTGTTGGAGTAAGATTAGTTCTCTCCAACAAGGGAGTAAACAACCGGGCCCAGTGAATCATAAAACGCAAGGAAATAACTTGCAGCAGAATGATGCACCTAGACAAATATTGCAGAGGGGAAAAACAACTATAGAAGAATTGCCACAAGGCAATGGAGTTAGCCTTATTGAGGCTGTACGAGTCCATGATGCTAAAACCTCTAACTTAAGAGCCGTGACAAGAGGCTAAAAGGCTAAAGAGGTTGACAAAGATAATGCAAAACCGATTGAGGAAAACCCTAAACAAGGGGATAAGGGGACGCAAGTCCAGAATTCTAGCGTAGAAGGGAGACCGCTAAGGCCGGTTGACAAGAAAGCTGACCCTAAGAAGGATGATGCAGTGCCAAGAAAGAAGGCAAGAGCTAAGAAAGAAGCACCAAAACCGGTCCAAAGACCAAAAGAGAGGATGGTTTGGCGAGAAAAGAGAGCTTTGGCTACTTATCATGACTTTGATTTAGCAAGTTCTCTTTGCGAAGTTAAACCAGATGTGAACCTCTTGCAATTGATCAAATTATCTCCAGGAGTACACAAGGAATTTAAGAAGATCCTGCGTATTGGGTATATTGTAGAACCCTCGGGCATAGCACGACTAGGGGAAGATTGGTTTGAGCATGCTGAAAAGAACTGCCCTAGGGTGCCAGCTTATGTAGATGGAATATTAGTGAAACATGCCATTGTAGACACTGGATTCTCTATCAATATCATGAGTTCAGAATTGATGGAGATGTTGGGTCTAGGTATCCAGAAGAATGGCTGATGATAGTTTAAGACAACCAGAAGGTTGCGTTACTAAGGTCCATGTTACAGTTGCAAGTGTAGAATGCTTCTTGGACTTTAGGATGATAAGATTTGCAGGACGTCCTAGCTATCGGGTTTTGCTAGGAAGGCCTTGGATCTTACGAACAGACTGTCAAGTCGATATACCCGCCGATCGAGTGGTTCTAGGTCGGGGTGCTAATCGAGTAATAGTCGATGCTTATCCTGAGTCTCCTCAAAGTGAGAGAGCTCCTTTATCTTCTACTGAATTAGAGACATCAGATGATCCATCTAGTAGTGAGACATCATCCAGCGAATGTGATTGAGTTAGACCTTGGCACGCTGAATGATTCGCGGCCAATTAAATTAGGTTCCATGCTCAGTTCAACAAAAAGGGAGGACTATGTGTCCTTGATTCAAGAATTCCGCGATATCTTTGCTTGGAGTTATGATGAGCTGAGAGGTATTCCTCCCAGCCTGGCTGTTCATACTATTCCTGTAAAAGAAGGTAGTTGTCCTGTGCGTCAGAAGGTAAGGCGTATGCCTTTTGAATTGAGGGACGGGCTGTTTGAGGAATTACAGAAGTTAAGGAAGGCTGGTTTAATCTTTCCTGTACAACACACAGAATGGTGTTCCCCAGTTGTTATCAGGAATAAGAAAAACAACCAGATCGGACTATGTGTGGATTTTAGAGAGCTGAATAAGTAGACGGTTAAGGATTACTACCCATTGCCGTTTATTGAGCAGATTTTGGATCAATTAGCGGGTAGGGAAATATATTCGTTCATGGATTTCTTTGCAGGATATAACCAGATGGCAATTGCAGAGGAGGACAAGTTGAAAACAACTTTTATTACTATCTTTGGTACTTTTGCGTACCATGTGATGGCCTTTGGTTTGTGCAATGCACTTGGATCGTGGCAACAAACAACGGATAAGACCTTTGGTGACATCTCCCCAGATGAGTTGAAAGTATTTATCGATGACCTGGGGGCAGCCATTGTAAGGAAAAGGATGCTGATTATTTTGAGAAAGTGCTTTGAGCGCTGCAGACAATTTTGTATCGCTCTTAACCCACGGAAGTGTGTCTTTGGAGTACCTTATGGGCTATTGCTAGGCCATGTGGTCAGTTCAGTAGGGATAGCAACTGATCCTGAAAAGATCAAGGTTATAGTTGCTATGAGTCCACCACGCACTCCGAAAGAGGTTCATAGTTTTCTATCGTGGATAGGGTATTATCAAAGGTTTATAAATGCCTTGGCAGAAAGAACGTTGCCATTAACGAATTTATTATCCTTTAGCTGTTCATTTGAGTGGAGCGACCCTTGTAAGGTAGCTTTTAAGGATGTGAAACAGGAGCTAGTAAAAGCACCTGTTTTAAAAGCACCTAAAAGGGGTGAGGTGTTCTACATATTTTCAGCAGCCACCATGCATAGTATCAGTTGCTGTTTAGCCCAAATTTGGGAGGAGAAGTGGTATCATCCGATAGCTTTTGCTAGTGGAAAATTGGGCATTTCAGAGATCAATTATACCTACATGGAGAAGTTGTGTCTTGCGATGGTCTTTGGGACTAAGAAATTCAGGCACTACATCCTCTATGAAAAGGTAGTGTTCTATACGAAGGCGAAAGGGCTTAGATTGCTTATGAACAAGCTGCAGCCGCCTGATCATTTGGCAAAGTGGTTAATCACTTTGTAGGAGTTCGATTATGATATTAAGAGTAAGCCACCGAGGCTGCAGGGTATTGTGGAATGACTTGTGGATTTCGGGGAGCCGAAAGAGATTTTGGCTGAAGAAAGCGATATTGAGGAAATGTTTAAAATTGATACAGCTTCTATCCCATCTTGGTATGCTGCTATTACGCATTATCTATCAACGGGAGAGACGGGAGCTGGTTTATCAAAGTCTGAAAAGAGGAAAATCAAACAACAGGCATTGAAGTTTTCCTTGATCACAGGGACACTATATCGACAAGGTGTTGATGATATCTACCGCCGATGTGTGATGCCTGACGAGGTTCCTTTTATCTTGGAGGAGTGTCATGACTCTGCATGTGGAGGGCACTTCGCGGGACAGTTGACGGCGCAGAAAGCTTTACGAGCTGGATATTGGTGGCCATCCATCTTCCAAGATTCCTTTGAGTATGTGAAGCGGTGTGATACCTGTCAAAGACATGACAGTAGAGAGAATAGGAAACGCCCACTTACTCCTATCATGGCTATCCTTCCATTTGAGAAGTGGGGCATTGATTTTGTGGGTCCTATTACCCTGTCGTCTACTACCCAAAAGAGGTATATTGTAGTAGCCACTGATTATTTTACCAAATGGTTAGAAGCACGGGCGACGAGGCATGACAATGCAAAAGAGATTGCAAGTTTCCTGTTAGAGCAGATTATTTGCCGTTTCGGTCCACCAAAAGAATTAGTGTCAGACCTGAAACCCATTTCGTGAATAAAGTGATCAAAAGCTTGACAGAAGCTTGGCAAATCAAGCACAATAAAACGACTCCTTATAATCTGCAAGCGAATGGACAAGTTGAAAGTACTAATAAACAGCTTGTGGGGATCTTGTCTAAGATAGTCTCTGAGAAGAAACGAGACTGGGACAGGAAGTTGTATGTGGCAGTATGGGTGTACAATACAACGTTCAAGCAAGCTACCGGCCATACTCCATTCAAATCGATTTATGGGGAAGAGTGTGTGTTACCCCTTGAGATTGAATTGCCGACCATACGGTTTGCAATTAACCATTCTTTGGGAGATAAGGATTCCCTTTTTGAACGTTTCACGACCATAGCCCACCTGGATGAATTGAATTTGCAGAGCTTGTTACACCAGGAGGTAGCTAAACGTTGGATGAAGCAGCTGCATGACCTTAGAGCGAAGAAGTATACCTTTAAAAAAGGGCAATTAGTCCTCTATTACGATGCCCGTAGGGAGCTGTTTCCAGGGAAGCTGGAACCTAAATGGGATGGCCCCTACAAGATTGTCAGGCTAGGGAAGAATAGGTCTACGGCCCTATTAGCTGATCTACAGGGAGTAGAGTTTAAAAATAAGGTTAATCTTAATAGTATGCTAATATAGAGAAATGTATTGCAGGTCCATGCTAGGAATGATTTGAGACCTGCGAAAGAGCTTAAAGTCGGTTGATGGGTCGGTTAATCCCTTATTTGGAGCACCCATATCTAGAGCAAAGATATCATCAGGGGAAACTTATCTGGTGGAGTAAAGGATATAAAGTGATTGAGCAAGAAGATGGAACCTTTGTGTGGGAGATCAAAGTCTTTTGCCATCATTGCTTACGACTATTGACAAGTATCCCTATTGAGTTTAATGAAGAAGGTGGGATGGAGCCGTCAGTGCATCCTCTCAACATGCTAAACTTTGATTACCATAATTACGAATAGAGGAGTTTGCGATGGCAGGCTGTGTAAACCCATTGTGGACGTATACATTATATTTTGACAGAGCGTCCAGGGGACCTAATAAAAAAGGGAGTGTTGGAGTAGTAATCCGAGATTCCCGACGTAGAGTTACAATGAAGTTAGCTGCTTATCTCGGGGTAGGATTCACTAACAATATGGCAGAGTATAAAGCCTTGATTATGGGATTGCATATTGCCAAACAAGGTGGTATTCGTCGATTGTTAGTAAAAGGGGATTCCGAGTTGATCGTGAATCAGCTAGATGGAACATACACAGTGCGGAATCCCATTCTTTGTATGTATCATCAGACTGCGATGACCCTACTTGAAGAGTTTGAGAGAGTGTCTTTTTAGCTGATTCCATGTTACTGGAATCAGTTTGCGGATTCATTAGCAAATCTTGCTTATGAGGAAGACCTTTTCTTCAATTGTGGTCCTAGTCTAGATATTGTTATCAATGATGAAACAGGACCTGGTCGCTTGTGAAAAATGTTATAGAGCATGCAATATATGGCAGACGATGGTTGATATGGGTGATGCAAAGAGTAGCCGAGACCAATCTACTGTTGTTATCTTGGATCCATAGGTTAATTAGACAACATGTTATGCGTACGCCTCTTGCTATCTATGCAGGAGGGATGGGTCATAACCTTATGCATTTAGTTAAGGGCTACGAGCCTGTTTTTCCTCCTTGGGAGGGAGCCTATTATTGTATATCTGTGCTATTCCAGGGAAGGATGTGTAGATGTTATTCTGTTTTATCTCATTAGGTCAAGAGGGCCAGTTTTGCGAGGTGTTATTACTTTATTTCATTAGGCCAAGAGGGCCGATTCATTTTTGTGGTGAAGTGCTTGATTTCATTAGGCCAAGAGGGCCAGTTGTCTGTTTAGTGCAGATACGGTTAATGGTTTCTTGTTTTAGTTCTGTGCTAGAGAGGTTCGGAAGAAGTGCTTGGAAGGAGCCTTTTGTTGCGTGGAAGCTTCTCGTGGCCCTATCCAGGTGATATCTTTCCTTTATGAGTACTGTGGTTTTTATGCTATATGTGTTTGTGTACTTGTTAAGGGGTTTTTCCGTTTCTTGTTGGGGACCGGCGTCCAAGGCATGAAGTCCCAGGTTTAGGTTAAGTATGTCTGAGGGAGGTTTGAGTAGTCGTTGCCTCCTGTAAAGACATTGCCAAGCATCAAAAGACCTGTTTTAGAAGGGGGCCCTAGTAACCCTGTTTTGCTAGCTTGCTAGGTAGACGTTCTAGGAGTTCTTGTTAGTTGTGAGGCAGTTAGAGAAGCTTGCCAGAAGAAAAGAATGATGATAGAGGAAAAAAAAACCATGAATATCTTAAAGATCATAAATATATACAAAGGTGTGTAAAAAGGGGTTCTAACCCCTATCAAAGAAAAGAAAAGAAAGAAAAATTTATACATAGTTGATTATCGCCTAGTGAAGGCTTGGTAGGTTCCTGGGGACGAGTCAGACCCGGGGCCGATGCCTTGTCTTCCTAGGGGTGGCATCTTGCTGGAAAAGAAGAACTTAAGGAAGGTTGGAGCGAAAATAAAAGTGAGCGTTAAAAAAGGATTAAGTGTTGCCTTGCGAGGGCTTGATAGGTTCTTGGGTACCGAGACAGGACCTGAGGCCGATGCCCTGTTCTCCTTGGGTCACTACGCTCAGCTCCCTCCTTTTTACATGCCTAAGTATATCAATAAAATAAAAAAACCCTAAAAGAAGAAGTGTGCTGAAAGAAAATACTTCTTGAATCAAGCTATAGGAGTCCTCACCTAGTAGGAGCTCCTAGTTGTGTTGTCCTTAGTTAGGTATGTAGTTCAGACCACCACTTAGGGAAACCTCTTTGATAGTTCTTTTTAGTTTGGCCGTGTTGGAGCAGTAGGTTAGTGACTAGCTTCGGATCTTTTATCAGATTATGCTAGGCCTACTCCTTGTGGATGTCATGCCTTGGTTCTGTCAGGGGGTAGGGTGAGCATTGTGCTATGTTTAGTATATATCTATTTTGTATCAGCTTGATGCTTCCTTTGGTTGTTTTGTGCAGATCTACTGTGGGATTCGACGGGCTGAGTCACCCTATCCCGTGGTCGCCAATGAGAGCAGAGTTTTGATGCCGAGAAGTGCTTAAAAATAGCTAAAAATTACGAATATCAAGGGAAAAATATTCAACGTCGAAGGCGGCGGCTCGAGCTAGGACGATTTTAAGCGTCAAAGTTCTTTAAAGGCACCCGAGAAACACTTGGTGATTTTTGATAATTTTTCAAAATTCCGTGCGGGTTGTCAAGAGTTACCGGCCAATGCGGGATGTCAAGCCGGACGCCCAGGATTTTTCAGAGCTCAATTCGGAGTCCGGACGGGGAAATGGCCAAGAAACCGGGCAAGATACGAAGGGGTGGACAAAATTTGGCCAAAATGGATAAGTGACCCTTGGGAGCCCAAAAAGGAAATGTAACATGAAAGTCTTGGGAAAAATCATGGAGAGAGAGAGAGGAGGATGGCGGCAGCACGCTAGCGCATTTTTCGCCATGATCTTGTTGATCATGATCTCCAGGCTGAACACAACCACTACAATTGATCATTAGCAGTGAATCCCCTCTGGATGCTAGTCTTATTGCCGCCCTTCGCTTGCGCAATGGTGGTCTCTATGGAAATCTCTGATTTTAGTCTTTCTCTCTCCTCCCTCTCTCTCTTCTAGAGGTAGATTCATGTGGGAAGAAGAAGGATTGACGGATGCTTGTCCAACCGAGATGGGATTGCTCCCTGATGCAAGAGGAGGGTAGATTGTTGATTCCGGACTATCATGGACATTAATGGCTGCTGGAAATCAGTCCCGAGACATGGCAAATAAAAACCCGCAGCCCGCAAAGAACGGTAATTTTATTTTTACAAAGGGAATTGATGTTTTACGCAATTTGCTTCATGAATATTTGTTCCCATGGGCTGATTATGCATTATGTTGTTACTTGTTATGAGTTTGATCAGTTTATGCTCAGAAAATCAGAAAATCATAAGTGTTATGTGACTGAAATTAATGGTATAAAACCCGTAAAACACGCGTTTAAGAGGCAAAATGGGGGTTTTTTGCAAAATAAAGGGGAAACATGAGACATAGCATCAATAAAACTTGAAATTTTGCTGTCAAAGAACCTAAGGGCCACAGCCCATAATCAATTTCAATTTCTAGTCATATTTTATTGAAAATAATAGAGAAAAAATGCCTAAAAATTGTGAAAAATGGGTTTTAAATGGGAGAAAATTAGGAAACGATAAAAAAAAAATCCAAAAAATTACATAAGTGTTTGTGCAATGTATAATGAAGGTAGAGCACGAGGTTAGCCTAGTTTTACCCTCATTTCTATGTTTTTGTCCGTATTTATCGCTTTCTCTCCAAAAAAATACACATAAAATGACTCTTACACCTATCAACGATTGCAAAACATTAAACGGTAGGGTGAGAGGAGAGTTTGAGCATTAAAGTACAATCTTAAATCTAATTTATGTGTTTCATCATGGCTATAGGACGTTGTTTTAAAATAAAGGAAAAGGCAGCATGAGCGTAAGGCTCGGTGTCTCTCCTCGTTTCAATACATAAACGTTAGCATGGAAATCATGAAAAGATTGGTTGCGCATGATACACAATGCTGATTTTCTATTGTTTGTGCACTAAACCATTCACATTATGCACTATGCATGGTTCATGGTATCGAAGGAAAATCTCCTAGACTGCATAACAATTGTTTTCTTAGGACTTTGACCCACGATTGAGAGTGTGAGGTTATCCCTTGCCGTAGGGTAGAGGGTCGGTTTCCTAAGGGACTGTGAAGTGAGGAAGCATGGTATATCTCTTGGAAATACGAGAAATATAAAAGAGAGGATTTTGTGCTCGTTTGTGTTATATGTTTAGCAGCGCATCAAAGGGCCAATCCCTGAGATGTAGGAGAGCTGCAATGGGGCTCCGACTATTAGTCGGTGGAGTGCCTCCTATGTGTGTGTAATCGTGGCATTGCCAATGTACAAGGGTTTTCCCTCTGAGGAGTTTTAGGGAAAGTTGGACTATAAACTATAAACGCATGAATTAAGCTTTAGGGCAGTTTGTCCTTCACCATTAAATTGACGCTCCTGGTCCGCGAGGCCGTGAGGGTGTTTGTGTGTCATGAGCATGAGGTCCAGCTAGTGCTATAGCCACTGCCAGCCCATTTCAGGTCCCATCAGAGGGGCATATTGTTTTATGACCATTTTTTCATACCACCCCCCTCTAGTGGGTAATGGGGAGCCTTGTCTAACCTTCCCCTTCCAAATTTTAAGATCAAGGAGGGGCTGTTACTAGATTCTAGAATAAGCGAGAGTTACAATGCAAGATATTTCATGAGGTGTAGAAATCCCTAAAGCCAACATTTCTAATAGTCAAAGAAAAATATCCACTTTTATGCCTATAGCCATTTTTGCGGACTTCTTCTCCAACATTGAAGTCTAGATCTCAAGAACCATCTTCTTAGTGAAGTGCCTAGATGTAGAAAAAATCCTAGAGTTTGTGGATGCATGCTAGGATACAATGGTACAAGACGGAATCACTTGCAAGGTGCAACTAGATTCTATTGTCTATTAGTACATGATTGACACTCAAAACTTCATCATGGCATTTTTGTATAGAAGATGGCCATGTGTTTGTGGAAAACTAGTGCCAATAGACCAAGTCATGAGGGAGTTTTTCGGAAATTCATCACAAGATATTGATGTTTAGCTGGATGGTGAACTTTTGATCATTATGAAGGTAGGGTCAATGTGCATATTACGAAAATTGAGAATGGACTTGCACAATGAAGACATCCAACTTCCTACTTTGTTTAGCTTCTATGTTGATGATAAAAATATGCATTGCTATTTGCATTGTTTATCTTTCTTTACATTCACATGGTTAAGGGAATTGTTTGCATCACTTTATCTCTAACTTCTCTCTCGATGTTTGCTAGGCCCTAATAAGAAAAGAAAATAGATTTGCATGTAAAGAGATAACAAACAATGCTGTTCATCTACATTGCCATTAGTAGCCTGGCAAAGCTACCTTTGAGAACTACACAGTTACAAGACAACATGTAGTACTTGCAAGATTCAAGGAGATACACCTAAAATCAAAACTTGGACTTCGAAAAAAAGATACATGTCATCATTGCCTAAGAATTATACTTAGCAATCACAAAATGAAGCTATTCTCACTCCTATAAAGAGATACAAATGCTACAACAATAGTGACAGAGATAGACAAAGGCAGAGAGTGAGAATACAAAAATAGAACACAAGTTGTACCGACATAAAGCAGAATAGGCTAAAGTTTAAGCATCATAATTTGCATTTGGATAGCATATTCGCAAGCTCTTAACACTTCTTTTGTATCTAAAATAATTCCATACTTTTGTCTAGGACCATCTTTACAGGTGGTTTTCTCTATCCCAAGGTACCAAAATGAGTATTTTTTGGTACTTCCTTAGTACCATTATTGTCTTCTCACTGCATCATTATTGGTAGTCTTGGTAAATCCGAGTATCAAATTTGGTAGTCCCATAGTACCTTTCTATGGCATCTGGGTACTTTTTAAACATTATAAATAGGTTCATAAATGCAAGTTCCTTGTGCCTCATTTGAGCAATCTCTCATATCAGTGTGTACTAGTCTACATTGGGCCATGAGCAGATCACACCATAGCTAATTGTTATTGAGAATGGAACCAAATTTGAACAGCCTACCTTGAGGGGTCACAACCAAGTGATATGGGGACAATCAGCCTAGGGAGGTGCCTCTCTTGCTTGGTGGTGTCCCATATGGCATTCAGTGCATACGAGGGTAAACACTAAGTAAAGTAGGGGCCCTTCAACCTAGGGAGGGGCCTCCTTTGCTTTGGTGATGACCCTCATGGATTTACTACACATGATAAACACTTCAATTAGCCCAACTACAATCAACATGAACTAGGCTTTTCACAATTATAGACACATACATTTTCCTCAAAAGAAAATATAAATGTTTCACAGGGCTTTTGTACCTAGGAAAGACCATACCATCAAATAAATGTTAATAAGTATAGCAATATGTATGATAACATGTTTTTTTTCTCGTTGCATTTTCATTTCCGTTTACAAAGTGGAAAATAAGCAAAAAAAATTACAATTTAGAGGCCTTGAAGGCCAAGTTCAAGGGTCTTCCCAAGGTAGGGGCCAAATCTTCAAGAACAAGCTCCACCACGAGTGCAACTAGGTTATCCGCGAGGGCTGTGAGGTTTTCCTTGAGGTTTTTTGGGATTGGGGGGGGGGGGGGGGAGGTTGTGGCTGGGGCTGGGAGGGTTGGCGTGCTTCCTCTATATCACGCCAAAGAGCTTCCAATCTCAGCAGTCCCCTCTCCACCACTTGCAACCCACTCTCTATAGCTTGTCTTGATTCAACCCATTGACAAACTTATTCCATGGCATCCTTATGACCTCGTATGGTATTTGCTACCACTTTTAAAGCTATTATGTGCTCTTGTTCGTGATCATGTCCCCTTTGTAATCCCTCTCTCTCTCTCTCAAACTTATCTATTCGCTACACCTTCTCCCTGTGGTGCTCGACAATCACAAATGTAAAAAATTGAATGACATTGACTTTGAATTTCTTGACTTCAAACTCTGAGTAGTTTCCTATATCAATACCGTGCGCCAAATAAGAAATGACAAATAGCAAGCTTTGATTGGTAAAATAAGCTTGCATCATAAAAACCACTCAGATTTGGAGTGCATTAAGGCATCTTGTCCATGCACAACTGATGTCTTCAGGCCCCTATTGTGGTACCTACACAATCCTTATATTTAGATTAAATAAAAGGATGGTTACAAAAAGAAAGCCCTCCATGATGTAGGCCACAAGTTTGTAGAGCCATCCCTAGAGACATGTAAAGTTAGTTTAGGGTTGACATGTTCAAAGAGTAGGAGCCAAATCTCAAAGGAGAGACATATATACTTATTGTCGAGGCACTTCCATGGTAGCCTCTACCAGCAGTATTTGTAAAATAACAAATATTTTGTTGCGGTTGTATAATATTAGACTCCAGTGGTCTACACAAACAAGAAATGCTATTTAATCAAGCACTTACTTCTGATGGTATAAAATGAAGAAAATTTGCACATCATCAGCTGAGATGTAACTCCATTATTTCAAAGCATTTGTCTTGAGACTTTGTCATCTTGTAGGGGACATGATAGTAGCAGGTCATGTACGGATCTTTGGATCTTCTGTAGTAGTAGTGATATTAGATAGCTATTAAACACAAGGGGCATAATAGATTATTAAGGCAAAAAACCAATGAGATCAATGATTGAGATGCCATGAAAAAAAACAAATAAAACATACTATTGGAGGGCAAGAAGGATGGAGTCAACTCCTTGTCATTAGGCGAGCAAGCAGTCCAACGTCCACCGTGTCTAGCTTCACAACCTATTGATGCCCTCTCAAAGATACAACTACCTTAGTAGGGGCCACTACCTCCCCAATCGCTACCAAGCACTCATTGAGAACAAGGTTGAGCTTGTTATTGAGGGTAGGCTCGTCCTTTGTTTGAATTGGTGGATATCGAGGAGCTAAGTTGGAGGTAGAGGTGCAAGAAGGCGCTAGTGAGGAGGGGGCGATGTAAGTTGGGGCCTCACACTCATTGAGGATGATTGCCGCCGGTGGGTCTCAACTTGAAGGGACTTGTCCTTGGGGGGGTTAGCTTGAAGGGACTCCTCCTTGGGGGGCTCAGCATGGAGGGTCTCCTCCTAGAGGGGCTTCTCCTCAAAGGACTCAATGTGGAGGGGTCCCTCTTGGAGGGGCTCATCCTTGGCAGGCTTGGTGTGGAGGGGCTCCTCTTGGAGGGACTCATCCTTGGGGGGATTAGCATGGAGGGGCTTCTTGTTGGGGGCCTCACCGTGTAGGGCCTCATCTTGGAGGGCATTGAGGGACTTGGGGGAGTGGCGGGGCTATTGGGGCTTGTGGACACGGATGGGCTTAGCACGATGGGGCTATGTCTAGAGTGGTTTGGCCTTGGTTTGGGGAGGCTCATCCTTGAGGGGCTTGTCTTGGAGGGCCTCAAGGAGTAGGAGGAATTAGAGGGGCTCAGAGTGGTTGGACTTGTCTTGGAGGGACTCAAAGTGGTGGTGCAAGACCTAGAGGGCTTGAAGGCTGAGATCTAGAGGGGCTCAAAGTGGTGGAGTGAGACCTAGAGGGGCTCAAGGGTTGAGACCTTGAGGGGATTGGAGTGGTGCGGCTTGTCCTAGAGTCCCCGGTAGAGAAAGAACGTTTGGCTAGGCAATGGTATCAGTTTGATCAGCAAAACCTCACCGTGAGGGAGTATATCAACCAGTTTATGAGCCTATCCATGTATGTTGAGGCCCTCAGTGAGATGAGGCCTAATTGCATAAATACATTTATGAGCTAGATGTGCATCTCTTAGCTGATGTACTGGCTCAAAAGCCACCTACTTTGTTTGCATCCATAGAATTGGCTGAACGGTATGGGAAAAATTACCATCGCAATGAGGGCATGCAGCCAATTATTATAGCAACATCAATGCATGGAATGTCAGCCCTGAAATCCCCACCTACCCCACTTTTAATGCTCAAAGGAAATATGGTAGTTTTGGGATAGCACCCCCTTCCAAAAGTGACCCAAAGTATGCTGAAAATAAGACATGGAATGGCTTCAGTTCTAACAGTCAAAAATTCGTTCCTCCCAAGGTTGTCAAAGATCGCAAGGCTAAGGGCTTGTGCTTTAAATGTGGGGATAAGTACACGACTGATCATGCATCCAAATACCCCTTTAAGTATGCCATTGTCAAGTTTAATAGCATGTATGTGTTAGAAGATAGAGACAAGTTGGAAGAGGACTCATATGACAACTCTCCCATGATGACACTTGCTGAAAATGTTGAATACAAAGAGAATCTTGACACTGATCAGTTTTATGACTCTCCAGATGGGTTCCCTTTTGACCCCGGTGGCTGCCCCATAGATGGCATGCTTGGGAATGACCCTTTGCACCCCACACTTACCACTATATCAGCTTGCTTGATCTCCATGAATGTCTGGACTAGCTCTAGGAGCCCAAACACCCTATGGGTACATGGTAGCATTGATGGCAAGAATGTAGACATACTTGTAGATAGTGGAAGCACACACAGTTTTGTGAATAAATCAACTCTTGCCCGTTTGACATGTATTCCTACTGAATTACAACAACCTCTTAGGGTTCAAGTGGCCAATGGGAGTGAGGAAATAAGCTCCCATGTATGCACACAAGTTTCTTTTACGCTGGTCGAAAATTATATAGCAAAGGTGGACTTAATTACCCTTGATATAGGCCCCATGGATGTTGTTTTAGTCCGTGATTGGCTGCAGCAGTTGGGAAAAATCTCTATGGACTTCTCTCAGTTGTATATGGAGTTTGTAATGCATGGCCAGCTTGTACATTTGGAGAGTATCAAAGAAATTGTAGATTTTCAGCTTATAACAGCAAGACAACTCAAAAAGGAATTCAAGAAACGCTCACAGATCTTTGTCTTGCATTTGTATAAGGATATTGACGACCAGCACACCTTGGGGAAGCAAAATGCAGCACTAAAAGCACTTTTGGCTGAATATGAGGACCTATTTCAGCCCCCCCACCACTCTCCCACCTCAGAGATCAGTGGATCATCCAATTGACTTTGAGCCCCATGCCAAGCCCATCAATAGACCCCCATATCGGCTCTCTAAATGTGAGCGAGAGGAAGTAGCTAAGAAAGTCAAGGAGCTCACTGAAATGGGATTCATAGAGCCTAGCTCTTCCCCTTATGCCTCCCTGGTTCTATTGGTTAAGAAAAAGGATGGATCCTTCTAATTATGCATTGACTACTGTGATCTCAATAAAATCACCGTTAAAAATAGATACACCATCCCTCGAATAATCGATGAATTTCTTGATGAGCTCAAGGGAGCATGCTACTTCACTAAGATTGTTTTGCGATCAGGCTACCACCAAATTAGAATGAGAGTGGGTGATGAAGTTAAGACAGCCTTCCGAATTGACCATGGCTTGTACCATTTCCTTGTCATGCTGTTTGGGCTCACTAATGCCCCTGCCACGTTTCAAAGCCTAATGAACAAAATATTGCAGCCATGGCCTTTCTAGTTTGTGTTGGTATTCTTTGATGATATACTCATTTTTACAGCAAGTCACTACATGAGCATTTGAGGCATGTCAGACAAATTTTTGATATACTAAGACATCACTGGTTATTTTCCAAGGAAAGCAAGTGTGTCTTCATGCAAATAGAGGTTGAGTACTTGGGACACATTGTTAGTGAAAAAGGCATCCAAGCTGACCCTAAGAAAGTGCAGTGTGTTCGAGATTGGCCCACACCCACTACCACTACCTCCTTGCATGGTTTTCTTGGCCTCTCCACTTTTTATCAGAGATTTATTTGCCATTATACCACAATTACAGCACCATTAACTAACAGGCTGAAAAAAGAGGCATTCTTATGGGATGATTTGGTTGATCGCACTTTTCAGCAAGCTGAAAGAATTGCTCACTTTAGCCCCCATCCTTGTATGCCCCGACTTTTCAAAGGATTTTACCATCTAGTGTGATGCTAGTGGACAGGGTATTGGTGCAGTCTTGCTACAAGAACACGATGTAATAGCATTTGAGAGTCGGAAACTAGATGATAAAGAGAGAGAGTTGCATGTCTATGATCAGGAGATGTTGGTAGTCATTCATGCTATCAAAAAGTGGCACCAATACTTGTATTGAAAAGTGACCACCGTGTGCTCAAATGCTTCTTGACTCAGCCCAACCTCACTCCCAAACAACGTAGATGGGTAGCTACCCTATAGAACTATGACTTTGAGATTACCCACACTCGTGGCAAGGACAATATAGTGGTTGATGCACTCTCTTGCATGTGGGCATGCAAGGTCTCATCTATAACTAAACTCCACCATGATTGGATTGAAGAGATCCAAGAGGCCTACTTGCTTGATGCTGAATTTAGCCCTCTTTTTTAGAAATTACAGCAAGGTGTTATGGATGACAACTCTCAATATCAGCTCCACAATGGCCTCATTTGGATCCATGGCCGTATCGTAATCCCCCATACCTCTCCTTTTACCCAAATGATACTTGAAGAGATGCATTCTTCATCGATTGCTGGCCACTTAGGGGTGTTCAAAACATATGACTGCATTTCAAAAAGCATTCATTGGAAAGGCCTATAGCGAGATGTTAAAGACTTCATGTCTAGATGTGTGCCTTGTCAACAAAATAAGGATAGAACTCTTAAACTAGGTGGATTATTGCAGCCCTTGCCTATCCCTGAAGGAAAATGGACCCACATTACCATGGATTTCATCACCAGTTTACCTACAACCAAGAAGGGTTGGAATAGCATCTATGTGGTAGTTGACCGGCTCACTAAAGCAGCCCATTTCATCCCTACAAAGTCTCAGTCTAGAGCATATTAAGTTGCCACTTAGTTTGTGGAGCACGTATTTAAGTTGCATGGCTTGCCCCACGTCATAGTACATGATTGGGACACAAAATTTATGAGTCAGTTTTGGCAGACAGTTTTTAGCTCCATGGGGACCAAATTGGCTATCACCCCCAAATGGATGGGCAGACTGAGCGAGTCAACAAGTGGCTTGAGACTTATTTACAACACTTTTGTCATGATGTGCATAATTCTTGGGATGTATGGCTACATTTGGCTGAATTTTCTTACAACAACTCCACTCATTCGAGCATTGAAGTCTCCCCCATCGAAGCATTGTATGGTTATCGGGTGCCCCTCCCCACCGTGATCTTCAATGAAAAGCTCAACCCCCCTTGGAAAAGAAGAGTTGGACCACATTCAAGCTTTACTTGAACAATGCAAGGCAAATCTCAAAAGGGCTTAAGAGCACATGAAGCTCAATGCTGATGCAAAAAGGAGACCCCTTGACTTTCAAGAGGGTGAATTGGTACTCCTCAAGGTCCCCATGTCCTCTTATGCTACACTACAGGAACGTTGTCGAAGGGTTTTCGAAAGCAAAGTCGCAACCACAGAGGACCTTGATTAATTTTAGAATAGAAGATCAATCATACAAATAAGCAAGATGAGAGGATTTGTGTGTCATAATAGATAGTATAAATCTGGTTATCAACTACATACAGAAATTTCAGCATTGTCCTTTCAGCAGTATCAGCCAAAGGATGGATCTATGGATCCACAGACTTAACAATAAACTCATAGGGAACTTGATTCCAAATGATGAGGTGCACAATATCTCGAGCAATAGTCAATGTTGCAGGCATGTCTTTCAGAGGTAACTCCCTTCCAAGAACAAGAGGGTTAGCCATGGGTTGATCTAAAACCATGTATTCATTTGCATTCTCCATAAGCTGACAAAATGACTTATGGTAATGTATGGCACATCTTTCTCTTCCATGTTAGCAATGTCAACATATGAACAACAACCATAATCATGTGCAAGAACTACTGTGTCACCTTCACAGACATACCACCAGCACTTGCAGTCCGACTTCTGAGATAATGTAACTTGTCTTGGTCACATTGTTGTGCGGGCATATTGCTACATTGTACTATTCATGGCTTCTGGAACAGCTTATTGATTGGC
The DNA here is from genome assembly GCF_053477565.2 of Lygodium microphyllum. NCBI lineage: Eukaryota > Viridiplantae > Streptophyta > Polypodiopsida > Schizaeales > Lygodiaceae > Lygodium > Lygodium microphyllum. The sequence goes on along the minus strand of NC_141139.1, from coordinate 59,816,913 downwards.
TGCAGAGTTATGACAGGATACTTTCAAGAGTTGAACCAACACTATACATGCGACTGGCAAGTCTCCAACTCAAATGGTCAAATATGCTGGACAACAGAGATGCGTTCATCACAGTGTAATCTGATTGTAAATTAGGAAGCATAGTTGTCTAATGTTTTTGTAGTCGAGTTGGCCGTTGCTGATCCACAACACTTAGCACTCCAGATCAAAGAGCACTTGTTGGTTCGTTTTTTCTTTGTCTCCATTGCTGACTTTACCTTTAGCATCGTCGTCTTTGTCTTCCTCTCTCGTCCACTCCAATTCTTCTACGCCTCATCGTTGCAGTCATTCTCTGATCCTCCATCACCTCTGCCACAACAGCCTTCACCAATGATCACTCTTCGTCTCTAATTGCAAGTCACTAACTGGAGTTTCTTCTTCATCGCCTTGCATCTTCAGCTGTCCCTCTTCGTCTACAGGTTGGAGTTTCCTTTAGTCTCATCGGCATTCCTCTGTCACTTTCTATTACCTTCTTCACTTCGATCACTCAAGCAACCATTGACATGATTGCTTTACTTCGTTTGCATGTTAATTTACTCCCTCGTTCATTCTTCAGCTAACTTTCATAATTGTCATCAGCGTAATCATCCGACATGCCATTTTTGTCATTTTTCACAGTTCAGAGATCATCGTTGACTTCCTTCGCCTTCAACAGAGTTCACCAATGCTTCATCGTGGCCTCCAATTCCTTCCGAGGTCGTCGAAGTCCCTTCGTTCACCTCTTTTGAGTTCACATCAACTTCTCGCCTTTCACTCTCGGCACCCTGTGTAGCCTTTTTTGAGCCTCATTTACGACCTCCTTCTTCAGCTTTCGTCCTGATGTTCAGCTTCCCCTTTTTGTCTTCAACATGATAATCAGCAAGTCTTCAGTTGAGCACCCTTGATGGATTCTAATCCCCTCAGTCACACTCTACAAGCTTCCCTTTTGATAGATCTCCCCTGTAGGACATATATATGTCCCATAGCCTTAAGGCATTCACAATTCTCAGGCTGTACATCATGGATGCAAGACATGGACTATTGTAATATGCCTATGTAGAGACCAAACAAACATAGAACATACAGGTTATAGACAAGTGCACAAACCGAGGGTGCGCATACTCCTCATCACCACAAAGGGGCACCTACACACCACTAATCTCATTTCCAATCCAACATATCTAGCAATAATAGGATTTTTGTATCCATTTCGGTGACATCACCAAAATCAAGCTCAATTCCAAATGCTTCCAAACTTCTCTCCACTATACTCGCATGCAGAAAATAAATGTGAACACAACGACTAAGTATGTACAAAGTAACAAATGTCACACACAACATTTTGGTGGATTCCACACCTCGGATGCGCAGCAGTACGACATCCACCCCCTCTAATCCTGCGCATCCTCCGGATGGACCAACTACCCATGATCATTGTCGTCAAGATTCACAAATAGATCAAACTCTTCATTAACTATTTCCGGTATATCAGCAAGATTATCTGTCATATCATCAGTCTCTTCTATTGGAGTTTCTTCTCATTGCTCTTCTCTTGCAAAATCTTCCAATGCATAATTCTCATCATCTCTTTTCTTGAAAATCTTGATTGTTTTTCCTACAATAGGCACTCTAAGTATTGTCCCATCCAATTCTATCAGCTCATATGTTGCATTGTCAAAGACATGTCTGACTATATACAGCCCAAACCATCTTTTCAACATCTTCCAAAAAATCTGCAAAAACTTTATCAATTTTTGCATGGCTCTAGTGTGGCTCTCATCCCAAAAAACTTTCTGCCCCTTTCGAAACAGCTCATATAAACAATCTGCTATGTGTGCAAAATGGGGTATCGAAATCATGTAAAACACACAAGCTCCAATGAATCTCTATACCTCTGAAATGATAGAACAATACTTTGTAATCTTTCCTATAGAATCCACCTTCTTATTCACAGTCTTGTATTTCGTGTCAACCCTGGCTTCATTATGATCCTCTGCATTACTCAAATCTTGCTGTAAATTAGCAATTTTGCACTCTGGTGGCTGAATATCCTCAGCCCTCTGCTCTATGGACTGGATAGAAACATCCCTAAACTCTGGATGTTGAAATATTTCAGCAGTAAACTCTGTTGGGGCTGAAAGTTTTCAGCCCTCTGTGTCTCTGTAAGCTGATCATAATTAGCTGAAAACTTTGTTTGCTGAATTTCTTCAGCACTCAATACTTTTTGCTGAGTCACCTCAGCCTCTCACTCTATTTGTGACAAAAAATATGCAATTTCATGAAACATGTCCAGGGATTGCACTGATACATTACTGTGACAACTCTGCATATCAGTTTTCAGCATATTTTCCATCTCTATCATCGTATCTGCACAAATCATACTATCATACATCCCATCTATATGCTCATCATCCTCTAAAATACCTGCATTTTTCAAATTTTTCTCCTTCATACATATGTACTACCTGGCAGCTCTAGGCAACTTAGAAGTCTTCTGATAGCTCATCGATTTGTTTGGGCTGAAATTCCAACAAAACTGGAGGAGAAAACACTGCTGCCAGGAGGCGAGAACTCCAATCTCCTCTGCTTTGTACCACCGTCGTCTCGCGAAACAGCGGTACCTAATAAAAACCCGAATCCCTCACAGTGGGCAAAGGTGCATCTCTAAGAGTATCCCTGTTTCTTACATGCAGTCATAAACTGAACTGCTCTCATACCATCTTTACTGTGAATCCGTGCATAAGCAGATCCATCATCCATTACTTTTGTTTCCATGTGCATCTCTGTAATGAATGGCTGTCCAAGAATTATGGGATAAGAGCATGAATCCTGCACAAAAAAATGGAAATCCTCCTCTACATCTCCAATAGAAACCCTAACACTGGGACATGCAGCATACAAATCACATGTAGTGTTGTTGGCGGCTCTCATACGCCACCTATGCTCTACATCCATAGGCCATCTATTACTTTGATAAACTCCACGAACTATGAGATTAATCTCTGAACCATGATCCACCAAAGCAACATAAGGCACCTGTTTCTCTCCAATTTTTACCATCGTCTCTGTAGTTGCCCTAGCACAATGACTCTGCGAAAAGTGACTACGCGGTATCAAGACAGGCTCATCAGTTTCAGCATAATGCATAGGCTGAACCCTCTTCTCTATCTACGGAAAAATAGAAGCATTCTCAACCATAACCTCATCCTCATCCTCATCCAACTCCCCAATCAAAACTCCCTGTGTATCAATAGTAGGCAATGCATGTCTTTTCCTCTTCAGGACCTCTTGGAACTGATCTTGAAACTCTCTTTTCGAGATGCCCAAAACCTCAGAAATAGTAAAAGTCACCTCACTCCCAAGTATCTTGTCATTAAATATTTTCTTCATGTATGTAGATGTCTCAATATCGGACATCAATCTAAACCCTGGCTGCTTTCTCTCTCTAGGCTCTTGCCTCTTTTCTCTCTTTTGAGCATCTTCCATCTGTCGTTCTGGCCCTGGTCTCAAAGACGATCCTGCAGTAGGTGGAGTAACAAACTCACCCCCTCTCGTCTTTTTAGCTGCACTTGGATTTTCTTCATCCCTCTTATGCTTCTCCTCAACAAGTACATTTGCTCCTTGAGATTAGCTAAGTAGGCATAAATGGTGTACCTGTCAACAGGCGAATCCCAACCTGTCTCAGATCTGATGCTAGAGCTTGCACTAGTCAAAACAGTTTGCTGAATTTTTCCCTTGTTTGCCGTCTCCATAGCATAAGTCCATAATGCTGACTGATTCTCTGATCCTTTCTCAATCTGGACTCCATATGTAGAAGCATCTCCTCTAGCTGCCACATAAGAAGTACGCGCAGCCATGTCATCCACTAACTTCTTCATTCCACCTTTCCCAAAGTTGGTAGCAAGCGGAGCTCCTGTTTCAGTCAACCAAATCTTACCATCTTGTCCCCAAAATACCAAATTCTTCCTCCTTGCATCCTGAAAAGATTCACAATCCTTGCAATGCTGATGATCCGTACTATCACATCAAATACATCTTCGATCTCTCCTAGGTGTACTAGGAGCACTCCTAGGTGCAGTAGAAGCACTAGAAGAAATAGTAGGCGCAGTCGAAGCAAACAACTCTTTCAATTTTCCCACCAATTCTGCTTTCACTGAATCTAGTGTCAAATCAGTTATGCCTTTGATTATATCATCAAGAGATGAAGGCACCGATGGAGTGGATGGTTTTGGAGCAGAAGGAGCTGGCATTGGTCATGGAACAGGAGAAGTAGAAACATTAGGCACTGGCATAGGCCAAGAAACTGGTTGAGGAAGAGAAGAAATAACAGGGATAGAAGCAGGCATAGGAGCAGAAGACGGCGTCGATGTCATAGATCCATTCTGTAGGCGGGTCTTCCATATCCTCCTCTTGGTCAAAGTCGACACTGCATCCTGGGCATCTTGCCAATCCGTTTTAAGACCCATGGGCTTCGTGCGATCCTCAAGAAGCTCTCCTAATTCTTCCTAAAGAGGTGGATCTGAAGCTTGCAAGAAAAGCTCAACTTTCTCAACATCCAATGCTCTTTGTTCAATGGCATCAAGCTAACTATACCTCTCTTAAAATTCTCGTATCAACTCTGAAGCAGCTAGACCTTTGTTTGGCATGTAGACCCACTCTCGGAATGACCATCGTGTAGCCATCCCAAAGTCCTCAAGGAAATACTCTTCTTTCAGGGCCTTCTTAAAATCTTGCCAATGCGAATTTTGAATAAAAAGATCAGACACTTTTGCCCTCAAGGCGGGTGTGACAAGACGAAGGAAATACTTACTCATAAGTCCAGCTGATACTCCAAAAAATCCCATCTTGATCTCATATGTCTTCAAATATGCTGAAATATTACGGCCATCAAATAGCTTTTTCTCATTCTCAACTGCTTCAATCGCCTTAATCGCGTTGATTGCGTTCTCCTGCTCCGAATATAGTTGCCTTTGTTGAGACAACTGTTGTTGATGCAATTATTGCCGCTGCTGCATATACAATTGTGTTTGCTGATTTTGAAGCTGCATATACATAGACATATTCTGCAAAATTTGCTTTAGATCATCCGTTGAAGTACTTGAAGCAACAGTCAATGATGGAGCTGAAGTAGAGGACACAACAGGAATTGTAGAAGAGGCTAAAATTGATGCTGAAGTATCTCCCATCCTAAAATTTATGCGACGCTTTCACGTCAGGTTCACCAAAGATGTCGAAGGGTTTTCGAAAGCAAAGTCGCAACCACAGAGGACCTTGATTAATTTCAGAATAGAAGATCAATCATACAAATAAGCAAGATGAAAGGATTTGTGTGTAATAATAGATCCGCCAAGCTCCCAATGAGACCTCATCTATGCAGCAATGATAGGACCAAAAGAAAATTTTCAGCTGAGCATAGAATTCATCCTTCAACATAGGAACCTTCAGTATAAATCTGGTTATCAACTATAGACAAAAATTTCAGCATTGTCCTTTCAGCAGCATCAGCCAAAGGATGGATCTATGGATCCACAGACTTAACAATAAACCCATAGGGAACTTGATTCCAAATGATGAGGTGAACAATATCTCGAGCAATAGTCAATGTTGCAGGCATGTCTTTCAGAGGTAACTCCCTTCCAAGAACAAGAGGGTTAGAAACCATGTATTCATTTGCATTCTCCATAAGCTGACAAAATGACTTGTGGTAATGTATGGCACATCTTTCTCTTCCATGTTAGCAATGTCAACATATGAACAACAACCATAATCATGTGCAAGAACTACTGTGTCACCTTCACAGACATACCACCAGCACTTGCAGTCCGACTTCTGAGATAATGTAACTTGTCTTGGTCACATTGTTGTGCGGGCATATTGCTCCATTGTCCTATTCATGGCTTCTGGAACAGCTTATTGATTGGCTGCAGAGTTATGACAGGGTACTTTCAAGAGTTGAACCAACACTATACATGCGACTGGCAAGTCTCCAACTCAAATGGTCAAATATGCTGGACAACAGAGATGCGTTCATCACAGTGTAATCTAATTGTAAATTAGGAAGCATAGTTGTCTAATGTTTTTGTAGTCGAGTTGGCCGTTGCTGATCCACAACACTTAGCACTCCAGATCAAAGAGCACTTGTTGGTTCGTTTTTTCTTTGTCTCCATCGCTGACTTTACCTTTAGCATCGTCATCTTTGTCTTCCTCTGTCGTCCACTCCAATTCTTCTAGGCCTCATCGTTGCAGTCACCCTCTGATCCTCCATCACCTCTGCCACAACAGCCTTCACCGATGATCACTCTTCGTCTCTAATTGCAAGTCACTAACTGCAGTTTCTTCTTCATCGCCTTGCATCTTCAGCTATCCCTCTTCGTCTACAGGTTGGCGTTTCCTTTAGTCTCATCAGCATTCCTCTGTCACTTTCTGTTACCTTCTTCACTTCGATCACTCAAGCAACCATCGACATGATTGCTTTACTTCGTTTGCATGTTAATTTACTCCCTCGTTCATTCTTCAGCTAACTTTCATCATTGTCATCAGCATAATCATCCGACATGCCGTTTTCGTCATTTTTCAGAGTTCAGAGATCATCGTTGACTTCCTTCGCCTTCAATAGAGTTCACCAATGCTTCATCGTGGCCTCCAATTCCTTCCGAGGTCATCGAAGTCCCTTCATTCACCTCTTTTGAGTTCACATCATCTTCTCGCCTTTCACTCTCGGCACCCTATGTAGCCTTTTTGGAGCCTCGTTTACGACCTCCTTCTTCAGCTTTCGTCCTGATGTTCAGCTTCCCCTTTTCGTCTTCGACATGATAATCAGCAAGTCTTCAGTCGAGCACCCTTGATGGATTCTAATCCCCTCAGTCACACTCTGCAAGCTTCCCTTTTAATAGATCTCCCCTGTAGGACATATATATGTCCCATAGCCTTAAGTCATTCACAATTCTCAGGCTGTACATCATGGATGCAAGACATGGACTATTGTAATATGCATGTGTAGAGACCAAACAAACATAGAACATACAGGTTATAGACAAGTGCACAAACCGAGGGTGCGCATACTCCTCATCACCACAAAGGGGCACCCACACACCACTAATCTCATTTCCAATCCAACATATCTAGCAATAATAGGATTTGTGTATCCATTTCGGTGACATCACCAAAATCAAGCTCGATTCCAAATGCTTTCAAACTTCTCTCCACTATACTCGCATGCAGAAAATAAATGTAAACACAACGACTAAGTATGTACAAAGTAACAAATGTCACACACACAACATTTTGGTGGATTCCACACCTCGGATGCGTAGCAGTACGACACCATTCTTGCAACACGTTGGCACATCGCTACTATGGGCCCTACATAATCATTAAGAAGGTTGGGGAATTGGCCTACCGTCTCCAACTCCCTCCCACTACTAAGATCCATAATGTCTTCCATGTGACCCAAATGAAATCTTTCATTGGCACTCCCAAAGATTGTATAGAGGAGCTACCCCCCCATAGATGAGGAGGGCCTTATTCAGTATATTCCCCAAGCGGTCATTGGGCAGCGTGAAAAGCAACTCCGTACCCATTCTATTCATGAATACTTGATCAAATGGCAAGGCCTACCAATAGAGAAAGCTTCTTGGTGCCCAGCCTCTATCTTTGATGAGTTTCCACACCTCAAGGAGGCCGTATAGGCTGGAACTTAACCACACTTGACCCCTATTTTGGGCTGCAGTCTACATCTGGACAGCCAACTATTTTGCACCAGTTTTGGTCCTGTCACATTTTCAGCCCCACTTCCCATACATAGGCTGAAAGTACACCTCAAGGGCTCCACGCCGACACCTCACTTGCCCCAATCGGGGTTTCCTAGAGGAAGTTATGGCTATTTTTCTCCAGCCATACTATCTTGGATAGCACACTAGTTACTTTTGGACAGCCATCTATTCTGCAATTGTTTTGGTCCTCACGTATTTTTAGCTCCCCTTCACCCACATGGGCTGAAAGTACACCTTGTGGGCTCCGTAAGAACACTTCACTTGTCCCGTTCGGAGTTTCTTACACAAAATTATGGTTGATTTTCTACAGCAAACCCCTATGGGACATCATGCTGTCCACCCCATCCAGGGTCTTGTCTATCATGAAATGGTGGATTATAACCTGAACAAGACCCTCCCATATGGTCTCGCATACCTCATGCCCTTGATGCCCCATTTCTCTTCTTTTCCCCACTTCCCTTACTTATTGCCATTGCATCATGCGCAGAGTTGTACTCGAGAGCTCCCACTTCTTTTCCAGTTCATCCCTTGTTTTTGAGGACAAAAACTCTATGAGACGGGATGGTTTGTAACGAGTGGGGAACACAGGAACATGACATGGGAACATATCAGTCACACTGATAGTATATAAGGTGTAAGAGGGTATTTTGAGGCATCAAAAAATTATCAAGAATCTCTCTTTTTCACCTTCACAAGCTTTCATGGCTGCTTCTTCTTCTTCTTCTTCTTTCTCCCTTTCCTCTCTTTCTCTCTCTTCTCCCTATCTTTCTCTCTCCTCTTCTTCTTCTCCCATAGTCCTTCTCTCTCTTCTCTTCCTTAGTTAGGCTAGTTAGATCTCTTTCATTACAATACTCTTCTCCTACAAAGGAAGTTCCACCACCTCATGAAAATCCTCCAATGGTTCCCCCTCCTTCTATTGAGTATTCTGAACCTATCCTTGAAGATCATGACTCTCCTCCTTCTTTGATCATTCAAAGGAAGCGCTTAAAGTGAGTGGCAAAAAAATTTTCCTACTTTCGTTCCTCGAATTTCAATTCCTGCTACATCAAGAAGTACCCTTCCCACATGGCTAACATCTCCAAATCTATTTAGGGTACACAAAGTTGATAGTTTGGACATACCAATTTCTTCTCTGCATCTCCTAGTTTCAAGAGACAACATTTCTTTCCTCTGTAAGGACATTCAAAGTTCTATAGAGATATTAGTTTTAGCATGTGTTTAGCACTTGTACTCTTCTCTCCATGAAGAGACACGACACTCAAAGGAGGAGTTACATAGGACTTACACTAAGCTTGCCTAAGCTAAGGAAACTCTTTCCAATCTTTTCAAGCAAATGGAGTCACAAACTAAGTTGCTAGAATCCTAGAAAGTGGAAATCTCCTCTTTGCACTCTTTGATTGAAATAAAAGCTCAAGTTGCTACTGTCAATGAGGATAAGCTATCAATGAGGATAAGAATCATCTTTTTTAGGAGACCTAAGAGCTTATAACTCTAATTGTGCTACCCAAACAGTGGAGTTACAATTGGCAATTTGTATAATTGAGCATTAGAATACCAAGATTGAGGAACTCAAACAATAGTTATCTCCTTTACACTCCATTCCTCCAAGTCCTAATGTACCACTAGTACCATCTTTATCAACTGTGCAGACTTGGCTACTCTCCAACGTAATGCTACCTTGTGTCCTTTGTTTCAAGCCAAAGTGGAGAGACTTTAGTCTAGAATGGATATTTTGTGGTCTTATTTTGAGTACTTTATGGAATACATCTTGCAAGATCCCTTAGTTGATTAGTTGCCACTCCTGTCTTGATTGCATCAGATACAAAGACAAAGAGTGTAACATGTCCACTAGTGTCATCCAGGACACGTCTTAGTAGTCCATTCGAAGGGGAGTTTAGAAAGCTCCGCCCGGCACTCCCATGGAATGTTACGGGGTTTGCGATCTATGGCTTTCCGCATCTGCCACGTAGCGGAAGTATTCCGGCCGTTCCCACTTAGGATTGACCTGAATTAGGGTTTTCTTGATTGGTCATTTCCTAATAGCAACTAGCGTCGGACCCAAGCGAACTACTTTACACAGAAACGCCAGGTCTGAAGCGGATTCACGCTGCACTTGGTTCAAGGAGAATGGGAAACGAGGGGGAGGCAAGCTCAACCTCTCTGCCTTAAGGCATAGTCCCATTCCGTTCCCCTAAAACAACGTAAATCAGGTTTAATCATAACTCTAGGTCAACGCTTTTGTTGTTTGTGTCCTTTGACGATCATCCCACTGTTCCTCGTGATTTGAGAAAAGTTCCCAGTCAACCGGGACCACCCATCCGTAAGACAGACCTATGGCCCATCCTTCGCACTTTCCTTGGGTTGCTTTAGTTATTTAATTACCTAACACATTAGTTGGACATGTAACAACCAGCTTCTTTAAGTAACCCGTTAGGCACTGGTTCTTTCACGTAATCTTATCACTTGACATAGAAAAACAATATCAGACAAGTTCCTTATTAACAGGTTATCATATATATCTTTGAAATACAAGTGTCCAGCCCGTAGGCTTATCCACAATCCACCCGAAGGCTATCCAGCGATCCACAGGGATCACTAATCCAAGTTTCCACCCAAAGACTAGTATGGGGGCCTCGAGATCCAATCCCGAGTCACGTTAGCCTCTTGTACAGGACCCGAAAGGTGAGGGATTTACGGCCAGAGCCCCCCTTGGCACCCAAGCGTCCTCCTGCTCCAAGTAGTGCTCAACCGAGAGACCTCTCGCGGTAGGTTCGGTCCACGTTCCTGGCGTGGTCAACAACCCCCTTGGTTAGGGTCAGCAACAAGTAGTCGGAGGTAACTGAAGCTGCCTCTTCCTTCAGGCCTTTTACCTGAAGTATAGATATTCTTTTATCTTTTAATTCATTGGTCAAACAAAGCCAAACAGTGCTCTAAAAATATGTAGCAAGCACAAACATTTCCATTGATCGTTTTTGTTGGCAAACTGCTAAGGAATGAATCCTTCCTTTCGAATGTATCCAGCACTCGATTCGGGATGACTTGCAACTTGGCAAGATCCCCTATATCCTGGGTTAGGGCGTACCCTATTAACCCAACTTGGTCAAACCTTAAAGTTCATTGGGTACTTCAGTTTCCGGTCTTTAATCTCCAATTAATCTTCCTTACTCAAGAAGGATATCAAAGTATACATCCTCTTGCAAGATAACTTGCGTAAGGATCTACCATCTTCATTGCGAGAATTTGACCTTTCTTCTTGTGATCCAATTACAAGACCATATGACTCCCTACTTGCTGCGCAAGTGCCGCATTGTACTATGCGATAATGGAGTCAGGAAACAATCTGTTTCAGGTTCCTTAAGCTGACGTCGTTAGACCTAGGGTTTCCAAGCTTCATCTTTGTAAGATTCTCAGGGACAAACCCTAGTTTCTTTTACGATTACAATTCATTGTCCCTACATTCAGGGAATGTGGGCAACTATTTAAGGTATAGGTGTTTCTTGGGATTTAACTCATTCCCAACGAGTATTTCACAGCATAGGTGTTTTTAATGTCAATTTGGTTAACTCTAGAAGATGATTTCGAGATTACTTCCACATGGTTCGTTGTCTATGTGTAAATTGATTTTTCAATCCTAAACTTTATCGATTTGAGGTTAAGTTAATTCCAAATAATCCTCCTACACTTTGCGAACAAAATTCATGCTAAACAAGAAACCTTTTACTTGATAATTTATGCTATTGACAACGATAATTTCATAGAGTTTATGCACCGTAAGAATGGTTTCATGTTTTGCACTTTCCATAATGATTTATTGCGATATGTGTTAATAGTGCGAGATGCAGTTTATACTTCAAGGCTTAACCGAAGTATACTATTTTAATGGATAATAATCTAGTGTTATAATTTATTTCAATGCATAAGCTATTTACTAGAAATGCGTTTATGCTTTCTTCATTTGCATGTTTCATTTAAAAGTATTGATGACTAAGTTCCTTTGTCGTGAACAACTAGGGCAAAATATATCCTATTTTTAATAATTAACCTTGCATGTTTGAATTATAACAATATCAAATAAAAATTAAGAAGGAAAATCTGGGTTTGGGGTGAGATATCCACATGGATAGCGGGAGATGACCCTCCCGCGGTTGTGCCTTGGACTTTCTTAGGACGCATCGTAATTTTAGTCCTTCGGACGTGGAAGCAGCTCTACACTCCTTTTCGAAATTCCGCCGTCACTCCCTTGCACTTCAATACTCTTCTTCTTCTTCTTCTTCTTCCGAGTAGGGGAAAAACCAAAGTCCCAAGGCTAGTTTGAAAAGGCAAGGAACGACTAAGGGGTTTAACCACGAAGAGGGGGGTAGTAAGACCTTTTAAAGCCTTGGTACTTTTGGGGGGAAAAGGGACTTATAAAGCCCAAAAAAAGGGCTTATAGGTAGTTAAAGCATGGGGGGTGAAAGGGTTTAAGCACGGGGAGTGAAAGGGCTTAAGGTTTAAAATTGGGGGGGGGGGGGTGATAATAGGCACAATTAGGACCCTTGGAGGGTTTTACGATACGGGGGTGAAAGGGGTTTCAAGGGATAAAACACGGGGGGGATGATTCCGAAGCCAAAAGTAAGGGGCTAAAAGAAAATTAAGAACACTAGGGGGGGGGGGGTAATCATAGGACCTCTAAGCCCACTCTTTATTGGGGAAAAAGGGGCTTATGATCCTTTAAACACGAGGGGGAGGGGTAGTAATAAGGCTTTTGAAAGACACAATAAGGGGGTGAAAGGCCCTTAAGAGGATAAAACCCGGGGGGGGGGGGGGGGGGGGTAAATAAAAAGGTATAGGAAGGGGGCCTTGGGGGGATTTTAGGACACAGGGGGGGGGGAGGGGTGAAAAGGGGCTTAAGGGCCCCTTGGAAGCTTCCACGCCACGTGGAAGGAGAAGCCCAAGGGCGAGCAGACGTGCGATGAGGAGATGCGGGAGGGGAGCCTGATCTACTGCGTACAAGGGACCGCCTGAGTGCAGGTGGTGCTTCCTAACGGCGAGTAGGCGGCAGCGCTGGCTTTAATGGAGGCGGCTCCTCCCTCCTTCCGTTCTGCAACAGGACGGCACAATCTGACGGCAGCGGCCTTAGTTTTACCCTCCTCTCTCTTCCTCAGCATTTAGAATGGCCCTCACTCCTCACGAATTTCGTCTAATTCCTTCCTCAAAGTGGCAGCATCCTGGCTCGTCCCTCCTAGGCTTGTGTTCCCCCCTTTTTTTTATAGGGGAGGGAGAGGTTCCTTCCTCCCCTGCATGGCAGCAGCAGAGCAATTTTACTCTAGTGAGCTCCACAAAGGAGCTTTCGTAAACCTTCTATTCCCCTCCCCCTCTAGCACAACTGTCGAGACTGGGGGGAAATGAGGGGAATATCATTATTTTCCTAATGGAGGTAGTTCATGCAGAAAACCTTGGAATTTAGAATGTTACAAAGAGAGTAGAGACAAATTGATTCATTGAGAGGACCTTAGATTAATAGGCCTGTAGTTCTAGTGGATTGGTAGACTTCTATCCAAGCTTATCAGAATCATTTGTAGTTTACCTAGATCTATCATCAATCAACTAATCCATTAGTCAAATTAACTACTCATTTTACTTGATACCTATAGCATACATGCATCGATATTCTCATAATGATCAAAAGAAAGTACCAAAGTTGTGTTTGAATGCCAATGTGGATATTGATTCCCATCAATTAGATCTCTTATATTTCCATGCTCTTTGTCTATTGATCATATATATATATCTTTTCCTTATGGAGATGATGTGTTCTATTCCCCTCCCCCTCTAGCACAACTGTCGGCTGGGGGGAAATGAGGGGAATAAAAAAATTTCATTTATCCTTAAAATTTGCTATATCATTATTTTCCTAATGGAGGTAGTTCATGTGGAAAACCTTGGAATTTAGAACGTTACATTCTCTCCCCCTTAGAGGAATCGAGATGTCCTCATCTCGAGATAAACTGGGGATATTGATGGTTGAAAGTGTCTTCATCTACCCAAGTGGCATCCTCTTCGGGATAATCTTTCCACTGGACGAGGCATTCTCTCAGGGTTTTGGATCTTAATTGTCTCTCCCTAACATCTAAGATCCTGTCAGGCCTTAGTTCAAGGACTCCTTGACTAGGCATTACAACTTGTTGGTCACATCGAGTACATGGTTAGGATTAGGTACATATTTCTTCAATAAGCTGATATGGAATACATTATGAACCTTTAGGTTCTCAGGGAGTTGCAGTTTATAAGCATTAGGTCCTAGGCATTTGAGGATCTTGTACGGTCCACAATACCTTGGACTTAGCTTCTTGCAATCTCCTAAGGATAGGGAACTCTTTTTAGGGCGTACGCGAATGAAGACCATGTCTCCTTCTTTGAAGACTCTTTCTTGACGCTTCAAATCCGCGTATGCCTTCTGTCTATCCTTGGCCACTTGGATGTCTTGTCTTATTGACTTTATTTGGTCATTCATCTCTTCCAACATCTGCCTTGAAGCTTCAACCCTTAAGGTTGGATTTGAAAAGTTTAGGGGACTTCTGCAGTCATGACCAGGAAAGGGGTCATCTGAATGCTTTGTTGGTAAGAAGCATTGTAGGCGAATTCAACCAAAGGCAAGTATTGAATCCACCTCTTTGGTTCTCGACAGCAGTATGCCCTAAGCATATCCTCTATGACTTGATTTACTCACTCTGTTTGGCCATCCATTTGGGGATGGTAGGCGGTGCTAAAACAGAGTTGAGTCCCAATAGTTTCAAATATAGCTCTCCAGAAGTGTGATGTGAAGAGAGAATCACGATCACTAATGATTCTCCTGGGTAAACCATGTAGCTTGAATATCTCCTTGATAAACAATCTTGCAATGTCTGAGGCTTTACAGTTTGTCTTTACTGGAATAAGGTGTGCAACCTTAGTAAGCATGTCAACCACAACCATGATGGAGTTGTATCCTCCGTGGACTTGGGGTAGGCCTACAACAAAATCCATACTGATGAATTCCCATTTCATTTGGGGGATGTCAAGCGGTTGTAGTTTCCCTGGCATCATGATATGTTCAGCTTTGATACGTTGGCAAGACAAACACTCGGTGACATATTTGAGAACGTCACCTTTGAGCCTCTCCCAATGGTAGCTCTTCTTAACTGCATTAAGAGTCTTAGCATAGCCAGGATGTCCTGCGAAAGGGGAATCATGAGCTTCCCACAATATCTTCTACTTAAGTGACTGGCTTGCTAGTATATACATAGCCTTGTTCTATAGTAGACAAGTCCATTATTGATAAAAAATTCATGATACTTAGCATGCAGCTTTTGATTTTGATCCTTGATAGAGATTTCCCTTAGCATTGTTTGGTAGGCCGAATCATGGCATGCTTCCTCTCTAGCTAACTCAAGTATAGGGTTGTTTGGCATAGATACTTTTGTAGCTAGAGATCTAGCTGTTGATGGATTCTGCAAGATTAGAGAATTAAGGAATGCCTTGCAACTGAGTGCATGGGCAACTACATTCTCTTTTCCTGGTCGGTACTTGATTTCAAAGTCATACTCCTCCAACACTTCAATCCACTGATGTTGCATCATGTTGAGCTCGTTCTAGGTAAAGATCCATTTGAGACTCTTATGGTCAATTACTAGAGTAAACTTATTACCCAACAGGTAGTGTCTCCAAAGCTTTAGAGCATGGATGACAACCAAGAATTCCAGATCATGCGTAGCATAATTCCTCTTATGACTCTTCAGTTTCCTTGAAGAGTATGCTACAGGATGACCTTCCTACATGAGTACACACCCCAAGGCAAGAATGCTAGCATCAATTACTACCTCGAACTCCTTATTGAGGTCTGGGAGTTTTAGAATAGGTGCTGATACCAAACGTTGCTTCAATTTGTCGAAGCTATTTTGTTTGGGAGTTGACCATGCAATGGAAGTTTGCTTCTTCAGTAAGTCTGTCAGAGGTACTGCAATCAAAGCATAATTTTTTATGAAGACGCTATACCATCCTGCCAATCCAAGAAAGCTGCGTATCTCTTTGACAGATGTCAGTATTGGCCATTCAAGCACATCTCTGACTTGGCTGGGTCCACTGAGATTCCTTCTACACTATGAATCCTAGGTATTCAATCTGACGTTTGAAGAATGCACACTTCTTCATCTTAGCATACAGCTTATGCGACCTCATTGTCTCAAGGACAATTCGAAGTTGGGGTTCATGATCTTCCTCCTGTTTAGAATAGACTAAAGTGTCATCAAAGAAGACAAGCACGAAATCATCAAGATATGGCCTAAAGATATCTTGCATTAACCCGTTGAAGGTGGCACGTGCATTCGTAAGCCCGAATGACATAACTAGGAACTCAAAGTGCCCATATCTTGTATCGAAGGCCGTCTTGGGAATATCTTCTTCCTTGATTATTATCTGATAGTAACTTGACTTGACATCAATCTTGGAAAATATCTTTGCCCCCTGAAGACGATCAAGAAGCTCATCTATTCTAGGGATAGGGTACTTGTTCTTGACCGTTGATTGATTCAATCTTCGGTAATCAATACATAGTCGAAGTGTCCCATCTTTCTTTTTCTGGAATAGTACTGGAGCTCCCCAGGGTGAACTACTAGGATGGATGTAGCCCTGATCTAGCAATTGCTTGAGTTGTTCTTTCAGCTCAATTGCTTCTAGTATGGACATTCTATAAGGTCTCTTTGCAATTGGCGCAGCTCCTGGTACTAACTTAATCTCATGATCCACTTCTCTTTGAGGCGGGAGTTCAATCACCTCTTCAGGGAATACGTCCGCGTATTCCTTTAGCCAAGGTCTTTCATTAGACTCTTACTTCTAATCTAACTTGTTGAGTTTGATCAAGTAAACAGGTAATCCTTTTCTGACTCCTTTTATGATCCGAGATACTTTGGCCAATTGGATTCTTGGCACTCCAGCCTCACCTTGAGTTGTGACTAATTCCCTTTCAGAATTTCGAAAGGAAACTTGACCCTATCCACAGTGAATGTGGGCGTCGTTAGGCTTAAACCAATCCATTCCGAGCAAACACTCATGGATACCTAAATTCATGACTCTGAATTCGACCGAAGTCTTCTTTCTCCCAAAAAGAATTCCACCTTAGCAGTTTGCCTGGTACAAGTAACCTCACGACCATTTGCCAATTCCACAAGCAGGGTAGGTGCTTCTACTGTGGCTATTCCTAATTGATGCTAGGAGGCATATTTCACGGTGGATTCCGTGCCATGGTGGATTCCGTGAGGTTGTACGGTGGATTCCGTAAACTTTGATGACCAGGGCTCATACACAAAGTGGATTCTTTGTGCGAGAAGTTGATGGGGACGCCTATCCTTTTCGGGCGTTTCATTAATTTAGTGTGTACATGGGTAATTCCATAGCGGGTGATTTCGCAAAATGCATATTAAATTAATAAACATTTATGAGTTTAGAGTGCGCACTCGTAATAAATTAAGGTTAGGATTGATTTCTAACCAGTTGATTTATTTATGTAGCTGAAGACTGCTAGGTATTCACTTTTGTCGGTTTAATTATATTATTTTACTAACAATTGTGAATGCTTCAGTTAATGTGTAGAGATAGCAGCAGTGGCGGAGGAAAGCATTGGAGGATAGAGAGTATTCGATTTATCATTTATATTTTGATGGGCGCATACCTTAGGCATGGCGCCTATATTTTGTCGCGCCTATTTATTGAGGTGTTGGATATTTATTATTATTTTGTATGTGCGTGGGCGGACGATTATGTTATTTGTACTTGGACATTATATTGGGCATGCCAGACTCTTTGGGCACCGCCCATTAGCTTTATTCCTATTTTGTGCTAAAGCAAACTCAAAAGCTAAAAGCTTGCTATTTTGTAATTTGGGCTATTATTTGAGCTTGAAGATGATTAATACATAAAATACATGCTTTGTGGAGCGCTCACACAAGGCATGGGGGGAGATTGCACCCAATTGGTCTCTTGTTCATGTCGTTCATGTTTTTTACCTTGATCTTTGTGCAAAAAGTAGAGTTCTATTGTTCTTGGGGACCTTCCGGCATTCACTACGCGAGCTTACAGCATCCGATCTGCGCACCAGTGGTATCAAAGCGAATCTTTATTTTGTATTGAGCTAGATCAACATCTCCCTATCATGGCTTTTCCAAGTTTTTTTGGACACAAAGGGGAGAAATCTCTGGACTTTTTGGATGACTTAGAAATGGCCTTTCTAGTCATAGGTCGGGATGATGAAGCAACCAAAGTACGGGCCTTTCCTTTAGTTCTAAAGGGTGATGCTTGAGTGTGGTATCAAGCTCTCTCAGAGGCTACAAAGGGTAATTGGGAGGATCTCAAGACCACATTCATGTACAAGTACCAAGATATAGAGCCACCTGAAGATATTTGGAGACAACTCTTAGATCTTCGTCAAACTATAGCAGGGGAGTACCAAGCCTATGAAGGCATGTTTATAAAATTGTGGGATAAATGGACAAGCTCCTTAGCCGAGGGAGAAAGAGTACCTAATTGCCTTAAGAAAGATTGTTTTCTGGCCGGACTCCATCTTCTACTAAGGGATAATGTCAAAGGAAAGTTTCCCACATCCTATGAAGAATCAGTCACTTATGCGAGGGAGAAAGATAGAAAATTGAAGTATCAAGCCCAGTTGAAGGGGGGAGTTGAGCCCATACAGGTTTTACCAACCATGCCAAGGCCTAGAGAAATAGTAGAGGCCCCACCTGAATCGGAGATACCACAGCAAGAGCTCCTACAACGCATTACTAATCAACTTGAAAGCCTTTCGTTAAATTTGGTGCAAGGAGTACGACCCCCTCCCCTCATAAATGAAGGCAATCGAGGTCCAAGAAGACAAGAAAGAGAGCATGTTTGCTATAATTGTGGGGAGACTGGCCATGGTATGTACTTTTGCCCTCATCCTAGGCATTTTCCAGGAAATGGATTCCAACCAAGAAGGAGGGGACAACAAGTGACACCACATAGGGAAAGGTTTGTTCCACCGAATCCAAGGCCTCCACCACCAGTTCAAGTTCTCCAGCATCCTCGACCACTTGCAGAGGTGCCGCCCTTGCCTGTCCAACCGCCAGAGAATCATGATGTTAGGATAATTAGTTTAGATGAGAGTGATCTCAAAGGGAAGGCCAAAGTAGTAGAGGTTGAAGCAATGCCGGTGAAGAAAGCCCGGAGAATTGAAAAGATGGAGCCTACACCACCAAAGGAGGTTGAAAATATGGAAGAGGAGGCAGAGTCATCAGTGGCTGCAAAGACACGCAACAGTAAAAAGAGGAGGGTTCGCTCACGCCGACACATTGAGCCAGATGATTTTCCCTTGGGTAAAGGTACTAGAGCTTATGATTTGCTTGGTGATGTGAGGAATCAAGGGCCAAAAATTTCATGGCCACAATTACTACATCTATCTCCAACAGTGCGGCGACAATGGTCAAAGATGGTAAGCATTAGACCCATGAAAAATAGACATGTGAATGCAATCTAGGCTAGAAAGATGAAAGATATTGTGCCTCTAGTGGAAGCCGAAATCAATGGGCAGAGAGTGTCAAAGACATATGTGGATGGAGGTGCAGAGATTTGTGTCATGACGGAAAAATTGATGCATCGTTTGGGATTAGAGGTAAATGAAACTACTAAATTTGGGGCCAAAATGGCTAACAATGTGGTAGTAAATTGTTTGGGAGTTATAAAGAAAGTCAAGGTAAAGGTGTATGGAGTGCAATTGGAGCTTGACATGTATGTGATGCTAGTGAAGGGGGATGCTATCCGCTCATCCTTGGGCGACCATGGCTAATGGAAATGAAAGCCAGACAAGATTGGGAGACAGGGGCTTTAGAGCTAAGGCCACAAAAGGGGCTGCATAAAAAATGGAAGAGCACTATCTACAACATGAAGGAGGGCCGACAGGAGGATCTTGTGTTAGAAACCACCGCTGATGAATGGAGTTCCAGCGAGGGTTGGTCATCTATGACAGAGGGAGAGTCTTCTAATGAGGAGGAAGAAAGCTCTCTAGAAGTGATGGGGATTACATTAAAAGGGCCTTCTAGTAGTGAAATTCCGCAGCAGCTTCCAAAGGTCAAGAAGGAGGGGTTAGAAAAAATATTGGCTAAGGATCTATCAGTTGAGGAGAAGGCAGCCTACATGGAAGTGGTGATAAAACACTCTGCACTTTTTATTTCTGATTATGAGCACATCACAGGTGTGACAGCAGTACAACATCGCATTAATCTAAAAGAGGGAGCACGGCCAGTAGTGCAGCGACTACGACGATTGGGAGTAGTTCAACAAAACGCTCTACTCACTGAGGTGCAACGACTTTTAAAGGCAGGCTTCATCTATCCAATAGGGGATTCAGAGTGGGTTTCACCTGTGGTGGTGATACCCAAGAAGAATGAAAAATGGAGGATTTGTGTGGACTACAAGCCGCTAAATGCTGCAACAAAGAGAGATCACTTTCCTCTTCCCTTTCAGGATGAAATACTTAACGAGGTGGCCGAGCATGAGAGATACACTGTTTGTGATGGGTATTCAGGTTATTTCCAGATCCGAATAGCTGAGGAGGATCAACAGAAGACCACCTTCATTACACCTTGGGGTTGTTTTGCTTACAAAGTAATGCCATTTGGATTAACAAATGCCCCAGCTACCTTCCAACGATTCATGAATTATGTCTTCCAGCCATATTTTGGGAAATCCATCAGGGTCTTTATTGATGATTTTTGTATTTATAGTTCTAAGGCTCTACATCTAGGGAAGGTGGATGAAGCTTTCAACCGACTCGCACAAATGGGGGGGCAATTAAACCATGAGAAGTGTCGAATTGGCGAAAGCAGTGTAACTTTGTTAGGGCATGTCGTAAGTGAGAGGGGCATTGAAGCAGATCCAAACAAAGTTAAGGCCCTATTGGCGGTGCCATCACCATCTTCTGTGAAGCAACTAACCTCTTTCATTCAGAAGGTGCGATATATGGGGCGGTTCATTCATCTCCTCTCCCAATTAATATTTCCACTGCAACAGTTAACCCACTCCGAGGAGCTCCTATGGAGTGATGACAATGAAAGGTGCTTTCACGAGGTGAAGAAGGCTCTTAGCACCCTTCCTATAATTTTACAGCCTTGTTGGGATCAGGAGTTTTTTGTCAATCCGAGTTTTGGGGAAGATGCTCTAGGGGCAGCACTAATACAAAAAGATGCTAAAACTGGCCTAATGAGACCGGTTTACTTTTCTAGTAGAGTAATGACAGCATCAGAACGAGGGTACAAGATGGTCGAGCTGATGGTTTTTTCTCTAATGTTTGATGTAAGAAAGTTTCGTCCTTATCTTCTCCCTAGGCAATTCACAGTGATCATGACAGAAGAGCATTTTCCCTATGCCTTACAGCACATGGATGTTTCAGCTAGAATCGCTAAGTGGGTGATACAACTCCAAGAGTTTGACTACACCTTCAAAGTGGAGGATTCTACTCGAGCTTGCCTAGCTGATTTGTTGACCCATAGATGCCATCAAAAGAAGGAAAATGAGAAGGGAAAGGTAAAAGAGGAGACACCTCCTCTTGAGGAGCCGCCACGGGTGGAGAATGCCCATGCCCTCTACTTTGATGGAGCCTACAAGCGTATTAAAGACAAAGCGGCAGCAGGAATAGTGGTGTTCAGTCCTGAAGGTGACAAGCTTTATGGAGAAGGTATCAGCTTGGAGGATGTCCATTCTAACAATGAGGTAGAATATCAAGCCTTGCTTTTAGGTTTGAGGTGGTGTCTTTCACATGGTGTCACTCGACTTAATGTTTTTGGGGATTCTATGCTCATTGTTAAACAAATGAAAGGAATCTGGGCTTGTAAAAATGATAACTTAGCAGTGAAAATGCGGGAAGCTAAAACTCTCATGAGAAAGCTACAGAAAGTCCAAATCTATTTTGTGCCAAGGCGCACAAATGGCGACGCAGATGCTCTAGCAGCTGAAAAATTGAAAGAGGTAATGGTGGGCATCATTGCAGTAAAGCTTCCCTTGTTTCAGGGTAAGTTTCAACTACAAGATGTGCTTTATTTTCTTGAGCAAGGTGAGGCCCCTACACATATGAGTAAAAGTGAGAAAAGGTGGCTAGCTACTAAGGCCACTAAATACCGCTTGATAAATGATGTGTTGTATTGCAAAGGAAAGGATGCAGTGCTTAGAAGGGTGCCAACAGCAAAGGAGATTATAGATGTGATTAAGAGCTGCCATGAGGGGGTTTGTGGTGGACATTTTGCTCAAGAAATAACCAGCAGGAAGATTCTCCAAGCCGGTTTTGTGTGGCCTAGTCTACATCGAGATGTGCAACATTGGTGCCGCACTTGTGACGATTGCCAAAAGGCCGGACCAAGGAAGCTAGTGCATGAGGAACAAAATCCCATAACTACATATGGCCCATTTGAGAAATGGGGGATTGATGCAATAGGACCACTCCCACGAACTCAATCTGGCAAGGAATACATCATAATGGGTGTAGACTACATGACGAGGTGGGCAGAGGCTTCAGCAACTAGTAGGATCACAGCCCAAGAAGTGGGAAAATTTGTGTTTGAACATATTTGTTGTAGGTTTGGCACACCTTTGGAAATTATCTCTGATCGGGGTCCTGGTTTTAGGGCAAACCTAGTAGGGGAGCTAATGGAAAGGCTAAAAATCAAGCACAGGCATTCTACTCCCTACTATCCACAGTGTAATGGTTTGGTCGAAAAAGTGAATGGGCTAATTTGTAAGATAATTACCAAGCAGGTACACATGCACCCCAAGCACTAGGATAAAAAATTGAATGCAGCTCTTTGGAGCTTTGCTTCCTATAGAGGTGGAACTGGCCAGTTTGCGTGTTTTAGTAGCCGATCAAGAGAAGAATCAAGATAAGAAGTTAGAGGAAAGGATCTTGGATCTAGAGAGGCTGGAGTTAGATAGAGAAGCAACAGTCCAACACTATTCCATGCAGGCTGAAGAGAGGAGGAAGACCTTTAATAAGAAGCTGGCTAGCAAACACATAAGGGAAGGATCACTTGTGCTACTCTATGATAACCGCTTTGATAACAAAAAGGATGCTAAACTTGTGTTCAAGTGGGAAGGGCCATTTATGGTCATAAGGAGATATTCAAATGGCAGCTATAAGCTCGGTGACATGGATGGGAAGGTTCACAAGACAAGGGTAAATGGATGGCGATTGAAGCCTTATTTTCAAAGAAATATGAACAGCCACCAATGAGGGGGTGCAGTCCTCCTTGCTCTATTGGACCATCATTATCAAGCTAGAGGCATGAATACCTCTAGCCTAAGGGGAGGGCTAATGATCCGGGTTTTTTACAACCCAGATTATTACCACAAAATTTTGGCCAAAGCCCCTATCAAGAGATTACCATATCACTTTGGGTTTACTCTTCAGGCACTAGGTATGCTACATTGCTTCTCGATTATGATAACTCTAGCAAATGGGGGGAACAAGTTCTTAGAAGGCATGTCAATGTAAAGGGTAGGGATGGTTATCTTAGTGAAGATGAAAATGGATTACTTCTAGGAGTTGAATGAATGCATAGATTTTTCAAAGGACTAGCCTCCAACTATATGTGGGCTCCGTCTGCATCACTAAGATTTGGAATCTATCACCATCATTAGAGGACACCTCACCCTAGCACACAAGTCAATATCCACATCATGGTATCATTTGGATCTTACACAAAAGCTTACAAGCATGGACCCCTTTTGTCACATGCTTATATGTATTTATATACATATGGGGGACTAAAGTCAAAGCAGCTTTTGAAATCCATTTTTTATAATCTCAATAACTCCCAAGAAAAAGCGAATTTCAAGAAAATTCCCACCAAGCCCGATCGGTTTCGACCTGGTCTATAAAGTTGCAGAAGAAACTTTTTTCAAATTCCTCACGGATTTGGAGTTACGAAGGCGCAGACTGCTGGCTACATGCAAATTTCTTCTCTCTTTCACCACACCAACTTTCCACTCTGTCCTTCTTGTAAATATATTATAATAATGTGCTTTGGGCACCCACCTCTTGTAATCTAGCTCCATTTCTCTATGTTGTCTACCACCACCCTTGGCTTCTTGCATGATGACCAAGGTGGGGACTTGTCCCATCCACTACTCTCCATATTTTCAAAGATGCCATACATCATCTAGGATTATGTTAATCAAGAAGATTAGATTAATCTAATTCCTCATGGAGGCTATATAAAGAGCCCATGGAGAATGAAGAGGGGGGAGGACAATGACAAGTCCATGAGAGCACTCTACAATACCCTCATCTCTTTGAGGTAAGCTATGAGTAAGTTCTTTTATTATGTAGTATAATGGCAAGCTTCCTCTACCTCTTCTCCTATTATCTCCCTCTCTTCTCATCTTCTCATTCCATGTAGCATAATGGCAAGCTTCCTCTACCTCTTCTCCTATTATCTCCCTCTCTTCTCATCTTCTCATTCCATGTAGCATAATGGCAAGCTTCCTTTATCTCTTCTCCTCTTGTCTCCCTCTCCTCTCATCTCTTTCTCTTCTATTCCAATATGGTTTCTAGTACATATATTCTCTCTTGTAAATTTGTATCTTGGTTCTCTTGATTCTCTTTGAGAAAAGGGATGTCCTAGCCCATCCTCCCTTTGGCTAGGTGGTGCCCCTCTTTAGTTCGCTTAGTGAGGATTGGAGGTTGGATGGGTAAGAGGCAACCCGTTCATCATTTCAGCCCTCAGCTTAAAAGCTTACTTACCAAAGCTCTAAATCACATAAGCTTCTCAAATTCAGCAAGTTCTGCAAGTCTATCAAGTCGAAGTTTTGCAAGTTACATAAAGCAACCAAGTTCTTCAAGTCTTCAAACTCTACAAGTCACATAAGTCTGCAACTCTGCAAGTCTGACAAGTCACCTGGAGTCAAAATTGACTTCTGTTCAAAACTCATAGAAGGGCTGTTCCTGCGCAGAAACTCTGAACTGAAAAGTTGTTCATTGGAAGGTACTCTTCGCATACGCAGGTTTGCTGAAGCATTTTCAGCACACATAAAGCAGATTTTTCAAAGGTTGTGAATCCCGCAATAGTCGAAGATGAAGATTGTGAAAGCCACACCCAAAAAAATATAAGCCTTGTACACCCGAACTTGAGCTACGCTCATCCTGCTAACTTGATTTTGAGAGTGTAAGGTCTTTTGAGTTTCGCAGGATGACGGAACCACATATGGATGATTTAATGGCTGAAGGCGATCTAACTGAACCTATGATGGAGCAAAAGCTGGACTTAATTATGATGCAGTTGGATGAGGAACGACGAGCTAGGCAAGCATTACAAGTTCAATTGGCTAATTTACAAAGGACGACTACCTACAAAGACGAACCTCAATCTGAAGATCTTATCCAACGTACCATTGACGCGACTCTTGAAGCTCAAACTATCGGCAAGGAGTCAAAGATAAGTAAAAGAAAATTTAAATTCCGTACTTTCAATGGCACTCGAGAGGGAAAAATTGTTCTTGCATTCATTAGTCAGTTTGACGACTACTTTCATGAGGAAACCTATGCAGAAAAAGATAAAATCAAGTGTGTCACTAATCATTTAGTGGATAGAGCATCTCTTTGGTGGACCATGGTTCGCAAGAATATAGATTGTCCTACTACCTGGGAGAATTTTAAGAAGAAGTTTATGCAAAATTTCCTTCCTCCACAATTTCATGAAAAAGCTATAAAGCAATGGGACCTTCTTTAGCAACGGGATCGTGAGCCTATTCCTCAGTACACCGAGCGCTTTTGGAATGCATTACTCCTGTTACGCATGCTTGAAGACGTAGCTGAAGCGACACACAAGCGCAAGTATATGTCTGGACTCCTTGGGCATTACTACGTTGAAGTTAACATGTTCAAGCCTGCAACTCTGGAAGATGCAATTTCATTAGCTCATGACACTGAAGACATGCTGCGAGGTAGAGATAGACGTCCACAGCAATTCCAAGCCAATGGTAACTATGGATCTAAGCAATTCAACTCAAACTTTAGAAGATTTAATCAAGGTCATTTTCCTTCATCATCTTTCCGTAAGAATTGGGCAAAACCACCTGCTTTACCATCCAATATCAATCAAAACCCCAAACCTATTCCACAGCCAAATCCTAATGTCCCTAGACTTCCTGCCATTGCAAACAATGTAACCAAAGCCAATACTATAGTGTGTTATAAATGCCACCAGCCTGGACATCTAGCAGCAAATTGCCATTCAAAGAAGCCACCTGTCCATATCAACTACCTTGGAGCAATGGAAGATGACGAACATGAAGATATCCCTGATTTCACGGAAGATGAGAACGACATTACTACTCCTTCGGATACTTTACCAGGTATGCCAACTCGACATTCTTTATTGACTATGAAATGTTTAGTGCATGGAAAGGAAAAGATTATTTTGCATGATGACGGTAGTACTCATGATTTTATTTCTGCAAACCTAGTAAAAGAATTGAAGTTACAGACTGTACCTATGCATTATCGCATCAAAGTAGCATTCTTAGGCACTAGGTATAATGGTACACAGGAAGTGCATGACTTAGAAATTCAAATTAGTGAATACATTGAAAGAAGAAATTTTCTAGTTGTACCACTACAGTCCAGTGACATTATTTTAGGTATGCCTTGGCGTCATCATCATAATCCAGATATAGATTATTCCACACATTCAATTAATATTAACTTTCAAGGAAAACATCTTACATTGTATGGTATGCATGCATCTAATGCTTTTCCACTGCTTTCGCATACTCAAGCTAAACGTGCATTACACAAGAGTAGTAAATCTTATCTCATTTGGGTGAATAAACTGCAAGTTAAAGAAAATCATATGCACCCTAGGCATAAAGAATTTCTTGCACATTTTAAAGACTGTTTTGCCGAAGATCTACCACCTCGTTTACCTCCTTCACATCCAGAAGACCATAAAATAGATTTGATTCCTGGTACACAACCACCTTGTAAAGCACCATATAGGCATAACCAGATAGAGCAAAAAGAAATTCAAAGTCAAGTTGAGGAATTACTAAATAGAGGATTGATTAGACCTAGTAGTTCTCCATTTGGTGCACCTGTTCTGTTAGTCAAGAAAAAGAATAATACCTATAATATGTGCATTGACTATCGTGCTTTAAATAAGATCACTGTAAAGAATAGGTATCCAATTCCTAGAGTCGATGACCTTATGGATAAACTCCAAGGTTCTGCCATATTTAGTAAAATAGACCTTAAGTCTGGTTATCATCAGGTGAGACTAGATAAATCTGACATATTCAAGACTGCATTTAGGACACAGTTTGGTCATTATGAATTTTTAGTGATGCCTTTCGGATTGACTAATGCACCTGCTACATTTAGTAGAATGATGAACCGTATATTTTTAAAATATCAGTATTGTGTAATTGTCTTCTTTGACGATATTTTGGTGTTTAGTCAAAATGAGAAAGAACATTATGAGCATTTGTCCTTGGTTTTCTAGTTATTAAAAGATAATTAAATGTATGCAAATCCAAAAAAGAGTGAATTCTTTAAAACATAAATTGAGTATTTAGGTCATATAGTATCATCTGATGGAATTAAAGTTGACCCTAAGAAAATAGATGCAATATTGAATTGGCCTGTACCTAAAAATGTGCATGAGTTATGATCATTCCTAGGTCTTGCTAGTTTCTATAGGAAGTTTGTGCGTAATTTTTCATTACTTGCTTTACCATTAACCAAACTTCTGAAGAAAGGAATTGTTTATCATTGGTCCGATAATCAACAGAAATCTTTTGACTTATTGAAACATGCATTAACCCATGCTCCTGTACTACAGTTGCCTGATTTTAATAGACCATTCTTTTTAGTAGTGACTGATGCTAGCGGATCAGGAATAGGAGATGTACTTATGCAGGATAATCATCCTATAGCCTATTCTAGTTGTAAGCTGAAACCCTCTGAACTGAAATATTCCACATATGACAAAGAATTATTAGCTGTGGTACAAGCCTTAAGACATTGGAAACATTATTTAATGGGCTCTGAATTTATGATTAAGACCGATCAACAAAGTATTAGACATTTACTTAGCCAACCCCAAATATCTGACCGACATATCAAATGGGAATCCTTTATTCAGAGTTTTCATCCTATCATCACTGATTGGAATAAATTAGTTCAAAATAACTTGATTCCTATTGATTCACTATCTTATAATGATGAATTTATGTTTTATGAAAAAAGATTATGTGTTATAGTTCCATTGAGATCTTTTGTTTTGAATGAGATTCATTGTTCTCCATATCAAGGTCATAGAGGTATCATATCTACTTTATGTACATTAACTGAAGATTTTTATTGGCCGCATATGGACACTGATGTATCTAACTTTGTTTCTGAATGTTTGATTTGTCAAAGAGTTAAGAGACATCATGGTAAACAGTATGGATTACTTATGCCTTTGTCTATTCCATCAAGACCATGGGAACAAATTTCTATGGATTTTATTACTGGTTTACCTAATACTAAATCTAACCATGATATGATTTGGACAGTAGTAGATAGGTTTAGTAAACAAGCATATTTCATTCCATGTAAGAAAACTTTAACAACATCACAGGCAGCACAATTGTTTTGAAAACTGTTTTCACTAACCATGGATTACCAAAAGTTATTATTTCTGATCATGATTCTAGATTTTGTAACAACTTTTGGATTACTTTGTTTGCTAACCTAGGCACAAAAATTGATTTCTCATCTGCATTTCATCCTGCAACTAATGGACAAACAGAAGCCACTAATAGCACTATTTTAGATCTTTTACGTGCTTATACTATTTCTAAACAGCAGATATGGGACACACATTTGCATTTATTACAGTTTGCATATAACAATACACCACACACATCTACAAAGAAAGCACCGTTTGAAGTGATTTATGGTTATAGATTGTCTACACCTGTTGCATCTTTGTCAAATAGAATTCAGAGTGCTGATGATATTGCTAGTATGCACAACACTATTTTTGATGAGGTTAAAGACATGATTGCCAAAGCCCAGCAATCATATACCAAACAAGCCAATAAGAAAAGACAAGCAATGAATTTCAAAGTTGATGACTATGTTTGGTTGAGAATACAAAAACGTAGATTACAAAGTGTAGATAGACACCCAGTTGTGAAATTAGCACCTAGATTCTACGGACCATTTAGGATCATTCATAAAATTAATGACAATGCATTCAAGTTAGAATTACCATCTCATTGGAAAATTCACAACACATTTCACATTAGTTTATTAAGACCATTTAGAGGCCAATTACCTGTACACCCTGTTTATGAAAACCCACCTTTGTTAGAGGAAGAGACTGAAATACTTGAGCCTGAAGCTATCATAGATACTGATTTTATGACCACTAGAACTGGCCGAAGATATTCTAGATATCTAGTTAAATTTAAGAACCATCCTGTAGAGGAAGCACAATGGATGCACGCTAGAGACTTAAATGCTTTCCCCACTCTGTTAGCTCCACATTGAGCTAATAGCAATTGAGGTCAATTGCTATCCCACCCTGGGGGTATGATGCCAGGAGGCATATTTCATGGTGGATTCCATGCCACGGTGGATTCCGTGAGGTTTTACGGTGGATTCCGTAAACTTTGATGACCGGGGCTCATACACAAAGTGGATTCTTTGTGCGAGAAGTTGATGGGGACGCCTATCCTTTTCGGGCGTTTCATTAATTTAGTGTGTACATGGGTGATTCCATAGCGGGTGATTCTACAAAATGCATATTAAATTAAAAAACTTTTATGAGTTTAGAGTGCGCACTAGTAATAAATTAAGGTTAGGATTGATTTCTAACCAGTTGATTTATTTATGTAGCTGAAGACTGCTAGGTATTCACTTTTGTCGATTTAATTGTATTATTTTACTAACGATTGTGAATGCTTCAGTTGATGTGTAGAGATAGCAGCAGTGGCAGGGGAAAGCATTGGAGGATAGCGAGTATTCGATTTATCATTTATATTTTGATGGGCGCATACCTTAGGCATGGCGCCTATATTTTGTCGCGCCTATTTATTGAGGTGTTGGATATTTATTATTATTTTGTATGCGCATAGGCGCACGATTATGTTATTTGTACTTGGATATTGTACTGGGCATGCCAGACTCTTTGGGCACCGTCCATTAGCTTTATTCCTATTTTGTGCTAAAGCAAACTCAAAAGCTAAAAGCTTGCTATTTTGTAATTTGGGCTATTATTTGAGCTTGAAGATGATTAATACATAAAATACATGCTTTGTGGAGCGCTTACACAAGGCATGGGGGGAGATTGCACCCAATTGGTCTCTTGTTCATGTCGTTCATGCTTTTTACCTTGAATTTTGTGCAAAAAGTAGAGTTCTATTGTTCTTGGGGACCTTCCGGCATTCACTACGCGAGCGTACAACATCCGATCTGCGCACCACTAATCTTTTTGCACATGCTCGTGAGATAAAGGAATGTGTACCGCCACAATCAATCAAGGTCTTGAAACATTTACCTTGATAGTCCGACGGTGTCTAAATCATCGAGAACTGGCGATTCGGTCCTTTCTTGTGTAGAGCGGCATGAACTGTCGCCCTTTCAATTTCTACTTCCATGGTCGGATCTTCTTCTTCCTCTTCTTCGCACATTTGCCTATTGGCAACACACACGATTCTTCCTCTTCCTCGGGTAGCGGCTCCTTGACCACGGCTCGTTCCTTGGAAAGGTGCTTGGTGATGTCCTCCACCGAGCTTGGGACATTGCGTCTTGAAGTGACCGGGCTCGTTACAGTGGTAACAACGGAGGTTTCAGCCATTACTTTGAGTAGGAACAAAGTTGTTGACATTGTTAGTCCTTTCTTTCTTTCTTTGTCCCTGATTATAACCTTGAACTCTCTTCATTTGAGGTCTGAATGCTCCTCTGTTCGGGTCATTGTAAGACCAAGCTTTGTTATCCCTTCGTCTAGCCTGTACCTCTTAAATTATAGGCACCGCTCGAATGAGTGCGTCCTGAAGATCTGATGGACACATAGATTCGAGACGGGTATTGACTAGTGGATTTAAACCCGCACAAAATTTGGACACCTGTTGTGTCATGTCCATCTGCGGTGCATACTTAAGAAGTGAGACAAATTTAAAATAGTATGCATCAAGTGTGAGCCCCAGTTGTTTTAGCTCGTAGAACTCATTCATTTTCTGTGTGCGATAAGCAGGTGATAAATATCTTCCTTGCACAGCTTTCTTTAACTTCTTCCAGGTAACAGATTCCTCTGTGATCCCTTGATCCCTGCACCATTGCTTCCACCAAAGCCTGGCTTCGCCGGTGAGCTTTAGCTTGGCGAGCATAGCCTGATTGGTAGGTGTAGTACCGGCTACTTCGAAGTAATCCTCCATGGATTCAATCCAAATTTTAGCGTCAGCTTGGACGAATCTACCTCTCACGTCAAACTCGGGTGGCTTAATCTGCTTGAGAAGAAAATTCTTCTCCTGGATCACAGCAGTACTTGATGTAGGAAGCGAATTAGGAACCTGTACCTGGGGTTGTGCCTGAATAAAGGTTTCCTTAACGTTATTATACGATAATCGTCGTTGATTTATATTACATCTTTAATCCAACTATCACGTAAACTTAACTTTTTATCAACTCTTATGCACAATTAGACATTGATAAAAAGAAGTCTTTATTTGTATTTATATGGCCATAGCCCTTTCGAATACAACATTTCTTGCAATGATAAGCCAACTGTTACATTTAGTTTGGGGAGAGCAACGTTCTATTACATTTATCTACAGGAACTATATAATAGTAAGGTTTCGGGTCATGGATCTTCAGGAATCGGTAGGTCATTGGAAGTTCAGGATATCCTTTTCGTTGGAATCCATACTTCTCATGGCGGCGCAACACTTTAATCCTGTCGGCGGGGATTACGGGGGTTACTTCCTCATATACATATGAGTTCATCTCAACCCTCCGACCTCGAATATGTAAAGTTGAGTTTACGTGAGCTTCTACAAAAATGAATAGCTTCGCGACTTTCAGGTCTTCCAACCACTTGATCCTCTTTAGGTTGGTTTGTAGATAAGCAAATCGATGGGTGGCTATATAGTAGATTCCTGAAGCACCCGTCCATCTTCGTTCCATGTACAAAGGTGATGGATTATAGATCTGCTCCAGGATGTTCATCATCCCAACCCTTTGTCTATAATGTGGAGAATGCATTGCAGTCATAAACATGACTCGAAATACCAAGAACTTGTTCCACGCTTCGTAATTCTGCAAGACAGCATTGAAGGTAAGGAAATGTTTGGACAGCAACATTTGCTTTACTTCATCTTATTAAGATTTCATAAAAACAATTCCGTTGTTGGTCGACTCTGATACCAACTGTAACGTGTCCACTAGTGTCATCCAGGACATGTCTTAGCAGTCCATCGGAAGGGGAGTCTAGAAAGCTCCGCCCGACACTCTCCTGGAATGTTATGGGGTTTGCGATCTAGGGCTTTCCGCGTCTGCCACGTAGCAGAAGTATTCCAACCGTTCCCACTTAGGATTGACCTGAATTAGGGTTTTCCTGATTGGTCATTTCCTAACAGCAACTAGCGTCGGACCCAAGCGAACTACTTTACGCAGAAATGCCAGGTCTGAAGCGGATTCATGCTGCACTTGGTTCAAGGAGAATGGAAAACGAGGGGGAGGCAAGCTCAACCTCTCTGCCTTAAGGCATAGTCCCATTCCGTTCCCCTTAAACAGTGTAAATCATGTTTAATCATAACTCTAGGTCAACGCTTTTGTTGTTTGTGACCTTTGACTATCATCCCATTGTTCCTCGTGATTTGAGAAAAGTTTTCGACCAACCGGGACCACCCATCCGTAGGACAAACCTACGGCCCATCCTCCACACTTTCCTCGGGTTGTTTTAGTTATTTAATTACCTAACACATTAGTTGGACATGTAACAACCAACTTCTTTAATTAACCCGTTAGGCACTAGTTCTTTCACGTAATCTTATCACTTGACATAGAAAAACAATATCAGTCAAGTTCCTTATTAATAGGTTATCATATATATCTTCGAAATACAAGAGTCCAGCTTGTAGGCTTATCCACAATCCGTTCGAAGGCTATCCAGCAATCCACAGTGATCACTAATCCAAGTTTCTGCCCGTAGACTAGTATGCGGGCCTCGAGATCCAATCCTGAGTCACGTTAGCCTCTTGTGCAGGACCCGAAAGGCGAGAGATTTACAGCCAGAGCCCCCTGGCACCCAAGCGTCCCCCTATTCCAAGTAGCGCTCAACAGAGAGACCTCTCGCAAGCGGGTTCGGTCCACGTTCCCAGTGCGGTCAACAACCCCATTGGTTAGGGTCAGGCAGGCAGTAGGGGGTAACTGAAGCTGCCTCTTCCTTCATGCCTTCAACCTAAACTATAGATATTATTTTATCTTTTAATTCATTGGTAAAACAAAACTATAGATAAATATGTAGCAAGCACAAACATTTCCATTGATCGTTTTTGTTGGCAAACTGCTAAGGAATGAATCCTTCCTTTCGAATGCATCCATCACTCGATCCGGGATGACTTGTAACTTCGCAAGATCCCCTATATCTTGGGTTAGGGCGTACCCTATTAACCCAACTTGGTCAAACCTTAAAGTTCATTGGGTACTTCAGTTTCTGGTCTTTAATCTCCAATTAATCTTCCTTACTCAAGAAGGATATCAAAGTATACATCCTCTTGCAAGATAACTTGCGTAAGGATCTGCCATCCTCGTTGTGAGAATTTGGCATTTCTTCTTGTGATCCAATTACAAGACCATATGACTCCGTACTTGCTGCACAAGTGCCGCATCATACTATGCGATAATGGAGTCGCAAAACAATCTGTTTCAGGTTCTTTAAGCTGACGTCGTTAGACCTAGCGTTTCCAAGCTTCATCTTTGTAAGATTCTCAGGGACAAACCCTAGTTTCTTTTACGATTACAATTCACTGTCCCTACATTCAGGGAATGTGGGCAAGTATTTAAGGTATAGGTGTTTCTTGGGATTTAACTCATTCCCAACGAGTATTTCACAGCATAGGTGTTTTTAATGTCAATTTGGTTAACTCTAGAAGATGATTTCGAGATTACTTCCACATGGTTCGTTGTCTATGCGTAAATTGATTTTTCAATCCTAAACTTTATCGATTTGAGGTTAAGTTAATTCCAAATAATCCTCCTACACTTTGTGAACAAAATTCATGCTAAACAAGCAACCTTTTACTTGATAATTTATGCTATTGACAACGGTAATTTTATAGAGTTTATGCATTGTAAGAATCGTTTCATGTTTTGCACTTTCCATAATGATTTATTGTGATATGTGTTAATAGTGCGAGACACAGTTTATACTTCAAGGCTTAACCGAAGTATACTATTTTAATGGATAATAATCTAGTCTTATAATTTATTTCAATGCATAAGCTATTTACTAGAAATGTGTTTATGCTTTTTTCATTTGCATGTTTCATTTAAAAGTATTGATGACTAAGTTCCTTTGTCGTGAACAACTAGGGCGAAATATATCCTATTTTTAATAATTAACCTTGCATGTTTGAATTACAACAATATCAAATAAAAATTAAGAAGGAAAATCTGGGTTTGGGGTGAGATATCCACATGGATACCGGGAGATGACCCTCCTGCGATTGCGCCTTGGACTTTCTTAGGAGGCATCGCAATTTTAGTCCTTCGGACGTGGAAGCAGCTCTACACTCCTTTTCAGAATTCTGCCGTCACTCCCTTGCACTTCAATACTCTTCTTCTTCTTCTTCTTCTTTCGAGTAGGGGAAAAACCAAAGTCCCAAGGCTAGTTTGAAAAGGCAAGGAATGGCTAAGGGGTTTAACCACAAGGAGGGGGATAGTAAGAACTTTTAAAGCCTTAGTACTTTTGGGGGGAAAAGGGACTTATAAAGCCCAAGAAAAAGGGCTTATAGGTGGTTAGAGCATGGGGGGTGAGAGGGTTTAAGCATGGGGAGTGAAAGGGCTTAAGGTTTAAACTCGAGGGGGGGGATTATAATAGGCACAATTAGGACCCTTGGAGGGTTTTACGATACGGGGGTGAAAGGGGTTTCAAGGGATAAAACACGCGGGGGGGGGGGGGGGGGGATGATTCGAAAGACAAAAGTAAGGGGCTAAAAGAAAATTAAGAACACTAGGGGGGGGGGGGGGGGGTAATAATAGGACCTCTAAGCCCACTCTTTATTGGGGAAAAAGGGGCTTATGATCCTTTAAACACGAGGGGGAGGGGTAATAATAAGGCTTTTGAAAGACACAATAAGGGGGTGAAAGGACCTTAAGAGGATAAAACCAGGGGGGGTTTAATAAAAAGGTATAGGAAGGGGGTCTTGGGGGGATTTTAGGACACAGGGGAGGGGGGGGGTGAAAAGGGGCTTAAGGGCCCCTTGGAAGCTTCCACGCCACGTGGAAGGAGAAGCCCAACGGCGAGCAGGCGTGCGACGAGGAGATGCGGGAGGGGAGCCTGATCTACTGCGTACGAGGGACCGCCTGAGTGCAGGTGGTGCTTCCCAACGGCGAGCAGGTGGCAGCGCTGGGTTTAATGGAGGCGGCTCCTCCCTCCTTCCCTTCTGCAACAACAGGACAGCACAATCCGACGGTAGCGGCCTTAGTTTTACCCTCCTCTCTCTTCCTCAGCATTTAGAATGGCCCTCACTCCTCACGAATTTCGTCTAATTCCTTCCTCAAACTGGCGGCATCCTGGCTCGTCCCTCCTAGGCTTGTGTTCCCCCCTTTTCTTTATAGGGGGAGGGAGAGGTTCCTTCCTCCCCTACGTGGCAGCAGGCAGAGCAATTTTACTCTAGTGAGCTCCACAGAGGAGCTTTCGTAAACCTTCTATTCCCCTCCCCCTCCAGCACAACTATCGACTGGGGGGAAATGAGGGGAATTAAAAAAATTCATTTATCCTTAAAAATTGCTATATCATTATTTTCCTAATGGAGGTAGTTCATGCGGAAAACCTTGGAATTTAGAATGTTACAAAGAGAGTAGAGACAAACTGATTCATTGAGAGGACCTTAGATTAATTGGCCTGTAGTTCTAGTGGATTGGTAGACTCCTATCCAAGCTTGTCAGAATCATTTGTAGTTTACCTAGATCTATCATCAACCAACTAATCCGTTAGTCAAATTAACTACTCATTTTACTTGGTACCTATAGCATACATGCATCGACATTCTCATAATGATCAAAAGAAAGTACCGAAGTTGTGTTTGAATGCCAATGTGGATATTGATTCCCATCAATTAGATCTCTTATATTTCCATGCTCTTTGTCTATTGATCATATATATATCTTTTCCTTATGGAGATGATGTGTTGTTTGCAATTCTTTCAAAATCCTCCCAAGATATTTGTAGATGAATCCCTTTTATAGATAGATTGGAGCCCCAAAAGGAACACCAAGGAAATAGGGTTTCTACTGCAATAAAATCTATCTTGTATCATCAAAAACCATCTCTTTCATATTTTATTTGATCACAACAAGGAAAAGAACACCAGGAACAAGAAATCTTCACGCATCTTTATAGAAACAATTCTCCCACGACTTTAACTTTAACAAAATCTATTATATTCTTCATCGTCTTCATAGAATTCATTGATAGACATTGAAAACACAAAATAATACTCCACTTTTAATGGAAATATATTACATATGAGCCATCTTCAAAGTGTTCATGGCTTTCTCCCACAATCTCTCATAGGTAGATACATTGTTTGGCATAGAATTGGCTATCTTCGACTCTCTCTCTCTCTCAATCAATGGTACATCATCTCCTCACTAAAATACTCAATAATCACTCATAATAACACTTATTTGGTCATGGATACCCCTTCCAAGAGGGGTGTCTGATATGCAAGGTCAGTAGAGCCACTATAGTGACTCTTCATACCTCATCACTGTCACTTCACTCCAATCTTCTCTTAAGTCTTCAACAACTGCTTCTTCCACTTTCTTCAGCTCTTTTCAACTTACATTCACCTCTTTCCAAGACTAGAAAATTTTCCCAAAGTCTCATATACATTCTATAGAACACTTACAGAGGCATAAATAACAAAATAGAACGGGAATAAAGGCTCTACAAAAGCTCATAAGAGGGTTACAGAAGGTCAATAGAAAGCACCAGAACCACATAACTTATACAAAAACCATATAACATCACATAGCCTCATATCTCTAGTGGAAATAGATCGTAAGCTTTCAAAACATAAT
Source organism: Lygodium microphyllum (assembly GCF_053477565.2). Taxonomy (NCBI): domain Eukaryota; kingdom Viridiplantae; phylum Streptophyta; class Polypodiopsida; order Schizaeales; family Lygodiaceae; genus Lygodium; species Lygodium microphyllum. The sequence goes on along the minus strand of NC_141139.1, from coordinate 59,779,797 downwards.
CAACCTCATCCAAAACACTCTCTAACACTTTCAAAACAGCTAAAAATCATTCAACATCCATAAAAAATCAACCATTTAGGCCTCAAAAATAACAAAAATCAACCAAAAAACCAAGTTCTTTCAGCATTCAACATAGGTTCCAAAATCAATAGGCCTTTAAACAAGAATCCCTTCATTGATGATTTCTCTCTAGATGTAATTAGTGGATTGAGCTTTAATGGAATCTATCTTTTTCATTCTCCCTTATTGGGGTGTCACTCAAATTTTTATGTTTTATGTGTTATGTGTTAGTGTATGGGTGTGTTTGATTTGAGTTGGAGATATGGTTTGAGAAACTGGAGAAAAGAATTGAAGATGTTGATTTATGGATTTGGTTAAAGTTTTGAAGACTTGAGAAGAACAACCTCTTATATCCTTTACTAATTTATTTGCTTCTATTTTGAAAACCAAGAATTGATTTACACTTTGTTAATTTACTTGATATATCTAGGTTATTTTAGAGATTGATGGGGTTGAGATTTGTTTGTGGGTATTATTTGATCGAAAGTTCGAGAAAACAATGTTGAGCTAGTTTTTGGGCTTAATATTTTTTCGTGTTTCACGATTACGAGAGGATGCTCCCTAATTAAGTGTGGGAATATGTTGAGGATTGGACTGACCTTTTTTTCCGTTGATTTTTGTTGTTTTTATGAGATGAATTGTTGATTTTCATAGTTTACTGATTGATTTTTGTTGACATGGATGCTTTTTGGAATGAGTTGGGATGTGTTGAGTATGTTTGAGAAGCTCATTATGGTTTTTGGTTGAGATATAATGTTATGATAGAATCTCTAATGAGTTTAATTGGTTTTGATAGGTTCTACTTTACCTCTGTTTTGATTTGATTTCTTTCCATTTGTGAGGTTGGGATTGTGAATAAGTATTTTTAGGAATGATTTAGAGTGTGTTGCACAGTTTGAAGTGGTTTTAGTTTGAGCTATATGGTTTTAATGCCTTCTATTGACCTTCTGGTGTAGTGTTTTGTAGAGCTTATGTCTTTGTTTTGTAAGCCTTTATTTTCTTTTATATCTATTTTGATGGATGGAATTTTAGCTTGGGAAAAGTTTTTCAGTCTTGGAAGATGAAAAATACATGCTCAAAATAGCTCGAAGAAGTAGAAGAAGTAGCTGAAGAAGACTTGAAGTGACAATAGTGAGATCTCAAGGGATACTGTAGTGGCTCTAGTGACTCTTGATATTGAACATACCTCTTGGGAGGGGCATCTAAAACTAAGAGAGTATTATTGAAGTTAATTCATGATTATTTGAATATACTATTGAGAGAGAGCATGTGTGAGATAGATAAAGTATGCAGTGGAATAGCCAATTTTTTATAAGAAACATTATATCTACATGAGAGAAAGACTATTGAAACTATGAAGATGATAAAAGATGAATACTATGTGATGGATTCTATTAAATGTTGATCTTCCTTTGTATCATTGTGGTTCTTTGATGGTTTCTATGAAGAATATGTTGAAGATTTGTTGTGATCAATCCGTGGGAGAAATGTTATATGATACTATGTGAAGATTGGTGTTCTTTTTCTTCTTGTGGTTGATCAAAATAAGAAGAAAATGCTTGTTGGTGTGACAAGATAGATTTTTTGCAGTAGATTCCTTGTTTTGTTCCTGTTTCTCTCATGGCTCCACAAAACCAACCAAGTCTTTGACATAAAGACAACAAGATATCTATAAACTTCCTTAGCTCAAAACTTATATAATTTTTGAAAATATTTGAATTGAGTTTGAATATCCATCTACATAAAAATGTAAAATAAACATAATAAAAAATACATACTAGGTGCATTATTATATGCTCACATCTAGCATATCTAGGTGCATTATTATATGTTCACATCTAGCATATCTAGGAAAAAGACTTCAATAACTACAATAAAATGAAAGAAAATATATAGAAGCCATAAAAAGTATTATGCACATATTTATTTTACTATATAAACTTACATGTATAAAGGTGTTATATTTATAAATCTTCATGCCATGTATCTTAACACAACTCATTAGGCATATGAACGTACACAATACAAGCAAAAAAATTTAAGTGTGTCACATTGGGCTTCTTTCTTGAAAAAAAATTCTTCAATGTTTACACCATGAGTTGTAGGTATGGAGTTATATTCATAATATAGATAGCAATATATACATATAGATTAAAAAAACTTTGGTGCATTCTTTTCAAGTATCAATAACCTTTCAATTGCTATAATTTTCTTGCCTTTTCTTCATACAACCCCACTTTGTTGTGGGATAAACTTGCATGTAAACTATTGCTTTATCATATAAGGCCTTAAAAACTTAGGAAACTTACTAGAGAGGTATCTTCCTTCATCTAACTTCAAAAACTAACTTTCAAGTCTATTTCTAATTCAATACTAGCCTTGAAAATTTTGAAGTGCTCAAATACTTTACTCTTTCCTTCATAAAATACACTCAAATATTTCTAGAGAAATCATCAATAAATGTAACAAAATACTTATTATGACCAAGCGATACACTTTGCGTAGACCCTGAACATCTTATATGTATAACATCAAGTACAGGGTGTGCACGTATTGAAGGATGTCAAGTTATGTTCAAGCATTAAGGTATATCACCTAGACTTGGAACATTACAATTACAGTTGCGAGTTTCATGCACTAATTAATAAACATATAAGTGCACTATATATTGACAAAAAACATGTTATCACCAACTTCATAAACTTTTTTTCCGCCCCTTTTCTATGTGCTTATGAGAAATTGTTTTTCCCAATGTCTAGGCCCAATCAATGTGTACACATAGCGTAGACTAGCGTATCTATTTTTAAAGCCTATATACAACCACCAGAGCTATAAAGAACATAGAGAAACAATAATAGACGTTCCTCTTCTTCAAGGAAATTAAGAAACAAGGAGTGAAGAAGAAAGAATAAGATACAAAGAAATGGAAAAAATACATGAGTTTTGGATTGAAGAAGAATCTCACACTTTCTCCTCAATGCATGCAACACTCTTTTACTTGTAGATAGATTCTACTCTGACAAGCTTCAAGCCCATGTCTACCTTGTGTTTTATCAATTTCAAATAAGGACAACATTTAAGCCGATTTATACAAGTAATACATAGAAAGAGTGCCATTTCTTTAATATTTATAGTATATGTAGCCTATGCACTAACAGAACACACACACACACACACACACACACACACACACACACACACACACACACACACACACACACACACACACACACACACACACACACACACACACACACACACACACACACACACACACACACACACACACACACACACACACACACACACACACACACACACACACACACACACACACACACACACACACACACACACACACACACACACACACACATATATATATATAAACTAAAATACCAAAATCATGAAAGAACATATAGGAAGACCAATAAACATCCATATCCTTGAAGGAACATACATACATACATACATACATACATACATACATACATACATACATACATACATACATACATATATATATATATATATATATATATATATATATATATATATATATATATATATATATATAAACACTAAAATACCAAAATCATAAAAGAACGTACAGGAAGACCAATAAACATCCACAGCCTTGAAGGAACTTAACAAGTACAAAAGTAAAAAGGAAAGATGGCAAAAAATACCTTATATTAGAATCTAAGAAGAATTGTCACGACTTTCTTGCAATGCATGTACTCCTCCTTTACTTGACATAAAAGAAACTACCTCATTTCATAATGTACTTGCAAAGTTTCATTAATGATAATATTTTACATTGTCTAGTAAAGTAATATAGAGAAAAAATATATTTTTTTCAATTATTTTTGTTATTACCTACAAGATTGTGTGCACTATTGTTTGTATGTTTAGTTATAGTATTATCTCTATTATTACAGTGCACTATTCTTTAAATGTTTATCTGTGCTATTCTCCAACTTGCAACCCAAAAAGTGTTGAATTAATGTGTTGTTAAAAGGGTAGTTGTACATGGAGTCATGTTTTGAGAAAACAAACAAAAAAAAAGACCTAATCTAAAAAAGATATGAAAAGAAAGGGGAAAAGGAAGAGCAAACATCCACATTATTCAAGGGAGTTTTGAAACAAGAAGTAGAGAAGTAAGAAGAAGAAGAAGAAGAATAATAATAGAATGGAAAAATATATAATGATTTTGGATGTGGAGAAGGATCTCTTTTTCTTATTGGGGGTCAATGCAGACAACCCTTCTTTACTTAGACATGGAAGAAAATGAATCTTCTCTCATGTTTGTAAATTGTTTCCCTCTAGATACTCTTCTATCTTTTTTCACTTTCAACATAACTAATTAATAATTCAAAATGATTGGTTTGTGATTTTCAATATCTTATATTCACATTAAATGCATATTTCAATATCACAAGCACACTAAATATGAATATAAACACACTCATAAAAGCCCTTTTTATTTATGAATATTTCTAAATGCTCCAAAACATAGTCATAAAACTTCTTATAAAGACACTCTTAAACTTACTCAAGTAAACATCTTTGTAAACTTGCCTAAAAAATATTGTTGTAATCATGTCATGGTTTCATGAGTGATGAGAGTGAAAACCCAAGCCACAATGTAATGAATGAAAATAAAGGAGCACTTGTGATACTTGCATGGCTTGGTACTAGACTCTATGGAGTTGGATTTTGGCTATCAGATCCTTGAAGCAATCTTGGTAGTGTAGGAAAATAAGTTGACCTCTCAAGAGCTATCCCAATACCACCAACCAACCATTGAAAACAATTATCACAATATGTTGTCAATGAAGTAGCTCATGGTCCATCCTACCAAGATATAATAAGAATATATAGGAAGTTAAGTCATGGATCATTACAAGTGCATCCATCATGTAATAAGAGAAAGTAGAGTATAAATTGAGTTGATTTTATGATGTATGCATATCCTCTATCATATGCACATATTGAAGTAAAAAACACTTGATATCATCATGAATGTGGTATGGATACATTGAGGGATCCACAAAAAATAAATTGAACACATAAGACCTTATGCATTCATGCCATTGACTTGAATCATGTAGTTCCACATGAAAGATAATGCATTCTAAGGATCTCGGGTAAGTTACTCATGAATATATGTGTGCATCACGTGGATTCAAAATAAGGCATGTCTAAAATACCATTTTTATAGATTTTTCACATACAAAAGGGTGTAATGTAAAGGAGTTATTTACAGATTGAATAGAAAAGGATTATGTTTTATTCATGAACAATTCACAGATAAGGATATTTATAAATAGGCCTTGAATGCACGTGATGTAGAAGATATACATATAGTAACTTCCCTGCGATAATGATCATTGAACTTCTCAAGCAGGGAGAAGAAACATGGTGAAATGACTTACAATTTTTGAGGGATCAATCATATTTAAGGTCTAGAGGATAAAATCCAACAATGGATAGAATGTGAGTAATGAGTAGTGTATATACATCAAATAAGGGGAATAATAACTTCTTCAATTCCAAACAAATTGATACAAATATGGCTCTATCCACTGATGCACTTCCATTGTGAAGTTTAGATGGCAATCATCCTCTTGGTAGAGGATAAGTGAAGAGCTTAACACTAGCTAGAAGAACTCTTACTAGGTGAAAGATATATTGCTCGATGGCTTAGGAGAGATGTTCCTTTTATAGCATGGAATATAGTGTGGTTGCCCCCCATTAGACCATATTATGAGCCTCATCTAGTTGTCAAATGAATATTCGAGAAAATATTTCCTTTATTATTTGACCCCAAAATAGGGGTACCTAACAAATACCACACCTTGAGACTCAAGCATTGTGCCTTCACTTGCTACCGACATAGCTAATCTATCTAACCCAAAGGCTAGATATGCAAAGGTTACCATTCTACCAGTCACATAAACCTCATCTAACATATAAGTCATTGCCCTCTGAGATCTAATATAGCTTCTCCTCATAATGGATGCCTTATAATTTAGAGCACCATGGATCATTGGTGACAACTTATGAGGGTGGAGCATTGAGTATATCTAGCAATGTATGCATATTATATGTACAAGCTCTCACTATATCAAGATATCCCATACTTCAATCTTCACATGCCTTCTCCACAATCTAAACTACACTAATGGAATGTCTCAATGAATTTCATTGACATAAAAAATAAAATAGCATTTAAATGTATAAAAAACATAAGCATACAAGGAATAACACCTCATAGACTCATCTCACATCATAGTATCAACAACGTAAACAAAGAGGTATCATGAACACACTCTTGGTGAATTTGGAAAATTTCCACAAGTTCAAGACTCATGGTCAAAACTTTCTCTTGTTATAACTCTTGTGCCGTTGCCCCAAATTTATTGTTCAATAGCTCAATATATTCCATTTTTCATAAGGTTTCCAATGATGTGTCAGATGATAGCTTTGAAAAACTTAAATATATATTTTTGGAGTGCCAATATTCTAAATGATGAAGAATGGGGCTTAAAAAATTCCAAAATTCACTAAAATTGTGTTTATGCATGTCCTTGGCAAATACCCTTTAAAAAAAAATCAAAACAACAAAATTAGTGAGAGAAAGTCAATCATCACACTTAGTTCATAGTGAGTGAACTCTACCCCTTTGCCTATAAGGTAACATCTCCATCTTTGTTTCCCTAAAATGATGCATGATCGGGTTCTAAGACCAAACTGTAGGAAAAATACATTTGAAAAAGTACTATCAAAGATGCAGATAATATATTATTCTCTGATTTTTTCTATAATATTTAAGAAAAAATATTAAATTTTACGCACTAGAATTGATAGCTAATTAGCCACAATTTTCCCAACACTAATTATCATTGAAGATGGACCTACCACATTGGAAGGTCCTAGCTTGTTAGACATGTTGACCTTTTTGTGAGGGGACACGATGGATAGAGAAAAAGAAAGTGAATCAAATGAAGTAAAGGATGATGAATGAGGAAAAAAGAAAGTGGATAGGATTTATAACTTAGGGAAAAAGTACTTCAAGAATCTCCATCTTTGCCTTTTCACACTCTCTCAAATACAAAACTTTTATCACTCTTCTCATTCTAGCCTTACTATGCTATCATGCGCATAGGAGAGAAAAATATCTCATTGTCAAAAATTCAAAATTAATGTGTCAAAACGTCTTTATTGTAATTATCCATGTGTCAATTTAAGGGGAGGAAAGATAAAATATTCCCATAAATAAGGAGAACAAGTATTTTCATTGAACTTACAATAATTAGAAGGGGTATCATCTATTGAATGAATTTATTAGAGTGGGAGGGGTGACTAGTGTCATTAATTCTTCAATAGTTGGGGGATGGGAGGTGAGAAGTTGGAGGATAATGATGAGGGTAATGATCATGATAATGATGGGGTGAGGTGGAAAAAGGTGGGGAGAGATGGTTGGTTGATTGGCCAAAATCAAGCAGCTCCCTTCCTTTATTCTTTTTTTTAAATATTCTTTCTAAAAACACCTTATTAGCACTTATTTGTATGGGTTTTTAAATTTTTTCTCTTACCCTCATCCTATGCTTTGCTGCATGCATCATCTTATGCTTGTAGCTTCTTGTGCATGCATAATCCTTTTGCAAAGGTGAAATGTTATTGATAAGCTTAAGATTTTTCTAGGATAATTCCATAATTCATGATAAATATGTATGACTAGAAAAATTATCATGTTGTGCGTGAGATGCATCATGCATGAATGAAATATATTCTTTACAGATTATGGAAATACTACACCCTCCTATCCTTAGAGAAACTAAGATGTCATTATCTTGAGAGAAACTCCAGGTGGTCTCCCCTAAGGATGGACTCCTTGATCCATGTAGCATATTTTTTGGGGATGTCTTACCACTACAGAATATGATTTCTAAGAGCTTTCCTTGATCTCTTGAATTCTATCAGGTAGAATTTCCAAACTTCCTTGAGTTTTCATTACAATTTTCCATCATCTAGGATATAAATAAGGTTGGAAACATAAGGCTTCAAAAGGTTATATGAAATATTTTGAGATGAAGTGGAAGCTCTAGTCTATAGGCCAAACCTTGGTTATTTATTGCAATGTGAATAGTTTTTCTTTTGACATCTTTGTTGCGAGAGAGATCAAGTGCATCGCTAGGGATAACTCAAACATGGGCTCCATCTCCACGTCCTACTCCTTCATCTACTCCTTCTCTATACTCCATGCCTTACCCTACATTTAGATCTTCAATTATTGCATATTTGTTCCCCTAAAATAGCACTTGATTGGGTTCTTAGATTAGATCCTAGGTAAAGTTATTGATTGGCTCTTGTCTAAACATCTTTATTCCAACACTTTTGAAGTAAACCTCTTAGCTTGCCAAGGACACACATTCATAAGCTAGATCCATTGGAAATCCACCTCCCACTTCCCTTAAGATTTATTTTTAATTATTTATTATCTAATACACTCTTTGACATTCAAAAGTAGATTCCTTAATTATCTTGTGTATGGTGCTTGTTTCATGTCCTTAATAACATAAACAAAAATAACAAATACAATCTTATCAAAATATATTTTTGTTTCTTGTTATTAGATCATGCCTATGGTCTCACATTTGAGACTTTAGGGTCCACCATTAGATCACTCTTAGCATTGGATATTTTTGTCTTGATTGTAGGTCCCTTCCTCAACCTATACCCTTTCTTCTTCTCACGGTCTCTCTAGTGCACCAATTTGATGCACTATTCTTCTCAAAGATTCTTTCCCTATCTTAGGAGCATCTTCAAGTATTCCTAACATGACTCCCTTGACTCTCATTACAAATGAAAGCTTTATACCAAAAAGTAGTGCTAAATTGGTTCTATTGATTGTGATTGCCTATGAGGAGGTACATGATGCGCATGCATTATTTGATGATAAAGGGGATCAGTTAGATATCGATAAGTTGTTACATACACATGCTACAAGGATAAATATTGTGATAGATACCCTATCTACTATATACTCTAATGCTATAGATGTAGTAAAAATAGATGCTTTCGGAGATGTATCAGAGTTGAACCAAGTGAAAAGAGAGAACCTATCCCTTCATGATTATTCCTTAAATATTAAGAGTATTGTGGAATCTCTTAGATCTATTAGTGTGGTAGTTGTTGTTGATGATGAAGTTATGTATCCATGCTTAGATGGACTTGGAGATGAATACAGGAGCTTCAAGTCATCTATGAATACAAGATATGATATCCTTCATTTTGCAAATTTGATTTCTATACTTATACTTGGGGAGAAGAACCTTGGCTTGAATTCCTATTCTTCTCAAATAAAAAAAAATTATGAATAAGTGTTTTACTCTACTAGTAGAGATAGAGGTTGTGGAAGAGACCAAGATATTGGTGGTGGTCAAGGTTATGATGCACACATGATGCACAACAAAATAGAGGAGGAAAGTCCCAAGGAAGGGGAAGTCAAAGACAAAAAGTTATATATTCTAATAGGCAACATAATTATGGTGATAGCAGAGAGTGTTGGCATTGTGGTGAAAAAGTCCACATAATTAAAAATTCCTTTAAAAAGGAGACTAAAATTAGAAATGAAAAAAAGCAACAAGGTAATTATGCATCTAGTAGTAGAAACAATGATGACATAAGTGAGCATTTGTTTGTTATGTAATTCTTTATGAATACTATGACTACTAATGTTTTATCAAAGAATGATGTATGGTATGTAGATTTAGGTATCTCTAACCACATGACTTCTCATGGAGAGTGATCTAGAGAGATGTGCATTCTAGAGTCTTCGGGCTATATGGACATAGGGGATGATACAACTCACCCCATTACTCACATTGAAAATGTTCCATTGAGTATGAATGATAGCAAAACTAAGTACTTGATTGATACACTACATGTATCCAATATTACAAAAAACTTGGTTTCTATTGGTCAGATGGTAGTGATCATATGGTAGAACATGGATTGGAGTCAGTTCACATCTGATGTTGTAATGTAGAAGATCTCAAAAAAGATTGTAGGTTGATTGCAAAAGAGAAATGTACTGGCAGGCTATTTACTCTTGATATGTAAGTCTTCCTTCAATGGATATTTTCATATTTGCATAAGGTTCAAGTGTTGTGACTATTATTGAAATTTTGGCATAAGAGAATTGGTCATGTGAATGTGCAACAACGAAAAGACATGTAGCCAAAAGAGATTGTGGATAGCTTGCCCAAGTTTAGGGTTGATGGGATATGTGAAGCATGTCAACTTGCAAAGTAAGACATGCATTTTCACATGAAAGGCATGTATATAGGAAGCCACTTGAATTGATACATTTTGATTTGTGGAGTCCTACAAAGGCTATAACTTTGAGTGGGTGCAATTATGTTTCCTTCATTGATGATCATACTCACAAAGTACGAGCTTACTTTATACATGAGAAAAGTGAGGTATTCACTTACTTTAAGAGCTTTAAGGCTTTTGTTGAGAAGGAGATATGGTGACATATATTAAATGCCTAAGATGAAATGGAGGAGAAGAATATCTCTCCAATGATTTTTTTTAATTTTTTGTAGAAAAATGGTATACAAAGGTAGTATACATGTATATATACTCCATAGCAAAATGGAGTTAGAGTGAAAAAATAGAAATATTGTAGAGGTGGGTCATGCACTGATATTAGAAAGAAACTTATCTCATCACTATTAGGATGAACCTGTTGCTACTATTGTAGACATTATGAATAGGACACCTAGTACTATTGTACATGGTATAACACCTGAAGAGAAGTTTACATGTAGAAAGCCAAATCTATCCCATTTGAAAGTATTAGGATGTATTACTTATGTGCACATTTTCGATGATTTATGTAATAAATTGGATCCCAAAGCAAAAAAATATGTATTTGTTGGATATTCCCTTGAGCAGGAGGGATATAGATGATATAATCCTCTTACAAGTGAGCTTAGAGTTAGCAGAGATTTTTTAATGAAATGAGTACCTAGTATAGTAATGTGTAGAATAAAGTTCAAGTTGATGAGCATAAGAGCATGGTTATGTAGAAAACAAGTCAGTAATCACAAATAATGAGTGAACCAAAAGAGTCTCCTAGCCATAGTTCTATTGATAGACCTTGGAGTGACACATGAAGATCATAGGTTACTCCACCAAGTACATCACTAATATCAAGAAAAGGTAAAGAGAAAGTTGGGGACACTTATTGTGACAGATGTATCAATAGGCTTCTCTCATGTTGATACTGATTTAGATGGCTTTGAGCAAAGCGTGGATGAGGAGTTTGAGATTTTGTCTATTAAAACACCTAGTATATAGAAGGCACAAGAGAATGGTAAAGCATCTAGTAGTGATCTACATCCAGGTAGGTTAGGTAGAGTGAGAAAACCAATGTAGTGATTGATATATGATAGGTATGCAACTCATCACTATGTATACATGGCTAAGGTAGTCTAGAATGTGGAACCCACTTTTTTTAAGGATATAGTTGGTAATGAGTATCGGGATCGTGCTATGGATGAAGAAATGACTGCACTTATGGATAATGAAACATGGGAGTTAGTTTAATTACTTGAAGACAAGAAAGCTATTGGCTGCAAATGGATTTACAAGGTCAGATGGATCTATTGAGCACTATAATGCACAGGTAGTTACCAAAGTGTATGCATAGACTCTTGGTATTGATTATGAGGAGACCTTCTCTCCAGTGGCTAAAATGACCACTATAACGACTGTCATAGGAGTGGCTATATCAAAAGGTTCAATATTACATCAAATGGATACTTAGAATGCCTCCTTGTAAGGGAAGTTGCAAGAGGAAGTTTATGTGGAATAGCCACCTGGTTATCCATCATCCAAATTATATATCCAAGCTTTGAAAGGCCTTGTATGGGTTGAAGGAAGCACATAGGACATGGCATGATAGGTGGATTTCATCGAGCACATGATACTCACTCACTCTATGTTATGAGAGTGATGTAGGTATTGTGGTCATTACTACATATATAGATGATTTGATCATTGTGGGTGATAGTGAGACATAGATTGACAATGTGAAGGGTCTTTTCAAGATTATAGAGTATGAGAGATAGCCAATTTTTTATAAGGAACATTGTATCTACATGAGAGAAAGACATGAGGAGAAATATGGACTCTCTTTTTGGCCCCTTAAGGGGTTTCTCTCACCTCTCTCTCTTTAAAAAGAGATTCCAAAATAATATTACAATAAGAGATCTTCTACAATCAAGCAAATCTCATATTTGTATTTTCAATAGATTTCATCTATTATTTTATTCTCAAACTATAGGATAAGGTCACCTTTTCTCAAAATCCTCGTAACTATAAAAATATAATTCAGTTTTCTCTAAAAACTTAGTCAATCATTGATATACAACTCTTTAATGAACTCATGAATTTTGAACATTAAAATATATTAGAATAATTCTCATTATCGCTTCTTAAAAGGGCAAAAGTTAAAAAATGATATAAAATGACGTATACATTATATTTTAATATTATTTTTTACCCAAAGAAACTTTTTTTACTCGAGAGTTTCCTTGTAAATTTTTATCTTTTTTGGACAAGTATATGCCTATTTTTGGGCATTTTTTCATTCCCTCTCAAAGCTCTAGTTTTGTCCCAAATTTTGTGTACTCTTCTCCTTCCCTCGAGAATATGATTTCTTGCATACCAATTCTTTTGAAGTAGCACTCACTAATATTTGCAACACTCTCTACCCTACTATGAGCAATCTCGGGAGTGGTTTTGATACCATTTGCTAAAATCAAATAATCTCTATCTACAACACTCTCTACCCTACTACAAGCAATCTCCCTCTTCACTACTATGCTATAAGATATCTTCCTCTTCAATAGTCTATACTACAAGCAATCAAGTGATAATGGAGGTATCTTTATTTTTTGAATCTCTATGATGTTATTATTCTTCACAATTGTTGTTTAATCCTTTCCTTAAGCATCAACTCATAGAGAGAGAGAGGGGGGGAGAGAGAGAGAGAGAGAGGGAGGGAGGGAGAAGGGGGGGAAGAGAGATGATTATGTAACATGAACTAAGAAAATAAGTGATAGAGTGATAGAGAGTAAATTAGGACAAAAGATAAAATGACGTTATTGTTCTCCACTAGCCAAGCTTCTATATAAATGTGCTTAAATATCTTTGATCAATTCTTGTTCAAAGAGAGAGAGAGAGAGAGAGAGAGAGAGAGAGAGAGAGAGAGAGAGAGATATATATATATATATATATATATATATATAATTTTTTGGATAGAATAGATGATAAAATTTTATGCTAATTAGAGTCAGATTAAAAGCTAAGATTACAGGCTGATTAGGGGTGGATTAGAGTCTCTCATGAGACTGAAATCAAGAGAAAGAGACAAGATCCAACTAGGTAAAAAAGAACACATATATAGTGAATCAAAGGGGTGTAAATGTGTGATTTGAATGTTAATCCAAGTTAAAATTGGCATATATTTTTCTTTGCAGAATCTAGGTGCATGATGTACCAAGAGAAAGAGAGATATTCACTTTCAATTAAAGGATAAATATGCACTAATGTTCAGAAAAACTATGGAAAGGGATGATGCAATAAGATACAACATGAAACAAGAAAGAAATGCAGCGAAAAAAAATATGGACCTTTGGGTTGATGGGTGCATTTATCCACCCAATCCAATCACTCAAAGGCTACCACAATTTGAAGGGCTTATATCATTTGTAAAGTTTGTTTGTGAAGGCAATGAAGGATTGTATGGATACACATGTAGACTTGTCAGACAAGGATTAGAAAGGGTTCATCAAGACTTAACAAATATGCAGACAAGATTACAAGGGACATGCAGTCTTCAATAGAAAATGATAGATTATTAGCTTAGAAGGATAGGGAGAACAAGAGCGTAAAATAAGCAATGTTTTTCATTGAAGATGCTATGCATGCTAAGCTTGTGCAGAATATGGAGTTATAGTCTAAAGTTATGGACTTGGAGAAGGAGAATCAAAATATAAAGAGTAAGCTCATAAAAACTTTGGAGATTGGGCCCATTTTAAAAACCAAAGAAGCACATCTATGCATCCGATTAGTTAAATCAATTCACTAATTAACCAAAGGAAGTGGACAATATCATAGACAGTGAGGGTACTACAATGAGAAATATGTTCCCTCATGTAGAGAATGATACTATTGCCAAAGTCCTAAGCAAGGATATGTTAAAAAATGTGTGAAAAATTGTAAAATTAGGGACATTGTAGATGGTATCGCAAGTGAATGTCCTAGGGATCTGCAACTTATTTACTGCTACAGATGTTGAGGGATTATGTAACAAAGTGATGGGACCTAAAATGGGCCGGCATTGGCTATGATACTAGCTGGACCTCATACACAACAAACAACCCCAACACATGACCTCGTGGGCTAGGAGCATCTATAATGCACTGATGTACACTAGATAGACTTAATTATGCATTTGGAGCTAATATATAGTCCAACGACCCTTTCCCCAAACTCCAACAAAGGGAGTATCCCATACATATCAGTAATAAATACCACAAAGAACATACATAGGAGGCACCCCATCGGTTGATTTCGTAGCCCCATTGCGACTCTCCTACACCTCGGGGATTGGCCCCAAGATGTGTCGCACTAACATAAAGTACACACGATACAAGCTTCACTCTTTCATTTTGAACGTATTCTAGGAGATACCATGTGTCCTTACCAAACAATTTCCCAAGAAAACAATCAACTAACCTACAACTTAGGTCGCCTCACACACTCAAGCATAGGTCATCATAATGAAAAACAAGTACTATGCATCCAATTCTTTGTATTCTGATACCATGGTTGATATGCATAAGCAAAAGTGGATGATCCTAAAGTTCTCAAACATAATTTTCAATCAAAAATGTGTCGTGCACAATCAGGCTTTCCAATGCTCATTTACTAACTCATTGTGGTGATGTAAGGACATCATCGAGACAATGCTCATGCTACTATCCTCTTAATTAAAATACAAAAACCCCTATATCATGATAGGAATTAGCAAAATCAACACTAAACAACACCCAAATTGTATCATTCAAACACCCGACCCTCTACTTTTAAGTATTGCCTCTGTTGCATAGATGTAGGGGTTCATTTTGTCGTGTTTTGATATATAAGAAGTGATAAATCATGAACTTTGACAAAGCGATAGGGTACACTAAAGCTAAACCTCATGCTTTGCCACTAGCATACATTCATAAACACTCATTACATTTTTTCTTATTTTTACGAAGCATTTTTTTATTTTTTTTAATTTTCCCTTACTTTTTAGCATTTATTTGTCAATAATCACTATTATTTTCTCATTGTTTTTCATATCAATCATTTCAGCATACTAAATTCAAATTTATTTTCCATTTCCCCCCATAGAAACACATTCACCCACCCAAAATGACAAAACTATCATTTTACCCTTAAAAACTACATTTTGGGTTTTGCGGGATTTAAATAGCACGTATGTAAATCATTAAAAATTAGAATTTTCTAATTAAAAAAATTTAAACATGATATAACCAGCACTCGAACAAATTTTCATCGAATAAGAACATCATTTATATCATAAAATGTTGGAAAACCGTTATTTCCTTCATAAAAAATAGTAATACCATGTTTCTACGAAACCCAAGATGCATTGAATGATTGCGTGACTAGTGGACGGAGCCTCCATCACTCTCAATTCTACGCTACATATCAATCTTTAGCATCTCCATTAATCTCCATCATCATTTTCTTCAATCTCCTTTCTGATTCCTCCTTCAAGGTAGTGTGCATGAACAGGCATAGAGGGAAAAGAGAGAGAGAGGAGAGAGAAAGAATCGTTTTCATTCTTTATGCATAGTATATCATTTTTCAAATTGATTGCGATGATGCGGAGTGAAGATCAGAGGCATCTCAGGCCCAAGAGGATATCTCTCCAGTCTATGGATCTAGAAAATGATAAAAATTTAGAGATTTTGGGGGCGTCGAAAAACTGGCGCCCCCCCTCCACATGGCATTTCATAAATTAGAGATTAAGCTCTTTATTAAGAGCTTTAAGATTTAAAACAAAAATATCTAGTTTATGTTTCTTGGTTTCACACTATTGTCAAGCGGTTTTTTTGGACCTCGTTCTGCTCTTCCCAATTTCCAGATCCAATAGTTGCTTTTAGAGCGCCGAACCTTGGGGGGATTAAATGGGGGGTCAAACGACCTCTGATCAACAAACTGAGACTTGCGTTGGATTCCTGGCGTTGAAATGCACCTAGGAAAACTCCAGTTCAGCCATCCACACCATTGAATTTTTCATGAAAATTGGCTCTTTGTTGTCTCTCAGGCACTGTTTTGCTCCCACGGGATAGGGTGACTCCACCCGTCAAATCCCATGAACAAATGTGCACATAAACACAACCACAAAGAGCATCAAGCTGATACAAAAAATACTCAACAAAACACATCACAGCTCTCACCATACCCCTATCAAAACCAAGACATGAAAATCCACTAGGAGTATGTCAAACATGCTTTGGCAAAAAGCCCAAAGCTAGTCACTAACCAACTATTCCAACACGACCAAGCCAAAAAGAACTATCAAAGAGGTCATCCTATGTGGTGGTTTGAAATGCCTACCTAACTGAGGACAACGCAACCATGAGCTCCTGCTAGGCAAGGACTCCTAGAGCCTAATCAAGAAATATTATTTTTTACCACATTTTTTCCTTTTAGGACTTTATTTTCCATACTCGGGTGTATAAAAAGGAGGGAACGGAGCGTAGTGACACAAGGAGAACAGGGCATTGGCCACAAATCCTACCCAAGAACCTACTAGGCCCTCGCAAGGCGAGACTTAATCCTTTTCTAACACTCAATTTTATTTTCGCTCCAACCTTCTCTTATTTCTATAGCTAGATGCCACCCCTAGGAAGACAAGGCATTGGCTGCGGGTCTTGTCTCCTCCCCAGGAACCTAGCAAGCCTTTGCAAGGCAATGAACAATTGCTCAAGAATTTAGCTTTCTTTTCTTTTCTATTGTTATAGAGGGGGTTAGAACCCCTTTTTACACACCTCTGTATATTCATATAGTTCCTTTCAGATATTTAGGGTTTTTCCCTTTGTATCATCATTTTGTCTAGCAGGCTTTTCTAACTGCTTCACACTAACAGAAACTCCTAGAATGGCCGCCTAGTAGGTCAGTAGAATAGGGTCACTAGAACTCCCGTCTAAAACATGTCTTTCAGTGCTTGATAATGCCTTTGCAGGAGGCAATGACTACAAAAACCTCCCGTAGACATACTAACCTATACCGAGGACTTCAGGCCTTGATTGCCGGTCCCCAACAAACAAAAAGAAAGTACCCCTTACATACACATGTATCATTAATTGCTGAAGGACAAAAACTTGGAAAAGGGGACAAAACCACCTAGAATGGCCACAAGAAGCTCTTCTGCAGCAAAGGCTCCCTCCAGCTTCTTCGTCAACCTGTATGATGAAATCACTAAAATAGAAAGCCATTAAACGTACATGCACCAGAAAGTCATATGGCCCTCTTGGCCTAAAGAAATAGCACATTTTACTACAAACTAACTAGCCCTCTTGGCCTAAAGAAATAGATCATGACACTACAAAAATGACTAGCCCTCTTGGCCTACTAAAATCAAGCATTAAAATCTTAAAGTGACTAGCCCTCTTGGCCTAATGAGATCAAACAGACTACCTCATATACATCCCTCCTTGGAAGAAGGTAGATATATCAGAATAGGTTCCATTCCAAGGGGAAAAATAGGGTTCTCATCCCTAAACTAAATGCATCAAGTTGTGACCCATACCTCCTGCATATATAGCAAGAGGGGTACGTATAACATGACGTCTGATCAACCTATGGGTCCAAGATAATAGTGGTAGATGGGTCTTGGCCACTCTTCGCATTACCCATATCAACCATTGCTTGCCATATAATGCATGGTCTGATAAAACTCCACACAAATGCCTAGGTCTTGTCTCATTATCAATAGCAAAATCTAAACTAGGACCACTGTTGAAGAAGAGGTCCTCTTTAGCTAATCCCACGTTCTCCCATATAGAGGTACAGTCTTCTTGCTCAGTCACATTGTATCCTTTTCTCCACCAGATAAGCTTCCCCTGATGATATCTTTACTTTAGATATGGGTGCTCCAACTAAGGAATTAATTGTCCCATCAAGCAGTTTATGCTCTCTTGTAGGTCTTAGATAACCCCAACGTGGACTTGCAATGCATTTAGTTGCATTGGCATACTCGGAAATAATAAGGTTTACTCTTATTAAGATTAACCTTATTTTTAATTTTCACTCCCTATAGATCAACTAGTAAAGCTATGGATTTTTTAAAACCTATCCTTACTACCTTGTAAGGGCCATCCCATCTAGGTTCCAGCTTCCCTAAAAATAACTCCCTACGTTCATCATAATATAGAACTAGCTGCCCTTTTTAAAGGTATATTTCTTCACTTTTAGATCATGTAACCACTTCATTCGACGTTTAGCTACCTCCTGGTGCAATAGACTCTACAATTTGAGCTTATCCAAGTGAGCTATAGTCATTAGAAAATGCTCGAATAGGGCATCTTCATCACCCAAATAATGATTGATTACGAATCTTATGGTTGGAAACTCAATTTATGAGGGCAAGACACACTACTCTCCATAAACTAATTTAAATGGGGTGTGGCCAATGGCTCCTTTAAACGTTGTATTGTATGCCCATACTGCTACATATAATTTCGTATCCTAGCTCCATTTCTTTTCGAAGATTATTTTTGACAGGATACCCACAAGTTGCTTATTGGTGCTTTCAACTTGTCCATTTTCCTGTGGGTTATAGAGTCATCTTGTTATGCTTAATTTTCTAGACTTCAATCAAGCTTTCAATCACCTTATTTAGGAAGTGAGGTCCATGGTTCGATACTATTTCCTTTGGTAGACCGAAACGGCAAATAATATGCTCTAGTAGGAAATTAGCAGTCTCTTGTGCATTGTCTTGCCTCGTCGCCCATGCTTCTGACCACTTTGTAAAGTAATCTGTGGCTACTATAATATATCTCTTGTGAGTAGTAGATGATAGAGTAATAGGGCCCACAAAGTTGATGCCCCACTTCTCAAATGGAAGGGTAGCCAGATTCACAATAAGTGGGCGCTTCCTATTCTCTCTATTGTCATGTCTTTGACATGTATCACATATCTTAACATACTCAAATGAATCCTAGAAGATGAACAGCCACCAATATTCAGCAAAGTGCCCCCCCCACAAGCTTATTCATGGCACTCCTCCAAGATAAATGGAACCTTGTCAAGCATCACACATCGGTGATAAATATCGTCAACACCCTGTTGATATAGTGTTCCTATGATCAAGGAAAATTTCAATGCCTACTGTTTAGTTTTCCTCTTCTCGGATTTTGATAGAGTAGCTCCAATCTCTCCCGTAGATAAATAGTGTGTTACAACAACATACCATGCTACTATCCTCTTAATTAAAATACAATGAACCCTATATCATGATATGAATAATCAAAATCAGCAATAAACAACACCCAAATCGCATCATTCAAACACCCCACCCCCTACTTTTAGGTAATGCTTCCGTTGCATAGGTGTAGGGGTTCATTTTGTCATGTTTTGATGTATGAAAAGCGATAATCACAAACTTTGACAAAGAGATAGGGCAAACTAAGGCTAGACCTCATGCTGGGCCACTATCATACATTCACAAACACTCATTATATTTTTCCCTTTTTTTATGAAGAATGTATTTCTATTTTTTCCTTATTTTCTCTTATTTTTTAACATTTATTTGTCAATAATCACTATTATATTCTAATTTTTTTTCATAGCAATCCTTTTAGCATACTGAAATTCCATTTTATTGTCCATTTTTTGCCCATAGGAACACATTTCACTTACCCAAAACGACAAAGCTATCATTTTATCCTTAAAAATCGCATTTTAGATTTTGCAGGATTTAAATAGCACATGTAAATAATCACAAAATTAAAAAAGTTTGATAAACAGCAATGAAACATGATGCAACCAACACTCAAACAAATTTTCATCGAATAAGATTATCATTTCTATCATAAAATATCGAAAAACCTTTATTTTCATCATAAAAAATAGTAATACCATGTTTCTATGAAACCTGAGATGCATTGAATGACTGTGTGACCACTAGATGAAGCCTTCATCACTCTCAATTCCATGTTCCACATCAATCTTCAGCATCTCCATTAATCTCCATCATCATTTTCTTCGATCTCCTTCCCGATTCCTCCTTCAAGGTAGTGCACATGAACAGCCCATAGAGAAAAGAGAGAGAGAGAGGGGAGAGAGAAAGACTCATTTTCATTATTTTTGCATAGCACATCATTTTGCAAACAAATTATGGTGATGCAGAGGGAAGATCAAAGGCATCTTAGGCCCAAGAGGATTTCTCTCCAGTCTTCTTCGAATCAGAAAATGATAAAAATTTAGAAATTTTGGGGGCACCGAAAAACCGATGCCCCCCTCCCCCCCCATGTTGTTTCATAAATTAGAGGCTAAGATATTTATTAATATCTTCAAGCTTTAAAACAAAAATATCTAGTTTATATTTCTTGGTTTCACACTACTGGCAAGTGGTTTTTTCAGTTTTGAGGGGCCAAATGACATCAGAATTGAGATCCATCTGGATGGGTGACTTTGTGACGTTGAAATCTACAAATCTGGGCCCCGTCTTACTCTTCTAGATTTTCGGATCCAATAGCTGCTTTAGAGCGCCGAGACTTGTGTTGGATTACTAGCGTTGAAATGCACCTAGGAAAACTCCAGCTCCAGCCATCCACAACTGTTGATTTTTTCATGAAAATTCTCTCTTTGGCGTCTCTCAAGCATTGTTCTACTCCAGAACTGGCCTTAAATGCTTCAAGAATTCCTCAAAGTTGGCTTCAAAATTGCAGCTCTCACAAGGTGGGAATGAGTTCTAAGTCATACAATATGCTCTATCAACAATTGGAGACAGGTTTTAAGTAAGTCTTCGCAACTAAGAGAGTAATGCCTCTATCAAAACCATTTCACGTGAAGAAAGATAAAAAAACAACTAAATGAGAAAGTTTTAGAACTAATTGGTGAGCCGACATATCTGGAAAACACACACATATTGAAGTATGGTTCCAAAGAAGTTGCCCTTGTATTGAATGCATCCAACAACTTTGTATTGGATATATGTAGGGTTCAGATTGCTATGGTCAAGTTCTACAATATGTCTATGGAAGAATGTAGAGGAAAGCTTAAGTTTGTCCTCAAACTTAATGAGAGTGAGATCATTAAGGGGCAAAAAAATTGAATGTGTGAGTATGAGACTTATGAATTAAGCATTGGATCCCAATATCGATGAAAACCATCCTTTATATTTTAGTGTGCAAGTAGAGAATGAAATATGGTGGCTTGGAGCATTTGAAGTATCAAAGGAGGACCATGAAGTACTTAAAGTTTTTTTTAAACCTTACTAATATTCCCAATGTTATTCAACATCAAATTAATGGAGCAATTTTACACATCGAGGGGTTTGGGGACTATCAAGTTGAATGGCATCGTGTAGGTGATTTAAAAACATTGAAGTGCATGTGTGATTTATCAAATGCAGTGAATGCAAAATTTACATGCATATACTGCATGCGAACTAGGAAGAAAGGCAAATTTGAAAAGAAAGAATGGCTTTCCAAGGCATGGCAACAAGGTGCTCCAACATGTGATCAAAAGTCATGATAAATAGAATGCTAGTTCTAGTTGATCCAAAGTGGTGCCCTATTTTGGAAATACCACTAACAAGGGTTCACTTTTGCACATTACATTGTTTGCTTAGAATAAGACCCTAGTATATGAATATATATGTTTTATACAAGATGCAGCACGTGTCTGAAGTTGATGCTACATGCAAGAAGGTAGAACAAGTCCTCTTTGAAGTTGATTGCATGCGAGCCATGTAGAAAATAAAAAAGGGCAAGAAAAAATCAGGGAAGAATTGAAATATCTCTTGTAAACCATGCTTTAGCAGACCTAAGGCTAGGAAGTTTATATTTCCACCTCGACATGAGGAAGGAAATATACTTGTAAAACAACTAGAGAAGTATGAAGTATGGAAAAAGTTACACCCTGCTCTTCTTCTAGATTGGAACAATGGGGGACAAATGAGGATTGCGAAGGCAGAAGTGTGGATACAATTAGTAGCTCTCTTACAAAAGTTGAGGTTTAGGGATGGTGATGCCAATACATTTAAAGAGGCAATTGCTAAATTTCATAAGTCCATGGTGTCGAGCATGGACTACAAATAGCACAACACACTACATGGCCACTATTGTCACCACTACAAAAAAATATCATCATTTCGAATTAGTTTGTGTTTCTAATATCTCTTCTTGTGTAGCATATACTTGAAGCACATGGTCCATACTTTGCAAATCAAAGAATTTTGGCAGTATGGTCAACTCAAGGCATGGAATGATCTCATTGGCAAGATCGTTGTGCTTTTCAAAAGGCAACTGATCATGGAGGTGGTATCAATGATTCTAATTCTATGAGGCAATTATTATAATTGTGGTATAGGAGATTCGAGATATGATACGAGGGAAAAAGAAAATAAGTCTGAAACCTCTCAAGAAGAATTTATAAGTAGGGCAATATATGAAGTGAGAAAAGCAAGATATGAAAATAGCACAACTAGACAATGCCACATAGAATGGTTTGCAACCCAGAGAGAGATGGCAAGAAATGGAGACCTAGTTAAAGATAATAATTTTGATACATTTAGAGTCCATGAGAGAGCACAGATACTAAGGATATGACACATCAATACTCCTAGCTTTAACATGAGATGTCTTGTAAATTTTGTTTAAAATTTTAAAAGTTTGTCACTATGTTTTTCAAAGTTGATTTTGAACTATGTTTTTTAATTATGAAAAGTAAAATTTAAAATCCTAAGACAAATATATGAGAATTCCAAACTTTGGAACATTCACTGGCCTAGAGAGAGAGGGGCATGAGGGGGGTGGTAGGAGATAGAGAGAGGCATGGATGGGGAGGAGAAATGAAATGAAATGAAAATTTTAAAGTTCATTTACACCACATTAACTTTAAAAGTTTTGTATTTAAGTCAAGTCTCTCCTTTCATTTTCTCCCATTACTATTTACTCTACCCTCCACCTTTCTATCCTTCATTATCACAACCATGGCACATTCCAAGCTTCCTATCAAGAAGGTGCCTGCAAGAGCAAGAGCTCAACACTCTTTCAAATCTAGTGAGCATACTTTGAGTGAGAAAGGTCCCTAGTGAGACTGACAACAATAGCCCTATTGCAGCTAGTAATGGTGGCCCTAGTTTGGTCAATAATGATGGTTTACCATTGTCGAGAAATGATGGTCCACATGATCTAATTGCTTCACCTCCCACTATTGCTTCAACCAATAATACACATCCTCCAACACATAAGAAGCAAAGATGGAGACCAAGATCATCTACACTACGTGAGATAAGGAAATTTTAGAAGAGTGCCAACTTTATTATTCCTAAGGCACCATTCTCTAGGTTGGTGTGACAACTACTGCAAGATGTGCAGTCAAGGCATCATTACAAGTTCTTTTCAAGGAACTAGGCAAGGAATGTGGGGTGATGGTCAAGCCGAGCCTTGCTTGCTCTCCAAGAAGCAGTTGAAAGTTAAAGTTACTTGATTGATCTAATAAGTGATTGTCAACTTTTAGACATTCGTGCTCAACATATCACTATTAAGCCCATAGATATGGTTCTTGTTCATAGGATCCACAACAACAAGGATGCATTTAATATTAATGACAACAATACGCTTTTACAAGCTACCTTGTAAGTGGATCTATGTTTTTAGCTCTCAAGTTTGGTTGTAGATTATAAGGAGCTAAGTTTTGTGTTATCTTTCCAGTAGAACTTCACGTATTTGATAGCAGTGGCCTAAAAAATGGAGCTAAATTTTACCTAGATCTAGTTGTACTTGGTATAATGCACTATCTACTATGTATTTCATGGTTTCATAATGCCAAGTCCAATATGTGATATTCTATTTTGGCCATAATTTGGATTGTGCATTTTTCAAGTTTCCAATGATTTAAGTAGTTTCGTTGAGGATAAATTCAATGTGCAATCACACACGTTAGTGATTAGTTGTACATGGACTGATACACTATATCTTTACTATATTTAGTAGTTTGGCAACACTATATCTGATATGTGATATTCCATTTTACCCATGACTTATTTTTTGTGAATTTTTAAGTTTCCAATGTTTCATGTAGTTTGGTTGACAACACATTCAATATTTAGTTGCACATACTCGGAGGTGTGTTTTTCAATTATCATTGAAGTATAATATAATTAATGCATTTTTAAAAAATGATGGAACTGTCAATTTTATAAATTGAAATCTGTTAAAACTTCACCCACATCGTAAAAAATCATAGATATTAAAAAATTGGCCCCATCTAAAGCTTCTAGGACACTTGTTCGGAGGCTCTCGTCTAGGGCCCTAAATCTAGCTTTTGATGGAGCCAAAATGTTTTTGGGTGGTCGATGTGTCTTAGAGGAGTCCACATGTAAAATTTCATGTCAATTGGATCATTGGTCATATTTTTCCAAAGACTAGATACATTAATTCAAGTTTAAGGGTTTTTAAAAGGTTTGGCTATAAGTTGGCTCTAACTCGTAGATATACTTGTACAATTTTGCATCATTACTAGCAATCTCAACATAATTGGTCAAGTTCATGAATTGAATGTGTACTCCCATATTGTGAGATTACATTGGTTAAGATGATACCATCATATTTTTTGTTGCTCTTTTTCCAATGGGAATACAAATACCTAAATCATATGTATCTTAAAGTATTCCCAATCAATGAATTGATGATTGTCATGGCTACTGATGTAGCACCACTATGTATGGGTGAATCCCTCTAGATGGAGATAAGCAAAGAAAATTTTCTAATCATCAGTGCGTGGGTAAATAATGAAGTAGGACTCTAATTTGTAGGTCCAATGGGGATGATGATTTCCCATTTTACTTGGTGAGAAAGATCTTGTCACACAGCTCATTAGCGCCTTGCTAGCCATGATAGCTTTGTTGTCCATGTATATCATGTTGGGCATACATACCATGCTATCCATACATGCCATGTTATACATTGAATCCATGCTACCCATTGTTGCCATGCTGGCTATTAATACCATGCTATCCAGGATGGGGCTAAGTTGATGGATAATGTCCATTGGGGCTCTTGGGGAGAGTGGGTGAGGTTTGACCAGTGTGGGGAAAGGGTCTTACGAGGGGATTGGCTACATGGAAAATGGGAGAGCTTTGTTGAGATGGCAAGCTCAACACGTGCGTACATTGATGATGGACCACCTGGCTAGATGAGTCTGCACTACAATTAGCACGTTGGTCGTCATTATAATACTCACATGGCCATTGACTTATCACTTATTATATTGGTATACCTACCTAGAGCTGGAAAAGATATAGCGCTAGACGATTAGTGTAGTCTGTTATGGACTATTTGACTTAGTAGGCCAACTTTCTTTATGTTTTGTCTTATCTATACTTTGTGTACATTATATAGTGTGTGGAAGAAGAAGAATAAATCAGTAAGAAAACGTTTTGGCCTCCATCTCTCTTCTTGTGTTCTTGAGTGAGATTCCTCTTGTGCATGCAGTGTGTGTCTAGCGTAGCAGCTCAAGCAAGTCTCCCCACTACGCGATTCTTGACAATCTTAAGAGAGGATTTCTATGCCCATATATAGGTTCATCAAAAGCAATGGTGTGGATGACAAGGAGAGTGAGAATTTGGTCAAAGGTGGGAGGTAAGATGAGGATCCAAGGTAGTAGGAGTTCTACCTGGAGATTGCTAGAGAGTCATGGGTAGAACCAAAACCTAAAAAGCCATGTTGATATGAGATTGGTGTCTGACCCCCTTGTTGTGTGGGTTTATGTGTGCAACAAAGGCCATCCTCCTAGAAGCAGCCTCTAATGGAGAAATTAAATGAGGCTCCACTAGTTATCCTCATAATGATGGGGAAAGGGGTCTTTATAGAGTTGAGGATTGCGCTATGATGGTAAGATAGAGTCATTATCAATTGTGATAAACTAAGGGACTAGGCC
Organism: Lygodium microphyllum; assembly: GCF_053477565.2. Lineage (NCBI taxonomy): Eukaryota > Viridiplantae > Streptophyta > Polypodiopsida > Schizaeales > Lygodiaceae > Lygodium > Lygodium microphyllum. Next base: position 59,753,460 of record NC_141139.1, on the reverse strand, counting down.
ATGACAAACTCCTATGCTAAAGTGAGTGGATTTTTTATGGGCAAACTCTACCAAATGTAGGCATGAATCCCATGCATTCGGTATATCATGGCAAAAGTGTCTCAAGTACGTCTCCAACCACTTATTAAGTCTCTTTGTCTATCCATGTATTTGAGGATGGTGAGCTGTAGAAGGAGCTAATTTAGTACCCATGGAGTTAAATACCGCTTGCCAAAAGTTTTGCATAAAATTTGCATTTGTATCATGCACTATGATTTGCGGTAATCCATCTAACTTGAAGACATGCTCCATGAATTGATTGGCTACTTGAGAATCTGTATGCTTAACTTTTGTAGGGATAAAATGGGTTATCTTGGTGACTCTATCCACCACCACATAAATTCTCTTCCACCCTTTATTAGTCACAAGTAAGCTAGTGATAAAATCCATGGTCCATTCGCCTTTAGAGATAGGCAATGGTTGTAATAAACCACATGGATTTTATGTGTTCTCCTTGTTTTATCAGCATTATACACAACTAGAAACAAAATTCTTAACATCCTTCCAAAGACCTTCCCAATAGAAACTCTTAGTAATCCTATAATAGGCCTTAAAGATGCCAAAATGACCAATCGATGTAGAGAAGGAATAAATCTCCTAGATAATTTTCTACGTGAAGGGAGAAGTATAGGGAATGATAATCTTGCCATGCTACCATATGAGACTATCTGTTAACTAGAATTAGGAGTTCTCTTTGATCATGCCTTGCTATAATTTTTAAAGTATAGGGTTGAAATTATGATCTAAAAGGTAGGACTCCTAGATCTCCTCTATCTAATCATCACTATGAAGTTTAGAAATGGCTAAAACCTTGCATACTCATATCCAAGAGAAGAAATCAACAACTATATTATCTTTGTCCTTTGTATGTACAGTGTCAAAGTCATAAATGTTTAATGTAGCTACCAATCTTCGTTTCTTAGAATCTCTAATTTTTTTAGCATATTTATCATAGGCGTCATTCTTACCCTTGTGACGTGCCATGATAGTGTAGTCCTGTAGGACCCCTTGTCAATGAATTAGCTATAACTTGAGCTAAAAAACTCTCATTTTCAAGATATTTTACTCAAATTGAAGCCAAATATGCCCTCTTTGAGATGACTAGTAGTGCATTTGAGAGCTAGATTTTGGGACCTATTTTTTGAGCTGGAAAAGTGTTTGAGAGATGTATAAGACCAAATTTTCATGCAAAATGAAACAGTTGTTGCAGATCGATGAGTTGGAGTTTTCCTCGATAAATTTCGATGCCAAGAATGCAATGCAAGTCTTGGTTTGTGAATCAGAGTCTGTTTGACCCCCCATTTAATCTCTTCGAAAAAAAATTATAAAGCAAATATGTGATCCGAGAGCCGAAAATTGTGTGATGGAGACCAAATTGATAGATTTTGATGCTACAAAGCTGATCGTCCAATCCATTTGTGAATTGGCGTTTGTTTACCCTGCCAAAATGTAAGAAACCACTTGATGTAGTGTGAAACCAAAAAAATTGAACGTGTTATTTTAGGGCTTTAATCCTTAAACCTTGATTAAGAGAGGAAACTCTAAAAATTTGATCATGAGGGGAGGAGGGGTGCTGTTTTTTTTTTTGTGTGCCTCTTCTTGATTAAAAGAATGGCTATTTGTGGTTGTTGGCATTAGGCTGAGGGAAGAGCGTAGCAAGATGAAGAATTTTGATGCTCTTGAATGCTTCAATCCACACAAAAAATGATGGAGTAAATGAATCGATTAGTGTTTAGTATTTCTCTCTTCTCTCTCCTCTCTCCTCTTGTTGTTTGTTTCCATGGTTGATTCTATGAGAGAAAGGGATGGGTTGAGATGAGAGATTTTGATTGTGGGATGATTTTGGAGCATAGGGGATCATATATCGAGGTTTGAAGGATCATGAATGGCTATTGGAAAGCATTAGTAGGCCTTTAATCACGAGATACGTACATCATAAGGCATGATTTTATGAGTAAGTGTAATAGATTTTATTGTTTTATGATAAATTTTGGTTGGAAATGGTTAGAGATGATTGCATTTGGTTTTCAATACTCTGATCAATGAGAAATGTTAAAGAAATAAAGAAAAATCAATCATTTAATAATTTCTTTATAAACACGTAAAGCCTACAATATTGCAATTTTAAGGGAAATCATGCGATTTTGGGGGTTTGTTGCGCGTATGGTGTTTATTTGGGATGGAATGTGATAGGAAAATAATTCTTAGTAAGATCAATGAGTCTAAGTTAGTAAATCACCAAAAATGAGTATTTATCAACAAATAAATAGCAAAAATTTAAAAAAAAGAGAAAAATAGGTTTTCTACATCCAAAAAATGGAGAAAATTAATAATTGTGTTTGTGAATGTATGGTAAGACTGAGATATGAGGTCTAGTCTGAGATCAACCCTATCTCTATGTTAAAGTAGATTTCTACTGCTTTCATGAAAGAAAAATACATAAAAAGTATGCTCTAACCTATTGCTGAATAATACACAATCTTAAGCAGTAGGGAGAAGAGGGATATTAAATGCTGATAATACATTGAATTTTGATGTTTTTTTCTAATGCATGGCATATAGGACACATTGTTTTTAAAATTAAGAGGGTCCAGTAACAAGAGTATGCTCAGTGCTAGCCCTAGGTAATGCAACCCCATCACATTTAAAGTAAAGGCATGTAAAGACATAGTTTTTCATCTTCACAATGCTGGTTGTCAATAAGAAGCATGCTCAGTGCTAGCCCTAGGTAATGCAACCCCATCACATTTAAAGTAAAGGCATGTAAAGACATAGTTTTGCACCTTCATAATGCTGGTTGTCAATAAGAAAATTCTTTGAGCATTATAAATCATATACAATTGCATTTCTCACTAAACATGGTATCATCCTAGATGCACAACAATTGTTTTTATAAATAATGACCTTTGTTGAGGAGGTAAGATACCCTAAGCTATAGGATTAGTGTTTCATTCCTTGAGGAGTATTTAGTGGGGACTATCTATTATCTCCTAGATCAATCGATTAAAAGAGTGGATTATGTGTCATATGTGTTTTATGTGTTCACAACACATCTTGGGGCCAATCCTTGAGAGCTATAGGAAAGCCATAATGGGGCTGGAGAAATTAGTCGAGGGGGTGCTCCTTTTTTCTGTGTTTATGTGGTGTATTACACCGATACGTGTAGGGACTCCCTCTAAGGAGTGTGGGAAGGGTTGTCCATTGGATTACAATCCATACAAATGTGAAGTTCTACATTAGAGGTTAGGGTAGTATACCCCTTAGAGGCTCTTGGCCGCAAGGCCACATGGAGTGGTTTATGTGTGTAGTAGAGGCCTAGCTAGTGCCAAGGAGCTAGTGTTAGGCCCATTTTAGGTCTTGAAAGTGTTATAAAACATTTGGAATATAACATTGTCGTGCCGCTACGCGCACACCATGTAAAAAAAATCTAGAGTGTGGATTCCTTTTAGATTTAGAGAGCCAATGCCACTTTAGACATTAGTAGTCCATGGTTCAAAATATTAGATTTTTTTTGGACAAGTTTTAGTCAATTTTTGATATTCTAGATATTATCTCTTGTAAAAATTCATAAAACTATAGATAACTTCTAGATTAGGAGGACATGTAAAAGAAAGCATGTAGGTTTCAGCCAATTTGAGAGGATTTTATGTAAAAAAAGAGATTAGCAAAATCGTGCGACGCGCGATCATTGTTTTCAGGCAATGAGCAGTACTCCGAAAGTGGGAGATGAAGGAGTGATCTGGCAAGATTTTGGCCAGGCACCCTGGTATTTAACCCTCCTTTTGGAGCCATTAGAAGCATCAGATTCGCGATCTGAGCAGCATAGAGGAAGGTATTATTTTGTACACGTTTTTATCTATTAGAGTTATATTTTCTTATAATGCTGAAAGAAACTGATAGGCTTCATCTCTATTAGTATTCTTCTATATTTTCTAATTCTTTTTTAGAGTATTATTCTACATCTTCAAGCTCTTCGAACCCCTTGTCTTCCGTCTACTCCTCTCCTTGAATCTACCAACACCCTGCTGTCTCTTATCTTCAAGAACTTGGCTTGAAACCTTCAACCCTTTTCTTATCTCTACCATCTCCAAAGTCTAAGCTCTTGAACCCCCATACATTCTTCTCTTGTCAAACCCCTGTGGTGACCTTCAACCCTACATGCTGTGACATTGGTGAACCCGACGTGAAGTCGGTGTAAGAGAACTTCGAGATAGGGGATTCTTCAGGAGATACTCTACAACACTTGGTGCGCATACTACAACAGACTCAACAACAACAAATCCACATGTTACAACAATAACAACAAAGGCAAGACAAAGAGAAGATTGATTCCATAGCTATCAAGGCCCTAGAGGAAGTTAGGCATGAATTAAAACAATTTAATGGTCAAAATATCTCTATTTTTATTCGCTTATATGTTGAAAAAATGCTTTTCTTTGGTATACCACAACATGCATGGAGCCATTATTTTGCCAAACTAGACAAGCATGGTCTTCAAGAAAGAATCTATGGTCTTTTTCAACAAGATGCAGATTGGGTTGCATTCAAAAAAGCCCTACGTGAAGAATTCTTCTTAGAAGACTCTGGCCTAGTGAGACGAAGAAAAGTTTCACTGAATGGATTGAAAAACCCAACACAGGTTTAGCTGCAACAACTCTCTACCATGAGTTTGAAAGTAAATTTGGACAACTTGATGCTGAAGACCAACAAAGTATGGAAGGTCAGAAGATTGAATTATTCCTTAAGGTTGCAAATCCCATTCTACAAGAGAAGCTTGCTGATCACCTAGAAGATGCTACCTCAAAATCAGGAGTCAAGATTGCATGGGCAGATGCTACGGATCCAGTTAACATGATTGCTCGAAGAGAGCGGATGCGACTAAGATTGGGCTCTACTTCAACTTCAACAACTCCATTGATGGAGCTTGTTCCACCTTCAAAATCCCCTATTCTTTTGACTAATCAACCAGCTCTTTCTTCTTCTACTCCTTCTAAAAATGATGTAATGAATGAACTTATTAAAAGCATGTGTGACCTTCATCTAAATCTTACATAAATTAGTTCCAAAGTAGAGAAGCTAAATGTCAAAGTCGAAGAGCGAGGACGAGCATCAACTCAAAGACCCATGAGAAAAGGCTTTAAGCGGCATTGTATTTGGTGTGACAGCCAACAACATGACAAGAGGGAGTGTTTTGCCTTCCCTGAGGCTGAAGCACAGAAGCTTGTCTTTTGGAAAGACGGAAAAATTCATGCGGCTGAAACTGGTCTTCCAATGGAGCCAAATTTTGGCAATGGTGGAATGAAGAAAAGACTAGAAGATTTAGCTATAAAAAATGCCTATGCAGTAATTGATGCAGCTACCTATGGGTTGCAAATTGAGCCAATTAAATCAAGTTTGAAAGCATGTAAAACTAATGTGCAATCTAAAGTATGGATGCAGGCACTAGATCAAATGGAACATGGTAAAGTAGCCAAAGAAGATTTGGCTAACGCCAGTCAGTATATTCGAGGAATAACTGGTTGGAAAGAACCAATAGATTCTTTTTCTACCTTTGCATGTTTGGTTGACGTCAATCATAAAGAAGTCTTGATTGAAGAAAAGAGAAGAAGAGAAGATGAGCCAGAGCCTTCCTCTTCTGGCCCTCCAAAATGGGTAACTAGAAGAATACCTGAACAACCAAAGCTTGCTGAAAATATAACCCCATATCAAGAGATGGAAGATGCACCACAAACAAAGAAGATCGAAGAAAAGAAGAAAGGCAAGCACCCAGGCTACAAATTGTAGTATGACATAGAAACTGCAACTGATCTCAAATGAGTCCTAGAAGAACGAATTCTAGGAAGCAAAATTGAATTCACTTTAGGCGAAATTCTTGGAATTGCCAAACGTGAATTCCATGATGTAATTATTAATGTAATCAAAAGGAAAAGACAATATGTTGGTGATGAAAAAACAATGCATGCTTTTTTGCAAGTTCTTCGAGTTTTTGTGCAGAATGAAGAGAAGCCGACTTCACAAGGAATTCAACTTGAAGCAGTTAAAGAATTAATTATAGCAATTGAAGCTAAAGATAAAGAAAACATGAATGCAAAAATTAAAGAAGTGAAAGCTGAAAATGTAATGGTCGGCTAGTCCAAACCAGTTGGGCAGCCCACCTCTCAAAAAGAAGGCTGTCTACAGCACATGCATGAGGAAGAAGAGGCTTGGTTCATTCCAAGTAGTCATTACTCCCGTACATATTGGGCAAGAGCAACAACGGAGACAGTCGTCAAAATTGGAGAAAGAAAAACACCATGTATTGCACTTTTAGACCATGGCTCGGAGATAAACGTCATGGCAAGGAGTCTCTATGAAAGTGGCAGATGGCCCATAGATGTTGATCTAGGTTGGCAAATGAGAGCTACAAACAACTCTTCTGGAGAGTTATATGCTGCATGTCCTAATGTGCAGGTAATTATTGGAGACATAAAAGACAATTTTTACTTTTTTGTTCAAGACTCTTGTAGTTACCCTATCATTCTTGGGCAACCTTACATATCTGAACCTCGCTTGGAAACAAAAGCTCTTGATGATGGTTCTTCCTATGCTCAAATCCGAAGCAAGGATAATGAACGAGCTGTCCAATTTCTTACTGTGTGTGTTAACCATCATCGAAATAGAGATTGACTACGTGATTATCCTGTAATATTTCCATTGAAAATATTCCTAACCCGCGTGATACTCATGCAAGGGAATGCCGGCATTGAATAAACGGACAATGCGATTGTACAATCTCTATCGGCATAAACAGACCAAAGACAAAAGGAACCTAATATCCTCATATGAACCTCCTCTTGGGAGGAGGCCAAGAGGATAAGGATTAAAATATGGCAATTTTTTTAAAATTATTCCCTCTTTCCCCTACCTGATGGTCATGCTGGAGGAGAGGGAGAAAGGAGCTTATGATTCATCGTAGGAGCTCGAAGCCATGGAGGGGAGAAGAACCATACGGGCCACCACGTGGGGGTGAAGGGAGCCTTACCCCCTCCTATAAATACCCCCTCTATGGGGTGAGTAGGGGAGGGAGCTAGGAGCCATGATGCCGCCAGTTTGAGGTGGAGTTGTGGAGGAGCATACACTGCAGACCGTGTTGAGAGAGAGAGAGTGGAGAGCATCATCGTGGGTGGAAGCGATCAAGCGTAGGGAAGAAAGACGCCGCGTGCAGCCTGAGCCGCCACCAGAAGTCGACGCCGCCCGCTGCCAACCATCCGCCATCAGCCGGCCGATTGGAGTCTGCACCAGCTGCCGCCTTCCTCTTCCCTCCATGTGGTTATACCACATTTTTCAGAAGCTTCAAGAAGCTTCTTGAAGCTTCTAAGGGTCTCCTCCAAAGCCCCCTTCCCATGGGGTCCCATCCAAGCCCTTTAAAAGCTCATTAAGCCCCTTTTCCCCCCTTGGGTTCCCCACAAGCTCCCATTAGCCCGAGTTTCTAAACCCTTTCCCATGGCCCTTCCCTATTGCCCTCTCAAGCGGGTTCTTATTACCCCAGGATTTAAGCACCCATTTCCTTGCAATTTCCACCTAACCACCTTTCCTATTGCCATTTAACCCCTGGGATCTTTTAAAATCCCCTTTTATTTGCCTTCCCAAAGTAATCTTTTACACCCCTTTTCCCTTGGAGTTTAAGGCCTTTTTCTTCCCTTATATCCCCCAGAAATTAAACCCTTTCGGCCCTTGGTTTTCCCAAAAGACACCATAGCCAGGTTCTCTTTTCCCCTTCTTGTGGATCGGCAATAGCCAAGATTAAAAAACCCTTTTTTATTGGCCCTACAAAGTGTTCTTTACACCCTCGGAATTAAGGTCTTTCCCTTGCATCCTCGGGAATTAACATTTTTCCTCTTGCATCCCCCTAGCATAAGCCCACTGGTTTTAAAGGCCTTTCCCAAGCAATTCCACAAAGCCTTTTTTACAACCCCGGTTTTCTTTTCAAAGCCTTCCATTTCAAGTCTTTTAAATCCATTTCCTACTTCGAGGAGGCAGCTTTAAGGCCTTCTAAAGCCGAATCACAAAGGGAGTTTCACGTGTGAAGGAGACAACCAAGATCATAAATTTGTGTCCAAGGCGAAAAGGCTGAATTCGCGATGGCCCCTAAGAAGGCACAAGGCGCAACTACAGGAGGATCATCTCCTAAAATCCATGTGGACATTTCACCACAAGTCCAGGTTTTTCTTCCTAGTTTTGATTAATGTCATAATATTTCTATTGTGCATGGATCATTTATGGAATTAGGATGCACTTTTTTCGATTGAAATACCTTGGCTAAATTAAAAATAACTTACGATCAAAGAATAGGTCATTTGTATTAAACAAATGAAAAAGAAGAGCATAATATCTCTATGCATTCCTAGCAAGTGGTTTTTATGCATTGGAAAGTAACGAACTTAGATTAACTAATGCCCATCTTTACAAGTCGAAATAATGATAGTACACTTCGATTATGTATGGAAGGAATAAATCGCATATCGCATTATTGAACATATTTTCTTCGAAATGATTCTTTAAAGGAAGTTGCTAACAACGGTAGGAAATTGCTAGGCATGGAAATGACTCTAGGGTTGCATGAAGAAGATTAAACTCTAGGCAATTGGCATAAATCTCATTTCAACTGCGTAGTTGTTAAAAAAAGGCTGCATGGTTCTAACCTAAAACCCTAAAGCTTAGTAGCATGAATCTTGATTGCATGTTACAGAAGGATCAATAGACTTAACTTACGCTTTGATCTTAACCAGAAAAGTTAGGGATTGTAAATCTACTCATACATAGGCAATAAATCATGTAGTTACAAAAATGGTATCGTAAATATCTTCAAGAATAGACAAGTAAATTGGTTTAAACCGAAACACCTAAAACCGTGAAGGAATCACTTAGGAAGGGTTAAATCAATGCAACATATCCCAAAGAGCTAACTAGGGTTAAGCACGTTGAGGACATGACCTAATCGCTCTTATTGCCAAGCTGAAACTTTCATACCCTAAAAGACCTGCCCACATTCATGGAATGTAGGGACAATAGGACATACTTGCGAGAAACAATCTAGGGTTTCTACCCTAAGGATCGCTCGCTAAAGAGATGAAGCTTGGATTGAGTTGGAACCCTAGGACCGACAATGTCGGCCTAGTGCAATCACGAACGGATTGTTATGAGGACACCCTAACCCTGTTTCCTATCTAATCATGAATTCGTGATTAGAAGACGCCATTCGATGGGTAAAATAGTCCCATGGTTTTTGATGCGACGCTTGTGCAACAAGTTGCAGAGTCACATGATCTTGTGATTTGATCACAAAGGAATGGCCAATTCCTCTGAATGAGATTGGCAGATTCTTGCGCAAGTTTATCTTACAAGAGGACGAGTAGTCATCCTGACATAGCACCTTTCTTGGGAAAAATGACCAAGATAAGGGAATTAGATAATTGCTTGGAAGCAAAAGACCAATCGATAAATTGGAATAACATATCTACTGCTAATAGAACTTAAGGTATTGGTTAAGTTGGGTTAATAGGGTATGGCCCTAACCCAAGGATATAGGGTTAACAAACAAACTCTTGGGAATCTCGCCAAGTTGCAATTGATCTCGGATCGAGTGCTGGATGCATTCGGAAAGAAGGATTCGCTCCTTAGCAGTTGGGCAAATAACGACAACTGGAAATGATTATGCTTGTAACAATTGTATAGAGCACTGTTTTCTTTGTTTGCTCAAGGAATTAAAGGATGAAATGATATCTAATGCTTCAGGTTGAAGGCTTGAAGGGAGAGGCAACCTCAGTTACCCTCGACTGCCTACCTGACCCTAACCAAGGGGGTTCTTAACTGCGCCAGGAAGGTGGACCGAACCCGCCACGAGAGGTCTCTCCATTGAGCGCTACTTGGAACAGGAGGACGCTTGGGTGCCAGGGGGGCTCTGGCCGTAAATCCCTCACCTTCCGGGCCCTGCACAAGAGGCCAACGTGACTCGGGATTGGATCTCGAGGCGTGCATACTAGTCTACGGGCAGAATCTTGGATTAGTAATCCATGTGGATTGGTGGATAGCCTTCGGGCGGATTATGGATAAGCCTACAGGCTGGACTTTTAAATGTATTTCAAAGATAAATATGATAACCTGCTGAAAAGGAACTTGTTTGACACTGTTTTTCTATGTCAAGTGCTATGATTACGTCAAGGAATCGGTAACCTAATGAGCTAATTAAGGAAGTTGATTCATGCATGTCCAACTAAACGTGGTAGGTAATTAGATAACTAAAACAAACTAAGGAAATTGCGGTGGATGTGGCCATGGGTCCGTCCTACGGATGGGTGGTCCCGGATGGCTGAGAACTTTTCTCAATCATGATGGATAGCAAGAAGATTGTTTCAAAGGACACGAATAGCAAGGGCGTTGACCTAGAGTCTAAGTTATAATAATCCCGATTTATGCTATTTTAGGGGAACGGAATGGGACTATGCTTTATGGTAGAGAGGTTGAGCTTCGAATCCCTCTCGTTTCCCATTCTCCTTGAACCAAGTGCAGCGAGAATCGGCTTCGGCCCTGGCGTTTCTGCGTAAAGTATTTCGCTTGGGGTTTGATGCTAGTTATCGTTTAAGAAATGACCATTAGAGAGAACCCTGATTCAGGTCGGTCCTAAGTGGGGAACGGCCAGAATACTTCCACTATGTGGTAGACGTGGAAAGTCCTAGATCACAAACCCCGTGCCATTCCATGGGAGTGCCGGGTGGAGCTTTCTAGAAATCCTTTCTGATTGACTGCTAAGATGTGTCCTGAAGATAACAGGTGGACACATTTCATATCTTGTGCCTCCTAATGCTCGAGAATTCAAGGGTTTTTGGGCTGCACTACTATAAAGGGAGGCTATGGTAGTGCGTCATGTAAAAAGATTGAACCTCCTCATGCAACAGAAGCTGTGTCTCTAGCAAATTTTTATGTATATACAACCAATAGTATGGGCTGTTATAAATCTCTTCCGGCCATGACTAAGACTGAAAGAAAATATTTATGCCATGTAAAAAGGGAGCTAAAAACTTATGACATGATGGCTGAAAATGAAGATATTTCAGGCTTTTTTTTGGGACTGATTACTACTAACACATTGGTTGAAATATATGCAGCTACTCATGCAAAAAATCAGACTGAAAATCAGTCCATAGAAGTATGTACATTGGATTTTAATCAAACAATTCAAGAATTTATTGAACAGGAAGACAATGGTTTACTCAACAAGGCTGAAGCACAAGTGGAGACAAAATACAAGACAATGGATAAGAAAGTTAAACCTGTGGCAGTCCCACTGCCTCCTAAAAGTGAAGGGCTCACTGATAGGGCAGCAAATCACCCAAGTCTTCGTGATCCTTCCAACATTGGTCACAAGTTCACATCTGAAAGTATAAAAGAGCTCAAAATAGGTGAAAATTATTTCCTTTCGTCGGCTGAAAAGCACTCTTTATGCAAATGCTAATGAAACATGGAAAAACTTTTGCTTTTTAACCAAGTGAAATAGGCTGTGTGGATCCAAATATTGTGGTTGCTATGGTCATTTTTAGGATCCCACATGTGCCTTGGAACCTCAAGCCCATTCCCGTTCCAAGGGTGCATCTGCCCAAATTATTGGAACTTCTAAATGATAAGATCAGAATGAAGATTTTAGAACCTTCTTCAGCACCTTACTCAAACCGATGGATTACTGTGCCTAAGAAAAATGGATCTTTATGATTCATTTAAGATCTATAGCTTGTCAATCGTGTCACAATCCGAAATGTTGGTTCGGGTCCAATTGTTGATGAGTTTGCTGAAGCTTTTGCAGGTAGAGCAATTTATTCTATGGGCGACCTATATTCAGGATATGACCAATTTCAACTATCCTTAGAAAGCCGAGACATTACCACAATGAAGAGACCTCTTCGATTGGTCCACATGTGCACTCTACCACAAGGTGCAACAAACTCCGTAGCCCATATGATGAATGCCATGCATAAAGTCTTAAGGGACTTTATTCCACAACTTACTCTTCCCTTTCTTGATGATGTACCTATCAAGGGATGTGAAGTCAATGAAAATAATGAGGAGCTTGACAAAGATGGTTGCAAGACATTTGTAGTTAACCATATTCATGATTGTGACAAGATTTTGACAAAGCTAGAAGAGGTACATCTTACCCTTTTTGGAGCTAAGTCGATTTTTGGAGTAGAAGAAGTCCTAGTGGTCGGTCATCTATGTAGCCCCTATGGACACAAACCTTCTCCAATCAAGATAGATGCCATCATCAAAATACAAGAAAAATGCACAAATGTTTCAAAGGTGAGAAGATTTCCTGGCGCATGTGTATTCTATCTCATATGGATACCACATTTTTCTCATGTAGCTGAAAATATTTATCAATTATTAAGAAAAGGCCAAAGATTCTCTTGGAATAAAGAGCATACTCTCATTATGCATAAATTAAAGAAGCTATTAATTTCAGTCCCCCACTCTCAAAAGGGTTGACTATTCAAATGGTCAACCCATCATCCTTACTTTGGATACAAGTCCCATTGGGATAGGATGGGCTGTTGACCAAGAGGATCTTGAAGGTAACATGTATGCAATTCATTTTGGAGCAAAAGTTCTCAATGAATGTCAAAGAAGATATGCACAAGTAAAAAGGGAATTGTGGGGAGTTGTAACAACATTAAAGTGTGATTGTGAATACTTTATAGGTGCTTCCGTAGTGGTAGAAACTGATTGTCTTCCACTCTTGGGTATGATTGCCAACTGCTCTACACCTGACATTGCTATGCTAAGATCGATTGCATATATTAAGTCACTCAACTCCGAATTGAAACATATTGCAAGAAAGGAGAATCTAGTTGTTGACATGCTATCACATGCAAGATATGACAATGAAGAAGAGCTGATGGAAGAAGATGAAGCTAAAGAATCTATACTTGCTGAATTGCATTCCATGGCTGCTGAAAATACCTTTTCAGTTACTTCATATACTGGTCCAAAGGTGAAAACCACAGGATGGTCAACTAAAAGCCAACATGCTTATTGCATTGCTCAAGTTCTAGTTCATTTCCTTGAAGAAGATTATGAAGAATTTTGGCTAAAGATTGGCCAATATTTGAGCACAATGAAGAAGAAGGAGACTTGGACTGATGAGGAGTTCAAGCATATCAAGAGGAAAGCTTATGGCTTTTTTCTTAAAGAAGGACATCTATGGAAGCATGCAAAGAAGAAGAAAGGAGCGCATGTTCTAGTTTTAGGTAACAAAAGATTGCAACAACAAGTAATAAAGGAATTTCATGAAAGCTCGTGGGTTGGCCATAGAGGCATATGGGGAACCTTTAGTAAAGTCAAAGAAAAATATTGGTGGAAAAACATGTATCGTGACATAGCACATTTTGTTGAAACCTCTTATATGTATCAAATGTATTCCATGGTCAAGCACATCGAGATGGGTTACAACCAACTTATCCTTTGTCTATACATTATAGATGGGTTATTGATCTTGTAACCATGCCTACAGGAATATGGAATATGCGATATTTAGTGCTTGCAAGAGAGGATCTAACCAATCAAGTTGAAGGCAAAGCCTTAACAACCAAATCCACTCAAGCTATTTGTCATTTTTTTCTTGAAGAAGTGTTTTGTAGATATGATTGTGTGGGTAAAGTAACTGTAGATAGAGGAGAGTTGGATGTTGATGAGGCACGCAACTTCTTTGCTCAATTGGGTATTAAGTTGGATTTAACTTCATCCTACAACCTTGAAGGAAATGGAAAGAGTGAGAGAGGCCATCAACCTATTCTCAAAGCTCTAGCAAAGTCTTGTAGAGGAAAGTTCAAAGAATGGCCTAAAATGCTACATTTTGCATTATGGGCTGATCAGACTACTCACAGTTCAGTGTGACTGGCTATATGCTAGTTGAACTTATGCATGGAAAACAACCAATTATGCCAATTGAAGAATATATTCTCACATGGAGTCTTCTACCTTGGGAGGAAGGCATCAGTAGAGAAGAGTTGCTGACTTTGTGCATATGGTAGCTAGAAAAAAGGCCTAAAGATGTTCAAGCAGCTATTGAGAAGCTAAAGACAACAAGACTAAAGAACAAAAGAAGATTTGATAAGCGATATCAACTTTGGCCAAGAGCAATTCAAGAAAATGACTGGGTGCTTGTCTCTGACAACAGCCTAGACAATCAATACAGTGCTTCTAGGAAGATGGTAAAGCGTTGGTTTGGCCCATATGTGGTAAAGGTCGTTCATGACAATGCCACATATTCATTGGCTGAATTGGATGGAGCAAGCATGAAGATACCCATAGCTAGAAAAAGAATCAAGCTCTTCAAATGAAGAGAAAGTTCAACATATGAGCTAGAAGACTTGAATATAATTCAAGAGCATTCAGACATAGAGGAAGAAGAAGAGGCAAAAGATGAAGACATTGACATGGTAGAAGATACATCTTCTGACACTGGAAATCCTAAGACTTTGGCACATGCCAGAGGATGTGCAGGTTAGGAGGGGGTGAATTTCGTGCCGCTATATGCACATCGTGTAAAAAAATCTAGAGTGTGGCTTCCTTTTAGATTTAGAGAGCCAATGCCACTTTGTACATTAGTATTAGTATCCATGGTTCAAAATATTAGATTTTTTTGGACAAATTTTTAGTCAATTTTTAATATTCTAGATATTATCTCCTGTAAAAATCCATAAAAAAACTATAGATAACTTCTAGATTAGGAGGACATGTAAAAGAAAGCATGTAGCTTTTAGCCAATTTGAGAGGATTTTATGTAAAAAAAGAGATTAGCAAAATCGCGCGACGCGTGATCACTGTTTTCAAGTAGTGAACAGCACTTCGAAAGTGGGAGATGAAGAAGGGGTTATTTGGCAGGATTCTGGCCAGGTGTCCTGGTATTTAACCCCCCTTTCATAGCGATTGGAAGCATCAAATTGGCGATTTGAGTAGCATAGAGGAAGGTATTATTTTGTACACGTTTTTATCTATTAGAGTTATATTTTCTCATAATGCTGAAAGAAATTGACAGGCTTCATCTTAGTTAGTATTCTTCTATATTTTCTAATTATTTTTGAGAGTATTCTTCTACATCTTCAGGCTCTTCGAACCCCTTCTCTTCCGTCTACTCCTCTCCTTGAATCTACCAACACCCTGCTGTCTCTTATCTTCAAGAACTTGGCTTGAAACCTTGAATCCTTATCTTATCTCTACCATCTCCGAAGTCTAAGCTCTTGAATCCCCATACATTCTTATCTTGCCAAACCCCTGTGGTGACCTTCAACCCTAGGCGCTGCAACAATGTTATTTGATCAAATCTCTATGACTAAGTTGTCGAGTCATCATGCGCCTTCTTTCAACCTTTAAGGTCTCTCTTTCCACCTATGTGACCAAAGCTGATGCATCTAAGGGCTACCAAATCCAATGGGGAGTTGGATGGGATTTGTGGCCAACCTATAGTGCCTATATCTATATGTGAATGTTGAGGATTGTACTCATAATGACATGTTTACATCTTATAGTGTCTTGTAATAGCATTGTGGAACCTTATTTTGGTCTTCAAGAGGCTTGAATCTTCATGAGCACCAAGTCACTAAGAGGTGGGCAAAGTTTTCCCTAGATCAATTGGTTGCACCCCTTTGGGATATTTAATAGTGGGGAGGGTTATCTCTCTATTGTCTCACTATCTCCCTTGGCATCCACCTTTTTCCTTAGTGGGAATCTCAACATGGTAGTTACATGCTATTCTAACCAATCACCATTGTGTGCATTACCTTTTTCCTTGATGGGAATATCAACATGGTAGTAACATGCTGCTCTAACAAATCATCATGGTGTGCATTACCTGAAATATCCATTCATCTCATTCCATATAATGCAATTGAACGAATTTAGAATTCACAAAATGAGTGGTAAGAGGGTCTTACCATGTAGTGACTGATTGCATCTTACACTTTACAATATATTATATATATTTCATCATGGATTAATCAAACATTAGCAAGAAATTGGATTAGAGTAATGAATCCAACCAATAATTCACTCTTGAACAAGAGGTTTAATGCAATGTCACTATGCTAAACTAGGTTTCTATTTCACTATTTTAATTCAAGAGAGTAATATAATCAATAAATTGACTAATTTGATCATTGAAGGTCTAAATTTTAATAAACTTTTCTCAATTATTTATTCTCTCTAAGAAATGGATGAAGCTCATCAAAAGGATGAATAAAAGAGATCAAGAATTAATGAGAGGAACCTCTTTTATGCCTTGATGAAGACTTGAATAGTTTTTTATGCTTGAATAAGCTTCCCAATACTAAATGTTAATAAAATAATATTCAATATTTTCTTCTTGAATTCTTGAAAGCAATTTTGAAGCATTAGAGACTTAAGATTGAAGCATAATCCCGTTTGCCACAAATCTTGGCTCAAGAATATACTCCATAGCTCAATAATGCTCCATTTTCTTCAAGAATGTTTCAGTGCTGCCAATGAAGAACTAGAACCACTAAAAATCCCTTGAACTAAAAGGCTTAAGCCCTCTTTAAGCTTCACAAACCATGAATCTCATGCTTGAAGAAGAATCCCCAAATTTCTTCTCCATGGAAGCTTGAAAGAGTGAAGAGAGCTCAAATGCTTCACATGTTTGATAAATCTTGATGGGCCTTTGAAATTGAGAAACTTTGTTAAATCTTCCATGGACTACACCTATTAGGGTTTGGGGAGGAAGAAGAATGTTAAAATGATAAAGCATAATTCTTCAAACTAAATATTACAAGCTCCAGTAGCCTTTAGTGATCACCACAAAAGATCTAAACAAAGGAAAAAGCAGTCTTGCTGAGCTATCTAAGAGCTCCAAGAATACAACACAAATTTCAAGCAATGTGCCTGTACATGTGGCAACTCCAAAATATGGTTGAATGGTATCCAAGGCCTATAGGTGGAAACCCCAAACTATAGTTGAATGGTATGGAAAGTGTGGGATTTGATAACTAGAATGCCATTATACTCTCCATTGCTAAAGGGAAGCAAATGCAAATGAAAGAGGAGATCTCTATTGAAAATTGCATGGAAGCTTCAATCAAGCTTTAAAGGAGAAACAAAAAGCTCCACTCCAAAAAGTTAATGAGATTTTAGTATTTTCTAAGTCCACTTACCTCTTCTTTCTCAAAGTTATCTTCAAAATGACCTTTAATTAATACATGACCTTCTATTTTGGCCGTTTGGCTAAATCTCCTCCAAGTCTTGTGCTAGATCCCTAAGATTAGCCTCTACTCCAAGTAGAATGCTTGCAAGTACTTGCCATATAGCTTCTATATCTATTGCTTGGGATTTAATGGTAGGAAATAGAGAAAATATGTTTGAAAATAGGAAAAATCAAATGGATCAAGAGCCCATGCTCTAATACCACTTGTAAAGAAGTGAACCGAGAGATACAAAAAAAATAGAGATGATTGTAGAAAGAGAGAAGAAGAGTGGAGAGAAGAGAGAAAGACTAGTTGAGGAGAGAGAAAGATTGAAAGTAGAGAGAAAAATATAAGTGAAATATGAAAGCCATAGAAGTTGAGAGAAATCTTGAAGATGAAAGAGACTTTATATCAACTCTAAATAGTGCAAAAATAAAGTCTATTACACCTGTTATACCAACCATTGTAGTTAGTATTTTTCCACATTATTAATCCTAGTTTCTTACACCTTTTTCTAACTCTTCATAGAGGGTAGGATCCTCTTCTTCTTCATGTCTAGCAAGGAAAAAAGCTCAGCCACTTGTAATTTGTCCTACTCCTCATTCTTATCCTTGATTGTTGAAATTTTCCCTAGCTAAATGATTAGGAGGTGGGTTAGTGTTGTTTCTTGGAATGGAACATTGGGCCCTAAAGGTGCATAGCCAGTTACATTTAAAGTTATAGAGTTGGATCCATTCATTAGCAATTATAAGGTGAGGTTTATTATTGTTGTTGGGTTGACATTTAGGGCCATTATTAACAAGGTTGAGGTGACCCCAATTCTAATTTTCCATCTCAAGATTGACCTTTGGCTCTCTTTGGATATAAAAATAAACATTGGGAAAGTAAGGATTAACCCAAAAAATTCATTCCATGAAGGGAATACATCAAGGGTTGAGCTCATAGCAATGCATCTTGAAGGTCAAAGAGTTCCATAGCCTTCAATTTCCCATTCAAGGGTAGATTTAGTCCTAGAAAAAAGTGAGCTACTTGTTGTATCATTATCATTTTTGGGGTGTACTTTGGGAGGGGAAAAAAATGGGAGTAGTATCCCTCCACGTTTACACCTTATTGCTTTAAGCTAAAGAATTGGTCCATTCTATGGATTTTTTGGGGATATTGTAATATTTTTGCACGAAATATTAAAGAATTTTGACCACTACATGCCTCATGCAAAAGCAATGCTAAGTCATCTCTCGCAACGAAATAATGTTAGTGGCTAAGTCCTTACCCCACACGCGTGATAATAAACCCCAATCGCATTGTGTAAAAGAGGCCGTGGCTTGAAGACCGCAAGGTCACACGAGAACACCCTTTACAGGAAAGGCAAGAGGATAATGGTTAAAAATTTTGCAAATTTTTTTATTATTAACCCCCTCCCGTCAGCCGATGCATGGCAGGGAGAAGGAGTGTGAGAAAAATCATGAGTCATGGAGGGCATGGGGAGTGGCATGCAGCCCAGCTCACGAGAGGCTATCCCTCCCCCCTATAGCCCTATAAAACCACCCCCTCCCCAAGCTTGGGGGAGGGGAGAGAAGAGGGAGGAACTATCGTGAGCAGCCGTGCTGCCGCCATCACGCTGTGCAGTCTGCCAGATAGCCACGCTGCGGCCACCCATCCCATCGCCATCACCATCACCATTATCATCACTCTCACCTTCTTGGTTTTCCTCTCCATCCTCCCCATCATCATCACGTTTTTTACTTCCACGTTTCTGACAGATGCAGAGAAGCAATAGAAGCTTCTTTGAAAGCTTGTAATTTTGAGCTTTCATAAAGGCTATTCTCCCTACATTGCAGGTTTTCCTTAAAACCACATGCTGTAACGGCTATGTCCCGCGCAGAGGAGAAGTGCTCAGCCAGAGAGGGTTTGTTACGCGAAAGTAACCCAAGGGAAAGCTACTGAACAAAGTATCTATGTCATCTATGGCTCCCAAGAAAATGGCGAGAGGCTCACACGTGGCAGTTTCTACCCCAAGTACACGCATGGACATCCCTACGAGTCCTCATGCCCAGGTTCTTAAAAGATTAATTCCGCATAAAAGGAATGCATTAGGCATGTTTAATTTTCATGGGAAGAATGCATTTTTGCATGTCTCTAATTCACGTAGTCAAGTTAAAATACATTTGGGGAATTTATCTCCTTGGACAATTTACAAGAGTTAGTGCATGTCGTGCATTTGGGTTTGCTTGCATTTCCAAGTTGCAAATCCTAAGCGCATATTGCGTGGGTTTAAAAAGATGGAATTTTTGAAATGCGTCCTTGATTGGACGCAAAAAACAAAAGTGCATATGGCATTTAGGTAGTAGTTTTCTACTTGTGGATTCGTTGTCATCCATTGGATGTTGTCCAAGTAGTTGCATTGCATGGAAATGAAACCATGAACTTGCTTGTTGCATGTGAAGATGCTTGCATTTTAAGACGGATTAAGTGCCGTAGAATGGATTAAGTCAACATTAGTCTTATGACATTCGTCATGCATGAACTTCATTTATCGAAGTTGTATCTAGAAAAGGTTGCATGTCATATTAAAGCCTGAAATTCAATTGCATTAAATGAAAGGTTTGTAGGCATAGCTCTTGATGTAAATCTATATATGTTTTATGCAAGTTATCCCCCAAATTGTCAATCATCATGATTTTAGCAAGGAAAAGAAATGGTCATTCCAAACCTTATAGTTGCATAGAAGTAAAAGTCTATGATTGGCATGCTTGCATGGAATGTTGTATCCTGAATTTATGTACATCTCTTAGGAAAAGTATTTACATCTTTGCTAAGGAAAGATCACTCTAGTCGCAAGACCATTAGATCAATTAGGTAATTCGCTTGCAATGATGTAACTCAAACGATGGTTACCTCAATGCGCTAGGTGGAGTTTCGTACACTAAAAATTCTGCCTAGTATCACACTTGGGACACCTAGTCAAGAATTTCAAACTCAAAGGTCCTACCCACATTCACAGAATGTTAGGGTTAGCTAGACGCCCATACAATAACGATCTAGGGTTTTGACCCTAGGGCAAATTGGCCTAATACTAGATTTTCAATTGAGTTTAGAAACCCTAGGGCCAAACGTTGTTGGCCTAGTAAGGTTAGGGTTGGGTTGGGTCAAGAGGACTCCCAAACCCTACATCTTGACCAAACGTATTTCTTGACCAAGGAACATCTTTGATGATGGAAGAAATGATCCCACAAGTTAGGTGTGACACTTATCTCGTACAACAAGTTGCAACGTCGCGTGGCTTTGTGTTTAAGTCACAAGATAGATTTGCCACTCTTTAGAACAAGGGTTGGTAGGATCTAAGTACAAGTTAATTTGCAAGAGGATGAGTAGTCATCCTGCTACACCACCTTTTGTGAGGCTGAGTTTCCAAGTTAGGGTAACTATGAATTGCCTAGCAAACAATTGATAAATCAAGTTAGAGCGACAAAGTCGCAAGGATCTACTGTCTTAGTTAAGGTACCTAAGGTGTTTGCTAATTTGGGTTGATAGGGTATAAACCCTAATCGAAGGATAAAAGGGTAAACAAACAACAAACCCTTGAGGATCTTGCCAAGTCGAAATCAATCCCGGATCGAATGTTGGATGCATTCCAAGAGAAGGATTCACACCTTAGTAGTTGACCAAATAAACGATCCACAGAAATGATTGTGTTTGTACAGTTAGGAGCACTGTTTGTTCTTCTTTGCTCAAAGAATCGAATGCTGGAAAATGTAATATTCTCGCTCGAAACATTATCGAACTTCACTTCCCGCTGTCGAAGGGTTTGTGAAAGAAATGTCGCAACCACAGAGGACCTTGATTAATTTCAAGTTGGAAGATCAATCAAGTGAATGAATACAAATCTGCAACAGCAACTCCGACATAATGTGCATTGAGCAAAAGAATATTTTCATCAATCATGTCCAGCAATTCTTAGTTTCAGTTCAGGCCTGATATGACTGCAATACAACTCTTAGAAACCACCTGTTTTGTGACAGGTACTAAAGAACAGTGTAATGACAATGAACGTGATTTCATAGATTGTTTAAAGGATACCCAATGTTGTGTGTATAATAAGCTTCAGCAAAACAACAAACCACTTCTTCTCATAAGGCTTGCAAGGCTTTTTGAAGGTCTTTCCATGGTGCATGTATATGAAACTGATCCAACCATATTTCCCATCTCTGTTCCTCCACTAAAATTTGTTGGTCGTTCTTGAGCTCATCCATTTGCTACGATGCTTTTGCATTTCAAGATTTGCTTCTGGCAGCATAAGCAAGTCATAGAGTTGTCATCATATAAGGAAGAAGTGATGCTTCATCGTTGTTGTAGATGACCATTCCCTTTTCATATTGAACTTTGCTGTAGGTTCCCACAGACATTGCATAAACTGAAAACGATCACCTTCAATAAGAAACAATATCACCATAATCTGCTTAATATCACAGTCACCCTCTTTCTGTCAACATTTGACAACTCCAATAGGCATCAATCTGCACCCTGGACTACTATTTGAACCAAGCAGCACAGCGCTCCAGAACAAAGAGCACTTATTGTTTGTCATAGACAAGTAACGATGTGGCGTCCCATCAGATGATCCACTCCATGAACCACAGGCAAAATTGTCGATCTCCTTTGATCAGCTTCAATCGTTTAATCTTCTAGAGCTTCGTCAATGATAGTATTTGTCCTTCTTTTCAGCAACATTGTCATTTGCAGATCAGAGAACATCATCGACTTTCTTTTGCCTTCAGCAATACCAGATGTTCGTCCTCCATAATGCCGTCCACTTCGTCAACAGTCTCATCCTCATCTTCAGGAGCACGTCCGCAGCTTTAACACTCCTCCTCTGTCGTCTTCTGCAGCTCTTGTCGATCGTCGTCGACTTCGGCTCTCATCTTCGACTTCATCACCTTCCTTCTCTTCTGCTGCATTCCATCATTGCAACTTCGTTCGGTTTCTCTGTTTTCCTTCAATCTCTCTTTGTATTGCAATAGCTTTGTCACTCCTCTCCTCAGTCCCGTCTTCTTGTCCTTCATCTTCCACTGCGTAACCTTCCGTCTCCCCTGTTCTTCTACGTTTTTCCCAATGTCTTCTCTCGTCGATCCTTATTACCTCTTCCTTCCTGGAAGGCACACGCCAAGAACTGGAGCAAAATCCTAAGAACCTTTCTACTATCTCGATGACTGTATACAATCAGTTAACGTTGACATTGATGACCTTCGGAATAGGAGGAGGGTTCTTTGGAATAGTCACAGTGAGAACACCATCTTAACAGGCAGCGTTGATCTTCTCGACGTCCGCGTTGCTTGAAAGACTAAAACTTCCTCTTTTCTCGTTCATCTCCCGTCGATCCCCTCAGAGCTCCCTGATTTCCAAATTCCCCGCAGAGCTCCTTGATTTCCCAAGACATGCTTCGTGCTCCTTCAATGCTTCCTTAATCGATCCCTCTCATTCATTCCAGAAAACTTCTGTCATCACGAGCATATTTCCTTCCCCGTGAAGCAGCAGAGTACATGATTTTCTTCCGATTGAAAAATCTCTCTCCTTTTTCCCCCTCGTAGATCCCCCGAATGCCTGTTCCTCTACGTTTCCTTCCCTTCTCCCCAATTAGCATCGCCTTCCTTCCTTTTCGTCACACGCTTGCTTTTCCGTCCCTCCTTAGCTTTTGAATCCACTATTTAACGATTGGATAAGGGTGAGGTCCAGCTACGGACCCTAAAATATAGTGTGTGGTCTCTACATTTGTAACCCAGTCTCCTATTGCTTCTGATGTCGCATCTTTCAACGTACCTGTACCAGACTGGACAGCACGTACCTCAACTCCAAGGAGTCTCATTCTGAATACATTAAGAGCCTGTCGTTCCATATCTTTGGCGCCCATGTAAACAACACATTGTAACCCAAAACAAGCACACACTGTAGCAGTGACAACTCCATGCTTCTCATAGCACGTTTCAATGCTTGGCCTCCTTCTTTCCAACTCCTGGATGTGGAGGTTTGATATCATTAGGTATTTTTGATGTAGCTGGAGAAGGAGAAGACAAAGTCCTAAACGAATACGTGTAACATGTTCACCAGCATCAGTTGTGCTTTCCACTCAACCTTGCTCAACATAGGCTGAAAGCATCTCATCATGTTCACCACTATGCCTCCAACTCCTCCCCACTATACTCATACGCAGAAAATAAATGTAAACACAACAACTAAGTATGTACAAAATATCAATTCACACGCACAACTTTTGGGTGGTTTTCACACCTCGAATGCGCAGCAATACGACATCCACCCCCTCTAATCCTGCGCATCCTCTGGATGGGCCAACTACCCATGATCATTATCATCAAGATCCACAAACAGATCAATCTCTTCGTTATGCATTTCCGGTAGATCAACAACATTATCTATTATATCATCTGTCTCTTCCATTGGAGTTTCTTCTCGTTGCTCTTCTCTTGAAAATTCTTCCAATGCATAGTCCTCATCATCTCTTTTCTTGAAAATCTTGATTCTTTTTCTAGCAATAGGCACTCTAAGCACTGTCCCATCCAATTCTCTCAGCTCATATGTTGCATTATCAAGGACATGTCTGACTATGTACGGCCCAAACCATCTTTTCACCATCTTCCAAAGTGCAGTATGCTGATTTTCAAGGCTGCTATCAAAGACCAATACCCAATCTCCCTCTTCTATTGCTCTAGGCCGCAAGCGATGCCTGCTGTCAAACATGTCCTTATTCCTTAGTCTAGCAACCTTCAATCTGTCAATAGCTAGCTGAATATCCTCTGGTCTCCTCTCCAACTGTCGAATCCGAAGAGCTAAGAGCTCCTCTCTCGTCAAATCCTCGTGCCAACGTAAAACTGACCAAGTCAAAGCACAAGTCTCAGTCGGCATAACCGGTTTCTGACCATACATCAACTCTACAGGCATATATCCTGTGGTAACACTATGAGTCATACGATCAGCCCATAAAGCAAATGGTAGAAGTCTCGGCCATTCTCCAATCCGTCCTCTGCATGCTTTGGCTAATGCTTTCACTATTGGGGGATGCCCTCTTTCACTCTTCCCATTTCCCTCTGGATTGTATGTTGTGGTTAAAGCCAATTTGATTCCTAGCTGAGAGAAAACTCCCTAGCTTCATTTGCATCCAATTCACCACGATCCGCAGTGATCTTACCCACACAACCATACCTGCAGAAAATTTCCTCCAATAAGAATTTACACACTGCACTAGTGGTCTTCGTTCTCAAAGATATGACCTCAACATGATTAGTAAGATCCTCTGTAGCCAAAACAATGTACCTCATCTGCCATAGACCCATAGGCATGGTAACCAAATCAACTACCCACTTATAATGAATGCATAGTGGATAGGTCGGATGAAGCTCATCTCGATGACGCACTACTGAATACATCTGGCAGTCTCTGCAAGTCTCAACAAAGTGAGAAACATCTCTATACATGCCTTTCCACCAATATTTCTCCTTGATTTTCTCATAAGTAGACCATACTCCTCTATGACCAGCCCAACGACTCTCATGAAACTCCCTCATCACCTGTAACTGTGTCTCTCTATCGCAGACAACCCGCAAAGGTAATCTGCCTCTTTTCTTCGGATGCTTCCAAAGAAATATGTTCTTGAACTCTTCATTTGTCCATTCATCTCTTTTTCTTAGTGTACTAAGGTACCTGCCAATCTGCAACCAATCTCCAACATAGAGTTCTTCTGTGAAAGCCACAATATCATAGACATGACAAACATGATCAACCATAGTGGCTGAAATTTCTGCATCATCCTCTTCTGCAAGTAGAGTCTCCTCATCATCATATCTGGCTCTAGACAACATATCTGCCACTGGATTATCCTTCCCTGCTATGTGTTTAAATTCCGGATTTAATGACTTGATATATGCAATCCATCTCAGCATAGCTATATCCGGAGTAGAGCAACTCGTGATCATACGAATCAATGGCAAGCAATCTGTCTCTACCACAACTGAAGCTCCAATAAAGTACTCCTTGTCACATTTGAGAGCCGTGACAATCCCCAATAACTCCCTCTTGATTTGCGGATATCTCCTCTGTCTCTCGTTTAGGACTTTCCCCCCAAACCGAATAGCATACCTATTTCCATCTGCATCATCTTGACCCACAGCCCAACCTATGCCAATTGGACTAGTGTCAACTGTCAATACAATAGGCCTTCCACAATTATAATCCGCTTTCCTGAGAGTAGGAGCATTCTGCAATAACTTCTTCTATTTTCGGATGGATCTAGTGTGGCTCTCATCCCAATAGAATTTCTGCTCCTTTCGAAGCAGCTGATACAAACAATCTGCTATGTGTGCAAAATGAGGTATCCAAATCATATAAAACACACAAGCTCCAATGAATCTCCGTACCTCTGAAGTGGTAGAACAATACTCCGCAATCTTGCCTATAGCATTCACCTTATCAGGTGAAGGTTTCCTGCCATAATATCCACACATATGCCCAACAATGACAACCTCATTCACTCCAAAAAGAGATTTTCGCCCTGAAAGTGTCAAGTTCACTTCTTCTAACCTGGCCAAAATCTTCTCACATGCTGAAATATGATCAGCCACAAAGTATCTGCATCCCTACTCATTTAGACTCTCATTCTTCTCTTCTTCTGCACACCCCTTAATGGGCACATCATCCAAGAAAGGCATAGTAAACTGTGGTATATAATCACGAAGGACCTTATGCATGGCATTCATCATATGCGCAACAGAATTAGTGGCACCTTGAGGCAAGGTACACATCCTGACAAGCCCAATAGGAGTTCTCATGGTGGTTATGTCCCTGCTTTCCAAAGCCAGCTGAAACTGATCATATCCTGAATACAAATCACCTAAAGAATAGATGGCACGTCCAGCAAATGCCTCTGCAAACTCATCCACAACTGGACCTATACCAACATTCCTGATAGTAACTCTGTTCACTGGCTGCATGTCCTGAATAAATCGAAGAGTACCATTCTTCTTTGGAACTGTAAACCACCTGTTTGAGTATGGTGCAGATGAAGGCTCAAGAATTCCCATCCTGATTTTCTCATTCAATAAATCAATCAGCTTTGGCAAGTGTGCTTTAGGCACTGGAATAGGTCGGAGATTCCATGGAATATGAGGAATAGTAAAAATGACCATAGGAGCAACAATATCAGGATTCACACATCCAATCTCATGCGGGAAAAAAGCAAATCCCCTTCCATGTCGCTCAAGCATATCCTGAAAGCATTGCTTCTCTATGGGTAGCAAGAAATCACCATTTCCAATTTTCAATTCAGCAAGAGTCTCTGCTAAAAATTTATGACCAATATGCTCCGGATTCCTCAAAATTGGCTGTTTAGCAGCCCTCTCTATTTGCTGATCACTGTCAGGTGGAAGCCGTACAGCAACCGGCTTCACCTTCTTATCCACAGTTTTGTATTTCGTGTCAACCCTGGCTTCATTATGCTTTTCTGCATTACATAAATCTTGCTGTAAATCAGCAATTCTGCACTCCAATGGCTAAATATTCTCAGCCCTCTGCTCTATGGACTGCATAGAAACAGCCCCAAACTCTGAATGCTGAATTATTTCAGCATTAAACTCTATTGGCTGAAAATTTTCAGCCCTCTGTCTCTCTGAAAGCTGATCATAACCAGCTGGAAACTCTGTTTGCTGAATTTCTTCAGCACTCAACACTCTTTGCTGAGTTATCTCAGCCTCTGACTCAATCTGTGACACAAAATCTGCAATTTCATGAAACATATCTAGGGACTGCACTAATACATTATTGTGACAATTCTGCATATCAGTTTTCAGCATATCTCCCATCTCTGTCATCGTATCTGCACAAATCACACTGTCGTACATCCCATCTATGTGCTCATCATCCTCCAAAATTCCTGCATTTTTCAAATTTTTCTCCTTCCTGCATATATACTGCCTGGCAGCTCTAGGCAACCTAGAAGTCTTCTGATAGCTCATCGAACTGTTTGCTAAAATTCCAACAAAACCGGAGGAGAAAACACCGCTGCTAAGAGGCGAGAACTCCAATCTCCTCTGCTCTGTACTGTTGAGATGGCAAGCTCAACACATGTGGACATGGATGATGGACGGCCTGGTTAGATGAGTCCACACATCTACACTTAGCACGTCAGTGGTCATTATGCACCTCACATGGCCATGACTCATTACTTATTATATTTAGGTTGTTACACCTATTTACAGCTGGCATAGTTATAGCGCCAGTCGACTAGTGTAGTCGGTTATGCATTGTTTGACTTAGTAGGCCACTTTCCTTTTATGTTGTATCTTATCTATACTTTGTGTACATTGTAAAGAGTGTGGAAGAAGAAGAAGAAATCAGCAAGAAAACGTTTTGGCCTCCATCTCTCTTCTTGTCTCTTGAGTGAGCTTCTCCTTGTGTTTTCTGTGTGTGTTCGGCGTAGCATCTTGAGCAACCCTCTCCACCACGCGATTCTTGACATGTACCACCGTCGTCTCGCGAAACGGCGGTACCTAATGAAAACCCGAATCCCTTACAGTGGGCAAAGGTGCATCTCTGAGAGTATCCCTGTTTCTAACATGGTTCACACATACAATCATAAACTGAACTACTCTCATACCATCTTTACTGCGAATCCGTGCACAAGCAGATCCATCATCCATGACCTTTGTTTCCATACCCATCTCTGTGATGAATGGCTGACCAAGAATTATGGGATAAGAGCATGAATCCTGCACAAAGAAATGAAAATCCTCCTCTACATCACCAATAGAAACCCTGACACTAGGACAGGCAGCATATAAATCACCTGCAGTGTTATTGGCGGCTCTCATACGCCACCCATGCTCTACATCCATAGGCCATCTGTTACTCTCATAAACTCCACGAACTATGAGATTAATCTCTGAACCATGATCCACCAATGCAACATAAGGCACCTGTTTCTCTCCAATCTTTACCATCGTCTCTGTAGTTGCCCTAGCCCAATGGCTCCGCGAAAAGTGACTACGCGGTATCATGACAGGCTCATCAATTTCAGCATAATGCATAAGCTGAACCCTCTTCTCTACCTGCGGAAAAACAGAAGCATTTTCAACCATAACCTCATCCTCATCCTCATTCAACTCTCCAATCAAAACTCCCTGTGTATCAGTGGTAGACAATGCATGTCTTTTTCTCTTCAAATCCTCCTGAAATTGATCCTGAAACTCTCTTTTTGAGATGCCCAAAATCTCAGAAATAGTGAAAGTTACCTCACTGCCAAGTATCTTATCATTAAAGATTTTCTTCATGTCTGTAGATGTCTCAATATCGGATATCAATCTAAACCCTGGCTGCTTTCTCTCTCTAGGCTCTTGCCTCTTTTCTCTCTTTTGAGCATCCTCCATCTGTCGATCTGGCCCTGGTCTTGAAGACGGTCCTGCAGTAGGTGAAGTAACAAACTCACCCCCTCTAGTCTTCTTAGCTGCACTTGGATTTTCTTCATCCCTCTTACGCTTCTCCTCAACAAGTATATCTGCAGCATGAGACTTAGCCAAATAAGCATAAATAGAGTACCTGTCAACAGGCGAGTCCCAACCTGTCTCTGATCTGATGCTAGAGCCTGCACTAGTCAAAACAGTTTGCTGAATTTTCCCTTTGTTTGCAGTCTCCATAGCATAAGTCCATAACGCTGACTGAGTCTCTGATCCCTTCTCAATCTAGACTCCATATACAGAAGCATCACCTCTAGCTATCACATAAGAAGTACGCGCAGCCATATCATCCACTAACTTCTTCATTCCACCTTTACCAAAGTTGGTAGCAAGTGGAGCTCCTGTCTCAGTCAACCAAATCTTACCATCCTGCCCCTAGTATACCAAATTCTTCCTCCTTGCATCCTGAAAAGATTCACAATCCATGCAATGTTGATGATCCGTACTATCGCATCAAATACATCTCCGATCTCTCCTAGGTGCACTAGGAGCACTCCTAGGTGCAGTAGGAGCACTAGAAGAAGTAGTAGGCACAGTCGAAGCAAACTGCTCCTTCAAATTTCCCACCAACTCCACTTTGACTGACTCCAGTGTCAAATCTGTGATGCCTTTGATTATGTCATCAAGAGAGGTAGGCACCGATGGAGCGGATGGTTTTGGAGCAGAAGGTGTAGGCATCGGTCGTGGAACAGGAGGAATAGGTGGAGTAAAAACAGTAGGCACTGGCATAGGCCAAGAAACTGGCTGAGGAGGAGAAGAAATAACAGGGATAGAAGTAGGCATAGGAGCTGATGATGGTGTAGGTGTCATGGAACCATTCTGTAGGCGAGTCTTCCATATCCTCCTCTTGGTCAAAGTCGAGACTGCATCCTGAGCATCCCGCCAATCCGTTTTAAGACCCATAGGCTTCGTGCGATCCTCAAGAAGCTCACCCAATTCTTCTTGAAGAGCAGGATCTGCAGCTTGCAAGAAAAGCTCAACTTTTTCAACATCCAATGCTCTTTGTTCAATGGCATCAAGCTGACTATACCTCTCCTCAAATTCTCGAATCAACTCTGAAGCAGCTAGAGCTTTGTTTGGCATGTAGAACCACTCTCGGAATGACCGCCGAGTAGCCATACCAAAGTCCTCAAGGAAGTATTCTTCTTTCAGGGCCTTCTTAAAATCTTGCCAATGTGTATTTTGAATAAAAAGATCAGTCACTTTTGTCCTCAAAGCGGGTGTGACAAGACGAAGGAAGTACTTACTCATAAGTCCAGCAGGAACTCCAAAAAACCCCATCTTGATCTCATATGTCTTCAAATATGCTGAAACATTGCGGCCATCAAATAGCTTCTTCTTATTCTCAACTGCTTCAATAGCCTTAGTCGCGCTGTTTGCATTCTCCTGCTCCGAATATAGTTGCCTTTGCTGTGACAACTGCTGTTGATGCAATTGTTGTTGCTGCTGCATATACAATTGTGTCTGCTGATTTTGGAGCTGCATATACAGAGACATATTCTGCAAAATCTGCTTTAGATCGTCCGTTGAAGTACTTGACGCAGCAGTCATTGATGGAGCTGAAGTAGACGCAGCTAGAGTTGTAGAAGAGGCTGAAATAGAGGCTGAAGTATCTCCCATCTTGAAATTTCTGCGACGCTTTCACGTCGGGTTCACCAAAGATGTCGAAGGGTTTGTGAAAGCAATGTCGCAACCACAGAGGACCTTGATTAATTTCAAGTTGGAAGATCAATCAAGTGAATGAATACAAATCTACAATAGCAACTCCGACATAATGTGCATTGAGCAAAATAATATTTTCATCAATCATGTCCAGCAATACTTAGTTTCAGTTCAGGCCTGATATGACTGCAATACAACTCTTAGAAACCACCTGTTTTGTGACAGGTACTAAAGAACAGTGTAATGACAATGAACGTGATTTCATAGATTGTTTAAAGGATACCCAATGTTGTGTGTATAATAAGCTTCAGCAAAACAACAAACCACTTCTTCTCATAAGGCTTGCAAGGCTTTTTGAAGGTCTTTCCATGGTGCATGTATATGAAACTGATCCAACCATATTTCCCATCTCTGTTCCTCCACTAAAATTTGTTGGTCATTCTTGAGCTCATCCATTTGCTACGATGCTTCTGCATTTCAAGATTTGCTTCTGGCAGCATAAGCAAGTCATAGAGTTGTCATCATATAAGGAAGAAGTGATGCTTCATCGTTGTTGTAGATGACCATTCCCTTTTCATATTGAACTTTGCTGTAGGTTCCCATAGACATTGCATAAACTGAAAACAATCACCTTCAATAAGAAACAATATCACCATAATCTGTTTAATATCACAGTCACCCTCTTTCTGTCAACATTTGACAACTCCAATAGGCATCAATCTGCACCCTGGACTACTATTTGAACCAAGCAGCACAGCGCTCCAGAACAAAGAGCACTTATTGTTTGTCATAGACAAGTAACGATGTGGCGTCCCATCAGATGATCCACTCCATGAACCAGGGGCAGAATTGTCGATCTCCTTTGATCAGCTTCAATCGTTTAATCTTCTAGAGCTTCGTTAATGATAGTATTTGTCCTTCTTTTCATTGTCCTCTGCAGATCAGAGAACATCATCGACTTTCTTTTGCCTTTAGCAATATCAGATGTTCGTCCTCCATAATGCCGTCCACTTCATCAACAGTCTCATCCTAATCTTCAGGACCACGTCCGCAACTTTAACACTCCTCCTCCGTTGTCTTCTGCAGCTCTTGTCGATCGTCGTCGACTTCGGCTCTCATCTTCGACTTCATCACCTTCCTTCTCTTCTTCTGCATTCCGTCATTGCAACTTCGTTCGGTTTCTCTGTTTTCCTTCAATTTCTCTTTGTAATGCAACAGCTTTGTCGCTCCTCTCCTCAGTCCCGTCTTCTTGTCCTTCATCTTCCACTGCGTAACCTTCCGTCTCCCCTGTTCTTCTGCGTTTTTCCCAATGTCTTCTCTCGTCGATCCTTATTGCCTCTTCCTTCCTGGAAGGCACACGCCAAGAACAGGAGCAAAATCCTAAGAACCTTTCTACTATTTGGATGACTGTATACAATCAGTTAACGTTGACATTGATGACCTTCGGAATAGGAGGAGGGTTCTTTGGAATAGTCACAGTGAGAACACCATCTTAACAGGCAGCGTTGATCTTCTCGACGTCCGCGTTGCTTGAAAGACTAAAACTTCCTCTTTTCTCGTTCATCTCCAGTCGATCCCCTCAGAGCTCCCTGATTTCCAAATTCCCCGCAGAGCTCCTTGATTTTCCAAGACATGCTTCATGCTCCTTCAATGCTTCCTTAATCGATCCCTCTCATTCATTCCAGAAAAATTCTGTCATCACGAGCATATTTCCTTCCCCGTGAAGCAGCAAAGTACAGGATTTTCTTCCGATTGAAAAAGCTCTCTCCTTTTTCCCCCTCGTAGATCCCCCGAATGCCTGTTCCTCAGCGTTTCCTTCCCTTCTCCCCAATTAGCATCGCCTTCCTTCCTTTTCGTCACACGCTTGCTTTTCCCTCCCTCCTTAGCATTTGAATCCACTATTTAATGACTGGATAAGGGTGAGGTCCAGCTACGGACCCTAAAATATAGTGTGTGGTCTCTACATTTGTAACCCAGTCTCCTATTGCTTCTGATGTCACATCTTTCAACGTACCTGTACCAGACTAGACAGCACGTACCTCAACTCCAAGGAGTCTCATTCTGAATACATTAAGAGCCTGTCGTTCCATATCTTTGGCGCCCATGTAAACAACACATCGTAACCCAAAACAAGCACACACTGTAGCAGTGACAACTCCATGCTTCTCATAGCACGTTTCAATGCTTGGCCTCCTTCTTTCCAACTCCTGGATGTGGAGGTTTGATATCATTAGGTATTTTTGATGTAGCTGGAGAAGGAGAAGACAAAGTCCTAAACGAATACGTGTAACATGTTCACCAGCATCAGTTGTGCTTTCCACTCAACCTTGCTCAACATAAGCTGAAAGCATCTCATCATGTTCACCACTATGCCTCCAACTCCTCCCCACTATACTCATACGCAGAAAATAAATGTAAACACAACAACTAAGTATGTACAAAATATCAATTCACACGCATAACTTTTGGGTGGTTTTCACACCTCGAATGCGCAGCAATACGACACCGCATACCGCGTAAACCCTGTGCAAGGTTATCTTCCACATTGAAATGGCCGGCAGTTTAATCCGTAACCCACACGTGTGAAATCGAGACCTCCGCATTGGCAAATCGAGCTGGGGGGTTCAAATCCACATAACGGTGGGGAAACACCCTCTTGGGAGGGGCAAATGGATAATATTAATGAAAATTTTTTGTTTTTATCCCTTTCCCCCAGCCGATGCATGGTTGGAGGATAGGGAGTGTGGGGAGGGATGGGCTAGGTGGAGATGTGGGCTACATGAGGGAGGGGGGAAAGCCATGCATTTGCCCACGTGGGGGAGCTTCTCTCCCCACCCCTTGAGCTTCTCTCCCCACCCTCCCTAGCCTTGGAGTAGGGAGAAAAAAAAGAAGGCAGCATGGGGGAGAAAAGTCTACAGGAGGCTGCCGAGCAAGAAGAAGCCGCCATGCTGCTGTGGGGGCCGCCACTTGTCGTGGAGGGTACCAAGATCGCCACCACCTGTGGGCTGAAGACGCCATCACAAATCCTCCTCTCCATCATTGTAATCGGCCTATTGTCATATTCCTCCCCACACTCTTCAAGCATTTCCTTTGACCCACGTGCTCCTGGGGAAGCAAAAGCTTCCTAAAGCTTCTTGGAAGCTTCCATAAGGGGGCTTCCTTAAGGCATGTTTCCACGTAGGCCACCCCGGGTGTTTAAAAGCCCCCATTCCCAAGAACCTTTTTTGTAGGAGCCCCATTTCCACAAACCAAGCTCCAACCCCACAAGGCCTCCCATAAGCCCAAATCCCGCAAGACCAGTATTCTCAAGGATCCGCACTTCGGAAGGGATCTCCGACGTACGAGGGAGAAGGGCAAGATCTTGAGGCTGCTTACAAAGGCTAAGGAGTTTCACCGATCGCGTAAGGGTAAAGGCAAACTGAAAGTCTGTAATTACGCCCACGATGGCCCCCAAGAAGTCGCAAGTTGCACCTGCAAGAGGTTCTTCTCCTGGACATTTCCCCGAGCCCACAAGCCCAGGTTTTTACAATTTTTGATTCCACGCAAAAGTAATCCATTATGCATGATAAATTCATGGACTAGGAAGCACTTATGCATGTCAAATTCACCTAGCTTAGTTAAATGCAACTGGAAATAAATTGACTATTTGAACAATTATTAGAATTTATTCATGACACGCAATTGGATCATTGGTATTTTCAATGTGATGATCGCAAATTGTCTATGCATCTTATGACCTTATCAGTAAGTTTCCTTTTTCATGCATTTCAAAGTAACGAGCCTAGAACACCTATTGCCTATCATTATAAGGTTGGAATTATTAAAGTGCACCTTTGACTAGACATGGAAAGATTAAGCGTATGTCACATTTTTAGGCAATATTTTCATTGTAATGATTCATTAGGGAAAGTCGTTGACACCCGTAGGAAATAGCAGAGCATGGAAATGATTCGATGAGCTTGCATGGAATAGGTTAACTCTAGCTTTAATTGGCATGAATTTCATTTAACTACGTTATAGTTAGGAAAGGATTGCATGTTGCACATTCGTGGTGCGCAAAAAAAATCATTCCATCAAAAGTTGTATTTAGGGAAAGGTTGCATGGTTTATTAAAGCATGAATTCTAAAGCTTAGAAAAAGAGTTATAGGCATGATTCTTGAATGTAAATCCTAGTAGTTCTATGAAAGTTATTTTGTAAATTATCATGTGTTTTGATTTCAACAAGAAAGGTTAGGGTTATTACGAATTTAGTGGTACCAAGAAGCAATAAATCACGTGT
Source organism: Lygodium microphyllum (assembly GCF_053477565.2). NCBI lineage: Eukaryota > Viridiplantae > Streptophyta > Polypodiopsida > Schizaeales > Lygodiaceae > Lygodium > Lygodium microphyllum. The sequence goes on along the minus strand of NC_141139.1, from coordinate 59,718,741 downwards.
GAGCCTATAGTTGAATCTACTTTTAAAAGGAAGTATATGTCTGGCTTTCTTTCATTTTTTCAAGCTAAAGTCAACATGTTTAAACCCAACACATTGGATGAGGCTATCTCTTTGGCACATGATGCCGAAAAGAAACAAATGAAAGATCGACGACAACTTCTAACTTCCATGCAAAATAATATAGGTAACAACAATTCTCATTTTAAATCTTTTCATACTTCTAACTTTCAATTTGGAAAGAATCATCCTATTCGCCGACCTTGGATGAGAAAATTTTATAATAATGTGAGCCAATCTACTTCAAATTCTAATCCTAAGATTTCTCACCTGCCTTTTACTCTGCCTAAGTCACCTGAACCTAAAAATGTTAATCCAAGTGCCTCAAATATCAATTCTAAGAATTTAATTTGTTATAAATGTAATTATTTTGGCCATATGGACAAGGTTCTGACCGCACTCAACATGGGGAGGGAAAGACTCTCGTGAAAGCCAGGAGGAGCCGAGCCCAAACCTGCAGTGGAGGAGGGAAAATTTATAGGTGGAGGGGGAGAGGTGGCATGAGAGTGCCACCCGCCACCTGGGGCTGCATGCCCCCTCCCTTTACCACATGTCTCTCTCTCTCTCTCTCTCTCTCTCTCTCTTCCCGCCATGCAGTTGGCAGGGGAGAGAGAGGGGGTAAATTTTTTTTTAGGAAAAGGAACTTGAAAATTTCCTTGGGGGGGTTGTATGGGGATATTACATCCTCTCCCCCTTAGAGGAATTGATATGTCCTCATCTCGAAAAGACCTAGGGGAGACAAGCACTACTGTAGCTTAGAGCCTGTGGGTTAGGGCCCATCAAGCGCTACTCTAATTTGGATTTATTCCAAGTACAAGACTTATTATCTCAAGAGGATCTTCTTAGGATATCTAGTCATCCTCAAAGGTTACAACAGGTTCCAAGCCTTCATCATCATGGTCCATAATATACGCCAAAAGCAGAGTTTAGATAGCTTCGTTTGACCGCATGTTCCTGATTCTCAAGGTCCAACTCAGGACAATATACTTGGATGTGTCCTAGTACATTGCAGTGGAAACATCGGCCATTGGGACATCTTTTATGGATGTGACCAATCTCTCCGCACTTGTGGCACCTTTTTTCTTGGTCCGGTGAGTCATCTTCATCATAGTTTCCTGATTTAAGCTCTTGGACGATTGGACTTTCTCGAAGTAATGCGTCTTGCAAGTCCGTTGGGTGCATCGATTCCAATGGAGTGTTTATGGATGGATTCAACCTAGCAGAGAACTTTGACACCGGTTGCGACATATCCATTTGTGGTGCGTATTTTAAAAGAGAGACGAATTTTGAATACTATGCATCTAGGGATAGTCTAGGTTGCTTTAATTCATAGAATTCATTCATCTTCTGTGTGCGATATGCAGGTGGTAGATACCTCCCTCACACAGCTTCCTTAAGCTTGTTCCAAGTGGCTATCCCCTCCGAGATTGCTTGGTCTCTACACCACTGTTTCCACCAAAGTCGCTTCGCCTGTAAGTTTAAGTTTGGCAAGCATGGCTTGGTTAGCAGGTGGAGTACCTGCTACCTCAAAATAGTCCTCCATGGACTCAATCCAGATCTCGGTGTCCACTTGAACAGTCCTTCCCTTGCCATCAAACTTGGGTGGCCTAATTTGCTTGAGAAGGAACTTCTTCTCTTGTATGTTAGCATTCGTAGGTACAGAAGGTGCCTGATAGTCAAGCCATACCACTTAGGTTATTTAGGTTATGCCTATGATGCGAACATTAATTAGTCATGCATCATTAAGAAGTTTTGCTCTGATACCAAATGTAACGTGTCCACCTGTTCCTTTCAGGACACATCTTAGCAGTCCATTGGGAAGTGAGTCTAGAAAGCTCCGCCTGGCACTCCCATGGAATGTTACGGGTTTTGCAATCTAGGACTTCCCGTGTCTGCCATGTAATAGAAGTATTCCGGTCGTTCCCACTTAGGACCGACCTGAATCAGGGTTTCCTCTAATGGTCACTTTCCTAAACGGCGACTAGCATCGAACCCCAAGCGAACTACTTTACGCAGAAACGCCAGGGACGAAGCAGATCCATGCTGCACTTGGTTCAAGGAGAATGGGGAATGAGAGGGGATACAAGGCTTTAACCTCTTTGTCCATAAGGTATAGTCCCATTTCGTTCCCCTAAAATAGCATAAATCGGAATTCTAGTAACCCAAACTCTAGGTCAGCGCCCTTGCTATTCATTTCCTATGAGAATATCTCCTTGCTGTCCATTTTGATTTAGAAAAGTTCCCGGCAAACTGGGACCACCCATCCGTAGGACATCCACTGCACTTTCCTTAGGGTTGCTTTAGTTATCTAATTACCTACCACATAATGTCTGACACATAAAAACAGCTTCCTTAATTAACCTTGTTAATCACAGGTTCTTTTACGTAATTTAGGACACTGACACGAAAACAAAATAAAACAAGATCAAACACTTCCTTAACTTACCTTCAGATTAATGTTTGTCTCCTGCCCATACAGGAGAATTAAGTGTTTCTTTCTGCCTCCGCAGAAAAATCCTTCCGTCTCCCGACAATAAAACCCAAAGGTTTATCCTCCCAAGATTCCGCCTTGTAACTAGTATCAAGGCCTCAAGATCTGAGAGCGGAGTTTTGAGCTCCGGATGTGCCTAAAAATTGCCAAGAAATCTAGAATTTAGGGGAAAAATATTTAACATCAAAGGCGGCGGCTCTAGTTAGGACGATTTTAAGAACTAAGTGAAATACGACTTTTAAAAGGCGCCCGAGCGACACTTGTTGATTTTTGATAATCTTTCACACTACTATGCGGGTTATCAAGAATTGCGAGTCAATGTGGGATGTCAAGCCGGACGCCCAGAAATTTACAGCACTCAAATCGGAGCCCGGACGAGGAAATGGCCACAAATTGGGCAAGTTATGAAGAGGTGGACTTGTTTTGGCCAAGAGTGGGCATGATATTTGGGGCCTTGGGGAGCATTTTATGCAACATCAAATCGTGGGGATGAAGGAGAGCACAAAAAACGTGAGAATATGGCGCCTGTATCACGTTGTTTTTTCGCCATGAATGGATGAGAGGGAGATGTGGGGCTGAATGCAACCCACCCAACTGACAATGGGACTGATCTACTCTCTCCTTGCCGATCTTATTGCCTGTCTTCGCCCGTCCAATGGTAACCTGAATGGAGAATTCTGATTCTAGTCTTTCTCTCTCCTCCCTCTCTCCCCTAAGCGGCTGTTCTTCTGTGCAAGAGGAAATGAAGAATGGTGAAGGAAAGCTTGTCTGGTTGGGACCGGATTGCTTCCGCATCAATGTAGACATGAAGATTGATGATTGTGAAGATGCTGGACATTGAATGTGGGCTGACCCGCAGTCTTGCACCAAACCCGAGATCCCGAGACATGAAGCCTAAGCGGTAATTCAATTTTTATGAAGGAAAAATGAGTTTGTATGCGATTTGGTTGATGAAATATTGTTCCCATGGGCTGCTTATGCATTATGCTGTTGTTTGCTATGAGTTTCAATAGTCTATGATCAAAAAATTAGAAAATCATAAGTGATATGGCTGAAATTAATGGTATAAAACCCGTAAAACATGCGTTTAAGGGGTCAAAATGGGGGTTTTTTGGCAAAATGAATGGGAAATATGAGATATAATACCTATAAAACCTGAAATTTTGCTGGACAAGGAACCTAAGGGCCACAGCCCACAATCAATATTAATTTTTAGTCATTTTTTAATTGAAGAAAATAGAGTAAAATACCAAAAAATGGTGAAAAATGGGTTTTAACTGGGAGAAAATTAGGAAACAGGAAAATGAAAATTCCAAAAAATTACATGTGTGTTTGTGCAATGTATAATGATAGGTTGGCCTCGGTTTACCCTTGTTTCTATGTTTCCGTCCGTGTTTATCGCTTTCTTTGTAAGGTAATACACATAAAACGACATTTCCACCTATCAACGAATGCAAAACATTAAATGGTAGGGTGAGAGGGGAGATTGAGAATCAAAATATAAATTGAAATCTGATTTATGTGTTGCATCATACCTATAGGACGTTGTTTTAAAATAAAAGGGAAAGGCAGCATGAGCGTAAGGCTCGGTGTCTTTTCTCATTACATAAACGCTAGCATGGAAATTATGAAAAGATTGGTTTCGCACGATGCACAATGCTGATTTTCTTCTGTTTGTGCACTAAACCATCCACATTATGCACTATGCATGGTTCATGGTATCAACGGAAAAGCTCCTGAACTACATAGCACTTGTTTTCTTAGGAATTTGACCCACGATTGAGAGTGTAAGGTTATCCCTTGCCGTAGGATAGAAAGTCGGTTTCCTAAGGGATAGTTAAGTGAGGACACATGGTATATCTCTTGGAAATACAAGAAATATAAAAGAGAGGAGTTCATGTTCGATTGTTTTATATGTTGAGTAGTGCATCAAGGGACTAATCCCTGCGATGTACGAGAGCTGCAGTGGGGCCGTAATGTTTCTACCGAGAGGTTTCCTCCATGTATGTGATTGTGGCATTGCCAATATGTATGGGTTCTCCCTCTGAGGAGTCTAGAAAAAGGGAAACGTTGGACTACAAAACGATGAAACTATAAACGCATGAATTAGTCTTTAGGGCAGTTTGTCCTTTAGCAGCAGATAGGCGCTCCAGGTCTGCGAGGTTGTGAGGGTGTGTTTGTCTGTCATGAGCATGAGGTCGGACTAATGCCATAGCTAGTGTCGGCCCATTTCAGGTCCCATCAGTGGTGCGTCTGTCGAGAGCTACCAACAAGTGGTGGTTCTCGAATCTAGGGTTTCTAGGGACCAAAAAGTTGGTTTATATCCTCTGACAAGGACCGTCGAGGCGAAATACAAAAAGCAGAACGTGCTAAGAGGGCTAGATGGCGGTTAGAGATTGTAAGTCATTATTCTCCTCAAAGGACTAGCCCGATAGGCATAAGAGGTAGTGGTCTTAGTAACCCAACTGCTCCACATAGTCCTTTAGGTGTAGGAGGAAGTGTAAGTTCTTCCTCTCTTCCACCAAGTCAACCCACTTCAAGTGGGGGTGTGATTCTGTCAGTTCAAACTCCCATTGCTAATCCGATTGTTGCCATGGCACAACCCATTGCAATTCCTGCAGGGATGTCGGATTTGCCAGCTTTAGGAGTTCCTTTGCCCATTTTTAATGGGTTAGCTGAAGAAGATGCGGAGTTTCACATTTGTGAATTCCAAAGGCTAATGTTTAATTATCACATCCCAGATGAGGGACATCTCATGATGTTCTTTAACATGACGCTAAAAGGAAGGGCTGCGGTATGGTATCATAGCATAGAGTCTGGAATCATATCCACAATCGATCAATTTTATGCAGCTTTCCGAGGAGAGTATGCCCTTGAAAGAGGTGGCCAATAGTGGTTGCGTGTCTTTAATGTAACACGCCAAGACCCCCATAAGAATGTGAAAGCCTATGCTAAGAAGCTTAAGGAAGTGTTTCATAAGTTACAAACTTACATTCCTATTTCGTCGGCTGCCCAATTGTAATACTTCTTGCATGGATTGGATTTCAATATTCAGGTACAACTGAGTAGTGTGGTTTTGGCTGATATAGACACCGCCATTGCGCGGGCAGAAGGAGTAGAAGCACGATTACAAATGGCCTACTCCTCTCGAATAAATCTTAATGCGGGTCTAGCACCTGGAGGCAATCTACCATTGACAAATGGAAGTCAAGGGATGCCTATGACTAACCCTAATGGGAGAGGAAGCACTGTTCAAAATGTACCTTTGCTGCCAGCTCCTCCCAGTGTGACTATGCCTATGGCAAGTCAGTTGGCTCCACCAAATGTTGGAAGCCAAGTTCCGAACCCTAATGTTGTTTCTATGAGTCAATAAGCAATGCCCAATCAAATTCTTAGGCCAATGGAAAGATAGATAGATGATCAAGGCTATGAGTCGAGTGCCTCTAATGTCCTTGGCAAAGTTAAGGATATGATGAAGCACTACACTGACATGATTTCTGAACAATATCGGCAAATAGCTGTTGACATCAATTTCTTGAAGAAGCAGCAGAATCTAATAGGGAGTCAATGCCCTGAAGAGGGTGGGCCCTCAAGATTCAGCTGTAAGTGGTGTGGCGGACAACATTTCCCTAGAAATTATCCAAATGTTAAATGTGATATTTGTGGAAAGTCGGGCCATTTAGCTGCTATCTGTTGGAGTAAGATTAGTTCCCTCCAACAAGGGAATAAACAGCCAGGTCCTATTAATCATAGAGAGCAAGGTAATAACCTACAGCAAAATGATGTACCAAGACAAATACTACAAAGGGGGAAGACTACTATAGAAGAGTTGCCACAAGGTAATGGAGTCAGCCTTATTGAGGCTGTACGTGTCAATGACGCTGAAACCTCTAACCTAAGAGTTGTGACAAGAGGCCAAAAGGCTAAAGAGGCTGACAAAGATAATGCAAAACCGGTCAAGGGAAACCCTAAGCAAGGGGATAAGGGGACGCAAGTCCTGAATCCTAGCGTGGAAGGGGGACCTCTAAGGCCCGTTGACAAAAAAGTCGATCCTAAGAAGAATGAGGAAGTGCCAAGAAAGAAGCCAAGAGCTAAAAAAGAAGCACCAAAACCGGTGACCAAAAGAAAGAATGGTTTAGTGAGAAAAGCGAGCTTTGGCTACCTATCATGACTTTGATTTAGCAAGTTCTTTTTGCGAAGTCAAACCAGATGTAAACCTTTTACAGTTGATTAAATTATCTCCAGGAGTACACAAGGAATTCAAGAAGATCTTGCGTATTGGATATATTGTAGAACCTTTGGGCATAGCACGAGTAGGGGAAGATTGATTTGATCATGCTGAAAAGAATTGCCCTAGGGTTCCAGCATATGTGGATGGAATATTAGTAGAACATGCTATTGTAGACGCTGGGTCCTCCGTCAATATCATGAGTTCAGAGTTGGTGGAGAGGTTGGGTCTAGGCATCCAAAAAGATAGCTCCACCCTTATTAGAATGGCTGATGATAGCCTAAGACAACCAGAAGGTTGCATTACTAAGGTCCATGTTACAGTCACAAGTGTGGAATGCTTCTTGGACTTTAGGGTAATAAGATTTGCAGGACATCCTAGCTATCGAGTCTTGCTAGGCAAGCCTTGGATCTTACAAATAGATTGTGAAGTCGATATACCCGCCAGTCAAGTGGTTCTAGGTAGAGGTGCTAATCGAGTAATAGTCGATGCTTACCCTGAGTCTCCTCAGAGTGAGAGAGCTCCTTTATCCTCTACGGAATTAGAGACAACAGATGATCTATCTAGTAGTGAGACATCATCCAGTGATGAGTCTAAAGAGGGGTCCACTACAGAGGATATTTATCAGATAACTCTAAATGAGCCGATAGAGCCACAAGATAGGATAAGAGACGCGGATGTGATTGAGTTAGACCTTGGCACGCCGAATGATTCGCGGCCAATTAAATTAGGTTCCATGCTCAGTTCAACAGAAAGGGAGGACTATGTGTCCTTGATTCAAGAATTCCGCGACATCTTTGCTTAGAGTTATGATGAGTTGAGAGGCATTCCTCCTAGCCTGGCTATTCATACTATTCCTATAAAAGAAGGTAGTCATCTGGTGCATCAAAAGGTAAGGCGTATGCCTTTTGAATTGAGGGACGGGCTGTTTGAAGAGTTACAGAAGTTAAGGAAAGCTGGTTTAATCTTCCCTGTGCAGCACACAGAATGGTGTTCACCAGTTGTTATCAGGAAGAAGAAAAACAACCAGATTAAACTATGTGTGGATTTTAGAGAGTTGAATAAGCAAATGGTTAGGATTAGTACCCGTTTCCGTTCATTGACCAGATTTTGGATCAATTAGCGGGTAGGGAAATATATTTGTCAATGGATTGCTTTGCAGGATACAACCAGATGGCAATTGCAGAAGAGGACAAGTTGAAAACAACTTTCATTACTGTCTTTGGTACTTTTTCATACCATGTGATGGCCTTTGGTTTGTGCAATGCACCTGGATCATGGCAACAAACAGCAGACAAGACCTTTGGTGACATCTCCCTCAATGAGTTGAAAGTATTTATCGATGACCTGGGGGCAGCCACTGTAAGGGAAAGGATGTTGATTATTTTAAGAAAGTGCTTTGAGCGCTGCAGACAATTTTGTATCACTCTTAACCCACGGAAGTGTGTTTTTGGAGTGCCTTATGGGTTATTGCTGGGCCATGTGGTCTGTTCAGGAGGGATCGCAACTGATCCTGAAAAGATCAAGGTTATAGTCGCTATGAGTCCACCACGCACTCCAAAAGAGGTACATAGCTTTCTGTCATCGATAGGATACTATCGAAGGTTTATAAATGCCTTGGTAGAAAGGACGTTTCCATTAACAAACTTATTAACCTTTAGCTGTCTATTTGAATGGAGCGACCCTTGTAAGGTAGCTTTCGAGGATGTGAAACAGGAGCTAGTAAATGCACCCGTTTAAAAGCACCTAAAAGAGGCGAGATGTTTTACATATTTTTAGCAGCCACCATGCATAGTATAAGCTCTGTTTAGCCCAAATATGGGAGGAAAAATGGTATCATCTAATAGCTTTTGCTAGTCAGAAATTGGGCATTTCAGAGATCAACTATACCTACATGGAGAAGTTGTGTCTTGCGATGGTCTTTGGGACTAAAAAATTCAGGCACTACATCCTCTATGAGAAGGTAGTTTTCTATACGAAGGTGGAAGGGCTTAGATTTCTTATGAACAAGCTACAACTGCCTGATCGTTTGGGAAAGTGGTTAATCACTTTGCAAGAGTTCGATTATAAGATTAAGAGTAAGCCACCGAACAATTTGGCTGCTAACTTAAAACCTCTACGTGACCTTTTAGCTAAACCAAAATGGAAATGGACCAAGGTCCACGACCTGAACTTGTTATATAACTAGGCTTTAGTTACTAACGACAAGGAGATTGAAGAGGGAAGCTTAGGGGATGATGAGCACTCAGAAGTATAGGACCCGGATGATGAGGAGTATGAGGAATGTCACTCTACGGGGGAAGAGAGTGAAGAAGAGGTAGACACAATAGAGTACGACACGGAGGGAAAAGCGATAGAACAAATCAGGGCAGACTTGAGGCCTAGGAAATAAGGGATCAGTCAGAATGAAAAAGGAGTCATGCTAATGGAGTGTGACAGATCCTGGCTAGAACGAATAGGAGCCGTGGATTATGAGCAAGCAAGAGTAGCAAAACCATGGGTAATCCCAGTGCTCAAGACAGATTCACCTATGGAACTACGACCCCTGGGGGAAACACCTTCCTCAAGTGAGGGATGCGAGTTCAACTCAGAGTCGGAAGCTAGCACTGAGAGTGATCCCGAGATACCGCAACCCTTTAAGGACAAACACACCAAGGGAGACTTGCCAGTCCACTTGAGGCGCAGGAGGCTAAAAGAGGAGGCCAGGAGGCAAGCAAGGGACTCAGAAGCGGAAAGGCAGAGGAAACCACAGGATCCACCCAAACGGTTTACAAAATTTAAAAAGGGTGAAAGAGTGGTGGTTTTGTTAGGTGCAAAAAGATAAGGTCAGACTAGTGAACCGATCGAGGGACCCGCCAAAGTCAAAGAGGTTAACTTGGCTGGGAAAGGTGAAAAACCAAGACCGGTGTTCATTGCAGATGACTTGGGGGAGGAGGAAGAGACCAAACTCGTTGCACTCCTGCAAGAGTACATTGACGTATTTGCCTGGACATTGGACGAACTTAAGGGAGTCGACCCTAGGGTCGTGACTCATTGACGTATTTGCCTGGACATTGGACGAACTTAAGAAAGTCGACCCTAGGGTCGTGACTCATAACATCCCAATGGTTCCAGATGCGGTGCCAACAAAACAACGACCTTACCCCATGAATCCCAAGCATGCCCATGCAAGGAAGGAGGAGATTGATAAACTCATGAGGGCAGGTTTCATATATGAGATCGAGCACACGGACTGGGTATCACCTATCGTGATTGTCATGAAGAAAAATGGAAAAATCCGAGTGTGCGTCAACTACAAAAAAGTGAATGCCGCTACGAAAAGGGATAACTATCCTTTACCTTACACCAAGCACATGCTTGAGAGGGTAGTAGGGAAGGAAGCCTATAGTTTTCTAGATGGTTTCTCGGGTCACAATCAAGTGCAAGGGCACCCCAACGACAAGCACAAGACTGCCTTTGCCATAGAATGGGGCGTGTTCGCGTACATTGTCATGCCTTTTGGGCTAATGAATGCACCTGCAACTTTTCAACACCTAATGTGCACTATCTTTAAGAACATGCTTAGGCGCGAACTGGAAGTGTTCATAGATGACCTATGTTTACACTCTAGTTGGGCCGAACACTTGGAGAAATTGAGAGCTGTATTTGAAAGGTGTAGGCTGTACCACCTCTCATTGAACCCCTTAAAGTGCCAGTTCTGGGTAAAACACGGATGCATCTTAGGGCAAGTAGTGTCAAGGAACGGCATTGCTACTGACTTTTCCAATGTCACGTCCAATTTATCAATCAGATAATCTATGATTTCGTGAATCTCTAATTTGTTGTTGGGGATGCGGGACGAGGCCGGTTTGTCTAGGTTGAGTGAGCTTCCTGCCATCATGCAAAGTGTCACAACTGGCTCCTCTGTTGGCATGGTTGCGGCTTTAGCAGCCTGCTGATGTGGTCCTTCCTCATCCGAGAATGGTAGGTCAATGGTTGCCAACACGTGCATCCAATCCCTCTCATCCTCAGGGCAAGGAATATATCTAGCGAGCGATCCATAGGGCTTGGTCGTTTGAGTATCGCCTTTTAGCATGGCCAAAGATGGCAGCTAGGTCAATAGGCATCGTCGTCCAAGTGTCCATCTCTACCCTCACTGCACTAGTTCTATTCCCTAGGAAAATCAATCCATTGCCCCAGTCCTCTGTGACTCGTGCATTCCTCATCCAAGGTCGGCCTAATAGTATGTCGTAATCCACTCCCTTCATGACAATGAAGTTTACCGAAAATTGCACACTGGCAATCTTTACCAGCCAATTCTTTAAGACCCCAAATGGTCTTACCCTCATTCCCTTTCCTAGTGTGACATTGAATCTAGCAGTCTCTACAGGAGGGTTTCCCCATGCCTCTAGGACCGCATGGTTTAGCACACTAACACCGGTGCCTGTGTCTACAATTCCTTTTCGAGTCATGTCTCCTAAGGCTAGGATGGGCAAAACTGCGTGCATTTCAGTGCCTTCCCAAAAAGCATTGATGTGCAAAGACTTAGGATCTAAGTGTAGAGTTAGACTTGGGATCCGTGTAACTGCATCATGATCTTGCGGATCAGCACCCGCAAGTCCTGTGTGTCCCTCGATCGAGTCTTTTAACTCCTGCCACAAGGAGTGATTTTGCCTAAGCAGATCCTCCAAGCTTAAAGTTACTGGAGTGGACAGCAAGGTTATGAGGAGGCTACTAGACCCTTGTCTTCCTCTGAGGCTAGCAGTTCTAGGCCATGCATTCTGTCTGCCCTGGTAAGTTTCCCCCCGGTCTTGCTACTGAGTTGCTCCTAGTGGTGCAGATATGCTCCCAGCCTGTGGTTTTGAGGGTGAGACTGGTGTGCTAACACTGAAGAAGTCATCCATAGGGTCTTCCAATATGGGTTCAGCATCCTCGAGGTGCTTTTGGGCATCCTTGACCCACTCCTTGACCTTGGCTATAGCCTCGAGTTGCCATTTGGGGTGGGGATATTCCCCTACCTTGGCACTCCCTAGCTCTACTGTCTTAGGAGCCGAGGTCTCTGCCTCTGCATCTGTGACCTTCTTTCCCGTTACCAACGTAGTTGTTTCCTCGGTTTTAAGGGTTATCTTTGCATCGGTTCTCTTCTTCCGTCTCCTCCGGCTTTTCTTCCCCATCGAGGTTGCATCCTCGAGGGGGTCTTCCAATATGGGTTCAGCATCCTCGAGGTGCTTTTGGGCATCCTTGACCCACTCCTTGACCTTGGCTATAGCCTCGAGTTGCCATTTGGGGTGGGGATATTCCCCTACCTTGGCACTCCCTAGCTCTACTGTCTTAGGAGCTGAGGTCTCTGCCTCTGCATCTGTGACCTTCTTTCCCGTTACCAACGTAGTTGTTTCCTCAGTTTTAAGGGTTATCTTTGCATCGGTTCTCTTCTTCCGTCTCCTCCGGCTTTTCTTCCCCATCGAGGTTGCATCAAGGTTTCTTGGGCCTGGCAAGGAGATGCCTACTTGTATCATTTGAGCTCGCGTCATAGCATGTAGTGGGATGGGCATATCCTCACTACCAAAAGTTTCCACTCCAAAGAGCCCCAAGGGCACTGATGGCATGTTGGCAGTGCTCATTGATGGCTTCCGCCTAGACAGTCAGGAAATAGATGTGTGATACCACACTCTGCGCAATCGGAGATCCGCTTTATCTTTGTTAGCTTGTTCTCGCTCTAGGCAGCATGATGAAATATGGCCTGGGTGGCCGTAAGTCCAGCATGTGACTAGATCCTGGCTAGGCTCTCCAAAGCCTCTGCCTCGTCCTCTTCCTAAAGCCATCACCGGCACTGGCCGATAGTCCATCAGGACTGGGTTGCCCTCCTCGTCGTAGGATATGTACGGATTAACATATGTCTCTTCCTCATTAGGCTCCTCCACAAAGTGAATAGGAGCATCGCTAGGTGGGTGAGTCACAAAAGGCCTTGGTGGCCTGGGTATACCAGTTGGGTTCATTTCCAGCCTAGGCATGACAGGTCTTGAGTCAGTTGGTGCTGGAAGAACTAACTGGGTTCCCTTGCTAAAGAAATTAGGTGGCCTATTACCTAAGTATGGAGGGTTGTACTGCTGTGTGTATGGGAATCTCCTCGGCATTCTGCAATGCGCTACATCATGTCTGAATCTACAGCAATTTAAGCATGGCCGAGATCTAGGATCTTGGCACAATCACTGGGAGGTGATTGCCGCCACAGTACACACATTGTACATGCGATCTCACAGGCTTTCTAACGAGCTCTTGCAATCGTGCAATCTCCATTCTCATCTCTGCCATCCCTTGGTCGTGGTCTACACTCTTTCCCTTGTCCTGCGCGCTAGCAGTTGCTTTTTCCCCTAAGGTGGTTGATCTCTCAGGGTCCCTTTGGCTTGCACTATCTCGGTTGGTAGTCCTCATGCTATGTTCCCTAAGTTGATCATCTACGCGTATTGCCTCCTTGAAGACTCGAGCTAGCACGTTTCGTTGTAAGGTGGAGTTACTGGCCAAAGCCTTGTAGAGCTCCTCACTCCGAATCCCGTTCATGAACACTGTAGACACTGCCCTCTCAATAGGTCACTCATTGGCAGGGATTCTCTTGTAGAGACTGCGCACCTGAGTGAAGTAATCCCTAACGTCCTCCTTCTCCCTTTAACTGATATTCATCAACCTAACAATGAGGTTATCCGAATACCATGCCTCTGAAAACCTCTTGATGAAGAGGCCCTTAAGGCGAGCGAAGTTTGTACATTCTGCATCATCCAGACTAGAGTACTAGGTTCCCCCCTTGTCGCCTAAGCATAGGCCGAAGGCTTGAGCTCACAGCGCACAGTCAGTAAGACCGTTCGACTCACATACTTGCTCGAACTGCTCCATGAAGCTGTACGGGTCACTGCTAGGTTCGTATCAAGCTAGTTGTTTTGCTACTATGGGGATTCTAGCCTACCCTTTAGCCCCTTGTGTGACTCCCAATCCTGACAGTAACGTGGTGGCTAGGGTAGTAGCACTCTGTTCCACGGATGTATTATCCATGAGTTGCTTTGCCACCAGTTCACTCAACATCATGCCAGCCTCTGCTACCCGTTCCCTCTCTACGTTCGGTCCGGACTTGGCTGCCCCAGCTAGGTCTAGTACTCATCTAGCCTCGTACATATCCACGTCATGCCAGCCTCTGCTGCCCGTTCCCTCTCTACGTTCGGTCCGGACTTGGCTGCCCCAGCTAGGTCTAGTACTCATCTAGCCTCGTACATATCCACGTCTTGTTGTAGCCTTCTAGCCCTTTGCTCATGGTTGTAGGCAATTATACCTTCCAGTGCTCTCTTGATAGCTCTTCTCTCTGCTTCCAGGTTAGCCACCACTTCCTCTACGGATCTACCTTAGATCACGGTCTTGGTGAGTAGATCGTAGTCATGGACCAGTTCCTGGACCGAGGTTGGAAATTCTCCTAAGTCTAATTGGTCTTCCCCTTGTTCACCTCCTGATCCTGACATTGCTTCTGCTTCCAACTCCACGAGGTTGTCAATGAATCCAATCAACTCTGGCAGCTTCCACTCCCCTACCTTGTTGCTTCCCTTATCTTCGTGTTCTCTCCAGGTACTACTAGTAGGGCGCTCAAGCACCTATCTAAGTCTTGGGGTCTTCTCCTACTAGTGGGTTCCTTAGTGTTATTAGATATCCAGATCTATTCCTTGTTATTCGAAAGTAGCGGTGGCGATCCTTACCCACACGTGGTGCTTAGTGCTTTCGTGGTGCTTGGTGCGAAAACAGGCTTTCCTCTTTTCTTGCTGTGCAGGTTTAGTAGAGCACAAGAGTGAAGTGCCGATGCAGAAAGCGTTTAATGCAAACTCCACCTTGTTTCTACCCACGTTCCCAGCCTAATTTGAGTTCCCAACCTGGTTCCCGGCTATTATACGGTCTTTCCGCACCCTAAGTTCGATTAGTCTCTGTGGTTCTAATGGTCAAACTAGGTCTTGGGGGTGTTAAGGGTTGCATCCTGGGGTCAGGTCTGTGGCAAGGCCAGCAAAAGATCCTTATCTTTTTCTTCTGGCAAGACAGTCCGATTCTGGGAATCGGACCAGTCTGGTCCGACTCTGAGAGTCGGACGGTCTGATTCTGGCAATCGGACCGGTCTGGTCCGACTCTAATAGTCGGACGGGGTTGGTCCGCTTCTGGGACTCGTCCGACCCTGGTGGTTCGATTCTGGGAATTGGACTAGGAGGGGTGTCCTACTTTCGAAGTGGTCTAACTATGGCTTGGTCCGAGTCGGGCTCCAATGGTCCGACTACGATGGTCCGATTCTAATGGGCAGTCCGAGTGCCATGTGGCACGTTCGATCGGGTTGGCCCGATTCTTGTGATTGGACCGGTCTAGTCCGACTCTCTTAGTGAGACGGTCCGATTCTGGGAATCGGACAGTCCGACCCCAAGACTCGGGTGGTCCGATTCTGGGGATCGGACCACTGCGAGTTGGTCCAACTGCGTCGGCGGCAGGCGCGATTCTGGCATGTTTGAATCCTTCATAATGCCTACTGCACTCAATCACCACAAACTTCCCATATCTGATTAGAGCATTATTGGAACACACTGGACTCACCTGAAGCAGCACAAATCGAATGCGCCTAGAATCGGGTTCGCGTTTCCTCATCCTGTGAACCAGAAGCTCTCTCTCTCTCTCTCTCTCTCTCACAAGGCTAACTACAGAAATGAGGTCTGTCCTGGCCTCCCAAGCCTCTTAAGGTCCTTTCCCAGCACTGCAAAACCTCACAGCCAGTTCCCTGACCCTGTTTCACCCAGAAACTTGAACCTGGTCCCCTGTTTTCCTATTTCCAGCAGTAGCCAAAACCACTGTTTTCTCTTTTCTTACCCTAATCTAACCTTAATCTAGTGTAGCCAATACGAAAAATAGAAATGCCGAACAGTAGTCCTAATCTAATGCTTCCAACAAACCCAAATACTTACTTGTTCCACGGATTAAACCCTCCTAAATCTCCTAGTTATCTTGAGCACTGGTTCAGGCTGCAAACCCTACTTCCATGCTCGATCTCATGCGCGCGACGCTCAAGGCTCAATTCCGTCGGTCCCAGCAAACGGAACCAAAATGGAGGGGAGCTTTAAGCTCTACCCTGAGACCTACGAACCACTTATTGCTCAAGTGTTTCGAACCGAGCGGCCATGGCTACCTCTCACATAGCCGATGCACAATGCCTACCTTACGGGTGTAGTAAGCTTACCTTGATGCTCGATCGAGTACCGTCCTCTTTCTTGCACACTGGTAGCTCCACGATCCTTGAGGCAAGCTCAAGCAACCTCAATCCCTCTCCCATGAGCTTCATCCTCCATAGCCACGCGCGAGACAAGAGAAGAGAAGAGAGGAGGAGAAGATGAAGAGAAAAGATGGAGAGCTTCTTCTCCAAGATCCCTCACTCTCACACAATCACTCCCTCACACTCTCTCAATCCCTCTCTCAAGCACAAGCATGAAGGCAAGAAACAAGAGAAGAAGAAGAAGAAGCTTTGGCCACACAGAAGAATGAGCTTCCCATTCACTTTTCAACTTTATATACATGCCCTATTTTTCATGGGCGGTCATTCCCCTTTTTTACATGGCCGGCCATTAGCCTAGGCCCATTTCCTCATTTCCCACCGTTCTAGTCTATCCTATCCCCAACTAATGCATACAATTTGCACAGGAGTGATCCTGGTGCTCTTTTACAAGGTTTTAGAAGTGTTTTCGCACTTAATGGTGTGCTTTTTATTCTTTTACTCTCCTTGGGCGACTCCAAGACTTCTTGAGGATCGTGCCCGTGCATTTAATTTTTTCCTGGGTCTAGTTTCTAGTTAAGGCACCTTTTCCTTTTTTTTCTCTCTCTTTCCATTTCCCGCTCCTCTATGCTGCGGTAAACAGTCTAACAGTTGCTTGAGTTGCTCCTTTAGCTCAATCGCTTCCGGGATGGACATTCTATATGGCCTCTTTGCGATTGGTGCGGCTCCTAGCGCTAGCTTGATTTCATGGTCAACTTTCCTTTGAAGCCGAAGTTCTGTCAACTCTTCAGGAAATACGTTTGCGTACTCCTTTAGCCATGAAGGTTCTTCACTAGGCTCCTGATTCTAATCTAGCTTATTTAGCTTAATCAAATAGACAAGTAGTCCCTTTCTAACTCCTTTTATTATCCAAGATGCTTTGGCTAGTTGAATTTTTTGGCTTTCCAACCTCTCCTTGAGTTGTGACCAATTCCCCTTCAGAATTTTGAAAGGAAACTTGGCCCTTTCCACAGTGAATGTGGGCATCATTAAGTTTAATCCAATCCATTTTCCAAGAAAACACTCGTGTATACCTAAGTTAATGACCCTGAATCTGATCGAAGTCGACTTTCCTCCCAGTAGGAATTCCACCCTAGTAGTTTGCCTGAACAAGTGACCTCATGACCATTTGCTAATTCCACAAGCAAGGTGGGTACATCTTTTGTGGCTATTCCTAATCTTCTTGCACAAACTGGTGAAATAAAGGAATGTATATTACCACAATCAATTAGGGTTTTAAAGCTTTTACCTTGATAATCGAATGGAGTCTGAATCACCAAAAATTGGCGATTCGGGCCTTTCTTGTGAAGGGCGGCATGAACCATTTCCCTCTCAAAGTCAGCTTCCATGGTTGGATCTTCTTCATCACCGGATTCCTTGTCGGCGACACTGGCAGTTCTTCCTCTAGCTCGGGTAGCGGCTCCTTGGCCCACAGATGGTTCCTTGGGATAGTCCTTAACGTTGTCCTCTGCCAAGCTTGGGACATTGTCTTTTAAAATGACCAGGCTCGTTGCAATGGAAGCAACGGATATTGCGGCCATTTCCTTGGGTAGGAACAAAATTATTGACATCGTTGGCTCTCTTGGCCTGGGACCTATACATTCCCTTGTTCTGATTCTTGTAAGACCAAGACTTGTTATTTCTTGGCCTCGTCTACACCTCCTGTATTATGGGTGCAGCTCAAATGAGTGCGTCCTGTAGATTTGTTGGGCACATTGATTCGAGGCGGGTGTTTATCGGTGCACAAAACTTTGACACTTGTTGTGTCATATCCATTTGGGGTGCATACTTCAAAAGAGAGACAAACTTTGAATAGTATGCATCAAGAGATAGACCAAGCTGTTTCAGCTCATAGAACTCGTTCATCTTCTGCGTGTGGTAGGCAGGTGGTAGATATCTTCCTCGCACAGCTCCTTTTAGCTTCTCCTAAGTAACTGATCCTTTCGAGATCCCTTAGCCTCTGCACCATTGCTTCCACCAAAGTATTGCTTCATTGGTAAAGCTTTAGCTTGGCGAGCTTTGCTTGGTTAGTAGGTGCAGTACCTGCATCGAAATAATCCTCCATGGATTCGATCCAAATCTCAGCATCAGTTTGGATAGTCCTTCCCTTGCCATCAAATTCTGGTGGCTTTATTTTCTTGAGAAGAAACTTCTTCTCCTGAATTACAGCCGTACTTGGTGTAGGGGTCGGACTAGGAATCTGCACTTGAGGTTGTGCATGGGCATTGAGATTCTTTATGTTATGTTAAAAACTTGCTAAGGGTTTCTCACACTACTTTACATGCCCAGTTCAACTTTTAGCCAAGTGACCAAATCACTTAACTTCTTTCTCAATACTCGCAGTCAAGACAATCATTGATTAAAAAAAGTCTATTTCATTCATATGGGCATAGCCCTTTTGAGTACAATTATTTTTGGGAAGATGGAACAAGCTGATACATTAATTCGAGGAGAATAAGATTGTGTTACATTGAGCTATGGGAACTGAGTAATAGTATGGATTGGGGTCATGGATTTTCAGGAATCGATAGGTCATTGGAAGATTAGGGTATCCTTTCCTTTGATACCCCTTCTTCTCGTAATGTCCCAACACCTTGATTCTGTCGGTAGGGATTATTCGAGTCACTTTCTCGTACACATACGTGTTCTGCCTGAACTTTCAGCCGCCGATTTTGTTTTCGTGTAAGTGCCCTAAATTACGCAAAACAATCTGTGATTAACAGAGTTAATTAAGGAAGCTGTTTTTATGTGTCAGACATTATGTGGTAGGTAATTAGATAACTAAAGCAACCCTGAGGAAAGTGCGGTGGATGTGGCCATGGGTCCTACGGATAGGTGGTCCCGGTTGGCTAGGAACTTTTCTCAATCAAAATGGACAGCAAGGAGATCTTCTCAAAGGAAATGAATAGCAAGGGCGCTGACCTAGAGTTTGGGTTACTAGAATTCCGATTTACGCTATTTTAGGGGAACGGAATGGGACTATGCCTTATGGGCAAAGAGGTTAAAGCCTTATATCCCCTCTCGTTTCCCATTCTCCTTGAACCAAGTGCAGCATGGATCTGCTTCGTCCCTTGCATTTCTGCGTAAAGTAGCTCGCTTGGGGTTCGACGCTAGTCGCTATTCAGGAAAGTGACCATTAGAGGAAACCCTGATTCAGGTCGGTC
This sequence comes from Lygodium microphyllum, assembly GCF_053477565.2. Taxonomy (NCBI): domain Eukaryota; kingdom Viridiplantae; phylum Streptophyta; class Polypodiopsida; order Schizaeales; family Lygodiaceae; genus Lygodium; species Lygodium microphyllum. Next base: position 59,699,512 of record NC_141139.1, on the reverse strand, counting down.
TTAAGTGGGAACGACCGGAATACTTCCGCTACGTGGCAGACGCGGGAAGTCCTAGATCGCAAACCCCGTAACATTCCATGGGAGTGCCAGGCGGAGCTTTCTAGACTCTCTTCCCAATGGACTGCTAAGACGTGTCTTGAAAGGAACAGGTGGACACATTACAGTTGGTATCAGAGTAAAACTTCTTAATTAGGTTACTTTCAGGACCTAAATTAGAGTAACTTAAATAACCTAGGTGCCACAAGTGTGGAGAGATTGGTCACATCCGTAAAAGATGTCCCAACTGTCGATGTTTCCACTGCAATATGCTAGGACAAATCCAAGCAGATTTTCCTAAGTTGGACCTTGAGAATCAGGAACATACGGTCAAACGAAGCCGTCTAAACTCTTCTTTTGGCGTACATTATGAACCATGATGATGAAGGCTTGGAACCTGTTGTAACCTTTGAGGATGACTAGATATCCTAAAAAGATCCTCTTGAGATAATAAGTCTTGTACTTAGAATAAATCCAAATTGACCCCTATGAGTTGTGACAAGTTGTCATTTTAATAATTTGAGTAATCAGAGTAGCGGAGCGGAAGCATGATGGGCCCTAACCCACAAGCTCTAAGCTACAATAGTGCTTGTCTCCCCCAGGTCTTTTCGAGATGAGGACATCTCGATTCCTCTAAGGGGGAGAGGATGTAATATCTCCATACAACCCCCCCAAGGAAATTTTCAATTTCCTTTTCCTAAATTTTTTAAACCCCCTCTCTCTCCCCTGCCGACTGCATGGCGGGAAGAGAGAGAGAGAGCCATGTGGTAAAGGGAGGGGGCATGTAGCCCCAGGTGGCGGGTGGCACCGCTATGCCACCTCTCCCCCTCCACCTATAAATTTTCCCTCCTCTGCTCTACAGGTTTGGGCTCGGCTCCTCCTGGCTTTCACGAGAGTCTTCCCCTCCCCGTGTTGAGTGCGGTCAGAACCCCTGTCCTCTGTGCCTATGGTAGTACCATACCCTCATTGGCGACATACCTTTTCTCCCCCCATCGTCAGAATCCCCCCCCTCCCCAAAACAGGTTATTAGAGCACGCCACCCCTGCCTCCCGTGATGTCAGCACTTCCGTTCTTTGTCGACTTCAATGAACCCCCCCTCGACGTGATCTGCATAAAGGAGGAGAAAGAAGTGAATTAAGGGGAAAGAGAAGAGGAGAAGGAGGGTGAGAGAGAAGAGTGAGAAGAGGAGGAGAAGAGAAGAAAGAGAAGGAAAAAAAAGAGTGAGAGAAGAGGAGAAGGAGGGTGAGAGAGAAGAGTGAGAAGAGGAGGAGAAGAAAGAAAGAGAAGGAAATAAGAGTGAGAGAAGAGGAGAAGGAGGGTGAGAGAGAAGAGTGAGAAGAGGAGGAGAAGAGAAGAAAGAGAAGGAAAGAAGAGTGAGAGAAGAAGAGGAGAAGAGGAGGAAGAGAAGGGAAGAGGAAGGGAGAGAGAGAAGAGTGAGAAGAGGAGGAGAAGAGAAGAAAAAGAAGGGAAGAAGAGTGAGATAAGGAGAAGGAGAGGAGGAGAAGAAGAGGAGCGGGAGAGAAGAGGAGGAGAAGAGAAGGAAGGAAAGGGAAGAAGAGTGAGAGTTTTGGGGCTAGCTACTTACCATGGCCTCTAAGTGCAAAGGAGTGAAGACCAAAGGAGCTACCCTAGATGCTCAGGGGACAAGTACAGATGGAATTCATGGTATAGTTGGAGCTGTTGGAATTGCGGCCAATAATGGAGCACCGAGTATAGCCAACATGGGAATTAGCGCAACTCCAGACCTCGTCTCAAAAAACCAGGTTCTCCTTGGCCTAGGGAAGAACTCTTGATTTCATTCCGCCACATGAAATGATAAGGTTTTCATAATATGTCACCTAAAATGATAGACTTTCACTTAGTTTGGTGCATGATTTGTTAACTATAGTCCATGGTTTACTCCTGTGATTAAAATAAATACATGAAATATTAGCTTCCATTCATAGGATGCAACTGCACTGAAGCATAGAGGACTTGTCATCTATCTTGCATTCCACGAGGAAGATAGGTCCTGATCTTGTATACCACGAATAGGTTGTCCTATCCTATGACAACCAATGTTTATGTTTGGAGACCGCATGAAATATTAGGGTAGAATTTCATTTAGAATACTAGCAGGTTCTTAGACTTTCATGGATCGCTTTACAAGGGAAGATTTTTATACATTATATGATTATCTTTTACTTATGTTAGAGCATAGAGGTGATAAGTGAATTGAGTTTAAACTTCGATAAAACTGCAAGTAGAGGGAGACTAAGATGAAACAAGCACAGTTTTTGGATCTCAAGTCAACTTCTCCTCCATTATTCTCCAACCATATCTCCAAACAGTCCACACACTAAAATGGTATCCTCAAAAGATAGATACCCCAAATTTAAGGACACTTTACATACAACAATATGATAAGGCTTAGAATATGTTTTAGACTTTGGCTTATTTCTCAACACTCCCCCTCAAGCTCAAAATGAGCTTGCAAAGGTAATACTCCAAGTGCACTCCTGAAGTATTCAAACTTATCTTTACCTAATGCTTTGGTAAAGATATCAGCAACTTGGTCATTGGTCTTCACATGGACCAAGTCAATCTCTCCATCAATGAATTTTTCTCTAATGAAATGATAGTGCACTTCTATGTGTTTTGTCCTTGCATGGTAGAATGGGTTCTTTGCCAACATAATGCTACTAACATTGTCACAATACATAATAACTCCACCATCAATCTCTATCCCCATGTCATATAGGATCAATCTCAGCCATGTCTGCTCACATGCTGCCAATGCAATGCATCTATATTCTGCTTCAGTGCTTGATAGAGAAACTGTAGGTTGCTTCTTACTGCTCCAACTTACCATGGTTGATCCAAATGAGAATGCATTGCCACTAGTAGATATTCTATCCATAGAGCTACCTGCCCAGTCTGCATCTGAGTATCCAAACAATGTAGGCTTGATTCCTTTTTCATAAAACATCCCAAATCCAACTGTCTTCTTCACATATCTAAGAACTCTTCTTACTACATCCAAATGTGATTTTCATGGTTTCTACATAAACTGATTTACCAATCCAATAGCATAACTCAAGTCTGGTCTTGTAATGATCAAGTAGATAAGACTACCAACCATCTTTCTGAACATAGTAACATCCTCAACATAAGATCCATCATCCATCAACTTAGCATTTTGATCCAATGGTGTATCAACCGGTTTGCATCCTATCATGCCATATTTTTCCAACATCTCCAATGCATATTGCCTTTGTATCAGCCATATACCATGAGGTGTGTGTCAATAACCTCAATACCCAAGAAGTATCTCAACAAACCAAGATCCTTTATATCAAACTCTTTATGTAACCCATGCTTAACTTCAGTAATCTCCTTCTCAAGTGTACCTATAATAATGAGATCATCAACATAGATAACCACAACAACCATACCATCTTCTGTATGCCTCACATAAAGTGAATAATCAGCTTTGCTCTGCTGAAATCCCATACTGCATAAGAATTTGCTAATTCTATCACACCATGCTCTTGGTGCTTGCTTCAATCCATATAAAGCCTTCTTCAATCTGCATACATAATGTGGGTATTTTGGATCCACATAGCCCTCAGCTTGATCCATGTACACTTCCTCTTCTAAGTTGCCATTCAAAAATGCATTTTTCACATCCATTTGATAAAGCCTCCAACCATAGATAGAAGCCAAAGCAATTACCGATCTCACTGTCGTCATTTTAGCTACTGGACTGAATGTTTCTTCATAGTCCAAACCATAAGTTTGTGCATATCCTTTTGCAACTAGCCTTGCTTTATACCTTTCAAGAGAACCATCAGACTTACATTCGACCTTGTAAACCCATTTACATCCAATGGACTTCTTGTCATAAGGTAGTTTTACCAAATCCCAGGTCTTGTTTTTCCTTAGTGCATTCATCTCTTCATCCATTGCTTGTCTCCACTCTTTGCTCTCTACTGCTTCTTCAAAGCAAGTAGGCTCCACATGTTGTACATAAGAAACCATGTATGCATAATGCATCTTCATGAACCCATTATAAGTGATGGACCAAAAAATGGGCCGGCACTGGCTCATGCACTAGCCGGGCCTCGTCCCTATGCACAAGACAACCCCTCGGCCTCGCGGCCAGGAGCGTCTATCAAAATCTCTGCCTTCCTAAACATTGCGTTTGTAATACATTGTAGTCCAACTGATCCTAACCCAATATTACTCCTCAGAGGGAGTCCCTTTCACATAGCCAAAAGGCTCGAATCACATACACATGGGGTTCCTCCTACGGCTCAATGCCGTCAACCCTCTGCGACTCTCCTACACCTTGGGGATTGGCCCCTCGATGCGTCGCTCAACATCTAAACATTTCGCACAAAAGTCACTCAAGGTACCAAATAAGCGTGTCCAGGAGTGTACCATTTCTTCCTTACTTGCTTTCCCCTTTGGGACCCGCGTCTACCTACAGCATGGGTATCTCACTGCCTCTCATCGTAGGTCAGGTTCCAATAAGCCAATTGCAATGCATGTCCAGGAGCTGGTCACTGATATTTTTTAAATTCTTTTCATGCTCTATGCATTTGGTGGATGCCTAGTGCTCAAACATTTAGCAAAACAGTATCGTGCACAAGTGCAAAAACATTCTTTTAATGGTTCCCAACTACCATTCGTGCTTCGTTGCATGGGCCTAGCACCGAGGTGATCCTCGTACTACTAAGCCCTTAATTTTAATTATCATCCGTCCTAAATGCTATGCATAAAAATCAGCAACTTTTCCATCATCTCACACGGCATTTAGATATATTTCAACCTCTCTACCCTTCCCCGTTTAAATATTACATTGTTGGATAGATTTATGAGGCATTTTACCATCATTTTATGTGAAAAAACCGGAAAAAAACACACTAGAACAAGAAGGTGGGGTTGAACTAAGGCAAATCCTCATGATTCAGTCCCCACAAACATTCACAAACATTGTTCTTATTTATCCTTATTTTTCGAAGCCCAAAATATATATTTTTCCCTATTTTTTAGGGTTTTTCCACCCTTTTTTGTATTTTCCCTTATTTTCTGCATTATTTAATTACTGAAAATTCAAAATAGGTTATGGGCTATGGCCCTTAGTTTCTTCTTGTAGAAAAATGAAAGTTTAGTTGGTGTTCCTATTTACTTTCCCATTTTTATGCCAAAAACCATCATTTCCCCTTGATTTTTCATATTTTACGTGTTTTAGCATATTATTTTGAACCAGAAGATGCATATTTTCCTTATTTTCTGATTATGACCAGCAAGAACTCATGGAAAACAGCAATATACACAATTTTTAGTCCACATGAACAACATTTCATCAATCAAAAGCCATAAAATCTCAAATTTCCTTTGAAAATTTTGAATTACCACTTATTTGCGTGTTTCGGGTTGCATGTCCATGGCTGCAAATCTGAAAATCAGCAGCACTTCATGTCCAACACAATCACAAATCACCATTTCCAGCCCGTGGAGCAATCCGATCCATGCCGGACAAGCCTCCATCATTTTTTCTTCTTCCTTCTTCTTCCCACATGAATTCCCCCTTAGAAGAGAGAGAGGGAGGAGAGAGAAAGACTAGATTTCTATCTCAGCATTCAGGCCATCAATTGAGGAGCGAAGGACGGCGATAAGATCCACAGACAGGAGGGAATGAAGCCCCATAATCCATTAGGCAGGGTGTTCGTAACATCCATGATGCCCTCTCTCCATCCATGGCGAAAAAAAACGGCGCCCTCTGTTGATCATGTTTTTTCATTCCTCTTCATTCTCTCTCCACGTTTTTTGCTTCATAAGGTGCATAAAATTTTTGGGGGGGGTCCAAACTCAAAAGGCATGCTCAAATTTGGCCTCCCAAGTGTCCACCTTTTCATATCTTGACCGTTTCCTTGGCCATTTTCCCGTCCGGACTTTGAATTGAGCTCTGAAAAATCCTGGGCGTCCGGCTTAGCATCCCGCATTTGCTAGTAGCTCGTTTCAACCCACACGACTCTCTGAAAAATTATGAAAAATTAACAAGTGTCGCTTGGGCGCCTTTAAAGCACTTTGGCGCTTAAAATCGTCCCAGATCGAGCCGTCGCCTTTGACAGTGAATATTTTTCCCTTGATATTCATAATTTTTTGCTATTTTTAAGCACTTCCTATCACCTAAATTTCGCTCTCATTGGCGACCACGGGATAGGGCGACTCAGCCCGTCGAATCCACGAACATATCTGCACATAAACAACCAAAGAAGCATCAAACTAATACAAAACAAATATATAATAAAACTCAGCACAATGCTCCCCCTACCCCTGGACAGAACCAAGGCATGACATCCACAAGGAATAGGCCTAGCATCATCTAATAGAAGATCGGAAGTGAGTCACTAACCAGCTGCTCCAACACAGCCAAACAAAAAAAAACCTATCAAAGAGGTTGCCCTAAGTAGTAGTCTGCACTACTTACCAACTAAAGACAACACCACTAGGAGCTCCTGCAAGGCGAGGACTCCTATAGCCTGATCAAAGAGTATTTTCTTTCAGTACATTTCTTCTTTTAGGGTTGTTATTGGATGAACATACTTGGGCATGTAAAAAGGAGGGAGCTGAGCGTAGTGACCCAAGGAGAACAGGGCATCGGCCTCAAGACTTGTCTCGGCACCCAAGAACCTACTAAGCCCTCGCAAGGCAACACTTAATCCTTTTCTACCGCTCACTTTTATTTTCGCTCCAACCGTCCTTGTTTTGTCAATTTTTTTTCCAGCAAGAAGCCACCCCTAGGAAGACAAGGTATCGGCCCCGGGTCTGACTCGTCCCCAGGAACCTACCAGGCCTTCGCAAGGCAATGAGCAACTGCCTATACATTTCCATTTCTTTTCTTTTCTTTGATAGGGGTTAGAACCCCTTTTTACACATCTTCGTATCGATATTCATCTTTTAGGATGTACAAATTTTCTTGGCATCATTATTATTATCTTCTGGCAGGCTTCTCTAACTGCCTCATTGCTAACAAGAACTCCTAGAACGGCTGCCTAGCAGGCTAGCAGAACAGGGCCACTAGGACTTCCTTCTAAAACAGGTCTTTCGATGCCTGACAATGTCTTTACAGGAGGCAATGACTACTCCGACCTCCCTCAAACATAGCCTAAACCTGGGACTTCATGCCTTGGTTGCCGGTCCCCAACAAAAATGTATCCCCTCGACAAGTACAAATACACATATAACAGGAAAGAAAAGTACTCGTAAAGGAGAAATATCACCTGGATTGGCCACAAGAAGCTTCCATCGCAGCAAAGGCTCCTCCAGGCTCCACCAAATTCCACTAACCACGAAATCTGTCCAGCACAACACTAAAACAAAAACCCAATTAAACGCACCCGCACTAGACAGGGAAATGGCCCTCTTGGCCTAATGAAATCAGACATGACTTTGCTACAAAACTGAATCGGCCCTCTTGGCCTAATGAAATCAAACAATACTATGCATAACATCCTCCTGGAAACAACTGTGATAGACATCAAAGCATACTATTCCCAGGGGAACAAAGGCTCGTAGGCCTAAACTAGATGCATTAGATTATGACATATCCCTCCTACGTATATTGCAAGAGGTGTTCGCATCACATGTCGTCGAATCAGTCTATGGGTCCAAGATAATAAAGGCAGATGAGTCTCACTTACCCTCTGCATCACCCAAATCAACCATCGTCTGCCAAAGAGGGCATGTTCAGAAAGCATACCCCACAAGCGACCAGGTCCTGTCTCACCATCAATAGATATATCCGGACAAGGGCCACAATTAAAGAAGAGATCTTCTTCATATGCAAAATTAGCCAAAGAATCGGCAAACTGATTCCAATTCCGTGGAATCAGCTGAAAAGACACTCTATCAAATTCGTCTAGCAGAGCTATGGCAGTATGATGGTACATGCAAAAGATGGGGTTCCGTACCATGTATGTCCCATTAAGTTGATTTAAAACCAACTGAGAGTCCCCTTTCAGCAATATTCAAACCCATAATCAGGGCTTTGTATTCGGCCATATTATTGGTAAAATTCACCCCGAGATAAGTAGCTAACTTCATGACAATGTGTCGGCGGGGGTCTCGGATGACAACTCCTACACTTTCTTTTTTGCATGGACCCCTGGACGCCCCATCAAAGTACAAGGTGTACGTCCATAAAGGGTTTATATATCCCGCCATCCGGAACTCTACTCGTAATTATGGTAATCGAAATTCAGCATATTCAACGGGTGGACTGTAGGCTCCATCCCTCCATCATCATTGAATTCAACAGGGATGCTCATCAAAATTTGTAGGCAGTGATGGCAGAAGACCTTGATCTCCCAAATAAATGTCCCGCCTTCTTGCTCAATCACCTTGTATCCTTTGCTCCACCAAATGAGCTTTCCCTGATGATACCTCTGTTCTAAATATGGGTGTTCTAAATAAGGGAATCAGACGACCCATCAACCTCTATCACGATTTCCTTGTAGATATTTGATCGATCTCACCTAGACTTGCAAGGCAATCATAGCTTTAGTGCAATCAGAAATAATAAGGTTTAATCTTATTAAGATTAACCTTATTTTTAAATTCTATCCCCTCAAGGTCAGCTAACAAGACTGTGGATTTATTATTTCCTATCCTAACGATCCTATAGGGCCCATCCCATTTGGGCTCTAGCTTGCCTGGAAATAATTCACGTCGTGCGTCATAATACAGAACAAGCTGTCCTTTCTTGAAGGTGTATTTCTTGGCTTTGAGGTCGTGTAGCTACTTCATTCGGCGCTTCGCCACTTCTTGGTGCAATAATCTCTGCAACTTAAGCTCATCTAAATGTGCCAGTGTCGTCAAGTGCTCAAAAAGTGCGTCTTTATCGCTCAAAGAATGATTGATGGCAAACCGAATAGTTGGCAGCTCAATCTCTAAAGGCAAGACACACTCCTCCCCATATACTAACTTGAACGGGGTATGACCAGTGGCTCGTTTGAAGGTCGTATTATAAGCCCACACTGCCACGTATAACTTTTTATCCCAATCCCGTTTCTTTTCCGACACAATTTTGGATAGGATGCCCACAAGCTGCTTGTTGGTGCTTTCAACTTGCCCATTGGCTTGCGGGTTATAGGGGGTTGTCTTGTTATGCTTGATTTGCCACATCTCTGTCAAACCTTTGATCACCTTATTTAGGAAATGGGTTCCGCGGTCCGACACTAATTCTTTCGGCGGACCAAACTGGCATATTATTTGCTCTAAAAGGAAACTAGCAGTTTCTTTAGCATCATCTTTCCTTGTTGCACATGCTTCTGACCACTTTGTGAAGTAGTCAGTTGCGACAATGATGTACCTCTTTTGCGTAGTCGACGACAGAGTAATAGGACCCACAAAGTCTATTCCCCACTTCTCAAATGGAAGTATCGCCATAATAGGGATGAGTGGTCATTTCCTATTCTCTCGACTATCATGTCGTTGGCAAATATCGCATCGCTTAACATACGCAAACGCATCCTGGAAGATGGCAGGCCACCAATAACCTGCTCTTAAAGCCTTTTGTGCTGTAAGCCGTCCAGCAAAATGGCCATCGCAAGCAGAATCATGGCACTCTTCCAAAATGAATGGCACCTCGTCAGGCATCACACATCATCGATAGATGTCATCAACCCCTTGCCGATATAATGTACCTGCGATCAAAGCAAACTTTAACGCTTGCTGCTTAATTTTCCTTTTCTTAGCCTTAGATAATTCGGATCCCACCTCTCCCGTCGATAAATAATGCGTTATTGTAGCATACCAGGAGGGAATAGATGCCGTATCTATTTTAAATAACAACTCCATGTCACTACCTTCAGCCACAGATTCTTTCGGCTCCCCAAAGTCCACCAGACATTCCACGATGCCTTGCAACCTTGGTGGCTTACTCCTGATTTCATAATCAAATTCCTGCAAAGTGATTAACCACTTCGCTAGACGATTAGGCGGCTGTAGCTTATTCATCAATAATCGAAGCCCCTCCGCCTTCGTATAAAGCACGACTTTCTCATAGAGAATGTAATGCCTGAATTTCTTGGTCCCAAAGACCATCGCTAGACACAACTTCTCCATGTAAGTATAATTGATTTCGGAAACCCCCAGCTTCCGGTTGGCAAAAGCAATCGGGTGGTACCACTTCTCTTCCCAAATTTGGGCTAAACAGCAAAACTGATACTATACATGGTGGCTGCTGAGAATATATAGAACACCTCACCTCTTTTAGGTGCTTTTAAAATGGGCGCTCTTGCTAGCTCTTGTTTCACATCCTCGAATGCTACCTTACAAGGGTCACCCCATACAAACGAACAGCTAAAGGACAATAAATTTGTAAGCGGCAACGTTCTTTCTGCTAAGGCATTGATGAATCTACGGTAGTAACCAACCGAAGACAGAAAGCTATGAACTTCCTTTGGAGTGCGTGGTGGACCCATGGCAACTATAACTTTGACCTTCTCGGGGTCTGTTGCAATTCCCACCGAACTGACTACATGACCCAGTAATAGCCCATAAGGTACTCCAAAAACACACTTCCGTGGGTTTAGGGCAATGCAAAATTGTCTACAGCGCTCAAAGCATTTTCTTAAAATGAGCAACGGCCTTCCTCTCACGGTGGCGGCCCCTAAGTCATCAATAAACACCTTCAACTCTTCAGGGGATATGTCACCGAATGTCTTATCTGCTGTTCGTTGCCACGAACCAGGCGCATTGCATAAACCAAAGGCCATCACATGGTACACAAAAGTACCAAATACAGTGATGAAAGTTGTTTTCAACTTGTCCTCTTCTACAATTGCCATTTGGTTGTATCCTGCAAAGCAATCCATAAACGAATATATCTCCCTACTCGCTAATAGATCCAAAATCTGGTCAATAAATGGCAATGGGTAGTAGTCCTTAAGTGTTTGCTTATTCAGCTCCCTAAAGTCTACACATAAACGGATTTGATTATTCTTCTTCTTTCTAATCACAACTGGCGAACACCATTCCGTGTGTTGCACAGGAAAAATCAAACCCGTTTTTCGAAGCTTCTGTAACTCTTCAAACAAGCGATCCCTCAATTCGAAAGGCATACGCCTTACTTTCTGCCGTACAGGACGACTGCCCTCCTTCAACGGAATTGTATGAACAGCAAGACTAGGAGGGATGCCTCTCAACTCATCATAACTCCAGGCAAAGATATCACGAAATTCTTGGATCAAGGCCACATAGTCCTCCCTTTCTGATGTACTGAGCATAGAACCTAATTTGATTGGCCACGAATCATCAAGCGTACCAAGGTCTAGCTCGATAACATCTGCATCTCTTATACAATCTTGGCCCTCTATCGGCTTGTTCAAAGTGATCTGATAGATGTCCTCTGTGGTGGATCCCTCTTTGGACTCATCACTTGATGATGTCTCACTAGCAGATAAATCTTCTAGTGTCTCCAATTATGTAGAAGATAGAGGAGCTCTCTCACTCTGCGGGGACTCAGGATAAGCATCAACCACCACACGCTGGGCACCTTTACCAAATATTAGTCGACCGACGGGTATATCTACTTGGCAGTCCACTTGCAAGATCCAAGGTCGTCCGAGTAATACTTGGTAACTTGGACGGCCTGCAAAACGAATCACCCTAAAATCCAACAGGCATTCTACATTTGCAATAGTGATATGGACCTTAGTAATGCAGCCTTCTGGCTGTCTCAAACTATCATCTGCCATTCTGAGAATTGTGGAGGTATCTTTCTGGATCGCAAGACCCAACCTTTCCATCAGTTCAGAACTCATAATGTTAACAGATGATCCCGTGTCGACAATGGCATAATCTACTAATATCCCATCGACATAGGCTGCAACCCTTGGGCAATGCTTCTCAGCATGCTCGAACTAGTCATCACCAACTCGCGCAATACCCAAAGGTTCTACGATATAACCAGTATGCAGGATCTTTCTAAATTCCTTGCGTACTCCTGGGGAAAGCTTAATAAGCTATAAAAGATTCACATCCGGCTCGACTTCACAAAGAGAGCTCGCCAAATCGAATTCATGATAGTTCGATAGAGCTCGCTTTTCACGCCAAACCATCCGCTCTTTAGGTCGCTGAACCGGCTTTATTGCCTCTTTCTTAACTTTCACCTTCTTCTTTGGTGGTTCCTTATCGCCTTTACTTTCTACGGGCTTCAAAGTTCCCCCTTCCATGGAAGGGTCCAAAACTTGCATTCCTTTGTCGCCTTGTTTAGGGTTTCCGTTGACAGGCTTATCCTTGTCGGCCTCTCTACCCTTTTGACCTCTTGTAAGGACAGCTCGTAGATTAGAGGTTTCAGCATCGTTAACACGTACAGCCTCAAACAAACTGACCCCACTACCACTTGGTAGCTCCTCCACTGTAGTCTTTGGTCGTTGAAGTATTTGTTTAGGCCCGTCCTCTTGCTGGGAATCATTTCCTTGGGCACGATGATTAACAGGCCCTGGTTGCCGACTTCCTCGCTGGAGGGAACTGATCTTACTCCAGCAAGTGGCTGCTAAATGGCCGGATTTTCCACAGATGTCGCACTTAACATTTGGGCAATTTCTTGGATAGTGCTGCCCACCACACCATTTGCAACTAAACCTCGACAGTGCACCCTCCTCTGGGTATCTACTTCCTATCAAATTTTGTTGTTTTTTAAGGAATTTGACATCAACGGCTATTTGCCGATACTGCTCCGTAATCATGTCGGTATAATGCTTCATCATGTCCTTAACCTCGCCAAGAACATTGGAAGAACTCGACTCATAGCCTTGGTCATTACCATGTCGTTCCATCGGCCTAACAATTCGATTAGGCACTGGTTGGTGAGCCACAGGCATGGTGTTAGAATTGACCGCCTGGCTTCCACCATTTGGAATCATTTGACTGCCCGTAGGCATCGACATGCTAGGGGGAGCTGGTAATAAAGGCACATTCTGTATCATGTTCCCTCTCCCATTAGGGTTAGCCATCGCTATCCCTTGGCCACTACTACCATTGGCTATTGCCATATTGTTTCCCAATACTAAACCCATATTCGAATTGCCTCGAGAAGCATAGGCTGCTTGTAGTCGGGATTCCACCTCTTGTGCTCATGTAATGGCAGTATCTATATCCCCCAAGGGGACACTGCTCAACTGCAATTGGATATTAAAGTCCAAACCATGTAGGAAATATTGCAATTGGGCAGCTGCGGGGATAGGAATAGAGGTGTCCAACTTACGGAAAACCTCTTTTATCTTCTTCGCATAAGCACGAATATCCTCGTGTGGTTCTTGGCGGGTCACGTTGAGTACACGCAACCAATATTGCCCACCCCTTTCAGGGGCAAACTCCCTTCAAAAAGCTCCATAAAATGAATCAATATTCAATATGGTTCTGGCTTCTAAACCATGATACCATATAGCGGCTCTTCCTTTGAGAGTCATGTTGAAGAACATCATTAAATGTCCTTCTTCTTGAATGCGACAGTTAAACATCAGCTTTTGAAACTCCCTAATGTGGAGTTCCGCATCTTCCTCAACTAGCCCATTAAAAATGGGTAGCGGGTAACCTAGTGCCGGCAAATCCGTCGTTCCTGCTGGAATTGCAATAGGCTGCGCCATGACGAGGATTGGATTTGCACTAGGAATAGGGGACGGTGGGGTTACACCTCCCGTACTTGATGTGGGCTGGCTTATGGCAGAAAGGGGAGCACTAGAGCTTCCACCTTCTCCTAACTTGCTGCTTATGGCCCCAAGGCTACTAGATCCACTCCCTCGTAAGCGTTCAGCACCGCTACGCTTAGGGAAATATCTCCTAAAAATTTTAGCACATCGCCTAGCTCTTTCGTCTCTTTCTTGCTTTTGGATTTCTGCTAGACGATGCTTATCAATAAATAACGGATCAATCTCAGTATCCTTTGGCATAAACTGCTAGTTGGTCCCTAAACAACCAGGATTCGAGAACCGCCACTTTTAAGCAGCTCCCGGCAGACGCACCACTGATGGACCAAAAAACGGGCCGGCACTGGCTCATGCACTAGTCGGGCCTCGTCCCTATGCACAAGACAACCCCTCGGCCTCGCGGCCAGGAGCGTCTATCAAAATCTCTGCCTTCCTAAACATTGCGTTTGTAATACGTTGTAGTCCAACTGATCCTAACCCAATATTACTCCTCAGAGGGAGTCCCTTTCACATAGCCAAAAGGCTCGAATCACATACACATGGGGTTCCTCCTACGGCTGAATGCCGTCAACCCTCTGCGACTCTCCTACACCTTGGGGATTGGCCCCTCGATGCGTCGCTCAACATCTAAACATTTCGCACAGAAGTCGCTCAAGGTACCAAATAAGCGTGTCCAGGAGTGTACCATTTCTTCCTCACTTGCTTTTCCCTTTGGGACCTGCGTCTACCTACAGCATGGGTACCTCACTGCCTCTCATCGTAGGTCAGGTTCCAATAAACCAATTGCAATGCATGTCTAGGAGCTGGTCACTGATATTTTTTAAATTCTTTTCATGCTCTATGCATTTGGTGGATGCCTAGTGCTCAAACATTTAGCAAAACAGTATCGCGTACAAGTGCAAAAACATTCTTTTAATGGTTTCCAACTACCGTTCGTGCTTCGTTGCATGGGCCTAGCACCGAGGTGATCCTCGTGCTACTAAGCCCTTAATTTTAATTATCATCCGTCCTAAATGCTATGCATAAAAATCAGCAACTTTTCCATCATCTCACACAGCATTTAGACATATTTCAACCTCTCTACCCTTCCCCGTTTAAATATTACATTGTTGGATAGATTTATGAGGCATTTTACCATCATTTTATGTGAAAAAACGGGAAAAAAACACACTAGAACAAGAAGGTGGGGTTGAACTAAGGCAAATCCTCATGCTTCAGTCCCCACAAACATTCACAAACATTGTTCTTATTTATCCTTATTTTTCGAAGCCCAAAATATATTTTTCCCCTATTTTTTAGGGTTTTTCCACCATTTTCTTGTATTTTCCCTTATTTTCTACATTATTTAATTACTAAAAATTCAAAACAGGTTATGGGCTGTGGCCCTTAGTTCCTTCTTGCAGAAAAATGAAAGTTTAGTTGGTGTTTCTATTTACTTTCCCATTTTTATGCCAAAAACCATCATTTCCCCTTGATTTTTCATATTTTACGTGTTTTAACATATTATTTTGAACCACAAGATGCATATTTTCCTTATTTTCTGATTATGACTAGCAAGAACTCATGGAAAACAGCAATATACACAATTTTTAGCCCACATGAACAACATTTCATCAATCAAAAGCCATAAAATCTCAAATTTCCTTTGAAAATTTTGAATTACCGCTTATTTGCGTGTTTTGGGTTGCATGTCCATGGCTGCAAATCTGAAAATCAGCAGCACTTCATGTCCAACACAATCAAAAATCACCATTTCCAACCCGTGGAGCAATCCGAACCATGCCGGACAAGCCTCCATCATTCTTTCTTCTTCCTTCTTCTTCCCACATGAATTCCCCCTTAGAAGAGAGAGAGGGAGGAGAGAGAAAGACTAGATTTCTATCTCAGCATTCAGGCCATCAATTGAGGAGCGAAGGACGGCGATAAGGTCCACAGACAGGAGGGAATGAAGCCCCATAATCCATTAGGCAGGGTGTTCGTAACATCCATGATGCCCTCTCTCCATCCATGGCGAAAAAAAACGGTGCCCTCTATTGATCACGTTTTTTCATTCCTCTTCATTCTCTCTCCACGTTTTTTGCTTCATAAGGTGCATAAAATTTTTGGGGGGGTCCAAACTCAAAAGGCATGCTCAAATTTGGCCTCCCAAGTGTCCACCTTTTCATATCTTGACTGTTTCCTTGGCCATTTTCCTGTCCGGACTCCGAATTGAGCTCTGAAAAATCTTGGGCGTCCGCCTTAGCATCCCACATTGGCCAGTAGCTCGTGTCAACCCGCACGACTGTCTGAAAAATTATGAAAAATCAACAAGTGTCGCTCGGGCGCCTTTAAAGCACTTTGGCGCTTAAAATCGTCCTAGATCGAGCCGCCGCCTTTGACAGTGAATATTTTTCCCTTGATATTCATAATTTTTTACTATTTTTAAGCACTTCCCGTCACCTAAATTCCGCTCTCAATAAGTCAAGCTATCAACTGGATACCTTACTCTTTCTGACCTTCTCAATTGAGGTGCATTACCATGTATCTCATCTGATCTAGCATGTGGTGGCACATACTTTCCTGCACTTCTAGTGCCAAGTGTTTTAACATGCGGAATGCCATACTTGTCATCTATAGATTCATCTTCTGAAATTTCAGTCATTGGTCTCTTACCTTTTGCAACTTCTGCACTCCTTTGTGCATTTCTCAATCTACCACTCCATGGACTGTAGCTGCCACTGCTTTGCACATTCTCTTGAGGTCCTGAAGCATCTTCCACATGTTGATTTTCAACCTTGCTGTTTGCTGAAATTTTCATTCCATAGCCATTATCATCATTGCTTTCATAGGAATCAACATCCACTGCAATTTTGGGCTTGTACCATGATTCATATTCACTGAATTTGGCATCCCTACTTATGTATACTTCCTTACTCACTGGATCATAGCATTTGTATCCCTTCTTCTCATCAGGATATCCAAGGAAAATGCATTTTACAGCCTTAGGTTCCATCTTCTTTCTCAAATCATCCGGAACATGAACATAACAGACACATCCAAAGACTCTAAAGTATGCAACAATGGGTTTCATGCCATACATTCTCTCATATGGTGACATACTATGAATCATGAATGTAGGTGTTCTATTCATAATGTGAACTATAGTATGCATTGCTTCTGCCCAATATGACAATGGCATGTTCATTTGGTTCATCATTACCCTTGCAACCTCTGCAATAATCCGATTCTTCCTTTCAGCCACACCATTTTTCTGAGGTGTATACCTGCATGTCAATTGCCTTTTGATACCATGATCTCTTAAGAAGTCACAACTCATATGACATGTACTCTCCACCATTATTTGACCTCAAACATTTTATTTAGCATCCAAACTGCTTTTCATCCATAGATTTAAATTCCAAGAACTTTTCAAATGCTTCACTTTTATGCTGCATAAAGTACACCCAAGTCATCCTACTGAGATCATCAATGAAAGTGATATAGAATCTACATTTTCTGCTCATGGAAACATTCTCACATGGGCCCTAAATATCTGAGTGTATTATTTCCAAAGGATAACTGCTTATTCTTCCCCTCTTTGGAAATGGCAATCTAGACTGCTTGCCAAATTGACAAGCCTCACATACATGATCAAAATTCACATATCCTAAATGCGGTAAACCACGGACTATGTGTTTTGATTGCATTTGCTTCAATCTTTGCAAATTAACATGACCAATCCGTCTATGCCATAATTCCACATCCTTATCTTGCCCATGTCCTCTCTCAACATACATAGAGTTTTGCATCACTAGAGTACCTGCATCCAAAGCAAACAATCTCCCTTTCTTTCTACCATGAGCAATCACCCTGCCAGTTCTCCCATTATGGAACTCTTCAATGAAACATCCAAACTTATTGAATCTCACCTGCAATCCTTGACCGATGCTAAGTTCTTAGTTATTGTGGGCACATGAAGTACATCACCAAGCTTGTTCTCAATCCCATCTTTAGTAACAAGTGGCACACTACCAATATGAGTAATTTTTTGTAAAGTATCATCATCAGTGGCAACATATTCATCATTTTGCACTTTCTCCTTGCCATCAAACCACTCAGCATGATGAGTCATGTGGTTTGTAGCTCTTGAATCCAAAAACCAGTCATTCTCATGAGGAGGATGAGTCATGCTCCCAAGCACATGCTCCATAGCAAATAGGTGACCTCTAGGCAATCCACCTCTAGGTCCATAACCTCTACCACCATAAATGCCTGCATAGTGGCCATATTGGGTCCTTCCATGATCCCTAGACATAGCATTCTGTTTCTGATAACAATCCCTCTCAAAGTGACCAAACTGCCCACAATAATGACAAGTTCCATCTCTTTGTGAAGAAGAACTAGACCGTCCTCTACCTCTAGGGAAAGATCTCCCCCTGCCTCTATGCATGAAGTCACCATGACCAAAGTTGCCTCTTCCATAAGAAAAACCATAATTACTATGACCAGGTGAAGAGCCTCTAGCTCTAGATGAGATGCCATGACCTCACTGGTGATAGAAAACACTATCTCCACCTACACTTTTGCCACTACTAGATGTATTAAATCCCAACTTGATTTCTTCTGTAGTAGCAATCTAATAAGCTCCTCAAAGTCAGGCATAGAGCCTCTCCTAATGGAAATGGAGGTATTCAAAGATGTGAAAGCTGGTCCAAGCCCATTTAGTGTCACTGACACTAAATCATCATCATCAACAGGTGCATTAATGGATGCAAGGTCTTTTGAAATTTGCTTGATTTCTGCCACATAGTCATTGATACTGCGATTGCCTCTCCATGCACCATGTAATCTCTGCTTAAGTTGTATCTTACAAGCCTTTGTACATGTTCCATACATCTTTTCTATGATTTCCCATGCCTCCTTACAAGTGCTTACCTTTTTGATATGAGGAATCAATGTTTCTGAAATACATATGGAGATCCAATGCAAAACCTTCCTGTTCTTCCCAGTCCAATCCTTGTACGCTTTCTTTTGCTCTTTAGTTGGATGTTCGGGAACTTCTGGACATTCATCATCACCTATTATGAGATCCCATAGACCTTTACCCATCAAAAAATTCTCCATCTTGTAAGACCACACACTATAGTTGTCTTTGGTCAATTTGTCCCCCACGATCTGAGTGATCTGTGCCGTGTCAGACATTATGGCTACTGCAAATTCAGAAGAAAAACAACAATACAATATTGTAACCATTTTTGGAAAACCATCATACTCCTCTCTGACAACTGGATGCCAGGCTGTGTCTTCTACAAGCATGTTCGTCTTTGCATGATGCCGATCATGCTTGAAGCGCCAGGGTTCATACGGGTAGATCAATGGCAAAAATGCTACAGTCCCCACAATGTCTTCAAGTACTTTATTGTTTGAAAAGGATTTGTGTCCACAGTCATATCCTATGACAAAAAAAACCCAGTGATTGCCATCCCAATCCATGCCCAAGCCAAAGGAAGAAGGTACCAGGGAGCTTTTTGCTATCATTAATAGACTAGCAGAATAGGCAACAACTGATAGAGCTACAGTCCTCAATGTGATGCCTTGCGGAATTGGATCTGTGGAATTGACAGAGCTTCAGTCCTCAATGTGATCCATCACGAATGTGATGCCTTGCAGAATTGGCTCACAAATTTGCGTGAACCCATACTCTTCTGCAAGCTTCTTTCTGTAAGCTAGGTCACTCAGGGATGGTGCAATTGGTGCTGCAATTGCTGATATGGAGTTCAGTCTTTTTCTCACACAAGCAATTCTAGGCACATTCAATCCTTCAACCTGGAATTGATTGCCACTCAGCTTGGCAACACGTTTATTTTTGTGAAGGGACATGCACAACAGAGCATGTTTTCCAGTGGGTAATCCATGGTGAAAGGGCTCGGGCTCTGTAGCATTGAATTGAAGGAAAGGCCACGTTCGATGCAGGAATTCACCATTGGTATGCCCTGTGTAAGAGACTGTGAGTAGGTGATCTTGAAGCACCGACCTGCAAAGCTGTGCTTTGAAAAACACAAAGCAGAGCACTGTAGGTTGAGGACCAAAGCATAGGCCAACAGCAGTTTGAGGACAGTTTCCTGGAGCTGCCGTGGTGGTGAAAGAGAGAGAGAGAGAGAGCCTCCTTCTTCTTGCGGCCAGTACAGTCATCGTTGTCATCATCATCCTCATTTTAACACCTCAAACCAAGGTAAGGGTACCTACAAGCTTTGCAACAGATAAAACAAGAGTTTTATGTGGTCAAGAACAAGCTAGAAACTTTGTTACCGCTGGAGCAACAAATTTTAGCTACAGGAGGATCTTTGCCTATGATGCAATGATCAGTTTTTGAGGTCAACCCTGTATTCTACTAGTTTTTGTTTGTTGCAAGTACAGCCTAAAGAAGCTGATGGGATAATCAGTAATCATTACTTTTAAAGAAAATACAGAGTTTGTGTTGCTCTGTGCTCATCATAGCAGGAGAGAGTGACATCTTGTAACTGGTTACAATAAAACCAAGAAGCCAGCTGCTGTCCTGATGAAAAGAAATGCAAGGCTAGGTCCACATCTTGCTGTTGGCAGAATATTATGGATGGAGTGTTCCATTGTAGAAGTGCCAAGTGCAGGGATAGGGTGCTTCAAGTGCCATAAATATAGTCCATGACTCCAGACTATGCCACAATCTACAAGAAAAACCAAATACCTTGCTTGACAGACTTGAGCCAAAAGAAATTTAAAAATTGCAGGAAAAGTGGTCAATTTTAGACCCGTGTTTTGATGCATTTTTGGGTCATATAGACATTGTGTGGAATCCGATTTGGATGGTTATTGTTGGGAACTAGATGTATGACATGTTGGCATAATGGATGGATGTATATGATAGTTTTTGGACACATGTAGAACAGTCATATTGCTGAATACCATTTCTGGACAGTGCTCTGATACCAAATGATAAAACTGCAAGTAGAGGGAGACTAAGATGAAACAAGCACAGTTTTTGGATCTCAAGTCAACTTCTCCTCCATTATTCTCCAACTATATCTCCAAACAGTCCACACACTAAAATGGTATCCTCAAAAGATAGATAGCCCAAACTTAAGGACACTTTACATACAACAATATGATAAGGCTTAGACTATGTTTTAGACTTTGGCTTATTTCTCAACAAACTTTATATACTCAAGTCACATGAGACCCTGCACTCTAGGAACAAGTACTCATTGCCAGATATGAAAAGAGTTAAAGGTTGTACTAATATACTAAATGCACCTTGTGCATGGGAGATAAGTTTGATTAGAAAATTCTGCATAGCATCGCACTAAGAGAAGATAGAAAGAATGTATGACAAGTCATGCAATATATTTAACACGCTTTAAACATTACCAAGTATGTTAAAATACGTTCAAGGAAATCGAGGATTCAAAACTTAGATCCCTAGAGAAAACCCAAGGGAAAGAGGGATTCAAAAGAAGTCGAGTGATTAAACGCACGTGCTTGTGAGTTGTTTTTAAGGATCTTGTCTTAGATTATTGGAAGTGGATATCCTCCATGCTTAAGCCAGACTATTAAGCCAAATCTAAATGGAACGTTGATCAAGGCTTATACATGGTTGTTTCGAAAAGGATATTTTTAAGTGAATTGACTGGTTGCCTTGGTAAGAGGAGATCCCTACTAAGGACAAGTGGTTTATAAGCAAGTGATTGCTTGATGTAGAAAATGATATTTTCTTGATTGGAAATGAAAGGAATGTTTTCCTTAGTAATTGTTTGTAAGATGGGTGCTTCAGCTGTGATTGAATCTCTAAAGAAATAATTAAGGAAGGATGGCGCTAGCTACCCCCCCGCGAGCTGCCAAACCCTAACCAAGGGGGTTATGAATCCGGGCCGGGAATGTGGACCGATTCTGACACGAAAGGTCTCTCCGTGGAAATTACTTGGAGTAAGAGGACGCTTGGGTGCCAGTGGGGCTCTGGCCATAAATCCCAATGCCTCCGGGTCCTACGCAAGTATTCTATGTGACTCGAGATGGGATCTTGATGGGACCTGAAATGGGCTGGCACTGGCTATGGCACTAGCCGGACCTCATGCTCATGATAGACAAACACACCCTCACGGCCTTGCTAACCAGGAGCATCTATCTGCTGCTAAAAGACAAACTATCCTAAAGCCTCATTTATGCGTTTATAGTTTCATCGTTTTGTAGTCCAACGTTTCCCTTTTTCTAGACTCCTCAGAGGGAGAACCCATACATATTGGCAATGCCATGATCACATACATGGAGGCAACCTCTCAGTAGAAATAGTGCGGCCCCACTGCAGCTCTCCTACATCGCAGGGATTAGCCCCTTGATGCGCTGCTCAACATATAAAACAATCAAACACGAACTCCTCTCTTTTATATTTCTCGTATTTCCAGTAGATATACCATGTGTCCTCACTTAACTATCCCTTAGAAAACCGACTTTCTATCCTACTGCAAGGGATAACCTTACACTCTCAATCGTGGGTCAAATTCCTAAGAAAACAAGTGCTATGCAGTTCAGGAGCTTTTCTGTTGATACCATTAGCATAATGTGGATGGTTTAGTGCACAAACAGAAGAAAATCAGCATTGTGCATCGTGCAAAACCAATCTTTTCATAATTTCCATGCTAACGTTTATGTAATGAGAAAAGACACCGAGCCTTACGCTCATGCTACCTTTCCCTTTTATTTTAAAATAATGTCCTATAGGCATGATGCAACACATAAATCAGATTTCAATTTATATTTTGACACTCAACCTCCCCTCTCACCCTACCGTTTAATGTTTTGCATTCGTTGATAGGTGGAAAGGTCATTTTATGTGTATTTCCTTACAAAGAAAGCGATAAACACGGATGGAAACATAGAAACGAGGGTAAACCGAGGCCAACCTTGTGCTCTACCTTCATTATACATTGCACAAACACACATGTAATTTTCTGGAATCTTCCTTTTACCGTTTCCTAATTTTCTCCCATTTAAAATCCATTTTTCACCATTTTTTGGTATTTTTTCTCTATTTTCTTCAATTAAAAAATAACTAAAAATTAAGATTGATTGTGGGCTATGGCCCTTAGGTTTCTTGTCAGCAAAATTTCAGGTTTTGTAGGTATTATATATCATATTGCCCATTTATTTTGCCAAAAAACCCCATTTTTACCCCTTAAACGCGTGTTTTACGGGTTTTATACCATTAATTTGAGCCATATCACTTATGATTTTCTGATTTTCAGATCATAGATTGTTGAAACTCATAGTAAACAATAGCATAATGCATAAACAGCCCATGGGAACAATATTTTATCAACCAAATCGCATAAAAACTCATTTTTCCTTCATAAAAATTGAATTACCGCTTAGGCTTCATGTCTCGGGATCTTGGGTTTGGTGTGGGACTGTGGGTCAGCCCACATTCAATGTCCAGCATCTTGACAATCAGCAATCTTCATGTCTACATTGATCCGGAAGCAATCCGGTCCCAACCGGACAAGCTTTCCTTCACCATTCTTCATTTTCCTCTTGCACACAAGAACAACCCCTTAGGGGAGAGAGAGGGAGGAGAGAGAAAGACTAGAATAAGAATTCTCCATTCAGGTCACCATTGGACGGGCGAAGACAGGCGATAGGATCGGCAAGGAGGGAGTAGATCAGCCCCATTGTCAATTGGGTGGGTTACATTCAGCCCCACATCTCCCTCTCATTCATTCATGGTGAAAAAAACGGCGTGTTGCAGGCACCATATTCTCACATTTTTTGCTCTCTCCTTCATCCTCACGATTCGATGTCGTATAAAATGCTCCCCATGCCCACTCTTGGCCAAAACAAGTCCACCTCTTCATATCTTGCCCAATTTGTGGCCATTTCCCCATCCGGGCTCCGATTTGAGTGCTATAAATTTCTGGGCGTCCGGCTTGACATCCCACATTGATTGGCAACTCCTGACAACCCGCATGGCAATCTGAAAAAATTATCAAAAATCAACAAGTGTCGCTTGGGCACCTTTTAAAAGTCGTATTTCACTTGGTGCTTAAAATCGTCCTAGCTGGAGCCACCGCCTTCGATGTTAAATATTTTTTCTCTAAATTCTGGATTTTTTTGCAATTTTTAGGCACATCCTGAGCTCAAAACTCTACTCTCATTGGTTACCACGGGATAGGGCGACTCAGCCCGTCGAATCCCACAATAGATCTGCACAAAACAACCAAAGGAAGCATCAAGCTGATACAAAATAGATACATACTTAAACACAGCACAATGCTCACCCTACCCCCTGACAAAACCAAGGCATAACATCCACAAGGAGTAGGCCTAGCATAATTTGATAAAAGATCCGAAGCTAGTCACTAACCGACTGCTCCAACACAGCCAAACTGAAAAGAACTATCAAAGAGATCGCCCTAAGTGGTGGTCTGAACTACCTACATAACTAAGGACAACACAATCAGGAGCTCCTACTAGGCGAGGACTCCTATAGCCTAATCAAAATGTATTTTCTTTTAGCATATTTCTTCTTTTAGGTTTTTATTTCATACTCGGGCATGTAAAAAGTAGGGAGCTGAGCGTAGTGACCCAAGCAGAATAGTGCATCGGCCTCAGGTCGTGTCTCGGTACCCAAGAACCTACCAAGCCCTCACAATGGTGCGCAGATCGGTCGCTGTATGCTCACGTAGTGAATCCCGGAAGGTCCCCAAGAACAATGAACTCTACCTTTTTGCACAAAAAACAATGTAAAAAGCATGAACGACAAGAGCAAGAGACCAATTGGGTTCAATCTCCCCCCATGCCTTGTGTGAGCACTTCACAAAGCATGTATTTTATGTATATTTCCATCTTCATGCTCAATAATAGCCCATTTTACAAAAATATGACAAGCTTTTAGCTTTTGAGTTTGCCTTTTACAAAAATAGGAAATAAAGGTAATGGACGGTGCCCATAGAGTCTGGCACGCCCAATCTCAATGTCCAAATAGAAATAACATATCAGTGCGCATAGGCGCATACAAATTATTAATCAATAATCAATGCCTCAATAGACATGACAAAATATAGGTGTGGCACCTATCAAAATATAATCCATAGGTCGAATACTCGCTAGACTCCAATGCTTTCCTCCGCCACTGCTGCTATCTCTACACATCAACTGAAGCATTCACAATCGTTAGTAAAATAATACAATTAAACCGACAAAAGTGAATACCTAGTAGTCTTTAGCTACATAAATAAATCAACTGGTTAGAAATAAATCCTAACCTTAATTTATTACGAGTGCGCACTCTAAACTCATAAACGTTTATTAATTTAATATGTATTTTGCGGAATCACCCACTATGGAATCACCCATGTACACACTAAATTAATGAAACGCCCAAAAAGGACAGGCGTCCCCATCAACTTCTCGCACAAAGAATCCACTTTGTGTATGAGCCCCGTTCATCTAAGTTTACGGAATCCACCGTAAAACCTCACGGAATCCATCGTGGCACGGAATCCACCGTGGAATATGCCTCTTGGCATCATACCCCCGGGGTGGGATAGCAATTGACCTCGATTGCTATTAGCTCAATGTGGAGCTAATAGAGTGGGGAAAGCATTTAAGTATCTAGCGTTCATCCATTGTGCTTCCTCTACAGGATGGTTCTTAAATTTTACTAGATATCTAGAGTACCTTCGGCCAGTTCTAGTGGTCATATAGTGAGTGTCTATGATGGCTTCTGGTTCAAGTATTTCAGTCTCTTCCTCTAATAAAGGTGGGTTTTCATAAACAGGGTGGATAGGTAATTGGCCTCTAAATGGTCTCAATAAACTAATGTGAAATGTATTGTGAATTTTCCAATGAGATGGTAATTCTAACTTGAATGCATTATCATTAATTTTATGAATGATTCTAAATGGTCCATAGAATCTAGGAGCTAGTTTGACAACTGGATGTGTATCTACACTTTGCAGTCTACGTTTTTCTATTCTCAGCCAAACATAATCATCAACTTTGAAATTCATGGCTTGTCTTTTCTTGTTGGCTTGTTTAGTATATGATTGCTGGGCTTTAGCAATCATATCTTTAACCTCATCAAATATACTATTATGCATACTAGCAATATCATCAGCACTCCGAATTCTATTAGACAAAGATGCAACAGGTGTAGATAATCTATATCCATAAATAACTTCAAACGGTGCTTTCTTTGTAGATGTGTGCGGTGTATTGTTATATGCAAACTGTAATAAATGTAAATGAGTATCCCATGTTTGAGGTTTAGAGATAATATATGCACGTAAAAAATCTAGAATGGTGCTATTTGTGGCTTCTGTTTGTCCATTAGTTTCTGGATGAAATGCAGATGAGAAATCAATCTTTGTGCCTAGATTGGCAAACAGTGTAATCCAACAATTGTTACAAAATCTAGAGTCACGATCTGAAATGATAACTTTTGGCAATCCATGGTTAGTAAAAACAGTTTTCAAAAATAACTGTGCTGCTTGTGATGCTGTTAAAGTTTTCTTACATGGAATGAAATATGCTTGCTTACTAAATCTATCTACAACTGTCCAAATCATATCATGGTTAGATTTAGTATTTGGTAAACCAGTAATGAAATCCATAGAAATATGTTCCCAAGGTTTAGATGGAATAGACAAAGGCATTAGTAATCCATACTGTTTACCATGATGTCTCTTAACTCTTTGACAAATCAAACATTCAGAAACGAAATTAGATACATCTGCATCCATATGCGGCCAATAAAAATCTTCAGTTAACATACGTAATGTAGATATGATACCTCTATGACCTTGATATGGGGGACAATGAATTTCATTTAAAACAAAAGATGGGAATGGAATAGTAACACACAGTCTCTTTTCATAAAACATAAATCCATCATTATATGACAATGAATCAACAGGAATGAAATTATTTTGAACTAATTTATTCCAATCAGAATGAAAAGTAATATCCTGGTGATATGTATCTTTCATAGCAATCAAAGAATCAAAAGATATGACAGAAATATTATGAATTGCAGGTCTTCTACTCAATGCATCAGCCACTACATTTTCTTTTCCAGGTTGGTATTGAATGATAGGATGAAAACTTTGAATAAAGGAAGCCCATTTGATATGACGGTCAGAGATTTGAGGTTGGCTAAGTAAATGTCTAATGCTTTGCTGGTCGGTCTTTATCATAAATTCTGAACCCATTAAGTAGTGTTTCCACTGTCTTAATGCTTGTACAACTGCTAATAGTTCTTTGTCATATGTGGAATATTTCAGCTCAGTGGGTTTCAGCTTACAACTAGAATATGCTATAGGATGGTTGTCTTGCATTAGTACGGCTCCTATTCCTGATCCGCTAGCATCGGTCACAACTAGAAAGAATGGTCTATTAAAGTCAGGCAACAGTAAAACAGGGGCATTGGTTAATGCACGTTTCAGTAAGTCAAAGGATTTTTGTTGATTTTCAGTCCATTGATAAACAATTCCTTTCTTGAGAAGTTTTGTTAATGGTAAAGCAAGTAATGAAAAATTACGTACAAACTTCCTATAGAAACTAGCAAGACCAAGGAATGAGCGTAACTCACGCACATTTTTAGGAACAGGCCTTTATAATTGAAAAACTAATGACAAATGCTCATAATGTTCTTTCTCATTTTGACTAAACACCAAAATATCATCAAAGAAAACAATCACACAGTACTAATATTTCAAAAAGATACGGCTCATCATTCTACTAAAAGTGGCAGGTGCATTAGTCAATCCGAATGGCATGACTAAGAATTTGTAATGGCCAAACTGTGTTCTGAATGCAGTCTTAAATATGTCAGATTTATCTAGCCTCACCTGATGATATCCAGACTTAAGGTCAATTTTACTAAATATAGAAGATCCTTGCAGTTTGTCCATAAGGTCATCAACTCTAGGTATAGGATACCTATTATTTACAGTGATCTTATTTAAAGCTCGGTAGTCAATACACATACGATAAGTATTATTCTTTTTCTTGACTAAGAGTACAGGTGCACCGAATGGAGAACTGCTAGGTCGTATTAAACCTCTATTTAGTAATTCTTCAACTTGACTCTAGATTTCTTTTTGCTCTATTTGGTTGTGCCTATATGGTGCTTTGCAAGGTGGTTGTGTGCCAGGGATCAAATCAATCTTATGGTCTTCTGGACGTGAAGGAGGTAAACCTGGTGGTAGGTCTTCTGCAAAACAATCCTTAAAATATGCAAGAAATTCCTTATGCCTAGGGTGCATATGATTTTCCTTTGCTTGCAATTCATTCACCCAAATGAGATATGATTTAGTACTCTTGCGTAATGCACGTTTTGCTTGAGTATGCGAAAGAAGTGGAAAAACATTAGATGCATGTATACCATATAATGTAATAGATTTTCCTTGAAAATTAATATTCATTGTGTGTGTGGAATAATCTATATTTGGATTATGCTGGTGTCGCCAAGGCATTCCTAAAATAATGTCACTCGACTGTAATGGAACAACTAAGAAAATTCTTCTTTCAGTGTATGAACCAATTTGAATCTCTAAATCTTGTACTTCTTGTGTACCATTATACCTAGTGCCTAAAAATGCAGCTTTTATGCGATAATGCGTAGGTACAGTCTGTAATTTCAATTCATTTACCAATTTTGCTGAAATAAAATCATGAGTACTACCGTCATCATGCAAGATAGTCTTTTCCTTTCCATGCACCAAACATTTCATAGTCAATAATGAATGTGGAGTAGGCATACCTGGTAAAGTGTCGGAAGTAGTAGTAGTGTCATCATCATCTTCAGTGAAATCAGGCATATCCTCATGTTCATCTTCGTCCATGGCTCCAAGATAGTTGATATGAGCCGGTGGCTTCTTTGAATGACAATTTGCTGCGAGATGTCCAGGCTGGTGACATTTATAGCATACTATTGGCTTGGCTTTGGTTACATTATTTGCAATGGCTGGAAGTCTGGGTACATTTGGATTTGCTTGTGGAATAGGCTTAGGATTTGGATTGACATTGGATGGTAATGCAGGTGCTTTAGCCCAATTCTTGCGGAAAGATGGTGAAGAGAAACGACCTGGATTAAACCTTCTAAAATTGGAATTGAATTGTTTAGATCCATAATTACCATTGGCTTGGAATTGTTGTGGTCGTCTGTCTCTACCGCGTAACTTATCTTCAATGTCGTGAGCTAGTGAGATGGCGTCTTCAAGGGTAGCAGGCTTGAACATGTTCACTTCAGCGTAGTAGTGTCCAAGAAGTCCAGACATATACTTCCGCTTATGTGTCATCTCTGGTACATCTTCAAGCATGCGTAGCCATAGGAGTGCATTCCAAAAATGCTCTGTATGCTGAGGTATAGACTCACGATCCCGTTGTTGAAGTAGATCCCATTGCTTGATAGCCTTCTCATGAAATTGCGGTGGAAGGAAATTCTGCATGAACTTCTTCTTGAAATCTTCCCAAGTAGTAGGACATTCTATGCTCTTGCGTACTACAGTCCACCAAAGTGATGCTCTGTCTACCAAATGATTAGTAACACACTTGATTTTATCCTAACAATCTTGTAGGGGCCGTCCCATCTAGGTTCCATCTTCCCTGGAAATAGCTCCCTACGGGTATCATAATACAGAACTAATTGGCCTTTTTTAAAGGTATACTTCTTTGCTCTAAGGTCATGCGACTGCTTCATCAGGCGTTTAGCTACCTCTTGGTGTAATAAGCTCTGCAATTTCATCTCATCCAGATGGGCTATGGTCATGAAACGTTCAAAGAGGGAATCCTCATCTCCCAAAGAGTGATTAATTGCAAACCGTATGGTTGGCAACTCAATTTCGAGGGGTAACACACACTCTTCCCCATAAACCAATTTAAATGGAGTATGGCTGGTAGCCCACTTGAACGTTGTATTATACGCCCATACTGCCACATACAACTTCCTGTCCCAGTCTCGCTTCTTCTCAGAGACTATTTTAGACAAGATACCCACAAGCTGCTTATTAGTACTTTCGACTTGTTTGTTTTCTTGCGGATTATAGGGGGTCATTTTATTGTGCTTGATTTTCCAAGCTTCAGTCAAGATTTTAATCACCTTATTCAAAAAGTGGGTTCCACGGTCCGACACTAGTTCCTTTGATGGACCGAAATGGTAGATGATCTGCTCTAAAAGAAAACTTGTAGTCTCTTTTGCATTGTCCTGCCTCGTTGCCCGCACTTCTGACCATTTTGTAAAATAATTAGTTACTACTGAGGCTGAAATGATGAACGGGTTGCCTCTTACCCATCCAACCTCCAATCCTCACTAAGCGAACTAAAGAGGGGCACCACCTAGCCAAAGGGAGGATGGGCTAGGACATCCCTTTTCTCAAAGAGAATCAAGAGAACCAAGACACAAATTTACAAGAGAGAATATATGTACTAGACACCATATTGGAATAGAAGAGAAAGAGATGAGAGGAGAGGGAGACAAGAGGAGAAGAGGTAAAGGAAGCTTGCCATTATGCTACATGGAATGAGAAGATGAGAAGAGAGGGAGATAATAGGAGAAGAGGTAGAGGAAGCTTGCCATTATGCTACATGGAATGAGAAGATGAGAAGAGAGGGAGATAATAGGAGAAGAGGTAGAGGAAGCTTGCCATCATACTACATAATAAAAGAACTTACTCATAGCTTACCTCAAAGAGATGAGGATATTGTAGAGTGCTCTCATGGACTTGTCATTGTCCTCCCCCCTCTTCATTCTCCATGGGCTCTTTATATAGCCTCCATGAGGGATTAGATTAATCTAATCTTCTTGATTAACATAATCCTAGATGATGTATGGCATCTTTGAAAATATGGAGAGTAGTGGATGGGACAAGTCCCCACCTTGGTCATCATGCAAGAAGCCAAGGGTGGTGGTAGACAACATAGAGAAATGGAGCTAGATTACAAGAGGTGGATGCCCAAAGCACATTATTATAATATATTTATAAGAAGGACAGAGTGGAAAGTTGGTGTGGTGAAAGAGAGAAGAAAATTGCATGTAGCCAGCAGTCTGTGCCTTCGTAACTCCAAATCCGTGAGGAATTTGAAAAAAGTTTCTTCTGCAACTTTGTAGACCAGGTCGAAACCGATCGGGCTTCGCGAAAATTTTCTTGAAATTTTCTTTTTCTTAGGAGTTATTGAGATTATAAAAAATGGATTTCAAAAGCTGCTTTGACTTTAGTCCCCCATATGTATATAAATACATATAAGCATGTGACAAAAGGGGTCCATGCTTGTAAGCTTTTGTGTAAGATCCAAATGATACCATGATGTGGATATTGACTTGTGTGCTAGGGTGAGGTGTCCTCTAATGATGGTGATAGATTCCAAATCTTAGTGATGCAGACGGAGCCCACATATAGTTGGAGGCTAGTCCTTTGAAAAATCTATGCATTCATTCAACTCCTAGGTGTAATCCATTTTCATCTTCACTAAGATAACCATCCCTACCCTTTACATTGACATGCCTTCTAAGAACTTGTTCCCCCCATTTGCTAGAGTTATCATAATCGAGAAGCAATGTAGCATACCTAGTGCTTGAAGAGTAAACCCAAAGTGATATGGTAATCTCTTGATAGGGGCTTTGGCCAAAATTTTGTGGTAATAATCCGGGTTGTAAAAAACCCGGATCATTAGCCCTCCCCTTAGGCTAGAGGTATTCATGCCTCTAGCTTGATAATGATGGTCCAATAGAGCAAGGAGGACTGCACCCCCTCATTGGTGGCTCTTCATTGAATGACTGCTCCAAAGTGTTCATATTTCTTTGAAAATAAGGCTTCAATCGCCATCCATTTACCCTTGTCTTGTGAACCTTCCCATCCATGTTATCGAGCTTATAGCTGCCATTTGAATATCTCCTTATGACCATAAATGGCCCTTCCCACTTGAACACAAGTTTAGCATCCTTTCTGTTATCAAAGCAGTTATCATAGTGTAGCACAAGTGATCCTTCCCTTATGTAGCCAGCTTTTTATTAAAGGTCTTCCTCCTCTCTTCAGCCTGCATGGAATAGTGTTGGACTGCTGCTTCTCTATCTAACTCCAGCCTCTCTAGATCCAAGATCCTTTCCTCTAACTTCTTATCTTGATTCTTCTCTTGATCGGCTACTAAAACACGCAAACTAGCCAGTTCCACCTCTATAGGAAGCAAAGCTTCTTGGCCATAGACGAGGTGAAATGGAGTATAGCCAAGTGAGGTTCTGAATGAAGTCCTGTAGGCCCAAAGAGCTGCATTCAATTTTTTATCCCAGTGCTTGGGGTGCATGTGTACCTGCTTGGTAATTATCTTACAAATTAGCCCATTCACTTTTTCGACCAAACCATTACACTGTGGATAGTAGGGAGTAGAATGCCTGTGCTTGATTTTTAGCCTTTCCATTAGCTCCCCTACTAGGTTTGCCCTAAAACCAGGACCCTGATCAGAGATAATTTCCAAAGGTGTGCCAAACCTACAACAAATATGTTCAAACACAAATTTTCCCACTTCTTGGGCTGTGATCCTACTAGTTGCTGAAGCCTCTGTCCACCTCGTCATGTAGTCTACACCCATTATGATGTATTCCTTACCAGATTGAGTTCGTGGGAGTGGTCCTATTGCATCAATCCCCCATTTCTCAAATGGGCCATATGTAGTTATGGGATTTTGTTCCTCATGCACTAGCTTCCTTGGTCCGGCCTTTTGGCAATCGTCACAAGTGCGGCACCAATGTTGCACATCTCGATGTAGACTAGGCCACACAAAACCGGCTTGGAGAATCTTCCTACTGGTTATTTCTTGAGCAAAATGTCCACCACAAACCCCCTCATGGAAGCTCTTAATCACATCTATAATCTCCTTTGCTGTTGGCACCCTTCTAAGCACTGCATCCTTTCCTTTGCAATACAACACATCATTTATCAAGCGGTATTTAGTGGCCTTAGTAGCTAGCCACCTTTTCTCACTTTTACTCATATGTGTAGGTGCCTCACCTTGCTCAAGAAAATAAAGCACATCTTGTAGTTGAAACTTACCCTGAAACAAGGGAAGCTTTATTGCAATGATGCCCACCATTACCTCTTTCAATTTTTCAGCTGCTAGAGCATCTGCGTCGCCATTTGTGCGCCTTGGCACAAAATAGATTTGGGCTTTCTGTAGCTTTCTCATGAGAGTTTTAGCTTCCCTCATTTTCACTGCTAAGTTATCATTTTTACAAGCCTAGATTCCTTTCATTTGCTTAACAATGAGCATAGAATCCCCAAAAACATTCAGTCGAGTGATACCATGTGAGAGACACCACCTCAAACCTAAAAGCAAGGCTTGATATTCTGCTTCATTGTTAGAATGGACATCCTCCAAGCTGATACCTTCTCCATAAATTTTGTTACCTTCGGGACTGAACACCACTATTCCTACTGCCGCTTTGTCTTTAATACACTTGTAGGCTCCGTCAAAGTAGAGGGCATGGGCATTCTCCACACGTGGCGGCTCCTCAAGAGGAGGTGTCTCCTCTTTTACCTTTCCCTTCTCATTTTCCTTCTTTTGATGGCATCTATGGGTCAACAAATCAGCTAGACAAGCTCGAGTAGAATCCTCCACTTTGAAGGTGTAGTCAAACTCTTGGAGTTGTATCACCCACTTAGCGATTCTAGCTGAAACATCCATGTGCTGTAAGGCATAGGGAAAATGCTCTTCTGTCGTGATCACTGTGAATGGCCTAGGGAGAAGATAACGACGAAACTTTCTTACAGCAAACATTAGAGACAAAACCATCAGCTCGACCATCTTGTACCCTCGTTCTGATGCTGTCATTACTCTACTAGAAAAGTAAACCGGTCTCATTAGGCCAGTTTTAGCATCTTTTTGTATTAGTGCTGCCCCTAGAGCATCTTCCCCAAAACTCGGATTGACAAAAAACTCCTGATCCCAACAAGGCTGTAAAATTATAGGAAGGGTGCTAAGAGCCTTCTTCACCTCGTGAAAGCACCTTTCATTGTCGTCACTCCATAGGAGCTCCTCGGAGTGGGTTAACTGTTGCAGTGGAAATATTAATTGGGAGAGGAGATGAATGAACCGCCCCATATATCGCACCTTCTGAATGAAAGAGGTTAGTTGCTTCACAGAAGATGGTGATGGCACCGCCAATAGGGCCTTAACTTTGTTTGGATCTGCTTCAATGCCCCTCTCACTTACGACATGCCCTAACAAAGTTACACTGCTTTCGCCAATTCGACACTTCTCATGGTTTAATTGCCCCCCCATTTGTGCGAGTCGGTTGAAAGCTTCATCCACCTTCCCTAGATGTAGAGCCTTAGAACTATAAATACAAAAATCATCAATAAAGACCCTGATGGATTTCCCAAAATATGGCTGGAAGACATAATTCATGAATCGTTGGAAGGTAGCTGGGGCATTTGTTAATCCAAATGGCATTACTTTGTAAGCAAAACAACCCCAAGGTGTAATGAAGGTGGTCTTCTGTTGATCCTCCTCAGCTATTCGGATCTGGAAATAACCTGAATACCCATCACAAACAGTGTATCTCTCATGCCCGGCCACCTCGTTAAGTATTTCATCCTGAAAGGGAAGAGGAAAGTGATCTCTCTTTGTTGCAGCATTTAGCGGCTTGTAGTCCACACAAATCCTCCATTTTCCATTCTTCTTGGGTATCACCACCACAGGTGAAACCCACTCTGAATCCCCTATTGGATAGATGAAGCCTGCCTTTAAAAGTCGTTGCACCTCAGTGAGTAGAGCGTTTTGTTGAACTACTCCCAATCGTCGTAGTCGCTGCACTACTGGCCGTGCTCCCTCTTTTAGATTAATGCGATGTTGTACTGCTGTCACACCTGTGATGTGCTCATAATCAGAAATAAAAAGTGCAGAGTGTTTTATCACCACTTCCATGTAGGCTGCCTTCTCCTCAACTGATAGATCCTTAGCCAACATTTTTTCTAACCCCTCCTTCTCGACCTTTGGAAGCTGCTGCGGAATTTCACTACTAGAAGGCCCTTTTAATGTAATCCCCATCACTTCTAGAGAGCTTTCTTCCTCCTCATTAGAAGACTCTCCCTTTGTCATAGATGACCAACCCTCGCTGGAACTCCATTCATCAGCGGTGGTTTCTAACACAAGATCCTCCTGTCGGCCCTCCTTCATGTTGTAGATAGCGCTCTTCCATTTTTTATGCAGCCCCTTTTGTGGCCTTAGCTCTAAAGCTCCTGTCTCCCAATCTTGTCTGGCTTTCATTCCCATTAGCCATGGTCGCCCAAGGATGAGCGGATAGCCATCCCCCTTCACTGGCATCACATACATGTCAAGCTCCAATTGCACTCCACACACCTTTACCTTGACTTTCTTTATAACTCCCAAATAATTTACTACCACATTGTTAGCCATTTTGGCCCCAAATTTAGTAGTTTCATTTACCTCTAATCTCAAACGATGCATCAACTTTTCCGTCATGACACAAATCTCTGCACCTCCATCCACATATGTCTTTGACACTCTCTGCCCATTGATTTCGGCTTCCATTAGAGGCACAATATCTTTCATCTTTCTAGCCTGGATTGCATTCACATGTCTATTTTTCATGGGTCTAATGCTTACCATCTTTGACCATTGTCGCCGCACTGTTGGAGATAGATGTAGTAATTGTGGCCATGAAATTTTTGGCCCTTGATTCCTCACATCAGCAAGCAAATCATAAGCTCTAGTACCTTTACCCAAGGGAAAATCATTTGGCTCAATGTGTCGGCGTGAGCGAGCCCTCTTCTTTTTACTGTTGCGTGTCTTTGCAGCCACTGATGACTCTGCCTCCTCTTCCATATTTTCAACCTCCTTTGGTGGTGTAGGCTCCATCTTTTCAATTCTCCGGGCTTTCTTCACCGGCATTGCTTCAACCTCTACTACTTTGGCCTTCCCTTTGACATCACTCTCATCTAAACTAATTATCCTAACATCATGATTCTCTGGCAGTTAGACAGGCAAGGGCGGCACCTCTGCAAGTGGTCGAGGATGCTGGAGAACTTGAACCGGTGGTGGAGGCCTTGGATTCGGTGGAACAAACCTTTCCCTAGGTGGTGTCACTTGTTGTCCCCTCCTTCTTGGTTGGAATCCATTTCCTGGAAAACGCCTAGGATGAGGGCAAAAGTACATACCATGGCCAGTCTCCCCACAATTATAGCAAACATACTCTCTTTCTTGTCTTCTTGGACCTCGATTGCCCTTCATTTATGAGGGGAGGGGGTCGTACTCCTTGCACCAAATTTAACAAAAGGCTTTCAAGTTGATTAGTAATGCGTTGTAGGAGCTCTTGCTGTGGTATCTCCGATTCAGGTGGGGCCTCTGCTATTTCTCTAGGCCTTGGCATGGTTGGTAAAACCTGTATGGGCTCAACTCCTCCCTTCAACTGGGCTTGATACTTCAATTTTCTATCTTTCTCCCTCGCATAAGTGACTGATTCTTCATAGGATGTGGGAAACTTTCCTTTGACCTTATCCCTTAGTAGAGGATGGAGTCCGGCCAGAAAACAATCTTTCTTAAGGCAATTAGGTACTCTTTCTCCCTCGGCTAAGGAGCTTGTCCATTTATCCCACAATTTTATAAACATGCCTTCATAGGCTTGGTACTCCCCTGCTATAGTTTGACGAAGATCTAAGAGTTGTCTCCAAATATCTTCATGTGGCTCTATATCTTGGTACTTGTGCATGAATGCGGTCTTGAGATCCTCCCAATTACCCTTTGTAGCCTCTGAGAGAGCTTGATACCACACTCGAGTATCACCCTTTAGAACTAAAGGAAAAGCCCGTACTTTGGTTGCTTCATCATCCCGGCCTGTGACTAGAAAGGCCATTTCTAAGTCATCCAAAAAGTCCAGAGATTTCTCCCCTTTGTGCCCAAAAAAACTTGGAAAAGCCATGATAGGAAGATGTTGATCTAGCTCAATACAAAATAAAGATGAATACGTCTAGGCCCAAGTCATATCTTATTAAGGGTAGAATAAATGGATTTACAGATGCATTAATCTCAGCAAGACGACGAGGGCCCAATAAGACCCTTATAACATTTTGAAACCTGAGCTTTGTGCTAACAATTATATGCACGGTTTGTCTAGCAAGTGGACGGATAGGTCCGTACAAGTCCCTATGGTTCATGGGATACACTTAGAGTAGAATGAATATGTGCACATTAAAGGAGATGTTATAATCCAAAATAGGGAGTATTATGGGATCAGGAGACAACAAGATCTCTCTCAACCTCTCAGCTCCAAAATAGAAGACCAACCTTTGCTGAAAATGTATCTTTCTACTAATGCACACATCCACCCGAATGTTTTGAACCGATTGAAAGTTGTAGAAAGTAGGAGTAGTCATTTATGCATTAACTACAAATTTACACTACAAACTTTCATGAAGCGTGTCGTTGAAGCTATGGCCTCTTAGATCCCACCATTCGAGAGATGCGAAGGATTTGCTCACCACTGATTAGCGTAGCTTTTGTGTGACCATCATCAGCCTTGTAAAGTTCATAGACTTCGATAGCTATCTTTTCAATTACTTTGAGTCTTCTTGCTAGTAGTAGTTGAAATGCATCACCATATGTAGCTTCTCGCCAATACCGCACACCATTGATGTGTAATTCACCCTCCAAAAACTTGTTAATTCCCGAATTTGAAAGCGCCTTCACCACTTGAAGACGAAGCTCCGTAGGGAGTGTCTTTACACTAGACACCAAGCACTCAACACAATGCCTTGACGTAGAGACTTGATGAGAGCAAGATTTCTCATGAAGCAAAGAAGGATGTGTGTAATTAACTTGCTTTACCCGCATACGTGCTGTTTGTCGATAAAGATCCTTCTTCTCTTGAGCTTCTTTTGGAGACCATAGCGGTACTCTTGAGCGGTGAATCCCTTGAATAGGGTTTGATGAAGATTCCTCCGTAGTGATTTCTTGACAAACACTCGTTGAAGAAGAGGACAACTCCTTAGATGTTTCTTTCTTCATGGAAGTTGTAGAGCATAGCTTGAGAACTCCTCAGCGGGGTCACAAAAAATGAGGGCTGAAATGATGAACGGGTTGCCTCTTACCCATCCAACCTCCAATCCTCACTAAGCGAACTAAAGAGGGGCACCACCTAGCCAAAGGGAGGATGGGCTAGGACATCCCTTTTCTCAAAGAGAATCAAGAGAACCAAGACACAAATTTACAAGAGAGAATATATGTACTAGACACCATATTGGAATAGAAGAGAAAGAGATGAGAGGAGAGGGAGACAAGAGGAGAAGAGGTAAATGAAGCTTGCCATTATGCTACATGGAATGAGAAGATGAGAAGAGAGGGAGATAATAGGAGAAGAGGTAGAGGAAGCTTGCCATTATGCTACATGGAATGAGAAGATGAGAAGAGAGGGAGATAATAGGAGAAGAGGTAGAGGAAGCTTGCCATCATACTACATAATAAAAGAACTTACTCATAGCTTACCTCAAAGAGATGAGGATATTGTAGAGTGCTCTCATGGACTTGTCATTGTCCTCCCCCCTCTTCATTCTCCATGGGCTCTTTATATAGCCTCTATGAGGGATTAGATTAATCTAATCTTCTTGATTAACATAATCCTAGATGATGTATGGCATCTTTGAAAATATGGAGAGTAGTGGATGGGACAAGTCCCCACCTTGGCCATCATGCAAGAAGCCAAGGGTGGTGGTAGACAACATAGAGAAATGGAGCTAGATTACAAGAGGTGGGTGCCCAAAGCATATTATTATAATATATTTATAAGAAGGACAGAGTGGAAAGTTGGTGTGGTGAAAGAGAGAAGAAAATTGCATGTAGCCAGCAGTCTGTGCCTTCGTAACTCCAAATCCGTGAGGAATTTGAAAAAAGTTTCTTCTGCAACT
This sequence comes from Lygodium microphyllum, assembly GCF_053477565.2. Taxonomy (NCBI): domain Eukaryota; kingdom Viridiplantae; phylum Streptophyta; class Polypodiopsida; order Schizaeales; family Lygodiaceae; genus Lygodium; species Lygodium microphyllum. Next base: position 59,660,853 of record NC_141139.1, on the reverse strand, counting down.
TTGTAGACCAGGTCGAAACCGATCGGGCTTCGCGAAAATTTTCTTGAAATTCGCTTTTTCTTGGGAGTTATTGAGATTATAAAAAATGGATTTCAAAAGCTGCTTTGACTTTAGTCCCCCATATGTATATAAATACATATAAGCATGTGACAAAAGGGGTCCATGCTTGTAAGCTTTTGTGTAAGATCCAAATGATACCATGATGTGAATATTGACTTGTGTGCTAGGGTGAGGTGTCCTCTAATGATGGTGATAGATTCCAAATCTTAGTGATGCAGACGGAGCCCACATATAGTTGGAGGCTAGTCCTTTGAAAAATCTATGCATTCATTCAACTCCTCACTAAGATAACCATCCCTACCCTTTACATTGACATGCCTTCTAAGAACTTGTTCCCCCCATTTGCTAGAGTTATCATAATCGAGAAGCAATGTAGCATACCTAGTGCCTGAAGAGTAAACCCAAAGTGATATGGTAATCTCTTGATAGGGGCTTTGGCCAAAATTTTGTGGTAATAATTCGGGTTGTAAAAAACCCGGATCACTACTATAATGTGCCTCTTCTAGGTAGTAGATGACGGGGTGATAGGACCCACAAAATCAATGCCCCACTTCTCAAATGGAAGGATAGCCATGATAGGTGTAAGTGGGTGTTTCCTATTCTCTCTACTGCCATGTCTTTGACAGGTATCAAATTGTTGACTTACTGCCACCCGATAACTACAAGGGAGTTCAGTGCTTCTTGGGACACACTGGATATTATCGACGATTTGTGCTAAATTATGCACTAATAGCTAGATTATTGTACAAGATATTGATAGTGTTTGAGTGAACGGAGGAATGCCAGTGTGTATATGAGGAGTTGAAAAAGGCTCTTACGACTGCACCAATCTTGCAAGCCCCAGACTGGAACGTAACGTTCCATGTGCACATAGACGCCTCTAGGTTCGCTATTGGAGCCGTGCTATGCGAGCCTGGTGAACATAACTTGGATTACCCGGTGAGGTTTGCCAGCAGGCAGCTCACAGAGACCGAGATGAACTATTCCACGACAAAAAGGGAGGGGTTGGCCATGGTATTTGCGGTAAAGAAATTTAGGCATTACGTGTTGGCCACCCCCTTTGCCTTCTTTGTTGACCATCAAGCCTTGCTGTATCTTGTGAACAAGTCTTGTGCCACGGGGCGCATAGCTAGATGGTTACTCCTCTTACTGGAGTTTGACTTCTCTGTGGTTGTACACAAGGGAAAGCAGCACTACATGGCTGACCACATGTCCCGCATACCCACAGGAGAAGCCGCTGGGCAAGGCGTGCCTGACGAGTTGCCAGATGCCCATCTTTTTAAGTTATCTAGTGAATGAGAATTATTTAAAGCGGATCTGACACCGTATTGGGCCGATGACATAGTGTAAGTGCTAGAAAATGAACTACCAGAGCGACCCATTGAGAAGGCCAGGCTGAAAAGACTTATCTTGAAAATTCAGCCATACCAACTGATAGCTGGCCAACTCTATAGGTTGGTACAAGAGGGTTTATTACGCAGATGCGTATGTGAACACGAGATGCACAATGCATTGAACGAAGCACATGGCGGAATCGCTGGAGGACACTTTAGTGGGGACACAACAGCCCGAAAGGTGCTACAATCCCAGCTATGGTGGCCCACCCTATTCCGCGATACAGTTAAATTTGTAAAGCACTGCGATGAGTGCCAAAGGAGCAAAGTGCCTATACGAAAGGACAAGATAGAGTTGACCCCCGTCATAGCCTGACAACCCTTCGAAAAATGGGGCATCAATTTTATTGGACCTATCAGTCCTGCAGCACAATATTCCCAAGCTCGATACATCATAGTGGCGACCGACTATCTAACGAAATGGGCAGAGGCATGAGCCACGAGGAAGAATGATGCTAGGACCACCGCAAAGTTCTTGTGGGAGCAGGTCATTTCACGGTTTGGATGTCCAATCGAACTTATAAGCGACCAAGTTACACACTTCATTAATGAAGTGATTGCCCACTTGCTCTCTACCTTCCTAATGATTCATCGGAAGTCCTCTCCCTATTACCCTCAGGCTAATGGCCAAGCCGAATCCACAAATAAAATCCTAGTCAACGTGCTTACAAAAGTCGTGTCTACTTCGAGAAGTGACTGGGACAACAAGCTAATGGCGGCCTTGTGGGCCTATCGCACAGCTTATAAAACGGCTATAGGACAGACGCCCTTTAGGCTGACGTACGGAACTGAAGCCATTTTACCCTTAGAATTCTTCATCCCTAGTTTGAGGCAAGTAGTCCAGGAGCATTGGGAGGGAAGAAAGGCTTAGACCAACCGCTTGGTGGAACTCGAGCGCTTAATGGAGGCCCGACTCCTTGCCACTCACTCTCTGATTTGTGAAAATGCTCGACGAAAGATGTGGTTTGACAAGCATGTCAAGCAGCGAGACTTCGAACAAGGGGACCTTGTTCTGTTGTACTCAGTAAAAGGACATAAACAGAAGATGAAGTTTTGGGGGCTAGGGCCTTTTAGAGTCCACATGATCGGTAGGACTAGGAATGTCGAGTTGGAGACATTTGACGGTGAAGGAATAGGCTTTTTTGACGGCAGCCGCATTAAGAAGTACTATCCTCCTTCACATCCATTACATGAGTCACCCATGCTAGAACCCCCACTGAACGTCTGCATGGCTACTGTAACAGACATTACAGATCAGGACGAAGAAGCAGTGGCACCGGCATACCTGTAGATCATAGTCGTAGTAGGAGCGGTGTATTCTTTCAAAGCCTTGATTGATGAAGGTGCCGACTACAACATCTTGATGCATGACCATTGGACACGCATTGGTCAACCGAAACTACAGCCCACTAATGCTAAACTCACCCCGTTTGGGGGTACCGCTTACCCACTCTTAGGGAAGTGCAAGGTGGTCATTTCCATCGAGTCTGAAAGTTTACCAGCCTTCTTCCATGTGTTACCTGACACTAAAGGAGCTGGTAATGTGTCGCTATTGGGTCGCACTTTCAAGAAGAAAACCAACTCTAATGTGGATTACAACCTAAATCGCATACATCTTGCTATTGGCAATGTACGCATAGTGACGACCTTCAGCAAGGGCTGTCTTAATTCCCCCACCTTTACGAACCCATCGGTAGAAACCCCTACGACCATGCTTCAGCCCGAGTCTGAACAAAAGGCAACTACGGCTTCGTGCCAGGCTCTCGACCCCAGGCCCAAACCCACCAAGAGCACTCACAAGGCCAAAGAGTCCAAGTTTCTATGGGTGCCAAAATGGCAAAAACCACATCTGGGTAGACCACCCAAGTATGATCCTAACCATCAAAATTATCAACCCTCCCGACCTAAGAGGCAGTCTAGGCACTATCGCCGTAGACACACAACCACGCCGCACTCGATTCCCAAAGATCTCTTGCAGGCACAAGGATACTACGAGGGCAATCCCTGGATTTGGGTGCCTAAAAATGGCAAGCTAAGAAGCTCATCTACAAGAAATCTCACCCTAATGAGAGAGGCTTGCACAAGTGGTGCCCATAACATAGTCAGTAGGCCATGGCCAGCTGTGGCTACCAAGTCTCAGCTCATCTATCGATCAAAGCAAATGCCACAGGCCTTAAAACTACCTGATCCAGAGAACTTAAAAACCACTATGACTACCCACTCAGAACCTAGCACAACCCCCATGCCTATGGAACTTCCTACAGCACCTCAACGTGCTTCACAGTGCAAGGCCCAACCCATGACACCGATGAGGGAGTCACAACTATCCAGTCCAGTTGCACCACCCCCACCAGCGGGTCTTAAACCTTCATACGCGATATGACCTTTCCTCTCCTTGGCTAAGGACCTTGCCGCAACTTCTGGGGATGACCTAATAACCTGCATTAAAATGTTAGACGAAACTTTCACTAGATTTTCTAGAAGTTACGAGAGGCTAGACATAGGCCTTCTTAACGAAACACTTGCTTCGGATGTTTGTGCATTACCATGCACTTGGGAGGAATACGAACTTATGACCACTAAAGTCCCCAAAATTGCTACCGAACTGATAGCAAACAACGAAATCTCGAAGGATCAAGCTGCCCTCAGAAGACTTATCACTTCGTATCGTAAGCCTCCTTGTTCTGCTCCTGAACAGGAGTTGCAAGAGCTCACGCAAATGTCAAGCTCACCTTCCACATTCTTGCAGCAGTGGTTTACACTAAGGATCCAATGGGAGAAAAAAGGTTGTCAAATAATGACCAATGCTGAGCAATGCAGGGCAATTAAAACTATCGAATATGACCCCACTTATGTGGCACCTATCTCATTTAGGGTCTTGGCCATCACCAGTAATTAGTATTTGGACGACCATGTGCTCGCCCACCCCTACATTGACCAATTCCTCACCGGAGGAATTACATGTCGCTAGTCGCCTCAATACTGGAGATCTCTTCCACGATGTTTTAACCTACATTTCCCAAGTCTCCATCCAACCATCTACTCTTGATTGTCATGCCCAACTCGAATACAATCCAAGCTTCTATGATTGGCTATTGGCTAGGTAAGTCAACCCACGCGAAACAACGCTTACCTCTTCCTTCTTGTGCTAATCCTAGGAAGGATTCCTTGAAAGATCCCCGACGGAGGGGGGAGCAATGTGAACAAGAGCAGAGCAAAAATGAAAAGTTATGCTATCTAGCTAGCAGATTGTTATAATTAAGTAAGTTTCTATGGAAGAATACTGCAAAGTAAAACAGTAGCAATGGTCAAGCCTCTAAGCAAGTGTACCCATCTTGGGCACATGTATTTTTCTCTCAAACTGAGTTTTGATTAGAAATAAGCCGATTGTTAAGCATTAATGTTGGCATGGTGTGTTGATAGGTCACCACCATGGCAGGACACAACAAAGGGGGCAAACTCCCATTCTCTGAAGAAGAGATGACCAAATTCGGCATCAGCATCGAGACGCGAGGATTCAATCAGTTCACTTTCAAGCATACACTGAATCTGGACGAGGCCATCCTAGAGAAACCCGCGATCAAAGACTTGGTGGACAGATGCCACCTCCACAAGTACGTGGAAAAGGTGGGGTAGGCTGCGGATTACAGCATGTGTGCGGATTTCCTGAGGAACTTTGACAAGAGTAGGAATTGTGGCACTTTCACAGTAAGGACAGGGGAGCAGGAAAGAAGAATTGAAGTGCCCCTCAATGCAACAATCATAGAAAAGGCCCTAGGGCTTGTGCCCAAGAAAGAGAGATGGCCGAGATGAGATGTTTACACCATGTTGGGGGTCAAGAAAGAAGCGGTGCACACTGTGGATGGGATCAGCTTGGCTGACATCCCGGACCCAGCAGTGAAATTACAATTGAAGATGATCCATACCCTCTTCTCGGGCCAACAGTACAATGCGTTGATGAACAGGATCGGGGTCCCATTGTTAGAAAGCATAGCAACAGGGGTCCCTAAAGAGATAGACTGGAATGGATTTGTATAGAAAACCATTCAAAGTTCACCTGTCCTCCTCACTCCGGCGGAAGCACCAGCAGGAGGAGAATCCCCTGCCTCAACCACGCGCTCCGCAGGGAAGAAACGTGTCAAAGGCAGCTACAATTAGATACGGGGGTATCCTGACAGCCATCATAGATGAGGCAATAAAGGATGAGGATGTCATGGATGAGGAAGCTGCACATCAAAGCCCACCCCACCACGAAGGAGGGGAATCAAGCGAGAGAACAATAAGTGACAAGGGAGAGCAGGAGGTGCCGCCTCCATGAGAGAGCAAACCCGAAGAACAAAGCAAAAGTGATAGGAGACAGAAGGAGAAGAAAGAGAAATTAAGTAAGGAAGAACGGGCTGACATCAAAAGGGCTCAAAGAGAGTCTCGAAGGGCGGAGGAAGAAAGGAGGAGGAAAGAGGAGGAGGAGCTTGCCAGGATAAGAGAGGAGTCGAAGAAGGCAGAAGAGGACAGGAAAAGAAGGGCGGGAGAAGAAGCCGAGGAGCAGCGATTAAAGGAATTGGCCGAACTGGCGAAAGCTACACGAAGATCGGTGGAAGAGATCCATGAGGGTGGAGAACTCGAACCCTAAGCCCTAGCCATAAATCCGAAGCCAATGCAAGTGTGGAAGCAGATCCAGTGGTCGTAGGCAAGGGTAAGTCTCTCCTACATCCACTTCCTCCCTCCTTTGTACCGACAACGACTGCAACCAGTGCACAACCCACACCTCCCCTAGACATGGCACAGCTCATGACCATGGTGCAGATGCTAGTGAGCAAGGTGGCTGAAATTGTGCCTGAAACTAGATTGAAAAGGCCCATCGCCGCACATGCAGAGTCACGGCAAGACCCTAAACGACAAAGGGTGGAGGCATCGACCACCACGCTCAATACTCCCATGCCTGCCCGACAGTGACTATGATGCATATGTGGCCGAGTTACTGACACAACTGGACAAGGCAAAAGAAGAGAAGAAGCTGGACCTATTGGAACTAGAGAAAGAGAAGGAGACATCAGCAGCCCTTAGGCTAGAGGTCTCAAGGCAGGAAGCCGACAGACAGAGAGAAATAAAGGCCCTGTAGGACCAGCTAGCAGAAAAAACGAAGGAAGCACAAAACAATGAAAGCCGCCTTAGGCAAAGGCTAGAGGACGAGGAGCAGAGCCTGGTGGCGGAACAAAGGAACCTAAAGCTACTGATGCAGCAATACAATGATCTACAACAAAGGGTTGCCCAAGTGGAAATGCTCTACCGGGAGGTTCAGGAAGGCGAAGCCATTGTTCCACAAGAACATGCCACGGAGCCCCAGTCATGGCAGGAGCTAGAAGAACAGAATAGGTTAATAAAGGAAATCGAATTCCTGAAAAATGAAGGGCCAGGAGTCTTAGCAGAGATGAAGCAAAATGGCTACATGATGAAGTGCAAAGATTGCAAGATGCATTGGAGACCTCCCAGGAAGACGTAGAAGCCCTCATGGCCATGACCTTTAATAAAAAAGGCTATTCCTCATCACTGAAATCCAAAGCCAAGAGCAGCTGGTGCAGGAGAAATCGGAAATCCTGGCCGAGACACACCACATGCTTAGCATTCTCGATCAAGCAAGAGGGATTGCTGAAGAACAGCTCGCTCAGAAATTAAGAGAAAGAAACTAGTTATGGTTTTTATCAAATGAGCAGCAACAACAGGTAGTAACCACCCTGGCGAGCCAGCTGGAGGAACAAAGGAAAAGGATGGAGGAGAGAGCCATGGAGTGGGAAAGGAAAAACTTTGACAAGGTAAGGGACTTAACTGAACTCCTAGCGGTGGTGGCAGAATGCGAAAGAATGCTTGCCGAAGCTAGGGTTGAGGCTGCAGAGATAACCACTAAGACCCAGCGACAGGCCTTCCTCAACACGGTGCTCCACGTGATGCAAGCTGAGGGCGATGATACAGTGGAAAAGGTAAAAATAAATTTGGAGCTAACCACTTGGGCTCTAAGATACGGTCTTCAAGAGCGGGAGCTTCCAACAAGTACAGGAATAACTAAAGAACAACAATTCTACTACCTATGCTGTACGGGCCTTTCCACTCTGCTGAGCTCAAGGAGTTAGGTTTTCAGGAGCAGGAGCAGCCCACCGCCACCACCACTAGTCATTCCTCCTATGGTTGAGCGAAATGTCAAAGAGGTTCTGGATTCGAGCAAGACGATGATGAAGAGCCACAAAGGATGCTGAGTCCGCCTCAACCCGAGATCCCACAGGAGGAACTTGCAGATGCCGATCTACCTGAACAAATAGTTGCAGCTAGGAGAAGGAGACAAGAGTTAGTTGAGGAGGCCCAACGCCGAGCACACACACTTCCATGACAACTCCCTGAGGAGCCCATGCCACTGAGGAATGATACACATCCTGTAGACTGGCCCCAGGAGTTGGTCATCTGGCACCAGGGAGAGCTACATAAGAGGTCGTTCGAACTTTCATTTGCTTTCCCACGCTCTCTGGACCAGGCCTTGCCTCTAGGAGTCGTAGCCAAGATCAAAGATCTGGCTAACGGACTCGCAAATAGATGGATGGAAGAAAGAAGCATGATAATGACTAGGTGGAGACAAGAGCCACGAGAGTACTGGGAAGACAAGGTCAATCTGGTTCCCAAATCCGTCCAAGGCTACGAGGCACAATCGAAATGGCAAAGGAGGATTTGCGACACCAATTTTGATGCTTGGACCGCATTTTGTAGTTCCCTCCCTGAATAGCGTAACGATCCCATCTACATTCCCTACCCCCGTAGGCATGGAGTGGACTACGATAGAGATTTACATGGGGATTACGACTTCCCAAAAATCTATAATGTAAATGCTAGAAGCCCTGAGGAGTGCTTAGTATTTAGGGTAGAAGATATACTTCCCTCCATAAATCGTTTTCTTGTAGACTTATCTTCCTGCCCCGATCCAGTATTCTTAATCACTTGTAATTACCTCCGACTTCTCAAATTCTTGCTACTCCAGAAACCTAAAGCAGAGGAAGCCCATCTCCTCCCACTCATTTTTTATATTAACCTAGGAATAGATAGTAGAGCCATGACTAGGTTGATGATGCGCGCTTCTCTCCTCCTTGCCTTTTGTCTAGAGCTCTTAGAAAATATGAGTGACACCCGCTTTGCAAGGTGTAATCACCCCTTCTTGTCCACCACTCCTCTAAGAGCTAAAGCCGGTATTAAAGAATACCTACAAAGTCGCGCATTTTTATCACAATGCCTGTGACCGCCCTGCGACTAAATAGGTGCCGCATACCTTGTCCAATATACTCTCAAAAAAAAAAAAAAACATGTGCTTGCAGTCTTCCTTCACTATTATTGCACACCACACTCACTGCATCTAGAGTCCTCTCTAGCCCCTCCCCCACTTCACACTTAGGGCACATCAAGGGCAAGTTTTTCAGACCTGTCACCCTAAGTTTTGCACTGCACCTCCAACGCCGCACGAACTGGGTCCTCAAGTGTGGGACATTACCAAGGGCTTTCCCAAAGTTAGACCCATCTCCCAATTCCACTGGCACGGGCACCATGCACTATACAGTGAGACAGACATACCCCCTAGGAAGTGCACCACTTTTCTTGTAGGTTATGTTCGTGTTTCAAGAACGGGCTGCTTGGTTGAAGGAGATCATCTACTACATCCTCCAATGACAAGGAATTTTTCCAGGAGTCGGACATGATCCCATTACTGCAACTTCAGGAGCTTCGTTGTGAAGGTTTAAATCGCTCAACAGATATCATGTTGCCAATCATCTGCCTACTGATGGGCTGCCATGACTGAACCAAATCAAGCAAAAGGAAAACCCAGTGATGGAGCTGCCATTGGCATAGATCTTGGAACCTCATCGTCCAATGATCCATCCCCATTGCCTCAAGATCTACGGATCACTTATTGATACCACAAGCCTGAAGACTTTCAACTCAAAACTGAAGACCCTCTACTCAGAGACAAGGGTTTTCAGCCTAGGCCATGGCTTTTCAAGGCAAACAGTGTTTGGGGGGTTTCCCCAGAATAAATTACTCCGATACCATCCTCCTAAGGGATTGCTTATTGCTTCAAGCGTTTCGGATACTCAACAAACGACCGGCTCCATAGGGGCGCCAGAACAGTGTGAAAGATGCCAAGAATCTTCATGAAGCCTAAAGCATGCTGGAATCTCTCCTTGTCATCGTCATCAAACTCCATCACCCCTCATTCACAAGCATCAGTGTCATCTACCCACCAGTTCCACCTAGCAATAGCATCATCTATCCCACTACTTTCCACCACAGTGCCATGGGACTGGCACTTGGCTAGGAGGGGGGTAATGGTTACCGCAGCATAGAGGAGCGGGAAATGGAAAAAGAGAGAAAAAAAAGGAAAAGGCGCCTTAACAAGCAACTAAACCCACGAAAAAATTAAATGCACGGGCACGATCCTCAAGAAGCCTTGGAGTCGCCCAAGGAGAGTAAAAGAATAAAAAGCGCACCATTAAGTGCGAAAACACTTCCAAAACCTTGTAAAATAGAGCCAGGCTCACTCCTGTGCAAATTGTATGCATTAGTTGGGGATATGATAGACTAGAATAGTGGGAAATGAGGAAATGGGCCTAGGCTAATGGCCGGCCATGTAAAAAAGGGGAATGACCACCCATGAAAAATAGGGCATGTATATAAAGTTGAAAAGTGAATGGGAAGCTCATTCTTGTGTGTGGCCAAAGCTTCTTCTTCTTCTTCTCTTGTTTCTTGCCTTCTTGCTTGTGCTTGAGAGAGTGATTGAGAGGGTGTGAGGGAGTGAGGGAGTGATTGTGTGAGTGTGAGGGATCTTGGAGAAGAAGCTCTCCATCTTCTCTCTTCATCTTCTCCTCCTCTCTTCTCTTCTCTTGTCTCGCGCGTGGCTATGGAGGTTGAAGCTCATGGGAGAGGGATTGATGTTGCTTGAGCTTGCCTCAAGGATCATGGAGCTACCGGTGTGCAAGAAAGTGGAGGGTACTTGATCGAGCATCAAGGTAAGCTCACTACACCCGTAAGGTAGGCATTGCACGTCGGCTATGTGAGAGGTAGCCATGGCCGCTCGGTTTGAAACACTTGAACAATAAGTGGTCCATAGGTCTCGGGGTAGATCTTGAAGCTCCCCTCCATAGACCAAGGCTACATTCGCCCTAGCAGTTTGCCATGGGGAGCTCCAGTCTTGTTCCAGAAGAAGAAAGATGGAACACTTTAGTTATGTATCGACTATAGAGGGTTGAATCAATCAACCATTAAGAACAAATATCCCATTCCAAGGATAGATGAACTTCTTGACTGTCTTCAAGGTGCAAAAATCTTCTCCAAGATTGATCTCAGGTCTGGATATTATCAGATACGAATCAAGGAAGAAGATATCCCAAAGACGGCATTCAGCACAAGAAGATATGGACACTTTGAGTTCCTAGTCATGTCATTCGGGCTGACAAATGCACCTGCTACCTTCAACAGGTTAATGCAGGATATCTTTAGGCCATATCTTGATGACTACGTGCTCGTCTTGTTTGACGATACCCTAGTCTACTCCAAACAGGAAGAAGATCATGAACCCTAGCTTCGCATTGTCCTTGAGACAATGAGGGCACACAAGCTTTATGCCAAGAAGAAGAAGTGTGCATTTTTAAAGTGACAGATTGAATATCTAGGATTCATTGTATCAGCAAAACGAATCTCAGTAGACTCGGCCAAGGTCAAAGACATTCTGCAATGGCCAATACCAACAACTCTCAAAGAAATATGTAGTTTTCTTAGATTGACAAGATGGTACAGGATCTTTATCAAAAACTATGTCTTGATTGTAGTGCCTCTGACGGATCTACTGAAGAAGTAGACATCAATTGTATGGTCAATTGTTGAACAATCTAACTTTGATGCACTAAAGCAAAGCTTGGTATCAGCACCTATTCTGAAGCTTCTAGACCTTTGTAAGGAGTTTGAAGTGATAACTAATGCTAGCACACTTGCCTTAGGATGTGTGCTTATGCAAGAAGGTCATCCTATAGCATACTCTTCAAGGAAACTGAAGAGCCATGAGAGAAATCATGCTACCCATGATCTGGAGCTGTTAGCTGTCATCCATGCTCTCAAGCTTTGGAGACACTACTTGCTGGTAACAAGTTTACCCTAGTGATGAATCATAAAAGTCTCAAATGGATCTTTACCCAGAATGAGCTCAACATGAGGCAACGTCCATAGATTAAAGTGCTGGAGGAATATGATTTCAAAATCAAATACCAGCCTAGAAAGGAGAATGTAGTTGCCGATGCACTCAGTCAGAAGGCATTCCTAAATTCTCTGATCCTGCAAGATCCATCAACAGCTAGATCTCTAGCGACAAAGGTATCCATGCCAAACAACCCAATTCTTGAGCTAGCTAGAGAAGAGGCATGCCATGATCCAATCTATTAGTAGTTGCTAAAGGGGATCCCTATCAAGGATCATGACCCGAAGCTATAGGAAAAGTATCTAGATTTCTCTATCAATTGTGGACTTGTCTACTATAGAACGAGACTATGTATACCTACAAGCCAGTCACTTAAGCAGAAAATACTTTGGGAAGCTCATGAATCCCCTTTTTCAGGGCATCCTGGCTATGCCAAGACCCTCAATGTAGTCAGAAAGAGCTATTATTGGGAGAGGCTTAAAGGTGACGTTCTCAAATATGTCACTGAATGTTTGCCTTGTCAACGCATTAAGACCGAACATGTCAAAATGCCAGGGAAATTGTAACCACTTGACATTCCCCAAATGAAATGGGAATTCATCAGTATGGACTTTGTTGTTGGCCTGCCCCAAGTTCAGGAAGGATACAACTCCATTATGGTTGTGGTAGATATGCTTACCAAGGTAGCACATCTTATCGCTGTTAAGACAAACTATAAAGCCTCAGACATCGCAAGGTTATTTATCAAGGAGATATTCAAACTGCATGGGTTGCCCAGAAGAATCATTAGTGATCGTGACTCTCTCTTCACATCACACTTCTGGAGGGCTATCTTCGAGGCCATTGGGACTCAACTCTATTTCAGTATAGCTTACCATCCCCAAACCGATGGTCAAACGGAGCGATTCAACCAAATCATTGAGGATATGCTAAGAGCACATTGCTGCCGCGAGCCCAAAAAGTGAATTCAATATTTGCCATTAGTGGAGTTTGCCTAGAATGCTTCCTACCAACAAAGCATTCAGATGACCCCTTTTCAAGCATTGTATGGGCACGATTGTCGAAGTCCTTTAAACTTCTTGGATCCAACCCTGAGGGTTGAAGCTTCAAAGCAGATGCTCGAAGATATGGATGACCAAATTAAGTCAATAAGATAGGACATCCAAGCCGCCAAGGATAGACAAAAGGCTTACGCGGACCTAAAACGTCAAGACAGATCCTTCGCTAAAGGAGATATGGTCTTCATTCACGTACATCCAAAGAAGAGTTCCCTATCCTTGGGTGAATGCAAAAAGCTAAGTCCAAGGTATTGTGGACGCTATAAGATCCTCAAGTGCTTAGGGCCTAATGCTTACAGACTTCAACTCCCTCAGAACCGAAAAGTTCATAATGTATTCCATATCAGTCTACTAAAGAAGTATGTACCTAACCCTAGTCATGTGCTTGATGATCAACAAGTTGTAATGCCTAGCCAAGGAATCCTTGAGCTACGGCCTGATAGGATCTTAGATGTTAGGGAGAGGCATTTGAGATCCAAAACCTTGAGAGAATATCTCGTCCAGTGGAAAGATTATCCTGAAGAGGATGCCACTTGGATGGATGAAAGTACTCTCAACCAACAATACCCCCAGTTCTTCTCGAGATGAGGACATCTCGATTCCTCTAAGGGGGAGAGAATGTAATATTTACACATGAAATATTAAATAATTTTTATACACGCCCCGCGCAAAAGCAATGCTAAGTCATCTCTCGCAGCGAAATAATGTTAGTGGCTAAGTCCTTACCCCGCGTGCGCAATAATAAACCCCAACCGCGTTGTGCAAAAGAGGCCGCGGCTTGAAGACCGCAAGGCCACACGAGAACACCCTTTACAGGAAAGGAAAGAGGATAATGGTTAAAAATTTTGCAAATTTTTTTATTATTAACCCCCTCCCCTCAACCAATGCATGGCAGGGAGAGGGAGTGTGAGAAAAAGCATGAGTCGTGGAGAACATGGGGAGTGGCATGCAGCCCGACTCACGAGAGGCTATCCCTCCCCCCCTTAGCCCTATAAAACCACCCCCTCCCGAGGCTTGGGGGAGGGGAGAGAAGAGGGAGGAGCTGTCGTGAGTAGCCGTACTGCCACCATCACGCCGTGCAGTCCGCCAGACAGCCGCGCTACTGCAGCCCATCCCATCGCCATCATCATTATCATCACTCTTACCTTCTTCGTGATCCTCTCCATCCTCCCCATTATCATCACATTTTTTACTTCCACGTTTCTGACAGACACGGAGAAGCAATAGGAGCTTCTTTGGAAGCTTCTAATTTTGAGCTTCCATAAAGGCTATTCTCCCGTATATTGCGAGTTTTCCTTAAAACCACATGCTGTAAGGGCCGTGTCCTGCATAGAGGAGAAGAGCACAGCTAGAGAGGGTTCATTACATGAAAGTAACCCAAGGAAAAGTTGTTGAACAAAGTATCTACATCATCTATGGCTCCCAAGAAAATGGCGAGAGGTGCACATATGGGAGTTTCTACCCTGAGCACACGCGTGGACATCCCTACGAGTCCTCATGCCCAGGTTCTTAAAAGATTAATTTCGCATAAAAAGAATGCATTAGGCACGTTTAATTTTCATGGAAAGAATGCATTTTTGCATGTCTCTAATTCACGTAGTCAAGTTAAAATACATTTGGGGAATTTATCTCCTTGGATGATTTACAAGAGTTAGTGCATGTCGTGCATTTGGGTTTGCTTGCATTTCCAAGTTGCAAATCCTAAGCGCATATTTTGTAGGTTTAAAAAGATAGAATTAATTAAATGCATCCTTCATTGGCCCTGAAAAAGAAAAGCGCATAAGGCATTTAGATAGTAAATTTCTACTTGTGGATTCGTATGAGATAATTGTTGTCATCCATTGGATGTTGTCCAAGTAGTTGCATTGCATGGAAATGAAACCATGAACTTTCATGTTGCATGCGAAGATGCTTGCATTTTAAGACGGATTAAGTGTCATAGATGGAATTAAGTCAACATTAGTCTTATGACATTCGTCATGCATGAACTTCATTTATCAAAGTTGTATCTAGAAAAGGTTGCATGCCATATTAAAGACTGAAATTCAATTGCATTAAATGAAAGGTTTGTAGGCATAGTGCTTGATGTAAATCTATGTAGGTTTGATGCAAGTTATCCCCCAAATTGTCAATCATCATGATTTTAGCAAGGAAAAGAAATGGTCATTGCAAACCTTATAGTTGCATAGAAGTAAAAGTCTATGATTGCCATGCTTGCATGGAATGTTGTATCTTGAATTTATGTACATCTCTTAGGAAAAGTATTTACATATCTTCTAATGAATTTATGCTACTTGGAGCAGGAGGATGCTTGGGTGCCGGGGGGGCTCTGGCTGCAAATCCCTTGCCTCCGGGTCCTGTACAAGAGGCCATGGGTCCGTCCTACGGATGGGTGGTCCCGGTTGGCTGAGAACTTTTCTCAAAGAAGTTGACAGCAAGGTAACAATGACTTAGAATCTAGGAAGTTAGAGTCTCGATTTTTGTTGTTTTAGGGGAATAGAATGGGACTATGACTTATGGGCAGAGAGGTCCAGCTTTGCATCCCTCTCGTTTCCCATTCTCCTTGAATCAAGTGCAGCATGAACCCGCTTCGACCCTGACGTTTCTGCGTAAAGTATTTGACGCTAGCTTGGTCCTAAGTGGGAACGGTTGGAATGCTTCTGCTTTGTGGTAGACTCGGGAAGACCTAGATCCCAAACCCCGTGACATTCCATGGGAGTGCCGGGCGGGCGCTTTCTGGACTCTCTTCCCGATGGGTTGCTAAGATGTATCCTACAAGTGAACAGGTGGACACATTACAGATATAGATCTTTATTTGATAATTTCATTAATTTATTCTCAAGTTTGGGATGTGTCAATAATTTTTTTGTCATGATACAATTGTTTCTACCAT